>NC_058082.1:114379297-115835964 GCF_014858855.1 Bufo gargarizans | reverse complement strand
TATAGAGAATATTTTCAGTACATTTAATTTTGTAAAACGGAAATGTATTTTTGTATCCTGTAATCCTGTTACGAAGCGGATGTGGATCCGCTGTGTCACCTGAACAGATTAGATTTAGGGCTGCTCCTAAGAGCGTCATCTAAATGGCCCCCTGGTCTTCACCCTTTAAAGGGGTTAGCCCATCATAGACAATGGGGGCCTATCGCTAGGATATGCCCCCATTGTCTGATAGGTGCGGGTCCCACCGCTGGGACCTGCACCTACAAGGAGAACGGAGCCGGGGAGAGTTGTGGCTGGAGGACCCCGGGTTTCCCGGGGTCCGTCCACCACCAGGCGCAGCTCCCCGCCGCTCCCATTGAAGTGAATGGGAGCGCACCGCGCATGCGCGGCCACCGCTCCCATTCATTTCTATGGGGCCGACTGAAATAGCCGAGCCAGCGCTCGGCTATTTTCGGCGGCTCCATAGAAATGAATGGAGGGCGGCTGCGCATGCGCAGTGCTCCCTCCTCAAGTTTCTCCGCTCCGTTCTGCTTGTAGGTGCGGGTCCCAGCGGTGGGACCCGCACCTATCGGACAATGGGGGCATATCCTAGCGATAGGCACCCATTGTCTATGATGGGATAACCCCTTTTAACCCCTGTACAGGGATCTGCAGGGGAACCACCAGGCTGCTACCTCTTGGAGTAGTCTCTATTCAAGTGACTGCTGACTCGCAGGGATTAGTTAAAACTGTAGTCGGGGACAGGCCAAGGTCAGGGAGATTAGGGTCAGACTAAAAATCTGGCAGAGGTCAGGACAGAAAGTGAAAGGTCAAATCTGGACAACGGGCAGATGAATGTAGAAACGGCACACCTTTGCAGGGCACTAGACAGCTCAAACTTATTTTTCAGGGGAATGTGCCTTCAGTAACCCGGTATATCCAGCCATTATCTGGGGAAGATTAGGAAGTGCGCTGGAGAAAGCGCACCCTACTGGCAGTAAGAGGCTTTGCCACCAAGAAGCAGGCCGTAGCCTGTGTGGGAGGAAAAAAGCAGGATCTACTTCAGTGGCCAAGTCCACTGGGAAGGAGGAGACTGGCGGGTCTGAGCTGCGGGAACAGAGGAAAAGTTGAGCAGGCTAGCAGCCGTGATCACTGGAGAGAGCGTATCTGAGCTGGGCACAGACCAGCGACATAGCAAATCCAATGTCTCTTCATACCTTGCCGTTTAATATGGCATGGTAATCGTAGATGTGACAATGGTGCAATGACTACTGGGAAGTGTTTTTTCAGTAACAAGCTGAAAAACCACAGACACATCCCACCAGTTCAGGGTGTAAATAAAAAATGAAAAGGAGAGTAACGGTAGGATTATCTTTTTATGCAACTAATGGTATGTACCTAACATGGTACACGTGGGCAAGTGATTTCTAAGATTTAAAAAAAAAAAAAAAGGGGTTGGAAACCCTGTTTAATTCACTTTTTTCATAAACAAAATAGTGCTTATACACTGGAATGGTTTTAATATGCTCATTTTCTATGCACATTGACTTTTTTTTTCATTTGGAAAATGAAAAAAAAAAAAAAAAAAAAGGTCAAAGGCGGAATCTGGTTGCTATGAGCCATAGCACAGTTTTCCCATTCCACCAGTTTTGATAAATCTTCCACATTAAGCCCATAGAAATCAATGGTTTGAATTTAAAGTCTTTTTTGTAAAAAAAAAAAATAATAAATAAAAAAAAATTGTGATATTTTTTATTTTTAACTAAAGATTTGAAATATATCAAAAGAAGTAGGAATTATCTTGATAAAAATGCATACGTTTAACAGATGGAAAAATATTGTCTTATGTATCCATCTGTCTCCCATTTACTGCAATGTAAAAAAAAAAGTATACATTTCGATACTTTTTGGTCCTAAAAGGAAAAAAAAAAGTGTGGTATGCTACGTTATTCTATCTTACAAAAAAACGTACAGAAACGTAAACTGTGCCAAACAGAGTATGCACTTTTGAGCTAAATTTGCCCAACTATAATCTATGGTCATGTCAAGCCATAATTTTTCTACATTTTTTCTGTTTACAAATGTATTCTCTTGACGTACAGCAAAAACAAGTCCCTTAGTGTAAAGGCCCCCACGCTCTCCGTTACTCCAATTCCTGTCAAAAAGCGCGTGACGTCTGGAAATCGCGTTCCATGTGTGTGCGTGATTCCCTGTTATGGCCACTGCTTGTCTTGCAGGAGCACACAGCATTATACTGATTTATAATGCTGTGTGCCTCTGCATGACCTTACTGCTACAGAATCATAATGACAGCTTTTTTTCTGTATGATCCTGTATCAGTAAGGTCATGCAAAGGCACACAGCATTATAAATCATGATAATGCCATGCGCTCCTGCAAGACGAGCAGTGTGCAGAACGAAGGATCACGCTCACACATGGAGCGCGATTTCCGGACTGCACGCCTACAGTATGTGTGAAAGAGCCCTAATTTTGGTATTAAATGTATCCTCTAGGCTAGTATTGTGCCAGGATGTGTCATATGATTTAGGCCTCATGCACACGACCATAGTTATGGTCCGCATCCGAGCCGCAGTCTTTGCGGCTCGGATGCGGACCCATTCACTTTAATGGGGCTGCAAAAGATGCGGACAGCACTCCGTGTGCTGTCCGCATCCGTTGCTCCGTTCCGTTGCCACCTAAAAAAAATATAGCATGTCCTATTCTTGTCTGTTTTGCTGACAAGAATAGGCATTTCTTCAATGAGCCGCCCGTTCCGTTCCGCAAATTGCGGAAGGCACACGGACGGCTTCCGTTTTTTGCGGATCCGCGGTTTGCGGACCTCAAACGGAACGGTCGTGTGCATGAGGCCTTACTCATTAGACATCTATATTGTGCTGTATCATGAGCTTTGCTGTTTACTCTGTTGCTTACCATCTGCTGCTGTGCATTTTTTCAGTGTTATTGTTTCTATATTTGCCCATCCGATGTGATATATTTTCTTTGCAGCCTGTGTAACTGTTTAAAGCCCAGAGATGCTTGGTGACGCTAGCATTGCAGTGCTGCTCAGGGATCAAGATGAATTGTGGGTCATATTTATGGTTGGGCTGGCCCCCTAGAGTACCAGAGCATCCTCCGGTGGGCCCAGGCTCTGATACCATATTAGATCCCAAAGATCCAGGAGAAAAAACTCATTTGGCTGCTTTTGGATCCAGTCACATACCACTTGGGTCTATTTGTTTGATTAAAAATCTGTTAAACTTATGGGCCCCAGTTTGACACTTGTCATCTTGTTCCTGATTTTGCATGGAGCTACTGCTGGGCTACCTTGCCCATTGTCACATGACATCTCACTGGTATTCGATGCTGTGCTAGTGTAATATGGCACTGAGTCTTAAAGTTGCTTTGCACCAATTCTCATATATTGCAAAGGCAGAGAAGAAAATCTCCTCACTCTCAGTGATCTGACTTTGGGCGTGAAGAGACGCTGCTGCACACCAAGCGAGACTGTCTGATGCCCACCAAGTATCGTGCACATGTCCCACTAATAGGAATGTCTCGACAGCTGTCCTGTCTGGTGTGCACCAGCATATCTCCATCACCTATGTTAGATTGGGTGGGAGACAGATTGCACAACTCCTCATCATTAAATTAAATTTCAAGATTTTTGTCCTAATTTGCTGATGTCCCGTTCAGAGCCAGTTGCTCATGGATTGGAGAATATAGTTGATGTCATTTCATTATTTATTTCAGCTATCCTTTTCTCCTTAAATAAATGAGACACATTCATTATGAAATAATAATTTGAATGTCTTCACATTTTAAAGGTATCCACAATGTAGAAGGTGTTGCCGTAGATTGGATGGGAAACAATCTGTACTGGACAGATGATGGCCCAAAGAAGACCATTAGTGTGGCCCGCTTAGAAAAGGCATCTCAAACGAGGAAGACTTTAATAGAGGGAATGATGACTCATCCTAGAGCCATTGTGGTTGATCCACTGAATGGGTAGGTTAAGATTTTTTTTATTTTTTATTCGGGTAGACCTTTTTAAGCATGTGCATCATTTCTTTTCAACATGCAGAGACCACTTTGAAGGCTTGTTTCACACTGCCGGCAGCCTGTTTCGGCATAGAATGGCAGGAATCGGCTGGACAAAAACCATTTGTCTGGCCAATTCTCTGCATATTTGCCAGATCACCGCGAGACCCCGTTATAGTTAATGGGGCTGGATGGCATTCCGCTTGCATCTGGCAATATCTGATCCGAAGGCTGCTCCCAGCTGGAACAGCTTCCCTGATTGGCAAAGGCAAATGTGAAACGAGCCTAAGAGGGTTTTCTACATTGACTTTAGATAATGATATTGTGAAGATCAAAAGTTCACTAAATCTGTGTTATTAAGGTGGATGTACTGGACTGATTGGGAAGAAGATCCTAAAGATAGCAAACGTGGGAAGATCGAAAGAGCATGGATGGATGGCTCTAACCGGAACATCTTTGTTACATCGAAGGCTGTTCTCTGGCCTAATGGACTGAGCATAGACATTCCAAGAGAAATTCTGTACTGGGTAGATGCTTTTTATGACCGTATTGAAATGGTGTACCTCAATGGCACTGGTCGCAAGGTAGGGATCATCTTCCTGTAGGCATTATTTTATCTCTGTGCTTTGAAAACGTGTTATTTCCGAATCCTAAAGTAGCAGCATTACTTGTACATCTCTTAGCTACTGGTGTAAAAATGCTGGTGAGGTGGCCCCCAGGTCTGACTTCTGTAAATGCCTATTAGACTGTGCCAGAGGCAAAAGTCACTGAAAAATATACAAAACATGCTGCAGGATACCTGAATATGTGGATGTACGTGGCTACATTTATAAATGAAAAATCATGGAAAATAATGCACTCTTACAATAGATGCAAGCCTTATATATGGACTAAGCCCTCACTCTAATTTGATAAAAATCTGAGACTCTCAGACAATATCTTTTGATCAAAAGACCTCTGTGCCCGCCTACCAGCACCAAGGTGGACTCAGTCAGGAAGGGCCTACTCTAAACCACCTATGCCGTTGGGCATCTACATTTAGGAGAGCAGACCCTGCACATAGTGTGCTGCTCCTAGTTACCTCTGTGTGCATCAACCAACCAATGAGAGGAGGAGCGCACACAGCTATATGTACCACCTAATCAAGATCACCTGTGAGATAGGTGGGGCAAAAAGTGCACAAGAATGCTACTCTCAAGATAAGGCCTTATGCACACAACCGAAGTTCTGGTCCGCATCTGCGGATGCGGACCCATTCACATCAATGGAGCCGCAAAAGATGCGGACAGCACTCAATGTGCTGTCCGCATCCGTTGCTCCGTTCTGTGGGCCCGCAAAAAAAATATAACATGTCCTATTCTTGTCCGTTTTGCGGACAAGAATAGGCATTTTTACAAATGGTCGCCCGTTCCGCAAGTTGCGGAAGGCACACCGGCGTCTTCAGTTTTTTGCGGATCTGCGGTTTGCATATAGCCTAAAATAGGAGTGCATTCACACATGAATACCAAAGGCAAGCCTAATAGACTACCTGTCACTTTTCTACTAACAGAATAATACACTGTACTACATACAAGTACTGCAGTGTATTATATAAGTGATCAAGCGGTCGTGTTTAAAAGTCCCCCTATGGGACTAATAAGTGGTAAAAGTTAGTTTCGTTTTTATAATGTCAAAGTAAAAAAAAAAAAAAAAAACAATTTCCCTGAAAATATATATTTTTTTTTATTTAATGGGGGGAAAAAAGGTTTGGGGGGGGGGGGGGAAAGGGGAAAAACAAACCCTCAACATATTTTAATTATTTTCTCAGTATTTTTCTGACCCGCAGTGAATGTTGTTTTTTGTTGATTTGAAGAGGAAAAAATACAATATTAAAAGCAATCAAAATGTACACTAAAAGGACACAGATAAAAACTACAAGTAGCGTTACAAAAACCAAGTCAAAAGAAGTTAGTGTTTTGGGTCGGTCGTTTTTTTTTTAAAGGATTTTTATTGCGCAAAAGTAGTCAATCTTAAAAAAATTATATATATACTGGTATACACCTACAGTATTTGGTATCGTACTGACCTAGCGAATAAGATTATCATATTATTTATGCCGCAAAGTGAACGTCACAAAATTAAAAATGTAAAAAGACAACGCAAGCGTTTTATTTATTTTTTTATTTCTCCAAAGAAAGAGTTAATAAAACTTAATCAATGAGCTATGTGTACCCCATAATAGTGGCAATAAAAAAATATAAGTTATCCCACCAAAAAAAGCCCTCATATGGCTACATCGATGAAAGACTAAATAAAAAATGATAGGTCTTGAAATGTATGTAACCACAAAAAAAAAAAAAAAAAGAAAAACAAAATTGATTGGTAATGTGCCAAATCGGCTGGTCACTACGGGATTAGGAAAATGCTATGAAACGTTGCATTATCCAGAGAAAGGGCCTCTGACAAAGACCTTTGCGCAGAGTCTTTCTGCATCACGTTCACTTTAACAGGATTCTGGATCCAGTTTCCATATCTGTCAGAGAATTATGCCGCCATTATTTTTTTGACCCTCTATTTTTTACTAATCTTTCGTCGATGGGAAATGGAAATGCTTGTTGTTTTCCTTTTAGGCGGTATATGAAGGTCCAGAGCTAAATCATGCTTTTGGTCTATGCCACTATGGTAACTTCCTCTTCTGGACGGAGTACAGGAGCGGTAGCATTTACCGGTTAGATCAAGCTTCAAAAACAGTCACTTTACTGAGGAACGAGAGACCACCAATCTTTGAAATCCGAATGTACGATGCTCAGCAGCAGCAGGGTGAGTATGTCATAACACTTGGGAATCAAAGACTAAAGTTCTTGTTTTATAGTAAGCCTGTATTACATTGCACGATCCAGCAGGCGATTGTTGGGAGGGAAGTGTTCCCTCTGGCAATCGCTCGCTAGTGGAGGAAACCGCTGCTTTTACATGCAGTGATCTCCTCCGCAGCATGGAGAGAAGTGATCGTTATGCCATCGCCCGTCCCCTTGCTGTCTAGTTTTTTGCTGGCAGCACGATCTGCCACCGTCAAACAAGGATTTTATAAGCATGCCGAAAGATTCTGATTGGCTGATGAACAAGCTTGTTTATTGGGTAATCTGCGGCGGTATTACGCTGCCAGATCATCGCTAACGAGCGTTCCTGCGATTGCTTGTTAAAGATAAACTGACAGTTGGCCACTCTCATTCATCCTTAACTTGTGCTCATACTGTAAGTAGTCTCTTATCTTGAGATAATTGATAGTAAACCAATAGTATTGGTAGACATAACAATACTATTCAGCATTGTCCAAAGTGTGGAGGAGTCATTGGATTGGGCCACGCTGACAATGAAAGAGCTGTGATGTGAATGGTGTCCTTTGTCATAGTCCCTCAGACCCAGCATTGTTCTTGACCAGTCTGGATTTGAGTGTTTCCCCCCTACGCCTTTTGTTGATAAAGTGTTTTGTGCATTTACTAAGCAATGCATATGTTGTTTATATCTGGATGTCTAATTTCTGCTTTCCTTAAAATTAAAGGGACCAGGTCATCATAAAATGGCCTATTTTTTTAAAGCAGGTTTTATGTCAAACATAGGTTAATTCAAAATTCCCATGTCATTATTTTTGTGTGTGTGTGTGTGTATATATATATATATATAATATATATATATATATATATATATATATATATATATCTATCCTGCAGTTTTTACATTGGCCACTAAGCCCAATAATAGCCTGATACGTCTTAGGCTACTTTCACACTAGCGTTCGGGCGGATCCGTTCTGAACGGATCCGCTCATAATAATGCAGACGGAGGCTCCGTTCAGAACGGATCCGTCTGCATTAAAATGGCAAAAAAAAAGCTAAGTGTGAAAATAGCCTCGGACGGATCCGTCCAGACTTTCAATGTAAAGTCAATGGGGGACGGATCCGCTTGAAGATTGAGCCACATTGTGGCATCTTCAAACGGATCCGTCCCCATTGACTTACATTGTAAGTCTGGACGGATCCGCACGCCTCCGCACGGCCAGGCGGACACCCGAACGCTGCAAGCAGCGTTCAGCTGTCCGCCTGTCCGTGCGGAGGCGAGCGGAGCGGAGGCTGAACGCCGCCAGACTGATGCAGTCTGAGCGGATCCGCTCCATTCAGACTGCATCAGGGCTGGACGGCTGCGTTCGGGTCCGCTCGTGAGCCCCTTCAAACGGAGCTCACGAGCGGACCGACGAACGCTAGTGTGAAAGTAGCCTTATTCTGTGGAGATCACTTTTCAGCAGTCCTTTCCTTATCACAAGCAGGAATACAATGAAAGAGAATCTCTCTGTATAGGTAACAGAATCCATTATTCACAGTAGGTGGTCTCACAGCTTATCTACTCACCACCCCTGCACAATGACTTCTGCACCTATCACAGATTATACCTGTCCCATCACTGGACATCTCATGTGTATGGTGCCTATGGTCCATGTGGCTGCTGTAAAGCCTATCTCTTAATGTTGATAACAGCATCTCAGGCAACATGGCTGCCCACATAGTAACGTATATAAAACAGAATAAAATAAAATAAATCTACCATCAGAAAATAGAAACAGATTAGAAAAATGGAATACGTATCACTATCTGGTTTTAATTATTAAAACAAATGGGTCACACCTTCCTCTTGAGAGCTTTCATTTTGTCCAGTGTAAACTTCATGAATATAAAGTAATTTAGGACTATAATTTGGATTCTACAATCCTGTTTTGTCCTTTTGCTTGTTTTTAGTGCACAAAGTTTTTGTTCTCATTTTGATCATTCTGTTTGCGGGGTGACAATTTAATTCAGTTTCATAAACACAAGCTCCATGGGAAATATTCGTAGACTGTACTATTGAGAGCTGTTAAAGCTTAGTGTAGTTAGTCTTCATGCCTTTAATTTGTGCCTTTTGAGTTTCATAGCCATCACTGTTGTTCGAGAAGTGGGGAATTTTCGCTTATTCTCTTCCTTATTTTTATTTTTTATTAATGGTCTTTTTATTTTTTTCTCCCCAATGATTTTTTATTATTTAATGCTTTAATCTTATCGCTAAAAGTTATTTTCTTCTCTTGTTTTTAAAGTGGGCTCCAATGCTTGCCGTGTAAATAATGGCGGATGTAGTAGCCTTTGCTTGGCGGTGCCGGGGGGCAGACAATGCGCTTGTGCGGAAGACCAGATTCTGGATGGTGACAATGTCACCTGTAAAGGTAAAGCTTCATTTTTTTTTTTAATTCTTTAGTGCTCACACTTTTAAAGTGACACGGTACTTTGGTAAAACTTTTGAAATCATTGTGACGTATCAAAGGTTTTGATCGGTGAAGGTCCAAGTGCTGAGCCCCTGCCAGTCGCTAGAATGATAAATGAGAAGTGCTGCAGGAGGTTAAATTCAGATAGGCCTCAAGACTTTCTATTGGGTCTATCTCGCTTCCATCTCCTGCAGTGAAGAGAGAGCGCACTATATGAGCACTTCTCTCTCCTCCTTCTAGCGGTCGGCAGGGGCTCTGCACTCCCATCCCCACCAATCTAAATTTTTGATTTGTCGCTATGTCATTTTGAAAGTTTTCCAAAAGAACAGAGATGCTTTTATTTAAAGTGAGATGTCCTAGATGACGAACCTTCTAGAAGCCAGGACAGCACGAAACATCCTTTTTACACAGGAAAACTGGCTTTCGTAAGAATGCTCATTCCCAATTGTCGTCCAGTGTAAATGACACAAAGCTGGCCATATGTTTTGAGGTAATGATCGGCCTCAATGATCCATGGGGTTGTATGTACTAATGATCCCACCAATTAAGCTGGCTGATCATGCCATCAACATGCAGTTTCGGCTGATGAATGACCGAAATTTTCCAGCATGGCGGATTACATTTTCAGCAGACAAGAGTCTGCCATTGGCGATGGCGAATAAATTGCCTGCACTAGTTTTTCAAATGACAGTCGGACAGAATGGCCGAAATGTTGTGTATGGCCACCTTAGGAGTGTCTCCAGTCTTGCAGACCCAGCAAGCCTGTCCATGTATTACTTAATCTGCCATTTATTTGAATGGCTAGTATGAAATACTAAATAACCCATGCAGTGGCGAGACAGGAGGTTTGTCCTACTTTTAAAGAGGACCTGACAGTGCCTTAAACTTACCTGGTTTAGTAAATCTTCATTCCCAGCGAAGTCAACTTTTCTTAGAACTCTGTATTGTGCCGTTTCTCCTGATGATGTATGAATTCATTGAAAACTGTGTGCTGTTCTCCTCCCCCTTGTCTGTTATTCCCAGTTGTTAATGTATAACATTTCCAGGAAGAATAACAGAGTATTGGCACAACACAGTCATAAGAATAGATGCTCCAGAATTCTAAAGTATTTACTAAAATGGACATATTGGGAAAACCAACAGGTCCTCTATCATTTTAAGATGGCCTCAAAAATTATATTCAATTCATTCCAATCTCAGTCCTTTTATTGGTCTCTTCTGTCATATGGAGAGTCCCCCTTGGCTCAAATAGCCCTTGAATTTATTCCCCCAGACCACAGTTCTTAAGGATGCGGCCATAGCTGTCAGTGATGTCTTGTTGAAATATTATGAAAGCGTCTGACTGAACTGTGGCCACCAATTCAAGCGAAGCCTTTCATTTTGCACTGACCCAGATGCATAAATATAAGCTTGTGAACACCAGGCATTGCCGCCTGTTATTGATTCAGCAGATGGTGCATGTCCGAGGTATATTGTGCATTCGTTTCTGCGTGATTAGAAAGAGGCACCTTACTGATTTTCCTGAGAAAATAGTCAATGGAGATGATGATCCACTTGAATGCTTTCTACAGAAGGGTGGACACCTGTTTTCTTACTTTGTGAAACCAGTGAATAGACAGTGCTTGTATTTACTGTGGTGCATGAACGTTCGTGAACCCTTCGGGATTTTCCATATCTCTGCATGTGTTTGACCTAAAGCTACATCAGGTTTTCACACAAGTCCTAAAAGTAGATAAAGTTAACCAAATCAAACAAATGAGTAAAAAATATAACACTTGGTCATTTATTTATTGAGGAAAATGATCCAATATCGCATGTCTGTGAGATGCAAATGTGTGTGAACCTCTGCTTTCAGTACCTGGGGTGACCCCCTTGTGGAACGATAACTGCAGCTAAACGTTTTCGGTAATAGTCCTGCACATCGACTTACAGACATTTTAGCCCTCTTTACAAAACATCTTCAACTCTGTTATGTTGGTGGCTTTCTCCCATGAACTGCTCACTTCAGGTCCGTCCACAACATTTCTGTTACATTAAAGGGAACCTGTCACCGGGATTTTGGGTATAGAGCTGAGGACATGGGCTGCTAGATGGTCACTAGCACATCTGCAATACCCAGTCCCCATAGCTCTGTGTGCTTTTATTGTGTATAAAAAACGATTTGATACATATGCAAATTAACCTGAGATGAGTCAGAGCTTGAAAATATGACTCTTCTCTGGTCACACAAGTAAGATATGACTCTTTTATGTTAATTTGCATATGTATTAAATAGGTTTTTTTACTCAATAGAAGCACACAGAGCTATGGGGACTGGATATTGCGTATGTGCTAGTGGCCATCTAGCAGCCCATGTCCTCAGCTCTATACCCAAAATCCCGGTGACATGTTCCCTTTAAGTTCAGGACTTTGACTTGGCCATTCTAATATTTTAATTGTATTCTTCTTTACCCATTGTTTGGTTTTATTCTGCTCACAGACGGATATCCCGACATTTTCCTTTAGAATTTACTGGTATAATTCATTCATTGTTCCATCAATGATGGCAAGGCGTCCTGGCTCAGATGCAGCAAAACAGGCCCAAACCATGATACTACCACCACCATGTTTCACAGACAGGATGAAGTTTTTATTTTGGAATGCAGCGTTTTTCCGCAAAACACCTCTCATTTAAACCAAAAAGTTCTATTTTGGTCTCATCTGTCTACAAAACATTGTGGCTTGTGCAGATGATCTTGAGCTACCTGCAGACAGGCTGCAATGTTCTTTTTGGAGAGCAGTGACATAATGGTCTTGAATTTCCTTCATTTGTAAATGATCTGTCTGACTGAGGATTGTTGGAGTTCAAACTCTTTAGGGCTGGTTTAGTAATCTTTTCCAGCCTGATGAGCATCAACAGTCTTCTTCAGAGAGCCTCAGAAATCTCCTTTGTTCATGCTATAATATATTTCCACTGACATGTGTTGTGAAGAGTAGCCTTTAATAGATCCCAGTTTTTTAAAGGGAACCTGTCACATTGATCATGGTGTCTGAGCTGAAGGCAGCATGTTATAGAACAGGAGGAGCTGAGCAGATTGATGTATAGCTTTGTGGGGAAAAATTCAGTAAAACCTGATAAATTAATTTATAGATGTAAATTACTGCTCATTCTAGACTGTGCAGTTAAGTGATTGACAGCTATCTCTGTATACACAGTCATAGAGGGAAGACTGTCAATCATTGATAAGACCGCCTCCATGACTTCAAAGCTCAGAATGAGCAGGAATTTATAAGAATAAATGAAAACTTTTACTGAATCTTTTCTCTTAAAACTATATATCAATGTGCTCCACTCCCCCTGCTCTATAACATGCTGCCTGCAGATTAGACACCATGTTGAGCCTGGAAGGTTCCCTTTAAATAAGACAGATCACCCAATCACACCTGATTGTCATTTTATAAATTGAAAACTCCTGAATACGGATTGTGTCAGAATCTGTTCAGGAAAAAACTCATGGTTTGCACGCAAGTTCAGTCAGTTCTATCTACATTGTATTCAGTGTTAAAGTTTTGTCCATGCGGGTGCGATCAGTTTTTGATGTATTGTTCACGCTAGTCCAAAAAAAAATATAAGGATAACCATCTACATCTGCAATCCGTTTTTCACTGAAGCACCATTCACTTCTATGGAACCAGAGCTGCGCAATTTTAACGCAGGATATACAACATGCTGTGATTTTTCCTGAATGCAGAAACGATGCTCATGTGCACAGAACCATTGAAATTAATGGGTCAGGATTCAGTCCAGATGCAATGCGTTTGCTTCACGCATCACACCCAGACGGAAAACTGGCTCATGTAAAAGAGTTCTAAAGGTTCACATACTTAGAGACTATATGATATTAGATCTTTTCCTCAATAATTAAATGACCAAGAATAATATTTGACTACTTTTAGAATGTGTGTGAAAATCTGATGTTGTTTTAGGTCAAATTTATGTAGAAATATAGAAAATTCTGAAGGGTTCACACACTTTCAAGCACCACTGTAACCTTATTTTTATTTGTAGAAAATACAACTTTTATTGTAAGTACTGTATATATGTTCATAAATGGTCTTTGTCTAGAAATAAATAAATGAAAAATGTTTTCTGGTATTGGCTTATTAATGGCCTATCCTGAGGATATAAGGTCAATGGGAGATCCAACTCTTTGACCCCCCATTGATCAGATGTTTGAAGGGGCCTCGGCTTGAGCGATGCAGCCTCTTCTTGTTTACTTTGGTCCAACCATTTAAAAGCTTTTGAAGTCCACGAACACTTGGAATTGGAGCCTTTTTTTAAATTATTATTGCATTTTACAAATATTGAGCTATATAGACGGTCATTTTTTTAAATTGGTCTTTATGAAACATTTTCAGAAGTTTTTGTCCTGTAGGGTTAAGTTTCAGCCTATCTACCGATTACCTTACTTTCAGATTCACATTGAGCTGTCATGTTGCTGTTCCAAGGGCTGGATGCATAGCCACTATCTCTGAATTCCTGACAGCTTATAAACACTTATTTATTTAAGCCATTCTCTTCTCTGTTTCATAAGACTGTAGCTATAATGAGTTACTGTGAGCTGTCAGGGATTCACAGATAAGGGCTAAACGTCTAGCTACAAGGGCTACACATGGAGCCGTCAGAACAGCAATATGATGGCTCAGTGGGAAACTGAAAATGAGATGCTCTGCAGATAGGCGGCAACTTTTCACCCAGTCAGCCCCCCCTGACATGAGCATCTGAGCAGTTCATGCTCTGATGCTCTCCTTTGCCCTGCGCTAAATCGCGCAGGGAAAAGGCATTTTTAAGAAGGGCCGGTGATGTATCGGGGCTCTCCATGGGGCTGCCAGGAAGCCTGGCGACGTCACCGGCACTGATGGGCGGGCTTTAGCGCTACCCTAGCCAGTAAAACTGATGTCACCGAAAACTCTGCCGGGCGGAAGCATGTTATGATGAACAAAAGAGCCAGCGCCCTGCGCGATCTAGCGCAGGGCAAGGGAGCGCATCGTAGCACGAGATGCTCTGATGCTAGCCTCAGGGGGGCTGCCTGGGTGAAAATAAGGGTATGTCTGGGTACGACAAACTGTTGAATTTTTTTTTTTTATTAAGACCAACTGAAAAAAATAAAAAAATTTAATGATTAAAATACAATCATAAAAAATTGTCCCAAAGGTGTTCATAGTAAAAAGGACAAAGTTGCAATACCCTGCACTGTGGCTACCGGTATATAGTGACAAAATTGCAGCACTGACATGAGTGTCTTGTCCCCTTCAAACAGCTGATCGGTGGGGTCTGATATTGGTGACCTATAATAATGATAGGCCATCAATATTCTAATCCTAGAAACATGTTTAATTTTTGTTTATAATCAATATGAAGAATAATCTAGTCCCTACTGCTCACCTTTATAGCTAGGCAGGGGTCGAGTGGAGGGGGAACGCATGGGAACGGCGTTCCTGCACTATTTTCATGGCAGGAACGCCGTTCCCTTTCAGCCTCAAGTCAGGAGAACATGGCTGAATCAGATTCACAGGGGGAGACGGAGCGCACTGTGCAGGGCAGGCTAAGGGAGGAGGGGCGGCTTCAGTTGAGAGGAATCTGTCTGTGCCGCTGCCTGCGACTCCTCTCATGGCGCCCCGCCCCCTAATGACATCATCTCCTTCACTACGAGATCATTCATTTAGAATGTCTTTTAGAAAAGTTTGTCCTAGGATTCGAACTCACGACCTCTACACATCAGAGGAAGGCATTTACCCTCACAGCCATGAAAGCTGTCTAGGTAGTTGCTTAAAAAAAATAATATAAGACTTCTACTTATACCTAGTGTACTGATACCTAGTGTACAACCATACACATGACAGCTGCCCACTGTGTATGGATGTAGCAGAGCTGGGTGTGTTGGGGCAGCTGTCATGTGTATGGTTGTACACTAGGTATCAGTACACTAGGTATAAGTAGAAGTCTTAGTTTTTTTTTTTAAGCAGCTACCTAGACAGCTTTTATGGCTGTGAGGGTAAATGCCTTGCCTCTGATGTGTAGAGGTCATGAGTTCGAATCCCAAGACAAACTTTTCTAAAAGTGTTTTTTTTTTTATAAGACTTCTACTGATACCTAGTTTACTGATACCTAGTGTACAACCATACACATGACAGCTGCCCACTGTGTATGGATGTAGCAGAGCTGGGTGTGTTGGGGCAGCTGTCATGTGTATGGTTGTACACTAGGTATCAGTACACTAGGTATAAGTAGAAGTCTTAGTTTTTTTTTTTTTTAAGCAACTACCTCAACAGCTTTTATGGCTGTGAGGGTAAATGCCTTGCCTGTAATGTGTAGAGGTCATGAGTTCGAATCCCAGGACAAACTTTTCTAAAAGTGTTTTTTTTTTCTTTTTCTGATACTTCTACTGATACCTAGTGTACTGATACCTAGTGTACAACCATACACATGACAGCTGCCCCAACACACCCAGCTCTGCTACATCCATACACAGTGGGCAAAGTTACCTACAGTAGAAGTCTTATATTTTTTTTTTTTTAAAGTAACAAGCTAGACAGCTTTCATAGCTGTGAGGGCATATGCCTGGCTTCTCCTGTGTAGAGGTCATGAGATTGAATCCCAGGACAAACTTTTCTAAAAGTGTTATTTTTTTTATTTATTTTTTTAGTCCGCAGCGGCACAAATTACAGCATGCTAGATTTTCTGTGCTTTTTTTATTTTTTGGAGGGGGGGGGGGGGTTGCAGTGGATCTTGGGTGAGTTCCCACACTTTTTTTCCCAGGACTTGACCCCTGTAGCTAGGGAATATTCAAGCTGAATGTCAGGCTCGTACAATATCATTAGTGATAAGTGACCCCAGATCTCTGCCACAGATGTGGACATGAACATGTACAATCAGCATTTAATGTATTCCCTGAACAAATTACACAGTAAAGTCTTATATCTCCAGATTTTAATTAGGTTCCTCCCAAGTTGGATTCTTATTTCGATAAGCAAGCTGCAGGGTTAACATACCAATATTTTATTCTTTTTCAAGCCAATCCATCATATATCCCTCCTCCTCAATGTCAGCCTGGGGAGTTTGCCTGCAAGAACAGCCGCTGTATCCAGGAACGCTGGAAGTGTGATGGAGACAATGATTGTCTAGACAACAGTGACGAAGCTCCTGATCTATGCCGTAAGTAGAGATTGGTAGTGGTAGCATGTCTTCAACTTTGATGTGCATTCAACAACAAGATCTTAGACCTTCATGCTGATAGATACTTATCCTAATGTGTGCCATGCTTATTAATCCAAAAAATCTAGTCAGTTTCTGCAATATAGATTTTTCGAAGATAGTTTAGATGGGACATCTATAGTTAGACATTGCAGTTCCTTCTGATGTCACTTATGAAAGGCTTCTCACTACTAGTACTAGAATTTGTCTCACAGGCAACAGAACATTTTGACCGCCTGGCTCTCAGAATTTAGTACTAACAGATTGCTTCTGCTCTACTCTTAACATATCGGTCACAAAGAAAGCACAATACGTCCTGTGCTTCTTGGCTGATGTGATAGACCCTGGACTAGTATGCACCACTCAGCCCTAAAAACCACTGACGGGTGACGTGAATAACCTTGATTGTCTCATGACAATGATATCTGTCAAGGGATGGGATCTATTGGGCAGCAAGTGAACAGTCAGTTCATAAAGCATTAGGATCTGAGCAGTTTTGACCAGAACTGAACTGTGATGGCTAGACAACTGGGTTAAAACATCTGTAAATTAGCAGGTTTAACAAGAAATGCCTGGTATGCAGTAGCACCTACCAAAGATGGACAATCGGTGAACCCACAACGAGGTACTGGGCACCCAAGACTTATTGTTTCCCCCTTCCCCGCCTGGTCTGATCCTGCAGAATAGCTACTGTAAATTATTGAAAAACTTACTGCGTGCTATGTAGCCGCTAATCAGTGTCCTTGTTGAGTCATGTCCACTGCTGAAAGCACCTACAATGGGTACGTGAGCATCAAAACTGGAACATGGAACAATAGAAGAAGGGGTTCTGGTTTGATAAATCCTTTTACATCAAGTGGGCAGTCGTGTGCAATGATTACCCTGTGAACAGGGTGGCACCAGGATGCACTATGAGACAGATAAGAACCATTTCCCCCATCTAGTCTGCCCAATATACTGAATACTATGGATAGCCCCTGGCCCTATCTTATATGAAGGATGGCCTTATGCCTATCCCATGCATGCTTAACAAAGACAAACTGGAGACAAAAAGTGATGCTCTAGGCCAGGGATGGCCAACCTGAGGCCCTCCAGCTGTTGCAAAACTATAACGCCCATCATGCCCGGACAGTCTACAGCTATCAGCCTACAGCAGGGCATGGTGGGAGTTGTAGTTTTACGGCAGCTGGAGAGCCGCAGGTTGGCCATGCCTGCTCTAGGCAATGCTCTGTTGAGAAACCTTGGGTCGTGGTATTCATAGTTTGGGGTTAGTTTGCCATGTACCACCTACCTAAACATTATACAGACCAAGTACACCAATTCATGCAATGATATTCCTTAATTGTAGTTGCTTTATTCTTCAAGATAATGTTCTAGCTGCATTGCAAAAAAAAATTAGGAATAGTTGCCCCTTGCTGACCACCTGTTGACTGTATATATTTGGGCGGCTGGCATATTTCTCTGCACGGACGCAGAGATTGCAACTGCACGCTAATCGTGAAGCGGTGAGAGCAGGGAGCTTGCTATCAGTGACAGTAGGTCTCTCCATAAAGAAGGCGAGGATTATCCCCCCCGCCTTCCCCATTGCTCTATATACATTGCTAAATGAGCACTGTATACAGAGGTAAGTAAGAGCAAAACGCATACGGTCGTTTGCCTGTAGCTTAAGGCTTATATCCACACAACCGCATGTCTTTTGTGGTTCGCAAATTGCGGATCTGCAAAAAAATAAAACGGATGACACAGCATTATTATTATTTTTTTTTTTTTTGCGGATCCATTGTAACAATGCCGAAAATGGACAAGAATAGGACATGTTGTATTTTTTTTTTTTTTTTGCGGGGCTACGGAACGGACATACCGATGCGGACAGCACACAGTGTGCTGTCCGCTTTTTTGGCGGACCCATTGAAATATCCAGAAAAAAAAACGGAACGTACAATGAAACAAATACCGTTTGTGTGCATGTAGCCTCAAGAACAAACATAACAAGATTTTAGATGGTGACTTGGCCTCCAAATTCCCCAGCTCTCAATCCAACTGAGCATTTGTGGAATATGCTAGAAAAAGTCCAGTCCAATGAAGTCCTATCTCCCAATTTCCTGCAAATGTCATTGGTACAGGACACCCGTAGAGGTCTTGTGGAGTCCGTGCCTTGACGGGTCAGAGTTGTTTTGGCACTACCAACGGAGGGTCTACTGTACACAATGTTAGGCAGGTGGTAATAATACCATGGCTGATGGGTGTAATGTCATCTATGGCATGACAAGAATTGATTGAAGAAAATCTGAAAAAACTAATAAGAGATCAAAGCTCTTTTACATCCCAGCAGAACTGGCTTCACAATTGCTATGAGGCATGTGCTTGTAATGTGGTTCAGCACAACAGCTTAGAGTTTAAGGACATTTGAGCTGTGACACCTGGAATGTTATTGATACCTTGACTATAAGAACAGTTATCTGTAATTTTCTGTCTTAATGGCACACTTGTCCCTCTGGGTGAAATTTTCTGGCGCTCTACAAGCACATTAGGCTCTTAATTGCTGTTGCAGACGTAGATGCCGCTGCAAAGGTTGTCCGCTACAGAGTGTGCACATCATAGCAATTACATCTCTTACTTGGGGAAGATAACTATGTTTTCTGTGCCATGAATGTAATAAACTCAAAGTAGTGGAGATCAAAAAAGTATTTCCCAGAGCGTAGAAAGGAGCCATCACCTTAGTTCTTACTTATTTTCCTTTATCTTTCCCTTCTGCTATGAAGCACATTGGTTGGGCTTCCGCTTCTTATACATTGTTTCAGTTAGTTTACAGATGATGTGCCCCTACACGTTTCTGGACATTTTCTAATGGATTTATGTATGTTTATTGAGGGGTAATTTATGTCCAGAAAAGTAGGCCAGCTCCCAGGAGCTTCCATTATTAATGTACTGTTGATGCTTGCAGCTCGCAACTTTTAAAAATGTGTTGGTTCCTGCCTCCATGTGATGTACTCTCATACATACAGATTTATGTAAGAATAATGGAGTGAAAAAGTCGCAAATTTTTGCGCAATCGCTAAAACTGCACAAAAATGGGTGACTTTTTCCGGCTCTGCGCTATGCTCGGCAGTTTTTTTAAAGTGGGCGTGTTTTCTTATGTAAAGGAATCTCTAGACAGATTTACTATTGCGACGATTTAAAAAGTCTAAAAAAATTACACAATTTCACTCCAGTGAGGACCATGCTTATCTTATGTGAGTTTTTTAATTGGAACATGTGACTTTTTCGTAAAGACATGTGACTTTTGTAAAGCCGCATGCTGATGGATAAACTGCTACCATAAACCACATTTGTTATAGTCTTAATAGGTTGATCATAAATCTGACTTGGCTAAAACTGACTTTAGCCATATGTGAAAGTGGAGTGAGCTGTCAGTCATGATAAATCTGGCCCATAGTGCCTAATTACCAGCATCCTACAGGGTGATGCTGAAATAAAACGGTCAAATAGCCCTTCAATACAGATCTCTACATGCCTGTGCTAACGAGTACCACCATACACTGCACAAATGAGATACTTGCCAAATAATAGCCCCATACATAAAGCAACAGTGCCATATATTATCTAATAATAATGGTGAGTCCAAAATATTAAGGTCCCTAGTGTTGCCCCTGTAAGCAGATATATAGGACATATGGACAGAGGTTTTCAGGAGACTACATCTTTAAAGTGTTGTCTCTTACCTCCCAGGTGAAGAAAAAAATGCAATTCATCTGATCATTCTGTCCCCAATATCATCTGTTGGGGGAGAGTAGGGAGCTCCCCATACATTTAGATTGTCAGCTGATCCTCCTGAAAATTCACTTGTGTATGAGGGCCTTTAAATGTTTGGTAAGATAAGACCTGTAGGTGAAAGGAATACTCTTTTTTAAATAATCGTCTGTATCTTGCAGGACTCAAACACACATAGTAGTCAGCCATTGTGGTTTTCACAATGAGTGAATCCAGTATTTGCTACCCATCCGCTTTTTCTTTTGAATCATGATATAGTTCTTTCCATTGAATGCTCTCACACCTGCTTGGCTTTGACGGAACGTTCAGACGTCTGCAGTGTTTTCTTAAAAACGGTCTTGTCTTTATCTAGATCAACACACTTGTCCATCTGATCGATTCAAGTGTGAGAATAACAGATGCATCCCCAACCGCTGGCTGTGTGATGGCGACAATGACTGTGGCAATGGAGAAGATGAATCCAACTCTACGTGTTCAGGTGAATGTCATGTACACATGATAGTATCTGAACACCTCTATTATATTTGTCATCCTTGTTCACTCACTGGTTCCCCTTCACTGACAATTCACCCACCTTCTGCCTTACAGCCCGTACCTGCCCTCCTAACCAGTTCTCCTGTGCTAGCGGTCGTTGTATCCCAACTTCTTGGACTTGTGATTTAGACGATGACTGTGGTGACCGTTCCGATGAATCCTCTTCATGTGGTGAGTTAATGCTTCTCCAAACTATATATAAAAAAAAAAAAACTCTAAACCTAAGATGACAAAAACAAAAAAGTCAGGTTTCTTCTAAGTTGGTCTACTGGGTATGCCAATGGAGTAACGTGTCACTACTCCATGCAGGTGTCGTGTTCTAGAGCAGGGATGCCCAACCTGCGGTCCTCCAGCTGTTGTAAAGCTACAAATTCCAGTATACCTGGACAGCCAACAGCTATTATGGCATGCTGAGAGTTGTAGTTTTGCAACAGCTGGAGGGCCGCAAGTTGAGCATCTCATATGGAGCTCCATACATTGGAGTATATGGGGGGAAAAAACTATGTAAACCAGACAAAAACAAACTTTAGATGTTTGCCACTGAGCTGATTCAGAAGAAAATTGGTAACCACAGAAGGTCTTGTGGAGGCAAGCTCAACCAGTCTTGTAAAGCTTTGCATCACGGTTTGAAAAGCTTCCCCGATGCTCTATAGGCGATTCTTACAATCCCTGTATTTGTTTCAGTTTATTTACATTAAAGTAGTTTTCTTTGTCACGGGGAAGTGACATTATATGATGCTGATTCCGCTCTTCTCTCATTGTGAGACTTTTTGCTTGAGAGGCTTTTTGTCATGTTAATGTACTTTTTGTGTGGGATTTTGTCTTATTCTTTTATTCCCTTAAACTGGCCCCATTGAAACTTTACCAGAATCACGAGTTCACTCACTTGTTGGATAGCTGAGAAGTCTACTAATGTAATTCCTCATTATTTACCATAGAAAATCTATGTCGGTGTGCAATTTACTATCTTATCCGAGCTGCTAAATAGGAATGAAAACATTTGAAGGGTTTATCTGTATTCTGGGAGTGCTTATGATAGTGTTCAGTGTGTTTTTATGGATGTGTTCCCCACAATGTATCCACTCCCTTCTCGTAGTATAGCACAGTACTCTGGAGCATTCTTCATGCTGTGTTTGCTTTTCTCAGAGAGATTGCAACAGACTAAAAGGTGGGTTCAGGCCAGAGGCGGGCACCCAAGAACTAATGGCAGGTTTACACTGCCCGGTTGTTGGGCAGATCTTCAGGGACAACCGTTTGTGTAAAGGTGTCGCCGATCAACTGTTAAATGAGCAAAACATGCGGGGTGTCCCAGACAGTGTCAGACTGTGCAAGGACACCCCCAACTGGTTAACACCCTGCTGTAAACTGCTAGTAACTCGTTCACAACTTCCAGCAGGAATAAAAAAAAAAAAAAAGGAATAGCGCAACAGTCATAGAATAGATTTTCCAGAATTGTTATTACACGATGAATGTGTCCTAATTCCCATTCTGAATTAATAAGGGGGAGTCACTTAAGTCATGGCTCGAGCTACACCCCCGTATGTCAAGCATGGGTTAGACATAAGAATCTTCAGGTTAGGTAATTTAGAAATGATTTTATTTTTTGTATTTTTCTTTGGCAGCCTATCCGACTTGTTTCCCGCTTACTCAGTTCACCTGCGCCAATGGCCGCTGTATCAACATCAACTGGCGCTGTGATAATGGTAAGTGTTAATGTTCAGCTATCCTCTGCCAGGACAAAAGACATATGAAGACCTGACTTCACAGATGCCTCCATCATATAACATTATGTCAAGATTTAAAGCTATCCCTGATCCTCCTTTTTGATATCAGGGACAGTCTGGAGGCCTCCCTACTCTTTAGATGGTCAACCAGCCAGTGCCAGATTGCGCTAACATTAGTCTACTATGTATTGCCAGCTTAAGGGTGTTAGCCACTTTGCTGGCAAATTGCATTAATGCCACAGACTAGCCTATGATGGCAGCTGCTAATTGTGCTGGGGTGGTGCTCTCCTCAGTCTCCATATAATTTCTTAGATGGCACTTTTACTTATGTGCTGTACCTGCATTGAACATGGTCAGCTTGGATACAGGACATCCACCTGATGTCCTGTATCTGTTCCTGCGCTGGACGTTTTCCGTGCAGGCGCAGTACAAGAAGAAAAGCATCATCTTGGAAATTATATTGATGGCAGTCGACACCTCCATGCCAGCTAAGGTAACAGCTGCTAATGCCATCCCACCCTAGTGTATGGCATTACCGTAATTTAGCACCAACCTCTTTAACACAAGGAAGAAGTAAAGTTCTAGATCCCTGTTCATGTGCCAGTTTGTACAGGATAATGTCCTTTTAGGATGATGCTATCTGTCTTACATCACTTCTGCTGGGACACGTTTAATGCCACAGAACCAGGGCACTTTCCTTCTAAATCCAGGGAGCCTGGGTGGCATGCAGCACCACATCAGTGATGGCCTCCAGAGAGTTTGAGAAGCTCTGATCTCGGAGCATGTGTTGGTAAACACCAGCGATAAAAGCAGAAGGTTAACATAATGGGTTAATTTAATGACTTATGTATATTTTTGCCCGTGGCTATTTATGACCTGCTGACTGATTTGCATTGTTTTATATGAAGCGTACTCGTCCCTCTCATTAGTCCACGTTCATTGCTGTATGTTCAATGTTGTGCCGTTTGTGTCTGTAATTCTTCTATTCTGTGTCTTAAATGTCTTGAAATGTCTTGTCTTTGGTTGGTTTCTCTTTGTTTCAGAAAAAGATTGTGGGGATGGCTCTGACGAAAAGAACTGTACAAAGCCTGCCGGTTAGTGCATAGGTCAACATGCACCATCCAGCCTGCTAGGGATAGAGCAGTGTCTCGTAGACTTGGTCAACCTATATTCTTGGTGGTAGCAAAGTCAAAATCCTGACTTCTTGCTGGAGGTCATCAGATTTGCAAATCCTTAGCTTTGCAGCTTGATGCATCCAATTAGCACTCACCTGTCGTCATCATCATTACTACAATTAATTCATTCCTATCAAGTAAGGGCTCATTTAGACGGCCGTATGCTGTCCGCAAAAATGTGGATTCCTTTTGTTTTTGCAGATTAGATGCTGTCCCATTCACTTCTATGGGGCCCTTTTCTTTTATTGCACGGCTCAGCAAAAAAATGAAACGTGTCCTATACTTATTAGTGAAAATCAGGACATGGCCCTATTGAAGTCTATGGATCAGCAAAAAAACGGAATGCAATCCGTTTTTTTTTTTTTGCGGACATACTGAACTGTCTGCAAAAAAACAGATCCGCATTTTTGCGGACAGGATACGGCCGTCTGAATGAGCCCTAAAGGTTAGCCCTCCGCCCCGTATCGGCTGAAGTTTTCCCCCCTGCTGCTTTTTTTTTTTTTTTTTTAACTAATAACTTTTCAGGATTGTTTTTTTGTTTTATTTACTAAAGTACTGTGAGCTTACAAACTAATTGCTTTAGCAATTTAAGGGGTTGTGCAGTGATATATACTGATGACCTAGCCTCAGGATAGGCCATCAGTATCTGATCGAAGGGGGTCTGCCACCCCCGCCTATTAGCTCTTTGAAAAGAAGGTGGCTCCATGTGAGTGCTGCTTCCGTGTCATTACACTGCACGTCGTCTCCTGTAGAGTGGCGGTGCAGTGTAATTGCAAGCACACGCTGCAATCAAGTGAATGGAGCAAGTACTTGTCAGACAATGTGCAGTCTAATAAACAGGAAGCAGTGTTCATGTGGAGCGCCAAGTCCAAATCAGCAGTCAGACCCCCACCAATCAGATATTGATGACCTGTCCTGAGGATAGGTCACCAGTATAAATCACAGCACAGCCCCTTTAATTTATTTATTTTCTGCACTTATGTAGCACTATTATATTCCGCAGACATTATCATCACTCACTGTCCCCAATGGGGCTCACAATCTAAGGTCCCTATCAATATGTCTTTGGAGTGTGGGAGGAAACCGGAGAACCCGGAGGAAACCCACACAAACACAGGAGAACATACAAGCTCCATGCAGATGTTGTCCTTGGTCGGATTCGAACCTAGGACCCCAGCGCTGCGAGGCACCAGTGCTAACCACTGAGCCCCAGTGCACCCAATTAAATGAAGCTGCCATGGATATAAAACACATGGACAAAACGGCAAAAAAAAAAACTTCAATAAGGATGAGTTTGCAAGATTTGCTGCTGATTTATAGCCATTGCAAGAACGTCTCCCTTTTAGCCTATTTTTAGGCGTTCAGATATGGTGCATGTAGTGATCTATGCAGTTTCTGTGTTCCTTTTTCCTGAGTGTAGATAGTAGAGCTTTTGCCTCTTCTTTCTGTAGGGATGGGGTGGGTTCAGCTTTGCAGCTCTGAATAACTTTTTGTCCTAATCTCTTGCTCATGTCACCCTGCTTGTGATGCTGCCCGAGAGTCTGCTATGCTTCAATTTAGCTTTAAAGGGGCTGTCTGAGATTTTGATATGGATAGCCTGTCCTTGGGATAGATCATCAGTTTGTGATTGTAGGGGTCGGACTCCCGACACCCCCGCCGATCGGCTGTTTGAAAAGGCCGCGTCACTCCGATGAGCTCTGTAGGCCAGTGATGTCACGTTCATCGGTCACATAGCCTATGTGCTGTTCAGTCCCATTCAGGGGAATGAGGCTAAGCTGCAATACCAAACACAACCACAAAACGGCGCTGTGCTTGGTAAATTTTTGAGGAAGCCACAGCTTTCACCAGAGCACCACAACTTCTTCAAACAGCTGATCGGCAAGGGTTCAAGGAGTCCGACCCGCCACCCTCGATAAGCCATCAATCATAAAATCCCAGACAACCCTTTTAAAGGGGACCTGTAAGATCTCCTATTTTAGTAAATGCATGCATTCCTCAAGAAATAATAATTCAAGAACAACTTTTCTTTGCTCTTTATGCTATTCTGTTCCTATTTTATTCCTCCTAGAAATGTATGCATACATTGACTGCTGATTCTTACCAGTTGCGCCCCTACACACTCTGACCTTGTCCAATAAGCCTCATTCACACGTCAGTGTTTGGTCAGTGATTTCCATCAGTGATTGTGAGCCAAAACCAGGAGTGTAGCCTCCACAGACATAAGGTATAAGGGAAAGATCTGCTCCTGTTCTGCGATTAGACCCGCACCTGGATTTGGCTCAAAATCGCTGACGTGTGAATGAGGCTTTATTCATACATTTCTAGAAGTAATAACAGAGGGACCGTTCACACAAGGCAAAGTTCAAAGGAAAGATGCTCCATGTTAATTCCAGACATTTTTATAGTGTTGACTGGTCCCCTTTTAACATTTACTACATACATTGCATTGTGTTTGTCTATTTTCTGTGCTTTTTGCCGCGTTTTGAGTACCACAGAACCAGCAGACTGCGTTCATATGACGCCAAAGCGAATAGCTTTGTCTGATGACCTCTCTGAGCAGGCGGTAGACAGAGCCATGAGTCTTTTGTAGTAAATGATCATACATGGTCTGGACAAAACATTCCTCTAAAGGTGAAGTACTAGGGCGGTGCTGTCAGCTACATGTTACTCTTCTCTGCCTCTCCTCCTCTGCAGTATTAACTTGCTTGGTTTCACCTTGTTCTATCATTCTTGCAATTACTATGCCAAATAATAATGTATATGTCTATTATTGATTGCAGACCTTGTCCGAGGACCTGTGCTGGATTGTATATCACTGTGTTAGTGATCACACCATTTATAATTTTACTCTCCATGCGCAGACAATGACTGCGGAGACAACAGTGATGAGGACGGCTGCAGCCACTCCTGCTCTAGCACCCAGTTCAAATGTAATAGCGGCCGCTGCATCCCAGAGCACTGGACGTGTGACGGGGACAACGACTGCGGGGACTACAGTGACGAGACACACGCTAACTGCACAAACCAAGGTGAGGGCCTCTAGAAGTGGGACAAAGGGCACATTCATTCATATATCTCGATACACAGAATTGTCGCGGAATATGAAGAGATGTAAAACCATTTCCTTAATCCACTTTCCGCCCATGTCAATAGCTACTCGACCCCCTGGCGGTTGCCATGTTGATGAGTTCCAGTGTCGGGTGGATGGCCTGTGCATCCATAGCCGCTGGCGCTGTGATGGAGACACGGACTGTATGGACACAAGTGACGAGAAGAACTGCGATGGCGTGACACACGCGTGTGACCCCAATGTCAAGTTTGGCTGCAAAGACTCTGGTGAGGACGAGTAGAGGAAGGAAAGATGTCTTGTGATGTGGCTAATATTTCATTGCTGGTTTGGTAGGAAGAAGGTTTGATATATTTATGTATCAGCAAATTTATTTATGATTTATTTTATTACAGAAGGTAGCCTGTATATTGGGTTTACATTGAGTTCTTTAAAAAGGATGCAATTCAATCTGAAAGCGCCTTGCTGTAGACCAGGAGGAGCTGAGCGGACTGATGTATAAAGATTCAGCAAAACCTATCATTTATACACGTATACCTTTTTGTTTTGTCCACCTCTTGTGAACAGCTATTGGTACAGGCGGGAGGTGTTCTCAGTGATTGAATGTACATACAGAGAAAGCTGTCACTGAAGACCCCGCTCTCCTGTACCGATAGCTGTTCACAAGAGGTGGATAAATCAAATATATAAATGTATAAATGACAGGTTTTACTGATTATCAGTCTGCTCAGCTCCTCCTGCTCTATAACAGGGGGCCTGCAGATTGCATTACATTTTATGGTGACCGGTTCTCTGTAACATATTGTTCTGTTCTCTGTTACCATAGCTAGGTGCATCAGCAAAGCCTGGGTGTGTGATGGCGATACCGACTGTGAAGATCACTCCGATGAAGAGAACTGTGATATGCTGGTGTGTAAGCCTCCATCTCACACGTGTGCACATAACACCTCCATCTGTCTGCCTCCTGAAAAGCTGTGTAATGGCATTAACGACTGTGGAGATGACTCCGATGAAGGGGAACTTTGCGGTAAGTTACATTTCCTGGCTTTATTCTCCCCATGTTGGCACCTTTCAAATGCAAGTGGATGGTGGGCATGTAGAGATGCTTATTCATGCTGGGTGGCGAAGGAATTTGTGCAGTGGGCATTGTTCAGGCAAAATTGGAACTGTTGGCATATATGCCCTATGGGCGTCGTAGAGTTGCCTCTGCATCTGTACTGTGAAATGTGCTTGAATGTCTCCGAGCTCTGTGTCGGATCAGTAAGGAAATGGTAATTGGAGGACCCTGTTAATCAACTTAAAAGGCTCAGTTCAAATTAACTCCATTTGACTCTACTTTCCATAATAGCCGTCCCCTAATATAATGTTATTACTGGAATTGCTCTGGATATCTACATTAGCCACAGAAATCTACTTCAATTCAATTTCCATAGCCCGTGCCCGCTTGTCTGACTTTAAGGCCCATTTACACAGGCTGACAGTGCAGGCAATTATGAGGAAGGAACCATTCTCTCCCGATAATTGCCTGCTTATCAGAGGGGATGAGAGCTGCATTTACATGCAGCAATTACCCCTGAATTGGATATGAGCAGCTGCTGCTGTGGTCATTCGCCCCCATAAATATTAAGCGTTTCGGAGCTGCAAATCCCTGTTTGCACAGATCGATGTGCTGTCCTGATGCATCCAACATCACCTTTACACAGGCCTATTATAGGGAACAAGTGTTTTGTGTGAAAGTTCGTTTCCTGATCATCGGCCAGTTTAAAGAGACCTATAAAGTACAGGATTACCTATGGCAGTCTGTAATTTGGATTCTGTTAACAGTATACAGGCTGCCACATACTGCAGTCAGTAGTCTGATGAATTTTAAAGTACACAGAAGTAGTCGGTACAGAAAGTATACAGCATTCTATGGAAACTAGTGAGGGCCATTACCTCCAAAATGAATGTCAAAGTAAGGCTGAGTTCACACGAGCGTGACAGATTTGGTCCGTATGCGTTCAGGGTGCGTTCAGTTAAACTCGCACCATTTTGCAAGCAAGTTCAGTCAGTTTTGGCTGCAATTGCGTTTAGTTGTTCAGTTTTTTCCGCGCGGGTGCAATGCGTTTTGATGCGTTTTTCACGCGCGTGATAAAAAAACTGAAGGTTTACAAACAACTTCTCCTAGCAACCATCAGTGAAAAACGCATTGCATCCGCACTTGCTTGCAGATGCAATGCGTTATTAACGCAGCCCCATTCACTTCTATGGAGCCAGGGCTGCGTGAAAAACGCAGAATATAGAACATGCTGCGATTTTAAAGCATTGCAGAACTGATGCATGAAAAAAAAACGCTCATGTGCACAGCCCCATTGAAATGAATGGGTCAGGATTCAGTGCAGGTGCAATGCGTTCACCTACTGCATTGCACCTGCGCGGAAATCTCGCCCGTGTGAACTCAGCCTAAGCATACCACTTTGTAGAGTAGGGGCCCTGAAACATAGCCATACCTTTCCTGTGAATATTTGGCCCTGTAATGCTGAGAAATGCTTCTTTTTATCTTCATGTGAATAAGATTTTTGGTGCACGGTGGGAGCGGCCCCTCCATTTGGTGCACAGTTGCTCCACCAGTAACGCCACCCAGCATTTCCCCGCTTGTTTTATTCGTAGTCCCTGAGATTTCAGAAGTGACGCCCATAAACACAGGGGAAGCCAGTTGCACTGAAAGGAGCGGGCCCCGCCCACAGTGCCCTGAAAACCTTATTTTTATAAAAAAATAAGACAAAGCCTTTCTCAGAATTAGTGGACCGGTTATGTTTCAGGTACATGCCCTAAGCGGTATGCTTATTGTGAAAGTGATTTTGGAGGTGACAGACTCCCTTCTCTATCCAGAGGTGTTTTATTAGTTGTTGGCTGATGCATTTAATTTGCTTCCACTTTCCCTAATTTAAGATCTGCTTGCTTCCTTAGCACATAACGCTTATAACTGGACTTGTGTGTCAAATACAATTATTCTGCACACTCCATCTTGGCATCTAATGTTCCACACGTCTCTCTTGACCAGATCAATGCTCGTTGAACAATGGTGGATGTAGCCACAACTGTACTGTGGCCCCTGGAGAAGGCATTGTGTGTTCCTGTCCATTGGGAATGGAAACCGGTCCCGATAACAAGACGTGTCAGATCCAGAATTACTGTCCCAAGCATCTCGGCTGCAGCCAGCGGTGTGAGCAGGAGAAGTTTATCGTCAAGTGCTCTTGTTACGAAGGCTGGGTCCTGGAGCCCGACCAGGACACCTGCAAGAGTTTAGGTAGGTATACATATAAAGGGTCAAGCATATAAATCTGCAAAATCAGCAGATACCAGTTAGATATCCACCACCCCTAATGAAGCGATTTTTCTAACGTCTTAGGCTACTTTCACACTGGCGTTTCTGGGTCCGCTTGTGAGATCCGTTTCAGGGCTCTCACAGGCGGCCCAAAACGGATCAGTTTAACCCCAATGCATTCTGAATGGATAAGGATCCGTTCAGAATGTATCAGTTTGCTTCTGTTCAGCCTCCCTTCCGATCTGGAGGCGGACACCAAAACACTGTTGTTTTATTCGCAGCACACTCCTCTTTAAAGTCCCCCCCCCCTAATTGTCTGGCGTTTTTGTCCCATAGACCTCTATTGTGTTATTTTTTTTGTTTTTGTGCACAGTAGCTTAATAAAAAAAAAAAAAAAGGCACTATATGAGATAAAATGGCAAAAAAAAAAAAAGCTATAAAAACTATTTTGAATTATTTTTACTCGCCCAATTCCTTGGGGGACACAGGAACTCTTGGGTATAGCTTATCTCCATAGGAGGCGTGACACTAAGTAAAAGACTGTTAAGCCCCTCCTCCAGCAGCTATACCCTCAGCCTGGAGAGAGAGACTTCCAGTTTTTTGCTTAGTGTCAAGGAGGCAAGACACTCTCTGCACTGCAGAGTTGTCTTTGTGAAGATTTTAATTTTTTGTTTTTTTCACTTGATTTTTTCCCACAGGGACAACAGAGTCGCAGCAGACTTCTCTGTTTTCCCGGGGTTGAGCTGCGCCAGGGCCGGTTATCCGCCCTGCTGCCTCCCCCACAGAAGAAAAGGAGGACCAGGGCAGCTCATGCTCCCCTGCATCCCGCCAGCACTGGGTCGCCCACCTGCAAGCCCCTCTCCAGCTGCTGCCACTTCTGTGTCAGTGGCTGAAGGGGCGTCCCAGCTGGATGGCATAGAGGGTGAAGTCGGCGAATGGTGAGGTGGCTGTACAGCCGTGCGCTCCCCTCCCCTCTCTTCTTTTCCCCGTTCTCGCTCCTGTCCCGTTAGCTGGCTCCTACCGTTGCGGGCCTCCGTTGCTCGATTCAGCTGGCCTATCTATCTATCGGCACTCTCTGGGCAGGCTGAGCGGCGTAATGAGGGAGGGTTACTGCTGTGGCGACGCGGATCCTCTCCGTCGGCTCCTGCCTTCAGAGACCCGTTGCGGGTCCGGAGGGGGACATCTCTGTAGGGGAGAGTCTGGGTCAGCACGGGCGGCATTCTGTTCGCGCGCGCGCGAAATGTCTCGGCGGGGGGCGGAGTTTTCAGGCGCTTTGGGCTCTGGATTCAATTAAGGGGCGGACGTCCTTTCTCCCGCTCCTCACCGGCCCCGCCCCCTCTCGTGCCTGCTTGTGTGCAGGACGGATCTTGCTGCTGTCTTCTGCTGTGCCGCGGTCGTCTGCTTGGAGCTAGTCGATTCACTGTGACCTGGTAGGACTGTTGAACCTCTCCATCTCTGCACCCCTCTGGCCTGGAATATATTTTCCAACCAACATGTCTGACCCCTTAGTGCCTGTGGGACCTTGGTATCATACCTGCACCGCATGTAAGGCGCCGTTCCCTCAAGGGCAGTCAGACCCACATTGCTCGGCTTGCAAAGACCCATTGCAGGGCCCGCCATCTGTTGTGTCACCCCCTGGCCTCTTGGATCCCCCTGACTGGGCTAGATCCCTGTCCCAGGCTGTGGTTAGTCTCACTAGCGTTGTGGGCCGACTTGCAGATGCGTTGCCGTTACCGCAGCCGGATGATTCCCCTGCTGGCCCCTCCGGGTCCGCTGTTGTGGTCGACCCGGCTGAGTCCCTCTCTGCAGGCGATTCCTCTAGAGCCCGTCAACCCCAGAAGCGGCCGAGGGTGGACCACCGGTCATCCTCAGATGCTTCGGTATCCCCCCCAAGGGTGCGTTCTCTGTCGGGTCCTTCCTCCCAACAGGATGGGCTCTCTGAAGGGGAACTAGTCGATTCCGATTGGGATATGGACTCGGCACTGCCCTCAAAGCTGGCCTCTGCCGTGGGCCACCTTATTAGCAATATCCGTGATACTTTTAAGATTCACGATGATCCCCCTGATCCTGAAAGGACCAGTGTTTCCTTTTTTCGCCAAAAACAGGCGTCTGCAGTTTTTCCCCTCCATGCTGACTTTTCGTCAGTGGTTTCTAAGGCCTGGGCCCGTCCTTACGCACGGTTTACCCCGCCAAAAAAGTTGGATGTCTGTTATCCGTTCCCGGCGGATTGCATTTCTAACTGGGCGTCACCCCCTAAGGTCGACCCCCCGGTGGCCCGTCTATCCAAGAGCACGGCTATTCCCGTTGCGGATGGTTCTTCCTTACAATCTACTGAGGATCGCCGCATAGAGACCCTTACAAAGGGTATCTTTGCGGCCTCCGGTTCCGCTCTTAGGCCGATTTTTGCCTCCGCTTGGGCTGGAAAAGCGGTTTCAGAGTGGGCGTCTCAGCTGGATCTGGAGCTGGAGTCCGACGTCCCTATTCAAGACCTCCGTGCTCTGGCTCAACTTATCGTTCAGGCCGGTAAGTTTGTCTGTGAAGCATCCCTGGATGCCGGGGCTCTCGTTGCCCGTTCGTCTGCCCTGGCCGTTTCGGCTAGAAGGGAGCTTTGGTTAAAGGTTTGGTCGGCGGACGCCGCGTCAAAGCGGTCTCTTACTAGCCTTCCCTTTACTGGTTCTCGTTTGTTCGGGACTCGCTTGGATGAAATCATCTCTGAAGCCACAGGGGGGAAGAGTACTCATCTTCCCCAATCTAAGGCTAGAGGCGCCACTCGTGGTCGTCCCATCTTCCCCCGCTTCAGGTCTTCTCGTAGGGCTTCCGGTCCTCGCACCGCTTCAGGTCCATCCGCTAATCCGGTCCAGGACAGGCGTAAAAAACCCTTTTTTCGGACCCAGCCCTCCTGGCGCAAGTCACAACCTGCTCGCGCTCCTGCGACCAAGCAGGCCCCCGCCTGAAGGTGCGCCCCCACCCACCCGGGTGGGGGGACGTCTCCTCCTGTTCAGGGACTTCTGGCAGGCGCACGTCTCCGACGCCTGGACCCTCGAGGTTGTGTCTTCCGGGTACAAACTCGAGTTTGCGTCCCTTCCCCCAGTTCGGTTCTTTCGTTCCCGGGTTCCCCTGGATCCCCGAGGGGCGGCCGATTTCTTTGCGGCCGTTCACACCCTTCTGGACAAGGGAGTCATCGCCCCGGTTCCTATGGGGGACAGGTTCAAGGGGTTCTATTCGAACCTTTTTGTGGTCCCCAAGAAAGAAGGTTCGGTACGTCCCATTCTGGATCTGAAGAGGCTGAACCGCTTCCTTCGTCTTCGGCGGTTCCGGATGGAGTCTCTCAGGTCGGTGGTGGCTTCTCTGGAACAGGGGGAGTTCCTGGCCTCCATCGATATCCAGGACGCCTATCTTCATATTCCAATCGCGCGTTGTCATCAATGCTTTCTGCGCTTTGCAGTGGGGTCCGACCACTACCAGTTCGTGGCTCTTCCCTTCGGGCTGGCGACGGCCCCTCGTGTGTTCACGAAGGTCCTTGCCCCCGTCCTCGCCTTACTTCGTTCCAGGGGAGTTTTTCTACTTCCGTATCTGGACGATCTAATCAAGGCGCCTTCTCTGTCACAGACTTCCGCCAGTGTGGATCTCTCGCTGCAAACCTTGCGCCGCTTCGGTTGGATTATCAATCTGCCCAAATCCTCTCTTGTTCCTTCCCGGCAATTGGTCTTTCTGGGGATGCTGCTGGATACGGAGTCAGCGGTGGTTCGGCTTCCGTTGGAAAAGCGCCAGCTCCTTCACCGGTCGGTTCAGAGCCTTCTGTCCCACCGCCGCCCTTCCTTCCGGTTCAGCATGCGGGTCCTGGGACAGATGGTGTCCTGCTTCGAGGCGATTCCTTACGCACAGTTCCACTCCCGCATCTTTCAGACGGCCATTCTGTCCGCTTGGGACAAGTCCCAGGAGAGTCTGGATCGGCATTTTCCCCTTTCCCCCCGGGTTCGTTCCTCTCTCCTCTGGTGGCTGCGGACCCCTCTTCAGGGGAAGTCTTTCCTGCCAATGACTTGGCTGGTGATTACCACCGATGCCAGTCTGCGGGGTTGGGGGGGAGTGTTTCCTCCTCGGTCCGTCCAGGGCACTTGGTCTCCGTCGGAGTCCAGACTGCCGATCAATGTTCTGGAGCTGAGGGCCATCCTCTTCTCGCTCCGACACTGGACTTCGTTGCTTCAGGGTCGCCCTGTTCGGGTCCAATCGGACAATGCCACGGCTGTGGCGTACATAAATCACCAGGGGGGCACTCGCAGCGCGGCGGCGATGAGGGAAGTGTCTCTGATCCTTCGCTGGGCGGAGGTTCATGTTCCGGCCCTTTCGGCCATTTACATTCCGGGAGTGGACAATTGGGCGGCGGATTTCCTCAGTCGGACGACGATCGACCAGGGGGAGTGGTCTCTGCACCCCGACGTCTTCGAGTCTCTTTGTCTCCGTTGGGGTCGTCCGGACGTGGATCTCATGGCCTCCAGATTCAACTACAAACTTCCCATCTACGTGGCCAGGGCCAAAGATCCGGACGCTTACGGCGCGGACGCGCTCGTCCTCCCCTGGACGGAGTTTTCGCTCCTCTACGTGTTTCCGCCCCTGCCTCTTCTTCCGCGTGTCCTTCGGAAGATTGCGGCGGAGGGCACGACAGCAATCCTAATCGCCCCGGACTGGCCGCGTCGTCCGTGGTACGCCGACCTTATGTTGCTTCTGGCAGACGCTCCCTTGCCTCTGCCTCTCAGAGAAGACCTCCTCTCTCAGGGGCCGATCTTCCACCAGCATTTAGGGTCGCTACGTTTGACGGCGTGGCTATTGAAACCGCGGTCCTGACGCGGCGGGGGTTTTCGGCTGACGTGGTCCGTACCATGATTCGTGCACGAAAACCGGCCTCGGCCAGGATTTATTATCGTACCTGGCGGGCCTATTTGGCTTTCTGTGAGACCTTGGGGACTCCCCCTCTGAGGTTTTCCCTTCCTACGGTTTTATCCTTTTTGCAATCTGGTCTGGTTCTGGGCTTGGGTCTCAGTACCCTGAAGGGTCAGATTTCGGCTCTTTCGGTCCTTTTTCAGCGTCCTCTGGCTCCGCTCGGTCCGGTTAAGACCTTTCTTCAGGGGGTTGCTCACTGTGCTCCCCCCTATCGTCCTCCTGTTCCTGCTTGGGATCTTAACGTTGTGTTGGCGGCTCTCCAGTCTTCCCCTTTCGAGCCTCTGCGCAAGGTTTCCCCTCGCTTGTTGTCTTGCAAAGTTTTCTTTCTCGTCGCCATCACGTCTCTTCGGCGTGTGTCTGAGTTGGCGGCTCTTTCTTGCGTGGAGCCCTTCTTGGTTTTTCACCAGGACAAGGTGGTTCTCCGCCCTGTTCCGGAATTTCTTCCGAAGGTGGTGTCCGCCTTTCACCTGAATGACGATATTGTCCTTCCTTCTCTGTGTCCGTCCCCGTCGCATCCCCGGGAGCGGGAGCTTCACCGTCTGGATGTTGTTCGGGCTCTCAGGATCTACCTGGATGTGACCAGACCCTTTCGACGCTCGGATTCTCTGTTTGTGATTCCGGAGGGTCCGCGCAGGGGGCTGGCGGCGTCTAAGGTGGTTGTTGCCCGCTTCCTCAAGATGGCTATCGTTGAGGCTTACCGTGCTCGGGGCAGGGATCCGCCCTTTGGTGTTACCGCTCATTCTACCAGAGCGGTCGGGGCTTCCTGGGCTCAGCGTAATCGTGCCTCGGCTGAACAACTGTGCAAGGCGGCCACCTGGTCTTCTTTGCACACGTTCACCAAGTTTTACAGGGTGAACACTTATGCCTCGGCGGATGCTGCTTTGGGCCGCTTGGTCTTGCAGGCGGCGGTGCCTTAATGTTTACGGTGCCTGGTTCGCTTTTGATTGTGGTCCCTCCCTGTTTGTGGACTGCTTTTGAACGTCCCAAGAGTTCCTGTGTCCCCCAAGGAATTGGGCGAGTAAACGAGATTTTTGTATAACTTACCAGTAAAATCTCTTTCTCGCTCTTCCTTGGGGGACACAGCGCCCGCCCATTGTTTTTTTGTTGGCCTTCGGGTGTTTTTTTCTGACTTGTTGGTATTGGTTTGGTTGCTCCTTGCCTTTGTCTTGCACTACTTGGGCACATAACTGGAAGTCTCTCTCTCCAGGCTGAGGGTATAGCTGCTGGAGGAGGGGCTTAACAGTCTTTTACTTAGTGTCACGCCTCCTATGGAGATAAGCTATACCCAAGAGTTCCTGTGTCCCCCAAGGAAGAGCGAGAAAGAGATTTTACTGGTAAGTTATACAAAAATCTCGTTTTTTGGGCCCCAAAACTATATGGCAGCACCCAAATGTTGGCACAGCCACTAAAAGCAGATAATAAATGGCAAGTGTTATTTGGCTTGGTACGTACTCCATTTTATAAATGGTGACTATAACTAGTGGGTACGAAGAATTTAATATAAAGTTAAAATAACTCAGCCGCAGCAGTTTTTTTTTTTTTTTACATGGTGATGACCCCATTTGAACAGTATAAATCAGTTTTTTTTCTAGTATTTTACCTTAGACGTCTAGATAGAGGGAGGGGCGACAAATTTATATTTATATCCTTCCCGTCAAGATATAGCAGTGGTTCTCTACCCACATTTCCTGTTGTGTGTGTATTAAACCTTCCTAAGCTTAAAATCTAGGACATCATTACCATGGAAAATGCCATTTCTATACATGTGGCATCTTTGTTTATCCCATGACCTGGGAGCACTAGTCCCAGCCAAATGAGTTCAGTGTGCTCCAGATGTGTGCCAAAGGAAACAGTGACACAGCCATTCATCCAGCTCTTGTCGTCCCCAGAGAGGTGCAGTCAGCATATTAACAGCCCTATATAATGGCACCATTGTGCTATGGACTGGATGCCAAGACCAAGGTTTTCTGTTTGCTTAGAAGATGTGCAGAGCATTTTCCTTTTGCGTTCTCCATCACGGCTTACGTAACCCCGTCAGCGCTACCACATTGGAAAGCAATGTATTCCAAATCCAAATATTTGTGACAGTCCTAATATAAAACTTAATATGCTGCGCCTCTCAGTGCTAAGGAATTAGAGACGCATTTTTCTGTTTCTCTTGGGGTGCTTCTAGGCATTGTATCGAGACTATTGCTCTTGGAAGCTGGTCCAAGGAGCTGGGATCGTGCAGTTATGTTTTCAGCTGCTTTACAAACACTGTGGGAAGCTAGACTGGCCAATATATATATTCCATGACCTTACCCTACCTATGATCTTTCATAACAGAAATATTTTCTGTGGACCTTGTCTGGCCTTTACCTACATACAAGTGATGGCTGCCATGTTTGCTTCCACAGGCAGGACTCATAGGGTTTCATTATTAAATATCATTAGTCGTTTTTAACCCAAACCGCTGTGGAGTCCAATATACAGAAAGCATACAAGTGTCACGTGAATTGATAACTTGCTTAGTGCAAAAGAAATGCTACAGAGGAAAAAGGGTTCTCCTGCTGATCTATTCTATCATTGGCGGGCAGCCATTAGAGGTGGTGGGGCTTAGCAAAACGTGCAGGGATTAAATGGTCACTGTTGTTTCAACCAACTTTGTATAAATCAACAGTGCATTTAAATATAAGAAACTTTTTTAATATACCATATTTTTCGCTTTATAAGGCACACTTTTCCCCCCCACAAAATTCTTATAAAGAGAATACTAATGAGTGCATCCAGTATGGAAGCGCCCATTAGTATGCAGGAGGCGCAGGGAGCAGATAGTGTAGTTCTGGTAGTGCTTGCTGTACTCGCTGCTCCCAGGTGTTCTTCAGGGCCTTGTGCTGCACTTTCCTGACTGTGTACAGTGTTAGCATGTAGTGCACTATGACCTGACGTTGTGCGTCGTCAGGTCACAGTGTAGCATGGGGGCTCGGAAGAAGACCAGGGAGCGGTAAGAGCGCATGGTCTTTCTCTCTCCTTCTCTCTCCTTAGCTCTTAAGACAGACATAGCAGAGAATGTTAGTTTACGAGGGGGTGGCCAAAGCCAATATAAGATATTTTATTACATTCACCTGTACTGCTGATTTATATCTTTTTGTCTTACTGCAGACAGGGCAGAGGGAGTTGGCTCCAGCCACTTGTCTATGAGTCAGACACATGACATTGAGGAGCAGGAGGGGGTCATTGCTGAGCTTCTAAGATGCTTAGATTTTTTTTTTTATATATTTCTCAGTTTAAGGTGTAAGATGAGACAAAATTAGGACTAGAGCTAAGAGATTTTTTTTATTTGGTCTATCTTATCCGTGTTTAGTTCTTCTTTAATGTCTGAAACCTGGCAATTAACTGGACAGACACAATAAGAAGCAGATGTGGCTTATTTCTGGAATTGAGAAGTAATCTATAAACTTCTGTTTCCTCCTCTCTTTTCAGATCCCTTTAAACCATTTATCATATTTTCAAACCGCCATGAAATCCGCCGGATCGATCTCAATAAGGGCGATTACAGCGTCCTTGTGCCAGGATTGAGGAACACCATTGCCCTAGATTTCCACCTAAACCAAAGCACCCTCTACTGGACTGATGTAGTAGAGGACAAAATATATCGTGGGAAGTTGTCTGAAAGTGGTGGTAAGTGGCATTTGGCTCTCCAAATTGCTTTTTCTTTCATTACGTCTTTAAAACATCAGGAAAAAAAACTCCTAGTTCACCATAAAGAAGTCTGGATGTCTTCTGGAAATATAGTGTTTCAAGAACAATGGAGGGGATTTATCATGAGGGGACTTTATTCAGTTTTGATTTTATTTTGCATTGCGAACGTTGTGCCACATTAATCAAACTGTGCACCTTTGTCTAGAAATGCTACACCAGCTTTCTATGCCAACCCTTATTGGCATTTTTGTTTTGTCCTTTTTTAAAAAAAAGTTGCATTGATAAATCGGCAGTGAAACAACTTTCTCACTCATTTCCCCATAAAATGTAAAAAAACAAAAACTGCAAATTTTGGTGTAAGGCAGACGGGACATACACCAAGACTTTCAACCTTTCTATGCCACAAAACTGGCGTAGACCTTTGATGCACTCTCCCCAATGTCCTTTCAACTTCCTTATGTAAAAATAGCCATACACATACATTCAGTAGCTGCAGGCTGAACACCCGACCATTCATATGAACACTTGGCTTAGTAAGGTTACTTTCACACCTCTGGTGTGAATTCTATCAGCCAGCCAGTATTCACTGTATCCGGCACTGCCGAGTGCAAACGGAATGTCCGCCAGCCCCATTAAGTATAATGGGGTCCGGCGGAGATTTGTACACATTCTGGTGGAAAACCGCCCGGACTTAAACCGCTACATGCTGCGTGTCCAGCCGATTCTCCGGTCGTCTGCCGGAACAGCCATGCTGGACTTTCACACTAGAGGTGTGAAACTAGCCACAGTAGGGGGTAATAACAGCTTATCCCCCTTGAGAACCAAAAGATTGCTCATCTTTCAGTTCTTGGCCCTAATTTCGCCCGACATTGTGTGTGAGTAGAGAGTCGGGACAACCCCATACCCATTAGATGGTTGGCCTACTCTGCCAAAATCAGGGGGCTCGGATGAAGTTTATCTAATAAGTATGATCTCCTTAACATGCTTGCAGTTTATCAAGGTTTGAAATCTTGGAAGTCACTTACTATCAGATATATGTCAGTTTTCTGGCATATATCTGTTGCAGATTGCGAAGCAAAGATTATGTGCACCGCAATCTGCGACTTTTACCAGCTCACGCCAGGTCTAAAAAAGGGGTGGCAAGGGCAGGGATGGGGTGGCAGGCCTTCTCATTTATAATTTTCTATGCCTGTTTTAGGTGTAGAATATGGTGTAAATTTAAGCCAGCAAGGAAGCTGTCTTACATTTAAACCGGTGTTCTGCCAAATCTCTATACCTTGCGAAAAGTCTATACTGGAAGTGACGTGGCCGCACAGGAATCGGCTGGAGGAGGGTGTGAGTGGTGCTGTGCAAGCGCACATCCACTGGCTTAGGAAAGAATCGTTGCAGCGCCGAGATAGAAGCACTTTGTGCACCTCGCGTGCCCACTTAGGGGTATAGAGATCTCCCTACCCCTGAGCGCGCACAAATCATCAGATCAAATCAGGAGGAACTGCAGCTAATGATTTGTGCGCACTCAGGGGTAGGAAGATCTGATGCAACATTTAGCGCTGCAAAATCTCTATACCCCGAAGTGCGCACGCGCGGTGCACGAAGTACTTCTATCTAGGCGCTACAACGATTCTTTCCTAAGCCAGTGGATGTGCGCTTGCGCAGCGCCATGTACACCCTCCTCCAGCTGATTCCTGTGCGGTCGCGTCAGTTCCGGTGTAGACTTTTCGCAAGGTATAGAGATTTGGCAGAACACTGGCAGTGAATACGCCGGTTATGTAGAGGGCGGCGTCTCTTTATAACTTCGGTAGAACCAACACCAGCGCACGGGGTTATTAAGACCAGCTTCTAAAACGCCTGTATTAATAAATTACCCCTTAGTGTTTTTCACTAGTTGGACTTTACAAATATTTTTATTTTTTTTCCTAATTTCAGGTTTTTGAAAGGCATCAGAATGTACTTTTAATGTTCTATTGGTAAAAACTGGTACAAGAGAATTTTTGTTATTTTGCATTAAAACACCTATATTACGTTGAGTGGACGAATTATACACCAATATGTTCCTCTACTGCCTATAAAGTACAATTATACAATATATAGAAAAAAAATAAAGCCCATTAAGGAGATTTCACGTCCAGTTTGTTTCATATGCCCTCAGCCATGAGTCGGTTTCCACAGTTCAACGCCCCGCCTAGAGAGTTGTCTGGTCTGGGTTGCACATCATGCTTTTCTTAATGATACCCTTCGTAGCCGGAAAACATTCATCATGATACAAGAGTTAATTAGCATTCTGAGCTTGCTGTTAATGCTAATTATAGTCTGATGGCAATTACAAAGAGGAGGGTACTGAGAAAACAAAATGCTAATTCCCCCTCAGTTGTATGTAGCTAGGTCTGCTGCACAGGCGTTCTGTATGCTGGTGTTTCCTTATCAGAGGTATTGTTCCTCATCCGGTTCATGGTTGCATACTTGGCACCTCTACCATGTAGCTGTATTCATCAGTACTTGAAATTAGCCTCCATTAGGCCCCTTTCACACGAGCGTGACTGATTGGCTCCGGATGTGTTCAGTGAAATTCGCACCATTTTCCAAGCAAGTTCAGTCAGTTTTGTCTGCGATTGAGTTCAGTTTTTTCCGCGCGAGTGCGATGCGTTTTGATGCGCGTGATAAAAAAACTCAAGGCTTACAAACAACATCTCCTAGCAACCATCAGTGAAAAACGCATCGGCACCTGCTTCCGGATGCAATGCGTTTTTCACGGAAGCCCCATTCACTTCTATGGAGCCAGGGCTGCGTGAATAATGCAGAATATAGAGCGTGCTGCGTTTTTCACGCAATGCAGAACTGATGCGTGAAAAAAAAACCACTCCTGTACACAGACCCATTGAAATAAATGGGTCAAGATTCAGTGCGGGTGCTATGCATTCACGTCACGCATTGCACCCGCGCGGAAAACTCGCTCGTGTGAAAGGGGCCTAAGGGCTCTTTCACACCTGCGTTCTTTTCTTCCGGCATAGAGTTCCGTCGTCGGGGCTCTATGCCGGAAGAATCCTGATCAGTTTTATCCTAATGCATTCTGAATGGAGAGAAATCCGTTCAGGATGCATCAGGATGTCTTCAGTTCAGGACCGGAACGTTTTTTGGCCGGAGAAAATACCGCAGCATGCTGCGCTTTTTGCTCCGGCCAAAAATCCTGAAGACTTGCTGCAAGGCCGGATCCGGAATTAATGCCCATTGAAAGGCATTAATCCGGATCCGGCCTTAAGCTAAACGTCGTTTCGGCGCATTGCCGTATCCGACGTTTAGCTTTTTCTGAATGGTTACCATGGCTGCCAGGACGCTAAAGTCCTGGCAGCCATGGTAAAGTGTAGCGGGGGAGCAGCATACTTACCGTCCGTGTGGCTCCCGGGGCGCTCCAGAGTGACGTCAGGGCGCCCCAGGCGCATGGATGACGTGATCGCATGGCACGTCATCCATGCGCATGGGGCGCTCTGACGTCATTCTGGAGCGCCCCGGGAGCCGCACGGACTGTAAGTATGCCGCTCCCCGCTCCTACTATGGCAACCAGGACTTTAATAGCGTCCTGGCTGCCATAGTAACACTGAAAGCATTTTGAAGACTGATCCGTCTTCAAATGCTTTCAGTACACTTGCGTTTTTCCGGATCCGGGGTGTAATTCCGGCAAGTGGAGTACACGCCGGATCCGGACAACGCAAGTGTGAAAGAGGCCTTAGTCTCCTGCACTAGATGCACTCTACATAAAAGTAGTTTAACAACCAGACAGATCCTCTGTGCATATGAATGCATCACCGCATGATACAAACCAGACACCTTAAATACTTCTCTGCCTCCAGACCCTTGGTCACAGTAGATGTCAGCTGTGTACATTTCAGAATTATAGTAAAATATTTTTCGTTTCCAAGCCACTGTTCACTGTTTCCTCTACAATTGTCAAAGATTTATTGTATAAAATTGCAGTTTTGATGATTTTGTATACTAAAGTCTCATGAACTGCAAGACTGAGCATTATAAACCAAACAAGTCAGATACAGCTACCAGGGGACCCTGGGGTCTGTGTGTAGGTCTCCTAGATCATTCGGGAAGTGGTGATGTGTCTATAGGCATTCGTAAAATTATTTTCTAGGCTAGAATCCTTATAGCCAAATAGCGGACTCCACCCACCAAGCAGGAATTTGTGAACCGGATGAACACCATTTTAAGATTTGAGAGAGGGGTATATGTGAAGAGAAGATGTCCAGCCAAATTTATGGAAATATGGCAAGGATGGTTCACAGTGCCGGGACTGGCGTCTCCGGCACTACAGAGGGATTGCTTGAGGGGGTGGCTTTCCACATTAGGTCTTGCAGTTCCATAATCAAGATCTTTAATAAGGTCTCTGCTTTTATACATGGGTGTTCTTTGAGTAGTCTCTCTGCAGGATTGTTGTTGGGGGGGAGATTTTGTAGTAAAAGGAGCATTATGGTATTTTGCCATTTTCGCATATTCGCTGTGAAAATGAACCTACTATGCGCTAGGTCTCTATCCTATTCAATGTAACAGAATGGCTTTTATTTCAATAAAAATGACCGTTTTAGTCTTCATGGATGGAGGATGTTTTAAAGAAGGTTGATCGTGTAATCAATGGGAGACTGTACCCTGTGACCTCCACCAATTGCTAGAACTAGGGGACATCATTGCCGGGGTCTCAGGTCACACATACCCAATAATCAAATAATGGTGATATCTTCTGATATGTTTCAGTGAACTTTTGCATTAATTATCAGTGTACCGTAAATTGTCTGACTTTGTTCTTTTTGCCATTTTGTCTTTTTTTGTATCTTTAGCTCTTACCAGCTTTGAGGTCATCATCCAGTATGGCCTGGCAACCCCTGAAGGCCTGGCTGTAGATTGGATTGCTGGAAATATTTACTGGGTAGAAAGCAACTTGGATCAGATTGAGGTGGCTAAGTTAGATGGTACGATGAGGACAACGCTTCTGGCTGGTGACATTGAACACCCTCGTGCCATTGCCCTAGATCCTCGTAATGGGTTTGTATACTAAAAATGTTATTATATTTGTCAGTTATTTTTTTTTTCCTCAATATTTGGTGCTTATGAAAAGGTAGTTATCAATAATTCCTTTAATACAGCAAAGTGCATATTGTTTGTGTCATTAAGGGGCTGCAGCAGTTCCTGGCAATCAGCAAGATTTAGTATGAAGTGATTCACAGGACCTAGTAAGACAATGTGACAATATTCAACAATAAGGGTAACCCAAGGATACGTTTGAAGAATGGCCATCCTGATTGTACTACAGCTTTCTCAAATACAGACAGAATTGAGAATAACTGAATAAAATGTTTAGTAACTCAACAGAAGAGAACAAATCATGAAAGTACTAACGGCATCTTGGGTCTTGATATGTTCCTCAAGGGTTGTATACATAAGGCCTCATGCACACGACCGTTGTGTGTTTTGCAGCCTGCAAATTGCGGATTCGCAAAACACGGATTGATATAACTGCCTATTCTTGGCCGCAAAACGGACCAGAATAGGACAGGATATATATATATATAATTTTTTTTTTTTTGCGGACCACGGAATGGAGCAACGGATGCGGACAGCACACTGAGTGCTGTCCGCATCTTTTGCGGCCCTATTTAAGTGAATGGGTCTGCATCAAAGCCACAAAAACTGCGGCTCGGATGCGGACCAAAACAACGGTCGTGTGCATGAGGCTGAAGATTAATCAGCCTTGTCTCGAGATACAGTGATGACTCAAATGGACATCAGCAACAGAACTAAGCAACAACTTTCCTTTGTATCCCCATCCACTTCGGCATAGATTTTTAAAGGGGTTCTGCAGTTTGTTTAGTATCCTCTGGATAGATCATCAGCATCTGACCGGTGGGGGTCCGACACCCGGGACCCCTGCCGATCAGCTGTTTAAGAAGGCAGCGGTGCTCTGCGGTGACGTCACGACTAGCATCAACTGGCCTGGGTGCGGCTAAGCTCTGTTCACTTGAATTTAGCTTAGCCTCGCCCAGGCCAGTTGATACTAGTCGTGACGTCACTGGGCCAGCAGTAAACAGTGAGAAGGCTGTGGCCCCTACTGGAGCGCCGCTGCCTTCTCAAACAGCTGATCAGCGGGGGTCCGGGTGTCGAACCCCTGCTGGTCAGATGCTCATGATCTATCCAGAGGCTACTGCAGAACCCCTTTAACTTGGGTATTTAAAGAGGACCTTTCACCACTCCTGACATGTCCGTTTTAATACTATTATGCATTCCCCATGTACTAACAATTCTGGAGCATCTATTCTTTTGGCTTTATGTTGTACCATTTCTTTATTATTTCTACTAGAAGTTATAAATGAATTGCTAGCAGTCTGTGGTAAGGGTACAGAGGGGTGGTAACCAGTTGGGGGGGGGGGGGGGGGCTGCACAGACAACCCCCCCAACTTGTTACCTCCCCTCTGTACCCTTACCGCAGACTGCTAGTAGAAATAATAAAGGAACAGCACAACATAATTGTTATTACATAGGGAATGCATGAAGCTATTAAAACAGACATGTCAGGATAAAGGTCCTCTTTAAGGGATATTTCAGATTGTCAAAGGGGGATACCTAGGGTGGATTCACACTTAGTGGGCATGGTGGGACACCCTTGTTTGTGTTTTTTTTTTTTTTAAACCCTTAAAACTGGGATCAGATAAAAAAAAAAAAAAAGTGGATTTCATATATTCTGTTTTGGGTTTAATATCGACTAGGCATGAAGGTCCATATTCTTCAGCAGTTTGTCATTTCCACAGTGCCGCAAAAAAATAAAATAAAAAATATGCAGAATATTGAATAGAGTGGTGAATAATGAGGTAATGTATAAGAGAGAGAATTTGCAGTGAGGAAACAGATACTTACTGCAGTAATGTAGTAGGATTATAGTTTCTATTGATCTTCATCTCGTAAGCAACATTTCAAGAGCAAAGTTAGATTCAGGTCCAAAAGGAGGACACTTGGGTGGTATGACGGTGACTGACTGGCACTAGCATGCCCAACACCAACAATTGGGGTTTCTAGTAGCGCATGCATTGCTGTGAATGACCTGTTCTGTACCATTTGCAGAATTCGACTTTCAGCTAGTGAGTGATATTCATGGAAAAGAGCAATATGTTTTTCTATTGTAGCTGGGTTTATCTGAAAGGCGCAGTCCTGTAGGGACACTTGTGGTTTAGCCGTCAGAATTTCTGCATAATTCTGGCCCTTCTGGCATTTTTTTCCAGTGACAGAGTCCAAAGATAAGCTTGTGGGACCATAATTGATAGTTGTGTTTGATCAGGCCAGCGGGAGGTTCTTGGAAGTGTTATGAAACAGAATGCAAATGGCATGCCAAAGCTTTGCTGAAAACACATCAACTACAATAGACCTAGGCTGTAATGGTGAAAGGGACAGCACGCAAGCAGAAAGCCAGATCCGCTCAGGCACTTGCAGATTCTAATGCTTGTTGTGCTCTGTATTAGGAAGGAGACTTTATTATACTGTATGTGTGTGGATTAGATTTTTCCTTTTCTTCAGTATATTTCTGTTCCAGTATGTAATGGTTCAACAGCCTACGATGGAATAACATTTTATAGCAATTTTTAAAGAGTAACTCTAAGGTACTCTCTTATTATCCCAGTATCTGTGTGACCTTTTCATGAGAATCAAAAATTTTTTTACTAGTGGTTTACTTTCTGGTAGTTTACAATCATTCGATGCATCAAATGGAAATTCTTCTGCTGACGGGGGTTTCCAAGAGTTTATAACTGACGACCTCCTGATGATCCCCAGGATAGGTCATCCGTATCTGATCGGCAGGGTCTGACACCTGGGACCCCCACCAATCAGCTGTTTAAGAAGTGCCACAGCCTTCTCACTGCTTTTTCTAGGCCAGTGACGACCAGTTCATCTGTCATATGGCCTAGGAGCAGCTGAGCCCCATAGAAGTGAATGGGGCTGAGCACGATACCAAGCGCAGCTGCTATACAATGTCCGGAGCTTTGTTTGTTTAAGGGGTTGTCTGGGTTCAGGGCTGAACCCGGATATAAGATCCCCTTCACTGCTTTACTGTGAACAAGTGGCACATTAGAGCATTTCCTTGCTCCGATGCTCCCCTAGCCTTGCGCTGCATTGTGCAAATGGGCGGTGTATAACGCTGTGGGCGGTTTTAAAGGCGGTTATCACTAGTACTAGTCACTTTGAGCACGTAGGCCACAGGGCTCATAGGTCCGCTGATGCCTTCTTAAACATTTGATTGGAGGGGGTCCCAGGTGTTGGACCCCCGCGTTCAGATACTGATGACCTATCCAGAGGATAGGTCATCAGTTATAAAATATTGGAAAACCCTTTTAAAGGGCTTCTGTCACCCCACTAAATCTTTTTTTTGTTTGTTTACTTATAATCCCTATAGTGCGATTTCTGCATACATAAGCTAAATAATCATTTCTGTTCAGTAGAATTTGTTAAAAACGTAATTTCTCGCCCATTTTCCTTGGGGGACACAGACCTTGGGTATAGCTCAGCTCCCTAGGAGGCGTGACACTAAGTAAAACTGTTAAGCCCCTCCTCCATCAGCTATACCCTCAGCCTGGAGATAGAGGCTACCAGTTTTAGCTTAGTGTCCAAGGAGGCAAGACACTCCCTGCTACTGCAGGGCTGTTTTCTCCTTGTTATTTTTACTTTTTCTACTAATTTTGTTATTTTATTTTTTCCTAGGGATACCAGAGACGCATTGACCTCTCTGCTCTCCCGGGGTTGAGCTGCGCCAGTGCAAACTTATCTGCACTGCTGCCTCCCCCACAGAAGCAATAGGAGGATCTGGGCAGCAATGGCTCCCCTACATCCCGCCAGCTAGGGGGTCGCCCGCACGCCAAGCCCCTCTTCCAGCTTCCTGCCACTGCGGTGCCAGTGGCTGAAGGGGCGACCCTGCTGGAAAGGACTGAGGGTGAAGACGTCGGACGGTGAGATGGCTATTCCAGCCCATACCCCGTCCCTATCTGCAGCATCTACCCCTCTGGGTAAGGGGGGCACCCGTGGTCGCTCATTCTGAGCGCTCATCTGCAGGACAATGCAGCACAGCAGCATCCTCAGCACCCCCACGCCGTTCCCCCCCCACGCTGCTATCTTTCTCCCCTCCCCCTCATTCGGGGCTGACTCCATTTTTCTCTTCTCTCTCTCCCCCTTCCCGCCGAGAACGGGGGGCGGGGCTTAGCGGTCCCGGCAGGGGGCGGGGCTTACGCGCGCGTCATTTTGGGGGCGGAGCTACGTTCTCCTTCACAGGAGACATTTCAAGCGCTGGAGGGGGCGGAGCCTGTTCCCCGCGCTTTCTGCTGAGGTTTCCCGCGCTTCCTCACTCCTGACAGGAAGCTGGGACACGGTGGGGGACTCTAACCTCCTGTGTACATCGCTCGGCTTCTGTGGGCGCTCTCTCTGCTGCTCTCTGCTGCTCACTGCTGTTCACTGCTTCTCTGCTGCTGCTGATCTGGGCCATCTCCTGACGTTCTTCTGAGGCACTGGTAGGACAGTTAACCCTCTCCTAACCCTCCTGGTCATAGCTGCTATAACCCTTTGTGGTCTCTATATTAGAGTACAACCACACTTCAGCATGTCAGATCCCACAGGTGCCCCCAAACCCTGGTACCATGCCTGTACCGCCTGTAAGGAACTTTTTCCGCGTGGGCAATCTGAGCCGCATTGCCTTGCATGTCAGGCCCCGGTGCAGGGCCCACTTCCCGCTGCGCCCCCCGGTGCCTCTGAACCCCCTGACTGGGCTAGGTCTCTGTCTCAGGCGGTGGAAAGCCTTACACACGTAGTGGGCCGTCTCGTGGATAGACCGCCTCTCCCGCAGGCTGCCACAATCCCTGTCGCACCCGCTGGGACTACCGTTTCTGCCGCCCCCACTGGTTCCCTGCCTCCCAGCGAATCTTCCAGGGCCCGGCATACTCAGAAACGTTCAAGGGTTGAGCGCACATCTTCTCCAGATGCTTCGCTCTCTCCGCCATGCGTGCGAGCTCAGTCAAGTCTATCCTCTCAGAGGGATACGCTTTCTGAGGGAGAACTGGCGGATTCGGACGTGGACATGGACTCAGAGCTTCCATCCAAATTGGCGTCCGCGGTGGGGCATCTTGTCACTAGCATCCGTGATACCTTTCAGCTACACGATGACCCCCCCAGCTCTGAACAGGCCGGCGTGTCCTTTCTCCGCCCCAAACAGGCCTCCAAGGTTTTTCCCATACACGCAGATTTTTCTTCTGTGGTATCCAAGGCTTGGACTCGGCCTAACGTCCGCTTTATTACACCCAAAAAGCTGGACATTTGTTATCCCTTTCCAGCGGATTCTGTGACCACGTGGACATCCCCGCCTAAGGTTGATCCTCCCGTGGCTCGCCTGTCCAAAAGCACTACTATTCCTGTACAGGACGGATCTTCCCTCCAGTCTGTTGAGGACCGTCGTACGGAATCCCTCTCCAAGGCCATATTTACTGCCTCTGGTTCGGCCCTTAGACCGGTCTTTGCCTCCGCCTGGGTTGGCAAAGCGGTCTCTGAATGGGGTTTGCAACTGGAACGGGAGTTAGGGTCGGACGTCCCTGTTCAGGACCTCCGTTCCTTAGCCCAACTAATTGTTCAGGCCGGAAAATTCGTCTGTGAGGCCTCCCTTGATGCGGGTGCCCTCATTGCCCGTTCCTCTGCCCTGGCAGTTTCTGTCAGGAGGGAACTCTGGCTGAAGGTTTGGGCGGCGGACGCCGCTTCCAAACGCTCTTTGGCCGGCCTACCATTCACGGGTTCCCGTCTGTTCGGAACCCGTCTGGACGAACTTATATCAGAGGCCACGGGTGGGAAGAGTACTCACCTCCCCCAGTCCAGGCCAATGGGCGCCCCCCGTGGTCGCGCTGGTTCGTCCCGTTTTCGGTCCTTTCGCAAGCCCACCGGGTCTAGACCCGCGGCCAGTTCTTCTTCCTCTGGCCCAGCCCAGGATAGACGCAAGAAGCCGTTTTTTCGGACGCAACCTACCTGGCGCAAGTCCCAGCCTGCACGGGCTCCCACAGGCCAGCAGCCCTCTGCCTGAAGGTGCGCCCCCACCCACCCGGGTGGGGGGCCGCCTTCTCCTATTCAGGAACGTATGGCGGGCCCACATCTCAGACGCATGGGCGCTCGAGATTGTATCTTGCGGATACAAAATCGAATTTGCGTCCATTCCGCCGGACCGTTTCTTCCGATCCCGTCCTCCGCGAGATCCCGTACGAGTGGCCGCCTTCTTCGCGGCCATTCACTCTCTAATGGACAAGGGTGTCGTCGCCCCCGTGCCTCCGACGGAAAGGTTCAGGGGGTTCTACTCGAACCTCTTTGTGGTTCCCAAGAAGGAAGGCTCAGTGCGTCCGATCTTGGACCTAAAACGCCTGAACCGTTTTCTCCGACTGCAGAGATTCCGGATGGAGTCTCTCAGGTCCGCAGTGGCCTCCCTGGAAAGAGGGGATTTCATGGCCTCAATCGACATTCAGGATGCATACCTCCACGTTCCGGTTGCTCCATGTCATCACCGCTTCATGCGCTTCGCGGTGGGGGACGATCACTTCCAATTCGTCGCCCTTCCCTTTGGTCTGGCGACGGCTCCTCGAGTGTTCACCAAGGTCCTGGCCCCTGTCTTGGCCCTTCTACGTTCAAGAAGTGTTTTTCTTCTCCCATACTTGGACGACATCCTGGTCAAGGCACCCTCCTTCTCTCAGACATCCCGCAGTGTGGAACTCACTCTGGAGACCCTGACGCGGTTCGGTTGGATTATCAACCACCCCAAATCTTCCCTTACCCCCTCCAGACGGCTGATCTTCCTGGGGATGCTCCTGGATACAGAGTTGGCGGAGGTCCGCCTTCCGTCGGACAAGCGTCTGGCCCTTCGCGGGTCGGTTCGCAGTCTCCTCCGTCATCACCGCCCTTCCCTCAGATCCAGCATGCGGTTGTTAGGAAAGATGGTTGCCTGTTTCGAAGCGGTGCCGTTCGCACAATTCCGATCCCGCACCTTTCAGAGGGCAATTCTGTCGGCCTGGGACAAATCACCGAGGAGTCTGGACAGGACCTTTCTTCTGCCTCCCCTGGCTCGGGCTTCCCTCGGCTGGTGGTTGCATATCCCTCTAAGGGGGAAGTCCTTCCTTCCACTGAACTGGCTGGTGATTACCACAGATGCCAGCTTACGGGGGTGGGGGGGGGTTTTCCCTCCCCGGTCCGTCCAGGGCGTTTGGTCTCTATCGGAGTCCAGACTTCCAATCAATATTCTGGAACTGAGGGCGATTCTTCTGTCCCTCAGACACTGGACCCATCTGCTGAGGGGCCACCCTGTTCGGATCCAATCGGACAATGCCACGGCTGTGGCATACATAAACCATCAGGGAGGCACTCGCAGCGCTGCAGCGATGCAAGAGGTGACCCTCATTCTCCTCTGGGCGGAGACGCACGTGCCGGCCTTATCTGCGATTTACATCCCGGGGGTGGACAACTGGGCGGCGGATTTCCTCAGCCGGTCCACCATCGACCCGGGAGAATGGTCCCTGCACCCAGAGGTGTTCGAAGCCCTTTGTCTTCGCTGGGGTCGCCCCGACGTGGACCTCATGGCCTCCAAATTCAACCACAAGGTCCCCCTATACCTGGTCAGGGCACGGGACCCGAAGGCATACGGCGCCGACGCGCTCGTCCTTCCGTGGCGCGAATTCTCCCTTCTGTACGTCTTTCCTCCTTTTCCCCTCCTGCCACGGGTTCTTCGGAGGATCGCGGCAGAGGGCGTCCCCGCGATTCTAATCGCCCCGGATTGGCCCCGCCGGTCTTGGTACGCCGACCTAATGTTGCTGTTGGCAGACGCACCGTGGCCACTGCCCTCCAGGGAAGACCTTGTCTCTCAGGGACCGATCTTCCACGAGCATTTAGGCTCGCTACGTTTGACGGCGTGGCTATTGAGACCGCCGTCTTAACGCGACGGGGTTTCTCCGCGGACGTAGTCCGCACCATGATCCGGGCTCGTAAGCCCGTATCCTCTAGGATCTACTATCGGGTTTGGAGGTCCTATCTGGGGTTTTGTGAGTCCCGGAGCATCCCACCTCTCCGGTTTTCTCTTCCCACAATCCTGTCCTTCCTCCAGTCGGGTCTGGACCTGGGGCTGTGCCTCAGTTCTCTGAAGGGTCAGATTTCGGCGCTGTCTATTCTTCTCCAGCGTCCCCTGGCCCCTCTAGGGCCAATTAAGACCTTCTTACAAGGGGTGGCTCACTCTGTTCCGCCGTACCGCCCTCCAGTTCCTTCCTGGGACCTGAATGTGGTGCTCTCGGCGCTCCAATCAGCCCCCTTCGAGCCTTTACGGGAGGTCTCCCTTCGCCTTCTGTCCTGCAAGGTCATCTTTCTTGTGGCCGTCACGTCTCTCCGACGGGTGTCGGAGTTAGCGGCTCTTTCTTGCTCCGAACCTTTCCTGATCTTCCACCAGGATAAGGTTGTGCTTCGGCCTGTCCCGACTTTCCTGCCAAAGGTGGTCTCCGCCTTTCACATCAATGAGGACATCGTCCTTCCGTCGCTCTGTCCCTCTCCTTCCCACCCCAGAGAACGGGAACTGCACCGTCTGGATGTGGTCAGGGCGTTGAGGATTTACTTGGAGGTCACCGGGTCCTTTCGGCGCACGGACTCCCTGTTTGTGGTTCCGGAGGGTTCGCGCAGAGGGTTGGCGGTCTCCAAGGTGGTTATTGCCCGTTTCATTAAACTGGCGGTGTCTGAGGCTTATCGAGCCAAGGGCAGACCTCCGCCTTTCGGCGTCACTGCTCATTCCACCAGAGCAGTCGGAGCTTCCTGGGCGCAGAGGCATCGGGCCTCGGCTGAACAGTTGTGCAAAGCAGCCACTTGGTCCTCTCTGCACACTTTCACAAAGTTCTATAGGGTGCATACGCATGCATCAGCGGATGCTGCTTTGGGCCGCCTGGTTTTGCAGGCAGCGGTTTCCTGATGCTCTGGTGGTGGTCCGCCTTGGGTTTGTGGTCCCTCCCTTCTTGGACTGCTCTTGAACGTCCCAAGGTCTGTGTCCCCCAAGGAAAATGGGCGAGAAAAGGAGATTTTTGTATAACTTACCAGTTAAATCTCTTTCTCGCTCTTCCTTGGGGGACACAGCACCCACCCTTCTGTGTTTGGTTACAGGGTTATGGTCTGGCGCCCCGTTGGGTTGCTGGCTGGTTGTTTCCGTTATTGGTTGTTATCCTTTCACTACTTGGACACGCAACTGGTAGCCTCTATCTCCAGGCTGAGGGTATAGCTGATGGAGGAGGGGCTTAACAGTTTTACTTAGTGTCACGCCTCCTAGGGAGCTGAGCTATACCCAAGGTCTGTGTCCCCCAAGGAAGAGCGAGAAAGAGATTTAACTGGTAAGTTATACAAAAATCTCCTTTTTAAAATATGCTAATTACCTTGCTACCAGCAAGTAGGGCGGCTACTTGCTGGTAGCAGCTGCATCCTCCGATCCTAAAGACGCCCCCTCCGCATGTTGATTGACGGCCAGGGAACGGGATCATTCTCGGCTGGCCCTGTTTGAATTCAAAATATCGCGCCTGCGCCGTACCTGTCTTCAATCGGCGCAGGCACACTGAGAGGCGGCCGCTCCATCCTTAATGCGCCTGCGCCGATGACGTCACATCTACACCAGGCGCATTGAGGCTGGAGCGGCCGAGCGAGCGTCCGCCTCTCAGTGCGCCTGCGCCGATTGAAGACAGGTACGGCGCAGGCGCGATATTTTGAATTCAAACAGGGCCAGCAGAGAACGATCCCGTTCCCTGGCCCTGTCAATCAACATGCGGAGGGGGCGTCTTTAGGATCGGAGGATGCAGCTGCTACCAGCAAGTAGCCGCCCTACTTGCTGGTAGCAAGGTAATTTGCATATTTTAAAAGCACGTTTTAAGCCAAATCTACTGGACCAAAATGATTAATTAGCTTATGTATGCAGAAATCGCACTATAGGGATTATAAGTAAACAAACAAAAAAAACGATTTAGTGGGGTGACAGAAGCCCTTTAAGTTTTACAGACTTTCATGGTTGCATGCCATGAGTGGCAACCAGGATGAAGTGATCACCACACCAGGTCTGTAATTGTCCATCTCGCCTACATCCAAGCATGTTAACAAAGATTCAAGAATACTTGAATGGCAACAACAAATTATGAAAATTTAGAAATATTAACAATTGTTGTATTTTAAAGTTTATGGACCCTTTTGCATTGACATTTTTGTAGTTAATTTGCTGGTTAAATACAAAGCAAAGCAACTTTTTAAATAGTCTTCTTTAAAAATCTCCTACTATTTTGCTTCTGCAGAGTGTGTGTAACTCCTTCGCCTGTCTGGTGGTGCTGCTGAATCTGACATAAATCGGTCAGAGCATTACCCCTGTCTCTGTTAGCTCTCTCTGCTCTTCCCCATCTTCTCTCAGTGTAACATTCAGCAGCAGGGAGGGAAGAGGAGGGCCATCTGGTTGGCAGATCAAAGAGTGGAGATAGGGGAAAGCATCTAAGGAAGGCAGATCACTGAGGCTCTAGGAAGTGACTAAAGGTGTCTCTCTTTGCTGTTTAAAAAATTGCTAAAGTTAAAGCAGAACATACTTTACAACCTGCTATTTGGATTTTTACATGTAAGGTATAAGATAACAAGCCTTGTGTTACTTATCCAGCATCATGTGTATATTCGTTATGTGATTTTTATTTTTTTAGTATCCTCTTCTGGACAGACTGGGATTCTAGCATGCCACGCATAGAAGCAGCTTCGATGAGTGGGGAGGGACGTAGGACTATTCATAAAGAAACCGGATCAGGAGGGTGGCCAAATGGTCTTACTTTAGACTACTTAGAAGAGCGCATTCTTTGGATCGATGCCAGGTACGGCTTACCCATGTGCCATACATGAAGCTGAAGGCCAGCACCCCCATGGAATAAATTTTGGTCTAGAAACTGACTACAGTGTGTCATAGAATGTTTTCAGCGCTTATCTGAGCATTTTGTAGACCATATAGTATAACTAATTTACTCATTTTCATCCTGGTAAGTTAATGTTGCTTTGTTGCTTCCTCTAGTACGAACTTTAATTTAGAAATGCTAAATGAACAACTTATCCATTGTATACACTACTTACGTTCTATTTAAGAGTTACTTAGCTGTGTTAACTCCTTAGATCAGATGCAATTTACTCGGCAAAGTATGATGGTTCAGGACACATTGAAGTACTGAAAGGCCACGAATACTTATCTCATCCTTTTGCTGTCACACTATATGGTGGGGAAGTTTACTGGACTGACTGGAGGACAAACACCTTGGCAAAAGCAAATAAATGGACTGGTCACAATGTAACTGTGGTACAGCGTACCAACACTCAACCCTTTGACCTTCAGGTTTATCACCCCTCACGCCAACCCCTAGGTAAGACATAAAATATTTAGTTGTGTGCATTCATACTGCTGTAAAATAGTTCGATATTTTCCGTGAGTTTCTTACTGATGACATCTCCTCAGGATTGAACATCATAATCTGGTTGGTGGTAGTCCAACCCCCGGAATCCCTGCCGATCAGCTTCTGGCTGCTTTTCCAAGGCCATTGACATTGCGTTCATGTGTCACGTGGCCTAGTTGCCACTCTGCCTCATATAAGTCAATGGGGCTGAGCATTGTACCAAGCACATCTGCTATACAATGTACGGCACTGTGCGAAGGCCGTGGTGCTCACAGAAACATCAGTGCCTTCTCAAACAGCTAGTCAGCAAGGGTCCCGGGTGTCAGACCCCCAAAGTTCAGATGCTGATGACATGAGGATAGGTCATCCGTAAAAAAAAAAAACTGTAAAACCCCTTTAAAAAATGTCTTCTGTGCTTGAGATAACTGCCTATTTCAAATTTCTTCTTTGTTTCATTGGTAAATTGTAGCTCCAAACCCGTGTGCAGCAAATGACGGAAAAGGACCCTGCAGCCACTTGTGCCTTATTAACTACAACCAGACGTTCTCCTGTGCTTGCCCTCATCTCATGAGGTTGTCTCCAGACAAGAAGACCTGCCTTGGTAAGTGTGTGAAACTGTTGCCTTCAATAACAAATGTCTGGCAATTGTATAGTTCTTCCAGTCTGCCTCCATGCTCTGGTTGTCATAGGAGCTTTAGCAAACATCAGTGTCTCTGATAGTTAAATGGTTCTTTGTAGACATTATCATTCAGCTAGTTATACAGTCCACACAATATCCGCCTCAGTTTAGCTTTATCTAGTATAGTGTATGACAATAGTCTGGTGCAGGTTAGCCGATTGGTTTGATAGGATGCAGTATAGCTTTTGTCAGCCACACCAAAGACTCTTCCAAAGGTAAAAGCAGGTTAACTCGTCCTGATGTAACAGCCCATTGTTCCCGTTCCTTCCCGACAGTCAGCTGCTTGTTCAGTGACTGAGACCTCTGCATTTACCTGCCGTGAACTCCTTCATAATATGAGAATGAGGGATCGCTCGACCTCATACAGAATTATTGTTTCTGGGCAGCAGACCACTGTTTAGACCGCATGATCTGCTGCCCAGAAACGCAAACTGGTGTTCCTGCATAAACACCAGGGTCAACTGATGAACGAGTGTTTTGCTCGTTCATCGTGTGATCGGCAGCACATTTCGACGGGCACACTGTCGGGAATGAGTGTTCACAGGAACGTTCGTTCCTGATAATCTGTCCGAATGTCGGGCATTGTAAATCCACCTTAGGGTCTGCTCTGGCTGGCATTAACTGTTTTGCATATTTTTCCCATTTGTTGCCTTAGGATAAGTCTTCGTACACACACTTGGTCTCTTCAGTGAGACCCAGTTCCTCCCCCCCCCCCCCCCTTCCAGATTTGTTGGGAAAAGGAGGAGCATTGTATAAATTTGGTAATTGCTATTGTGTGTAATACCTAAGGCATTCACGTTGCCATTCTCATAATTGATTACAATATTGCTTGCAAAACAGCCATATTGTTTTTTTGACCTGCTGTCATGTTAGGACCAAAGCTGCTTATTTGTATGGCTTTCTGCCTCCTGCTTTTTAATAAACTGATTGATGCTTGGCTGCTGCTGTATTCCTATTCCTCCTTGAGTAGTCGTGCACCGAGGAGGAACGAGGGACTTGATACCGGGGTTCTGGTGATCGCTGGGGGTCACTGCAGTCAGGCCTCCAGCAATTAGACGTTTGTCACTTATCCTATCATTTATGGGAAACCCCATTAAAAATGGTAAACGTTCATATGAAAGAAGTTATACATAGGAATGTAATTACTCTTCTTCCCTTTCTGACACTTCTAGAATCCAGAAAATTCCTGTTGTATGCTCGCCAGATGGAAATCCGTGGAGTTGACATTGATAACCCATATTACAACTACATCATCTCTTTCACTGTCCCGGATATAGACAATGTCACTGTAGTAGATTATGATGCCATAGAGCAACGCATCTACTGGTCGGATGTCCGCACACAAACCATCAAGAGAGCTTTCATCAATGGCACTGGAGTAGAGACCGTGGTGTCTGCTGGTAATGGCCTACACTATTTTATTTCTTTCTCTCCTCCCTTAGAAGTACACAGGGTGTTTCTAAAAGATGGACCCAATTTAAAATCGTTATATCTATGCAACCACGAACCTTCCCCTCCCCCTTCCCCCAACACAAGGTGTTCTGCAGCTCAGCAAGACTGAATCCGCAATTGTGGTGGAGCGTGCATTTTGCTATTGATCCGCCCATTCGAAATTGTAATCGTCGCTGGTACCGACCATTTGAGCAACGCTTTTTATGTGAGTGGCGAGCACAGGGCGACCTCACACTTCAGAGGAAAAGATGAGAAGATAAAACTTGATAACTTGTTAATGTCATTGTGAAATGCACTGCTTTTAGAAAAGGTCCATCTTTTGGAAACACCTTGTATAAGACATTGTTTTATTTTGTATTTTAGTATTGTCAATGTATTTTTAATCTTTTTTTTTTTTAAATGCATTAACATTATATACTTAAACTTTTTTTTCTCTTTCTAACTTGCAGACTTGCCAAATGCTCAAGGATTGAGTGTCGACTGGGTGTCTAGGAACCTCTTTTGGACAAGTTATGATGCTAATAAAAAGCAAATCAATGTGGCTCGCCTGGATGGGTCTTTCAAGAATGCAGTCATCCAGGGCTTAGACAAACCCCACTGCCTTGTGGTGAATCCATTGGAAGGGTGCGTCTCTATATGATATATTTTTTCAAGTAATAGTAGATAATTGGAAGTAAAGACCGTCACATTTTAAGTGAATTCGCATTCGCTAACAAAAGTATAAATTTGTCTTAGCAATACTGGCAACTCAGCCCATTTTTACAGTGGTTTAAGCCATTCATTGGCTTGGCGTCTTACATTACACAATGCCATATGAGTAAGAGTCACTGGGAGACTTCTAGTCACCAGACACAGTGTCAGGCTCCATTCACACATCTGTATAATGGGTCCGCATCCGTTCCGCAAATGGCAGAACGGGTGTGGACCCATTCATTCTCTATGGGAAATGAATGGATGCGGTGAGCACACTATGGTCTCTTAGCATCCGCATTTCCGGAGCGCGCCCCTTATCTTCCGGTCCGCGGCTCCGGAAAAAAATAGAATATGTCCTATTCTTGTCCACAATTGCGGACATGAATAGGCAGTTCTATAGGGGTGCCTGCCGGGTGTATTGCGGATCCGCAATGCATTACGTATGTCTGAATGGACCCTTATGGTTAGAACTTCTTGCATGTCGTTGGGAAATCAGCTACTGCTGTAAAGCAGCTGCTGCGTCCAAATAAGATGAGCCTCTTCGTCATATACCATATGAGCAGCATTTCTACAGGCCACAACCAATGGTCCCACTAACCTGTGCACTTATAGGGGATGTGTCATCAGAAAATGACTTATTGTTTACAGAGGTGATATCATTACAGGCAGGATTAGAATGACATATCCACCATCTTCCCTCTGCACAGAGCATGCCTAGAAAACTCAATCTGTCATTATCTGGTTTTAACTGGGAGATACAATTTTTGGTGACACGTTACCTTTAAAGAGTTTGTCGCATCAGGAGAGCCCCTGTCTATAATCCTCTATTATTGCACATAGATTTCATAGAGAAGGGTCTCGGCACAGGACCCCCTCTGTGAGCCAGAACTGAGACATCCAAACAGGCAGTGTCTCTTGCTTTAGTGAGTATTATGCGTCCATGTATTCCAGCCATTCCGTTGATTAGCTGCATGTCATACTACATTCCCCAGCAGCCAGTACAGGTGAAGGCCTGTTGTCAGAAATATTCCTTGGCTATGTCAGCTATTTGCCTGGGCTCTTGGGAGCCAACCAAAAGTACTCAGATTGAGGCATTATTCACAAAATTGATGTCCGGTCAGTGATTTTAAGCCAAAACCAGGTGCGGCTCTAAACACAGAACAGGTGCAGATCTTTCCCTTATACCTTATGTCTGTGGAGGCTCCACTCCTGGTTTTGGCTCACAATCACTGACGTGTGATTAAGGCTTAAAGAGTGATAAGGTAAAAAAGGACCTTAAAGCAGATATGTCACCAGGAACTCCACTGATAAACCACCCAGTGTCTTGTAGGGCTAGCCCAGCTGAACGTTATGATACCATTCACTTAGTGATCTGATGCTTCATTCTGGAGAAAAGGTACTTTTAATCCATACACACATGAGCAGTTAAGTGCACTGAGGGTGGGTCCAAGCCACTTTGTGCACTTTTTGCTCCTCCTGCTTCTTCTGCCAGCCCCTCCCTCTCCTTAATTGACCGGCCAGGCAAGAGGACTAGGCAGGAACCTGTTCTCATCAATCTGGAAGGAGAGGGAGCGGGTGGCAGGGGAACCGGGAGGTACAAGGATGATCAGAGTGGCTTGGGCTGCCTCCTGTGCACTTAAAAGGAGCAGCTCTAATGAAGCAAGGGCATGGACATCCTCTTAAACCAGTGGACATTGAGAGTCAACACTTATAAGTACCTGGGTGTACTCCTCAATAATAAGCTGCACTGGGCAGGTAACATGGACGCACTATGCAGAAAGGGCCACAGCAGGCTTTACCTACTTAGGAGGCTTTTGGAGTGCAGAGGCACTTCTTGGGGCCTTTTTCAACTCTGTGGTGGCATCAGCCATCTTCTTCAGAGTGGCTTAGGAGCATCTCAACCAGGGAGAGGAAGAGACTTGACAAACTGAGAGGATAGGTCATTGGTAAAAGTATTAATAGAGATCTGGGTAGTAAGCATTGAAGTTGCCCAGTGTTATTTCTGCCTGCAGGGACCCGGCTCTATTAGAAGGTTGGAAGTAGGGCACAAGGGGATATGACGACTTCTAGTTGCTTGTCTGTCCCTGGCCGGCTTTCATGTGGGGGTGGACCAGACCAGAGTCGTTTCCAGTAATGTGGAAATAAGCAGAGGCATCTGTGTGGGAGAACTGGGTTCATTACGGGAAATTAATGTGAGGAAACAGTGGATCAGACATGGTGATAATGTCACGCACAACCCAGATCTGATCCAAGAAATGGCTTGCCGCGTTTCACAAAATTTATTACCGCACATATTCTACACATGATACTATGGAAATCCGAGATTTGTTCATATACTTCAGCAGCTTATCACGTGTGCTACTTTGTGGAGAGACTTCTTCTCCAATATACTAACTGCTTGAATGGCAGCAGCTTTACTGACAGATAACAGGAGCCGTGAGGGTTAAAAAGTCTGCTATAGGAGAATTAAAAACCAGTTTTAGCCATATTCAATAGAAAGAGAGGCTTTCCTCGGTTTGCTCTGCTTATAGGACAGACAAGAACCCGCAGTGATTTGTCACATGATGAAATATGATGTGTAAAATGATTCTTCAGATGCTTTCCTCACCGTTATGCCGATCACGGGCTGTGCCACAGATGAGACCCCATCTTTTGGAACCTGACAAGTATTGAATCTCCATGGAGCACCAGCTCTGGGGAAGTGAGGAATTGTACAGTTCCCATTGAAATTGTGTAATGCCAGACTCTCCAGAGTTAGTCTGCACCTCACTCGGGCTAATAAATGAGGATGAGAAGTGGGGCCTTACTCAGTAAACCATGAATGTCTTTAACGCTGAGTTCAGACCTGAGCGTTCGCGATGGAGCGCTCTGTATGCGCGATTGTACCGGCGTTTGCAATCGCGCATACAGAGACAAGCGAACGCCCATTGTCGCGCGTTCCCGAAAGTCTATGTATGGGAACGCGCGACAAGACGCCCCAAAGAAGCTCATGTACTTCTTGGGGCGTCGGGCGCTGTAAAACGCCCAGGTGAGAACCATGCCGATAGGGAAGCATTGGTTTCTCCTTGTTGAGCGTTTTACAGCGCGTAGGAACGCTCTGTAAAACGCTCAGGTGTGAACCCAGCGTAATAGGCTGGGTTGATAGTTGGATTTTTAAACCAGACTATACCTGTCAATGAACTGTTTTGTCCTTTATGCTGAACTCTCTAATGTAAATGTACTTTAGTCCTTCACCAATGCCAAGCTTGTTTGCGGTCAGTCAGTGAGGGCTCGCTCTCTTGCATCTCTCTCGGCTCGCTCTCTTGCATCTCTCTCGGCTCGCTCTCTTGCATCTCTCTCGGCTCGCTCTCTTGCATCTCTCTCGGCTCGCTCTCTTGCATCTCTCTCGGCTCGCTCTCTTGCATCTCTCTCGGCTCGCTCTCTTGCATCTCTCTCGGCTCGCTCTCTTGCATCTCTCTCGGCTCGCTCTCTTGCATCTCTCTCGGCTCGCTCTCTTGCATCTCTCTCGGCTCGCTCTCTTGCATCTCTCTCGGCTCGCTCTCTTGCATCTCTCTCGGCTCGCTCTCTTGCATCTCTCTCGGCTCGCTCTCTTGCATCTCTCTCGGCTCGCTCTCTTGCTTTTCATAGCTTTCTTCCTCTTCTCATTCTCTAATTTATCTAGGTAAGAAATTAGATGGGTGCCTGACCTGATGGACCTGGTGATTCACTGCACCCACACAGACATATGTCTTGCCTAGTGACTATCAGTGTGATTGCTCAGTAACCTACATGATGCTGTCTCGGGGTCCCACTTCCTACACCTGCGGTATATGGGAGAGCTAATGTTGTATGAGATACATGATTGAACCTTACAGTAATCCATCATGTGCGCTCCTCTGTGGGAGGCTGGCATTACTTTACTGTCATCATAGTCGGAGTGCAGGCTGTAATCATGGTCTAAAATATTGAGTAATGGTTGTGGTTTGTGAACCGGGTTCAATTTAGGTAATTGCCTCAATGTGATGTGCACGGCTCATCTTATTCTGGGCGCATGTGGCTGCCAGTCTGGACTTGAACTAATCAGTATGTTTCTTTTAGGAAGCTCTACTGGACAGATGGTGACAACATCAGCATAGCTAATATGGATGGCACAGAGCGACAAGTCCTCTTTACTGGACAGAAGGGACCAGTTGGTGAGAACGCACATCTGACATTTCAGCATACAGCTTACCAGTCATTTACTGATCCTTCCTGATGTATATGAGGAACTTTCTCTTTTATGTTAAAAGAAAGGAAACTGGAAAAGAATTGACCCTTGGTGATGGGGGAACATCAGTATGTGTGCAGAAACGGCTGTGCTTAGAAAAGGGACAGCAAAGCTTACAATCAGATTTTAGCTTTACTGTCATTTTTGCCTGTGTTGGTTGAAGAATATATGATATCACATATCCTGCTAGTGAAGCACAGTGATGAGTAGTCACAAATGATTAAAAGTAATGATTCCCAGTGCACAGAACCCACATTTACTCTTAGATCTGGCCTCACAGGTTATGGCTACTTCACACAGAACTGATGTATATAACTAGGAGGTAAATACCATTAGATTAATCTCATCATTCGTTGTCTCTGCTTTGTAGGTTTATCAATCGATTATGCAGAAAAAAAACTTTATTGGATCAATTCTGGGGCTGGAACCATCAATAGATGTAATCTCAGTGGAAATGTACTGGAAGTGCTTCTTACTATGAAAACCTACCTCGGGAAGGCGACGGCACTGGCTATAATGGGTAAAGATTCTGTGCAGCCCTCAGTTACTGAAACCTATGTTTTATTCTATAAGTTATGGCTATTTATTCCAACTATACTCTTATTTCTGTGGAGAGCAAGATATCAAATTTAGATGTTGGCCGAAACCTAAGTCATCTAATTTACCTGAAACCGGAGGGGCGTTTTTTCTCTCCATGTAGAAAATGCAGCAGATCTGTTGCTGCAGCCATTTTCTTGGATTCAGGTCATTTTTATATTGGAGCCCATCCTGTTCAGATCTTGTCTTTTCACACATTTCTCCTGGCGTTATTATGGGGTTCACAACAAGTCTATTACTAGGACCATTCCTCAGTACAACTTCTGTTTTCCTTAGGTGACAAACTATGGTGGGCAGACCATGCTTCTGACAAAATGGGAACCTGCAATAAGAAGGATGGGTCAGATCCCAAAGTCTTGCGGCAGAACACCAATCAAGTCATGCACATGAAGGTTTATGATGAGGAGATCCAGAAAGGTAGGAGCATGGCAGCATCTTCTGCTCGTATCAGGGTGAAAATATATCTGATGGAAGTGGTTTCCTCTTCTCTGGTGGTCCCACTGAGAACTTCATACCTCCTTTATTTTAGGAACCAACAACTGCTCCGTCAATAATGGAGATTGTTCCCAGCTGTGCCTTCCTACCTCCGCCACGACAAGATCCTGTATGTGCACTGCCGGCTATAGCCTGAGGACTGGACAGCAGACGTGCGAGGGTGAGTACAGCCGGCCTGCGCTGGACCAAGGATGATTCATATATGAGTAGAATTACATGCAATTTTAGATTATATGATTTGCTTGATGATTGTTCTTGTTTAGAAATTTGGTTAAAAAAAATGTATTTGTATCTGCTATATTATCAGCCATGTTGCAGCTTTTATTCTGTTCAAGGCTTTTTTTTGTAGTTTCCCCTATTCATCAAGTAAGTTAACATTAATATACTGTATGAAATACTGTTTTGCAGGAGTTGGCTCCTTCTTGCTGTACTCTGTACATGAAGGGATACGAGGCATTCCTCTGGATCCAGCAGATAAATCTGATGCTCTGGTTCCAGTCTCTGGTACATCTCTGGCTGTTGGGATGGACTTCCATGCTGGTAAGATCCACTGGTATTCAGGGCTTTGGCAGATCGTCTGTCGTACTATAATGGCTTGCATGCCTGCTAACTGGTCGGTCACCCTAGGTATATAATGAATTTTGATCAAGGGTTGACAATATATATTAGACTTAATGTCAATGGACTTCACTGAAATCTAATATGTATACGTTGGCATCTTGACTGATGGCAAATGTCAGAAGAAATGAGGAACCAAGAGGTGTCACATCCTGAAGTTTCTGGTAGACTTATATACCTCTCCACGTTGAAATAAACATTCACGATTATGCATGCTTACGGAAAAGTCAGAGAGGCTTGCACAGCCTGTAGGGACGGTGTCCAGATCTGGGCCACTCATGGTTCCTCTATAATCTGGCTAAACTGTCGCACAATTCGGCACAACTAAGGCTTCTCTGACTTTGTACAACCTGTTCAAAAAGGCCTGAGATGCACCTGTTTGTGCCAAAATAGCACCACATTTCTGGCGTAAAATTCTGTCTCAAAGTAAACCAACCAATAGTTGGTCAGAGAAAAGTGTTTTTTGCCTGCACCACATTTATCATTTAGCCTGAGCCCCTGTGATGCCAAATCTGGTGCAGGTCTACACAGCCTGTCTAAGTGTACGCCATCTTTAGGATTAGTAAATCTGGACCTTTATCTTCCCATTGCAATTGTCACTTTTACGTTTTATGTATGTTTCAAAAAAGATGTGTTATGTCATATTCTGTAATATATTACAGCAGCTTGCATCAATGCAGGTATGAAATATGTAAATGTGTATTAGAGGGAAATATATATATATATATATATATATATATATATATATATATATATATATATACATATATATACGCACTGAAAATTCTTTACGGTAACATGATTATTAATTACTTTTATTTAGAAAATGACACAATCTACTGGGTGGACATGGGACTCAGCACCATCAGTAGAGCCAAAAGAGACCAGACCTGGCGAGAAGACGTGGTCACTAATGGCATTGGCAGAGTGGAGGGGATCGCAGTGGACTGGATAGCAGGTTGGCATTGTGGACCATCTAACTACCATGACACTATGTTATGGCTCCTCTTACTTGATGTCAGATGCATCAGATACATCAATCCTATAGATAGTAAGGCCCATTTGGTTTTTGGCTGTTTTGATGTAAGATGCATAATGTTATACCGGTAAACTACTGGAGCATCTTCTCTTAGTGCTGAGCTGTGAACAGTGGGGCACGGAGTTGTAATATATACATTTGCCACAGTCTTGTTTTTAGTGCTGAGCTCTTTACTGCGTCTTACATCAGTTAAACCGGTTTCATCTAGCTCCATGGTGAGAACTATTAGGGTTCGGCCACATGGGGCAAATTTAGCTGCAGAATTCACCTTCAGCATTGCAGAGGGTGAAATCTGCTGTGGATATCCGCAGCATAAATAGACATGAAGCACATTAAAAACCCGCACTGCATGTCAGTTGTTTTTTTAATTAAAATATTAGTCAGTTTGGTGATTATGTTATATCCTTAAAGGGATTGTGCACCTTCGGGTGGGTTTGGTAAACCTCCTCTCCCTGGCCTCAGCTGTTCCACTGCACTAAAATTGTTGACCACAGGGGCGACCTTCTCCCCTTGCGTCATGTACGACATATGGGGCAGCAGGTCAGCGCTGCGGCCAGCGATTGACTGCAGCCGCATCAAGACAGAAGTTTACATCCTGAGAGTGCAGTGAGCAGCCGAGGCCATGAAGAGAAGAAGCAGGGAGCCAGGGCCGGGAAATAGGTTATTATGCTCCCCTTCACAGGTCTGCCCACGAGGGGAGGTTTGTCAAACCCACCTAAACGTGCACAACCCCTTTAAATGTCCAACTTTGACTGCCCTGGGGGAATATATCAAGTCTCCCATTTCTTATGCTGGTTCTAATAACAAACCCCACTGCGGTCCATGCACCAGGATGATTAAAAAGGTAATAATTCTGGTGCATCTTCGGGAGTTCTGTGAGCCAGTAAATGACATCTATGCCGGCGCAGATTTCTACTGTAATGTGCACCAGTTTTCTCGCACACATATTGATAAATGCATCGGGTTGTGGTTGACCGCCCACAGCACTCCTCCCCCAGTTCAAGACCCACTTTTTTATTTTTTTAAAGGGGCATGAGTGGTGGAGAAGTGAAAAAAAGATGCAAATTTTGCCGCAGAACACTTGCATCAAAATTAGTGACTTTTAGGTTTCAGAAATCTGGCGCAGAAGGATGATACTTCCCGCTATGTGTTTAAATCTAAATAGATGCAAAATTCTGTGCTAATTAACTTCTTCCATCCGCATATCCTTCTAGTGGTTTACTTCAGGATAGGTCATCATTATCAGATTGGAGGGGTCCGAGTCCTGACTAATAATTACCGGATAACCCCCTTTGACTCTTATATGTCTATGCAGAAAAAGAAACTTCTGGCCACTATCTAGACCCGGGATTGTGGACATAAAAATGACTTCATAATAATAGGTAGCGATTCACTGGAAAATCAATTAATATTGATTCCTCATAGGAGCAGTCCTGGCATATTTTCTAGGGTTACCTTGCTGTCTGGATGTGATGAGACGTACATTTTCAGAAAATGAGTATTTTCTTTAATAAGCATGCCATGGAAAAAGACTGGAAGAACAATTACTCGGGCTGCAGTCCTTCTTTTATTTTTTTTAATCATTTTTGTGAGCTGGATCCAGACACAGTATCAATATAAAATTCCATTTGGCCGTCTCGGATTCTTTCCTCCTATTTATGATTTTGTTGTCTGCGGCTCTCTCTTTTACAGGCAACATCTACTGGACAGATCAAGGATTTGACGTTATTGAGGTGGCTCGTCTAAATGGCTCCTTCCGTTATGTTGTCATATCCAAAGGACTGGACAAGCCCCGGGCCATTACTGTGCATCCAGAGAGAGGGTAAAATGCCTTGATGTTCAGTGAAAATATGACTCTGCATCAAGAGTTTTATCTCCTCTTATTCACCTTGATTTCTTTTCTATTTCTGTCATGTTAGGTATCTGTTTTGGACAGAATGGGGTCAGTTCCCTCGCATTGAAAGGTCATACCTAGATGGAAGCGGAAGAACTGTCCTGGTAGATGTCAGCATCAGTTGGCCCAATGGTGTCTCAATAGATTATGAGGTATGATGTGATGCTCCTGTTCTTCATGATTAACATGATAGCCTGGAGGATTGCAGCCTTCCATAAGGGTTAGTGCAATTTTTATTAGCATTAGTTTTTTTTTCTCCCTAAAGTAAGCATAGTAACCTTCCTCCAGGGAGATGGGAAACTGTCCTAAGACTCCCCTGCATAACGGAAACGAGACGGGTCCGTTATGCAGGCCATAGACTTCTATTATGACAAAATGCCTCTAAAGGCATAGAATTGCATTATGGTCCGTGGTAACGGAATCCATAACGCAATTCTGCTTTGACCACCAAACGAAGCGTGAACAAATTTCAAAATATGAAATTGGCTCATCTCTAGTGATGGCCTATTGCTAGATTATGCCACCACATACTGTGATCGATGGAGGTCGAACTGCTGAACCCCCCTGCTAATCCTTAGACTCTTTCACCTATTTTTCAGCAATGCTTCTGACCACCCGCTGGGCAGACTACTACAGCATAACCCCATTAACTTGTATAAAGCCATTGGTTTTAGTTGTCTTGTGTCACATGTTTGCTGGCATTGAAGTTGATATCTTTACTTCCACGCTTCCTGCCAGTAATGCTTCTGTTCCCCCAAAATTTCAAGCAAGGCAGAATGAATTTTCTAGCAGACAACAGATTACCCCAGTATAAGGGTCCATTCACACGTCCACAAATGTTTTGTGGTCCGCAAAGTGCGAATCCGCAAAACACTGCCACCGGCCATGCACGCTGTCCGTGTCTTTTGTGGCATCATTGAAATTAATGGGGCCGCAACCGTTACGCAAAATTGCGTGACGCATTCGGACCTGTGAACGGACCCCTAAGTCTGAAGTATTCGCATACGTCCTGGTTTTCAGCTACAGTTGGACTTGGTCGTTTTCGGTATCTCACATGATGCCTCTTGGGGCGATCAATCAGATTATTAATATTCAAGGATGCAGTGATAAATCTCCGCATTGCCTGTCTTGCAGGAAGGAAAGCTGTACTGGTGTGATGCTCGCACTGATAAAATTGAGAGAATCGATTTGGAAACTGGGAAGAACAGAGAGGTTGTGCTGTCCAACAACAACATGGACATGTTCTCGGTGTCTGTCTTTGAAGATTACATCTACTGGAGTGACAGGTGAGGACTCTCGCCGATGTTCCCAGAGTTAATTTCTAATGCTTTCTTTCTACCCCTCAAGTAGATTTCTCCTTTCTAGTCTATGGTAAGCGTCTGTATTACTGGTGTTAGAACTGCTTGCTTACCCTAGTTGTATCTAAAGGGTTAATCTTGTAGTAATGACTGACTTTAAAAGCTGCTTCCTTCCAACTAACAGTACAATTCATGTCACATAGTCTAGTTCACAATATATTTCAGACAGAGAATTTACCAAACTATAAACCCTGACTATCGCCTGGTATGTGAGACAAAACTACTGAAGGATTTTCTCATTTACCTCTTCTAGGATCCAGCGATTTGGGAAATTCCATGTCATTTATGCTTTGTTCACCTTGCGTTTAATCTTCATGGTCAGCAGATACACTGGGGAAATCTTCTGATGTGTGCGCTGAACATAAAGCTTGGTTGTAATTGACTATGCTTTTTAAAAGTCTGATTTACTAGTGCATTCCTGCCAGATACTGTGTGCACAATTATTAGGTACGTTGTATTTTTGAGGGTTAATTTTATTATTGAATACTTTTCAGAGTCAGTTAAATCTCTTTTTTTGGTACATTTTGCTAAAGAAAAACAAGCTGCCTAATAATTACGCACACCTTGATATAGGGTCTTGATCTTCTTAGGTCACCCCCTCCCTCATTACACACATACACATCACCTGATATGTTTCCATCCAATAAGCGTTCGAGTTTATATACCCTGGCGTTGGAAGATATGTATAAAGATGATATAGTCAAGATACTTGCCTAATAATTGTGCACACAGTGTATATGCCAAAAGGACACATTAAACGTATGTTGCACCAAAATCAGTGTGATCATAGCTGTACCTGTGCACTTGTAACGGGCAGGAGGCCACACACACAGTGAGGCAATGCATGCACAGGACGAGGGATATGCAGAACAGCCGAAGCCCTCCTGCACGCGACCGTATGGCTTTTTCAGTGTTTTGAGGTCCGTTTTTCACAGATCCATTGTTCCGTTTTTTATTTTCGTTGTGTGTCAGTTTCTGTTTCGTTTTTCCGTATGGCATATACAGAAATTACATAGAAAAAATTGGGCTGGGCAGAACATTTTCAATAGATGGTTCCGCAAATAACGGAACGGATACGGAAGACATACGGATGCATTTCCTTATGTGTTCTGTTTTTTTGCGGACCTGTTGACTTGAATGGAGCCACGGAACGTGATTTGCGGGCAATAATAGGACATGTTCTGTCTTTCAACGGAACGGAAATACGGAAACGGAATGCATACTGAGTACATTCCGTTTTTTTTTTTTTTTTTTTTGCGGCACCATTGAAATGAATGGTTCCATATACGGAACGCAAATAACGGCCAGTAAACGAAAAAAAAAAAAAAAAAAACGGCTGTGTGCAGGAGGCCTAAGTAAGGCTAGTTTCACACTAGCGGCAGGAGACTCTGGCAGGCTGTTCCGGCGGGTGAACAGCCTGTCGGATCCGTCCTGACGCTAGTTCACGTGTGCTTCCAGACTGCCGCTCCGTCCCCATTAACTATAATGGGGGTCGAAGTCATGGCGGCAGCACCTCAGCGCACGCCGAGAGGCAGCTGGATAAAAGTACTGCATGCTTTCAGAGCCTGCCGCCGTTCTCGGACTCCGGAATCGCCAGGTGCTGCCTGAATGCCACCCGGCCCTATTAACTATAATGGGGACCAGCGGTGATCCGGCCGCTACCCAGTAAAGATGCAGAAAATCTGCTGGACTAAAACTGTTGAGTAATGTATGGAAGACAGATATAAAGTAATTGGGTCTAATAATCCTTCATCTACATCATGTAGATGGCACCTGTCTAACGTGTATGCTGTGCTTTTGTCTCCCAGGACTCATGCTAATGGCTCTATTAAGAGAGGAAACAAAGACAACGCCACCGAATCTGTATCCTTGAGAACTGGAATTGGAGTACAGCTAAAAGACATCAAGGTGTTCAACAAAAACCGACAGAAGGGTAAGTACTATATCCGATATAAAGGTAATGTGAGATAGTGGAGGTTACTACTTCCATACAAGAACTTACAATGAACCCACTGAAGTGATAGGTCATATTCCACTCTGACTACAAAGAGTTAATAGCCATTTGTTTAAGCTGTTTAACTGCGGAGAATGGAGGTGTTAATTTAGGGACATTTTGGCAAGAACTTGCATTGTCCAGTAAATTTTGCAATTGTGGGCTGTATTTCATGTAAAACATGTGGCTCCTTTGTGCAAAAACAAAGCTGAAGAACTCTGAACTGATGGCAATTTTATTTTTATTCCCCCCCCCCCTCTTACGTTTTGTTCTATTTATTCACATTGCAGGGACCAATGTGTGTGCTGAAAACAATGGTGGCTGCCAACAGTTGTGCTTGTACCGAGGTGGAGGTCAACGTACTTGTGCCTGCGCCCATGGCATGCTTGCAGAAAACGGTGTAAGCTGTCGGGAGTATGACGGTTATCTCTTGTACTCAGAGCGCACTATTCTTAAAAGCATACATCTATCTGATGAAAGTAGCCTTAATGCCCCAGTAAAACCCTTTGAAGACCATGATCACATGAAGAACGTCATTGCCTTGGCGTTTGATTATCGGGAGAGTGACAAAGGAGGAACACGTATCTTCTACAGTGATATCCATTTTGGGAACATCCAGCAGATCAACAATGATGGCACAGGACGAAAGACTGTAGTGGAGAGTAAGTCGTTTGTCTGAGCGCTCTGAAATCTTTGGTTATTCCTACAAATGTTGATAGACAAGCTTAAAGGGGGTTATCCAAAGTCTAAGGCCCCTTTTACACACGCATTGCGCCCGCACGGAACCCGGACCCATTCATTTCAATGGGGCTGTGTACATGAGCGTTGGTTTTCACGCATTATTTGTGTGTTGCGTGAAAATCGCAGCATGTTCTATATGCTGCGATTTTCACGCAACACTGGTACCATAGAAGTGAATGGAGCTGCGTGAACATCGCATTGCTTCAGCAAGCAGGTGTGGATGCGATGCATTTTTCACGCATGGTTGCTAAGAGATGTTGTTTGTATACATTAAATTTTTTATTACGCGCGTGCAAAACTTATTACATCGCATTGCACCCACGCGATAAAAACTGAACGCGATCGCAGGCAAATCAGTTCATCACTTAATGCATCCGGACCTGATCCGAACACGCTCGTCTGCAAGGGGCTTAAAACATGAACCCCAATGCCCGGGCTCCTCATATAGATTATACTTACCCCATTTCCGCATCGCTCCTGATCCCCACACGGCCCCTGCTGCATCTCGTAGTGCGGCTCAAAACATCCAATAGCAGGCCGCGACTGTGACGAGCTTCCCTAGCATCACCCCTTTAAAGTGTTATTCCCATTACACACAGGCGCCTGGCCGTCCACTGTGCAAGGAACATGAGTGGGAGCATGGTTGTGTAGGCAAAAACGGTGAAGGCAGCATTGACGCCCTGTCTTTCTCTGGATCGGTTGGGGTGCAGGCAGTTGGACCTGCACCAGTCATGAAGAGATGGCATATCATTGCTATGTACCATCATTATGTGTGATGGTAGTAACCATTTAATGTCCTTATTGTGTGATTTTGATTCCAATGCGCAAAGTGCAAGGATATTCATAGTGGATGTACCCTGGAATATAACCAGAAGCAGGAATGACCAAAGCTTTATATTATTACATACTGCGGCATGTATTTGGTAACATATCTCTCCATTATAACAGATGTGGGTTCTGTGGAGGGGCTGGCATACCATCGTGGCTGGGACACCCTGTACTGGACCAGTTACACCACTTCTACAATCACTCGTCACACTGTTGACCAAAGCCGTTTTGGGGCTTTTGAGAGGGAGACCGTAGTCACCATGTCTGGAGATGACCATCCTCGTGCCTTTGTTCTGGATGAATGTCAAAAGTAGGTGTTGCTTTATTGCATATGTAACCCCCTATTACCCAAAGTGATTGTTATGGCAGTCTCTTGGGGGGTTGATATGTGTAATTTAATGGCCCTCAATGACTAGGTTAGACTCAACATTGAGTTTACTTACCTATGATATACCTATAGGTTGCATATAGTACATTACTAATCAAATATCACTCTATATATATATATATATATATATATATATATAATATTAGACACCTACTGCAGACACCCACTAGTAAAAAGGTCTTAAAGTGGTTAGATTTGGGAGTAGCGGACTTCATTACTTCAAGATATTTGTATATATTCATGTTATAATATGTCTTTTATAGCTTTATGTTCTGGACCAACTGGAACGAGCAGCACCCCAGTATTATGAGGTCTACACTTTCAGGCAACAATGTGCTGATAATCATTGACCGAGACATCCGCACACCTAATGGACTGGCAATTGACCACAGGGCAGAGAAACTGTACTTCTCAGATGCCACCCTTGACAAGATTGAGCGCTGTGAATATGATGGAACCCACAGACATGTACGTGAACTTGTCTCATATTCAGGCCATATTCAAGTATACCATTGAATCATTTTAATGAGATGTTACCTGTGTGCAGCATCAGGGCTCTTTTGACCTGTCCAGGCTTAGCTTTTAATTAGCAGTTGCAGTGAAGCATCAATTTCGAGGCCACTTAAAGGAAATGTATCATCAGAAAATTACCTATTGTTTAAATCACGTTTTTATGTTTGACACGTTTTTAAAGAATTTTTGATGGTTATTTTTAATTTTCCATTTCTGTATCTATATTTAAACAAAAAAACATTCAAGGGGTCATTTATTAAGACCAGCATTTTAGACATCGGTCTTAAAGGGGTATTCCGGTAAAGTAACTTAATTTTTGAAAAACTGCATTAAAGGGATTGTCACCTCGTTTTAGCCTATAGAGCTGCGGACATGCACGGCTAGATCACCGCTAGCATGTCCGCAATATACCTGTCCCATATCTAAGTGCTTTTATTGAGTGTAAAAAAAATATTTTATATATATGCAAATCAGCCTGTTAAGGAGCCCAAGGGGCTGCACTAACCGTTCTGGAGCCCAGCCACGACCCCCTGTGAAGGAGCCCAGCACCGCCTGCGTCCAGGAATCTCCTCCTTGCTCACAAAGTCAGATCGCCGTAATCTCGCGATGCGCAGCTCCTTCCCTGAGGCTGATGCCAGCACAGGGAAGGAACACTATGCCGGCACTGCGCATGCGCGAGCAAGAAGGAGATTCGGCGGACGCAGGCGGTGCTGGGCTTCTTCACAGGGGGCGTGGTTGTGCTCCTTCACAGGGGGCGTGGCTGGGCTCCAGAACAGTTAGTACAGCCCCTTTAAGCCCCTGCGCTGGCGGTGGATCTGCCAGTTATGTAGAGGCGTCGGCCTTTACATAGATTTGGTGTATCCAGTGCCAGTCAAAATGCTAAATGTTCGCTCAACACTAGTGTCTAACTTTATAGCCTTTAAAGAATATAACTGAAAAAAACAATTATGTAATGTTATCAGGAATACAGACTGTAACTTGAAACCCATCTGCAGGTGACAGCCTGGGCCTGCAGTGCATTTTTGAAACGTATAGTGTATTATGAAACATCCGAAGTCGATTTGCATAAAACTTTGCATATTGTACGGAGCGAGCGCTCCCATCTCTCTTCAAAAATGACAAATCTCGAACAACACAAAACACATGGCTGTCAACAACAGGAAACTATAAATGCGGTCACTCCATTTGCATTTGTTGTAAATATATGAAGATCTGTCAAAACTTTGAATCCACTATTAACGGCCAAGTTTTCAAAATAAAATCCTTTTTAAATTGTAATACCACTTATGCGATTTACTGCATAACATGCACAAGCTGCAGGCTACAATATGTGGGATGCACCACAAATGCAATAAAAACACGCATTAGAAAACATATATCAGACATACCGCACCATGAGAACCGCAACATTTCTGCGGCAAGTCTCCATTTTGCCATGGTACATGGTGGTGATGTCTCCTATATGTCAGTACAAGGCATTGAAAAGGTTAAAAAACCAATACGAGGTGGTGACAGAAAGAGGAAACTCTTAAACAGAGAATCATACTGGATTTTCCGACTTGAAAGTCGCCAGCCTCAAGGTTTAAATAAGAAACTGGATCTAATTCTACAGTATTAGGCCTCATGCACACGACCGTTGTGTGCATCCGTGGCCGTTGTGCCGTTTTCCGGTTTTTTTCACGGACCCATTGACTTTCAATGGGTCCGTGGAAAAATCGGAAAATGCACCGTTTGGCAGCCGCATCCGTGATCCGTTTTTCCTGGCCGTGAAAAAAATATGACCTGTCCTATTTTTTTCACGGCCAACGGTTCACGGACCCATTCAAGTCAATGGGTCCGTGAAAAATCACGGATGCACACAAGATTGTCATCCGTGTCCGTGATCCGTGTCCGTGATCCGTGTCCGTTTTTTCCTATCATTTCAATGGCAAACTTGACTTACATTTTTTTTTCATTTTTCATGTCCGTGGATCCTCCAAAAAACAAGGAAGACCCACGGACGAAAAAACGGTCACGGATCACGGACCTACGGACCCCATTTTTGCGGACCTTAAAAAAAAACGGTCGTGTGCATGAGGCCTTAACCAATGGCTTATTTCTCCTCCTTTCTTCCTCTATTTCCCATTTCCTTTAGGCTCCTTTCACACTGGCGTTCGTCGGTCCGCTCGTGAGCTCCGTTCGAAGGGGCTCGCGGGCGGACCCGAACGCCTCCGTCCAGCCCTGATGCAGTCTGAATGGAGCGAATCCGCTCGGACTGGATCGGTCTGGCGGCGTTCAGCCTCCGCTCTGCTCGCCTCCGCACGGCCGGGCGGACAGCTGAGCGCTGCTTGCAGCGTTCGGCTGTCCGCCTGGCCGTGCGGAGGTGAGCGGATCCGTTCGGACTTGCAGTGTAGGTCGGTGGGGGTGGATCCGCTTGAGGATGACACCATATGGCTCAGTCTTCGGGCGGATCCGTCCCCCATTGGCTTTGCGTTGGGAGTCTAAACGGATCCGCTCAGGCATCTTGTGCACTTCGAAATTTTTCTAAGTTATTAATGCAGACGGATCCGTACTGAACGGAGCCTCCGTCCGCATTGATATGATCGGATCCGCTCAGAACGGATCCGATCAAGCGCTAGTGTGAAAGTAGCCTTATATGTATTATTTTATGGACCATATGAATTGTCTTTTTGGCATGTTTTTACCCATGTACACATTTGTAGAAGGGAGGGGTTGAATTTTCAGCTGAATTTTCAGCCTGATTATCTCAGGTGAGAGACCCTCCCCCTCCTCTCTACAAAAGTAACTCACAGTGTATCTGAAACAGTCATGAGTAAGGGCTAAGATTGCATTGTGCCCGAAACATGTAGACTCTGCTTTCTGTACCTGGATTTTATACTGGATTTTCAATAAAGAAGCCTTGGATTACCACAAGTACAAGCTGGACAAAATCTATTTTCCTCTATAAGAGCCCTCCGTACAGTATTAGAATGTATTGGCTTAAATGAGCCGAAGTTATTACTTTGCAAAGTCTCGTGAGACTTTGGCTAATAACTTTAAAAATGTATTTCTACTGTTAAAAACCTTTTCCCGAACTCTGGTTCGGTTCCAAGTGGTACCTTCGCAAAGTAATGACTTTGGCTCATCTAAGCCAATACATTCTAATACTGTACAGAGAGCTTGCTCCGTACAGTATTCAAAGAAAGTTTTCTGTGAATCAATGTTTCACCCGAAGTCTATTTGCTCATCCCTAGATATAACCATTACCTAGATTATCTGTAAGAATGCATTTGTGAGACTTCAGGCTTTCCTCCGCTATTAGTGATTAATGTCGAAGATGCGGGCCAGTGCCTCATGTCTACATCTCTGTATTCTTATTTCAGTGGATATTAAAGTCTGATCCAGTCCACCCCTTTGGTCTTGCTGTGTATGGTGACTACATCTTCTGGACAGACTGGGTTAGACGAGCAGTTCAGCGTGCAAATAAATATGATGGCTCAGACCTAAAACTCCTAAGAGGCGACATCCCGCAGCAGCCCATGGGCATTATTGCTGTGGCGAATGATACCAACAGCTGTAAGTTATATTTTTTTTTGTCACTGCTGATAATTATAGTAGTAGTAGCAATAACTTCCCAGCACAGCGGATGCTGTTGTTAATTAACTGGCTATAGTGCCATGTATGTAAAGGTTATTTGCCACCGCAACAACATTTTTGACATTGGCTGAATGAAAAAATAAAATAAAAAATGAAGCATCTTTGCAACAAGTCAATTAAAAATGTCGTTTTGTTTGTACAGCTGCTTACAGACAAATCATCTCCATGGTAACAGACAACAAACAAACCCTGTGTAGTCTGATCCTGTGGTCATGTTTACTTCCACTTGTCCCATCCCTTATGCTAATCTATGTTTGGTAGGTTAGGAAAAAGTAGAGGACCCATATAACAGAGTATGACGGCGGAATCAGGCTGTGCAGGGTTTGTTTGATGTCTGTTAGCTCTAAGGGGGCATGACCACTGCATGAGGGCCTTCTGCTATGTGGGCATAGCTACTGTCAGGGGGCACAAAGGGGTCTAGGTGAGATTGGGCATGAATAGATAGGCATAGGGCAGAGTTAGAGGTGCCACTATGTGCACCACAGATCTTTTCCCTCCTTTGCTTTTCGGAGGTGGGGAGGTATGGTTTAGCACTGGAGGCTGGATGAGATGAAAGTGTTTCCTGTGTAAGAATTGTTCTATGCCAGTGATGGCTAACCTCCGGCACGCCAGCTGTAGTGAAACTACAACTCCCAACATGCTCCATTCATTTCTATGGAGTTCTGAAAACTGCTACGCAAGTGTGCATCTTGAGAGTTGTAGTTTTACCACAGCTGGTTTACCATCACAGCAAATCTATGCCATGAAAACTTTGAGTATAGCGCCACCTATAGGCTTCCAAAAGTATCACAATCATTGAGCTATCGAACTGCCTAGATTGCTAAAATTGTACAAAATTAATCCAGTTCATCCAAAACCAAATGTAAATGGTGTGACTGTGGAAGCCGTAAAGTAATGAAAGAAACAGCACATGTGGCTTCTTCCTCTGTATATCCCTGAGTGTTAATGCTATGGCTTTATATTGGTGTAGATCCCATTTTTGGGTACAGTCTTGGAACCTATCTTATCTTCGTAATGGATTGTGTATGATACTAGTGATTTGTGTGCATTAATACCCTCATTGGTGATAATACTAATAGGAGTCATTTTGCTTTCTTTCCAAGGCGAGTTATCCCCATGCAACAACAACAGTATATGTCAAGACCTCTGCCTTATCACTGCCGACGGGAGGATGAACTGCTCCTGCAGAGGCGACCGGATTCTGCAGGATGATTTCACATGCAAAGGTATTGCAATTTATTTATACAGTAGGGGTTAAGTGTTCCTCTGGACACAATACACAGTGAAGGAGGCCATGGCTTTCTTTATAGGAACAGTCTAAGATCTGCAACGCATTGGTTAAGACTTCTTGGAAGAAGGAGTAGTTGATAACTGGTCCTATAGGCTGCAGTCACCCCAGATACACTACATGATAACACTGGTGTCTTCTTCTCCTGAACAGCCCAGAACTCCACCTGCAATCCTCATGATGAGTTTGAGTGTGGTAATGGAGACTGCATAAACTACAGCCTGACCTGTGACACCGTGGCCCACTGTAAAGACAAGGCGGATGAGAAGCACTCCTACTGTGGTGAGTGTTGGCTACTGGGGACACAGACGCCAGTAGCCACACAGTCTGGAAAGTTTCTCCAACCCTTTGATTTGATTCTCTTCTGGTGACCAGCTTCTCTAGTGTTTCCAAATATAAGATGTGAAACGATCCAGCACATGAAGCATGATGATTGTCTCACACTACTCAGAACCGTGACCCCAATTGCAGCAAAGCCTGTGGCGTGTGGCTGTACCATAACAGTTCACAAGATATTACAATTTGTGCCAAGTGACACTTTCAACTGCACTGCTAGAACTCTACAATATCTTTTAATATTAAGTTATTTACATTTCAGTAATTGTTACCTTTTAAGGGGTATAACAATATCAAACAAGGTTGGTATATCACTAGAATCTGATGTCTGAGACCCCCATCCATCCTGAGAATGAAGGGGCCACAGCAGTGCTTTAGTGTTATGGCCCCTTTACTAGTTTACCTGCACAGCATCGCCCTGCCCATCCAGTGTTGAATACCCCTTTAATTGTTACCTTGTGTTTCAAGCTTACATTATGAATGACTGAAATAGTTCAGCCTGAAGACCGAGTATCAGAACACAATGTTCTACTTTATATTTGCCACTGTGTGATGTAATCATTCCCTAATTCCATTAGTCATCCACCAACCTCAGCAATGTCTGAGTCCAGTAAAGCCATGGTGCCTGTTATGTGATGAAGGCTATGAAATACACGGTTTATTGTTGTCCACAGCTAATCGCCGATGCAAGAAGGGTTTCCGCCACTGTCTGAATGGACGTTGCATCTCCACTGCCAACTGGTGCAACGGTCTGGACGACTGCGGTGACAATTCGGATGAGGTATCTTGCAACAGTGAGTATGTCCAACTGGCCAGCTTTTTGACCTGGTGTTTCAGATCTCCAGAACGTGGGTGTGATTTTTTATATATTTTTTTTATTTATTTATTCAACCCCCCCATATAAATAGTAGTAAAGGTTGCTTCTTATCATGTGTCATTATAGGTTCCCCACTTCTCTGATCTATTCTGTATCTTTTAGAAACCTCATGTGCCCCAGAAGACTTCCGCTGCCGGGATGGAAGCTGTATTAATAACTCAAGTCGTTGCAACCAGCTTCTTGACTGTGATGATGCCTCCGATGAGATGAACTGCAGTAAGTAATATGTCATAGATGAGCAAGTCTTCCTCTTCAATGGCTGTCCATACATGAGTGCAATGAGCTGTCAGGAACTTTTTAAAGGAAGGCTTCATAGCAGTAGGGGAGTAGTGTTCAGCTTTGTGCCCCTTCGCTTCTGATCGGCTCGACTTTCTAGAAGCCTGTACATGGCTTCCTTTGCCATTTAAGGAGAGCAGAGATGATTAGTGATTTGTTGAGTTCTCGGTACGCGGACCCTCGCAGATTAAAACATCTGACTTCACCCTAGCACGTCAAGCATTTTTTGAAATGTGTACCCTAGAAGTCCTTTGGGTGTACAGCTTTTTATTCATCTTAGTGGTAGCCAATAAAGATACAGCAGTCCAGTGTTTTAACTTGCCCTCCCGTGTATTTCAGGTCATTATAGCCAATTTTTACTGTAGTAATTGTTAGTGCAAGGGTCATGTGATTTTTGTTTTTAGTGTGTGTGTGTGTGTGTGTGTGTGTATATATATATATATATATATATATATATATATATAATGTATTATCCTTTTAGATTTTATATGTAGCTAACCATTTGCGCTCTTAGATCTGCTTACCAAACTCTTAGCAACAGAAGTCAGTCCTTACCATCCTAATTGGTTTTGTTACATTGTCCCCTAGATGTCACTGACTGCAGCAGTTTCTTTAAATTGGGCGTCAAAGGACTAACATTCCAAAAGTGTGAGAAGACCTCTCTCTGCTACAGCCCCACCTGGGTCTGTGATGGGTCAAATGACTGTGGTGACTTCACAGACGAGATGAACTGCCCAGGTAGGCAACCCATAAATAAGCGAAAATGTTCAACTTGTAGAAAGGATGAATACACTATAAACTATATTAATAACGTCATATTTCATTTTCTCTAGGTATTCGCAAGCCACGGTGTCCAGTGAATTATTTTGCCTGTCCAAGTGGCCGCTGCATTCCTATGAGCTGGACTTGTGATAAGGAGAATGACTGTGACAATGGAGAGGATGAAACGCATTGCGGTAAGGAAGTGAGAAGAACCAGTGATTTCGGAGAGGCTGCTTCATTGTTAGGAGAGAGAAATATTTTCGGAAAAAAAAAATATATAGATAATGTAGGCAATTATTTCATAATTTTCCCAGAACATTAGTGGTTTATCCTAAGAATCAACCTGCGAAGTGTATACAGCTAAGTTCCAGCAAGAACCTGCAGCACTGCCAATCTCTCAGAGGAGCAGTACAGAAAGATCCATGCACACATTGCACTTTATTGTTAAATTTCTATATGATGATATACATTAAAGGGGTTAGCCAGGAAATGATAATAATGACCTATCCTCAGGCTCCCAGCAGCTCTGTACATCGTATAGTGGCTGTACTTGGTATTGCAACTCAGCCCTATTGTCTTCAATGGGGCTGAGCTGCAAATAGGGCATGCGACTGATGTACGGTCAAGGCACATGGTCTAGAAAGAACCCCGGGCACTCACTGAGCGCCTGACCCCTTCTAACATCTTATCAGCAGGGGTCCCTGGAGATTTCCTTCTGCTGTTCAATATGGTTGCCAGGGATTGAACCCCTATAGAGCACACATTGAACGCCTATCCTGGAAACCCCATTAAAGGGCATTCTTGATTGAGATTTTGTCATCTTTTTTTTCCAGACAAGTTTTGCACCTCTATGCAGTTCGAGTGCAATAACCACCGTTGTATCTCTAAACACTGGGTGTGCGATGGATCCGACGACTGTGGGGATAAATCTGATGAGGATATCCGATGCCGTAAGTCAATACTCAAGATTTGGCCTTCCTGTCCTTCAAATGGAAGATGTTGGCAGCAATTATTTCTTGTGTTCCAGAATCTGCTACATGCAGTCCTGAAGCCTTCCAGTGCCCCAGTACCCATGTGTGTGTACCTCGCCGCTGGCTGTGTGATGGAGATAAAGACTGCCAAGATGGAGCAGATGAAAGCGTCCATGCTGGCTGTGGTGAGCAGATGTCTGCTTCTCTTTTAAAAACTGTTGTATATACAGTGGGACCTGTGTAAAAGACCATGTGGTTGAGAGGACCACTCTGATGAAGAGAGTTTTTCGGTGATAGGTTTTCTCTGTATAATTCTGACTTGTTGTATACGTTGGTGTGAAGGTCCTAACACATTTATTTCAGAAGAAAGTATTTGTTGCTGGCTGATTGGCCCAGTCCTGTTAGTTTAATCTCATTAGAGGTAATTCTTCAGCTGTTTGAAAAAGGAAATGGATTGGTAATCTTGTGTTTTACCCTCAGTGTGAGTAAATGTACAATTCACAACAGGTGTTGAACTTGGCTCACCTCCTCCCCCTCCCTGCAGAATGACCCCTTCAGTGGTCACAAAGCATGCCCACAACACTCTCCCATAGAAGTCAGTGAGTCATCTCCAGGTTCATGTGGTCCCTGTAAATAATAATAATCATCTTTATTTATATACTGCCAACATATTCCGCAGCTCTTTACAATTTAGAGCTCTTTACAAATTAAAGACATCACAAAGTTACTGGCTAATATACAACTGAAACACTAGGAGTTATGAGCTATGAGGAACTGGGGTTGACACAAAAGGTAGCTGATTGTTATATTAAAGGGGTTCTGCAGTTTTAACTGATGATCTATCCTCTGGCTAGATCATCAGCATCTGACTGGCGGGGGTCTGACACCCAGGACCCCCTCCGATCAGCTGTTGGAGAAGGCAGCGGCGCTCCAGCAGCACCGCGGCCTTCTCACTGTTTACTGCTGGCCCAGGGACGTCACGACTAGTATCAACTGGCCTGGGCGAGGCTAAGCTCAATTAAAGTGAAAGGAGCTTAGCCGCCGCCAGGCCAGTTATTACTAGTCGTGACGTCACTGGGCCAGCAGTAAACAGTGAGAAGGCCACGCCGCTGCCTTCTCGAACAGCTGATCGCGGGGGTCCTGGGTGTCGGACCCCTGCCAGTCAGATGCTGAGGATCTATCCAGAGGATACGTTAAAACAAACTGCAGAACCCCTTTAAGTAGCCCAGCCATCTCTGCTCTGAAAGGAGTGGTGTAGGCCGATCTGCGTTTGCTAGTGCTTTGGGTGTAGGTCTGTCAGAAGATCGAGTTCATGTCTGAAGGGTTGGGGTGGGGTGGTTACTCGGAGAACAGTCAGTTTAGGAAGCATGATAAGCCTGCCTGAAAAGATGTGTTTTTAAGGCATGTTTGACTTTAGGGAAGTTGAGAATTGACCTTTATATACTGGGGCAGAGCATTCCAGAGAGTAGGTGCAGCTCGAGAAAAGACGGGAGTGAGAGGTGCGAATTAAGGAGGATGTTAATCTTCGATCACGAACAGAACGGAGAACACGAGTAGGGTGGTAGATGGAGATGAGTGAGGAGATGTATGGCGGTGCAGCACTGTGGAGAGCTTTGTGGATGAGATGTTTGAACTGTGTTCTGTGGTGGCTGAGCAACCAGTGAAGTGACTGGCACAGACTAGTAGTATCAGTATAGCAGGTGGACAGAAAGATGAGCCTGGCTGCTGCCTTTAGGACAGACTGAAGTGATGAGTTTAGTGAGCTGGAGACCGATTAGTAATGCATTGCAGTAGTCAAGATGAAAATCTTGCCCCAATGCTCATGTACTTAAGGGAGCACAAAAAAATCTCAAAATAAAAGAAAGTCGAAAAAGGAATATGTATCAGCATTTGGTTCTAATTAGGTGATACATTGCCTTTAAATAGAAGGTACCTTTTGATAGCGACTGACCCTCTATAAGCGGGATAGGACGCACATCCACATACTAGGTGACTGCTTTTATTGTGTCGCTGTTGAAAGAAATCTATTGATAAAGTGAATGTGTTTGGTTCCAGTTTTCAACAATACTTGTGACTCCAAAGAATTCATGTGTCAGAATCAGCAGTGTATCCCCAAGCAGTTTGTGTGTGACCACGATGCCGACTGCAGTGACGGATCCGATGAGTCTCCGGAGTGTGGTGAGTGCGGTACATTCTATGTGGCAGCCAATGTCAGGATTTCTGGATAAGGGCAGTACGTTGACGCTGTGAGGCAAATGGGGACAGATTTTTTAGGGATAAATTTAGAAACTTTTGTGCCTTTATGTTATTTTTATGTAGATCCATGTATGATGGTAATGACAGCACATCTGTCCATTCACCTTTTGTAACCAGGTTTTTCTTTTAATGACTTAGAGTACCCAACCTGTGGCCCTGACGAGTTCCAGTGTGCTAATGGCCGCTGCTTACTGAACAAACAGTGGGAATGTGATGGAGAATTTGACTGCCACGACAAGTCGGACGAGGCGCCAAAAAATCCACATTGTACCAGCACTGGTAAGGCTTGAATATGTTTGCAGAGCGGGTAGAGTCCTACACTGACAAATCAGGAGGTGTTCAATGGGTAATACATTTTATTAGTAGACATACAGTATATACACTTTTTCCATTTTATCCCTACTATAGTTACTGTATGCCATAAAGCTGGTAGAGAAAGACATTTCTGTTATATGGGTAATTTCTTTTTTTTTGCTTTCTGCAGAAGGCAAATGCAATGACACATTCTACCTCTGTAAAAACGGCAAGTGTATCCCAGAGCACCTCATGTGCGACAACAACAATGACTGCGGGGACGGTTCAGACGAGCTCAACTGCTTCATCAACGAGTGTCAGAACAAGAGGCTGAGCGGCTGCAGTCAGGAGTGCGAGGACCTAAAGATTGGCTACAAGGTACACATCAAACCATGGCTGTTTAATGCTTGGAGTATATATACATTATGGGGGTCATTTATTAGCCTAAAATATATGCCTATATCGGGCGTATTTCAGGCACAGATTTCTGGCTTACATTTAGAAGTGGCACTGGATGCGCCAAAGTTAAGTAGAGGCTGGTGCCTATGTGTGTGTATATACAGGTGAAACTCGAAAACTTAGAATATCGTGCAAAGTTCATTTATTTCAGTAATGCAACTTAAAAGGTGAAACTAATATATGTGATAGACTCATTACATGCAAAGCGAGATATTTCAAGCCTTTATTTGTTATAATTTGGATGATTATGGCTTACCGCTTATAACACCCCAAAGTCACAATTTTGAGGCACCCTTTGCTCAGGGGGTATGGATTAATTAGCTGACTAGAGTGTGACACTTTGAGCCTATATTATTGAACTTTTTCACAAAATTCTAATTTTAAGCTGCATTAATGCAATTCCTTTATATTTGTATTACTGAAATAAATGGACTTTTGCACAATATTTTTATTTTTCGGGTTTCACCTGTATATATTGTGAGGGGTTATGCTTAGGTTCGCCTTTGCTGGGGTCAAAGGACACTTGTCTGTCCCATCCAACTCAGACCAGACACCGAGGTATACGTTTTAAGCGGACTTATAGCCAGGTTTATTGATAGGCTGCAGATAAAATAACAAAACGGCAAAAGAAAACCTAACCTTGCCTGTCCGGCACTCACTACACATATCTATCCGCTGGAGCGCTTCTCCCTGTCAGCTCACAAAACAAAGCTTTCGGCAACCTTTGGCTCACTCACACAGACAGACTTTGTGCGTCCCCAGGCAGACAGACTGACCGACCTCTTGTCTGTTATATTCCCACCCTCATTAATGAGAGGAATCTTGGGGAAATAAACCTCCCTTCCACCACCAATCCTGCATCACACATATATATATATATATATATATATATATATACACACACACACACACATACCTTATACATTTATTTTGTCATCCACCGTTTGAATATGACCAGTTTACACGCCCATATTATAATTTTAGAACAGTGGGACCTCAGGTGCGGCTCTTAACCCCGTCCACTCTCTATAATCCAATGTAGATTAGATAGCCTTTTCAAGGTAACAGTTTCACTTTAACGCTCTGCTTAAAGCGGTATTCCGGCTATATCTAAATCCAACAATTTGATTGGTGGAGATCCAACCGAAAGAATGGGGGGGTCCCATACCCCACAGTGCGCCCTGAAATGAATGGAGTGGCATGACACATTCTATACCTTCTGCTAAATTCATTAGGTTGGGGAAGCGCACAGGGTATGAGGCCCCCGCTCTACTGATTGGTGTTGGACCCAGCAGTGAAACCCGCACTCATTGAATAGTTATCATCTTGATATAACCAAAATACCACTTTAAAGTAAAAATGTTTGCTGATCAGCTGTTTGGAGTGGGCAGCAGTGCACATGGCAGCACCACGTCCTCTTCGCGGTTTACTTGCACGCCGTCTTCCTTGTAAGCAGTGGTGCGGTGCAATTACAGCTGTTGATGCCATTTAAGTGAATGGATGTTGAAGCTGAAATTGCAATGCCACTACAATGGAGTAGGGGTGCAGGTAGACATCAAAGAGGACACAGCGCTTGTGACCAGCGGGGGTGCCCAGAGTTGGGCTTCCTCCAAAGGATAGGTCATCAATATCTGAGGCCTGACAACCCCTTTAACAATGTAGATAAGCCAACATTTTCTTACTGCTCACAATTCCTTTTGTCACCCGTACAGTGCAGATGCCGTCCTGGTTTTTGGCTGAAGGATGATGGAAAAACTTGTGTCGACATTGATGAGTGCACCACCACGTACCCTTGCAGCCAAAGATGTATCAACACCATTGGAAGCTTCCGCTGTCTGTGTGTCGAAGGCTTTGAAATGCGAGCAAATGACAGTACAAGCTGCAAGGTGGCCAGTTCTACTGAATGTGAGCAAGTCTAACTACCCGAGATTAAAATGTGTAATTGTTTACGCGGTCTCTACCCTGAGCTTTAACAGGGAAACTTCAGTATAATGGTTTCCTGTTGTACTTTCTGTGCACAGGTGACAACACAAGATCTACATATTCTGGTGGAGAATGGTGTGGTCACCTAGTGTAGTCTGCTGGCATATTTATAAGATGCCGCTTCTAACGGTATCTATTTTCTAATACTACTTTTGGTTAGGTTTTACATTTAGGCTTTCTTCTTTTTATTTTTATAGTGGAGGAGCCAGTCTTAATTTTTGCCAACCGATACTACTTGCGGAAACTGAGTCTGGGAGGCTCCAATTATACCCTACTGAAGCAGGTGAGAGAATGTACACCATATGTATGGGACAGCCATCTTTAAAGGAAAACTGCCATCACTTTCTAAGCCTATTTATCCACTGACTTTTCTATAAATACTTTTTAATACATTAATAATATTAAAATCAATTCTGAACGAACTATCTGTTCAGAGAAAAACCTAAAATAAATGTTCCCGCCATATAAGTAAATGCACCTTAGATGAGTCCTGTCTCCTCCATCCTTCAGAGAGGAGTCCAGCATTCCCCGACTCTTGGCGTGCAGCCGTGCCCACAAACGAATAAGTCACCCCCTCTACAATTGCTCCTCTCCACCCCTTCTCTTCCAAGTCTCGCAGCTGCGCAGTATACATTAAATGATCAGTGTGAGGTGACTGGTTCTGCACATGCATGGGATTTGGGATGTGAGTTCGGGAGGAGGGTAGGATCTGTAGATTGTCACTCATGTAACAGGAGGGGGGGTTAGGAATGGGAAGTGATGAGGTAAGCATTTCATTTACATAACTTGACGAAAGCGAAAGTGGACTGTAAAAGAAGTACTTGGAGGTGTTTAAAAACAAAACCCTAGGATGATTAGGGTGGGGGAGAGCGATCTCAGGATGCCGCTGATTCTTATGGTTAAAAAACGGTGACAGGTTCCCTTTAAACTGGAGCATCTGTTTTGCTCATATAATTCCTGTCAGTGCTGTTAAACCCACTAGTCCATGAACAAGACCTGAGAGGCTCTTTGCGCTTTGGGTAGGTTATTGCTAATGGGAGTTCATACAGACGTTAGTTAGCGATAAGCTGCCTGGGTAAAGGTGACCGCGATTACCGGATGAACAAGCAAAACTCTTGTAATAGGAAAGTTTGCGCAGACGCCTTAATCATTGTTTGCTGGCAGCAGATCGTCCTGTCTAAGCAGCACTCTGCTGCCAGCAAACAATGATTCCGTACAGGGACGAACAATGGCATTAGGGATCGCTCATCCCCATACTGGTGAGGAGATCACTGCTTGTAAAGGCAGCTTTCTCCTCCACTGATGAGCAAGAGATTGTCCGGACAAAACACGTCTTCCTCAGAATCGCTTTCTACCTGTGGCCATGTAAAGGAGCCTCAAGTTAAGCAGCACTCCTGTCTGTGCTAATTGGCTGATGGGGTTCAGGCATATCGATAGTGTAGTGTAGGTATGGAAGCCTACATGGGGTCCATTTAAGTAGGCATTGTAGTAGATGTCTAATTTATCTCTTCTAATTTTTCATATTTGTTTTGTGATATTTTAATAATTTGTGCCAAATAATAACGTTGGCACCGCTGCAAATGGAAAGGGGTTACCCTGCCGGACTTGCCCATCCAAGCAAATAATGTTATGGTTTTCAATATACAGTCATGTGAAAAAATTAGGACACCCTTTGAAAGCATGTGGTTTTTTGTAACATTTTTAATAAAAGGTTATTTCATCTCCGTTTCAACAATACAGAGAGATTAAAGTAATCCAACTAAACAAAGAAAACTGAAGAAAAGTCTTTTCAAGATCTTCTGTAAATGTCATTCTACAAAAATGCCTATTCTAACTGAGGAAAAAGATAGGACACCCTCACATGTATTCCCTCTTAAATTGGCTCAGATCTCACACAGGTATATCACACCAGGTGCACATAATTAGTAGATCGTTACTCTGCATGTTGAATGAGGCTTGCCCTATTTAAACCTCAGACATTTAGTTTGGTGTGCTCCTGACTGTTGAAGTGAGAGTGAGCACCATGGTGAGAGCAAAAGAGCTGTCAGAGGACTTCAGAAAAAAGATTGTAGCAGCCTATGAGTCTGGGAAGGGATTTAAAAAGATCTCAAAAGATTTTGAAATCAGCCATTCCACTGTCCGGAAGATAGTCTACAAGTGGAGGGCTTTCAAAACAACTGCCAACATGCCCAGGACTGGTCGCCCCAGCAAGTTCACCCCAAGAGCAGACCGCAAGATGCTAAAAGAGGTCTCCAAAAACCCTAAAGTGTCATCTCGAGAACTACAGCAGGCTCTGGCTACTGTTGATGTAGAAGTACATGCCTCTACAATCAGAAAGAGACTGTACAAGTTTAACTTGCATGGGAGGTGTGCAAGGAGGAAACCTTTGCTTTCCAAGAGAAACATCGAGGCCAGACTGACATTTGCCAGAGATAAAGTTGACAAAGACCAGGACTTCTGGAATAATGTTCTTTGGACAGATGAGTCCAAAATTGAATTATTTGGACACAACAGCAGAGGACATGTTTGGCGTAAACCAAACACAGCATTCCAAGAAAAGAACCTCATACCAACTGTGAAGCATGGAGGTGGAAGTGTCATGGTTTGGGGCTGCTTTGCTGCAGCAGGACCTGGTCAGCTCACCATCATAGAATCCACGATGAATTCTACTGTGTATCAGAAGGTGCTTGAAGAACATGTGAGACCATCAGTTAGAAAATTAAAGCTGAAGCGGAACTGGACCATGCAACATGACAATGACCCAAAACATACTAGTAAATCAACCAAAGATTGGCTGAAAAAGAAGAAATGGAGAGTCCTGGAATGGCCAAGTCAAAGTCCAGATTTGAATCCCATTGAGATGCTGTGGGGGTGACTTGAAAAGGGCTGTACGTGCAAGAAACCCCTCAAACATCTCACAGCTGAAAAAGTTCTGCATTGAGGAGTGGGGTAAAATTTCCTCAGACCGATGTCGAAGACTGGTAGATGGCTACAAGAACAGTCTCACTGCAGTTATTTCAGCCAAAGGAGGTAACACTCGCTATTAGGGGCAAGGGTGTCCTATCTTTTTCCTCAGTTAGAATAGGCATTTTTGTAGAATGACATTTACAGAAGATCTTGAAAAGACTTTTCTTCAGTTTTCTTTGTTTAGTTGGATTACTTTAATCTCTCTGTATTGTTGAAACGGAGATGAAATAACCTTTTATTAAAAATGTTACAAAAAACCACATGCTTTCAAAGGGTGTCCTAATTTTTTCACATGACTGTATGTGGTTTGTTATGGACTTTTTACATTCAGGTTAAAGCCTTTAGGTTTTATTTTTATTTCCCTGAAACAACAGTCTAGTTGGAATCTTGTTGTTTTTGGCAGTGATTTCAGGCGGCGTTGGCAGACGCCCACCATGTGTGTGTCCAGCTTCAGAAGTGCAGTAAGAGCTTGAACACAATGAGAAAGCACTAGAGGAAATATTACCAGGGGATAAATGCATTCTATCGCCTAGCCTGAAGCAATTCTCTCAATGTTGAGCTGTTACTATGAAATATTAGAATAAACACAACATCACTAATTTCTGTGGCTCTTGTAGACTTGCTTGAATTGTTTTGTCATAAATGTGATTTATGATGGGTATAATGCTGTTTGGCATGTGCAAATTTTTTTAAATGTGTCTATGATGTGTCTCTAATGCAGGGCCTGAACAATGCAGTTGCACTGGATTTTGATTATCGGGAACAGATGATTTACTGGACTGATGTCACCACTCAGGGCAGCATGATTCGTCGTATGCACATTAACGGGAGCAACGTCCAGGTATATGCGATTGTAATATCTTTAGGCGTCTGACATAAGTATTTTTGGTATTTCTATGGCCCAAGTACCTTTCACACTAGCGTTTTTCTTTTCCAGCATTGAGTTCCGTCACAGGGGCTCAATACTGGAAAAAAACTGATCAGTTTTATCCTAATGCATTCTGAATGGAGAGCAATCTGTTCAGGATGCATCAATTCAGTCCCTCTTAAGTTTTTTGGCCGGAGAAAATACCGCAGCATGCTGCAGTTTTCTCTCCGGCCAAAAATCCCTGCCGAAATGCGGTCTGCGCATGCGCAGATTTTAAAAAAAGAGAAAAAAATGTATACCGGATCCGTTTTTCCGGATGACAACTGGAAAGACCGATCCGGTATTGCAATGCAGTTGTGAGACGGATCCGCCTTACAAATGCATGCATCAGTTTGCGTCCGGATTGCCGACGGAACTGCCTGCCGGAATCCTCTGCTGCAAGTGTGAAAATACCCTAAGGTAGTGGAGGGTTAATGATGCCAGTTCTGATGGTCCTCCAGCATTCCAGCTGTTGTGAAATTACAACTTGTGTTATAGGAACTCGTATAAAAGAGTGTGGAGCATGCTGGGGGTTGTAGTTTTACAACAACTGGAAATGCCCTCCTTTCTGTTGGTTAAGACTAGATAAAGAGGTTAATATTTGATGTTCTGATGATTTAAGGTAAAGCTCCCTTTCTTGAGTAGATCTAGAGTAGAATGGGGGCTTAATAGTTTATTCCCTGGTGTCTATAGTAATGCCCCTATCCCTGATGGTTCAGAATAAAAGATGGGGCTTTAATAACCTGGTGGTCTAGGGTTGAAAAGTGGTGTTCTGGTGGTTTACCCACCCTGCCAATCTCCAGCAATGTGCACATTGCATTAAGCACTCTCTCCTGCTCTGATCAATCAGGGACATAGAATATGAAGACTGACTATTTGAACAGCTGCCCAGCTCTCTCTATGATCGGGCAGACTGCTTTATGTGCCTCATGTGGCTAATCAGGACAACGGACGCTGTCAATCACCCCTAGTCCTGACGGAAATACTTTTTTTTACTTTTTTAAATTTCTATAAAGCGTGTCCAAAAATAGTACCTCCACCTATAGTCTATAATTTTATAACAGAGGAGTGACTTAAAGCTTCTGAGCCCCCATGTAAAATCTGTAACCAGACCTACAGCCAAATTGTGCAGTTTATAGAACTGGTCTCCTATGGGACCGAGAACCTTTTTAACCTCCAGGGATCAGGCGTGGCTGCAGCCCCTATTGTTAGGTTTCTAAATTTAAAGCAAGATATATATATATATATATATATATATATATATATATATATATATATTGGCACTATAGAACCCAATTAACCTAATAGTTTCCAGTATTTATAACCTTACAAAATGCAAAATCTCATAACAGGTGTCGGCCTTTAAAAAACTAGATTAAATTATGCAGCTATCGTAACTACTCTATAGCCGATAACCAAACTGGTTCATGTCGGCCCCAGGTCCTTCATCGCACTGGACTTAGTAACCCTGATGGACTGGCTGTGGACTGGGTTGGAGGAAACCTGTATTGGTGTGACAAAGGAAGAGACACTATTGAGGTTTCCAAGCTGAACGGTGCTTATCGTACTGTGCTGGTTAACTCTGGACTGAGGGAGCCTCGGGCGCTGGTGGTAGATGTGCAACATGGGTAAGTCCATTGCAAAAACTTTTTGCTCTTTTACGAGTTCATGTTGTCTTCTGAGCAGACTTGTAAATCTAAGACTTCTGTCTTGTGCTTTTGTTTCAGCTATTTGTATTGGACAGACTGGGGAGACAATTCTTTGATTGGTAAAATTGGTATGGATGGCACCAACCGCAGTATCATTGTGGAAAGCAAAATAACATGGCCCAACGGTCTGACGCTGGATTATATTAATAGCAGAATTTACTGGGCTGATGCTAGAGAGGATTACATTCAGTTTGCTAACCTTGACGGAAGCAACCGACACACAGGTAATCTGGAATTTTAGGTTGCAGTATGGATATAATTTAGGACTGTTATCATTCCATACATAGTTACATATTTGATACGGTTGAAAAAAGACATCAAGTTCAACCAAGGGATAGGTGGGGACGCGAATTCCAGAAGGAAGTACAGTTGCAAGAAAACATATGTGAACCCTTTGGAATGATATGGATTTCTGCACAAATTGGTCATAAAATGTGATCTGATCTTCATCTAAAGTCACAACAATAGACAATCACAGTCTGCTTAAACTAATAACACACAAATAATTAAATGTTACCATGTTTTTATTGAACACACCATGTAAACATTTACAGTGCAGGTGGAAAAAGTATGTGAACCCTTGGATTTAATAACTGGTTGAACCTCCTTTGGCAGCAATAACTTCAACCAAACGTTTCCTGTAGTTGCAGATCAGACGTGCACAACGGTCAGGAGTAATTCTTGACCATTCCTCTTTACAGAACTGTTTCAGTTCAGCAATATTCTTGGGATGTCTGGTTTGAATCGCTTTCTTGAGGCCATGCCACAACATCTCAGTCGGGTTGAGGTCAGGACTCTGACTGGGCCACTTCAGAAGGCATATTTTCTTGTGTTTAAGCCATTCTGTTGTTGATTTACTTCTATGTTTGGGTCGTTGTCCTGTTGCAACGCCCATCTTCTGTTGAGCTTCAGCTGGTAGACAGATGGCCTTAAGTTCTCCTGCAAAATGTCTTGATAAACTTGGGAATTCATTTCTCGTACATTCCATTGGGGGACACAGACCATGGGTATAGCTTAGAGGTATTACTAGGAGGGACACTATGCAAATACAAAAGTGAGCTCCTCCTCCTCTGGCTATACCCCCAAGCTCCACCAGGAGGAAGTCTGTCTTTGCTTAGTGTCTGGTGAAGGAGGATGACACTTATTGATTCTACGCCTTTTTGTTATTTTCTTTCTAGATGGGGACACAGGTCAGCATTGCGCTTTCCTGGTCCCCCGTGGAGTGCCCGCCGCCGTCTGTCGGCCGCTGCCTGGCTGCCTTCATTTTCCCCCAAGAAGACAAGCAGACCCGGGCTCGACCTGTTAGCTCCAGCATCCCACCAGCTCCTGGGTCACCTGCTGCTGCCCTCCATCCAGAGCACTGTACTCAAGTGAGTCAGATGTCTGAAGAGGTGAGCCCTGCTGGTATAGAACAGAGGGAGAAGACTGCAGGAGCAGATAAGTATGGCTTCCCCTCTGCCCCCCCCTCCCTATGGGATCTGGTGGCGGCTGGCTGATCAACTTCCTGACACTGATTCATTGGGGGACTCTTGGGGAATGGATGGGCCGCCTGAGTGAGCTGGGAGATGGGTGTTTCGTTCTGGAAGGGGCATCTGGAGGCACTATACCATGGTTATCTCCCTGCTGGGACTCTTATTACTGCTTTTCTCTGCAACCGCCGGTGCCTGCAACGCCGGCCCTGATTAGGGGCGGAGTCTTCTCTCCGGCAGCTCCTGGCCATTGTGAGGGCCTCCGACACTAGGGGTCAACCACTGGCCTTCATTAACCCCCGCCACGCCGCTTTTCGGCGATGGACTTCATATTTTTTTTTTTTCCATAAAGCCTGCGCTCTTTTCGCGCTTCTATGATGCGTCCTGGGGGAGGAGCCTCAGCGCTTCGCTCTGGCGTCTTCCTCCGCTTCCTGAGAAGCTCCTGGCTGCTCTCTGCTCCTCCGGTGGATGTCTGTGCTGTTGCCTGGGTGGTAGGACTTTTTAGCCCTTTTTTCTTTCTGTATCTGGTTGTGGTTGTCATCATGCCTAAGCCTGGGGCCCCCCTTAAATCTGCCAAGACCTCTTCTCAGATCCCAATGGGGTCCTGTATGAAGTGTCTTCTGCCACTTTCTGTCACTGGTATCTGTGCCTCCTGCCCTGCCCCTGGACAGGATCATCCTTCTCTTGCCCAGTCCAGTCCCCCCCCCCCCCCCCCCGTCCCTACGGAGCCTGCGGTTCCCGCTTGGGTATCTGCCATGTCCAGCGCGGCCGCTGATTTGGCCTTAGTTGCCAAGGCAGCCATGTCCTTTATAAAACGTATGGCAGTTTCCAATCCTGTGGCACCAACCACTCCATCTCCTCTCAGTGTTTCCCGCAGAGGTTGCCTGACTACTAAGAGGCAGCGTGAGCGACAGCATCCCTCCTTGGATGACTCAGTTTCCCTCCCTCGTCTAGAGGCGCGCTCGGCGCTTCCTTTCGGGTTAGCGACCGCCCCTCGGGTCTTCACCAAGATCCTAGTGCTGCTCATGGCGCTGCTTCGCACCAGGGGCATTCCTTTGCTGCCCTACCTGTGCGACATCCTGATAGAGGCCCCCTCGCTTCCGCAGGCAGAGGACAGCGTCCGGATCACTGTTCAGACTCTGGAACAGTTCAGCTGGCGGATCAACTTCCCAAAATCCTCTCTCCTCCCGTCCCAGAAGCTCTCCTTCCTGGGGATGGTTTTGGATACCTCGGCCGCCAAAGTGTTTCTTCCAGTCTCCAAGTCCATCCGGGAGTGCATGCGGGTTCTGGGTCTTATGTTAGCCTCGTTCGAGCCTCCTGGGTTGGGGCGGCGTTCTCCTGTCCCGCACGGTTCAGGGGGTTTGGTCGGCGGCGAAATCTCGCCTCCCAATCAACATCCTGGAGCTGAGAGCGATTTTCCACTCCCTCTCCCATTGGACTCCTCTCCTTACCGGTCGCCCGGTAAGGATTCGGTCGCACAATGCCACAGCTTACATCAACCATCAAGGCGGGACCCGCAGCCGGGCGGTGATGCAGGAGGTGAGGAGAATTCTGCTGTGGGCGGAGTCTCACATTCCGGCGTTGTCAGCGGTATACATTCCAGGAATAGACAACTGGACAGCGTACTTTCTAAGCCGCAACAAGGTGGATCCAGACGAGTGGTCTCTGCATTCGGATGTATTCGAAGACGTGTGCCGCCGGTGGGGCCGTCCGGATGTGGACCTGATGGCGTCCAGGCTCAACAACAAGGTCCGGGATCCGAAGGTGTACGGGGTGGACACGTTGGTGTCTCCGTGGCAGGCTTTCTACCTCCTCTATGTCTTCCCTCCACTTCCTCTGCTCCCGATGGTTCTACGCAAGATCAAGGCGGAAGGGATTCCGATGGTTCTCATCGCCCCGGATTGGCCTCGCCGCGCATGGTTCTCGGACATGGCTCAGATGCTGGCGGACTCCCCATGGCCTCTTCCCGACAGAGAAGATCTACTGTCTCGGGGCCCACTCTTCCACCGGGATTTACAGTTGCTTCGTTTAACGGCGTGGCCATCCTGAAGATGGGACTGTCGCTAAGCTCTCTGAAGGGTCAAGTTTTGGCTCTGGCCGTCCTTTTTCAGAGGTCCCTTGCTCTCCTGGGTCCTGTGAGGACCTTTCTTCAGGGGGCGCATTCGGTCCCTCTGTACATCCTCCCCTTTACCTTCTTGGGATCTCAACTTGGTCCTGCGCGCCCTCCAGACGGCCCCCTTCGCGCCTCTGAGGGAGGTTTCCCTGACTTTTCTCACCTGGAAAGTGGTCTTCCTTGTGGCTATAACCTCCGTCAGGCGGGTATCGGATCTGGCCGCACTTTCCTGCCAGGAGCCTTTTCTGTTTTTTCAACAGGATAAGGTGGTGCTCCGTCCGGTTCCCTCCTTTTTGCCCAAGGTGGTCTCCCCCTTCCACCTTAACGAGGATCTTGTCCTGCCCTCCTTTTGTCCTTCTCCGGCAAACCCCAAGGAACACGCGCTCTCCATTCCCTGGATGTCGTCCGGCCCCTGAAGGTGTATCTGATGGCTACCGCCTCCGTCCGCCGTTCAGACTCCAAGGTCACTGTGGCGCGATGGATCTGCTCGACTATCTCCACGGCTTATCGCGCTCGCGGTAGAGTTCCCCCGGCTCGGATTACTGCTCACTCCACTAGGGCGGTGGGAGCTTCCTGGGCAAGGCGCAATCAGCTGTGTAAAGCGGCCACCTGGTCGTCCTTACATACTTTTACGAAGTTTTATCAGTTGCATTCCCTGGCTTCGGCTGATGCTGTCTTGGGCCGCAGGGTTTTGCAGGCTGTGGTTCCTGTTTGACCGTTGAACGTTCCTCCTGGTAGTGCTGATGTTTTTTCCCACCCCATGGACTGCTTTGGGACGTCCCATGGTCTGTGTCCCCCAATGGAATGTACGAGAAAAGGAGATTTTTTTTTTTGAAACTCGCCTGTAAAATCTTTTTCTCGTCTTTTCCATTGGGGGACCCAGCTCCCACCCATTCTGCCTGTTGCAGGAGGGGTCCAGTTCAGTTCTGTTTGTGGTTGGACCTCATGGGCTTTGGTCCGACGGCTTCCATTATTTTTTTCCTTTCTCCTTCTACTGCTTTTGCAACGCCTGACTTTCTCCTGGTGGAGCTTGAGGGTATAGCCAGAGGAGGAGGAGCTCTCTTTTTTGTATTTGCATAGTGTCCCTCCTAGTAATACCTCTAAGCTATACCCATGGTCTGTGTCCCCCAATGGAAAAGACGAGAAAAAGATTTTACAGGTGAGTTTCACAAAAAAATCTCCTTATTTTTCCTTCGATGATAGCAATCCGTCCAGGCCCTGACGCAGCAAAGCAGCCCCAAACCATGATGCCCCCACCACCATACTTCACAGTTGGGATGAGGTTTTGATGTTGGTGTGCTGTGCCTCTTTTTCTCCACACGTAGTGTTGTGTGTTTCTTCCAAAAAACTCAACTTTGATTTCATCTGTCCACAGAATATTTTGCCAGTACTGCTGTGGAACATCCGAGTGCTCTTGTGCAAACTGTAAACGTGCAGCAATGTTTTTTTTGGACAGCAGTGGCTTCCTCTGTGGTATCCTCCCATGAAATCTATTCTTGTTTAGCGTTTTACGTAACGTAGATTCGCTAACAGGGATGTTGGCATATCCCAGAGACTTTTGTAAGTCTTTAGCTGACACTCTAGGATTCTTCTTCACCTCATTGAGCAGTCTGCTCTGTGCTCTTGCAGTCATCTTTAGAGGATGGCCACTCCTAGGGAGAGTAGCAGCAGTGCTGAACTTTCTCCAATTTGTCTTATTGTGGGCTAATGAACAGCAAGGCTTTTGGAGATACTTTTATAACCTTTTCCAGCTTTTGTGCAAGTCAACAATTCTTAATCGTAGATCTTCTGAGAGCTCTTTTATGTGATGCATCATTCACATCAGGCAATGCTTCTTGTGAAAAGCAAACCCAGAACTGGTGTGTGTTTTTTATAGGGCAGGGCAGCTGTAACCAACACCTCCAATCTCATCTCATTGATTGGACTCCAGTTGGCTGACACCCCACTCCAATTAGCTCTTGGAGATGTCATTAGTCTAGGGGTTCACATACTTTTTCCACAAGCACTGTGAATGTTTACATGGTGTGTTCAATGAAAACATGGTAGCATTTAATTCTTTGTGTGTTATTAGCTTAAGCAGACTGTGATTGTCTATTGTTGTGACTTAGATGAAGATCAGATCACATTTTATGACCAATTTGTGCAGAAATCCATATCATTCCAAAGGGTTCACATACTTTTTCTTGCAACTGTGTATGGTTTTATTAAAGCAGTAGCACCTACAAAACAGAACATCTTAATGTATACGGTTAATTACAACTCTCCTGCTGTTTTGTGCCTACAGCTCCTATACAAATTTGTTTCCATGGTAACAGACTACAAACAAAGTGTGTAGTCTCATCCTGCGTCTTTACTACTTCTTGCTGGGGCAAGACGGCAGATCAGACAAAACAGTTTGACTTATGTTTGATACCAATGGAACAGGCCTGCCGAGGGCTTTGGGCACCAAATGATATAATTGCTTAATAAACACAAACTTGGAGAGTTCCTTAATTGTCTTTCATTTTAGATGCTTTTTAATAACAAAAAATAGTTGCAAAAGTGGACTATCACTTTAGGGCTAAAACCTTCTGGCTTGTATACTTGTGCAGTGTTGTCTACAAGCCAGGATCTTGAGAACCTCTCTGTGGATTTGCTGCATATACAGGTCCTTCTAAAAAAATTTGCATATTGTGATAAAGTTCATTATTTTCTGTAATGTACTGATAAACATTAGACTTTCATATATTTTAGATTCATTACACACAACTGAAGTAGTTCAAGCCTTTTATTGTTTTAATATTGATTATTTTGGCATACAGCTCATGAAAACCCCAAATTCCTATCTAAAAAAATTAGCATATCATGAAAAGGTTCTCTAAACGAGCTATTAACCTAATCATCTGAATCAACTAATTAACTCTAAACACCTGCAAAAGATTCCTGAGGCTTTTAAAAACTCCCAGCCTGGTTCATTACTCAAAACCGCAATCATGGGTAAGACTGCTGACCTGACTGCTGTCCAGAAGGCCATCATTGACACCCTCAAGCAAGAGGGTAAGACACAGTAAGAAATTTCTGAACGAATAGGCTGTTCCCAGAGTGCTGTATCAAGGCACCTCAGTGGGAAGTCTGTGGGAAGGAGAAAGTGTGGCAGAAAACGCTGCACAATGAGAAGGTGACCGGACCCTGAGGAAGATTGTGGAGAAGGACCGATTCCAGACCTTGGGGGACCTGCGGAAGCAGTGGACTGAGTCTGGAGTAGAAACATCCAGAGCCACCGTGTACAGGCGTGTGCAGGAAATGGGCTACAGGTGCCGCATTCCCCAGGTCAAGCCACTTTTGAACCAGAAACAGCGGCAGAAGCGCCTGACTTGGGCTACAGAGAAGCAGCACTGGACTGTTGCTCAGTGGTCCAAAGTACTTTTTGGATGAAAGCTAATTTTGCATGTCATTCGGAAATCAAGGTGCCAGAGTCTGGAGGAAGACTGGGGAGAGGGAAATGCCAAAATGCCTGAAGTCCAGTGTCAAGTACCCACAGTCAGTGATGGTCTGGGGTGCCATGTCAGCTGCTGGTGTTGGTCCACTGTGTTTTATCAAGGGCAGGGTCAATGCAGCTAGCTATCAGGAGATTTTGGAGCACTTCATGCTTCCATCTGCTGAAAAGCTTTATGGAGATGAAGATTTCATTTTTCAGCACGACCTGGCACCTGCTCACTGTGCCAAAACCACTGGTAAATGGTTTACTGACCATCGTATTACTGTGCTCAATTGGCCTGCCAACTCTCCTGACCTGAACCCCATAGAGAATCTGTGGGATATTGGGAAGAGAAAGTTGAGAGACGCAAGACCCAACACTCTGGATGAGCTTAAGGCCGCTATCGAAGCATCCTGGGCCTCCATAACACCTCAGCAGTGCCACAGGCTGATTGCCTCCATGCCACGCCGCATTGAAGCAGTCATTTCTGCAAAAGGATTCCCGACCAAGTATTGAGTGCATAACTGAACATAATTATTTGAAGGTTGACTTTTTTTGTATTAAAAACACTTTTCTTTTATTGGTCGGATGAAATATGCTAATTTTTTTAGATAGGAATTTTGGGTTTTCATGAGCTGTATGCCAAAATCATCAATATTAAAACAATAAAAGGCTTGAAGTACTTCAGTTGTGTGTAATGAATCTAAAATATATGAAAGTCTAATGTTCATCAGTACATTACAGAAAATAATGAACTTTATCACAATATGCTAATTTTTTTTAGAAGGACCTGTATAGATTCCAGTACCTGAAGCAAATCCGTTACCTGCATGTATGAGGTTTACTGATTGTTGTTGTCCTAAATGAAACAAAACCCTACTTTTGCTTATGTCTTGGTAACGCCTACATTTGCTTCATTACCTCTCCACAGTGCTTAGTCAAGATATCCCACACATTTTTGCCCTGACACTCTTTGAAGACTATATTTACTGGACTGACTGGGAAACCAAATCAATTAACCGTGCACACAAAACCACGGGCGCCAACAAGACCATGCTTATCAGCACGCTTCACCGACCCATGGACATACACATCTATCATCTGTATCGGCAGCCTGATGGTGAGTGCAGTCGAAATTAACTTTACTGTTTCTTACCTATAAAGGGCAGCCATTTTCTACAATCTTCTGTGCCATGATCTACACAGATGTACAATACAGTCGGTCGAATGAGAATTCTGATGATAGCCTGTCTAAGGTGTGTGGACAAATCAAGGGTTTCCGCAAGATCCGTATCCACACAGCCTGTTTGTTCTTTAAAGGCCATGAACACCTTCTGTGACAATTTTTATTTTTTTATTGTTGTATTTTTACTCATTTTAGCCTCAAATAATTTTTATCAAAATGTAGCTTTCAAACTGATAAGAATATAGCTGTAATGAGTGTTTATGAGCGGTCACTGGTTCAGACATGAGGGCTATATATCGAGCTGTCAGGGCAGCTCCCTGATAGATTCTGCATAAAACACCATTTTTTTTAACATTTGTGATCTGTCCCCCTCCTTTAGTTCCTGATCATCCCTGCAAAAATAACAATGGTGGTTGCAGTAACCTGTGTCTTCTAGCACCTGGTGGAGGTTATAAATGTGCTTGTCCTTCTAACTTCTACCTTGGAGCAGACAGCAAAAACTGTGTGTCCAATTGCACTGCTAGTCAGGTAAGTTAGGCTTGTATGTGTCTCAATATTAGGGAGGTGCAGATTAATAACTGAATTAAAGGTTTTTATTATAAAATGTCTTGTAATGGAAGCTTAGGCTCTGTCGGCATAATCAACCCTATTAAACCTGGCATACTGCCTGGTAGGTCCCATCCTGCTGATTAAAACAATACCTTTTATTTTGTCTGTATGTTAAACAGAGATATCTGTGTTTTTAGTTATATGCAAATGAGCAAGTTGAAGCACCAGGGGGTGGGCCTGAATCCTTGAGGCCCTGCTTTGTAACACCCCCTGTGCTTCTCCTTGATTGACAGGGCTAGACATCAGCATGCTGAAGGCAGAGCTGTGCCTTAGTATCTACATATCATATGCACTACTTACTGTAGCATTACCATATTGAGATATGCTTAGAAAGGTAATAAACATATTGCTGCTTTACTCACAGGCACAATATGTGATTATAAAGACACCAGTAATGTGTTAGCTTTCTGAGCATAGTAAAAACATTGTTTTCGATGTGATAAGGCTACAGTAAGTAGTGTGTATGATATGTACATGCTAGAACATAGCTCTGCCCTCAGCACTCTGATGTCTAGCCTGTCAATGAAGGTGAGAAGGAGTGTGCAGAACACGGGGAGTGTTGCAAAGCAGTGCTCCAAGGATTCAGACTCGCTCCCTGGTGCTCCAACTTGCTCATTTTCATATTACTAAAAACGCAGATATCTCTGCAGCTGTTTAGCTGACAGAGCCTCTTTTTAAAGTGTTGCTCCAATTTTGATCTGACATTGGACTTGCAGAGAGTTTAATGGGTGGTGTGTTTGACAAGTCATAGAATGCTTGAATAGTCTGCAGAGCACCCAGTAATTAGTGTAGGGTGCGTTACAGCTTCCTTAGCCAGTGTCTCTCTGAGTCTCTTCATGCCCCATGTCTGATAAGGCCGGAAGTCTAATTTATATGGACACTAAAAAGATTGCATCATTATAACTCTTTACTATGGTATTCCATCATATAGAATACATGTTCCTTACTTACCATCCAGCTGTCAGATCATGGGCCGCACGCTGTGGCTGGCTGCAATGGACCATGTCATTTATACTAGGGCTGCAGCTAACGATTATTTGAATAATCGATTAGTTGCCGATTAATTTCTACGATTAATCGGGAAAAACGACAAAATTACAAAACAGAGAGGTTTATATGATCTTACTTGAAAAATGATGTTCAAAGGCCATATTAAAACAAATTGTGGACGACACTATTATGGGGGCTCTGTGGACGACACTATTATGGGGGCTCTGTGGACGACACCATTATGGGGGCTCTGTGGATGACACCATTATGGGGGCTCTGTGGATGACACCATTATGGGGGCTCTGTGGACGACACTATTATGGGGGCTCTGTGGACGACACTATTATGGGGGCTCTGTGGACGACACTATTATGGGGGCTCTGTGGACGACACTATTATGGGGGCTCTGTGGACGACACTATTATGGGGGGATCTGTGGACGACACTATTATGGGGGGATCTGTGGACGACACTATTATGGGGGGATCTGTGGACGACACTATTATGGGGGGATCTGTGGACGTCACTATTATGGGGGGATCTGTGGACGACACTATTATGGGGGGATCTGTGGACGACACTATTATGGGGGGATCTGTGGACGACACTATTATGGGGGATCTGTGGACGACACTTATGGGGGATCTGTGGACGACACTTATGGGGGATCTGTGGACGGCGTAGTTATGGAGAGGGGGATCTGTGGACGGCGTAGTTATGGAGAGGGGGATCTGTGGACGGCGTAGTTATGGAGAGGGGGATTTGTGCACTGTTATGGGCATAACAGTGCACAGATCCCTTTCCTCATAACAGTGCACAGATCCCCCTTCCCATAGCAGTGCCATACACAGACCCCCCCTCCTCCCCATAGCAGTGCTATACACAGACCCCCCCCCTCCCCATAGCAGTGCTATACACAGACCCCCCCCCTCCCCATAGCAGTGCCATAGACAGATCCTCCCCATAACAGCCCCGGCCCCGATGCTTATAAGTCGGATTAATCACTGCATCTTTATTTTACCTTTTTACAATGACGCTCTTGTAACAGCCAGGCAGAGCGGACGGCGGCGCAACGTCACTCACTCACGTGACACACCTGCTCCGCCCACCTCATGAATGAAGGAGGCGGAGCAGGCGTGTCACGTGAGTGAGTGACGTTACGCCGCCGTCCGCTCTGCCTGGCTGTTACAGGAGCGTCATTGTAAAAAGGTAAAATAAAGATGCAGCGACCGCCCGCATAGCAACGAATCGGCGATTATTCGATAACTGGATTCGTCGACAACGAATCCAGTTATCGAATATAATCGATTACATCGATTAATCGTTGCAGCCCTAATTTATACCTAATATTACATGATATTTACCACATAGTAGGCCTTTACTGCTCATCCGATGACCATACCTTTTCTATATCTGTTCAGTTTGTCTGCAAAAATGACAAATGCATCCCATTCTGGTGGAAGTGTGACACAGAAGACGACTGCGGAGACCGTTCGGATGAGCCTTCTGATTGCCGTATGTAATCATGTTGTTAACATCACTTATTAATTTTTTTCCCTTTGTTTGGTTTAAAGGGGTTTGCATCAACATCCTATAAAATAATAATTTATGAAGGCAGCTGTAATTTTATAATGTATTTCTTTTACCTTTATTGCTCTTATCTCCTGTTTTTTGCTGTGGTCACATGACTATGTCCATGCAAATTTTCCTGTGATGTTATGAGTGGTGCAGTGATAATGGGCGTGTCTATGTAACTAGCTGGGTGGGAGGAGCTATAAACTAGCTGGCTGTTAGGGGCAGTGATAGGGGCGTGTCTATGTAATTAACTGGGTGGTAGGAGCTATAAACTAGCTAGGTGTTAGGGGTAGTGATAGGTGCGTGTCTATGTAATTAACTGGGTGGGAGGAGCTATAAACTAGCTGGCTGTTAGGGGCAGTGATAGGGGTGTGTCTATGTAATTAACTGGGTGGGAGGAGCTATAAACTAGCTGGCTGTTAGGGGCAGTGATAGGGGCGTGTCTATGTAATTAACTGGGTGGGAGGAGCTATAAACTAGCTGGGTGTTAGGGGTAGTGATGGGGGCGTGTCTATGTAACTAGCTGGGTGGGAGGAGTTATAAACTAGCAGGGTGTTGAGGCAGTGATAGGGGCGTGTCTATGTAATTAGCTGGGTGCTGATCATGGAGGTGCTGGAGCTGTGGCAGAGAAAGGAGAAGTGCATCATGGGTTTGGTTGGATACAACAGGAAGTGCTACCAGAGTGATTTGTTTATGTGGTGAAAATGGGTCAGGAGAGTCCAAATCAGGGGCAATGGGGCAGATGTCACTTAAATGGTACTGAGCTTTGGCTATGTCATGTGACCGAGGAATTTGACGTCACTGGCCTAGGAAGAGGCCACAGCGCTCATGAAGCACCACAGTCTCTTCAATCAGCGGGTGTGCCAGGAGTCGGACCCCCACCTATCAGATACTGATATCCCGAGGATAGGTCAACAATATTAAATATTCAGAAAACTCCTTTAAAAACTATAGTAAAATCCTGGAAAGCACCTTTAGGCTGTCCTTGCACATTATACAAAACTCGGATGTGTGACGTGATGAAAATGATTTTGTATCGTTTCATTTAGTGGAGTGGATCATGTAATGCAGTTGCTTCACTTTCTGTCTTTGTTTTTAGTGATTTCAGTCTCCTCTTTTCTTATTGCAGCTGACTTTAAGTGTCGCCCAGGGCAGTTCCAGTGCTCCACAGGAATCTGTACTAATCCAGCATTCATCTGTGATGGGGACAATGACTGCCAGGACAACTCGGATGAACTCAACTGCGGTTAGTACATTACTTGTGTAGTTTTGCATCTTCATCGCACAGGGAAAAGACATGGTAGATTTTTTATTTTATTTTTTTTCATTAGTTTGAGGCAGAGAAATGTTGACATTTTGCTATTCTAGATGCAGTCCTTTATGCACATCTTCATCCGCTATGAAAAATACAAGGGTATTTTGTCCATTTTATTACTATCAGACCTTTTGATGTATATTTCTAGTTAGGTCGTCCCGCAGCGGTCGAGCTGAGGCTGCAGATTGCTACTTTAAGACTTGATAAAGGGGTCATGCACCCCGAAACGCGTCGTCTATAAATAAAACCAAGATCAATATCACGCCTGATTGTGACTCTGCGCCCTTTGTCGTCCACAAACCTGCTTGACCTTCATGGTCCAGCTCATCTTCTACACAATATTTACCTGACCAGCGACTTGGCTCTTGCACCAGGTCATTGGACGAGTTTGGCTGCACCAACCAGCAGTCTTCTTGTTTGGCCTTAGTTGTGGTTGCACCCAATTTGGTGCAGCCACAAAAGGTGAGCACATTACCATGACCACAAAAGACCACTGCTAACTGACATACTCACCCTATGAGCGCCTTCTCTCCCTCTCTGCCTTTTTTTGGGCTATTTCCTCTACAGAGTCAGAGTTACAACCTGTATTCTGTTCTGTCCTCTTCCACCCAGGTGTTTTGGTTGCTGCTGAGCTCAGATCCTTTAGGCCCCTTTCACACGAGCGAGATCTCCGTGCGGGTGCAATGTGTGAGGTGAACGCATTGCACCCGCACTGAATCCTGACCCATTCAATTCTATGGCGCTGTGCATATGAGCGTTGTTTTTTACGAATCACTTGTGCGTTGCATCAAAATCGCAGCATGTTCTATGTTCTGCGTTTTTCACAGAATATAGAAGAGAATGGGGATGCGTGAAAATCGCAAGCAAGTGCGGATGCAGTGCGATTTTCACGCATGGTTGCTTGGAGACTATCTGGATGGAGACCCGATCATTATTATTTTCCCTTATAACATGGTTATAATAGCATTCTTAATACAGAATGCATAGTACAATAGGGTTGGAGGGGTTAAAAAAAATAATAATTTAACTCGCCTTAATCCACTTGATTGCGCAGCCCGGCTTCTCTTCTCTCCATCTTTGCTGTGCACAGGAAAAGGACCTTTGATGTCACTACGCTCATCACATGGTCCATTGCATGATCCATCACCATGGTGATGGATCATGTGATGATCGCAGTGATGTCATCAAAGGTCCTATTCCTCAAAGAAGACAGAGATGAAGCCGGGCTACGCAAGCAAGTTGTTGTTTTTTGGTTTTGTTTCATTTTTTAACCCCAACAGCCCTATTTCACTATGCATTCTGTATTGAGAATGCTATTATTCTCCCTTATAACCATGTTATAAGGGCAAATAATACAGTCTACACAACACCGAACCCAAACACGAACTTCTGTAAAGAAGTTCGGGTACCAAACATGCCGATTTTTCTCACGCGCGTGCAAAACGCATTACAATATTTTGCACTCGCGCGGAAAAATCGCACATTTTCCTGCAATGCACCCGCAAGGCATCCGGACCTTATCCGGACACGCTTGTCTGCAAGGGGCCTAAGGCTTTAGTTTAGGGTTTACTTTATTGATTTTCATTCTGGGCATTGCAGTACATAATGAAAGGGGGCATAGTTGTAGACCATGCATAGGTGGCCCATGGGTGACATCCGAATATAAAGGGCTCATGAAAGGTGGAGCCCTGTTACAAATGTAGCACTAGGGTTCTGGAGCTTTACGTTCTCCTTTGGAGTATACTAATCAGAATAGGCCTCAGCAAAGTTTTATTAATGTGTCTGTCGACGAGCACTAACTCAGATCTGTTCAAGTCAAGAAGTGTGTAGTCTTTACACTACTGTACATTGTAGATGTACTGTATGTGTACGTGATGCTTATGCTAACCTTAATGGTGTCCTTAAACTGGGATCGGCTTCAAAACCTAGTTGGGTCTAAAGCTTAAGTGGATATTCCCATCTTAGGCTACTTTCACACCTGCGTTAGGTGCGGATCCGTCTGGTATCTGCACAAACGGATCCGCACCTATAATACAAACGCTTGTATCTGTTCAGAACGGATCCGTTTGCATTACCATGAACAAAAAACAAAAACATTTTTTTTTTGTTCATGATAATGCAAACTGATCCGTTTTGACTTACACTGAAAGTCAATGGGAGACGAATCCGTTTTCAATTGCACAATATTGTGTCACTGAAAAAAGATCCGTCCCCATTGACTTACATTGTAAGTCAGGACGGATCCGTTTGGCTCAGTTTCATCAGACGGACATCAAAACGCTGCAAGCAGCGCCTCCAGAGCGGAATGGAGGCGGAACGGAGGCAAACTGATGCATTCTGAACGGATCCTTATCCATTCAGAATGCATTGGGGCTGAACTGATCCGTTTTGGGCCGCTTGTGAGAGCCCTGAAACGGATCTCACAAGCGGACCCAGAAACGCCAGTGCGAAAGTAGCCTTAGACATTTATGGCACATCCACATGACTCACACTGTGCCTGGTGAGCTGACCACCGCATCCAATTGGAGAATAAATGGACAAATGGCTGTTCTTGTGCACATCTATCTTCATTCATGTCAATGAGAGTTACAAAAAGTAGCTTGACAGTTTCCGTAGCTTCCATAGAAGTAAATGGAGATGGCCAAACACACATGGTCAGGGTCATCCTCCGCCTGGATGCAGCAGCCACCTCAACAGGCGGTAAGTGGTTTGTAGACTCCTCTTCTGTTGATAGGTGCGGGTCATGGCATATTCTGTGGCTCTGGTATAAATATCTAAGATGGCAGTACTTCTTTAAAGTGCCTCATCATGTTGTTTTTAGGTCCAAAAATTCAATACTACATACATTTAAAAGATAACATTCTGGCTACCTGAAGACGCCACAAGGGGGAGCTCATAGTACACTGTGTGAGAACTGCGTTCCATGCGTGACATAGCTGCCTGCAGCCACCTCTAGAGGGAGCTTTTTTTTACCTATGTCTATGCAAGGAATTTGGAGCGCTATATAAAAAATGGAGTGCTGCCCAATATAATTACTCTGTACTCAAGGGTGGATATATTCACTTTGTGTTAGATAGGCTGCTCTAGAAAAATGAAATAGAAATCTATTTCCCTGCAATCTGTTTCTTTTCAGACTGCAACCACAGCATCATTCTATGATCTGTTTCATGGGATGTGATAGCTGCAAGTGTTTTCTTGCTATGGGGCGTTTGTATTTTATCATTTCTTTAGTCTGAGAATTAAATAGAAATCGTTATAGGCATTACTGCTTATTATTTCAGATGTCCATGTGTGCCTTCCCAGTCAATTCAAGTGCACCAACACAAATCGCTGCATTCCTGGCATATTCCGCTGCAATGGGCAAGATAACTGTGGTGATGGAGAAGATGAAAAGGATTGCCGTGAGTATTTTCTAAGTGCTTTTGTTCATATTGCTCTCCACCCAAAACCTGAATGGTGACAACCAATATGACAACACTTCCTGTCATCCTCTGCGAAAACTTCCACCCAAAATACTCAAGGGTACGGCCACGTTCATTGAAAGTCAACGGGGGACGGATCAGTTTTTAATTGCACCATATTGTGTCAGTGAAAACGGATCCGCCCCCATTGACTTACATTTTAAGTCAGGACGGTTCCGTTTGGCTCCGCATCGCCAGGCACGGAACGGAGCCAAACTGATGCATTCTGAGTGGATCCTTATCCATTCAGAATGCATTGGGGCTGAACTAAATCAGTTTTGAACCGTTTGTGAGATCCCTGAAACGGATCTTACAAACGGAATTCAAAACGCCAGTGTGAAAGTAGCCTTAGGCTGGGTTCAGACCTGAGCGTTCTGAAACGAGCGCTCTGTATGCGCGATTGTACGGGCGTTTACAATCGCGCATACAGAGACAGGCGTGCACACATTGTCGCGTGTTCCCGAATATCTATGAGCGGGAACACGCGACAAACGCCCAAAAAAAAGCTCAAGCACTTGTTTGAGCGTCGGGCGTTTTACGCGCTGTAAAACGCCCAGGTGAGAACCATTCCCATAGGGAATCATTGGTTCTTGCCTGTTGTGCGTTTTACAGCGCGTAGGAACGCGCTGTAAAACGCTCAGGTGTGAACCCAGCCTTAGTGTCCAGTGTTAATGGCTGCACGATTTTGCAGGAACACAAAGTAAACAATTTGGTTCTAATCGGTCAATATGATCTCGCTGCGGCTTGTATGGCCGCACCCTTACTGACTAGTTTTGCTTCAGTTGCCTCACACCTGACTCATTAATGTGCTTCTCTCCCTGTTTCAGCTGAACTCACCTGTGCACCAAATCAATTCCAGTGTGCAATTAACAAGCGATGTATACCCAGAGTCTGGGTGTGTGACCGAGACAATGACTGTGTGGACGCATCCGACGAACCGCTTAATTGCAGTAAGGATCATGTGTTTATATATTTTTCCTTTTTAAAAATTTTTGTTTTACATTTACATAATTATTAGAGATGAGTAAATTTCATATTTTGAAATTCGTTCACACTTCGTTTGTTGGTAAAAGGTGAATTGCGTTATGTATTCCGTTACCACGGACCATAATGCAATTCTATGACTGAATGCCGTTAGAGGCCTGTAAAGGCATTCCGTTATCCATTCGGTCATAATAGAAGTCTATGGGCTGCAAAACGGATCCGTCCCATGTCCGTTATAAAGGAGAAGACTTCTCTGCATAATGGAAACAGGACGGATCCGTTTTGCAGCCCATAAACTTCTGTTATGACGGAATGAATAACAGAGTACCTCAAAAGGCATTCAGTCATAGAATTGCGTTATGGTCCTTGGTAACGGAATCCATAACGCAATTCACCTTTTACCAACAAACGAAGTGTGAACAAATTTCATAAGCGGAAATTCGCTCATCTCTAGTGATGTTGCTTGAAAGGCCGGTAACATCCTGTTCTTCGATTGTTTCAGTCTATTATTCCGTTTTATTCTTCTTTTCCTCCCCCCCCCTTTTTCTATACGCTACTCTTCCTACAGTTTTTGGGGTTACAAATGCCAAACTTTCCACACTTCTTCAACCTATAGTGAGGTTAGTTGCTTGTGCTTTAATAAGCGATTCCACCCTCCGCGGGCCCCTGCGGTGGACCACCAAAGACCCCTTTTTTACCATTGACTTTGACAGGGAAAATTTTCAAGTCGCTCCCACTCACACAGTTTTGAAGCTACACTCCCCAAACTCGGACCACATATTGTTGGTGTCAACTTGAATAAAAGGGTAAATTTTGAGGGGGGGGGGGGGGGGGGGCACCCCAAGCGGCCAATGAAAATGTATCTATTTTCTATACGCTACTCCTCCCACAGTTAGGAATACAATTACGAAACTTTGCACACTTGTTTGGCACATACACGAATAGGTTGCTTGTGCTTTGTTAACCGATCCCACCCTCCGGGCCCCTGGGCAGCCCCCTGAAGACCCCACTTTTTGACAAAGACTTTCATTGGAAAATTTTAAACTTTTGCCACTCGTACAGCTTTGAAGTTAAACTCGCCAAACTTGGGTTGCTTAGTCATGGGGTCAACCTTAAAATTTCTGTCACCTTTTGGGGACTCTAAAAAAGTGGGCGGAGCCACAAACTACCAATCAGATTTTCCCTAAAGACTTTAATGAAAGATTTTTAAAAGCTGTCATTCTCACAGTATTTAAGCCAGAGTATCCAAACATGGCACCGTGGGTCACTGGGGTAAAAAATGTATGTAAAAAAGTGGGTGGAGTCTACACCAGCCAATCAAATTTCAGCCATTTGTTTAAATGGGTAAATGTAAAACTGCCGCTGGTCTTAGACTGTTAATGATGAAACGCGATGAACCCACATAGGGGATCCATAAGGATTCTTTAGGACTTGTTTAAAACGGATAAATCAAGGCAGTCATGGCGTATTTTTAAATTGGAAGCTCTTTTGCCAGTCTGAACAGAGACTATTGAATTAAAAAGGAAAAGTGATTGTTTGAAAATGTTTTTTGAAAAATAAATAAAAATTTCTTCATTTTGGCTGCCTGGCAGTGGGAGCTTCACTCTGTTTCAGATGAGCGTATTCAGTCTGGGAAACGCAGTGTGGAAGCAGTATTTTCCAGAGTGAACTTGCAGCATAATAATGATTTATGATGCTGTGAATTCTCATCTCGCCACAAGTCTGCAGAACTGTAATCACATAACGCCCTGACTACACTTACGGTCAGGAAAGAATTGATAGCATTATTGAAAAAGTCATTACGATGCTGCGAGTTCACGTCAAAAACAGTTCACTTCAAAAACACGCTCCATGTGGGACCAATATTTCCTGGACTAAACACTGCTCGTGTTCAGTCCAGGAAATATTGCTCCCACATGGAGCGTGTTTCGCAGACTGAATACACTTGTCTGAAACTGGTCTTAGATCTCTTGTTTTCTACAGTAAATTAAAATCCCATCTTGGGCTAGGTTCACATCACTATTTTGTTTTCCGTTCTTCTGATCCATCAAAAAAAAACTAAAAACGGATAAGTTATTTTGAGCATTCGTTTTAGCCATTTCCGTCAGATCTGTTTTTGTAGACTGGAATAAAAAAAGGACCTCGTGGAGAATTTTTCTCCATCTAAGAACGGAAATGGCTTCTTCTTTTTTTTTTTCTTCTTCTTCTTACGGATCAGAAGAACAATGTCTCCTCTTCAGAAAGATTTTATTTTTTTAAATGTAAATCATAATCTGTTGGATTATGCTGTCCATGGAAGATGATGAGAGAAAGAAGGCTGATACTTGTTGAGCCATGTTGTATTGTTCTGCAGCTCAGATGACTTGTGGGGTGGATGAGTTTCGGTGTAAGGACTCTGGACGATGCATCCCTGCACGCTGGAAATGTGATGGAGAAGATGACTGCGGGGATAGTTCAGATGAACCTAAAGAAGAATGCGGTATGGAAGCCACACTTTTATGTTCATGGCTGGTGCTCTACAAAAAGCACATTTATTTCATACTTCTGATGACTAATTCTAGCTTCTTACATATACTAAAGGCTTTTCTATCAGCTATCTACAGTAATGGTGCCGCATTTTTCAGATTTAGGCCTCATGCACGTGATCATATTTTTAATCTGATTTCTGCATTTTTTTTTTCCCGCACACTGACCCATTAGTTTCTGTGGGGTCATACATACATCCCTATTTTTGCAGATCTATGTGGCCATTCTGCAAAGTATAGAACATGTTATATCCTCATCCATCTTGTTGATGAAAATAGTCTTTTCTATGTATGGGTGTGAGAAAAATGCGGAATGCACACGGAAGTTATCTATATTTTGTGACTCCGTTGTTTGCGGACTGAGTTACAGATACTGTACGGTCGTCTGCATGAAACCTTAGACGTAATAATGTGTTTGTGCAGCTTTTATTGACTCACTTTTGTTTTTCTAGATGAGAGAACATGTGAACCTTACCAGTTCCGCTGTAAGAACAACCGCTGTGTCCCCGGTCGCTGGCAGTGTGACTATGACAATGACTGCGGGGATAATTCTGATGAAGAAACTTGCAGTATGTGCTTTTCCTACTCCACATATATAGTAATATTAGTAGCTTCTTTACAGCTCTTGTATAGAGGATGCTGCAGGGCGTCCGTGACTGGAGCACACACATAGGGACAGGTCTACTAAACCTCATCGGTAGATGTGCGAGGCCCTTTTACCGCACGTGAAGTATGGAGCCATTTATAAAAGCTGGTGGGCAGGAAATAATTCCGTAGTCTGTGTCAACCATTCAGATTCCAAATATCACCATGAAGGTTGGTTCCCTTGGGCCACAGTTCCCACCACTTGCATCCTGAAATGAATGTGCCCCATGCTCTTCATGCTGCTGGCAACTTGTGCTGTAATGTTCCTCTGCCCATTCCGAGGTTCTGTTTCACACCATGACATAATTTCCTTCTAATCAGTCATTTCTGAAGCTGTTTATCCATCTTTATTCTTTATCATCTGTCTGGGGCTTAGAACTTTCTTCCAGCGTAACAGTTCACCCCTTGTTCTCACATGTTGTGTATTCGTGTTGGTACCATTTCACCTCATGTTATGTTTTTCTCCATTTTAACACTGTCGTCCCTGGGGCATCCAGAGGTAGGTGCAGAATGTTCTCTATGTGTAACACAGACTAACCATCCTGCTCCTCCGTACCCCTTGTTTCCTGCCCTCTTCTCTATCCTTGATGTGGTGTGTCCCTAACAGTGCAAACCCTAGCATGCCCCCTGAAAAGCCTGGGAAAGGAATGCATAGAGATGACCAAGAACCCTACTGGGGAAGATTTGTCGGCACCAGCGTAAAATTGTGCAGGTCCCTGTAGCAACCAGTGCTATGTTGGGTCTAATTTTCCAACATAATTTGCTGTTATGGGCTTTTTTTTTTTTTTTAGCTGGTTGTGATAAATCTTCCCAGTAGGGTTTTATAGCCAGTCAGTCTAGCCTGCTGATATTACAGCAGATATTTGGTGCACATGTTTCATGCTCTAAACTATGGGAGAAAAGTGGTCTTGTTACTGCCATATCAGTGGCTCTTTTCTATACTCCAGTGGTTTTGGTAAGTGAGACCCATAGTCTGAACGTTTTTCGGCTCTGTAAATTCATCCATTTTTTATTTTTATCTCTAAAATTTCAAAATTTAACATTTTGAAAACACCTAGTAAGCTCAAAGACTCAAGGCATATAAACGAGTAATAGTATTTTGTCAAATAACTAAATAGAAAATACAAAGAATTGCGGGGAGATGTAATTTCCATAAAATTTCTGTCGCAGTTGATGGCCTGTCACGGATTATTATTTGAGCACCCTGAGGATATAGGCATGGCATGTAGAATGTATGGGCGGATTGCAGTAGGCATATAGGTGGACGTAGAAAAGAAAGATAAGAGGTTTGATCAAGGAACAATTGCAGATCAGAGTTGGAGTAGGCGGCCCTTGGTCGGGTACTGAACTCCCAGCTACAGAGTTCCCTGAATCCGTAGATTTGATTGACTTTGTCTTTCCATTGCTGGAGTGGATTTTTAAAACGTAAAGGGATAAGAAGTTTTGCCACTTGAATAAACCAAGTGATGAGGTATTAGTTGGACAGTTTAAAATTGTGTGAGGAAATTCAAAGTACTATAGTTTCTGGTTTAAGGACAATTTTACATTTGCAGATTACTATGATTTCCTTACGTATTTTATCCTTAAACTAAGAGATTGGTGAGCAAGTAAACCAGATATGAAGATGACCACCAGTAGAGTCACCACATCTCCAGCATTACTGGAGTTACATAGATTTCAGTACCATCGAGTCAGAGGTTTTGTGAGGTTGTATGAGTTTTCTTGCATTTTGAAAACTCGGGAGAAATCATGAGTAGAGGTTCAAGATAGAACAAAAGAGTAGGTTCGTTTTTGAGCTAGTTTGTCTTGCAATGGTGCCTTGATCGATCCGAAAAGGCACCTTCAAGTAGTCCTAAAATTGAAGGAGTGGAGGAAGGATATGTTTCCTTTAACAGATGGAAGCAGGGAGGGTAAGTCTCTAAATAGTTAATAGGTAACTGAGCGGGGAAGAGAGTAGGTGAGACCAGGGGGTGTCTAGATTTCCCAAAGATTGTAGTTTTATGCATGTTCTGATACCTCAGGCCACAAATCTTGTGGACTTGGAGGACTAGGGTCCCTCTGTAGGAAACATGGATCTGACAACAGCTGTGTCCCCAAGGATTTGAGGACAGTAAGATATTTAATATGTCTTCTATAGGCTGGCCTTGTGTATTTATATTGTGGTTCACTGCCATGAATCATATTGGATAAGCTTGAAACACATAATCATTTTGTAGTACTGTATATTGACACTGTAGGACCCGGTAAAGATGTTTTCTGGGTTAAGGATTTTGACTATCTTCAGGATAGACCACCAATATAAGATTAGTGAGGGTCCAATCAATTGTTTGAAGGGATTGCAGTGCTCATGTGAGCTCTTTGGCCTCTTCATTGTGTGTATGGGGCAATAAAGCTGCAATACCCTGTATCACAGATACTAAGTAGATCAGAGGTGCACAACCTCTAGTCGGGGGGCCAAATGTGGGCTGTGATGCATTTGCTTGCAGCCCCCAACCATCTTTTCATGGACATGCTTGTTTGTGTCTGGTGGCTGTTCCCATCATTTTTCCATGTCAGAGAGAAGAACAGTCACATGCAGGGCGAGAGTGGGGACAGGAAAGTATTAATAGTGCACCGTAAGGCTGTCTCTAGGGCCCACGTATATGGCTAGAATGGGAGTCTGATCTCTGTGTGGACAGGAAAGTATTAATAGTGCACCGTAAGGCTGTCTCTAGGGCCCACGTATATGGCTAGAATGGGGGTCTGATCTCTGTGTGGACAGGAAAGTATTAATAGTGCACCGTAAGGCTGTCTTTAGGGCCCACGTATATGGCTAGAATGGGGGTCTGATCTCTGTGTGGACAGGAAAGTATTAATAGTGCACCTTAAGGCTGTCTCTAGGGCCCACGTATATGGCTAGAATGGGGGTCTGGTCTCTGTGTGGACAGGAAAGTATTAATAGTGCACTGTAAGGCTGTCTTTAGGGCCCACGTATATGGGGTCTGGTCTCTGTGTGGCACTCAGAACGGAGTAGTTGAACTGGAGAAGGGGCCTCTAATGCATATGGGTATCTCTATAGCATTTTATAATAGTTTATGTGAGTTGCCAAAATATCTTCTATCATGGAGAGAGACATGCTTTCTGGAGTGTGAAATGAGGAGAAGGGGACCCCTTCCTCTCTGTAGGTGGGAGTTGTGGAGGAGGAACTGCCACCTATCACCTGGTAATACCCCCTTTATTGCTGCCCTTGGGAGTCGTTTAATCTGAGAATGCGGCCATCGGACAAGAAAAGGTTGTGCATTCCTGAAGAAGATGGTGTTCAGGTAGAACCACCACCATCATCATCTGATCGGCAGGGAGGCTGAGAGTCTGATCCCCACTATTGATATTCATTACCTATCCGGAGTCCCAGAATCTGCTTTTACATTCTGTACTTTAATTTACTTTAATTGGGCAAATGTCATAGCATTGGTTGTAACAAGCCTGGCCATTCAGTGTGGTCAATGACAACGGTCCTCATGAACTCATATTACCTATAAGATCAACCAATTACAAACATATTCATTCTTGGGTATAAGAAGCATTGAGGCCAAAAGCCGTTTTTTCTCCCAGTAGGACGCAGGGAATATTCATGTAAATTATTACTAATAGTAAGATATTTACCCCACTTCATCCAAGTCACTTATCCATTCACTGTCTCCTTGCTGTGATATATGTATTTCTGACAATGGGGAGGTCGTTTGTGCAATTCCCAAATTCAAAGCTTTGTTACATACAGTGTCGTTTACTGCAGAGCTCCTGACATCTGGCTTGATTTGCCCTTTAAGGCTCAGGCACACGGGTGTCAATAGATGATGCACATGAGGGTGGTTGAATGTAAATGAGGTCACCATTTCCTGAACATTTAAAGGAGTTGTCCAGTTTTCTTGCTTTGTGGGTCCCTCCTGCGTCTCTGACTGCACAGTAAAATGCTTGTTTTCAAGCTGAAGCGGTATTGCTGCCAGTAGAGTATCGAGCTTCATATAGACCAGTAGAGCCTTTAACAATGGGTTGTCCAAACCAGTCAACCCTATTACATTTTCCGCACAGAGCTCTGAAGCATTATTTTACTGTCTGCTGATACTCGGTGTGTTCTGCAGTTGCCACCATAATGCATGATGCATGCTGGAAACCTCATGTGCAGCCCCTGTTATTACTATTGTACCCAGTCTAATGTCTGTTCATCTGCATTGACACTGGAGAACTCAACACCCGTGTGCACAAACCCTTAGCCCAGGGATGGGCAACTTCCGGCACTCCAGCTGTGGCGAAACTACAACTCCCAGCATGCATACTTATTGTGCCCTTCTCCAATCTCCCATAGAAATGAATGGAGCAGTCTGGGAATCGTAGTTTCCGAGCAGCTGGAGCGCCGAACGTTGCTGACCCCTGCCTTAGCCTACACTTTAGTGAATATACAGTTGTAAACTGAAAGACTTGTCAAACTCCACAGATTAGGATTACAAGTAACCTATGACAAGAAAACCTCTGGTTTTAATTTTAGCTCCAAGGCCGTGTTCAGAAAGCGAGTTTTCTTGTGCCAATGGGCGTTGTATTGCTGGTCGTTGGAAGTGTGATGGAGATCATGACTGCATAGATGGATCGGATGAGGTAAGAACTCAATCCTGTTCTATATTGGGGGGAATTTATCATTAGGGGAATATTTAAAGTCGGTTTTGCTTGAGTCTGTGATAGAGTACTTTATGCTACATTTATCAGATGTCACATGTTTTGATAAATTTTGTAAAATCCTAGAAATGTCTAGAAAAGCTGCCCCAGTTTTCCTACTTTACCCTCCTACTGGAGTGAAACTCATTAACATGGTTAACTACACTACACTAGAGTGAGTGGTGCAAAAATGCAAAAAGTCGCAAAATCTTTGGACAAGTGAGCTTAAAAAGTCACAAATGGGCCATTTTGTTACTTTCTGAAACCAGAATTTTGGGGTGCAGGCATGATGAACCAGGCCCATAGCATTCAGTATATACCACACCTGTCAACTGTTTTATGGTGTCCTAACTAAAGGTAACCCTAGTTTTTCAACCCAGCACCTGGATCTGAATACTTCTGTTATTGTATTTAATTATCAAATTAGAATAGCCACTGAGTTATTTAATGTATATATGTATAATGTGTTGTATCTGTATAGCGCCACCAGCTGTTTGCTCTTTTTTTCTAATTTCTCTGTCCTGCTCACTGAGATGGACGCACATGCTCAGTTCCATTCAGCTGTGGTACAAAGGACTTGCCCCCTAAGTTTATTTTATTTCTTTTCTTCACCTCTATAGCGCTGCTATATTCCGCAATGCTTTACGGACATTAGCATCAGGCTGTCCCCAATGGGGCTTACAATCTAAGTTCCCTATCAGTATGTCTTTGGAGTGTGGGAGGAAACCCACACAAACACAGGAGAACATACAAGCTCCATGCAGATGTTGACCTTGTTCGTATTCGAACCTAGGACCCCAGCACTGCAAGGGCAGTGCTAACCACTGAGCCAGCTTAAATGTAGCTGAAAAATTGGAGAATTGAATGTGCAGATCACTGGTTCTAGCTTCCTTAGAAAGAGACTGTCATGCGCTATATGGTCAGATTTTCATTTTTTACATTAATCAAGGGGCAACTCGTTTAACAAAATGCCGGATCACAAGATTTTGCTAAAATCTTGTAATGAACAGCTCCAGTGCTCCTGATTTTCTCTGACCCCCCACACCCGCTCACTGCTGCTATTTGAGTTGGAAAACAAGTGTCAGGGGCGGAGAAAGCGAGGGGCAAATGTCAGGACTCTGTGGCATCCCCCGGAGCTGTTAGAACCCAGCAGCAAAAGTCTGGGAGTCTGTCACCAGGACATCCAGTGTTAAACCAGGCACAGTGCCTCGTAAGGCTAGCTCAGCTCAATATAATAACTTTTACTTAGTGATCCAATGCATCATTCTGGAGAAAAAGTAATTTGAATCCATATGCAAATGAGTAGTTAAGTGCACAGAGCACAGACCCAAGCCACTCTGTGCACCCTTGCTCTGCCAGCGCCTCCCTCTCCTGGTTCCTTTACAGTCCTCTTGCCTGACCCTGTCAATCAAGAAGGAGTTCCAGTGGAATTGATTCGCAGCTTACATGCATGACTATCTCCTCATTCGCATTAGGGGACACACGACCCCTATATTCATTATCGGTGGGGGCCCCACTGGTCAGGCTCTCATTGATCAGAAACGTATCCTCTATCCTGTGGATAAGCGTTTGTAGAAGTATCCATTTGTAAATTTGCTATGTAACAAGGATATTGGTGGGTCCCCTTGGGCCAGCATCCATTGATCTCTGCAGATTGTCTTATTTTTCTCTTACTGCGAGGTTTGTGTATTAGGCTACTTTCACACTGGCGTTTTGGTTTCCGTTTGTGAGATCCGTTCAGGGCTCTCACAAGCGGTCCAAAACGGATCAGTTTTGCCCTAATGCATTCTGAATGGAAAAGGATCCGCTCAGAATGCATCAGTTTGCCTCCATTCCGTCTCCATTCCACTTTGGAGACTGACACCAAAACACTGCTTGCAGCGTTTTGGTGTCCGTCTGACGAAACTGAGCAAACCGGATCCGTTCTGACACACAATGTAAGTCAATAGGGACAGATCCGTTTTCTGTGACACAATCTGGCACAATAGAAAACGGATCCGTCCTCCATTGACTTTCAATGGTGTTAAAGACGGATCCGTCTTGGCTATGTTACAGATAATACAAACAGATCCGTTCTGAATGGATGCAGATGGTTGTATTATCTGAACTGATCCACACCAAACGCCAGTGTGAAAGTAGCCTTACTTATGTTTGCTCACAGTGGTTGTACACTTCTTTTATTGACCACAAAATGTGTTTTACTTACGTTATATGTATGGTCTGTGTGTCTTTGATACTCTTTGTGCACACATTCCTCATTTATTGTGTTATTTGAATGCTGGATGTAATTACATTTTTTGTCCACCAGGCGCCCTCCCTGCTCCATTTTTTGTGCTGTGTGCATTTTTTAACTCTTCATAAACATAATTTAAATTATTTTTTCTGGATCATAATGAGATTTAATTTTTATTTTGTGTATCTGTCCCACATGATTCTCCTCTTTGGTGCTGTGTAAGTATTCACCCAACATTTTTGCCTTCTTCAAACAGAAAGGTTGTCAGTTACGGTGTGAGCCTGACCAGTTCAAGTGTACAAATGGCCACTGCATCCCACACCGCTGGCTATGCGATGCTGATGCCGACTGCATGGATGGAAGTGATGAAGTGAACTGTAGCACTAGAGGTAAGGCTGTTCCTTTCGCCTCACAGTAAATGCCAGCACCACCACAGATTATGCTGGGATCTGGACATTTTTGGAAACTGACGCAGACAATGTGCTCATTTTTAAATTGAATGTGTTATCAGACAGTGACCTATTGTTTAAAGGGGTTATCTAATATCATTGGGGTTATCTAATATCCTAAACAGCCCCCCCATATGCCAGGCCTCTCTCAGGGAATATAATTTCCCTGCTCCCTGTGTGGCTTTTGGTCCCCGGTGCTGCTTCTCCCTGTACATGGATGAAAACATCTGGTGTTGGGGGGAGCATCCAATGGCAGACGGGGACAAGCCTCCCTAGGTCCTTTTTTGTGTACATAGCTGAGATGCTGTAGTAGCAGCCTGTGGATTTTCTCTCTGCTCAGTCAGACCAGGAGCAGACGGACTCCTTATCTCTGCTCTCTGACATTATGAACACTCATTAGATATTCTTACTGATAAGAATGTGACTTAAATAGGTGTTTATGACCTCTTAGGGCACTTTCACACTTGCGTTTTTCTTTTCCAGCATAGAGTTCCGTCCTAGGGGCTCTATACCGGAAAAGAACTGATCAGTTTTATCCCCATGCATTCTGAATGGAGAGCAATCCGTTCAGTATGCATCAGGAGGTCTTCAGTTCAGTCTTTTTGACTAATCAGGACAAACATAAAACCGTAGCATGCTACGGTTTTATCTCCAGCCCAAAAAACTGAAGACTTGCCTGAGTCCCGGATCAGGCATTTTTTTTCCATAGGAATGTATTAGTGCCGGATCCTGCATTCAAAATATACGCAGACCGAAAAAAAGGTGAAAAAAAAAATGCTGGATCTGTTTTTCTGGATGATACCGGAAAGACTGATCCGGCATTTCAATGCATTTTTTCTGACTGATCAGAATCCTGATCAGTCTTACAACTGCCATCAGTTGGCACACGTTTTGCTGGATCCGGCAGGCAGTTCCGGTGTTGGAACTGCTTGCCGGATCACTCTGCCGCAAGTGTGAAAGTAGCCTTAGCAGTTTCGAGATGAGGGTTATTAGAGGACTAGAACAAAGTGAGCGTACCATTGACACAGCTAGAAAAACTGTTAACCTTTTGTGACAGAAAGGCTCAATATTTTTTAATAAAGGCCAATTGAAAATAAGATTTTTAGCCAAAAATAAGTCAAATGTAACCATAAACAAGAATTTCCTCCAAAGGTGTACATAGCCTTTTTAATTTTCCATGCCACCATATTTATAAAAAAAACTGCCGTTTTCACACTGGTCACTAAGATGAATAATAGTTGCTACTTCTTGATCTGTTTAGATCACTTTTCAGCAGCCATATCATTATCATCACATAGTTACAATGACAGATATGACCTACATATAAATAACTCTGGATGGTCACAGGCTTTATCTACTCCCCTTCCCTTCACAATGACCTCTGCACAGGTCACAGAGCATGTCTATAAAACTCTCTCCCAAGAAAGTCAATGAGGTTCCCTCCTGACCATTGTCTATGGCCTATGGTGGCTGCTGTAAAGCACATCTCTAAATGCTGTTAACAGCAGCTTAGGCAAGATAGCTGCCACCATAATCATGATCAGAAAACAGAATAATAAAAAAAAAGTACAATGAGAAAATAAAAAATGATTAAAAAAAAAAAAAGGATATGTCTCGCTATCTGGTTTTAACTGGCAGAAAAAAAGTTAGGTGACACATTCCCTTTAAGTGCATTATTTATGAAAAAACAATCACTTGGCTACAATAAATGCCTGATACTAAAAAAAAAAAAAAAAAAATGTGCCTCTCTTCAGTAGTCCGAACCTGCCCTCTGGATGAGTTTCAGTGTAACAACACTCTGTGCAAACCTTTGGCTTGGAGATGTGATGGAGAGGACGATTGTGGGGACAACTCAGATGAGAAACCAGAAGAATGCTGTAAGTAATGTGACGGACAGTTTATGATCCATTTCCACATTTTAGTGATTACCTTAAAGAAGCCTGCGGTAGGAGCAGATGAAGCATCCTGTAGTTCTTGCCCGGCTCCATGGGGATTTGTTGACTGCTTTACACACACTAATCCCAAGGATCGGGCTGAAATCAGTGTGCCGTCATATTGTACAAGTGACAGCTCATGGGGCTTATTCATCTGGGGAACATCAGGGTTGGTGGGACGGTTTGGGTATTATTAGCCAGTGTAGTAAGACCCTTTCATAGATGATACATGAAATAAATTATCTTTATGGTTTTCTGTTTCTACCAGTGATGTTCGGTTGTCCTCCGTACAGACAGTTCCGCTGCAGGAACGACCGTGTCTGTCTGAGTGTCGCCCGTGTCTGTGATGGAATTGATAACTGTGGAGATGGCACAGATGAAGAGAACTGTGGTGAGTAAAGGCTATATTTTTATATATTTTTGGATTTATAAAGTGAGAGGTAGTAAGGTTTTTGGCAAAAAAATGTCTACAAACAGGGGGCTTATATAGGGAGGGAACTTCCTGTTTAACCTTACAATGTAAGATATATTTCCATCTAGTTTACAGGAAGCACCAGCGACTGGGTTTTCATTGGGGAGCATTCACACATAAGACTTCATCACAGTTGTTGTTTTTTTTAATAGCTGGAGTGGTTTAAACCACAGTGCCATAAAGAGTATTCCAATGCACTACTTTTAAATAAAAATCGGGCAGAATTGGACAAAAATAAGAAACGGTGAGTAGACACCTTACTGATGCGCCGACGCTGGTGTTTGGCATTGCTTTTCTCCATTTTTTCTTCCTGAAATCAACATAACTGAAACTGCTTGGCCTGCCCACTCTGCCCATCACTGGTCGCAGTGGTGATGGGTCTCAGTGATTGGCTGAATAGGCAGCACAAGCCGTTTCTGGTGTCGCTCCTGAGAAGAGGAAATGGAAAAGAGCAGGGGCCGAGTGTGGCGGGGATCAGTAATGTGAGTTCTCACTGCTTTGCTATTTTTGCTTTTCACTTCCAATTTTTTTTTATTTTTATTATCACACCACGATACCTCTTTAAAAAGGTTTTCTGGTAAAAATGATTTTCAAAACAGAAGATTTATACCTGCTCCAAGTCACTCTGGTGGTCCGCACTGCCTCTGCTCTCTCCATCTTCTGGCTCGGTGGCCACAAACAGCACGTAGCCGACGAAGCAGTGCATCTGACCATGCCTGTAGCCAGCCGGATGTAAACAGTGCTGGGACCGGAACATGGAGAGAGAGGAGGCTGCACAGAGGGCCGGAGCAGCGTGGAGCAGGTAAGTTTAAATCTTCTGTTTCAGGGGACATGTTGCAGGAACTTGTTAACGAAACATTTTTAACAGAAAGCCCCTTTGAACCCGGGAGTGAGGAATCACACTTTGCCACATGTCCATCTGACGGACAAATCTGAATTAGGCTTTTGCCACTTTAGGCACAAATTTAAGTTGATAAATGTTTCACCAAGATCGATGTGGAAGAACTTTTTCCCTTTGGGATCAACCAACTGCAAGCTAGTACTTATGGTCCAACATTTATTACTGACCTCATGATCCTCGTGTCATGAAGCTCCCTCACCCACGTTTCAAAATCTAATGGAAAGAAAAGTGCAGTCCATAGTATCTGCAAAGGGGGGTACCATGTCCATATTGATATTCTTGGTTTTGGATTGAAATATTCAATACACCTTCAGTAGCAAGGATAGGCCATCAGTGTCTGATCAGCAGTAGTTCTGGCACCACAAAGCTCTGCCTAGTGTGTAGGACAGGCATGGCCAACCTGCGGCTCTCCAGCTGTTGTAAAACTACAACTCCCACCATGCCCTGCTGTACGCTGATAGCTGTAGACTGTCCGGGCATGATGGGAGTTGTAGTTTTGCAACAGCTGGAGAGCCTCAGGTTTCCCATCCCTGGTGTAGGAGATGGAGCTGGTCACTTCATTGCTGCTCCCATTCAAGTGAATGGAAGCAGTATATTGTAACCATCTCTCTCCACTTCATAGAATGGATGGAGCTATTGCAGAACAGATGCTTGGCGGGGGTGCAGGGTGTTAGACCCTCACTGGTATTGATAGCCTATCCTTAGGATATCCTAAGGTTTTACATTTTGAATATCGTTCCCCAGTTTGTAGTATAACCCTAGGGCATGTCACCTCCTACCTTATAGAACATGTCACCACACATTTACACCAGAGATTAGATAGGCATAGGGGAGGAAGGGGGGGGGGGGTGATGGACAGGTCCCTTGAGTTTCATTTTACATTTTTATCTGTTATTTCTTTGTAGAAATGGAGCTTTGGTGCAGACCTGTGGATAGAATATTATTTCTAACTGAACTGGTGGTCCTTCAATTTGCTATAGAATTATACGGATATCCCCTTTCATACATAACCATGTGTGAGAAAATATTTTTGACATGCCTTTTTTAATGAAATTCATAGTATCTGTATCCCTTTTGTGTTTCAATTTTCTATTTTAGACTTGCATAAGCCTAAGAGCTGTGACTTGAATAAGCAAGAGTTCCAGTGTAAAAACAGCATGTGTGTCAGTTCCAACCTTCTGTGTGACCTCTTTGATGATTGTGGAGATGGTTCAGATGAAGAAAACTGTCCTCATAGTAAGTGTCCCTACATCCCACGCGCATCATTGTGTGTATTATTCCCAATGCAGTACAATTCAGGAAAATACATTAGTAAATGAGAATATTACTCTTGGTGATATCATGATTTGTGATAAACTTTGTAGGTTTGTTCTTGTAAAACCTTTACATCTCGTTAGTTTCTCTGTAGCGGTATATTAAGAAATATTTTTTTTTTTTACTGGTCACGGTACTAATCATCTAAGACTATTCCAAATTTAAATGTGTGGATCCTGAAATGGAAATAGATCATTCTGGATAGCACTATGGACCTAGTAGATTTGAGTTCTATAGAAAAAATAGAAAAATGTATAGTTTAGATTCTTTTTAGACGGTGTGCCTAGCCTCACACAATGAGTTTGTTATATTATTGAAGGCAAAAAAGTACATATCATTTGTTATTTGACAGATGCCAAAAACTATGGCTGCCACAGCAATAGCACCTTCTGCGGAGAGGAGATGAAATGTATCCAGACACAGACCAGTGTGTACTGCACGTGTAAAGATGGATTCCAGAAGATCCCAGGCAGCAATGCATGCAGAGGTAAGGATGGAAGGCCATTTTATGTCTTGACGTACATCTTTGTTCATTGATATTAGAAATATAAGGAGATCCTGACGACTGTCATAAAAAAATAGCGTGATTGTTATTACTGCCAAAATAATGGAGCTCCCGGACCTTAAAGAAAGCATCAAGCCCCTCAGCTGCTGCTGCGCTCGTCATCTCCCACATACCGCAGCATCTCTCTGCACTCGATGTCAAATCAGGTGGGAGAGATGAGCTGGACAATTCCTTTAAGTACAAGGTGGATAGTTCTTCAAATGTCTCTTAAAAAAAGAACTTAACACTTTAGCCCGAGTGGAGCTGTGTGTGGGCGGGGGGCGCTGCTTCATATCTTGGGATTGGTAGCAGCTAGAGATATAGGCTTGTTCTTGCTTAAAAGTCTAATTACAGCATTATGGTCTCTTGTTTTGGCGATATACCTGTTAGAAATCGGCTCAGGAATGAAAGCCACTGAAACTGAAATCAAGTTTCAGCTGCTTTCACTACCAACCCAATATCTAACTGCTAATCTCCCAAAGTAGAGGCAATAACGCTGTGATCTTGTTTTACAGCTTAGGCTACTTTCACACTTGCGTTCGGGGCTCCGCTTGTGAGTTCCGTTTGAAGGCTCTCACAAGCGGCCCCGAACGGATCCGTCCAGCCCTAATGCATTCTGAGTGGATGCGGATCCGCTCAGAATGCATCAGTCTGGCACCGTCTGTCCTCCGCTCCGCTCAGCAGGCGGACACCTGAACGCTGCTTGCAGCGTTCGGGTGTCCGCCTGGCCGTGCGGAGGCAAACGGATCCGTCCAGAGTTACAATGGAAGTCAATGGGGACGGATCCGTTTGAAGGTGACACAATATGGTGCATTTTTTAAAACGGATCCGCCCCCCATTGACTTTCAATGTAAAGTCTGGACGGATCCGTCTGAATACAAATTGTACTTATTGCAGATGGTTCCGTCTGAACGGATACCATTGTTTGCATTATAGGAGCGGATCCGTCTGTACTAATACCAGACGGATCCGCTCCGAACGCAAGTGTGAAAGTAGCCTTAGATTGTCAGCTTTCAAACAAGACTAGGCACATATCTCTAGCTCTGCTACCCAACCCAAGATATGAACAGTTAGAGCAGCCCTTCCTCCTTTAACTGGCTCTGATCTCAGGCAGCCTGGAGGAGGAGGGGAGGCAGTGAGGGGGCTTACAGGTTACAGAGAGAAGAGAAAAAAATATACATTTGGCAACATCATAATTGAAGTGTCCCACAGAATAAAGTTACCATGTTATTTATACCACACAGTAAATACTGTAAAAATTTACTAATACTGTAAAAAGTTATTTAATACAGTGTATGAACCACAAAATTGGTTCATAAAAAAAAACTACAACCCGTCTGGTAAAATTCAAGGTCTCGTACAGCTAAATTGGAGATTTTCCAGAGTTTTTTTTTTCCAATTTTAATGTGACTGTTAAGGGATTGGCCAGTATCTATTACTAGCTGCACATATGCTGGGCACAGTACATGAAGGCAGTGAGTAATAGTTATTAAGTCATCGGCTGATGTGCAATAGTTTACTATAATGAATTCATATTTATAAGCACATCCTCTTACCTGCTTGTCAGCACTACGGTCCCATAATGGACAATCATGGAGGGTCACGTGACCGGTCCCATCTGTCAGTCCTCCATTCACTTGTGCTTCAGATGAACCGGACTGGTCACATAGCCCTCTATCAGCGGCCGTTTTGGCAACTGCAGCACCAGCAAGCAGGCGAGAGGATCTGCATATAGGCACAAATTAGCCATTTAAAGCCATCAGACATCTGCACCAAAGGTTTAATAATGCCTATTACTACATTAGTTGCATATATGTGCTGTTCTGAACACATGTGCAGCTAGTAATATACATTGACTAACCCCTTTAAATAACGATGACCTATGCAACTCCTGACATCCCTGCAGATCAGCTTTTGGAAGGGGCCATAGTACTCAAGAGAACCCCTTTCTCGGCCTTTCTGCAGCTCAATCACATTCGATTGAATGGGACTGGGGTGCAATACCAAGCACAGCCACTACGCAATGTACAGCACTATGTTTAGTATAGTATGGAGAAGCCACAGCCCTGTCCTTCAAAGAGCTGATCAGCAGGGGTGCCAGGAGTCGGATGCCCAATGATCAGATATTGATTGCCTATCCTGAGGAGAGGTTATCAAAATGTAAGTCCTTGATAAACCTTTTGAAAAGATAATGGACATGATGAATTTCAATAGTTAAAGGGATTCTGTCACCTGGATTTCACTTACTGAGCTGTTAACATCACCACATCAGTCTCCATGATTTATATTACAATATACTAGCATTACTGCCCTGTGTCTTTTGATTTGTCTAGAAAATAGCAGTTGGAGCCCAGCACTGCCCCACTGCTAATTTATTCACTGCTCTTCTCTGCCGTAATGTGTTTGTTGCGCCCGAAATCTCGTGCCGTGGGTACACATGTCAGCGCCCGCGTGGTGTCCTGGTCTCACAGAACTAAGTGCGCATGCGCCAGCTTCGCTCGACCTGGAAATGCGCGAGATTTCAGGCGCAAAAAACACATTACGTCGGCGATGAGCAGTAAATAAATTAGCAGTGAGCGGTGCTAAGCTCTGAGATAATGGGCGCGGCTGGGCTCCAACGGCCGGAGAGACAGCTCCTTGGGCTCCTTATCGAGGTAATTAACATGATTAAAAGCGATTTTCTAGACAAATGAAAAGACAAAGGGCAGTAATACTAGTAAATTTAATATAACTCGTGCAGACTGATGTGGTGATAAGAGCTCAGTAAGTGAAATCCAGGTGACAGTGTCCCTTTTAAAGGGTGGTCCCTTGAAGACAGCGGATTACATGGCGCTCCATTTTGAACGGCATTGTCTGTGATGAGACACCCCCTTAAATAATCCATGAGCAGTAATCTAGATACTACAACATGCAGTCATATACAGGAATTCTTTATGGTGATGCTTTCCTGGTCCTCCTGGTGACTGGCACTAACCCCTTTTCTCTTGTAGATGTGAACGAGTGTCTGAAGTTTGGTACTTGCTCTCAGATCTGTAATAATACCAAAGGCTCATATCTGTGCAGCTGTGCAAAGAACTTCATCAAGTCAAATCACACCTGCAAAGCAGATGGTAAGTGAAGAAGAGGTTTTTCTTTATATTCATTGATACTGAACGGGCTACAGTTATGGTGGGAACATTAGTTCTGGCCAAGCAAGTGCTGAAGGTTCCCCTTACTGATCACAAGGTTGTACTTGGTTTCCTTACATCCGTCAGACCGATGTCTGTTGTCTTGTTGTTCACAGTAGCTAATCAAGTCCTTTATATTGCTGATGATAACGAGATCAGAAGCCTCTACCCATTCAATCCCAACTCTGCATATGAACAAACCTTCAGAGGTGACGAAAATGTGCGCATTGATGCCATGGATGTGTATGTAAAGGGCAACAAGATCTACTGGAGCAACTGGCACACTGGGAAGATCTCTTATAGAGAGCTTCATACATCCTCTTCATCCACAAATTCCAACCGCAATAAACGTCAGATTGATGTGGGGGTGACTGACCTGGATGTGAGTATATGGGTTGCTTTGTAGGCGATCTCCCTATTATTCCATTCCTGTCCTTGGTTGTGTAAACGTGACTTCTTTTCTTGCTTCAGATCCCAGGTCTTAAGATGCCCAGAGGCATTGCTATTGACTGGGTAGCAGGAAATATTTACTGGACTGACTCGGGTCGTGATGTCATCGAGGTGGCTCAGATGAAGGGAGAGCACAGGAAAACTTTAATCTCTGGAATGATCGATGAACCCCATGCCATAGTGCTGGATCCATTACGAGGGTAATGAACGTTAAAAGACGGATTTTTCTGCGACTGTCGCGTCACAGTGCGACACCATAGACTATCATTATAAAAATTGTCGTGCAACATGTTGCGGTGTAGTTGTGCCCTGTGTGCCACGCGACACATGTCGTCGTGTAGCCCTAGCCTTAGAGACCCCTTGTTCTTGGGACCACCCTTCCCTGTGGATAGGCGATGAAGAATTATCATGGGATATAAACGCCATGGTCTAAGGTCTCAATATTAGACAGCATTAGGAAATCTGCTCCACTGTGTTTTTAATCATGTCTTCTTTCATGCAGAATTATGTATTGGTCTGACTGGGGAAACCACCCAAAGATTGAAACAGCAGCTATGGATGGTACTATGAGACAAACTCTGGTGGAGGAGAACATTCAGTGGCCTACAGGTACACAATGCCAGTCTTGCCTATGTTGGAAGGAGCACGCTATACGAGAACTGGTGTTCCTTATGATATTATTAACAAACAAAAAAGATCCCGCAGGAGGTTACCACGCTATTTTTAATGAACAGAAATATTTAAATGGTCTCTTGGACCTAAAGCGTGTGTCTGCAACCTCTCTGATGATATAACTTAAACTAAATCTTATAATAAATCTTTATTGAAATCCTTAGATTACACAAATGTATGTTTTACACTTGAGGACAAACATTTAAAACTATCAGGTCTGGGTAGATTCCAAGGTGAATGAATCTGCTACTGATGCGTGTTTCACATGTGCATTCATGTCCTCCCCAGAGGGGAAGGGAGCCGCACTCTGATACTTTAATGATTAGTATTGTCTGAATCTACCCTACCTGCCTAAAAGTTATAGACCTGCTTCCCTACATGTTTCGCCGAGCTATTCTGCTTCTTCAGGGGAAAACAGCACAGGTACTGAAAATTGGGGGCGGGGCCAGGGCATTTAAAACTTCCGGATTGCTACGCGAAAGTTTTAAACCAGTCATAACCCTTTCCTAACTATGTGTATGTACACGTCACCCGGAAGGACCTTTCTATTGGACCAGGCTCTGCTCTCATGGTCCGTGGCGGCCAGAGGGCATCATCGGGGTGCGTCACGCATGCGCTATACCAGGATATGCAGCCGTGCTTCCCTGAAATTTTATCCGCACGTGCGCATGCGCCGTTTCTATGCTACCATGGACGCTCCATCGGACACTTCTCCGCATGCGCTAGACTTCGTCCCTTCCTGATATCATTTACCTTCTATCGCGCATGCTCCGGATCGCTGTTCCTCAGTCACAGAGGTAAACTGCGCCTGCGCCCAGCGATTGTATTTGGGCTAATGTATGATTGCATTATCTATATCCTTATACTAACATTTATATGAATAGATCTTATTTTCATACCCTAAGGGTACCCCCTGTATTGGTGGATCTCTGCATGTATTGATGTTAACTGTACCTCTTGATGGGTACCCATCTCTAACATGTATATGCATGTATATATATAGATTTGTACAATAGTCCTCAAGAATGTATTAAGTGGCACTTCAAAAGAGATTTTGTAATATTACTTGTGCATACTATTATGCATACTATTATGTTACTGTCACTGACAATTTTCAGTACCTGTGCTGTTTTCCCCTGAAGAAGCCGAATAGCTCGGCGAAACATGTAGGGAAGCAGGTCTATAGCTTTTAGGCAGGTAGGGTAGATTCAGACAATACTAATCATTAAAGTATCAGAGTGCGGCTCCCTTCCCCTCTGGGGAGGACATGAATGCACATGTGAAACACGCATCAGTAGCAGATTCATTCACCTTGGAATCTACCCAGACCTGATAGTTTTAAATGTTTGTCCTCAAGTGTAAAACATACATTTGTGTAATCTAAGGATTTCAATAAAGATTTATTATAAGATTTAGTTTAAGTTATATCATCAGAGAGGTTGCAGACACACGCTTTAGGTCCAAGAGACCATTTAAATATTTCTGGTGTTCCTTATATCACAGTCTGGTTTTGAACCGTAGATATCTTGTATGTTCCTTACTTTTTTTCAATTTGAAATACAATATTGGAGATTGCTCATCAGCTGGAACTGAGCAGTTTTGTAAATTATATTTGTTCTCGTATGAGAAGTAGAATTTACATATAGTTCAAAACTCGTGGAGAATTAAAAAATCCTTCTGGGAGTTTCTTTTGGCTCATTGTATCCTGAGATGTAGAATGCAAGATGACCAGCTTTGAAAGAAAAAAAAGAAAAAATCCTGATTTCACAACCTTTTGTTGGAGATGTATATGCTATGTGTGCCTTTCTGTGGTTACCTAGTGGTTGTGATGTGTGCTTTTTGCCATCATGTCCCAATATTGCATTGTCATTTAGGGTGGGTTCACATCAATTTTTCCCCATTCATTTAACGGATGCCTCAGACTGATGCCATACAGTGGCATGCTTTACCATGGAGTTCCATTATAAAAAAAAGTATCCTTCTTTTTTTTTTTTTTTTAACCATTTGTGTTTTTGTGGGTTTTTTTTTTTTCTAACATATACGTCAAACGGAGGCATAAAACGTGATGTGATCCCAACCCTTACACATTTTGTAACCGAACTTCTCACATGGCTGATAACCAGGATCGTTTTTTATAATGGTTATATGATGATACAATTCTACACACACATATATATAAAATTTCATGAGATAATTGCTTATTTTTTAGGCCTGGCTGTGGATTACTATAATGAGCGCCTTTATTGGGCTGATGCTAAGTTATCCATCATCAGCAGCGTCCGACTCAATGGAACAGATCCGGTGGTTGTGATTAGTAACAAAAAAGGTAACCGATATATCCTGCTCATTAAAACATGTATTGCGTCTCACAGGGCGGGTCATAGAATGGTATAAAAGAACAGCGTTCCTCTGCTGAAAGCTCCATAAAATGTTTTGCTTCTCATTTCTATCCGTGTCTGAAGCGAATATTAGGTAACATGTTTGACAGCAAAGTGCAGGCGGACAGCTAATGTTTTCCAAGGGTAACCGGCTAAACCTACTGTATGTAAATGGGGGGGGGGGGGGGGGGGGGAGGAAATAAAAAAAACTTTATCTTTTCAAACGGGTTTCTAGTTTTGAAAACAGATTTTCACATGGGAGCTAATAGAGGGGGCCACTATTGTGGCTCCAAAGAGCATCTTTCCCTCTGCGTTACAAACACTGCCCACTGATTTCAATGAACACGGTGTAATGCCTCCTGTGACTGGGCCTTAGGAAAACTGAAAAGAGATTTACCCACGGATTGCGGCTGGTTGCTGGTGGCCCAGTGATGAGTTTACTGTCAAGGGAACCTTCCAACAAGTAGACATTGCCCAAAGCAGAGGTCCACTTTAAACTTTGATCGGTTATTATCGAGTTTGCAGAGTTCTGTTATTGGCGATAGGTTAATCATTACTCTCACTTCGTTATTCTGGTCGCCTAGAATTCTTTTACCATATATAGAAATATATAGATAGATAGGATAGATAATTTTAATCCAGAATGAGACATTACTGTGTAATAAAAATGACTTGTAGTACATTGGCATACTATAAAGTGGACAGAATTGAACTCCAGCACTTTGATACATTTATCCATCTGCTTTGTATTAGCAGTTTCGGTGCATTCATACAACCGTGCTTGCAGAACACACATGGCCAGCGCTATATAGAAAATGCCTACTCTTGTCTTTGATTGCAGACAAACGGAACAACGGATGCGGACAGCACAAGGAATTCTGTCCGCATCTGTTGCAGCACCATTGAAATGTGAATGGGGCAAACCAAAACTTGAGATTTCAAAATTACATTCATTTAAGATATGTCTTCCCCTGCCAGACGTTTACTTGGCGCATGCTCCCTGCCGGCTCGCCAGCCATGGAGGGTTCAGGGCACACATCATTGACCTCACGGCATGTACATACACTAGCACATCCATTAGGAATTTATAAATGCAGTAATAAAGTATTTTGCCGTGTATTTTAGTGGAAACAGCTTGAAAGATGTAAAAAAAAAATTATATATTTTTTGTTTTGCCCTCTACAAATTTAGGTCTCACTCATCCGTTCAGCATTGATATATTTGAGGATTACATCTATGGCGTTACATATATTAACAACCTCATTTTCAAGGTGCACAAGTTTGGACACGGCCCAGTGACCAATCTAACTTGGGGAATTAACCATGTCACTGATGTTGTCCTGCATCACCAATATAAGCAACCTGAAGGTAAAGATTAGAATACGAGGTGGAATAATGCTGATACCAATGGGTATTGAAAAAGCAGGTTACCTAATAAATAGTTGGAATTTTCCACAGTGATTGATAGTAGTTTATTTAAAATGTCGCTGTATAACCAAGCGGCAGAAGTGCTCAGCGCAGTGGTGATCAGCTCTGCTCTCCCCAGGGAGGCAAGGTTAGCGGTCTGTAGACCACCCACTCCAACCTCTGAGCACAATGCTCCGCGGAGCGCTTCTGTCCCTTTTTTTTTTTTTCCAGCGATTAGTAGGGTCCGCAAATGGACCCTTAGTGCCTAAACCTTACTGCCCACATCTAAACTATCTGTTGGTGTATTTAGTGACAAATCCATGCGACCGGAAGAAGTGTGAGTGGCTGTGTCTGCTGAGTCCCAGTGGCCCAGTCTGTACATGTCCAAATGGAAGAAGACTGGACAATGGGACGTGTGTACCTATTCCATCACCCTCTCAGTCTCCTGATGGTAAGCGTCGAGATAAATGAGTAACCAGTTATGTGCGATAATTTTCCATTTTGTGATTTTTATTTTCTAATTTTTGAACCTTTCTACTTAGAATCCATTCCAGATACTTGCAATGTAGAGTGTTTAAATGGAGGACAGTGCTTCCTGAATGCTAGAAAACAAGCCAAGTGCCGCTGTTCACCAAGTTATCATGGAGAAAGGTGTGAAATTGACCAGTGTAGAGATTACTGCAAGAACCGAGGAAACTGTGCCCCATCACACACAGGTACACTGGGCATTTATCAAAACTGTTGCAAAAGGAAAACTGGCTTGGATCCTGTGGGCAACTAAGCCAGTTTTGATAAATCTGGAATGAGTACACATATTACCAAAAGAGAATCCCAACTTCAAGCAGGCCAGTGCCATTTAGGGGTTTGGGACTGAGCTGCAGTACCAGGCACAACAGCAACTGTATGTATGCTGCTGGGTACACAATGATGGGTACCTTACACGTGCTGGACTGCTACATCCCCTTCATTCCAGTGATCACTATTTCAAACCTTGTTCCTTGATCGCACCTCCACTCTGAATCCTAATTTTCCATTACAGAGGACCTGTCACCATGAAGTGCAGTGCAGTCTGCAGGCAGCAGGTTATAGAGCAGGAGGAGCTGAGCAGACTGGTATCGCTGAATCTTTTCCCACAAAACTATATATGTTCATTTAAATCCCAGCTATTGTAAGGAGTCATGTAGGTTGTCCTACTGCATGACTAGGCATAGAGAGTTGGGCTACCTTCACATCTGCGGTAGCAATGTTCCAGTAGCCTGTTTTGGCAGGCAAGAGGAGGATCGTCCGGACCCAAACCGCAGAATGCAGCGGTTTGTGTCTGACGGGTTCTCCGCTTGTCAGCTGGATGCGAACGGAATGTCTGCCCGACTACATCATATTTTAATGGGGCAGCGGACATTTCGTTCACATCTGGCAGCGCTGGATCCGGTTAGTTCTGGCAAGCTGTTCTGTGACGGTAGATGTGAAGCTAGCCTTAGCTGCCTTGACCCCTAAGCATAGTAAGAACAGATGTTTAAATGAATAGAATATAAGTTTTACTGAATGGTTTCCCATAAAACCGCTCAACTCCTCCTGCTGTATGAAATGGTGCTTGCAGATCGCACTGCATTTTCATGGTAACAGGTTCCCTTTAAGAACTGATAGCTCCTGATAATATGGTTCTATATAGGTGAATGGAATAATACTATATTATAGGTGGTAAGAATTGTTAGTGTCAGTTCAGGTTATGTGAAAGCCTGTGGTTAAAGCATGTTCTCTTAATTGACTGATTCTAAGACATCCTCCACGTTTACCAGTGTATTAACCTCTGTTCTTGCCAACTATCCTTTTTAGGTTTGCCAACTTGTCGCTGCTCTACTGGGTTCACTGGTCCCACATGCGAGGAGCAAGTATGCTCTCCAGACTACTGTCAAAACAATGCCTCTTGTACTGTCAACTTTGGCAACCAACCAAACTGCCGCTGCCTTCCTGATTTCATTGGAGACAAGTGTCAATACCGTACGTAGCCATCAAAATGTATTGTCCCCATGGGATTTATGTCAGCAGGAAAACCCCAATAGCATTAAGTTCAATTCTGCCAGCTCCACATCTAGGTGACATTGCCTCAGTTTCTCCTGGGTCAGATGAAGCATTATGAATAGAACACACGAGGTGTTCAGCCATGGACATCATTTCATTTCATAATAATAAATAATGAGAATGAGATGCCTGTTGAGAAACAGGGCAGTCTCCTCCTCCCTGTACCGATGCTATTCATTAGCATATCAGACAGGCAAAATGAACGGGGGCCACAGCGGGGGTACGGAGCGCCGGACAGACACACTAGTAAGCGATATTACATCCATGAATTATGTCCTACACAACCCCCTACTTATTTCATAATGTCTGGACCCATGAATGTTTTCTACTGCTAAGTGTCTCTGTCAGTATATTGGAGTGTAATTTTGGAGTAATTTAATGTATTTTGTGAATGCTTTGGAATCTAACTTGAGACTTAAATTTTTTTACAGAAAAATGTACTGGGTACTGTGAGAATAATGGAATCTGCCAGCAGCTCACTGCAAATGGAACCAAGCAGTGCCGCTGCCCTTATCTGTTTGAAGGCACTCGGTGTGAGAAAAACAGATGCGCTAGATGCAAAGATGGCAAATGCAATGTGAACGGTGGGGACGTTATCTGCACGTAAGTCAGTTTGCATGATGTCTGTGGGAAAAAGCCTGTTACACTGTCTGCCCTAATGGGAGTTTTGGTCATTTTGCAGTTATCCTTGTAAAAATGGGGACAGGGGCAGGGTTTATTCTAGGTTTGTGATCTGTTTCATGTTTTTCTAAAGATGCAAGGATGGACGCATTGCAAAGTCTTGTATGACATGTGATAATTACTGTAAGAATGGAGGAACATGCACCATCAACCGGATCACCGAGATGCCAGAATGCCAGTAAGAATTGCTAGGTCTTGGGGACATAAGGGCATCAACATACAACATACAGCAGATGCAATGTTCCTAATGTTACATTTTTCAGAATCTGGTTATTTGCATGAAAATACAACTGTGCTTGGTAATATGGTTGTGATATTAGATCAGAAAGTTCTTATTTACAGTCCACGCAGAAATGCTTAAAAAAAAATGCAGTATGAATCAGTTCTTTAAAGGGGTTGTGCAAGAAAAGGGATGTTTTGTCAGACCTGTAAAGAGCCAGCTTCTTGGTGCTGGCTCCCCACTCCCCCTCCAGCCCTGGGCTGCTCCGCTGGGCTTCGTCACTGTAAACATCCAGTTTGACATCACCACAGTAATGACTGGCCGCGGCGGAGAATGGATCCCCTTATGTCATGTGACTATTTGGCTGCGATGGTGACAGTCTTTCCTTACATCATGGCAGTTATTGACAGTGGTGATGTGAAATCGGATGTTTACAGCTAGGAAGCCCAGTGGAGTAGCCCATGCCTGGTGGGGAGCCAGCATCATGAAGCAGGTAATCTTTCTATTGCAGGTCTGGCCATGTGGAGGGGATTGCCCACACACACACCCCCCCATCATCCTTGCACAACAACTTATGAGACCCTCTAACATGCCATACCTGAAATCACATTTTATTTGATGTATCTTCTTTCAAGCTGAAAATACACCCTCGATAACCATAGCAGTAATCCTTTATCTGACTGTAAATATTCTTTTCTAGATGCACATCAGAGATGACTGGTCCAACATGTGAAACGCTTGTGGGGCAAACGCAGACATCTTCTCGTAAGTATATGTGATTTTGAAGAGGCTCTGTCACCAAGATCAAGTCTACCCTACCAGGCATATAGGGTATGGAGTCACTGAATTAAAGAGGCTTTGTCACCCAGATCAAGTCTACCCTACCAGGCATATAGGGTATGGAGTCACTGAATTAAAGAGGCTTTGTCACCCAGATCAAGTCTACCCTACCAGGCATATAGGGTATGGAGTCACTGAATTAAAGAGGCTTTGTCACCCAGATCAAGTCTACCCTACCAGGCATATAGCCTGGTAGGGCTGACTATGGAGACAAAAAAAACATGCCTTTATTTCTCATGTCGGCAGTCCGGTTAGGAAGAAAAAGCAGCTTTTAAAAATATGCTAATAAGGAATTCGAGCACTAGGAGGCGGGCTTATGCCTTCCGAGCACTGCTTCTGCGACACCCCTGTTCATTGCTAATGCTGGCCTTCAGCACCTAATCACGCCCCCATGTCTTTTGATTGACAGCGCTAGACCGTTCAGTCTAGTGCTGAGATCCTGCGCACCCGCTTCCAGGATATTTTCCGTTCTTCCAGGCTTGTGTGTATGTCTAGTGCGCACGCGCTGTCACACACAGGCCTGGAAGAACGGAAAATAGGTGCACAGGTGCAGGATCTCAATCAAAAGACATGATGGCGTTATTAGGTGCAGAAGGCCAGCATTAGCAATGAACGGGGGCCTTACAAAAGCAGTGCTCGGAAGGCATAAGCCCGCCTCCTAGTGCTCTAATTCCTTATTAGCGTATTTTTAAAAGCTGCTTTTTCTGCCTAACCGGACCACCGACATGAGAAATAAAGGTATGTTTTTTGTCTCCATAGTCAGCCCTACCAGGCTATATGCCTGGTAGGGTAGACTTGATCTGGGTGACAGAGCCTCTTTCATTCAGTGACTTCTTCACAGGGCGCTGTTGTATTATATATTCTCTTCAGTGAGTTGTCCAAGTCTTTGATTACCTAGCTGCAGCAAATACGTTCCCCACATAGAGGTGACCACTTCACAGCCAATCACTTTCCTCAGTGGTGATGCTAGCATGTATAGCACCTGACCACTAAGGCTAGTGATTGGCTGAAGCCATCACATTGATGTACAGCACATCTTCACTGCATGACAAGTAACCATAGATATGGTAGTGTTGGGTTTTCATTTTTTAACAGTTTTTGCAGGTACGTTCATAAGGTATTACAGTATTTTCTCAGAAAACCTCTTTAAAGGGAACCTGTCATCAACGTTATGCAGCATAAAATAGTGACAGAAATGCTGATCTCAGCGGTGTGTCACTCATGAGCTAAAAGTCAGTGGTTGCTGAGAACCAGCATCATATTCATTGCAGCACAGGCCTTGAAAAGAGTCAAATCTACTTGAGAAGAGTCCTGGTTATTCATAATCTCCTGGTCTCCTGTCCATACGATGATGATTGGCAGTTCTCTGCTAGAGAGAAAGGGAGACAACTAGGTAGAAGCCTGTCAGTCATCAGCAGGTGGGCAGGAATAACCAGGACTCTTCTCAGGTGGCCGTGACTCTTTTCCAGGCCCAGTCTGCAATGATTATGATGTTGGTTCTCAGCAACTACTTACTTTTAAATGACAGACCGCTGAAATCAACTCACCTGTGTCTACTTTATGCTGCCGTTAGTATCAGCAGCATAAAGTTGATGACAGGTTCCCTTTAAAAATGACATCCTATTAAAATGTACACTCAAAATTTTGCATTTGTTGGCCTCAAAATGGTAAACACACCATTTTACGCAAGGCCCTCAAAACACAAAAAGTTAAACGTGAAGCTGATCTTGTGTTTTAGAGAGCTGTCAGCTATCTCTCATGACTGCCCCATATATATGCATACTCTGCTGGGCTGAGTGTCCATGTATTCTGAATAGACAGAAGGGATTAAGCCACTCAGGCACCTCTGGTGGCCAGTTATGAAAGGATCTGGCATGTTCAAATAATCGTTAGCTGCAGCCCTAAATCTGAATAATCGATTAGTTGCCGATTAATTTCTACGATTAATCGGCAAAAACGACAAAATTACAAAACAGAGAGGTTTATATGATCTTACTTGAAAAAATATGTTCAAAGGCCATATTAAAACAAATTGTGGACGACACTATTATGGGGGATCTGTGGACGACACTATTATGGGGGATCTGTGGACGACACTATTATGGGGGATCTGTGGACGACACTATTATGGGGGATCTGTGGACGACACTATTATGGGGGATCTGTGGACGGCGCAGTTATGGAGAGGGGGATCTGTGGGCGGCGCAGTTATGGAGAGGGGGGGATCTGTGGGCGGCGCAGTTATGGAGAGGGGGATCTGTGGGTGGCGTAGTTATGGAGAGGGGGATCTGTGGGCGGCACAGTTATGGAGAGGGGGATCTGTGGGCGGCGCAGTTATGGAGAGGGGGATCTGTGGGTGGCGCAGTTATGGAGAGGGGGATCTGTGGGTGGCGCAGTTATGGAGAGGGGGATCTGTGGGTGGCGCAGTTATGGAGAGGGGATCTGTGGGTGGCGCAGTTATGGAGAGGGGATCTGTGGGTGGCGCAGTTATGGAGAGGGGGATCTGTGGGTGGCGCAGTTATGGAGAGGGGGATCTGTGGGTGGCGCAGTTATGGAGAGGGGGATCTGTGGGTGGCGCAGTTATGGAGAGGGGGATCTGTGGGCGGCGCAGTTATGGAGAGGGGGATCTGTGGGCGGCGCAGTTATGGAGAGGGGGATCTGTGGGCGGCGCAGTTATGGAGAGGGGGATCTGTGGATGGCGCTGTTATGGAGAGGGATCTGTGGGTGGCGCAGTTATGGAGAGGGGGATCTGTGGGTGGCGCTGTTATGGAGAGGGGGATCTGTGGGTGGCGCTGTTATGGAGAGGGGGATATGTGCACTGTTATGGGCATAACAGTGCACAGATCCCTTTCTTCATAACAGTGCACAGATCCCCCTTCCCATAGCAGTGCCATACACAGACCCCCCCTCCTCCCCATAGCAGTGCTATACACAGACCCCCCTCCCCATAGCAGTGCCATAGACAGATCCTCCCCCCTCCCCATAGCAGTGCTATACACAGACCCCCCTCCCCATAGCAGTGCCATAGACAGATCCTCCCCCCTCCCCATAACAGCCCCGGCCCCGATGCTTATAAGTCGGACTAATCACGTCTGCATCTTTATTTTACCTTTTTACAATGACGCTCCTGTAACAGCCAGGCAGAGCGGACGGCGGCGTAACGTCACTCACTCACGTGACGCACCTGCTCCGCCAACCTCATGAATGAAGGAGGCGGAGCAGGCGTGTCACGTGAGTGAGTGACGTTACGCCGCCGTCCGCTCTGCCTGGCTGTTACAGGAGCGTCATTGTAAAAAGGTAAAATAAAGATGCAGCGACCGCCCGCCCGCCCGCATAGCAACGAATCGGCGATTATTCGATAACTGGATTCGTCGACAACGAATCCAGTTATCGAATATAATCGATTACATCGATTAATCGTTGCAGCCCTATTCAGATTCATCTGCTCAATCCTTATGAGACCTGCTCTTCTGAGACCTGCTCCTATCTGACTTTGATGGCATATCCTAGTGATATGCCATCAATGTCTGAGATGGCCCAACCCCTTTAAGTTTTGCAATTGAAGACAATATCAGGATGGTCAGTGTGGCCTCAAGTCCAAAAGATGTAAAACTTGTTGCATTGCATCTACACCCATGACCCATGGAGCTAATGACCACATCACCAAGGGCACTGCCTGCTTATTATAGTCTGTCATTTCAGTGTCGGCCCCATCAAAATATCTGGAAGATCTAGAGATGAATGAGCCTAAACTATAGGGGGCTGTTTATTCTAGCGATTAGTGAGTGTCATGACCCACAACCTCCATTAATTATCATATATTGTAATATTTTTTACATAATAATTTCTGTAGACTGACATTTTTATCAATGATCTGAATCTTTTGCAGCAACGGCCTCAATTATCATTCCAGTCGTGTTGATACTATTGCTTGTAATTCTTGGAGTGGGAGTATTCTTGTGGTATAGGCATCGAATGAGTGGGTAAGAAATATTGTAATTATTTAGTGCATTTCAATGCATAGTATTCAATATGGAATGTGTGGTTATTTTCCATGTAGGGAGTGCCAGTTTCTGTCTGTAACCTGCAACTTTGATAGTTTACATATATATTTTTTACCCTCAGGGCTAAAGGTTTCCAGCATCAACGAATGACCAATGGAGCCATGAATGTAGAAATTGGCAATCCAACCTACAAAATGTACGAAGGAGAGCCAGACGATGATGTAGGGGAACTACTGGATGCCGACTTCACTTTAGATCCAGATAAGGTACTAGAGCAGCATTAGTGAAGGCAATTGTAAATCTTTTTTTTTTACCATACCTCCAAGTTTTCTAAAGTAAACCCCTCACAGTGGCACCTCCATGCAATTTTGCATCATACAGTAATGTTATGTAAACTTGCACAAAAAGCTGTGTTTGCAGCTAAAAGTCTGATCCAAACACAAACCTGGACGAAGAACACCCCTAAAAAAAGAGTTGAAGATGTGCGGAGGCCATACATGCCACTTATGACTAAGAGTACAAACACATATAGTATTTTATTTGTGTAATAAGAAAAATTGCCGTATTTTTCGCCTTATAAGATGCCCTTTTGTCAGTTTGTCTTATAAAGTGAATACTAAATGAACACTTCCACTATGGAAGCTCTCATTAGTATGCAGGAGGTGCAGGGAGTAGTGACTGGTGCTGGGTGCATACCACTTTCTGGTCTTCTGCCGGGCACTGTGTAAAATGTCAGATCATAGTGCATATAGGCGTGAACTAGGACTTGACACTGCGTGACATCAGGTCACAGTGCAGCGTGGGGCCTACAAGAAGACCAGGGAGCGGTGAGTGCCCGAAGATCGCACCATCCAGAGCAGGACAGGTAAGTTCAATTATTTCATGTCTGATCTGAGGTCTGATGAGAATTGGGGGTCTTATCTTAAGTCTAATAAGTGGGGGGTCTGATTGAGGAAGGTCTAATCTGAGGTCTTATGAGTTGGGGGGGCCTGATAAAGATTGGGAGGTCTGAACTGAGGACTGATGAAGATTTGGGGGTCTGATGAAATATATCTTTTTTTTTTTTTTTTTTACTCCTTTAAAACCTAGCTGCCTCTTTATAATCAGGTTTGTCTTATAGGGCGAAAAATACGGTAAGTCTAGTAGCAAACCATTAATTACATAGGGGTGTAACCTGAAGGTCTTTTGTCCTAATATGCAACCTGTAACCAAGTGTACCGTGCCCTCCCCCAAATGTCAATCGATATTGATAATACTAGGGCCTGGAACCAACTGCTCACTCCATTTGGAGACACCATAGTTCTGCGACGACTTCTATGCAGTACTTGAAATGTTTTTTCACCACTTGATTGCAATCCTAAATTGTGTTTTGTTGTGTATCTCTTCACTTGCAGCCTACAAACTTCACTAATCCGGTCTATGCCACTTTGTACATGGGAGCTCAGAATAGCAGAAATTCTCTAGCAAGCACGGATGAAAAGCGAGAGCTGCTGTCCCGCGGAGGAGAGGACGACTTCTCAGACCCTTTGGCATAGGGTGAAAATTTTAGTAAAAGGAGAAAAAAAATTAATAAAAAAAAAACGTTTTAAAATTATGGCGAAAACACACACACAACCTAACGGTGTATAAAGTGTATAAATGAAGGACTACTTTTATATTGATCTCAGTATTATAAATATATTTTTTCCTTGCCATTATTTTCTGGAACCTGTCTGAAATCCTTCACCTCCTTGCCCACGGGACTTGCCTGTAACAGGACTCTGCAATAAACACAAGTGGCAGACCTTGTCAAGCAGATCTAGGAGAGATGAAGAGAGAGAAGCAAAGAAAGATACAAGATAGGCAGCTCGTCTTAAGAGGAAGAGGAAACATACACACACGAGAGGGGGTGCTTTTATTATTTCAAGGGCTGGCCTTTTAATCAAGACTGTTACGTTATTTTATCCACTTCATAACTTGCCAGCATGGTACAAAGTAACCGGACTGAAACGCGTCAAACGAGCTACCGGTATTCTGTATCCACTACTTTCTTTACCTGCTTCTTGTTTTAGCTACAGCATACAGTACATAATAGGTTTAAATCATTTTTATTTTTTTAATCCTTTTATGAAGAGTGTGATGGTATTTTTGTTTTGCTCGAGCCTTTTGTGGGGTTAGCGGCATATACTCTTCAGATGAATAATTCTCTGCAGTTTGAGGTTCAGCCCCATCACTGCCATAGCGACTTGCAGCTGAACAGGTAAATCATTGGACTGGAATTCTAGGCATTTTGTGTGAAGACATGAAAGGATAGCTGCCATAGTCATGGTCCACCTTCCAAGAGCTGCTTCTGTAGATTAATATTGTGCCTGATTACTGGAAAGCCAAAAGAACAACCCCAGCTGGAGAAAAGACTCCCTCAACAATGAATGTGCTCCAGAAGAAGCTTTGTCTTGCTTCCAGTACCATTACCTTCATAGGGCTTTTTGTTCTGTTTTTCCCTTTTTATTTTTGCAGCACAATTGGTACTGCCTAGAAGTAAAGAAAAAAAAAAAAAGCGCTTGTGCTTCTTTAATTCCTAAAAAATAGATGCCTGGAGATGAAAAACATGGCAGACATTGATTTTCATATTTTACTATGAAAATGTTAACTTTCTGACTAAAGAGAAGTTTTGCAAACAGTTCCCCAAATGATCTTTTCCTTTCCTGAAAATATATACGGTAGTTTTTTTTTTTTTTACTGCACATTCACTTGGTTATTCCTTTCTCACCCTAATCCCCACTAGTCTTTTTGTAATAAATTGTCTTTACATACTACACTATAGGAGGTGAGCATAGATGGGCTTTAGCACAATCTCTTAAATTAAGAATGTTCTCCTTTTTTTTTTTTTTTCCTTTGTGGCACTGCACTTTTAAATTGGACCTATGTATGAGACACATACAGGGGCGATGGCTATTTTGTGGACTGGTCCAATATTGAGCCTATCAGTGTAATAGGAACTAGTAACATTGCAGAGGGTGGTGTAGCTAGATTTTAGTTGACTGTAGAGTGCCTTTACATGGGTATTAGTGCAGCCCACAGAATGGCCACCTCCGCTGTGTGTATGTGTTGGCTACACTTTAAGCTTATGTATGTTCGTATAGCAGTTGATCAACATTTCCGTGCCTGGTGGCTTTGCCTTACCACGATGAACTGACAGTGATGGGCAGTTTTCTTTTTATGCAGTTTGCATCATTCCCCCTCCCCCCCCCCCCCCCCCCCCCTCTGCTCATGTACAATTTATTGTGCTTTTTTAGTTTACTATTTTTCACGGAAGCGTAAAATGCCTTGAAAGTAATAGCCAGGTCAAGATAGCTGTGTGATTGAGTGGAAAAGTCACGGTAACTCAAGAACCACCTTGTAACTGCCACTTTTGCAGTAGATGATGCCATTTCTTTTTCCTCTAGAGTTAAGATTTTCAGGTCAGTTTGCACACATTTGGTAGCAGCGTAATAGCAGAATTGAACTATAAGCATCTCCGATTCCTAGTGTATGGTCATCATAACCTGTAATCCTCATCGCCAGTTAGAAGAAAGGATGGGGTGTCATCTGGGTCACCATTTACCAGTATGACAAGGTTTCTAAATGAGTCCTGGAGAGGCCTGGCCGTGATCATCTTAAAATATTAATATGCTTTTAGGAATGTAAGAGTTAGGCAATAACTTGAAACATTAATGTAATATCTTTAGTGTAAATGGATAACAGAAGAAACTTTTGAAATTTTCGTTTGCACCTTTAAGCCCTAGGATGACAATTCACATAGTGGTGGTTTTGTTCCCGCAGTATTAGCCAAAACAGCCACTGATGTGCAGACTACACAATTTTTTTCTTTTTAGAAATGTTTGTTTTGGAGAATATTGTTGCACTATATAGCCTTACTATGTAAACTTTATTCATTTGTCTTGATCATTTCATTGCCTCATCCCAACGGAACTTGTTCCATTAGGCCAAATCACATTCCATAGATTGCTCAAATATTGCCAGAACACCCTTCTAACAAGTCTCCTCTGCTAAAAGGGCCTTGTAAGGTGTACTATAGCTTTGATTTGTTTTCTTTTTTTAACAGTACATCATCCTTCTCTCGCACACTCTTTCTGGTTTCATCTTCTCAGATATGATAATGGTACATTATGTTAACATGCAGTATTTTTATTTGTTAAATCTGAAAAGCACTCATTTCAAGAGGTTTTATCGGGCTGAATTGAGGGAGGCAGGGTTACAAAAAGAGTTTTAATAATTTTTGCTGGATTACTTTACAACTTAAATAACACAGAATATTGTTATAAATAAAATTGAAAATTATACCTAATTTTGTGTTGTTTTCTTACAGTAGGGTCTGTGTGTACAGAATGAAGAACTTCTTGGTGATTTAAAACAGTATTCTTAAATTGTACCTGAGTAAAAAAAAAAAAAAGTTTGCATAGTGACTGTGCTTCTTTGGACAGTCATAACTGTGAAGGAACAGTTATGTTTTGGTTTCCCAAATGTTTTTTCAGCCATATTGTTCCCTTTTTCAGCTACACAGCTAGATGCATTTCTTTCAGAAGCAGGATGCATCTCCCTTCTGGTAGCACTTGTGATGCTGTGACATCACATTTCACTTACTTCCCTTATTTTCAGAGCTGGAACTCACGGAACTGATTAGGAGAGATAAATCACACAGAAAGGAAGGAGGCTTCTGTGATATTCAGAAGCGGTGTAGACGCAGTTTTTTTAAAATCAGGCTGGGGTGCTCAGCTAGCTCTGACACTCCCCCACTTCCCACTCAGCCGTCTTCTGAGTCTCTGTTACCAGGGAAGAATCTTGCCGAACAGGCAGTGGACTGCAACTTAGTTGGAAGTGGGACCCCTAGTGACTATGTCTCTACAGCTTTTTTTCAGGTGGATGCAGGCATATTTTTTAACGCCCTCGCTACCAGCGCCGTACATGTACAGCGCTGGAGCGATGTGTAAACATGGCGCTCGCTCGCACGTGCAGCGGGCGTCATGGCCGGCAGATCTCTGCTGTTTCATACAGCAGAGACCCACGGCTAATTACAGTGACCGGCAATAATGCCATTTGCGGTAATTAAAGCCGAGATGACTGCAACTAAATGTGCAAAAACCCGTAAGAGATTGCTACCAATGCCCTGTGTGGCCAATTCGTGCATCGGTAGTTGCGCTGAATGCTTTAAGCCTCGCTAACGAGGCTGATAGTATTCATGCTTCAATTCTTATTTTGGTCACCAGATAGCAGGCCAGGATAAGAAATTAGCAAATTCAGGTTTAAATGTCAATTTAAAAATCCCTGATAGAACAAAATCCCCCCCAAAAAAACATTATTTATAGGCTCATATGAGTTTAAAAATGATCACAAAAAAAGTAAAAAAAAAAGAAAAGTTTGAATCACTCCCCTTTCCGTAGAATTAAAAAATAAATAACAATAAATCAAAACATCATGGATACCATTGCAACCAAAAACACCCATACTATGAAACAATTAAAAAAAAAAAAATCCAATACGGTGAATGGCGTAACAGAAAAAAGGGTCAAAATGGCCAATTTGACATTTTTTTTATTTATTGCGTCTCTTACCGAATATTTTTTTTTATAAATCAATGAAAACCACAGATTGTTCTGCAATAAATGAGCCCCTAAACAGCTCAGTAGACATAAGTATAAAAAAGTTATGGGGGTCAGAATATGGTGATGTAAATATATATATTTTTTAATCAAAGTTTACATTTATTTTTATACTATTTAGACATACAAAACCTATACATATGGGGTATCGTTGTAATCGTACTGACCCAGAGAATGAAAAGCAAGTTTTTCCGTAAACGAAACGCCGTGGGAACAAAACCCGTAAAACGGTGAAGGAATTGCGTTTTTTTTTCTCCAATTCCACCCTATTTGGAATTTGTTTACCGCTTCCCACTACATTTTTTGCCATAATTAATGGTAGCATTAGAAAGTACAACCTGTCCCACAAAAAATAAGCCCTCGTACAGCTTTGTGACCAGAAATATAAAAAAGTTATGACTCAAAAAATAGGGAAGAAAAATGAAAACGCAAAAACTAAAAAAAACCTCCTGTATCCTAAGGGTTAAATAAAGTGATTTAGAAATTTGTTAGTTACACCATTCTGTATTAAATTAAATTAAATGAAATGAAATTGTGTGAAAGTACAGTTACTCTTTAAGGCCTTCATACACATCAGTTTATTGCTGGCTGAACCTGGAAGGGTCTGTGGGGATCTTCTCTCTCCCACGACATCTGATAATTATACATATTTAGTGTTGTTTTCTAAAGATGGATTTACACGTAAAGTGAAGCCAATTATCTGGAAGCAAGCGTTTCATCCCGACAACCGGCTGCTCCTTCAGTGGAGATGAAGCACTGCATTTACATGCAGCGATCACCTCCACAGTATTGCTACTTCGCTCCTCATACAGTTGCATTGTTTCCGGTCAGCACAGTCTGTTTTCCAGAAATTACAATTTACTTTTCTGCACAAATGAAAGTTTCAGTGATCGGCTGCAGACGGGCAGATTGTTGTCCCCGAATATCGGGCCGTGTAAAGTGTTTGTGTTTCCAGAATGGAGAGAGAAGTATCAGTTAGGCTAAATGCACCCGATCAGGATTGCGTGCAGATTTTCTGTAAGGAAAATCTGCACCGGAGGTCATGTACATTGTATTCTATGAGAATTTGAAATTCTCAATGCACACAATGTGGATTTTTTCCTTGCGGATCTTGACCTGCGGTGCAAATTTTTTTTCTCCGCACATGAATCCTGAGCGTGTGCATGTACCCTTAAAGTGAATATTTTCACTTGATCCTTTTGTTCTCCCGGGAGATGAGATGCCACCATAGGTGTCTTGCAGCAGTTTTCTACCCTCTCCCCATTAAATAACATACCTATTCAGTTAGACATGTATGGGGGAGTCAGTAAAGATAGATTTTATGCTTAGTGGTCGCTTGGCCAATAGCTATTGAATGTGTATGGGCCACCCTTAGACATTTAGACACTCTTGCTCAGCTGGTTTTGGAACTCTTATAGAAGGGAATTGAGAGAGCCTCCCTTGCACAACCACTTCTCCATTCATAGTGGCAGCATCAGGCAGGTTCCAGAGACCCCTATTCTATGGGTATCATGGGTCTTAAAAGCTGTGAAGAGCTCCTGCTTACAGGCAGAGTTTTATATACCCTAATTTTGCATCCATGCATTGCAAATATAAGATTTTGGGTATGCATGCACCATGTAAGAATTTTTATATCCACCAGATGGCGCCACATTCCTACCAAATCCACTTGGAGCTTTATATGACAAACCAATTATTTATGTATAACAGTGATTCTTTAACATTTTCACCAAATATATGCCTATCTTTTATGCTATGCAAAAATAATTAAAGGTAAGAAAGTTGTCTACAGCACCTGTGCAGGAAATCATATTGGCAAATTTGCTGGCAATTGAGAAAAGTTTTATTTCCTGTAAATGGCAAAAACAGACACTTCAGCAGGCACATAGTCATTGCCACCACCCTTAACCTAGCTCTAATTACAACACCATAAACTTAATTTTTAGAAGAGAGAGATTACAATTTCCGACTGGAATATGGTTTATAGCAATAACTGTCTAATGATTGTGTCTGATAGATGTTATCTGACCACATCTACTTTTGTAATCGATCATAACTTGTAGCTATACAGTATCGGGTTAAACTATATGACAAATTTGGTGCAGAACTAGAAACGTCTATCTAGGTTTATACAGGGGCGAACTGGGATCTTAAAGTTGCCCTGGGGAGGGGGAGGGGGGAATGTGCTCCTATGTTGTAGGCAGGTCCAAATTGACAGAAGGCAAGGCAACATAAGTAAGCAGGGACAACAAAAGTAGGCGGGACAGCAATACCTTAATGCAGCACAAAATACCACCCGGGCAGAACCAATATTCCAAAAGGCAGAATTTTCAAAATAACGCCTCAGCAGAACAAAATACAACAGTGCAGCACATGATATTGCCTCCCCCAATGCAGTATTCAAATGCATCCTCCTCCTTAAGCCTGCAATACAGTTGAATTCAGGAGGGCACTTGCGGCCTCCGGCCAGATGCATAAGTACCTGATGCTCCTAGCATTAATTATTGTTAAAAGGATCAGATGTACCCAGCCAGCGACCATAAGGAGGGCTCCGGCCATCCCCTTGGGAAATTTCCCTGTAGAGTCTATGGCCAATCTGCCCCTGGCTTTATACCACCTATTGGTTGGCTTAGACAGGATTTTATGACACAATTGTGGTGCACTTTTGGCACAAAATGTTTAATGTTAGGAAGCACCCTTTCCTAGTAAGCTGCACCCATTTCCCAGTTAGCCATGCCCTGTTCTCAACTAGGTGCATGTAATTTCTCTGAATCTAGATATAAGACATTGTGCTAAAATCTACATTATTAAATGTGGCCCATTATGAGCAGGATCATTAAAGCTTACACAAGTGCAGCAGCATGTGTGTCACAGGCAGTGTGCAGTTTCTGGCCCACTACAGGGAGGAATAGAGATGACTGGTGCTAGACTGCCATCACCTATAGCTAACTTATTTTGAATTCTAGTAAAGCTGGATGACCACCCAGGAGGGAGTGGAAATAATGTCCATATTTGTTCTCCTCTCGAAACTCTGCAAAAATAAATATTTTGCAATTTCAGCAGGGCTATTCTGCTACTGACGTATGTGAGAGAATTCTATAAGTGTGTTAGTGGCAATTTCTTGTACAAGCAATTGAAGACGGTGAACTTGGTATAATGGTTTTCCTAGCAACACTGGTTTTATATAGAATTCCAGGGTGGGAGATGCAATGTCTTTAAATAATTTATTGAATATACCTTGAGAAATGATCATCAAGGTCAAAGGAAAATCCTCTCTCCAGCTTTGTGAAGCATGTCTTACAAACCGGAAGAGACAGCAGGACACAGGATGTCAGCTCACAGAAGAGGAGGAGTTACAAGATGAATGACCATGAATTACAAACATAGATAACTTCATAAAACCAAAGATAACAATAACCACTACATGGCAGCAAAGTACACCAAGTATAGTGGATAACAACACAATGCAATTAAACTAATTCTAATTCAGAAGTCATAGCTGGGACAGCACAAGGACAATTCAATGGTATTTGTTCTCTCATTTAATAGTATTTTTATAATGCACCTATTTTTCAAAGGGAGGTTGAAAATATTGGATTTAAACAAAGAAATAGCACATTCATCTTTGGTTTGCTGTTATCATACAGTTATCATAAAAGCACAATAATGACATCAACTTGTCTGTCATCAGCTGAGGAATATGATATACATTGACCTTGTTTTTTAAAATTTGAAAGGTCGCTGAAAAAAAAAATCAGGACTGTCTCACCAGTGATTAAATCTAGGTCAACAACAGACAAACGCTATCTTTCTGAATCTAGGATCTGAAGTTGCCAAGGTTGGCTGGATTGTACATCCATCATTTGCTTTGGGAGAGGGGGGTGCTACTGTCAAGATTCCGCTGTATATTAGGTGACCAAAAGCGGGGCTCCCTTTCATACAGATATTCTATCAGCGGCGGCCAGTGTCATACGCTTTGTGGACAAAACTAATGGGACACCTGCATGAGCTTTTACAACCTCCATTCGTGAGCTTTCCAGATTCATGTCTTTTCCGCAAACTATAGAGCATGTTCTATGTGCATGAGGCCAATATAGAATTTGTCCTTCATGCAGCTCATCTACAAAATGTTGTTGTGTATCTGAAGGAATTTTAGGGTTCAGGGGGATACTGCATCTCCTAATTGGTGTAAGGAGTCTCATAGTCCAGGCACCGCTCTGGGAATAGGGTATGCAAATGAGCTCTTGGCAAACTCCGCCTCTGATGCTGCCAGATGTAAGGTAGCTATTCTATAAGTCAATGTTCAACCTTTTAAACAGACCTTGAGACATGACTTGGATAATAAATGAGCCAACACCTCATCTGCAGACAGCTGTTTCAGGGTAATTGCTCCTCATCAGTGCAGAGCAGAGAGTACTGACCTAACTGGGTGAGAGGCCTGGGTCAGGATTCGGGAGATACTATATCTCCTCCATATGGAGAGTGCCTAATTGGCAAGGGGAGTCTTATAGGCCAAGCAATGATTCTCTGGCGTTGTGGGAATATTTGCACATTTATCTAGAACAGTATTTGTGAGGTCAGACACTGCTGTTAGATGTCTGATTTTCATGACATAGCTACTAATTGAACTTTAAAGGGGTTATGTATATCAAGTTACTTGTTCAGCATAAACATGTTAGGAGATTCTTCAAAGACCATACCTGCCAACATTTGAGAAGTGACACTAAGGCTGCTTTGAAACAGCCATGTGTGGTCCTTGAAAATATGGTCCATGTGATGGCTACATTTCTAGCACTGACAAAGACTTGTTTGGACTCACTGCATCATAGTGATCTATGATGTTGTAACTTCCGGTCCGATCCATGGGTCTACCGTTTGTTACTTACAGCATTGTTCAAATTTCCGACCATAGACCCATGGTCTGACTGGAACTCCCAGCATCACAGATCTCTATGATGCAGTAACTTAAGCAATAAAACAAACTCTGTTTCATGGACCACACACACCACCATGTAAAAGGGAGACTCCAAAGTGAAGTAGTGTGCAACTCAATTTCTGCCATTATGCTCCATCGATTTATATAGGACATGTCCCCAATACCAATAGTGCATATGATCCCTTCATTACCTCAAAATGACTCCAGACTCCCCCAAAAAGAACAGACACAAACTCCCCTAAGGCTACTTTTACACTGGCAATAGACCATTCTGGCAGGCTGTTCCGGCAGGGGAACAGCCTGCCCGATCCGTCCTACAGTTTGCACACGTGTGCTAGCCAAAGTCCGCCCGGCCCCATTCACTACAATGTGGACCGGCCTCAGATCTAACCACAGCATGGCAAACGTGTCGAGAGATGGCTGGACAAAAACTACAGTGTGCAGTGGACTTCCCTGCAGCCCATGTTTGCAAACAGTAGTAAGGATCCCCTGCCGAAACAGCATGCTGGAAAAGCCCTAACGCCAGTGTGAAAGTAGCCTTAATATAGTAAATAGATGATTGGACTCCCAAAGTAAGTAGGAGCCCCAGCCCAGACTCCTGGAAATATAGACACCAAGAGAAAAAGTATCTTATATATGTTCATTATTTTGCTGTATTCTGTCTGCTGCTCACAGTCTGGCAAATTTATTCAAGCTACTGCAAATTATTAATAGTGGAGGTGGGACTCTGCCCAGAGAATGTCTTTGAAAGTCATAAATTCCTGATGAAAACATGAAATTCTTCTCTTTCTCTTGTGCTGATGCTTGTAAAATAGGAGAACAGGTCAGAGACAGCAACATCTGCTGGTGGAAAATTATTACTGGGAGTCAGAGTTATATCCACATAAAAATGAAGACAACATTTCATGCTAAGTAAACACATAATCCGCTTCCTCCCACTAATACTGCATTTCTTGATTTTACTCACTGGGATCATCAAAATATTTCTCTTCCAACTATATGAGGACCTTCAAGGAGGCTTGTATATAAATCTCAGAACCCCATTATGAAACATATGGTGGGGGAAATGTATCAAGACTACTTCAAGAGAAATATGAAACAATTACCCATAGCAACCGAATCGGATTCCAGCTCCAGAGATCTTTGGAGAACAAAAGTGGTAGCTTTGATTAGTTTATATTGACAGCTGCTCCTCTTCCCCTTATATTAGTAAGAGATAAGTCTCCTCCATTATATTCCCCCTTTAAAAAAAGTTTAGATTTATCCAGCAGCACTTACCCCAGAAGTCTGGCAGAATTATCAGAAGAATCCACTGATGAAAATGAAATCATGCCACTTTTTTTTTTTCATCTTCTGAGACATTTGTAATTCATAGGACCCCGTGGAATCTGTAACAATGACAAATCCACCAATTGTTTTTGTTCTCGCGTATTTCATGGTTTTGTTTCTTGCAAGGAAGATCAGACTCTACCTCATTTGTATCTGCTTTATGCCTGTTCTTACGAGACAGAAACTAATTATTGCAGTTGCCCTCCCTATACTAATGCTGAAGCCCAGTTGAATGTTTGTTCTATGACTGTAGGAAGCCCCAATAGAGGGAGATTATTAGTTTTATGACAGGTTTTCAGAACACCAGGGCTATGCATGTGAGCAAAAATAGTTGTTCTGTGTTCTATTGGGAGAGCGCGCACAGAAGCCCTGAGCTGTATATTCAAATGAAAGGATGCAACGTGAGTCAGCTTCCATAGTGCACGATGCCTGCTCCTGGGGGCCGCCTTCTGCCCGCTCTCCTGTCTTCCCAGACTTTCTAAAATAACATTTTCTATTCTTTCTTGTTGCTGAATTTGTGGGTATGCAGTCTGTATGAAGAGCTATTTAAAAGGCATCTGTCAGCAGATTTGTACCTATGATGCTGGCTGACCTGTTCCACTTGGCAGCTGAAGGCATCTGTGTTGGTTCCATGTTCATATGTGCCCGCGTTGCTGAGAAAAATGATGTTTTACTAATGCAAATCAGCCTCTAGGAGCAACGGGGATGTTGCTGGTACACCTAGAGGTTGTGCAATTGCCATGCCCTCTGCCCTTTGATAGGGCCAGGCATAATGACATTTTCACAAAGTGCAGAGGGCACAACAGTTGCAGATTTCCTTCTGTTTCTTCATTCTAAATAGTAAAATCGCTGTATTATCCCGTATTGTTGCATCACTATATTTAAGAACCCCTGCTGTTTTAAGGCAGCGTCACTCCTGTGAGCACCACGTCCCTTTTATTCTTTACCAGGCGCAGCTTCCTACTGTGCCTAATACTACAGCTCAGTCTTATTCATATGAATGGGACCGAGTGGTATTACCAGGCACAGCCATTACCAAAAGAAGCCAGCTGTGCCTACTAAACAATGAACGGTGGGCCTATAGTTTTCATTCACTATTATATTGCTGTATTGCATGTAGTTTGCTTTGTTTTAAATTTGTCCCTGGTGTTTCCCTGTACTCTGGCTCTGATGTCATCTGTCCCTCCATTCTTCCTGTTCTAGTGCACCCCATGCTATGCCGTTGTAGTATTCAGACATTCCTGTTGAGCGGTGGCAAATAATCATCCTTTCTCCTGCTGTTTTTGCATATCTACAAATATTCAGCTTGAAGAGAAATCTCATTTGGATTCTTTATACACACCTCTTCAGTGGAGTTGATGTCTTATAGATTTCGAGGTATAAGTACTGGTCTAATACAGACAATCCTACCCATACTGTCTCAAGACCCTTACACTTGCAGCTTAGGTATGGACTGAACAAACTGAATGGATGCTGTGTTTGTTGCCTCTTCAATCGGCTAATTGGGGGTTCCCGAGGGTCAAAACACCACTGATCTGATATTCCTGGCCTATCATAATTCATACGATCATCATACTGATGACCTATCCTCTGGGAACTGATATAATGGGTATCTCCCACCAAATAGTGGAGTTCTTGAGTGACGGGGTGATGTCTAATGTCAAGTGATGGCCTGATAGCAGTGCACCCTGCATGCGGAGTCACACCACAGTCCTGAAATGAGAGTCAGAAGAAGGAGTGAAAAGAATGTCAAGTGAAGGGGTTCGGGAGAGTGTTAACCGGGAGAATGATGCAGAAGAGGCATCTAGCACGCCACAGAGGGAGCAGCTCAGAGGGAAGCTCTGAGCCAATACAGCTGGCCTCACCTGAACCTGAGTGTATTCAGCAGTCCCAGAGGTCCACTAGTCCAAAAAGTGAGCCCATGTAATACCGCAATCAGCAGACATTGTAACTGTTCTGTGTAAGAACTGTGCCCTCTACTTGTTGAGTGAGCTGAAACTGGCATGCTTATGCAACTCTATGAAGTATAAAGCCTACTTGTGTTTGCCCTGTCCCAATTGTCTGCTGATTTTCTTAAATGCCTTTTTGTACCTTAACTAAACCTGTTAACTTTGTGACTTGCCAGTGTCATAACTATAACCACAAGGGCACCATACAGGGTATTACCTGGAACCTATCAGGTGACCCAGCAATTGCTCTGCCACATAGAAGACCAGTACTATAAACTAGCTGCGGGCCTTGTTACAGATTTTCATTTTGCCTAAGAACTTTAGGCTGTACCTCTGGGACTGGGTACATATTAATTTGCTTTAGAGTTGCACTATATTAGCAATAGCAATGTTATGATAGACTAAATGTCCTATCACCACCTTCATCTGGTCAACCAAAAAGTACCAACACTGAGGGTTATTTAAAAAAAAAAAACTAACAAAAAAAACAAAGGTTGAGGTATAGTAATATTAAGTGAACTATGTACATATATAGCTACTATGGAAAAGTGGAGTGCAGATACAGTTGTACTTGAAAGTTTGTGAACCCTTACAGATTTTCTATATTTATGCATAAAGTTGACTTAAAACTACATCAGATTTTCACAAAAATTCTAAAAGTAACCAACTCAAACAAATGAGTGAAAAACACTACACTTGGTCATTTATCTATTGAGGTAAATGATCCAATATCACATATCTGTGAGTGGTAAAAGTGTGTGAAGCTTTGCTTTCAATATCTGGTGTGCAGCAATTACTGTTGTTGATTAGTCCAGCACATCAATTTGGAGGGATTTTAACCCATTCCTCAATAGCTTCAACTCTGTTATGTTGGCGAGTTTCCTTCCATGAACTTTTCACGTCAGGTCTTTCCACAACATTTCTGTTGGATTTTCAGTCAGCATTTCGTCTTGGCCATTCCAAAACCTTAACTTTATTCTTCTTTAGCCATTGTTTGCTGCCTGACCCATGTTCACTTGATATTCATGATTTGCTAGTGTAACTCAAAATTCATTGTTGCCTCAATAAGTCATACTGGCCCAAATGCAGCAAAACAGGCCCAAACTATGATACCACCACCACCCTGTTTCACAAATGTGAAGTTTTTGTGCTGGAATGCAGTGTTTTCCTTCTCCAAACCTAATACTTCTTATTAAAACTAAAACGGTTCTATTTTGCTCTCATCTGCCCATAAAACATTGTTCCAATAGCCATCTGACATTTCCAGGTGATCTTTAGTAAACTGCCGATGGGCAGCAATGTTCTTTTTGGAGAGCATTCAAATCCTGCCATGCATACTATTGGCCTCCTGATACTGGACTAATGAACATTAACATTAGCTAATGTGAGAAAGGCCTTTAGTTGCTTAAAGGTTACCATGGGTTTCTTTGTAACCTTGCAGACTTTACACACCTTGTTCTTTATGTGATCTTTGTTGGTTGCCCACTTCCGGGGGAAGGTAATAATGGTTTAGACTAACTATGGATTGGTGGAAGCCAAACTCTTTAGCGCTAGTTTTCGAACGTGTTTATAGTTTGTTGTGCATCAACAACTCTTCTGAAGTCCTCAAAAATCGTTGTTCGTGCCATGATACTCTTCTACAAACATGCTCTGAAGATCAGACTTTGATAGAGCCCTGTTCTTTAAATAAAAAAAGTTGCCCACTCATACCTGATTGTCATCCCATTGATTGAAAACACCTGACTAAAGTGTCAGATACTTTTGCCACTCACAGACATGTGATATTGGATCATTTTGTTCTCAATAAATAAATCAGCAAGCCTAATATTTGTCACTCATTTATTTGGTTTGGATATCCCCCATACTCTGGAACTCGCTACCCCAACATATCAGACTCTCACCTACAGTGGAATCCTTCAAAAGAAACCTGAAAACCCACCTCTTCAGACAAGCCTACAACCAGTGACCCTGCTGCCTCTATACCGCCATGACCAACTTAACCCGCACCTACTGTGTCCTTCTCCCATACCATGTAGATTGTAAGCCCACACGGGCAGGGCCCTCTCTCCTTCTGTACCAGTTTGTAACTCATTTTGTTTATGATTAGTGCAATTGTCTGTATTATGTATGTGCACCCCTTATCATATGTACAGCGCTATGGAATGAATGGCGCTTAAATAATAAATAATAATAATAATAATATCTTTATCTACTTTTAGGACTTTTGTGGAAGTCTAATGTACTTTTAGGTCAAATTTATGCAGAAATATAGAAAATTCTGAAGGGTTCACAAACTTTTAAGAGCCATTGTAGCTTATTCATGAGTAAAGTCTACTTTTATTATTAAAAGCCCACATAATAGAAATGAGAGAAGCTTTCTCTTTTGTAATAATATAACATACTGTAGTTTTAATTGGTAATAATAATCACAGATGATACTCAGGTTTTATAAGGAAGGAGGAGGTTGTTTAGTGTTTCAATGTACTTGGCAGGGATTTGAGGACTCCCTGTTGCTAGACCAGTCTTAAAGAAGAGACAATTTGAAATCACAGAAAAAAACACTTGAACTGTCTTCAGGAGTTGTATTCGAGGGGAAAGACAATGGTGTGTGTACATATTAACAGTATTGATGGCTTTAGAAGTTTTACATTGCTCCAAACTTTCATAATTCATTCCTAGGGCGTGGTAATAACCAGAAGGTGTTGTTATAGCTAGTTCACACTAAGCTTGTATCACTTCAGTCAGTAGCGTAACTAGAAGTGACTGTGCCTCACAGCAAATTTTTGAATGGGGCTCTCCACCAGAAATCACCTCCACCCGTGCAAATCCCACTCCTGATGCTAGGGCAGGCCAGGCAGCCATTTCCTATACGTGGCTGGCCTGACAAAATTGTATGATTTTCCTAAGTTATGACGTAAAGTCATGATTTTATTAAAGACACGGAGGCGAGTATTGCTTTCTCTTCCTTTACTAAATCCATAGCAGCAAGAAGAGTAACCATGGTAACAACAAAAGAAACACCCCTAAGGGTAACTCCTCCCTCCCATTAGTCCATAAATAGCTTCTCCACAGGGACCACTTCCTCTTTCTTTGATCAACTGCAACGACCCGAACATCCAGACGACCGGGATCTATTAAACCGGATCACTCCAACGGGAGACGACCAAAACCGCAAACCAGACCGGAAACGCACAGCATGGATCCGAGACCAGAACAGGAGATTCAACCTAGGAGAATACAGAAACAAAACAGCATGGTAATCTCAGAGCAATGAAAAATCTCAATTAGCACAATGTCACAGCCGAACTGAATTGACAGGTACAATGAATAAAATACATAACGAAAAAAACGTAAAATCACAGATACAAAACGCTAAAACCACTCGGCAATACATAAGGCAACCAAAACCCCCCCCAACTACAGGGAGGGAAACGGGAGGGCAATACTCGCCTCCGTGTCTTTAATAAAATCATGACTTTACGTCATAACTTAGGAAAATCATACAATTTTATAACAAGACACGGAGGCTCATATTGCTAGTTCAAAGAGAAGAAATAACAGAGGAGAAGGCGTGAGGTCCAGGACGAAAATAAAAATCCCTGGACGTAGAGGCTCTGGACCAGTCCGCTAGACGCAAAACATCCTCCAAGCGGGCTCCAGAAACTGCCATAGACGTAGTGGAAGCCCCTCTAACCGAATGCGCCGTAAAGATGGAAGTATCGACCCCCGAGAGCGAGAGTATCCACTTGACCCAGCGAGAAAGGGTAACACTAGCGACGGGGGAAAACGGCCTACGAAAAGACACAAAAAGATGCGGCGACTCCCCAGACCGCAGGGGCGCCGTCCGCGAGAGATATTCCCTAAAACAGGAAACCGGACAAACCGCGGGACACTCAGAAAAGGCCGGGTAGGCGACAGTAGAAATGCCCGTCTTGGCACGACGAGAGATACTGAAAGAAATCCCCTCCGGCGTGAAAGAGACCGCATTAAAGTCCAAAGCACGGACATCTGAGACGCGCTTACAAGAAACTAAGCAGAATAGAGTCACCAGCTTCGCCGAGAGTTGACGCAGCGAAAGATCCGCATTAGAAGGCCAACGAGATAAAAAATCAATGACCAGGGAAACATCCCACAAGGAGGAGAACCGAGGTCGAGGAGGTCTAGAGAGACGAGAACCCTTAAGTAAACGGCATACCAGAGGATGTTGGCCTGCCGGAAGACCCGAGAAACCCTGATGACGGGAAGAAATGGCTGACCTGTACAAATTAATGGTACGATAGGCCTTGCCATCCTCGAAGAGGGAGGACAAAAACCGCAATACCTCCGTCACGGGAGCCGAAACGGGATCCAGGTCCCGTCCCAAGCACCAACGAGACCAAACTCCCCAGGCTGCTCTGTACGCCCGAATCGTACCGGGGGCCCACGCACTTTCCAGAAGGAATCTAGTTGTTTCCGATATTCCCTCGATGTCCCAGCGACCCCTGAAATCCTGCAAGCCAGAAGACGCAGAGCGTTGTCCAATAGCAGGGGATGGCGTTGACCCAGCGGGCCTAGAAGGAGATCCAGATGGGCCGGGAGAAGGATCGGGTCCGCAATCAAGAGCTCCATCAGCTGTGGGAACCAAGTCTGTGGCCGCCAGAACGGAACCACCAGAACCAACTCCGCTAGCTGGCGACGTACCTGAGACAATACCCTGGGAATCAAGGCGAAGGGTGGAAAAGCGTATAAGAGAGCGCCCGACCAATCCTGGAGTAGTGCATCCACCGCCTCCGAGTGAGGATCCGGCCTCCAACTGTAGTACCTGGGCAGTTGGGCGTTCCAACGAGAAGCAAAAAGGTCCACGGAGAACGGGCCCAAAATGGAATCGATGGAGGAGAACACCGCTGAATCCAACCTCCAGTCGCTGAAGTCCGAGATGTAACGCGAACTCCAATCCGCATGAACGTTGAGGAGACCAGGAATGTACTCCGCCACCACCGTTATCCCCCTGTCCAGACAATAGGACCAGAACTCCTTCGCCAGATGAGTCAACATCGCCGACCGAGTGCCGCCCATGGAGTTCACATACCGGACCGCCGACACATTGTCCATCCTGAGACGTATGCAAGCGCTGGCCTTGCCGTCGACGAAGCTCCGAATCGCGAAGGACCCCGCCAGCAGCTCCAACGCGTTGATGTGCAGAGACGACTCCGACGTGGACCAAGGACCTCCGGTAGAAACGCCTCCGCAGCGGGCCCCCCATCCCTGCAGACTGGCATCCGATTCTATCACCACGTCCGGCTGAGGACCCACGATAGCCTTGCCGTTCCATGCGTCGAGATTGTGAATCCACCACGTCAACTCGTCCCTGGTGTCCTGATCCAGGACCACCAAATCCCCGTAGGAGGCGCCCGCCCGAAGGTGGGCAATCTTGAGCCGTTGAAGCGCCCGGTAATGGAGGGGAGCCGGGAAGACCGCCTGAATTGAGGAAGAAAGGAGACCCAAGACACGGGCTAAGTGGCGTAGGGACACATGAGGCAACCGGAGGGAGTGTCGTAATTCCTTCCGGATGGCCCGAACCTTGGACATAGGTAGACAGAGAGTGCGGGTGGAGGAGTCCACTCTGAATCCCAGGAATTCCATGGACCTGGAAGGTTGGAGACAAGACTTCTCGTGATTGATAACGAATCCCAGACCGGTGAGCAGATAAACGGACAGACGCAGATGAGAAAGGAGCGTAGAGGGATCCCGAGCAATCAGCAGCATGTCGTCCAGATAAATTATCAGACGGACACCCTGTCCCCGAAGCCAGGAAACCACCGGCTTCATGAGTTTGGTGAAACACCAAGGGGCCGACGAGAGGCCAAACGGGAGGCAAGTGAACCGCCAAATCTGATCCCCCCACCGGAAACGCAACAGATCCCTGGACTGTTGAGCAATAGGAACCGTGAGATAGGCGTCCTTCAAGTCGAGTTTGACCATCCACTCGTCCGGGAGGAGAAGATCCCTGAGTAGGTGAATGCCCTCCATTTTGAAATGGCGGTACCGCACATACACGTTCAGACTCTTCAGATTGATCACCGGGCGGAACTGTCCTCCCTTCTTTTCCACGAGGAAAATATCGCTGACCACTCCCCCGCGAGGGTCTGGGGCCCTTTCTATAGCGCCCTTTTCCACAAGGGACCGGAGCTCCGTGTCTATGAGCCTGCGAGACTCTGGGGAGAACTCGCGCGGTCTGCAGGGGGGCAGACAGGACGGGGTGTCTATAAGTTCGATCCGAAAACCCCTGACCGTGGAGAGGACCCACGGGTCGGAGGTGATGCGATCCCAAGCATGCAAAAAATGTCGGAGTCTGCCCCCTATGCATAGGGAAGAAAACAGAGGACACACATGGGGACTTATCAAATGGACATCGGGAACTCGGAGATCCCCTGAATCCTCTGGACCTCCCGAAGGAGCCTCTGGACGGAAAGAAAGGCGTTTGTTGACGCTGGTCTTGGAACGACTGGCGCTGATGAAAGGAGCCTCGACCGGTGGTACGGGTCTGGAAATGCGAACGGCCGGACAGGCGGCCCCTTGAGCTGCCGGCCCTGGTAGAGACCCGGTTCTGGAAGACCTTGCGCATGTTGGATTGCGCTTTATCCAGTGCCGTGAAGGCACCAACAAACTTGCCAAGCTCCTTAATAAAAGGATCGCCAAACAGGAGCCCTTGAGCATCTCTGCCAGACTCGGATAAGGCCATATTGGTGAGTTTAGGCTCAATTTTCATGAGGATTGCTTTCCTCCTCTCAATCGCCAGGGAAGTATTAACATTCCCGGTCACACATATGGCACGCTGTACCCAGCCTCTGAGTTCCTCAGGGTCAATCTGAGTGCCATCTGCTTTGGCTGACTCAGCCAGCTCAAAGATTTTCGTGAGGGGACCTAGGATATCCAGGAGTTTGTCCTGGCAAGCTCGCAGGGCCGAGTCAAGGCCCCTGCGAGGGTGAAAACCCGTTTTGGCCAGAAACTGGACCATTTTAGGGTCCACATTAGGAGTCTCACCGACCTTATTAGGAATAATGGGGCGTGGACATTCAGCCCTTAGCTTGTTGCGGGTGTCCTTGCCCAAGGGAGTTCTAATCCTGGACTCCAGGTAGGAGCGGGGACCCACTCGGCGGACCTGGGGTGGTGAAGGCTATCCGGGTCAAACAGAGGTTCGCCCGATGGGTCAGTAAGGGGGGTGGCAGAATTGCTAGCCCCTAAGCTCCCACTAGTAGAAGGCCGAGATACTGGGACGTAATCGTCCACATCAGGGTCCACCATAACTCCTTCAATATCATCGTCCGAACCATCTGGACGGAAACTCAAAGCCTCCTCATCTGACTCAACTTCAGAGTGATCACTAGGCTCGCGCTGAGCGCGAGCAGATTTCCACCAACGCGACTTTTCTGCCTGGCGCGGACAGGCTCGTTTGCGTGTGCCAGGCACGCTCTCATGCGATAGAACTATGCTATCAGTGGTAGGGTTTCTGGAGGCAGTGGTTACAGGAGGTGGCATGCTGGGAGGAGCTCTGGGAATAAGGGCCTGAGAGATGGACTGGCTGATGACCGAAGACATGGATCCCATAGCGGCAGCAACTGCCTGGGATATGGACTGCTGCAGAGCCAGAGCCTGGGCATCAGCAGGGGACATAGTAAACGACCCATGAGCCGTAGGAGGTCCCTGGGGTATGGGAGTCAGGGAGCTGGGGATAGGGGTGGCAGGATCCTGAGACATATCTGCAGAGTTAGTCACTCACACAGAAGGAACTAATGTGTGGGCAGAGATCGCTAAGGAAACCAGGTGAAACAAGCGAGATGCAGGGCCGGAATGGCGCTGGGGCGGAAGACACTGAGCAGGGCCGGAAAGGAGCCGCGGCAATAGGGGAACGCCCCCCCTGCTCCAAAACCCAATAGGAGCGGGAGGAAAAGAAGCGCCGCCCAGCGAAGGACCGCCCCAAGAAGGAGGAGTGTCCCGAGAGCGGACGGGGACACCAAGATGGCGGAGATAGCCGGCGCCCGAATTCCAAGATGGCGCCCGAAGTCTCGAGAATCGCGAGAGTTCGGGCGCAGGGAGAATCTACGGCTGCAGAAGGAGACGAATATGGCGCCCGCACGGAGGGCCCCAAATGGAATCCAGAAGCGGGATAGAATGCGCTCCCCGTCCGTGAACAAACCCCCCGGGGGACAGAAAAACGAGAGAGGTAACCAGTGGATAACAGAGAGAGGGCAAAGTGGGACAGCAACAACCACAGATATATACTAAATAAACCAAGGGAAATAAAACCCACAGAGTACCTAATGAAATAGGGGATGACAACCCCCTTCCCCCGACAGTGGGGAAAATTGTAAGGCCAACACAGCTATAAAGACCATACAAAAACAGTTAATATAATAAGACCAAATAGAGCACTTATCTGCTATGGAGCAGCAAAGAAAGAGGAAGTGGTCCCTGTGGAGAAGCTATTTATGGACTAATGGGAGGGAGGAGTTACCCTTAGGGGTGTTTCTTTTGTTGTTACCATGGTTACTCTTCTTGCTGCTATGGATTTAGTAAAGGAAGAGAAAGCAATATGAGCCTCCGTGTCTTGTTATAAAATCTTTCGGTTCTCCTCCTGGGTGGGCCCCTTCTGAGTTTGGCCCCGTAGCAGCTGCTTTCCCTGCTTCCACTAGAGCGAATCCCCTGACTTCAATCTTCTCACATACAATTACTTTACAAAGTTGTGTTATTTATGATATATGGCATATATTTGTACAAATATTTCCTACAAAGTTATTATAGCATGCCATACTCTGCTAGCAATAAAGCATATGGCACATAGCCCGCACATGAAACAAATGTTAGACTTAAAGGGATTTTACTATCACACACAATGGGGGCATATCGCTAAGATATCCCCCATTGTCTGATAGGTGCAGCTCTGGACTCATGCTTGAAAACCATTTTGAGGAACATTTTCCAGGTCTCAGGAAAGCCAAAAGACCATTTAAGTCCTTTCATGAAGACGGGGAAACCGCTGGGGTTTGTAATGTGAAAATCCACTCAATGTATGTGAAGGGAGTTTGGGCTGCAGCAGGTGCTTGGTTTTCTGCAAACCCTATTCAAAAGAATGTGACAATCATAGAAATGTCTGTAACAATATGTGACCATACCATAAAATCTTAATAAACTTTACAGTGTATCCTAAGGCACAATGCCAAATGTTGCATAGAGATTTAATTTAAAAGGGTTGTCCCATTACACTAACTTATCCCCCATGCACAGGATAGGGAATAAGTGCCTGATCAGCAGGGCTCTGACCACTGGGGCCCCCGCCCATCACAAGAAGGGGGCCTATGCTGCCAGTTTGAATGGAGCAGCAGACATGTATGTGTACCTGCTGCTCTATTCCCCTCTATGGGACTGCCAGATGTAGCCAAGTACAAACGTTCAGCTATCTTGGTAGTCCAATAGAGCTGAATAGAGTGGCAGGGCACATGTGTCACTAACGCTCCATTCAAATGGTGGAACACAGACCCCCATTCTTGTGATTGGGGGAAACCTACGGTCAAACCTCAGCCAAACAGACACATCCCCCTAAACCTCAGCCAAACAGATACATCCCCTACACTGTAAATAGGGGATAGGTTGCCGTAATAAGACAACCTCTTCATGACATCCCCCATACATGAATCCCCCATGTTGGTTTTTAAAGATGCTGCCCTCCCAGTTTTCCACAGCAGATACCTGTAGGCAGAGTCTGTGATCTGAGCAACCACAGCATCTGAGCAGTGAAATCTCAGGAACACTGCACCCCCAGAGCTTAAACAGGTTTCCCACAGCAAGATCAAGAAAGCCGTTCACCTGCTATGACAGCCTCGGGCCTTCTTAACCACTTCAGCCCCGCTAGCTGAAACCCCCTTCATGACCAGGCCACTTTTTACACTTCGGCACTACACTACTTTCATCGTTTATCGCTCGGTCATGCAACTTACCACCCAAATGAATTTTACCTCCTTTTCTTCTCACTAATGGAGCTTTCATTTGGTGGTATTTTATTGCTGCTGACATTTTTACTTTTTTTGTTATTAATCAAAATGTAACGATTTTTTTGCAAAAAAATGACATTTTTCACTTTCAGCTGTAAAATTTTGCAAAAAAAACGACATCCATATATAAATTTTTCGCCAAATTTATTGTTCTACATGTCTTTGATAAAAAAAAAATGTTTGGGTAAAAAAAAAAAATGGTTCGGGTAAAAGTTATAGCGTTTACAAACTATGGTACAAAAATGTGAATTTCCGCTTTTTGAAACAGCTCTGATTTTCTGAGCACCTGTCATGATTCCTGAGGTTCTACAATGCCCAAACAGTAGAAAAACCCCACAAATGACCCCATTTCGGAAAGTAGACACCCTAAGGTATTCGCTGATGGGCATAGTGAGTTCATAGAACTTTTTATTTTTTGTCACAAGTTAGCGGAAAATGATGATTATTTTTTTATTTATTTTTTTTCCTTACAAAGTCTCATATTCCACTAACTTGCGACAAAAAATAAAAAATTCTAGGAACTCACCATGCCCCTCACAGAATACCTTGGGGTGTCTTCTTTCCAAAATGGGGTCACTTGTGGCGTAGTTATACTGCCCTGGCAATTTAGGGGCCCATATGTGTGAGAAGTACTTTGCAATCAAAATCTGTAAAAAATGACCGGTGAAATCCGAAAGGTGCACTTTGGAATATGTGCCCCTTTGCCCACCTTGGCATCAAAAAAGTGTCACACATCTGGTATCGCCGTACTCAGGAGAAGTTGGGGAATGTGTTTTGGGGTGTCATTTTACATATACCCATGCTGGGTGAGAGAAATATCTTGGCAAAAGACAACTTTTCCCATTTTTTTATACAAAGTTGGCATTTGACCAAGATATTTTTCTCACCCAGCATGGGTATATGTAAAATGACACCCCAAAACACATTCCCCAACTTCTCCTGAGTACGGCGATACCACATGTGTGACACTTTATTGCAGCCAAGGTGGGCAAAGGGGCACATATTCCAAAGTGCACCTTTTGGATTTTGCAGGCCATTTTTTACACATTTTGATTGCAAGGTACTTCTCACACATTTGGGCCCCTAAATTGCCAGGGCAGTATAACTCCCCCACAAGTGACCCCATTTTGGAAAGAAGACACCCCAAGGTATTCCGTGAGGGGCATAGTGAGTTCCTAGAATTTTTTTTTTTTTTGTCACAAGTTAGCGGAAAATGATGATTTTTTTTTTCTCTTTTTTCCTTACAAAGTCTCATATTCCACTAACTTGCGACAAAAAAAAAAAAATTCTAGGAACTCGCCATGCCCCTCACGGAATACCTTGGGGTGTCTTCTTTCCAAAATGGGGTCATTTGTGGGGTAGTTATACTGCCCTGGCAATTTAGGGGCCCATATGTGTGAGAAGTACTTTGCAATCAAAATGTGTAAAAAATGGCCTGCAAAATCCGAAAGGTGCACTTTGGAATGTGTGCCCCTTTGCCCACCTTGGCATCAAAAAAGTGTCACACATCTGGTATCACCGTACTCAGGAGAAGTTGGGGAATGTGTTTTGGGGTGCCATTTTACATATACCCATGCTGGGTGAGAGAAATATCTTGGCAAAAGACAACTTTTCCCATTTTTTTATACAAAGTTGGCATTTGACCAAGATATTTATCTCACCCAGCATGGGTATATGTAAAATGACACCCCAAAACACATTCCCCAACTTCTCCTGAGTACGGCGATACCAGATGTGTCACTCTTTTTTGCAGCCTAGATGCGCAAAGGTGCCCAAATTCCTTTTAGGAGGGCATTTTTAGACATTTGGATCCCAGACTTCTTCTCACGCTTTAGGGCCCCTAAAAAGCCAGGGCAGTATAAATACCCCACATGTGACCCCACTTTGGAAAGAAGACACCCCAAGGTATCCAATGAGGGGCCTGGCAAGTTCATAGAATTTTTTATTTTTTTTCGCAAAAGTTAGCGGAAATTGGGAAATTGTTTTTTTTTTTTTTTTTTCTCACAAAGTCTCACTTTCCGCTAACTTAGGACAAAAATTTCAATCTTTCATGGACTCAATATGCCCCTCAGCAAATACCTTGGGGTGTCTTCTTTCCAAAATGGGGTCATTTGTGGGGTGTTTGTACTGCCCTGGCATTTGAGGGTCTCCGCAATCATTACATGTATGGCCAGCATTAGGAGTTTCTGCTATTCTCCTTATATTGAGCATACAGGTAATGAGATATTTTTTTCCGTTCAGCCTCTGGGCTGAAAGAAAAAAATGAACGGCACAGATTTCTTCATTCGCATCGATCAATGTGGATGAAAAAATCTCTGCCAAAAAAAAAAAAATGGAGGGGAAAGGCGTCTGCCAGGACATAGGAGCTCCGCCCTACATCCATACCCACTTAGCTCGTATGCCCTGGCAAAACAGATTTCTCCATTCGCATCAATCGATGTGGATGAATAAATCATTGCCGGGATTTTTTTTTTTTTATATATATATATGCAAAGTGTTTGCCAAAGCATAGGAACGCCGCCTCCTCCTCAGCTCGTATGCCTTGGCAAACGTATCTGTCACTGCAGAGGAGAAAATCCAGTCTTGCAGCGCCGCATACACCGACTTGCGTGTAATCTGACAGCAGCGCAATGCTTCTGTCAGAATGCACATCGGTGCTGCAGCTAGTAGATCGGTTGGTCCACCTGGAAGGTAAAAAGACAAAAAAAAAAAAAAGAAAAAACCAGGCCACAACGCAATAATTTTATTAACTTTGGAACAGAACATGTAACTAACTTTTTGAACTAAACATTAACGTGTTTGCTTACTGGTGTTTTTTTTTTTTTTGTTTTTTGTTTTTTTACCTTTATAGAACAAACCTCTCCTTCCCCATGGGTCAATGTGCAAAGCGCAAATCGCCCAAAGATGTGGCGAAGTGCGTTATGCACTTTGTCCCATGTGAAAGGAGACGTTTGCAGCAGCTGTGAGTGAATGGGCCCTAATAGCCCTGTGTGCCTATCCTGGTGAGATGATCCCTATGCTAGGTGTACCTGTGTGTGGTACTTTCGGAAACACTCCCCTAAGCATAGGGCAGGGTGGTCAGGACAGTCAGGACAGAAATAGCGGGTGTCACGCCTTATTCCACTCCTGCTACAGACACGACATCTTTTTCGGGGTGACGGGTGGGTTGAGGTACCAGCAACGACATTGGGGAAATGTCGCTCGTGTAGACGGCTACAGGACTGTACTGGATACAGGAGGTTCTCGATGATCTCTTCCTGAAATTTGAGGAAGGATCCAGTTCTCCCAGCCTTACTGTAGAGAACAAAACTATTGTACAGAGCTAATTGAATTAAACATACAGACACCTTCTTATACCAGCGTCTGGTTCTGCGGGAAACTAAATACGGAGACAACATCTGGTCATTGAAGTCCACCCCTCCCATGTGGAGGTTATAGTCGTGGACTGAGAGGGGCTTTTCAATGACACGGGTTGCTCGCTCAAATTTGTATTGTCGTGTCTGCGTGAATGGAGGAGAGCATGTAAACGTCACGCTTGTCTCTCCATTTCACCGCAAGCAGTTCTTCGTTACACAGTGCGGCCCTCTGCCCCCTTGCAAGACGGGTGCTAACGAGCCGTTGGGGAAAGCCCGCGCGACTAGTTCGCGCGGTACCACAGGCGCCAATCCGTTCTAGAAACAAATGCCTAAAGAGGGCCACACTTGTGTAAAAATTGTCCACATAAAGATGGTACCCCTTGCCGAATAAGGGTGACACCAAGTCCCAGACTATCTTCCCACTGCTCCCCAGGTAGTCAGGGCAACCGACCGGCTCCAGGGTCTGATCTTTTCCCTCATAGACACGAAATTTGTGTGTATAGCCTGTGGCCCTTTCACAGAGCTTATACAATTTGACCCCATACCAGGCGCGCTTGCTTGGGATGTATTGTTTGAAGCCAAGGCACCCGGTAAAATGTATAAGGGACTCGTCTACGCAGATGTTTTGCTCAGGGGTATAAATATCTGCAAATTTCAGGTTGAAATGGTCTATGAGGGGCCGAATTTTGTGGAGCCGGTCAAAAGCAGGGTGGCCCCTGGGACGGGAGGTGCTGTTATTACTAAAGTGCAGGAAACGCAGGATGGTCTCAAATCGTGTCCTGGACATAGCAGCAGAGAACATGGGCATGTGATGAATCGGGTTCGTGGACCAATATGACCGCAATTCATGCTTTTTTGTCAGGCCCATGTTGAGGAGGAGGCCCAGAAAAGTTTTAATTTCGGAAACTTGGACTGGTTTCCACCGGAAAGGCTGGGCATAAAAGCTTCCCGGGTTAGCGGTTATAAATTGTGTGGCATACCGGTTTGTCTCTGCCACAACTAAGTCTAAGAGCTCCGCAGTCAAGAACAGCTCAAAAAATCCCAGGGCCGAACCGATCTGAGCTGTCTCAACCCGAACTCCAGACTGGGCGGTGAAAGGGGGAACTACAGGTGCGGCTGAAGTTGGGGACTGCCAATCAGGGTTTGCCAGCACCTCTGGGATTCTAGGGGCTCTACGGGCACGTCTTTGCGGTGGCTGCGACGGGGTCACTACTGCACGTGCCACCGTACCAGCTTCAACTGCCCTTCTGGTGCTCGCTACTTCACCAGGTTGTACGGCAGTGCTGGTACTAGGTCCAGGAAGGGCTGGGCTGCTGGTGTATGCCTCACCACGTAATCCGACAGCACCAGCCCCACTCTGCTGCTCTTGAAGCGGATCCTGCGCAACCTGCGGTCTAGCGACACGGGGCCGGGTACGCCTGCTGCTATCAGGGACCTCAACCTCCTCGTCCGAACTTTGGGTCAGAGAGCCACTGCTTTCTACAGGTTCGTATTCTGACCCGCTGGATTCATCAGATGAGGGTTCCCACTCCTCATCCGACTGGGTCAGAAGCCTGTAGGCCTCTTCAGAAGAATACCCCCTGTTAGACATGTGGGCAACTAAATTTCGGGGTATTCCCTGAGACTACCCAAGAAAAAAAAAGCAAGCCTGTCTTACAAATGGGAGGCTAGCGAAGTACCGGAGGCCGCTGCGGTTGATAAAAAATATCAAAACTGATTTTTTTATCGCCGCAGTGCGTGTAAAGTGAATGTGCAGCGATCAAAAAAAATTTTTTTTTTGTCACTGCGGTGGGGCGGGCGTGGGCGAACGCACGTGTGGGCGACCGATCAGGCCTGATCGGGCAAACACTGCGTTTTGGGTGGAGGGAGAACTAAAGTGACACTAGTACTATTATAGATCTGACCGTGATCAGTTTTGATCACTTCCAGATACTATAAAAGTACAAATGCTGATTAGCGATACGCTAATCAGCGAATAACGGACTGCGGTGCGGTGGGCTGGGCGCTAACCGATCCCTAAACTACCTAACCAAGGGGCCTAAACTATACTGAAACCTAACGGTCAATACCAGTGAAAAAAAAAAGTGACAGTTTGCACTGATCACTTTTTTCCTTGACAGGGGCGATCAAAGGGGTGATCAAAGGGTTAATTGGGGTGATCTGGGGCTAGTATGTGGTGTAGTGGGTACTCACAGTGATGTGTGCTCCTCTGCTCCTCTGCTGGAACCAACCGACCAAAAGAAGGAGCAGAGGAGCACAGCAGCCATATAACCCCATCATATTTACTAATATGTGGGGGTTAAATGGCTGCTGATTGGATTTTTTGAAAATCAGCAACCTGCCAGCCAATGATCGTGGCCGGCAGGCTGCTGACGAAATACTGTGCTGCGAAAAGCCGGCCCGCGATGCGCATGCGCGGGCCGGCTGTGACGTAATCTCGCGTCTCGCGAGATGAGGCACGGATGCGTCCAGGAGGAATAAAGCAACCACCTCCCGGACGCATCCGTGCGTTATGCGGTCGGGAGGTGGTTAAGGCTCCGAGCCCTGTCATAGCGAAATTTCCATGGAAGGTTCTATAGGATCATAGAGAATCTTCCATAGGTTGCATTGTTAATGGGGAACTGTCACCAGCGACCTCCCTGTATTGTCTTGGCTGGGTGCTAAGAATCATTGTCTTGTTGGAAGGAGCATTCTGGATCAGGTTTTCATAACAATATCTCTGTACTTTGTTCTTTTCAGTTTTCCCTCAACCCTGACCAGTCTCTCTCTGTCCCAGCCACTGAAAAACACCCCCACAGCATGATGCTGCTACCACTATGCTTCACTGTAGGAATGGTATTGGGCAGTCTCATCTAAACCTAAAGCAGTTTCCTCTAAACCTAAAGCATTGACCATACTAGAGAATCTTGTTTCTCCCAGTTTGAGAGTCATTTAGGTGCTTTTTTGTGTGCAAACTTTCATGAGCCTTCCATCTGACTACTCTGCCATAAGCCCAGATTGGAGGAATGCCTTAGCAAATGGTTGACCTTCTGGAATTTTCACCCTGCAGCACACAGGATCTTTGTAGCTCAGCCAGAATGACCTTGGGTTATTGGTCACCTCTCTTTTACTTTACTCTTTCAATTACTTGGGGGGGGGGGGGGGGGGTGGGAAGCCAAGTCTAGTCTTGTTTGTTCTAAACTTTTTCCATTTAAGAATTATGGAGGTCACTGTGCTCTTGAGAACTTTCAGTGCAGCAGAATTTTTTTTTTTTACCTTTTTACACATCTGTGTCTCCAAACAATCCTGTCTCTAATCTCTACAGGCAGTTAATTCCTCCTCATGGCTCAGTTTTTGCTCTGATATGAGTTATTAAAACAATAAAATTTATAATGCGTTTTGAAGGCAGGCTGTCTCCTTCCTAATATACAAGCAAACCATGGACATTTATACACAATCTCCACAGGTAAGACCAAAAACATGGGTTGGAATACATGCAAAGTAATAAATACAAACAAAAAAAATATACAAAAAAAATGAAATAAATGGTATATAAGATAAGTGTATAAAAATGAACATTTGAAGATCCAATATGCCTCTTTGTTGACCAGGCAGGTAAATTGACTCCTAGTAGTATCAGGTATTTCTTCTTCGTCCTACAGCAGCACAGAAGGGATATTTCCCGTCCCAGTCACTCTATCATAGGACCGCCCACCTAGAAAAAAATCTAACAATTAACACAATTGACAACACCCTAGGTACTCTATATAACACGCCAAGGCACTGCATCTATTGTGATTTTTCTAGTCCTTACTCTGGCAGGTGATTCTCACCTTGCTGCCCACCTGGAAAGGACTTGAGCCTTGCGTTGTTCAGGCTCCGTCGGTCTGGCTAGTGGTTTCCTAGCCCAGACCTGCTATAGCGTATTGTGGCTGTTGCCTACCAGTGCGTTTCTCTGGTAATACCTGTAGCAGGTCGCTGGTCTGTGTCCAGTGCGTTTGCCTGGCTGACCTGGTTCCCGGTGTACAGACGTTTGCAGCCGGGTAAGTATTAGGCTGTCTGCCGGCGATGCCTGGCTCTGGTCTGATGGTGTTACCCCGGGTAAGTTCAGGAAGGGTTAATTACCTTTCTCTAGGTCCTGTGACGTCATCACGTTGGGGGCGTGTTTTGGGCGGCAATTTCAAACTCTGGTTCCTATTTAGAGACTCAGAAGCTGTGTGCACATTCCTGCTGTGCGCGGCAGCTGAGTTCTGAGTCTCTGAAGGTATTACCAAAGGGTACTGCTGCCCTGTCTGTCTCCCTTATGCTCCATATTTGTACATCTAATAAATCTATTCTTTTCTTAGATGTCGAGCCGGAAGAGCCATAAAAAGACAAAGCACCGTGTTTGTGCAGGTTGTAGATTGCCGCTTCCAGATGATTTACATGATGACATCTGTGATATCTGTGCAGAGAAGTTACGTACACGCCTGATCTGCAGCCCGCAAGATCTAAGCTATGCATCACTTGTCTACAGCCTTTATCACCAGAAGCGACATCCAATATCTGTTTGGATTGTACCCCACAGGACCCGTTAGCAGAAGAAGCCCAAAAAATGTTTTTCCTGGTTCAGAGAAAATATGCAGAATTTGGCGTCTACTTCTGGCAGTAAAAAGGAAAGAAGCCACCATCATCATCATCATCATTCAGATGACATGTCTCAATCATCAGCTATTGTATCTCAATCTGACCTATCCTCGGATTCAGATTCTAATAGCTCCATATTGGCCCCGCAGGGCTTGGTTTTCTGCCGTATCTCAACTTTCGAAAAACGATCACTGGACTTTGCCTCTTTACCCGAATCTTCTTCTACAGGAAGACCTTTACCATCCTCAACTGAACAAGTTGCATTTAACCGTGTGGCACCTGAAAGGGAAAGATTAAAAGAGAAGGGCCTTTCAGATGGGGTCATTTCTACTTTACTGTCCTCCAGAAAGCAGTCTACTATTGCAGTTTACAACAGATTATGGAGAAAGTTTTCTTCCTGGTTGCAGCAAAAAGAGTTACTAGTCTCTACCAACTCCATTTTGCAATTCCTGCAAGAAGGGCACGAAAAAGGCCTAAAGCCTAATACATTAAGAGTCCACATGACAGCCATTAATGCTTGGACAGATGGACAATATGCAGGTGACGCTTTAATAGCTAGATATTTCAGAGCATTGAAGAAGTTGAGGCCTTCTGTGAGACCGCCTATGCCCATCTGGGAATTATCACTGGTTCTAAATAGACTTACAGGTCCTCCCTTTGAACCTATTGCCGAAGTGGATCTTAGCTGGTTATCCTACAAGATCCTTTTTCTCATTGCCATCACTTGCGCAAAGAGGCTAGGGGAATTGCAGGTTTTGTCCTCCAGAGAGCCATATTTGAAAATTTTGCCGAATGGTGTCAGACTAAGAACCATGCCTTCATTTAGACCAAAAGTTGCGTCTTCAACTAACATCAATAGAGAATCTGTTCTTCCAGTATTCCACCCTGACCCTAAGTCAGATGAGGAAAGAAGACTCCATACTCTGGACATTCGTAGAGCATTAATTTGCTATCTTGAAAGGCTGAGAGATTTCCGAAAGGAAGAAAATTTGTTAATTTTATTCTCTGGTCCGAGGAAGGGTATGAAAGCCTCAAAAGACACTCTGGGTCGTTGGATTAAAACAACCATCTCAGAGTCCTATATCTTAGATGGTAAAGAACCGCCTCGGCCGTTAAGGGCCCACTCCACGAGGGCAACCTCTACATCTTGGGCTGAAAGACAGCAAGTTGATCTCCTAGACATCTGCAATGCAGCTTCCTGGACTTCATCCTCTACGTTTGTTCATCACTACAGGCTCAGCAATGGACCCGAGAACTCAGCCTTCAGCACAGCAGTTTTGTCAGCAGTAAAACAAAGATTCCCCCCCCCCTTTAATTTCTATGTTATATCCCTTCTGTGCTGCTGTAGGACGAAGAAGAAAGTTGGAATTTTACTTACGTAATTATACTTTCTTCGAGTCCGAAGGCAGCACACTAACCCTGCCAATAAATTTTACTTGCATGAGTTGGTCTACGTTATTACACAATGGATGCAGTGCCTTGGCGTGTTATATAGAGTACCTAGGGTGTTGTCAATTGTGTTAATTGTTTGATTGTTAGATTTTTTTTCTAGGTGGGCGGTCCTATGATAGAGTGACTGAGATGGGAAATATCCCTTCTGTGCTGCCTTCGGACTTGAAGAAAGTATAAATACGTAAGTAAAATTCCAACTTTGTTCTAAAATAGTAATGTGGGATGTTTACTGTGCACCAAAGTAAAATACCACGATGCACCAATTCGATTTCCCTAAATGAATAATACTACGATACATTGTTGAGCCACTTATGATAATGATTGCTAGGATAGTCGATGTAACTATTTACATCCACTGTCTTAAAGGGAATTTGTCAGCTTCAAAACACCCCACAAACTAGAGTTAGGCTATTTTCACACTAGCGTTTTTGCTGGATCCGGCAGGGTCCAGCAAAAACTCTTCAGTTACTGATAATACAACCGCGGTTGTATTATCTTTAACATTGCCAAGACGGATCCGTCATGAACTCCACTGAAAGTCAATGGAGGACAGATCCGTCTTCTATTGTGGCAGAGAAAACGGATCCGTCCCCATTGACTTGCATTGGGGTTTCATGCTCCGCATTCCAGGACGGAAAGCAAACTACAACATGTTGCGGTTTGCTCTCCGGTATGGGAACGCAAACCAAACGGAATGGAATGCATTTTGGAGCATTCCATTCTGTTCAGTTCTGTCCCCATTGACAATGAATGGGGACTGTGAAAGTAGCCTAAGCAGTGTATAGTTTGTGTTGCTGAGTCCTATTATGTAATTTTTATCTTCATACTCGCTTGCATTCTGATGCTGTGCTCCCACAAACCAGCAGTAATGTGCAATGCAATCTTTTATGTGCGTGAGCTCGGGAGTCCTCTCAATGCAATTTACTGCTGGTTTGTTGGAGCACAGAATCAGAATGCAAGTCAGTATGAAGATACAAATTACAGAACCGAACTAAGCATCACTTACACTATTCACCAGTTACTCTAGTTTGGGGGGTGTTTTGGAGCTGACAGTTTCCCTTTAAGACCTTAACCACTTCCCACCTGGGCCATTTGCCCCCTTCCTGACCAGGCCTAATTTTGAAAATCTGACATCTCTCACTTTATGTGGTAATAAGTAATTCAGAGATTGTTTTCTCGTGACACATTGTACTTCATGATGGTCATAAATTTGAGTCAATATAGTTCACATTTTTTATGAAAAAATCCCAAATTTACCCAAAATTTTGCAAAATTTGCAATTTTCTAAATGTCAATTTCTCTGCTTTTAAAACAAAGTGATACCTCATAAAATATTTATTACTTAACATTCCTCATATGTCTACTTTATGATGGTATCATTTTGAAAATGTCATTTTATTTTTTTAGGTTGTTAGAAGGCTTAGAAATTTAGAAGCAATTCTTAAAATATTTTAGAAAATTGCCAAAACCCACTTTTTAAGGACCAGTTCAGGTCTGAAGTCACTTTGTGGGGCCTACATAGTGGATACCCCCATAAATGACCCCATTGTAGAAACTATACCCCTCAAGTTACTTAAAATCGATTTTACTAACTTTGTTAACCCTTTAGGCGTTCCACAAGAATTAAAGGAAAATGGAGATAAAATTTTAAAATTTCACTTTTTTTTGCAGATTTTCTATTTTAATCCAATTTTTTCTTTTTCTTTAACACATCAATGGTTAACAGCCAAAATAAAAACCTCAATATTTATTACCCAGATTCTGCGGTTTACAGAAACACCCCACATGTGGTCATAAACTGCTGTATGGGCGCATGGCAGGGTGCAGAAGAAAAGGAACTCCACATGGTTTTTAGATGCCATGTCCCATTTGAAGCCTCCCTGATGCACCCTTACAGTAGAAACTCCCAAGAAGTGACCCCATTTTGGAAACTAGGGAATAAGGTGCCAGATTAATTGGTACTATTTTGGGGTACATATGATTTTTTGATCATTCATTATAACACTTTATGGGGCAAGGTGACCATAAAATTGGTTGTTTTAGCACAGTTTTTATTTATTTTTACAGCGTTCACCTGAGGGGTTCGGTCAAGTGACATTTTTATAGAGCAGATCATTACGGATGTGGCGATACCGAATATGTATACTTTTTCTTATTTATTTATGTTTTACACAATAATAGCATTTTTTAAACAAAAAAAATGTTTCAATGTGTCCATGTTCTGAGAGCTATAGTTTATTTTTTTAAAGATTTTCTTAAGTAGGGGCTCATTTTTTGCGGGATGAGGTGAATGTTTTATTGGTACCATTTTGTGGGACATACGCCTTTCTAATTACTTGGTGGGGTACTTTTTGTGATGTAAGGTGACAAAAATTGATTGTTTTGACCTTTTTTTTTTTTTTTTTTTACGGTGTTCACCCGAGGGGTTAGGTCATGTGATATTTTTATAGAGCTGGTTGTTACGGACGTGGCAATACCTAATATGTATACTTTTATCTATTTATTACACTTTAGCACAATAATATCATTTTTGAAAAAAAAACATTTTTTATTTCTTACTTGGGGGATTTTTTTTTACATGTGAAACCTTTTTCTTTTTTTCTTTTTTTTAACACTTTTTTTTTTTTTTTTTTTTATTTCACACTTTTCGTCCTCCATAAGGTCATACAAGACCTCTGGGGGACATTTACTTCACTTTTTTTTTCACTGTTGATTTCTCCTGTAACTGGGGCTGACATAGTAGCCCCAGTTACAGGAGAAAGACCCCCCCACAGAGAGTCTGTACAGAGCTGTACAGCCTCAGTGCAGGGCTGATCGAGGTCTCTGAAAGACCTCACACAGCTCCTGCACTCTCCGGTCCCGGCGATCTAGCATAGCGCTTCCTGCTCTGTAAGCACAGCGCTCGGTGATCTAGAAGGCATGGACACCTGGGCACTGTCCCTGCCTTCTCTAAGGGTTGCCCTGCTGTCACCGACAGCGGGCAACCCGATCAGCAGCTGCACGATTAGCGTGCAGCTGCAGTTTCTGAATGGACGTTCAGAAAAAGAGAACCACCTCCCGGATGTTTTTAGTCTATATGGGTGGACGGGAGGTGGTTAAGGACCCATGATGTCGCTGTACGTCATTGGTCCAATCCCTATACATGGCGTCCACACGCAAATAAAAAAGTTAGGACTATGGGAAGGCAGGGAGTGAAAAATGAAAATGCAAAAATGGAAAATCCCAGGGGTTAACACACTTTCCGTGGCAATACTATTAGTACAGGTAATCGATAACCCTGTGATAAAATAAAACATTTTTAAGGCAGAGGGTGGACTGCACAATTAAAAGAGACTTTAATTTCCCTATGAATAAATTAGTGTAACTCAGGGAGAAATGAGTCCCCAATTCATGTCCATGGTTTGTTTGTATCTGAGAATTTCTTAATATGCACATTAGGCCTTTAGTGCAACAAGGGTGTCAGCATTGCTCTTGTTGCACCTAAGCTCTGCTCCTTTCTGTGGCCAGTCCCTGCCTCTCTGCTTTGCCACTGCCTGGCCCTGTCAATAGTTTGTATTTAGAAATTTCTGGAGGTGTAGAAACTCCTAGTCTGAGTGTGCCTTTATTTCCATCCACAGGCAGCATTCTGGTGCACATGTGAGGCCCAGGCTATATCAGCCAGTCTTGGGTGAGGTTCAGAGCTCTCTGCCTTCTCCCATTGTATGCATGGTCACATGCTGGAGGTTACTGGGAGATTGCTTTGAGTCGGACCTTGTGCTCCTGTAATTTGCCCACTGTCTCCTGGTATTGCCCGTACGGCCTAGGTAGGTTTAGCGTTAGGTCCCAATCTACTTGAGAAACCTTGGCGCGGTGCTCTGGCTCAGACATGTCCTCATGTAGGACATGTTGGCTAATCTCTCAATTTTAACACCAGTTTGAGGGCTTAGTAAGACCGCAGAGTGCACCCGTCTTTGTTTTTGTTATATTATTTTCCCTGACAATCAAAGCAGTGAGGGAGGGGCTGGCCACAGAAATAAGTGGAACTTGGGTGCAACAAGAGCAATGGTGATGCCCTCACTGCACCAAAGGCCTAATCTGCATATTAGGGCTCGTTCACACGACCATTGGTGTCCTGTGCCCGTGCTGTTAACCGCAAATTGCGGTCCACAATGCACGGGCACCTTCCGTAAGGCAGGCGCATGGGGATCGCAGACCCATTCACTTGAATGGGTCCACGATCCCTCAGTTCCACAAAAAGATAGAGCATGTTCTATCTTTTTAAAGTGAGGAGGAATGGAACCCCAGAAAGCACTCAGTAGTGCTTCCGTTCCTCATCTCCGGATTTGCAAACCCATTGAAATGAATGGGTCTGCATCCTTGATGTGGAGTGACAGCGGAAGAATGACCATGTATTGCGGTTCCACAATACGGGAACAGGACACCAACGGTTGTGTGAACGAGCCCTTAAGAAAAACCATCATAAGGCCTCATTCGCATTTCTGTGTCAGTTTCACGTCTGTAAAGAAAAATATCAGTCTGTCTTACATCTGTGAAGATGTCCACAAAGCATCCATGTTTGGTCCGTGTGTCATCTGTATTAGGGCTCACGCAGACGAATGTATTTTCTTTCCATGTCCATTCAGTTTTTTTTTATGAGGGCCGTTTGCGGAACCATTCATTTCAATGGGTCCGTAAAAAAAACGGAAGTTACGGAAATGGAATGCACACGGAGTATGTCTGTATTTCCACTCCGCAAAAAAATTAACATGTCCTACTAGGGCGTTGCGGGAAAATGTGCGGGTGCGTTGCGGGAACACTCGCAATTTTTCTGCGCGAGTGCAAACATTGTAATGCGTTTTGCACTCGCGCGAGAAAAATCGCGCATGTTTGGTACCCAAACCCGAACTTCTTCACATAAGTTCGGGCTTGGGATCGGTGTTCTGTAGATTGTATTATTTTCCCTTCTAACATGGTTATAAGGGAAAATAATAGCATTCTGAATACAGAATGCATAGTAAAATAGTGCTGGAGGGGTTAAAAAAATAATAATTCAACCCACCTTAATGCACTTGATCGCGCACCCGGCATCTCCGTCTGTCTTTATCTTAGCTGTGTGCAGTAACAGGACCTGTGGTGACGTCACTTCGGTCATCACATCGTCCATCACATGATCCATCACCATGGTAAAAGATCATGTGATGACCGTAGTGACGTCACCACAGGTCCTGTTACTGCACACAGCTAAGATGAAGACAAAAGGAGATGCCGGCTGCGCAATCAAGTGGATTAAGGTGAGTTAAATTATTATATTTTTGTTTTAACCCCTCCAGCACTATTTTACTATGCATTCTGTATTCAGAATGCTATTATTTTCCCTTATAACCATGTTATAAGGGAAAACAATAATGATCGGGTCTCCATCCCGATCGTCTCCTAGCAACCGCACTTGCTTGCGGATGCTTGCGATTTTCACGCAACCCCATTCATTTCTATGGGGCCTGCGTTACATGAAAAACGTAGAATATAGAGCATGCTGCGATTTTCGCGCAACGCACAAGTGATGCGTAAAAATCACCGCTCATGTGAACAGCCCCATAGAAATGAATGGGTCGGGATTCAGTGCGGGTGCAATGCGTTTAACTCACGCATCGCATCCGCGTGGAATACTCACCAGTGTAAAAGGGGCCTTATGCATTACAGACAAGGATAGTACTGTTCTATTAGGGGCCATCTGTTCTGTTCCACAAAATACGGAATGTACATGGACGTCATCCATGTTTTTTGTGGACCACAAAATGCATCTGTTCCAGACCTTCTTCTATTAGTCTTCAGTGAAAAACTGAGGCAACACTGATGCCACCCTTGTTGTGTCTGTGATTTTCATGGACCCATAGAATTCAATGGGCATGTTTGGTCTGATTACGGATCAAAGTAGTGCTTGTCTCCGAGATTTTTTCACTGACCCACGGTCAATAAAAAAAAATACTGATGTGTGAACAGACACATCAAAATAAATGGGTACGTTTGCTGTACATGGTAATGCGGAAAGCACACATCAGTGAAGAACAGAAATGTGAACGATTCCAGATCCTTAGATCAACCAAAGGAAAACGTCATTTTAATCAGGTGTCTATGCAAACAGTATGATAGGGAGGTCACTGGTGACAGATTACCATTAAATCCCTGCAGTCCATGGGGGAAGTGATTAGATGATCGCATGTCCTCTTGGGGGACTTAAGTGAAACAAAAGTTTTTAAAAATATAAAAAATATATATAAACATTCAAACCACCCACTTTCCCCATATTAAAAATAAACAATAAAAAATTTACATCATTAGCATTTCCGTGTCCCAAAATTTCCATACTATTGTAATATGAAAATATTTATCCTGTATGGTGAACAATGTAATAGGGAAAAAAAATTTAAATGGCCGATTCTCAGTTTTTCCATCGCTTCTCCTCCTGAAAAAATTAAATGAGCATTGCACAGCTCCGTAGATTTAAATATAATAGTTATGGGGGGTCAGAATATGGTGACACAAAAAAAAATTACATTTGTTTTATATGTTCTATGTGTCAAAAAGGGTTAATTAGTTTGAACACAAATAAATTGCTTATTTGAAAAAAAAAATATCCTCCCATCTTAGAGTTTGTCCTGGCAGTGATGAAGTCGGTCACCTGCATCAGTACAGTCTAAGCTTCGTACAGGAGAGTCAAGTGAGAGGATTAAGCTGGAGTGCTGATCTGTAATTTAGTGACTGCTCGGAAAGCTCATGGAAAATGAGTCTGGAGGCTTGAAGAGGCCGGTGTCCACAGGTGTCTGATCCATAGATTTACCCTTTGCATAAAACATATATATTTACTGCCCTGGCAAGTGTAAATTGTCTCTCTTGCTGTAAAGTCAAAAAGATCAGTTTTTAATCAACACATCACTTCTATGGCCTAGTGACGGGTACGCTGGCACCAGAGCTTTATCTCTCGAAATCCAATCATTACTGGTGGCACCCCTTTGTCTCTGTGCGGCTCTAATGTCCAATAAGTAACCCCTGGAATGATAGAGCATAGCATGTTATTTTCTATGCTGGAAAGATTTACTTGTCAAATGTAAGTAGCACAGGTGAGAATGATCCTGCGTGGAGCATTGCAGATGAGGATTATAACCCCCACCGCTCCCATGGAAGGTACTGGTAAATGCACTTGTCATAGGAATTCATGAATCCTACATAAAAAAAAATACATAATTAATATATGCTGAATATGCACTTCCAGTGGTAAAAGTGATTAAGGTGCCTTTAATATGTATCTGCCCTAACAGACAGTTGCCGGGTGGTGGGTCCCACCCTCCTGGTTACATAGTTAATACGGTTGAAAAAAGACATACAGTGGATATAAAAGTCTACACACCCCTGTTAAAATGTCAGGTTTCTGTGCTGTAGAAAAATGAGACAAAGATAAATAATTTCAGAACTTTTTCCACCTTTAATGTGACCTATAAACTGTACCACTCAATTGAAAAACAAACTGAAGAAAACTAAAAAAAAAAACTAAAATAATGTGGTTGCATAAGTGTGCACACTTATAACTGGGGATGTAGCTGTGTTCAGAATTAAGCAATTCAAAATCATGTTAAATAGGAGTCAGCATACACCTGCCATCCTTTAAAGTGCCTCTGATTAACCCCAAATAAAGTTCAGCTGTTCTAGTTGGTCTTTCCTGAAATTTTCTTCGTCGCATCCCACAGCAAAATCCATGGTCCACAGACAGCTTCCAAAGCATCAGAGATATCTCATTGTTAAAAGGTATCAGTCAGGAGAAGGGTACAAAAGAATATTCAAGGCATTAAATATACCATGGAACACAGTGAAGACAGTCATCATTAACAGTGACATTACCAAGAACTGGACGTCCCTCCAATATTGATAAAAAGACAAGAAGAAAACGGGTCTGGGAGGCTACCAAGAGGCCTACAGCAACATTAAAGGATCTGCAGGAATATCTGGCAAGTACTGGCTGTGTGGTACATGTGACAACAACCTCCCGTATTCTTCATATGTCTGGGCTATGGGGTAGAGTGGCAAGACGAAAGCCTTTCCTTACGAAGAAAAACATCCAAGCCAGGCTAAATTTTGCAAAAACACATATGAAGTCTCCCAAAAGCATGTGGAAAAAGGTGTTCTGGTCTGATGAAACCAAGGTTGAACTTTTTGGCCATAATTCCAAAAGATATGTTTGGCGCAAAAACAACACTTCACATCACCAAAAGAGCACCATACCCACAGTGAAACATGGTAGTGGCAGCATCATGCTATGGGGCTGTTTTTCTTCAGCTGGAACTGGGGCCTTAGTTAAGGTAGAGGGAATTATGAACAGTTCTAAATACCGGTCAATATTGGCACAAAAAACCTTCAGGCTTCTGCTAGAAAGCTGAACAAGAAGAGGAACTTCACCTTTAGCATGACAACGACCCAAAGCATACATCCAAATCAACAAAGGAATGACTTCACTAGAAGAAGATTAAAGTTTTGGAATAGCCTAGCCAGAGCCCAGACCTGAATTGGATTGAAAATCTGTGGGGTGATCTGAAGAGGGCTGTGCACAAGAGATGCCTCGCAATCTGACAGATTTGGAGTGTTTTTGACAAGAAGAGTGGGCAAATCTTGCCAAGTCAAAATGTGCCATGCTGATAAACTCATACCCAAAAAGACTGAGTGCTGTAACAAAATAAAAAGGTGCTTCAACAAAGTATTAATTGAATTGTGTGCACACTTATGAAACCATATTATTTTATTTTTATATTTTTTCTTCCCTCTACATAAAGATTTCAGTTTGTTTTTCAATTGAGTTGTACAGTTTATAGGTCACATTAAAGGTGGAAAAAGTTCTGAAATGATTTATCATTTTTTTACAGCACAGAAACCTGACATTTTAACAGGGGTGTGTAGACTTTTTATATCCACTGTAAGTCCATCAAGTTCAACCAAGGGATAGGTGGGTACTAGCGTTGATCAAGCACCAAAGTGCTCGGGTGCTCTAGCCGAACACATCGGGATGCTCGGGTGCTAGAAGTTAATTGGAGAACCCGAGCATTAAACCAGGCACCCCCTACTCTGAAGAGGGGAGGGCGCCTGGTTCATAGGAAAAGGTCAGAAAATGATGGAAACACCACCTAAATGGTTCGGGAACAGCATGGGGAGGATGACTGGATGCATCTTGGACTCCCAGGTCGCTGCTGGGAACGATGTTGTCCGAGTAGTACGCCACTTTTACAGACTGACAATAATACGCACCAAACTGAAGATAAAATCGATTTTAGAGGAAAAATTGTTAGGAAACATTCTTTCCTGTATATTTACTTGTATATAAAGTGCAAGTGCTGCCAAAAATTACAAGGAAGAGGCACTCCGATACAACCTGTATATCACATAAAGGCCGGCCGGATTCACATTGTGGTACAATTGTTCAGGTAGTGGGACTCCTACACTCATAAAGCCTATGCACTAAGTGAAAGGGCTGCCAAAAATTACAAGAAACCGGCACTCCAATACACCCTTTGTTACACATAAAGTAGGGCATCATACACAGCCTTGAAAAATTATGATTGATGGCCTGCTAGTGACCCTCAAAAACATTTGGAGCAAGGGCTTGCTGATCTGACCATCTAAAACATTATGGGCGAGGGCCTGCTGCCGCTTTAGTGACTCTAGAAAACCTGGGGCCGATCGCACATCCCCATGGCGGCGACGATCCATTCGCATGTTTGCCCTATCAACTTTTGATGTTATTTTCAGCACAAACCATGGTGACCACGGTTAACGGGGGAATCGTGGTTCGATTCCGGAGAGGGAGCCTGAGAAATGGCTACGGCTACCACATCCAAGCAAGGCAGCATGCGTGCAAATTACCTATTAGGCATAATTAGGTAAGGGCCTGCAGGTGAGCTGACTCTGTAAAAGATTTTAGGTGAAGGCCTACAGGTGAGCTGACCCTCTAAAACATTATATGCGAGGGCCTTCAGGTAGAGCTGACCCTGTAAAAGATTTGAGGTGCGGGCCTGCTGGGTAGCTGACCCTGTAAAAGATTTTAGGTGCGGGCCTGCTGGTGAGCTCACCCTCTAAAAGGTTGTAGGTGAGGGCCTGCAGGTGAGCTGACCCTCTAAAACATTATATGCGAGGGCCTTCAGGTCAACTGACCATGTAAAAGATTGTAGGTGAAGGCCTGCTGGTGAGCTGACCCTGTAAAACATTATATGCGAGGGCCTGCTGGTGAGCTGACCCTCTAAAAAATTATATGCAAGAGCCTGCTGGTGAGCTGACCCTGTAAAACATTATATGCGAGGGCCTGCTGGTGAGCTGACCCTCTAAAAAATTATATGCAAGAGCCTGCTGGTGAGCTGACCCTGTAAAACATTATATGCGAAGGGCATATATGTGAGGGCATTATATGCGACGAATAAGTATGTGTTGATATGATGGAGGAGGAGAAAAGGAAGATTCAACCATATACCCTTGTTTGTGGTGGAAGCATGGGAATACAGTGTATTCAGTACATTATAAACAACACATTTAAAGTGCCTTTATGTTCATCAGCTTTCCTCTGGTGGAGTCGAGAAGTCATGGTCGATCCAGGCCTTATTCATTTTTATAAGAGTTAACCTGTCAGCATTTTCAATTGACAGGCAGATACGCTTACAGTTGCAAGAAAAAGTATGAGAACCCTTTGGAATGATATCGATTTCTGCACAAATTGGTCAAAAATGTGATCTGATCTTCATCTAAGTCACAACAATAGACAATCACAATGACCTCTGACCCCATGCTGGGTATAATTACCAGATGTTGATTCAGTTACATATTTATTCCCAGAGAATTCTTGTACAGTCACTCAGAATTGAGAAAGCTTGTTGGAAGAACGAGTGAAATGTTTTCAAGAAATCTACAGTAAGTCCAGTTGCCTTGATTTATTCTTTACAGATATACCATGACCTGGATAAATGAGAACCTTCACAGACAATAGACAATCACAGTCTGCTTAAACTAATAACACACAAAGAATTAAATGTTACCATGTTTTTATTGAACACACCATGTAAACATTCACAATGTAGGTGGAAAAAGTATGTGAACCCCTGGATTTAATAACTGGTTGAACCTCCTTTGGCAGCAATAACTTCAACCAAATGTTTCCTGTAGTTGCAGATCAGACGTGCACAACGGTCAGGAGTAATTCTTGACCATTCCTCTTTACAGAACTGTTTCAGTTCAGCAATATTCTTGGGATATCTGGTGTGAATCACTTTTTTGAGGTCATGCCACAGCATCTCAATGGGGTTGAGGTCAGGACCCTGACTGGGTCACTCCAGAAGGCGTATTTTCTTCTGTTTAAGACATTCTGTTGTTGATTTACTTCTACGCTTTGGGTTGTTATCCTGTTGCAACACCCATCTTCTGTTGAGCTTCAGCTGGTGGACAGATGGCCTTAAGTTCTCCTGCAAAATGTCTTGATAAACTTGGGAATTGATTTTTCCTTCAATGATAGCAATCCGTCCAGGCCCTGAAGCAGCAAAGCAGCCCCAAACCATGATGTCCCCACCACCATACTTCACAGTTGGGATGAGGTTTTGAAGTTGGTGCGCTGTGACTCTTTTTCTCCACACATAGTGGATAAGCCCCCCCCCCCCCCCAGAGCACCTAGCTTGGGGGAGACATGGGGGCACATACACATATAGGGTTAAGTTTTATTTTGTGGGGTTTTGGTGCCTTTTTCTCTCCCCCCCCTTTTATTTCTTCAGGTAAAGTTACCTCAGAAGAAGGTTACCTGAAACCGGTTTGTGCTGGTTTAAAGCGGTCCTAAGGAAGAATACGGCGGTTGCTAGGGGAGAGATCCGGCATTTTGATTTGTCAGGGAGAGGACTGGAGGGAAGCTGGCACCTTTTATATTGCGGCATTTCGCTGTATTGAGGTGCCAGTTGAAGAAGATCGTGACCTGCACCCGCCCTCCCTCCCTTTGAAATAATTTTTTTCCTATTGTATTGTCGCATGCTTTATTAGTGGGGTTTATCACTCCGCTACAGATGAGTGGATTGTGGTTTTTAATGGTTAATGGACTGATTTTTAATGGTTAATTCTTTATTTATTTATTTATGCTAATTTATTGAGTAATGAATATTATGGTAATTTATTGGATAACTTATAATAAAGCATTGCGGCCTTTTTCATCCAACTTTGAGCTTGTTGTGTTGTTATTTATTAGTAAGTATTGTCAAGTTATGTGTTAGCTTATTGTGTGTAGTGTGCCTCCATGTTGTTTTTTTCTTCCAAACAACTCAACTTTGGTTTCATCTGTCCATGGAATATTTTGCCAGTACTGCTGTGGAACATCCAGGTGCTCTTGTGCAAACTGTAAACGTGCAGCAATGTTTTTTTTGGACAGCAGTGGCTTCCTCTGTGGTATCCTCCCATGAAATCCATTCTTGTTTAGTGTTTTACGTATCGTAGATTCGATAACAGGGATGTTAGCATATGCCAGAGACTTTTGTAAGTCTTTAGCTGACACTCTAGGATTCTTCTTCACCTCATTGAGCAGTCTGCGCTGTGCTCTTGCAGTCATCTTTACAGGACGGCCACTTCTAGGGAGAGTAGCAGCAGTGCTGAACTTTCTCCATTTATAGACAATTTGTCTTACCGTGGACTGATGAACTGCAAGGCTTTTGGAGATACTTTTATAACCCTTTCCAGCTTTATGCAAGTCAACAATTCTTAATCGTAGGTCTTCTGAGAGCTCTTTTGTGCAAGGCATCATTCACATCAGGCAATGCTTCTTGTGAAAAGCAAACCCAGAACTCTTGTGTGTTTTGTATAGGGCAGGGCAGTTGTAACCAACACCTCCAATCTCATCTCATTGATTGGACTCCAGTTGGCTGACACCTCACTCCAATTAGCTCTTTGAGATGATGTAGCAATAAGACAGCACTACTCACTGTTTATCCAGTAATTCCAGTTTGTGGTGGTGCCTGCAGCGTTGGATCCCAGTCCAAAGGTTCCCGTAGTTGCCAGAAATAAGTAGTGAAGCCACGGCACTCCAATGGATATTTTCCAGTTTCTTTTACACCTTAATCAATAGCGATGTTTCGACCAGACGGTCTTTATCAAGCTCACATTATAACAATGACCACCACCCCAAGGCCCATCCCATTTACCCCCTGTGTACCTCCTAGAGACCTCAATCATTAATTTCTAACGATAATTTGTTTTCCCTTAGTCCTAACAGCAGCACAGATGGGGTTAACTGCCCCCCGTGGACTGGTAGGACCGGTGGAATTTTTAATGAGCCCAAAAGAATAAACCAATAAAAGAACTCCAGCTCCCTTAAAGGGAGGGGTTCATCCCCCAACCCACCGTGTATATCACAAGAAAAAAATACTTTAGGGCGGGAAATTTGTGTGCTGCTGTTAGGACTAAGGGAAAACAAATTATCGTTAGAAATTAACGATTCCCTTACGTCCTACCAGCAGCACAGATGGGGAGATAGCAAGAAGAATCCCCTAGGGAGGGTCCTCATGCTCGGCAGAAGTAAGGACTGTCTGCCCAAAGGCCGAGAACTCTGATATCCTAGCATCAATCCTATAATGGGAGATGAAGGTTGATTCAGAGCTCCAGGAAGCTGCCTTACAGATCAACTCTAGGGGGAGAAGACTTCTCTCCGCAACAGAGGTAGCTACGGCCCTTGTAGAATGGGCCCTCACAAACTCCGGAGGATCTAAGGATTGGGAGATAAAAGCTTCCCTAATGGCTTCCTTGACCCAGCGACTAATAGTCGTTTTAGACTCCTTACGGCCTTTTGACTTACCGGCAAACAGGATAAAGAGATTTTCATCCATCCTGAATTCTTTGGATCTATCCACATAGATCTGAAGGCATCTAGATATATCCAGTGGATGTCGGACTGGAACATCAGAGGAGGAGGCAGAGAGTAATACAGGTAGAGAGACTACCTGATTAATATTTTGAAAGGTAGAAACCTTAGGCCTAAAATAAGGTAGAAATTTTAGAAGGACCCTATCCTGTAGGAACATTGTATATGGGTATGACGCGGAGAAGGCTTGTAGCTCCGAAACTCTTTTGGCCAAGGTTATGGCCAGAAGAAAGGCCATCTTAAGTGTTAAGAATTTAAAACTTGCCTCCTCCAAGGGTTCAAAGGGGGAAGATGCTAGCCCCCTGAGAACAACTGACAAATCCCATTGAGGAACGGGTTTCAGTATTGTAGGCTTCAATCTTTCCGCTCCTTTAAGGAAGCGCTTGATGAGCGGGTCCCGAGAATATGGTCTGTTAAGACAGGCCAAGATGGCAAACACTTGGACCTTCAGGGTAGAAGGGGAGAGACCTCTGTCTATCCCATCCTGAAGGAACTGTAAGATCGCTGCGAGGGGCGGATCTGCAAACGCCACCTGGTTGGAGCTACACCAAGAGGTGAATATCCTCATAATCCGGGAGTAGGCCTTCCTGGTAGACTCTGCTCTGGAATGCGATAAAGTTCTCAGGACCGACTCAGAGAGCCCCTCCACTCTGGGAAGGGACTGATCAACCTCCAGGCTGTCAGGTTGAATCTGGGCAGAGATGAGTGTCCCACGACACCAGGGTCTGCTCCGGGGGGAGTCTCCAATATTGTTCCCGACTCATCTGAATGAGCTGGGTAAACCAGGATCTCCTGGGCCAAAATGGTATGATGGCTATTACCGAGGCCTGATTCTGACGGATTTTCATCAATACCCTCGGAATCATGGAAAAAGGAGGGAAGATGTATGCCAGCCTGAACCTCCACGGTATTGTCAGAGCATCTATCGCCAGGGGGTTGTCCTCCCTGTATAGGGAACAGAACCTATGTACCTTGGCGTTGAACTTGGTTGCCATGAGATCTACCTCTGGCATCCCCCATCTGAGGACTAATTGTTTGAAGATCTCCGGATGTAGTGACCATTCTATGGTCGGTAGGCCGCGACTTAGGCGGTCCGCGATGACGTTGAGGGAGCCTCTGATGTGAGTGGCGGATAGATGGGATAAGTTCAGCGCTGCCCACCGTAGAATTACCCCGATCTCGGAAAGAAGGGGTAAGGATCTTGTGCCTCCCTGGTTGTTAATATAAAGCACGGCAGTCATGTTGTCTGACTGGACTTTCACTGCTTTGCCCCGAATCTGAGGGGCGAAGTGAAGGAGGGCTAGCCGGATATCACGCATCTCGCGGAGGTTTAAAGAAAGATGCCGCTCCTGAGGAGACCAGGATCCCCGAACTGGGGACCCATCTAGATGAGCGCCCCAGCCTACAAGGGACGCGTCCGTGGTCGATATGAGCCAAGTTGGTTGGGTCATAGACTTCCCTTCTGGTAGATGGAACCACCATCTGAGGGAACTTCGGGTTTGGTTGGATAGGGAGCACAGGGAATCTAGCCCCTTGGGGCTGCCGTTCCATTTGTTTAAGACCTCCAATTGAAGGGGTCGGAGGTGCCATAAAGCCCAAGGGACTGCATCCGCAGCCGCTGACATGAGCCCCACCATCTTAATGAGGGTCCGTATGGAGACTCGTCGTGGTACATAAAGGAACCTTGCTAGGTCCTGAATCCGCATTCTTCTTTCTGGTGTCAACTGGAGAGACATCTCCAGAGAGTCGATTATGAATCCCAGATAATGGATAGAAGTCGAAGGGCTCACGTTCGACTTCTGCCAGTTGACCATCCAGCCCAGGCGGAGCAGAAAAGAAATTGCGACATGAAGATGATGGGAAAGTAGAGGGACTGAAGGGGCTAAAAGAAGCCAGTCGTCCAGGTAAGGGACAATGGTCAGACCTTGGAGTCTCAATGCTGCCACTACCGATACTACCACCTTGGTGAAGATCAGGGGGGCAGATGAGATTCCAAAGGGAAGGGCGGCAAACTGGAAATGTTTGCACACTCCTGATATCTGGACCGCGATCCTGAGAAATTTCCGGGAGGAAGGATGGATCGGGATGTGGAGGTAAGCGTCTTTGAGGTCCAGAGTAGCCATCACATCCCCAGGGTTGAGGAGGTGGCTGACTGACCTTATGGTTTCCATGCGAAACCTGGTCCTCCTTTTGAAACGATTGAGAAATCTCAAATCTATAATCATCCGAAGATCTCCCGTCTTTTTGGGTACCAGGAATACTGGAGAATAAATCCCTAGACCCTTCTCCCCTGCCGGTACCTCCTCCAGGGCTCCCTTGGAAAGGTAGTCTTGAATATAGGCTTCCAAGATCCTTTGCCTGGTCGGCAAAAAACTGCGTGTAGCAATGAATCTTCCTGGGGGGGGGGGGGGGGGGGAGAAACAAGGTCTATTAGATAGCCTGTGGCTACTATATTTTGGACCCAGGGATCCAGGATTTCCTGGGCCCATACGTGCCTGAAGAAGAAAAGACGCCCCCCTACAGGGAGGTGGGGGAGGGGTACGGGAAAATCCAGAGGCGTAACGACAGGGATAGCAGGGTTTATCCAAGAGCCTCTGAGAGGCCCATAGTCAGGAGGGCTTTGCCTCCCTGGTGGGTTTGCGGGAGCGTCTAGAAAACTTTCTAGGCGGCCCCCCCCAATCTTTACGTCCAGCCTGCTGTCCTGGTTGGCCCCCGCGGGCTTGTCTACCCCTGCCTCGAAAGGGCTGTTGGGGGAGACTCTTCCCCTTTTTGTCTGAGAGACCCTCCATAATGGTGTCTAATTCAGATCCAAATAGGGGAGCCCACAGAGGTTATACTTGGACGCATTATCTGCGTTCCAAGGCTTCAGCCACAGAGGTCTCCTAGCGGCAGACACTAAAGCCATTGTTTTGGCCGCCAACTTTAACTGAAGTTGGGATGTGTCGCATAGAAAATCCATGGCCAAATTGACGGATTTAAAGGTAGCGAGGACATCGTCGCGAGAGACACTCTGGTCGACATCCGTCTGGATCTGGTTCAGCTTGGCTCTGAGGAAGGAAGAGACCTCTGTGGCAGCAATGGAAGTCGAGGCCGAGGCTGCGGCCGCCGAGTAACCCCTTCTGAGGGTGCACTCTGCCCTCCTATCTAGGGGGTCCTGCAGGCTAGACCCACCGTCTGCAGGAACTAGAGTGCGCCTGGACAACTTGGCAATCGCCATGTCCACCTTAAGAATGGAACCCCATGATTCCACTAAGGGTTTAGCCATTGGAAACATTAATTTGAACTTCCTGGTAAGGACTGGGCCTTTCTCCGGCTTTTTCCACTCTGTGCGCATCACAGAGAGAAGGGTCTCATCTGCCCTAAAGACCCGCTGGGTCCGGCAGGCGGGATCGGAAGACTCCCCTACGTCAACATCATGGTCCCCCGACCTGATGGACCTTAGAAGCTTCTGGGTCTTTTCCGGTGGAAAGAAGCCAGAAGTCGATTCTTCCTCATCTGAGGAAGATGACCCCACAGAAAGGGGCATTGGCCTATCGGTGGGGGCGGCCACCTCCATAGGCGTTTGGGAGGGAACAGGTAGTCTCTCATTAAGGAGACGTACGACCCCTTTAATGGAGTCGTCAACATAAGTCTTGGCCCACTGGTACATGTCCTGCATCGAAGGCTCTGTAGCAGTAATGGAACGACAGCTGTCGCACCTGGAAAACGGGCAGCTCTCATCAAGAGTCGTATTGCAGTCATAGCAAGCCAGGTGTCTCCTCTTGGTGGCTGATTTCCGTGGCTGATCGGGCTCTCTGGGAGAGGCCATAGCTGAAAATAGAACAAAAGGAGAAAATTAAAGCATCCTAAGAACGGAAATAAGGGAAATCCCTCCATGATTTTAGAAGCACAAACCAGAGGAGAAGTCAATGATAAGCTGAAAGCAAAAAAAACGGTCTGAATAGCAATATCTCACAAATAGCAGGAGACTCTGGAGCTAGCTTGTAAAAGCAGCGCAGCCAGAGACCGACTGAGGGAATCAGGGAGCTTAAATAGAGTAGCTCCGCCCAGGGGAGTGGTGAAGTCTAAGCTAACCCTCCCCCTCGATACTGCTATCCAAAACTGTTTTCCTCCTTGCAAAAAAAGGGGAAAAAAAGGCCTATGCCTAAGTGAGGGGTACCCTCACACGCATACATATCCCCCCTTGGAATAAAAAAAGCGGCCGAAAAACTCGGCCCAAGGACCGCTGGCCGGCCGGGAGACCGGAAGTGACGCCGCGGCTAGGCCCGCGTCACTTCCCGTCATGGCGGCACCCATGCCAAACTTTGCAGCGGAGCGCCGCCGAGTCATCGCAGGGGGGGAATAATGGAGGCAACATGCCGCTAGTAAGTGCATAAAACCACCGCTCAAAGGGCGCAAATACAAGCGCACTAGGATAAAGGGGACCAAGGGTGACCCGAAGTCAGAAAAATGTCCCCAACTCCCCCAAAAGGAGAGAGAAAACTCGCCAGTCCACCTGTCCAAAGGACAGAAAAAAACACAGTGGGTTGGGGGATGAACACCTCCATTTAAGGGAGCTGGAGTTCTTTTATTGGTTTATTCTTTTGGGCTCATTAAAAATTCCGCCGGTCCTACCAGTCCACGGGGGGCAGTTAACCCCATCTGTGCTGCTGGTAGGACGTAAGGGAATCCGTGTTTTTTATATCCTCATTTACCTTCCAATCATATATGGACATTTAAGCCCTTGCATACCATGTCCCCATGCTGTAGGAGCCTTCGCTGGACTTACATCTCCAGGGTTTATCTGCATACTTCCGCGCTAGTTCTTTGGCCACTGGCATCCCTCTATTCAATTTGCGCATGCGCCATGTCATCACTTCCGCCCTTTTGTCGACGTTTCAGCCGGGTCCAATCATAATATCATGCCCCGGTACTTCCGATCACGTGACTAGGTCTCCTGGTGACGTTACACGTCACATGTTATCACCTGACTTTCAGTTACCAGGTTACAAGACGCCTGATCGTCATAGAGGCTGGCGATCAGATTTTCATTTAGTTCCAGAGCAATCTCTTAATGGAATCTCTTTAGTGGCATGATGCGGACAACCCGGTACATCTTCAAACGGGACATTTATTTATTTAGTATTATATATGGCGGGCTTCTTTATGTGTTCAATGGGGGAATCATTGAGGATCCATTCTATTCATCTTTATTTTCATATTTGTATTCTTATTAATATTTATAGTGTGAATTGCATGGTGTTAGTTACATAGCTGCTTAGCTGGTCCTCCACCATTCATCAGACGGCTGGTGCATAGACCTAATGCTCCGGGGGGGGGCAGCTCACAGGGTCATCCAGTCCTTAGTTGCCATTCATTCTTAGGGGACTTAAAAGAACGGGGGGCTACAATCCATTTACTGGATGAGCCCTCCCCTTTCCCTTTGTTCCTCCTAGTTATTTGTGGATGGACCTGCTACTTTTATTTTCAGCTTAATCACCATATCTGTCCTTTCAGATATATTTTATCCTTGGATGCCACCAATGAATCCCCATATTTACAAACCCCTCCTTTATTCTTAGCTGTTATATCCGTCCTTTTAGTACATACCGGGGTGGCCGCATATCCCCTTCCTATGGTCAATTCTCTCACTCAGCAAGTTCCCTAAGGGTCTCCCATTTGGAGTCTTATTTTATAGTCCAGGTACAGTTCTCCCACAGCATGTACACAGCTGCATCTAAAATTAAAAATAAAGATAAAAGAATGAGGGTACATAAAAGATGAGGGTACATAAACAAGGGGGTTAAGTTTTTTTTTTAAAGAGCACACACGGCTGTTAGCCTGGTGCTTAAATTACATTAACACACATTCTGATCTAAATCTGGCTTCAGAAGAGAGAGCCCACCTTAAATTCCCTATTAAGGCCTTTTGGCTCCATGGTCTCTAATTCATAAATCCATCTCGGTTCTTTCCTTTTTAATAATTTTTCCCTCTCTCCACCCCTCCTAAGCGTAGGGACACTATCTATAATTCTGTATCTTAGCTGTGAAACGTTATGTCTATATCTCCAAAAGTGCTCTGGTACCGGTAACTCTACCTCATCCCCATTATCTTGGTTTTGTTGGCTCTCTTTTTTAGCTAATAGCTTGCATATTGTTTATCTATGTTGGGTTATTCTGTTTTTGCAGGGCTGTGTTGTCTCTCCAAAGAGAAGGCCACACGGGCACTGGAAACTATAGATAACAAAATCCGTATTGCACGTATAATAACCTCTAATGTCATATTTTTTTCCGGTTCTTGGATGGCCAAAAGAGTCACCCCTGATTAGGCTGCCGCAATTGCAGCAGCCCAAGCATGGATAACATCCCCTTCTCCCATCCTCTTTCTTCTTAATTTTAACATCAGCTGATGTCAGGCTATCACTCAGGTTTTTTGGTCTTTTGTAGGACATTAATCGAGGGGATTGGAACTCAACTACTTTGGAAAGGACTGTGTCAGGATGTGCCAGTTGTGTCTCAATATGTCTGATATATTTTTGCTCATTTTCGTGTACGTTGACACAAATGGGATTCTACTAACCTTCTGCTCCTCTCTTCTCACCGTTGTAGATATTAATTATTGTCGTTCACTGTTTCTAGCTTTCTCAAGGTGACGATCTACCAACTTTCTAGGGTACTTCCTATCCCTAAACCTTTGTCCCATTTTTTGCAATCTGTCATCTATCAAGTTTTCATCTGACACTATCCTTCTAGCCCGTAGAAATTGGCTATATGGTAAGGATTCCAAAGTCCTCCTAGGATGTGCACTATCAAAGCATAGCATGCTGTTCCTATCTGTAGGCTTAATGAGTAGATCGGTTTCCAATTTACCTTCCATAACATAAACTGAAGTATCCAAGAATTGTAGGGATTCTGCTGAGTAGACCTTTGTAAATTTCAACTGATCATGTAGCTGATTTACATAATCATGAAAGTTGTGTAGATCTATCTCCGTACCACTCCATATTAGGAAAATATCATCTATATACCTCATCCACCCTCTCACATTTGTGTAGAGGGCGGATGGGTATATAGACGTTTCCTCCAAGTTAGATATGTATATATTTGCATATGTCAGGGCCACGTTGGACCCCCGACATTGCTCATAGAATACGTCCTCAAACTGCCAAGGCCAATAAGATAATGGGTTGCATCAAAAGGGGCATAGATGCCTGTAATGAGAACATAGTTCTACCACTTCACAAATCGCTAGTCAGACCACACATGGAGTACTGTGTACAGTTCTGGGCTTCTGTAAACAAGGCAGACATAGCAGAGCTGGAGAGGGTCCAGAGGAGGGCAACTAAAGTAATAACTGGAATGGGGCAACTACAGTACCCTGAAAGATTATCAAAATTAGGGTTATTCACTTTAGAAAAAAGACGACTGAGAGGGGATCTAATTAATATGTATAAATATATCAGGGGACAGTACAGAGATCTATCCCATCATCTATTCATTCCCAGGACTGTGACTGTGACGAGGGGACATCCTCTGCATCTGGAGGAAAGAAGGTTTGTACACAAACATAGAAGAGGATTCTTTACGGTAAGAGCAGTGAGACTATGGAACTCTCTGCCTGAGGAGGTGGTGATGGTGAGTACAATAAAGGAATTCAAGAGGGGCCTGGATGTATTTCTGGAGTGTAATAATATTACAGGATATAGCTACTAGAGAGAGATCGTTGATCCAGGGATTTATTCTGATTGCCTGATTGGAGTCGGGAAGGAATTTTTATTCCCCTAAAGTGAGGAAAATTGGCTTCTACCTCACAGTTTTTTTTTGCCTTCCTCTGGATCAACTTGCAGGGTGACAGGCCGAACTGGATGGACAAATGTCTTTTTTCGGCCTTATGTACTATGTTACTATGTTACCTGCACTGTAAATGTTTACATGGTGTATTCAATAAAAAAAATGGTAAAATGTAATTCTTTGTGTATTTTTAGTTTAAGCAGACTGTAATTGTCTATTGTTGTGACTTAGATGAAGGGTTCACATACTTTTTCTTGCAACTGTATCTGTTATAATGCCACCAGCAGCACTAAATACCCGCTCAGATAAAACGCTGGCGGCAGGGCAGGCCAGCACCTCCAAGGCGTAGAGCGCCAGTTCGTGCCATGTGCCCAGCTTGGACACCCAGTAGTTGTAAGGCACTGAGGGATCATTGAGGACGCTGACACGGTCTGCTATGTACTTCTTCACCATCTTCCCAAATTTTTCCCTCCTTGTGACACTAGGCCACGCATCAGGGTGAGAGTGCTAGCGGGGTGTCATAAAACTGTCCCAGGCTTTGGAGAGTGTTGCCCTGCATCTGTTGGAACTGCTGTGTGTTCCACTTGTTTCCCCTCCTCGGTTTGCCAAGGAACTACGGACTCTGCCGCCAGCGTTGTCAGATGGAACTTTTTGGAGCAATATTTCAACAAGGATCTTTTGGTATTGCACTGTTTTGCTCATCCTCTCCACCAGAGAAATGAGAGATGAGAAGTTATCTTTGTAGCGGGGGCAAGAAGGGTGAACAATCAGTAATCCGTGTTGTCTAAAATGCGTATAACGCATGGGTCGCGGGAAAGACAGCCTAACATAAAGTCAGCCATGTGTGCCAGAGCACCAACAGGCAGGACTTTGCTGTCGTCATCAGGAGGATCACTCTCGATCTCCTCATCCTCTTACTCCTACCCATGCTGAACAGATGGAAATAAACTTCCATGGGTACTACCCTCTGTAGCGGAGGCAACAGTCTCCTGCTCCTCCTCCTCCTCTTCATCGTGGTGGTCTGGCTATCACCCTGTGTAATGTCTTCCCCCATTTCCACCTCTTCCACATGCAAAGCGTCAGCCTTAATTGTGATCAGCGAGCTTTTGAGTAGACACAGAAGTGGGATGGTTACGCTGATAATAGCGTTATCGCCGCTCACCATCTGTGTTGATTCCTCAAAGTTTCTTAAAACCTCACATACTTGCCCACTCCTCGCTTGTGAATAGTGGAAGCTGACTGGAAATGCGACGACCATGTTGTAGCTGATATTCCACTACTGCCCTCTGCTGCTCACAATGCCTGGCCAACATGTGGAACGTGGAGTTCCAGCCCGTGCTCACGTTGCACAACAGTTGGTGAGCTGGCAATTTCAAGCGCTGATGCAGCGTTGACATACTGGCTGAAGCTGTCGATGACTTGCAGAAATGTGCACACAGGTGCCACACCTTCACCAGTAGCTCAGGCAAATTGGGGTAGGTTTTGATAAACCACTGAACCACATGGTTGAACACATGGGCTAGGCATGGGATGTTTCTGAGCTTGCCGAGCTCTAAAGCCGCCACCAAGTTACAGCCATTATCACACACAACCATGCCTGGTTGTAGGTTGAGTGGCAAGAGTCACAGCTCAGTCTGGTCTCTTATCTACTGCCACAACTCTGCAGCGGTGTGCTGTTTGTCCCCTAAGCATATCAGCTTCAGCTCGGCCTGTTGCCGCTTCCCCACTGCAGTGCTACACTGCTTCCAGCTATTGACTGATGACTGACTGATGGTGCACGCGGATAATTCGGAGGTGGAAGTTGAGGAGGAGGCGTAGGAGGAGAAGTGGGGTTTGGAGCCATTAACATAGGTGCTGGCGGAAACCCTGATCGACGTAGGGCCCTCAATCCTTGGCGTCGGTAGCACCTGTGCCATCCCAGGGTACAACTTGCTCCTGGCCTCCACAACATAAGTTGGTCAGGGCACGTGTGATGTTACGGGACACATTTTGGTTTAAGGCGGGCTCTACACACCTTGAAAAATAGTGTCTGCTGGAGACTGCGTAACGTGGGACGTCCACCGACATCAGGCTGCAGCAGGCCTCAGTGTCCACAAGCCTAAATGGCAACATTTCCAGGACCAGTAATTTGGAAAGCTGCGCATTTAGTGCTATAGCCTGTGGGTGGGTGGGTGGCTGGGTATTTTCGCTTGCATTCAAAGGCCTGGGGTAAGGACATTTGGATGCTGCGCTGGGACACGGAAGTGGATGTGATAGCTGATGGTGCTTGAGAAGGTCCAGGTGCAGGACGGGAGGCATCCGGGCCTGCGCCTTCGACAGGGGATTGGCCAGCACGTAACATAGGGGAAGAGGAGGCAGTGGTTTGACCAGCAAACACAGATTGTGAACCCAGGCGTTCGTCCCACTTATTATGGTGCTTTAATGCCATGTGGCGGATCATGCTGGTCGTGGTGAGGTTGCTAGTGTTCACGCCTCGGCTCATTTTTGTATGGCACAGGTTGAAAACTACTATTCTCCTGTCGTCCATACTTTCCTCAAAAAAGCTCCATACTGCGGAACATCTACCCCTTGGCAAGGGAGATTTCCACAAGGGGGTGCTCCGTGGGACAGTTGCACACCTTTTTGGTGTGACCTGCCTTCTCCCTTTTGGCATGCCACTGCCTCTTCCAGCCTGTTGCAGTGCTACAGATCCCTCCCCCTCTGTATTGCTGTCCTCACTTGGCTTTCCACGTTCCCAGGTTGGGTCAGTGACCTCATCGTCCACCACCTCCTCTTCCACTTCCTCACTCTAATCATCTTCCTGATTTGTTGACCTAACCACTACCTCAGTGATTGACAACTGTGTCTCATCCTCTTCATCAACTTCTTGAGACAGTAATTGCGGTTGACTCATTGGCAACTGTGTATTGTCATCATCCACCTCATTAAACACTAATCGCCGTTCCCCACCGTCATGTTCTTGTGACTGTTTATGCTCAAGAGGTTGGGAATCAAGGTACAAGATCTCAGTTCCCTCTTCAAGCATGCTTGGCGAGAGGGCCAAATCAAGTAATGGTGATGAAAAGAGGTCTTTGGAATATCTGAGTGTGGGATCACTTGTTTGGCCAGACTGTACATGGTGAGAGGAAGGAGGATCAGGGCGAGGAATGTGTTGATCAGACTCCTGGCTACTGAGACTGGACTTGGTGGAAGACAGGGTGGTGCTTAACCGACTGGAAGGATTATCTGTTGCAATCCAACCGACCACCTGCTCGCACTGGGCTGACTTCGCGAGCGTTGTCCTGCGCCACCGTGCAAACTGGGAGGTGAATCTAGGTATCGCGGATGATTGTTTTCCTTGTGCTCTGGCAGCAGGCACTGTTTCTCCGCACCCAGGGCCGTGGCCTCTGCGTGCACCATCAGCATCACGGCCACTTCTCCATTCTCCATCCCTTACTGCTCGACTTCTTCATTTTAAATGTGATATATGCTTGAAAGTATGTCACACGAACAGTAGCGTAGGATTTGGAAGTGTATGCGCAAAAAAATTACAAAGGTATTTGTGATGAGGAAGCATTATACAGGACAGGTACCACAGGTAATGTAACTGTTCGCAGTGTCTAAGGAAAAAGTACTCTGGATGTCACTGATATTTTAGGGGTGTACACACTTTACACTGGAGATGTGGTACGAATAATTTAACTGTCCGCAGCGGACTATTACACAGAATTTAGCGTAGGATGCGCTAAACATATATAGTGCTGCTGTCACACACAATAGTTCTTAAAAGGACTTTTGGGTCTCTGAAAAGTTTTTGTATAAGAATCTTCCTATTACACTCCCTACACTGTCCGTCCCTTTCTATGCACAGCTCTCCCTAACACTGAGCAATTTAACGCAGGTTGTGCTACAAACATATATTGCTGCTGTCACAAACAATAGTCCTTACAAGGATTTTTGGGTCTCCGAAATCTTTTTGTACAAAAAAATATTCAATTACACTCCCTATACTCTCTCTCCCTTCCTAGGCTCAGCTCTTCCTGACTATGAATGAGCCGAACATGCTTCATCGGGTGCTATATAGCACCCGATGACGCGTTCAGGCCAGCCAATCACTGTAATGCCAGTAGCCAACATGGCTACTGGCAGTACAGTGAGGGCAGTACTTACCTGCAGGTTTTTTGGCTGCGTACAGGCCAAGAAACGTGCGGGGAGGAGACTCTAGCATGGCGCTCGAGCACATGCGGTACTCGGCTGAGTACCGCCATGTGCCGAGCATCGTGATGCTCAAGCTGAACAGGTGTTCGGCCGAGCATGCTCGATCAACACTAGTGGGGACGCAAATCCCAGAAGGAATTGAGACTCAAATTTCGACACGTTTCATAAGCATTAATGTTTTTTACTTTTAAGAATTCATCTAAACCCTTTTTAACTGTCCACTGTTCCTGCTGTAACCACATCCTGAGGAAGTCTATTCCACAGCTTCACCGTTCTTACAGTAAAGAAGCTTTGATGCTTCCGGAGACTGAAATTTTTCCTCTCCAATCGGAGGCTGTGCCCCTTTGTCTTTTGAGCACATTTTACATGGAACAGTTTTTCACCATATTTTTGTGTGTGGCCCATTTATAAATTTGTATAGGTTAATCATGTCCCCCCTTAGACGTCTCTTCTCAAGACTAAATAAATTCAATTATTTTAATCTTTCTTCATAACTAGGACCCTCCATGCCCCTTATCAGTTTAGTCGCTCTCCTCTGTACTTTTTCCAGCTGTAGTGCATCTTTTCTATGGACTGGTGCCCAGAACTGAACTGCACATTTCAGATGAGGCCGCACCAACGCTTTGTAAAGTGGTAATATCACATCACTGACCCGCGAGTCCATGTCTTGTTAAATGCATGACAGTATCCTGGTGGCCTTAGAAGCAGCTGATTGACATTGTATGCTGTAATTTAATCTACCATCTACAAGGACACCCAAATCTTTCTCTATAAGTGATTCTCCCAGTGTTACATCACCTAGGACATATGAAGCACGGAGATGATTACTACCAAGATGCATAACTTTACATTTATCCACATTGCACCTCATTTGCCAAGTTGATGCCCAATCACTGAGTGTTCAAGTCAGCTTGTAGTATATGGACATCTTCATAGACTGTACAGTTCTAAATTGCTTAATATCATCTGCAAAAATAGAAATGGTGCTATTAATCCCGTCCTCGATATCATTAATAAATAAATTAAATAATAAAGGACCCAGCATTGAACCTTGGGGTACACCACTTATACCCGGGACCATTCTGAATATGAATCATTGACAACAACTCTCTGGACACGGTACTGCAGCCAGTTTTCAATCCAATTACAAGCCTACAGACCTTACTTTACCTATTAAATGTCTATGAGGGAGAGTATCAAAAGCCTTTTCAATATCCAGAAACACTACATCCACAGCCGCCCCTCTGTCAAGGCTACTACTCACCTCCTCAAAAAATAAAAATAAAATCAGGTTAGTCTGACAATTTCTGTCCTTGGTAAACCCATGTTGGTTATCACTTATAATATTATTTACAGTCATGTACTCCTGTATATAGTCCCTTAAGAGTCCTTCAAACATTTTTCCCACAACAGAAGTTAAACTAACTGGTCTATAATTACCTGTGAATGACCTACATCTTTTTTTGAATATGGGCACCACGTTTGCCTTGCGCCAATCACTTGGCACTGTACCAGTACCTAGAAAATCTTAAAAAATTATAAACATGGGCACAGCAATGACTGAACTGAGCTCTTAAAGCACTCTTGGGTGTAATCTATCTGGACCCGGAGCCTTGTTCACATTTATCCTATTTAACTTATCTTGGACCATATGTACAGTTAGCCGATTGAGTATATTACTGGATGTACTAACAGCCCCAGCACCAGAGATATCAGCTCCTTTCTCTTCTTTTGTATATACAGAGCTAAAAAAACATTTAGTAACTCTGCCTTTTCCTTCTCTTCAGTGACTACCCCCCCCCCCCTTTTCCATTATTTAGTGGACCTACCTGCTCAGACCTATTTTTTTTTTTTTTAGCATTTATAAATCAAAAAAAACTGGGGATTTATTTTGCTCTCTTTTGCTACCTGCTGTTCGTTTTGTATTTTTGCTCATTTTAACTCCTTTTTACAGATTTTATTAAGCCCTTTGTAATCTTCAAACGCTCCAGCTGACCCCTCAGATTTGTATTTTTTTAAATGCCCTTTTTTGTCTTTTATTGCCCTTTTACAGTAGCTGTAAGCCATGAGGGGTTTAATTTTAGCCATTTATACTTGCTTCCTAAAGGAATAATTTTTTTGTGTGCAATTACTCAATGTGGATTTAAAGCTCTCCCATTTATCCTGAGTATTGTTATGTGACAGTAGCTGCACCCAGTCTATGCCCTGAAATGCTGCCCTCAACTCAGGGAAATTAGCCTTTTTGAAATTTGGTGTATTTGCTTTGCCTGACAGAGTTTGCCTCTTATAGTTTAGGGGGAATATGGTTAGGGAGTTGCTGACAAGTAGACCAAGAGAGAATACATATGTAGTATCTGCTAGTGTGTAAGCCAGAGAAGCTTAAGCAGAAAAGAAGTGTCATTATCCAGGGATACACATCCCTGTGAGTGGAGTAAAAAGCAGCCAGAAAAGCAACTGTACTAAGAGCAAACCTCTGAGAAGAACAGACTTCTTTATAAGGTTCCCATTTAAAGGAACAGTGCGTGGGCCAGTACTCCTGTGAAAAGTAATGTACGTTTATGTCTCTAGATTTCACTGCATGTGGTTTGGGTTATATTGCATCAGGTGCTGGTCATTCATATAGGACTGCAACCCACCATTGCTATAAGGCTACTTTTACACTGGCGTTTTGGTTTCCGTTTGAGAGATCCCATTTCATTTTAGCCCCAATGCATTCTGAATGGTTAAAGATCTGTTCAGAATGCATCAGTTTGCCTCCGTTCCACCTCCATTCCGCTTTGGAAGCGGACACCAAAACATTGCTTGCAGCGTTTTGGTGTCTGCCTGATGATGCGGAGGCAAATGGATCCGTCCTGACACAATGTAAGTCAATTGGGACAGATCGGTTTTCACTGACACAATATGGCACAATAGAAAACATTTTGGCTATGTTACAGATACTACAAACGGATTCGTTCTGAACGAATGCATGCGGTTGTATTATCTGAACTGAAGCATTTGTGCAGATCCATGACGGATCCTCACCAAATGCGAGTGTGAAAGTAGCCTAAGTGAAATCTTTCAGAAAAGCGACTTTGCTGGAAATTAACATCTGAGAAGAGAAGCACTGCAGAAGTTTGAGGACCATTTAGGGCCATGCTTGGACAAAGGCAGTAAATCTATTGCACGCATAAGGCTTTACTGCATGTGGTTTGGGTTATAGTGCTTTGGGCACCCACCACACTGAGATGGTATGGGCATTGCATAGAAATATTGAGAGTGATTGCACTCCTTTGGTCACTTGGGAAGATTGCTAATATATATGAAGAGGCACTCAGGGAGGACCACCATAGTGATCTCCTATACACATCCTTTGAGAAAAGCCTACTCTGTGAAATATTTAAGAACTGTGCCGACTGCTAGTATTTGCAACCCCATTATCTATACAGTAAAGGAGAGACTTTATTATAATTAAGGTGACCTGGTCCTTGCTCTCTCTACTTGATCCAGGTTTTTCTTCCCTGTTCTCATGCCTTGCACCCCACTGCTCAGTGCTCACATAATATCAAGGGCACCCCAGGAGCCACCAGGCAGGAAACCCGAACGCACAGGATGTGTCCCGAAGGAAAGACGTGTTGCGCCCCTTCACTTCGCTGCACATGTGGCCTGGGAGGGCACTGGAGCATGGTTGGCCACCATGAAGACTATAACCCCCCCTATTGCAATTGCCACCACTCTCATCCTCTCCACTACGTCCCCTCACCCTCCCTCTTCTGGCTGGCATGCTGAAAAATCAGTAGGTATATTTGAAGCAAGTGACCAATTTATTTTTAGATGCAACATTTCAATATGGAGTCTTTTTCAAGAATGCTTGAAAAAGGTTGTGTGCCAAAACGTTGGATCTGGAAATAAATGAATTACTTGAACTATATATACTGTGTTGCCTCCATTCTCTACACTAAACTATTTACATGGGGAGCGTTGGACCAATCCCCTGAGAGGCGCGCACCAATTCTAAAGTGTTTTTTGTCATGAGACATCTATATACAGTATTGCTGCATGATGGATACTCTGATTGCATGGTCAGTTTTATATTTTATTATCATTAGGTAAAATAATTATATGGACACTGTAAAGCACTATCTGTGCTATATAGCATAGATATAGCTCTATGACAGTAGCAATGTATGGTACTTTTACACTGTCATATGTCATTTAGGCTACATTCACACGACCGTAGTGTTTTGTGGATCCACAAAACACAGATACCTGCCCGCGTGCATTACGCAATTTGCGGACCACACATGGTCGCCACTCTCATAGAAAATGCCTATTCTCGTCCGCAACTGCGGACAAGAATAGGAAATGTTCTATATGTTTTGTTGTTCTCGGAACGGAACTACAGATGCGGACAGCACACAGTGTGCCCCATTAAAATGAATGGGTCCGCCAAATTGCAGAACGGATGTGGACTCGTTTATACGGTCGTGTGAATGAGCCCTTATAATGCTATAGCATATCATCTCTATTACATTACCTTTGCATAAAGCACTATATGATCATTATGTGATAATTTGTATTAAAGGGGTTTTATGAGAGTTAAATAAATGACATATTTTAAAGATGGGTCACCATTGCATAAAGGTCTTGTGATCAATGGATATCACAGGCTGAGGAAGAGGCTGCAGTGCTCACCGGAGCTATTACTGCTCATTACAAGGTCGGTGCTAGCTGTGTTAGAATGAGGGAACGCCCTCAGTCCTCCAAGTGGCACCCCTGCAATGTAAACTGCAGTGTGCCGATTGGTTGCTATGGCAGTTGTGTGCTTATTGAAGGATCCCTGACCTGCTACGTTACAGATCCTATTACACCCTGCCTCTGGGGGTAAAATTGCTATTCCCAGTAATGCTAAATTATTGCTGTGAATAGTACAAACTACAAACAAAAAAGTAAAAATCAACCAAGTAATTTTTTTATTAAAATTTAATTTTAAATTAAAAGAGAGAACATTTCTCATACAAAACAAGAAAAATAATAGATAACAAACATAATTGGCATCACCATGTGTGAAATATGTCAGAAATATTAAAATATCATATTACTTGTTACACGCTTTGAATGGTGTAAGAGAATACATTCCGCAATATAAGAAATGTTGTTTTTGGCCAGCTCTTCTTCTAAAAAAAATTTGTACACAAAAATGGTGTCCATAAAAGTTATCTACTGCTTGGTAGGTAGAAAAATAAAATTGTTATCAATTTAAAAAAAGTTTTTAAAAGTAGTAAAGTAACAAAAAAAATATAAATTTGGTATCACCAAATAAAGTTAACGTAATTTTTATTGCATTGTGAATGCTGTAAAAGCAATACCCCAAAAATAAAGGCAGTATTACGTGTTGTTTTTTTTCCATTTTCACCCCACAAATTATTTTTACAGTTTCTCAATACATTATATAAAACATTAAATAAATCCATTGAAAATGTTATGTCAATGGTCAATGTAGCCCTGTCCCTTCAGGCAGGCTGCGGCCTGCTTTTTGCCAGCTAGGCCCTCTCCCCCTCCAGTGGGGCACACATTAGCTCCCTGTGGCCACGCTCTAGAATTGTTATTTCAGGTGGAATAAAGGGACTGACTAGGACAAGTCAGGAGAACTGAGAGATCATCCACCTTAAAAAATGCTGTATCCCTGTTCCAAGATGTTTTAGGGTCTGAATACAAATGTCACCACTATGGTCATTGTTGTTCTTTTACTGGAGCTTTTAATTCCTACTACTAAACATACACTGTGATCTCAGCAGCACAAGGACATGGGGGCCATCAGGTCTGGATTAATTTCCAGTCAATCTCTGATATATAAGCTGCCTTTTATACTTTTAGTACTGGGTCCCCATGAAGCAATTTTTTTTACAGTCTCCCCACCATGGTATATGTGGCTGAGTTTGCGTGATTTCCTGGCTCATCAATGTTCAAAAAGCATTTTACAAAAGTCGTTCAACGCTTTATTTTAAATTTCTTCTGAGATTGTTATTAGGGATGAGTGAATTTCATATTTTGAAGTTCGTGTGTGGGTTCGTGTTGTGGTATTTACTGAATTGAGTTATGGATTCCGTTACCACAGACCATAACGCAATTCCATTACAAAATGCATAATGGAATACCTTTAGAGGCATTCCATTATTCATTCCGTCATAATAGAAGTCTAAGCCTGCATAACGGATCCTCTCCTGCATAAGGTAAACCGGACGGATCCGTTATGCAGGCCATAGACTTCTATTATGACAGAATTAATAATATCAATTTACTGCTGCTGTGAGGAAAAGATGCTCTCTGCAAGGTAATCTTCAGTATTAATAGTAGGTGTAGAATTGTTGACAGCTTTATTGTTCTCTTGGCAGGTTTAGATCAGGATGCCCACGGAACAGCATTTCACTTATCAGTGTAATGTGTGATGCTGTAATTGAGTCACTCACTCCCCTCTCTGGCCTCAGTGATGGTCGGACTGAGAAAGCAAGTGAGACTGTTTGCCGTGTTAAAATTCCAAACAAAAGAGGTAGTTAAAGAGCCAGGGCAGGAAGTAGGCAGTTAAAGGACTTGCGCAATGCTAGTATAGTAATGGCCTATCCTTACGATAGGTCATCAATATCAGATTGGTGGGGTTCTGATTTCCGGGACCCACGCCAATCAGCTGTTCGAAGAGGCCGCAACTCTAGTGCGAGCGCTGGGTCCTCCTCAATATTTAACTGTGCGCCGTCTAACTTATAGCAGCAGTGCAGTGTAATTACAACTGCTCATCCCATGCAAGTAAACGGGATGACCAGTTCTAATTACACTGCACTGCCATTACAAGTTAGATGGCGTGCAGTTAAATAGTGAAATGGACACAGAGCCCGCAGTTGCTTGGCAGGGGTTCCAGAATTCAGACTCCCACCGATCTTATTGATGACCTATCCTGAGAATAGAAAAAAGTATTTATGAAAGCACCAATGTCCCTTCTAGAATTCCTCAGGAATGCCTCAGCCTGTCGGCAACCATAGATATTGTGGTCACTCCATATACAATATCAAGAAAAGTTTGATATAGTCGAAACGTTGCACTATCTTTGGCACTTTCTGTACATTTTTATGGACCCAATTTCAATAAAGAAACCTTGAAGGTCATCTACTCTTCTTGGTATACTATCCTGAGGATAGGTCATTAAAGGGGTTGTCCCACTTCATTAAATATGTTTCAACTAATTCATTTACCCCCACTGAACATATCTTCTTATATATGTTATTTTCAAAAAGTTACCATTCGTTCAATAAATGCTTCTCACAGATCCCTTTGTTTATTCTTGTCTCCCATGGATACGGCCTCTTCTGGCCGGCCGCATCGCTGTGCCGCGCCTGCGCACCACAGCTGAAGACATTCCTCGGCCTGCATCTCCATTATTACGAGAACGCGCACGTCCGCGCATGCGCAGTATATCCTGTGTGTCTGAGATAGAGCTGCGCATGCACGGACATCCGAACAGTTCGGGCGAGTCTGCGGAGTGAGAGGACGGACGTCAGAGGAACGGGATACTGTAAGTATAATATCTACTGGCCCACTAATCGACCAACGATTATTGAATATTCGGCAATAAAGGGGGTTCATAGTGAATTCAATGGGGTCATTTTTATGTACATCTGGGGCAACTATATTATATGTATGGACACTGGGGGCAACTATATTATATGTATGGACATTGGGGGCAACTATATTATATGTATGAACACTGGGGGGCAACTATATTATATGTATGGACACTGGGGGGCAACTATATTATATGTATGGACACTGGGGGCAACTATATTATATCTATGGAAATTGGGGGCAACTATATTATATGTATGTATACTGGGGGCAACTATATTATATGTATGGACACTGGGGGCAACTATATTATATGTATGGACACTGGGGGCAACTATATTATATGTATGGACACTGGGGGCAACCATATTATATGTATGGACACTGGGGGCAACTATATTATATGTATAGACACTGGGGGCAACTATATGAATTTTATGCAGACTGGGGGCAACTATATTATATGTATGGACACTGGGGGCAACTATATGAATTTTATGCAGACTGTGGGCAACTATATTATATGTATGGACACTGGGGGCAACTATGTTATATGTATGGACACTGGGGGCAACTATATTATATGTATGGACACTGGGGGCAACTATATTATATCTATGGAAACTGGGGGCAACTATATTATATGTATGGACACTGGGGGCAACTATATTATATGTATGGACACTGGGGGCAACTATATTATATCTATGGAAACTGGGGGCAACTATATTATATGTATGGACACTGGGGGCAACTATATTATTTCTATGGAAACTGGGGGCAACTATATTATATGTATGGACACTGGGGGCAACTATATTATATGTATGGACACTGGGGGCAACTATATTATATCTATGGAAACTGGGGGCAACTATATTATATGTATGGACACTGGGGGCAACTATATTATATGTATGGACACTGGGGGCAACTATATGAATTTTATGAAGACTGGGGGCAACTATATTATATCTATGGACACTGGGGGCAACTATATTATATCTATGGAAACTGGGGGCAACTATATTATATGTATGGACACTGGGGGCAACTATATTATATGTATGGACACTGGGGGCAACTATATTATATCTATGGAAACTGGGGGCAACTATATTATATGTATGGACACTGGGGGTACCTATATTATATGTATGGACACTGGGGGCAACTATATTATATCTATGGAAACTGGGGGCAACTATATTATATGTATGGACACTGGGGGCAACTATATTATATGTATGGACATTGGGGGCAACTATATGAATTTTATGCAGACTGGGGGCAACTATATTATATGTATGGACACTGGGGGCAACTATATTATATCTATGGAAACTGGGGGCAACTATATTATATGTATGGACACTGGGGGGCAACTATATTATATGTATGGACACTGGGGGCAACTATATTATATCTATGGAAACTGGGGGCAACTAGATTATATGTATGGACACTGGGGGCAACTATATTATATGTATGGACACTGGGGGGCAACTATATTATATGTATGGACACTGGGGGCAACCATATTATATGTATGGACACTGGGGGCAACTATATTATATCTATGGACACTGGGGGCAACTATATGAATTTTATGCAGACTGTGGGCAACTACAGGTCCTTCTAAAAAAAAATAGCATATTGTGATAAAGTTCATTATTTTCTGTAATGTACTGATAAACATTAGACTTTCATATATTTTAGATTCATTACACACAACTGAAATAGTTCAAGCCTTTTATTGTTTTAATATTTATGATTTTGGCATACAGCTCATGAAAACCCCAAATTCCTATCTAAAAAAAATTGCATATTTCATCCGACCAATAAAATAAGTGTTTTTAATACAAAAAAGGTCAACCTTCAAATAATTATGTTCAGTTCTGCACTCAATACTTGGTCGGGAATCCTTTTGCAGAAATGACTGCTTCAATGCGGCGTGGCATGGAGGCAATCAGCCTGTGGCACTGCTGAGGTGTTATGGAGGCCCAGGATGCTTCGATAGCGGCCTTAAGCTCATCCAGAGTGTTGGGTCTTGCGTCTCTCAACTTTCTCTTCCCAATATCCCACAGATTCTCTATGGGGTTCAGGTCAGGAGAGTTGGCAGGCCAATTGAGCACAGTAATACCATGGTCAGTAAACCATTTACCAGTGGTTTTGGCACAGTGAGCAGGTGCCAGGTCGTGCTGAAAAATGAAATCTTCATCTCCATAAAGCTTTTCAGCAGATGGAAGCATAAAGTGCTCCAAAATCTCCTGATAGCTAGCTGCATTGACCCTGCCCTTGATAAAACACAGTGGACCAACACCAGCAGATGACATGGCACCCCAGACCATCACTGACTGTGGGTACTTGACACTGGACTTCAGGCATTTTGGCATTTCTCTCTCCCCAGTCTTCCTCCAGACTCTGGCACCTTGATTTCCGAATGACATGCAAAATTTGCTTTCATCCGAAAAAAGTACTTTGGACCACTGAGCAACAGTCCAGTGCTGCTTCTCTGTAGCCCAGGTCAGGCGCTACTGCCGCTGTTTCTGGTTCAAAAGTGGCTTGACCTGGGGAATGCGGCACCTGTAGCCCATTTCCTGCACACGCCTGTACACGGTGGCTCTGGATGTTTCTACTCCAGACTCAGTCCACTGCTTCCGCAGGTCCCCCAAGGTCTGGAATTGGTCCTTCTCCACAATCTTCCTCAGGGTCCGGTCACCTCTTCTCGTTGTGCAGCGTTTTCAGCCACACTTTTTCCTTCCCACAGACTTCCCACTGAGGTGCCTTGATACAGCACTCTGGGAACAGCCTGTTCGTTCAGAAATTTCTTTCTGTGTCTTACCCTCTTGCTTGAGGGTGTCAATGATGGCCTTCTAGACAGCAGTCAGGTCGGCAGTCTTACCCATGATTGCGGTTTTGAGTAATGAACCAGGCTGGGAGTTTTTAAAAGCCTCAGGAATCTTTTGCAGGTGTTTAGAGTTAATTAGTTGATTCAGATGATTAGGTTAATAGCTCGTTTAGAGAACCTTTTCATGATATGCTAATTTTTTTAGATAGGAATTTTGGTTTTTTATGAGCTGTATGCCAAAATCATCAATATTAAAACAATAAAAGGCTTGAACTACTTCAGTTATGAATCTAAAATATATGAAAGTATAATGTTTATCAGTACATTACAGAAAATAATGAACTTTATCACAATATGCTAATTTTTTTAGAAGGACCTGTATATTATATGTATGGACACTGGGGGCAACTATATTATATCTATGGAAACTGGGGGCAACTATATTATATGTATGGACACTGGGGGCAACTATATTATATGTATGGACACTGGGGGCAACTATATTATATGTATGGACACTGGGGGCAACTATATTATATTTATGGACACTGGGGGCAACTATATTATATGTATGGACACTGGGGGGCAACTATATGAATTTTATGGACACTGGTGATTGGTATGGTTTGGATTATAAATATATGTCATATATAGAATGGTGGAGAGATAATACAGGTGTAGGAGTGAAAAAACACTGATATGTAGCAGAGCTAGGTATGCGCTGGAACATTCTCAGTGATTGGTGTGGTTGGGATTATCAATATATGTCATATATAGAATGGTGGTGAGATAGTACAAGAGGAGGGTAATACACTGATATGTAGCTGAGTTGAATATGCACGTTATTACTGAAATGTAGTACAGCTCTAAATGGTAACAAATCTGCATCTGTGCTGTTCAGTGATTTTTTTTTATAGGAGACAAGAAAACAAATCATATGGATACTAGCAGACATGCATTTGGGCTGCAGTAAATTACAGTTTCTGCTGCACAGATAGGCTTTGGAATAGATATGAAAAGTTTTATGTGTAGTTAGTATTCAGGACATCCAGATGGTAGTCTCTAAAATCACTTTCCATTGCTGACTGAGTGATCGGAGTCCACAGCAGGAGAGATGAGCTTCAGCCAGACTGGTGAGTCATACTTTTCACATGAACGAGCACGCAGGACTCAGCTCTGGCGTGGCCGGCCTTCACTCTAGCTGCCTAAGCCAGCCCAGCTTTAGAAACAGAAAAGCAGGAAGTGATTTGTGAAGTAACTGCAACTCTGGCTGATTTTGCAAGATGGGAAAACCCCTTTAATATACTAACATGCCACAACCCCTTTAATATGTGAAAACATTTTGATGGAAATCACAGTGAAGTGTAAGGCCATCTTGGCTTTACATGGGTATAGCTTGTAAGTTACGAAACGTTTTACTTTTATGTGTAATGTAATAGTGGAACCGGTGACACAACCATTAGTCTCTGGAAGGTATAGCAACAATGCATAACTCTTTCCTTCTATCCCTGCTCCGAAGTACTTCCCTCAGAAGGACTCAATCAAAATGGAGCATGACAGGGAGTAAAAGAAATCTCAGTATGAATTCCAGTAGATGCTCATTTCATGACTTTTTTATGAAGCATGACAAGATACGTTAGATCTGTAGCTTGTGGAGATCACCACTATGCTGTATGAGAGCAGGCAGGCATGGATACATAGTTATTACAGCAATGCAGGGTTACCAACATTCAGAGACACTTTTTGTCTATGGAATTGGTAAATTAATTCTGCTTTTTTTTCTCCCCCGAGGTCTGTCATATAATACTTGTGTTTGTCCAGTCATCTTTGTTTGCGATAATAATACATCTGTGAACATCCATGGCTTTAAAAACACATTTATTGTAACAAAATCTACATATCTCTGCCACTTAGAATTGCTGTTTCTATTTTTTAAAACTGGGAATTGCTTTCATCTGTCTCTGAACTGATGTAGTTAGCTATTAATGGAAATTATCACTGGCTGTTCTGCAGTAATGGGAAGGTTATGCCAACGCCATGACTAGAGAGTGGCAGCAATGAATTCTGCTTGTAGGCAGAGTGGTGTGGTTAGCAGAATGTGACAGCAGAATAATGGAGCTCATTCTTCTCTATTGTATATCAGAGTGATCATCTGAATAAGATAGAGCACAATGTACGAGGCAGTCACTTCCTCTATGTGTGGCTACAGTAACTGCTCAAAAAGATAAGTGCTTTCATTTTAGGGATGTTGACACCAACTCTATGTCTCTGGAAATAATGACATGACAAGGTAACCCAGTGCACCAGAAGAAAACGCTGGAACGTTGAGACTGTAGCAGTAATGATATCATCGGGACATGTGAGATTAAAGCCCAGAATTCAGCCACTTATGCTGGATTTTCTAGCAAGGAAAGAAGAGGCTCTTAGGAAGACATATACTTTAGACTATGCTTGGTTGAAGTAGTCGGCGCTGTAGTGCAATTGGACAAGACACTTGTCAGATAAATGAGTGATCAACCAATGTTTAAAGACCGTAGGCAACTTTACAGTTATTGAAAAGTGATAGTAAAAATGAATAAAAATAGAATTGAAATTGCATCATACATGGAAAAAGACCTTTAAACCCCAGAAAGAAAAGCCACTATGTTACAGTATTTCACAAAAGTGAGTACACAACTCACATTTTTGTAAGTATTTTATTATATCTTTTCATGGGACAACACTGAAGATCTGACACTTTCATACAATGTAAAGTAGTCAATGTACAGCTTGTATAACATAGTATATTTGGTTTGCCCTCAAAATAACTTAACACACAGCCATTAATATCTAAACCGTTGGCAACAAAAGTGAGTACACCCCTAAGTGAAAATGGCCAACTTGTGCCTAATTAGCCATTTTCCCTCCCTGGTGTCATGTGACTCATTAGTGTTACAAGCTCTCAGGTGTGAATAGGGAGCAAATGTGTTAAATTAGCTGTTATCGCTCTCACGCTGGTTACTGGAAGTTCGTCTTGTTGCTTATTAGATTTTATTTTTAATTCTTAATTTTTGTCATCATATGACATCCAGCGCACACACCTGAAGGACAGCACTATAAGATTTAAGACCACTGAAGAAGGCCTTGACAGGCCGAAACGTCTGGTCATTATCTCACCTATAAAATTGAGCTGTTTAACGTGCACTGGAACTTGGTCATATGATGACAAAAATGAAGAATTAAAAATAAATTCTAATAAGCAACAAGACAAGCTGTGTGCTGCAATTACTCTATTTGTACGTGACTGGATAAGTCCTTGCAGGCACCAGCAAACCTAACATGGAGTGCGGTACTCCAAACCTTAACACAACACGGTTACTGGAAGTTCAACATTGCACCTCATGGCAAAGAACTGAGGTTCCGAAAAAAAGAATTGTAGCTGTACATAAAAATGGCCTAGGCCAGTGATGGTGAACCTTTTAGAGACCGAGTGCCCAAACTGCTACCCAAAACTTACTTATTTATCGCAAAGTGCCAACACAGCAATTTAACCTGAACACCAATATCATATATCTTCCATGTACTTTATCATTTAGCTATAATAACCTGCCCTATAATAACCTGCCTACATTCAATGTGCTTCCTGTGCTGCTCATAGCATGTCCTGCACTGATGGATGGCAGGAAAAGTCTAAGGCATATTGGTACACCATAGACTTTCTCCAGGGTGCGGGTGCCCACAGAGAGGGCTCTGAGTGCCGCCTCTGGCACCCGTGCCATCGGTTCGCCATCACTGGCCTAGGCTATAAGAAGATTTCCAACACCCTGAAACTGAGCTGCAGCACGGTGGCCAAGACCATATAGCAGTTTAACAAGACAGGTTCCATTTAGAACAAGCCTCACCATGGTCGACCAAAGTAGTTGAGTACACGTGCTCAGCATAATATTCTGAGGTTGTCTTTTTAAAATAGACGTATGAGTCCTGTCAGCATTGCTGCAGAGGTTAAAGGGGTGGGGGGTCAGCCTGTCAGTGCTCAGACCATACACTGCACACTGCATCAAAGTGGCTTGCATGACTGTCATCCCAGAAGGAAGCCTCTTCTAAAGATGATGGACAAAAAAGCCTGCAAACAGTTTGCTGAAGACAAGAAGACTAAGGGCCCTTTCACACTTGCGTTGGCCGGATCCGGCATAGAGTTCCGTCGTCGGGGCTCTATGCTGGAACAATCCTGATCAGGATTATCCTAATGCATTCTGAATGGAGAGAAATCCGTTCAGGATGCATCAGGATGTCTTCCGTTCCGGAACGGAACGTTTTTTGGCCGGAGAAAATACCGCAGCAGGCAGTACTTTTTGCTCCGGCCAAAAATCCTGAACACTTGCCGCAAAGCCGGATCCGGAATGAATGCCCATTGAAAGGCATTGATCCGGATCCGGCCTTAAGCTAAACGTCGTTTCGCCGCATTGCCGGATACGACGTTTAGCTTTTTCTCAATGGTTACCATGGCTGCCGGGACGCTAAAGTCCTGGCAGCCATGGTAAAGTGTAGCGGGGAGCGGGGGAGCAGCATACTTACCGTCCGTGCGGCTCCCGGGGCGCTCCAGAGTGACGTCAGGGCGCCCCAGGCGCATGGATGACGTGATCGCATGTACACGTCATCCATGCGCCTGGGGCGCTCTGACGTCACTCTGGAGCGCCCCGGGAGACGCACGGACTGTAAGTATGCCGCTCCCCCGCTCCCTGCTCCTACTATGGCAACCAGGACTTTAATAGCGTCCTGGCTGCCATAGTAACACTGAAAGCATTTTGAAGACGGATCCGTCTTCAAATGCTTTCAGTTCACTTGCGTTTTTCCGGATCCGGCGTGTACCTCCGGCAAGTGGAGTACACGCCGGATCCGGGGCCCTAAGGACATGGGTTACTGGAACCATGACCTGTGGTCTGATGAGACCAATATAAACGTATTTGGTTCAGATGGTGTCAAGCATCTGTGGAAGCAACCAGGTGAGGAGTACAAAGGCAAGTGTGCCTTGCCTACAGTCAAGCATGGTAGTGGGAGTGTCATGGTTTGGGGGTGCATGAGTGTTGCTGGCTGTGGTGAGCTACAGTTCATTGATAGAACCATGAATGCAAACATGTATTGGGACATACTGAAGCCGAGCATGATGCCCTCCCTTCAGAAACTGGGCCGCAGGGCAGTACTCCAAAATGAGTGCTGATAGAGACCGGGGGCAAGGTAATGGGACTTAGGGAGGAATGGAAGGAGGGACTAGAACAGTTCAGAGGGAAAGGTGTAGGATAAAAAATATACATAAACCTCTTAAATGTATCTATACTAATGCAAGAAGCCTGACTAATAAAACTGGTGAACTGGAATTAGTGATGTGTGAGGAGGACTATGACATAGTGGGAATAACTGAGACATGGCTGGATGATGGCTATGACTAGGCAGTTAATGTACATGGTTACAGTCTGTTTAAAAAGGATTGCCAAAACCGGAGAGGGGGAGGGGTCTGCCTTTATGTAAAGTCCTGTCTAAAGCCCACACTCCGGAAAGATATAAGTGAGGGACATGAAAATGTGGAGTCACTGTGGGTTAGATAACATGGAGGCAAAAACAATAATAAATTACTAATAGCAGTTTATTATAAACCACCTAATATACCAGAGTCCACAGAAAATCTGCTACTAAACGAGATAGACAAGGCGGCAGATCATAATGAGGTCGTTATTATGGGGGACTTCAACTACCCAGATATAAAATAGGAAACTGAAACCTGTATATCTCATAAAGGAAACAGGTTCTTGGCAAACACCAAAGACAATTACCTTTCCCAACTTGTTCAGGACCCGACTAGAGGAACAGCCATACTAGACTTAGTATTAGCCAATAGACGTGACAGAACAGATGTGCAGGTCGGGGGACACCTGGGAAATAGTGACCATAAAGTAATAACCTTCCAATTGTCATTCAAAAGAGTGTTTCTTCACGGAGGAACAAAAATACCAAACTTCAAAAGAGCTAAATTTAGCCAACTAAGAGAGGCCATGGGCCTAACTAACTAACTAAATAAAAATACTGCCACAAAATGGGATATTTTTTAAAGCATCCTAAAATCTAATTGTGAGAGGTATATACCCTCTGGGAATAAAAGGTTAAAGAACAAGCAAAAAACAATGTGGATAAATAGAACTGTAAAGAAAGCAATAAATAAAAATAAAGCATTTAAATCACTAAAACAGGAGGGTAGCGAGGAAGTCCTGAAAAACTATAAGGAAACAATAGAATATGTAAAAAACAAATAAAACCAACCAAACTAGAGACCGAGAGATTAATTGCCAAAGCAATACTAACCCTAAAATGTTCTACAATTATATAAATGGTAAAAAGTATAAATCTGAAGGTGTTGGCCCTCTACACAGTATTGAGAGAGGAGTTGCAGAGAGCGATGAGAGGAAAGAAAAGCTTTAAATATATTTTTCTCCATTATATTCACTGAGGAAAATAAACTGTCAGATGAAATGCAGAATGTAAAAGTAAATTCCCCATTAAAAGTGCCCTGTCTGACACAGCAAGAAGTACAGTAGCGTCTTAAAAAGATTAAAATAGACAAATCGCCAGGACCAGATGGCATACACCCCTGTATCCTAAGAGAATTAAGTAATGTCATATCCAGACCCTTGTTTCTGATATTTAAGGACTCTGTACTGACAGGGAGTGTTCCACAGGTTTGGCGCATAGCAAACGTGATGCCAATATTCAAAAAGGGTCCAAAAACAGAGCCCGGAAACTATAGGCTAGTAAGTTTAACATCTGTCGTGGGTAAACTGTTTGAAGGTTTTCTAAGAGATGCTATCTTGGAGTACCTCAATGAAAATAAGCAAATGAGGGATTGGTCATGTCAAACTAATTTAAGCAGTTTCTTTGAGAAGGTAAGTTCTAGATTTGACAGTGGCGAATCAATGGATGTCGTATATCTGGACTTCTCCAAAGGATTTGACACTGTACCACATGAAAGGTTAGTATATAAAATGAGAATGCTTGGACTGGGAGAAAATGTCTGTATGTGGGTAAGTAACTGGCTCAGTAATAGAAAACAGAGGGTGGTTATTAACGGTACACACTCAGATTGGTTCACTGTTACTGGTGGGGTACCTCAGGGGTCAGTATTGGGCCCTATTCTCTTCAATATATTTATTAATGATCTTGTAGAAGGCTTGCACAGTAAAATATAATTTTTTTCAGATGACACTAAACTGTGTAAAGTAATTAACACGGAAGAGGACAGTATACTGCTACAGATGGATCTGGATAGATTGGAGGCTTGGACAGAGAAGTGTCAGATGAGGTTTAACACTGACAAATGTAAGGTTATGCACATGGGAAGGAATAATGCAAGTCACCCGTACATATTAAAAGGTAAAACACTGGGTAATACTGACATGGAAAAGGTCCTAGGAATTTTAGTGAACAGCAAACTAAGCTGTAGAAACCAGTGTCAAGCAGCTGCTGCCAAGGCCAATAAGATAATGGGTTGCATCAAAAGGGGCATAGATGCCCGTGATCAGAACATAGTCCTGCCAAATCACTAGTCAAACCACACATGGAGTGCTGTGTACAGTTCTGGGCTCCTGTGAACATGGCAGACATAGAGCTGGAGAGGGTTCAGAGGAGGGTAACTAAAGTAATAACTGGAATAGAAGGACTACAGTACCCTGAAAGATTATCAAAATTAGGGTTGTTCACTTTAAAGACTGAGGGGAGATCTAATAACTATGTATAACTATATCAGGGGTCAGTACAGAGATCTCTCCCATCATCTATTTATTCCCAGGACTGTGACTGTGACGAGGGGACACCCTCTGTGTGTGGAGGAAAGAAGGTTTGTACACAAACATAGAAGAGGATTCTTTACGGTAAGAGCAGTGAGACTATGGAGCTCTCTGCCTGAGGAGCTAGTGATGGTGAGTTTACTAAAAGAGTTCAAGAGGGCCTGGATGTATTTCTGGAGTGTACTAATATTACAGGTTATAGCTACTAGAGCTGGCTCGTTGATCCAGGGAGTTATTCTGATTGCCTGATTGGAGTCAGAAGGAATTTTTTTCCCCTTAAGTGGGGAGAATTGGCTTCTACCTCACATTTTTTATTTTTTTTGCCCTCCTCTGGATCAACTTGCAGGATAACAGGCCGAACTGGATGCACAGATGCCTTATAAAATGTTGATATGATGTTGATGTTGAAAACTATGATAATGACCCAAAACATACCTCCAAGACGACCACTGCCTTGCTAAAGAAGCTGAGGTTAAAGGTGCTGGACTGGCTAAGCATGTCTCCAGACCTAAACCCTATTGAGCATCTGTGGGGCATCATCAAATGGAAGGTGGAGGAGCGCATGGTCTCTAACATCTACCAGCTCTGTGATGTCTCTAGTTGCACTCCATGCCCAAGAGAGTTAAGGCAGTGCTGTAAAATAATGGTGTCCACACAAAATATTGACACTTTTGGCACAATTTGGCCATTTTCACTCAGAGGTGTACTCACTTTTGTTGCCAGTGGTTTAGCCATTAATGCCTGTGTGATGAGTTTTGAGGGCACACCAATTTTACACCGTTATACAAGCTGTACACTGACTACTTTACATTGTATCAAATTGTCATATTTTCAGTGTTGTCCTATGAAAAGATGTAATAAAATATTTACAAAAATGTGAGGGGTGTACTCACTTTTGTGAGATACTATATATGAATGCTGAATGCTATTAGATCAGGTGGGCTGCACAGCACCTACTATAGTACACCCAGGAGTAACCCCCAAGTATGGCCCTTTTCAGTGATATGGAGAATTGCTTCAGGTCTTGTAAAATAAAGCAATATTACAATTCATTTGTAGTATGGCCAGAAATTGTCACCCTTATAAAATAGAGTTATCAAATTGGAGGCTAAATATAACTTGGAAAGCCTGCGTAAATTATAAAATATCTGCATAGGTAACACAGGAAAGTAATACAGATACATTCCTTAAACCTTATTCTACATCAGTGAATTCCCACTAGGATTCCCTGTAGTGTTGCGCGAGAACCAAAGTGCTTGTGTGCTCGGGCTGAACACATCAGTATGCTCGTGTGTTCTACCAAGCACAATAGAAGTCAATGGGAGAACCGCAGGCACCCCCTGCTCGGAAGAGAAGAGGGTGTCTGGTTCATAAAAAAAAAACATTAGAAATTGATAGAAACCCCATTAAAATGGTTTGGAAACAGTATTAAGAGGATAGCTGGATGCATCTTAGACTCCTATTATGTACGACATACAATAGACAACCACACACAGGCTATATGCCAAAAGCCAGGTATGTGCAAGCCATCAATCTATTCATGAGACAGATAAAAGCCAGCATACCTTACAATGGCAACCCTGTGCACTATGAGATATTCCAAACCAGCTCTCATCTGACTGAGAACCAGTAAACCTCAAAGTTATTTTGCATCTGTTGGGTGGATCTGCACACCTAGATCAATATCATTAGGGCGACATAATATTCAATAACATTTCTATACAGTTTTTTCATGTAAAAACTAATTTGCATAAACATGAGCATATGGGAAAGACATGCAAATAAGCAGAATCTGCCTTGTTTTTCAGCTGTCATAAGCCTATGAAAACCAATAGATGGCGCTATTGAGTTATGAACCGCGCCATCTATTGGTTTCACCGTCTTATTACAAGAGTGGACTAATAGTTTTGTCACCCACAAAATTTTAACACCGGGTTATTAAAGACACGTAGTGCTGAGGTAAGCCTACACAAATCAAAAACATAAACACTCCCCCCAAAAAAATGTACTACGGCTCCTCCATATAGAAACATTGATTTTTTTTATTAAATATACATTAGACAGTAATTGTAACATATAAAATCAGCAGTAAGAAGGCATTCTTCAGTGAGGAATAGAACCCTAGAGGGTGCTGAGGGGTTGGCACACAGGGGTACCCAGGAAACCAAGAAGGAGCCACACAGAGGGCCAACTAAGAACATGTAAACCCCGGACATAAAGGTCCAATGGAAAAGTTGATAAGTTCAGTGTGGAAATCAAAAAGCAATAATAAATACACCAAAAGTGCGTGCCGATTCCTCAGCCGTCTCCTCCCGACGTTGTTTCACCAGTAAACTGGCTTCTTCAGGGTATAAAAAACTAATGAAAATACTCAGCTTTTGTAGTGTTCTCCCAGGTGTAGATTAACAATAAAATCACTGCTAGGTGTGTCATGGAGACAAACTCTTGAATAAGGCATCGCATAGTAGGTCAGATGGTCAAAAACAGGGCCGATACAGCACAAAGGTGTGGAGCTGAGCATGCGGCTGGCATGACGCGCCGGTCATGTGGGACACACATGGCCGATATGTCAATGCAACGTCACGTCGTCCACACCTACCAACATGCATAACAGAAAAATGCGGTCAGTAAGATCTTCGCTCTAGGATATCCATGGTCTGAAAATCTATTTCAAAGATCCTGAAGACTGTATCTTAAACGCTTCTTCCGTCTAGCAGATCCTTTTAGCTCTCAAAAATTGGCAATATGTTATATTTTGAATGAGGTTTGATGGGTGACATGAATTTGCATGCAAGACTGAGTTTGTGGAAGTTTCTTTACAGAAAAGGTCAGTAGATATTTTTCCTGTCTCATCAACCACGATTTGGACATCCAGAAAATCCAGACATGTTTTGCTAATCCTGTAAATCAATTTGATATTCCGATTATTTTGGTTCGATGCCCCCACTAATTTGGTGAATCCAGACCGTGGGCCCTGCCCCACGATGAAAATGTCATCAATGTAGCGGGCCCACATCTGGACCCCACCGATCGTGCAGCATGCCTCCTGTGAGGAACACCTCCCTCTCCCACAGCCCCAGGAACAGATAAGCGAAGGAAGGCTCACAAGCCTGGAGCTGCAGGTAGAAGGCATCCCCAAACAGGAAGAAATTGTGGGTGAGCACAAATTCCAACAGTTCTAGGATGAACTCACCCATTTCATCATCTATATCAGCCATTATCAGAAAGAATCTAACTGCTTCCAAGCTGTCCCGTGGCGAATACTTGTATAGAGCAATTCTACATAACAGGATGCTATCCACATGTCTAGTTCTAGATGTAAATAATTAAATCGGCATAAAAGATCTGTAGTGTCCTTCACAAACGATGGTAGTTGTTCCACAAGTGGCTGTAATATAAAATCAATAAATTTGCACGCAGGTTCACATAAATTTCCTATCCCTGAAACTATTGGGCATCCGGGAGGGCAGGTGGCATTCTTGTGGACCTTAGGGAGCATATGTAGACAGGCTACTTTCGGGTGTTCAGGAATAAGGATGTCAGCCTGTTTCTTTGTGATTATACCCCTTTCCTGAGCTCGTAAAACTAAAGACCCCTCAGCCCTCTCTAGGGTTCTATTCCTCACTGAAGTATGCCTTCTTACTGCTGATTTTATATATTACAATTACTGTCTAATGTATATTTAATAAAGAATTTTCTATGTTTCTATATGGAGGAGCTGTAGTCCAATTTTTTTGTGGAGTGTTTATGTTTTTAATAGTTTTGTCAGAAGACTATGAAACCAATAGATGGTGCTGTTTATAACTAAATAGCGCCATTATTGGTTTCATAGTCTTCTTAAGAATATTAGACTATGAGTCTTATGACAAGCTTATTAGTGTAGCCTTTTGCATGGAGAATTTGCAATAAAAATTAGCGGTGAGTTATTACCCAGCTTTCCCAGTGTCGGGTATCTTCACTGAGTTATTACCCAACTTTCCCAGTGTCGGATTTTATCATTGAGTTACTACCCAGCTTTCCCAGTGTCAGATATCATCCTAGTGCAGATTGCGAATATTCTAATCGGGAATTTTTATAGCGAATTTCCCATGCAAAAGGCTACACTAATAAGCTTGTTATAAGACTCATAGTCTAATATTCTTGTAAGAAGACTATGAAACCAATAGATGGCGCTATTGAGTTATGAACAGCGCCATCTATTGGTTTCATAGTCTTTTGACAAAACTATTAGTCTACTCTTGTCATAAGACTGTGAAGCCAATAAATGGTGCTGTTCATAACTCAGTAGCGCCATCTATTGGTTTTCATAGTCTTATGACAGCTGAAAAACCAGGCAGATTCTGCTCATTTGCATGTCTTTCCCATATTGCCATGTTTAGGCAAATTAGTTTTTACGTGACAAAACTGTATAGAAAGGTTATTGAATATTATGTTAGGACAATCAGAAAACTTTTTGTCGCCCTAATGATATTGATCTAAGTGTGCAGGTCCACCCAAGCCATCCAACAGATGCAAAATAACTTTGAGGTTTACTGGTTCTCAGTCAGATGAGAGCTGGTTTGGAATATCTCATAGTGCACAGGGTTGCCATTGTAAGGTATGCTGGCTTTTGGCATATAGCCTTTGTGTGGTTGTCTATTGTATGTTGTACATAATTGGAGTCTAAGATGCATCCAGCTATCCTCTTAATGCTGTTTCCAAACCATTTTGATGTGGTTTCCATCAATTTCCAAGCAGGATGTGCCTGGGGTTCTCCCGTTGACTTCCATTGTATTAAATTGTACTCAAGCACCCGAAGTATTTGGCCGAGCATGTTCGCTCAACACTAATTCCCTGTTAAATCTGGTAAACAGATCCGTGTTCACAATACAAACTACTTACATTATTTTTTCCCATTAATATATAATTACAAAAATATATTACATTCCCATATACACAACCCCTGACACCCTACCCACTACCACATAAGCTCCTGGTATAAAAATTAGAGTTTTATGTTGGACTACTTAGTATAGCATGTTAAAACCCAAGCCTTAAAACTTTCATTCTGACATGGGGTTTCAAAGTAAAGCGCCTCAGCCACATCAGGTCTAGGGAAAAAAGTAACACAATGTTAAAAGTACTATAATCTCTTTTTTCCATACTCTTTTTTCCATGAGTATTGTAAATCTCCTAGACCTGATGAGGCTGATGTACCTACTTAAGAATGCCTGTAATAATCTTTTTGGAAAGTTTTCCTTCCTGTTATTAAAATTAGCATTTTATGCCAGACTAGCTAGCATAAAATGCTCACCTTAAACTTAGGCAGGAAACCTTTCAGAGAGGATCATACAGCCATTCAGACATGGATTTTCAAAATAAGTACATCAGCCTCATCAGGTCTAAGAAATCTATTTCCTATGCAGCTTATGTTGTGAAATCTGGTGACAGATTCTCTATATAACCTGAGCATGGATGTGTGAGAGAGAGGTTTTATTTCTCTATATATATGTACTGTATTACTATTTTCTGTCCACAAGATGGCAGCAAACCAGATGTGTGAGCCTCATGTGCATTAATCTCGTAGTAGGCAGCAACAGTGGGGACTACCCGCCTTGGGCTGATCTGGGTACAGTCGTCAGACAGCTGGGTGGCGGCCATTGCTACCTCCTCTTCCTCATCCGATGCCAAGAATGGCTGCGCATCGGTAAGGTCTGGGAATTTCTCTGACTCAAGTGGAGGGGCTATGTTGGTGGTGGTGTCTTTGGGGGTGCACACAGCAGAGAGTGAAGAGGGTGCAGATACTGAGGATGAGGAGAGTGTAGAAGCGGAAGGATAAATGAGCCACTCAACCAACTCTGGTGCGTCCTTTGATGTAATTGCACTCACCTTCTTCAACTTACCACTTAGGCTCTGGTCTGGTGCATCTGCATGACCCCTACCACCCCTGCGGAACGGCCTGCCTCTTCCTCTGCCTGTCATTTTCAAAATGACCCTGTGCCAAAGTCCCTAGAGAAGAGAAGTATTTGTGGAAGCAGGTAACTCACAGGCCTCAATTAGTATTTGGTGGAAGCAGGTATATCAATCCCCTTAATCAGTATTTTGTGAAAGCAGGTGTCTCACAGGCCTCAATCAATATTTGGTGGAAGCAGGAATATCAATCAACTTATTCAGTATTTGGTGGAAGCAGGTATATCATACCCTTCAATCAGTATTCTGTGGAAGCGGGTATATCAATCCCCTTAATAAGTATTTTGTGGAAGAAGGTATATAGAACCCCTTAATATTTGGTGGAAGCAGATATATCGCACCCCTCAATATGTATTTTGTGGAAGTAGGTATATCAAACCCCATAATCAGTATTTTGTGGAAACAGGTATATCGCACCCCTCAATCAGTATTTTGTGGAAACAGGTATATAGAACCCCTCAATCAGTATTTGGTGGAAGCCGGTATATCAAACCCTTTAATCAGTATTTTGTGAAAGCAGGTGTATCGTAGGCATCAATCAATAGTTGATGGAAGCAGGTATATCAATCCCTTTATTCAGTATTTTGTTGAAGCAGGTATATCAATCCTCTTAATCAATATTTTGTGGAAGCAGGTATATCTACCCCCTCAATCAGTATTTTGTGGAAGCAGGTATATAGAACCCTTTAATCAATATTTGGCAGAAGCGGGTATATCGCACCCCTCAATCTGTATTTTGTGGAAGCAGGTATATCAAACCTCTGAATCAGTATTTTGTGGAAGCAGGTATATTGCACCTCTGAATCAGTATTTTGTGGAAGCAGGTATATAGAACCCCTTAATCAGTATTTTGTGGAAGCAGGTATATCAAACCCCTTAATCTGTATTTTGTGGAGGCAGGTATATCACACCCCTCAATCAGTATTTTTTGGAAACAGGTATATAGAACCCCTTAATCAATATTTTGTGAAAGCAGGCATATTGCACCCATCAATCAGTATTTTGTGGAAGCAGGTAAATAGAACCCCTTAATATTTGGTGGAAGCAGGTATATCGCACCCCTCAATCAGTATTTTGTGGAAGCAGGTATATTGCAGGCATCTATTAATATTTGGTGGAAGCAGGTATATCGCACCCCTTAATCAGTATTTTGTGGAAGCAGTTATATCAAACCCCTTAATCAGTATTTTGTGGGAGCGGGTATATTGCACCCCTCAATCAGTTTATTTTGGGGCAGCAGGCATATCACACCCGTTGCAAATAGTTGTTCCAATAGAGCTTGTCCCTCTATATACCTGCAGTATCGCAGCAGAACCACACACAACTGCTGCACAATACAAATGCACTATATACTTTCTATGTTAGAAAGTATATTATAGGTATATCACACCCCTCAATCAGTTTGTTTGGCGGGTAACAGGCCATGTGACACAGGCTACCAGGTGCAACAGAATGCTACCAGCAGTACACAATGGCACATTCTAAACATATCAAGAAACATAACTGAAATAAAATGGCCTAAATGGGAGAGGATGCTCAAAAACCCCAAACACTGTGGCGTGTTTATAACCGGGGGAGCAATTTTCTTGATATGTTTAGAATGTGCCATTGCGTACTACTGGTAGCGTTCTGTTGCACCTGGTAGCCTGTGTCACATGGCCTGTTATAGGTGGGGCTTACAGCCTTATCATCTCTCCCACTACATGAGTGATTTCACTATGGAGGTATGTTGGAGCTTGGCTGTAAGTTGTATCTTAGCACCTCTGACAGTGTTCACACACCGTAGGTAGTCTAGTGGTAGGAACCCATGCCACACTGAGATACCTTGACTGTGGTGCAAAAGGGCTCTGATGTGTTCCTGACAAGAATACATTGGCTAAAGTCTCAGTTCTTAACATCAGCTTGAGGGATTAGCCAGTGTACTGTGGAAGCAGGTATATCAATCCCCTTATTTAGTATTTTGTGGAAGCAGGTATATAGAACCCCTTAATATTTGGTGAAAGCAGATATATCGCACCCCTCAATCTTTATTTTGTGGAAGTAGGTATATCAAACCCCTTAATCAGTATTTTGTGGGAGCTGGTATATTGCACGCCTCAATCAGTTTATTTTGGGGCAACAGGTATATCACACCCGTTGCAAATAGCTGTTCCAATAGTGCTTGTCCCTCTATATACCTGCAGTATCCCATCAGCTTGAGGGATTAGCCAGTGTTGTCAGTTGCATATCATTGTGGTGCACCTTTCGCAGTGATTTATGTATTTTTATATTATATTTGCATCCACACATTATCCCATCTTGTTTAGTGATGAGCGACATTGCCAATATTCAAATTCACGATATTTTGCAAATTCTTGGCCAAATATTCGCCATAAATTAGCAAATTCGAGAATTCGTGATCTCTAGTCATTGTTTACTTGATTGCAAAAATCGGCAATGTAATATATTCGCAATAAATTCAGAAAAATTTGTGATTAGAATATTCAACACTATTCGCGAATATGAATATATAGCACTATATTCTAAATATTAGCGAATTCTCACAGTAGCGATATTCGTGATTAAAATTTGAGATTTGAATATTTGCGCTCAACACTAATCTTGTGTAGGATGCCATTGTGGTGCACGTTGTCCGCTGCCGACATCCTCCATTGTATGCATTTTTACTGGGGATTGTCGTTAACAACGGATCACATGCAGAGGAATTGCTCCCCCGGTTATAAACACGCCACAGTGTTTGGGGTTTTTGAGCCTTTCCTTCCATTTAAGCCACCTTATTTCAGTTATTTTTCTGCAACAGGTATATCACACCAGTTGCAATTAGTTATTCCAATAGCATTTGTCCCTCTAGTCTATATAGTTGCGGTATCGCAGCAGAACCGCACAAAACTGCTGCACAATACAAATGCACTATAATATACTTTCTATACTAAAAGGTATATTATAAGTATATCACACCCCTTAGTATATCACATCTATCGATAGCACACCTATACCAGTCCTTAAAAGGACTTTTGTGGCCTTATTAGCTAGTGTTTGGTGTCCCTAACAGTCTGCCCCTGCTCCACAAAGCAACCTCTCCCTACTCTGGTAAAATACAGAATTTAAAATGGCTGTCAGATCGGGTCCTGTTATAGGGTGGGGGCTGCCATGTCCCATCTGATGGATGTGTCATGGGTCGAAGTTCGGCGCAATGCAAAAGAATATGGCGCATGTGAACATCGCCATATGTTTGCATGTTCAGTGAATCGCGAATGAGCAAAATTCGCCGCGAAACGACCGCCGGGCGAACTGCAAGGCCATCTCTATACCTCACTTTGCCTGTTCATCTTTGGTCTATTTCCTGCAAAAGGAGGGATTTGTGAGAGAGAGGCTTTATTTCTCTCTCTCTATATATGTACTGTATTACTCTTTTTTGTCCACAATATGGCAGCAAACCAGATGTGTGAGCCTCATGTTCATTTCTTTGTCTTAAGGTCACTAGGGGAGGGGGAGTTAGGTTGCCATTTTTTAATGTGCCAATGAAACTCAGGGATAAAATTGGCAAACTACTCCCATTTTGTCAAAGAGCCAATAGTCTTTTCTTAAGGAACACCCCTTTTTGTGATGTCATGTCTGCTATTAAAGTGAATGTATCTTGAATACAGCTCTCTTGCTCAGGGGGATAAGAAGATGCTTTCATGAAACTAACTTGAGTGTCTGGTCTCATTATGAAAGCAGTATGGTGCACTCATACTTATACTTCTAATTGATTTGGCGCTACACAAAGAAGAAGAGAATTGCATGAATTGTGATAACAGATGCCAGCCTCAAAAAGCAAACTCTGCTCATAGGTGCCTTCCATGGGAACAAGCAAATCAATCAGACATGTATAATAGAATGCCCTACCTCCCTTTGCTCTTTTAAATAGGAATGGAGTAGGGGATTCCCTCACTGTGCAGTAAATAAGGAAATAGTGAATTACTAGTATAGAATAGTGATAAGCAGCATGGGCAATATCCATTTTCGCGATATATACCGAATCTTTTGCATAATATTCATGATAAACTCGCAAATTCTAGAATTTGTGATCTCCAGTCATTATTTTCTTGATTGCGAAAATCAGCAATGTAATATGCGCGTATTGTGCGTGCAATACAGGTGTGGCTCACTTTTGCTACATTTATAATTTTGTAATTGAATAAGGAACAGCAGATGACTCAGCAAAGCACAGAGCACAGCAATGACACTGCTCTCTCTCTCTCAGAACTGCAAAAAAAACTGCAGAAAATGGCTGCTGGGGAGGTTCCTATATAGTAAGGGGGTAGGCAACTTTCTTATTGGTTGCTAGGGATGTTGCTAAGCTCAGACAAAGACATTGCAGCCTTCTCATTGGCCCACAAGCAAGAAGCAGGGAGGGATCATGGGTTCAGATGAAAAAAAATCTAGAATATTCGCGAATACGAATATATAGCACTATATATTCTAAATCTTTGTGAATTCTCGAAGTGGCGATATTCGCGATAAAAATTCACGATTACAATATTCGCGATCACTAGTATAGAGGATAAAATAATGAAATGCAGAGATAAGAGACAGTTTCATGACAACCCGCCAGCACCCTCACCCTGATGCACAGCCTAGTGTCACAAGGAGGGAATTTTTTTTAGCAGCTGGTGAAGGAGTACATAGCAGACCGTGTCAGCGTCCTCAATGATCCCTCAGTGCCTTACAACTACTGATTGTCCAAGCTGGACACGTAGCACAAACTTGTGCTCTACGCCTTGGAGATGCTGGCCTGCCCTGCCGCCAGTGTTGTGTCTGAGCGGGTATTTAGTGCTGCTGGTGGCATTATAACAGATTAGCGTATCCGCTTATCAACTAAAAATGCTGACAGGTTGACTCTTATAAAAATGAACAAGGCCTGGCTTGACCATAACTTCTCGACTCCACCAGAGAAAAAAAACTGATGAACATAAAGGCACTTTAAATGTGTTGTTTATAATGTACTGAATACACTGTATTCCCATGCACCCCTTCCACCCCAAACAAGGGTATATGGTTGTTGAATCTTCCTTTTTTCCTCCTCCTCTTCCATCATATCAACATGCTTATATGTCGCATATAATGCCCTCGCATATATGCCGTTCGCATATAATGTTTTACAGGGTCAGCTCACGAACAGGCCCTCGTATATAATTTTTTAGAGGGTCAGCTCACCAGCAGGCCCACACCTAAAATATTTTACTGGTTCAGCTCACATCAATTTCTAACCTTTTCCTATGAACCAGGCACCCTCCCCTCTTCAAAGCTCGGATTCTCCCATTGTGATGCTCGGATTCTCCCATTGTGCTCGGATGCTCGGCCCGTGCCCCTGAGCACCCGCGCATTATGGTGCTCGATCAACACTACTTATTAGCCGTTGTGTGGTGAAGTGAAAAAATTACAGCCCCGTGGAATCAGCTGCGTGAAAGAGAGCCAAGCCCTGTTCCGGACAGCAGAGATATGGAGCATTAACATGATTAATAATGCCTCTCTGTGATCTTTTTACTACAAAATCACAGTGAGATAAAGTTGTCACCATGATTTTGTAGTAAAAAGGTCACAAAGAGGTAAAGAGCATTATCAATCATGTTAATGCTCCGTGTCTTTGCTGTCCGGGAACGGGGCTTGGCTCTCTTTTACGCAGTGGATTCCATGCACAGCATCCGCTCGTGTGAAAGAGCCCTTGTGACAATTCACGATCTCAGCAACACGAAGAAATCACGGATGCGTCCGGTTTTAAAATCGCCAGAGCCTTCGCCTGCACACAAAGAGTTAAAATCTTTTTTCAACCCAAAGTAATTCACCTTGCTAGCACAGCTCACAGGTACAATTAGCACCTCCCTGCCAAAGATTTCATGCCCTCATGCCAGGTTAAGTACCCATCAATCTGGTTTCTCCTGACAGAACCTCATAAAAACTCCCTTTCTGTAGTCGGAGCGGCTCCAACCCCAGCAGGAATCCTCACACCTTAAGTCTCACCAGAGAGCTTCAAAAGAAAAGGACAGATCTGTATCAGACAGCTGCATGATATAGGGAGAAAGGTGACCTTGCAGTCACCCTCCATTCCATAGATCTCATATTTTCCCATATTTCCCTCATATTTCATAGGATAGGAAAATACAAAATGATTAATCTCTTCTGGAATTGTTCAGATTATTAAAACCCACCTTTCAGGAAACCCGTAGGCAAATCAGAGATTCCCGCTCTGTGATATAAAGGTTCTCAGGCACACTGTATTGTCGTCCAGTCATATTTAGTATCAGATGATGCTTAAAATTGTACTGATTATAAATATCAACTCTATTTCTTGATTGGACTTACGTGTACGGAGAAACGGGCAAAACAAAGATTCTGCCCGATTTTCTCCCTATGGGGCAAAGGACTGCCCCTGTTCCAATTACACAAGGCTTGACCTGTACGTGTCATAACCAATCCCCGCTTCAGAGTGGGTAAAAACAGTGACACACTCAGGTCCTGCGTCCTTCACCTACCATCTGACATTGACTAACATCACGACCGCCCGCTGAACACGGGCACCCCGCCATCTTGAATTATTCCTTACAAAGACTTTATCTTTTACTGGATTATACCACGGTAATTCTGAACTTACAGACATCCTATTCCCTTCCACCTCTTACCTATTTCTATCCAACCAATCTGTTCGACTGGCAAGTATATGTATCTGTCAGTTTTAATGTATATATATTTTTTTGTGTATAGTTTTTAGAGAACTCTGTCCCCAGAAGAGACATACTACCGCATTGTCTTATTTTTTATAAATTGTTAATTGGTTAGCTAGGTTGCAAATAACCGTTTCTTACCTTTAGGATTAGCTAGCCGGGGTCTCTTCGCCCCGATTCAATAGGAAGAGTGGTGGCAGCAAATTTATTTGATTTCCAGCGTGAAATCGATAATTTTATTTTTCTGATTGTATCACGTATTGGCACACCAACCAATCTTAAACGTCTACTGTGCTCACAGTGGATTCGCCTCCAGAAGTTTCTAGTGGACGTAACCTGTATGGGTGGCATAGTACGACGGGATTGGCGGGTGATGTGGCACAAAAATATATATTATTTGTCGTTCAGCAGTGCAGTTATATGTTCTAAAGCCTTTTCTGGAGTGTATAAGTGGGCCTATTTGCCATTCAGAGGTGCAGTTATATGTTCTAAAGCCCTTTTTGGCGTGTATTAGTGGCAAAAAATATATATTATTTGCTGTTCAGTGGTGCAGTTATATGTTTTAAAGCCCTTTTTGGCATGTATTAGTGGCAAAAAAAATATATTATATGCCTTTCAGCGGTGCAGTTATATGTTCTAAAGCCTTTTGTGGCGTGTATAAGTGGAAAAAAATAAGGGCCTATTTTCTGTTCAGCTGTGCAGTTAAATGTTCTAAAGCTCTTTTTGGTCTGTATTAGTGGCAAAAAATATATAATATTTGCCGTTCAATGGTGCAGTTATATGTTCTAAATCCCTTTTTGGCGTGTATTAGTGGCACAAAAAAAAATGTATTTGCAGTTGCGTGGTGAATAGTGTTGAGCGAACTTGTGTTTTGAGTTCGGCGTCTAAAGTTCGGGTTCGGGTTACCGAAGAATCACGTTATTGAGTCCGCTACCACGGACCAAGTTATGGTCCGTGGTAGTGGAATCCATAACGCGATTCTTCGATAACCCGAACTTTAGACGCTGAACTTAAAACACAAGTTCGCTCAACACTAGTGGTGAACTGAGAAAATCACAGTCCTTTTTGGCATGTATTAGTGGCAAAAAAAAATATATTTGCTATTCAGCGGTGCAGTTATATGTTCTAAAGAACTTTTTTGCATGTATTAGTGGCACAAAAAAAGGGCTTATTAGTGAGAAAATTACAGACTTTATTGGGGTGTTTTAATTTCCTTTTTATTTATTTGATCTAATAGTATGTATGACAAAGAAGTGCCAGGCCCTGCACAGGGGAGTTTCAGAGGCCTAAATGTTTCTGGCGCAGGCACAGGTTGCAGCATAGTAAGGGGGCGTGGCTCGAGAGGCCTGAGCTCCTGGTATCATCTAGCGGTCATGTCTTGACCAGGAACCCAGCGGTTCTTGAATGGTTGACTCGGTCATCCACTTCGTCCCAAAGAGTCAGTGGGTTTGTCAGATACAACCCTTAGTTGGCATGGCCCGGGAGTAGGCCCTGTGCCCTCACCTGTCCTCAACCTGCCTCTGTTCCCTTAGCCCAGGGCTGGCCAACCTGAGGCTCTCCAGCTGTAGTAAAACTACAACTCCCAGCATGCCCATACTGCCTACAGCTATTAGCCTACAGCAGGGCATGGTGGGAGTTGCAGTTTTACAACAGCTGGAGAGCCGCAGGTTGGCCATCCCTGCCTTAGCCAGAGAAATATTATATGCTGTGGGCTCAGCATCAGTATACAGCGAGGACGAGCTACCAGAGTACAGTCAGCACCTACTGGCCAGCCAAGATGTGGAGGAGACATCTGTCGCTTCCTCCTGTAGGTGAGCAAGTAGTGATGAGGAGAGTGGAGTGGGAGCTGGTGTTGCGAGCGGTCGGGTTTATGACCCAGAGACCGTAGAGGAGGACATCAGTGACATGCAGACAGTACTCGATGATGATGATGTAGCTGATCGCACTTGGCAGCCGGGTGAATTAGGGGCTTTATTATCATCGGGAGAAGAGGTTGGCAGCTTGCCAGTGAGGCAGTGGGGGAGCCAGCAAGTCGCTAGCGTGGCCGGGAGTCAGCAGGGTGGTAGCAATGGGAGGTCGGGAACCAAACGTGCCCAGGGTAGACCACCCACTTCGCATGAGCCTACATGCCCGAAAAGTAGTGGTCCAGGGGTTTACGGAAGCAGCGACGGTAGCAGTCAGTCAGTGCGGAGTGTTGGGAGTAAAATCACCTACTCGTGGTGGCAGTTTTTGTTAAGCCACCAGAGGAGGTGAAAATGGCCATTTGTAGAATCTGTAGGCAGAAGGTGAAGCGTGGCCAGGGTGCCAATGTTGGCACCACGGCCCTGCGTCAACATATGCAGCGTCACCATAAAGGGGCCTGGGAGAACCGTGGCTCCGATGTGGTGGTCCAGCCTGCTGCAGCAACCGCTGCATCACTCGGTGGCAGGCACCCAATTTCAGGCAGTCAAGGCTCCACCACCTCAGCTGAAGGGAGCTGTATGTCCTTCCCATCATCTGCTAGTCCTGATGCTCCTGCTCCTACTCCTCGTCGTCGATCTGACCGGGGGGCCCTCTGCGCTCACGTTCCTCTGCCATGGCTGCTGTCGCAGGGTGGGGGAGTAGGAGCAGTTCCAGCTCCATCAGCAGCAACTTGAGTCTAGAGCTGCTGATGAGCAGCTTTCTTCACCCGCCTAGTGAAGAAACTACTTACCAGAAGCAGCAACAACTAGACCTGGAGCAGGACCTGAACCAGCAGGTGGTGGCATACTTGTACAGCACCCTGCCACCACACATGGAAGATCCGCTGGACTACTGGGCAGCCAAACTTGATTTGTGGCTGCAACTGGTTGAGTTTGCCCTGAAAAAGCTGTCCTGCCCGGCCAGTAGTGTGGCATCAGAGCGGGTGTTTAGTGCGGCAGGAGCCATAGTTACCCCAAGAATTACTCGCCTGTCCAAAATGGACTGACCTTTGTCAAGATGAATCAGGTGTGGATCAGCCAGGATTTCCACCCACCAATGCCTGATGCATCAGACTAGATCATCCATGGTGCCACACCAACACTTTGACAAAAGAGAGCGGTTTCTTCTGGCTACCTGCCTCAGATACTATTCTGATGCTGCCACATGCCAGGTGCCACACATCTGATGCCAAGTGCTCCTTCGTTCACCCACCATCTTCAGCTGGTACTGGTATTCCCACACACCTCCCCAATATGTCACTGGGTCACTCTATGGTCTCCTGTTGCTGATGCCACCTCCAAACTATGTCACCCTGCCACTCTGTGGTCTCCCGATGCTGCTGCTACCTCCACACTATGTCATTTTGCCACTCTGTGGTCTCCTGATCCTGCTGCCACCTCCACACTATGTCACCTTGCCACTCTGTGGTCTCCTGATGCTGCTGCTTCCTCAACACTATGTCACCTTGCCACTTTGTGGCTCCTGATGCTGCTGCCACCTCCACAGTTATTGTGCCACCATGTGGCCTCCTCCTGATGCTGCTGCTGCCACCTCCACACTCTGTCATTGTGCCACTCTGTGGCCTCCTAATGATGCTGCTGCCACTTTCACACTCTGTGCTCTCCTCATACTGCCGCTGCCACTGCCACACTCTGTCATGGTGCCACTCTGCGGTCTCCTCATGCTGCTGCTGTCACCTACACACTGTCATTGTGCCACCCTGTGGTCTTCTCCTGATGCTGCTGCCACTACCTCCACACTCTGTCATTGTGCCACTCTGTGGCCTTCTGATGCTGCCGCCACCTCCACACTGTTATTGTGTCACTCTGTGGCCTCCTCCTGATGCTGCTACCACCTCCAGACTCTGTCATTGGGCCACTGTGGTTTCCTCATGCTGCTTCCACCTCACTACTATGTCATAGGCCCACTCTGTGGATTTCGGATACTGTTCCCACTCTCCCCACTTCATGACTGGGCCATTATTTTGCCTTTCGGCCTGGCTGACATCATCTTTTTTTTTTATCCTTTTTCTGATATGTCAGAAGGAAGGAAAATTGAGACACACAACGGATAATGTCTATGTAACAGCTGTATGGCCTGAATGACATGGTCCCTATTTTTCATCAGAATTGGCTTATGATTTGGTAGCCAAAAGCAGGAGTGGGTACAAAACACAGAATACATGCAAATATTCAATTCACGTGTCCTCTCTGTTTTAGATCCAATCCTGTTTTTTGGGCTTTAGCAATACTGATGGATTACTGACCAAATGCTGACCGAGTGAAGGCGTATGCTCCACAGACAGGATACATTTTTTGTGAGTTATTGTTCTGACGAATCAGAGGAAGGGCAAAATAATCAGTGACGTCAACACAAACTTACTGCTGACACCCTCTCCACTCTCTCGGGGGGAGGGGGGTTGCTCTACTTATATAAGCTTTTAATAGAACATGTTCTGTAGACATCTATGAGGAATCAACTGCCGATGGTGTAAAAGGAGTGCGCTTCTTCTTGACGCTAACATTGACCTGTAAGGTTGAGTTCACACTTGAGTTATTTGGTCAGTTTTGGCCCCGTCACTTCCCAAATTAGTGCAGTGATTCTAAGAGCAACGACTGTCTCTGCATGTCATACTGACTCACAGTCACTACCACAGAAAACTCCCTATGCGTGTTACTGCAAGGCACAGTGTTCTATACCACTATAAAGGCTCTCTGCAGCCAGGAAATATACTTTTTTAATGCGATTCGCCACAAATAAATTCTTATCGAACCAAATACTTAAAAAAAATTAGGCAAACCGGCCAAATCAAAGTTTTGAGAAATTCGCTCATTTATAGCCCTCACCACTTAGGACACATGGGTTACTTGGGTCTCTTACTGTTAAACAATTTCTGTGTTGCTAACCATACATTTTCTACTCCTATTCACCTGGTATCTTGCTTCTTGGAGTTTTATGCTCTGTCACTTAAAATGTTTAATTTGCACTTGAAAGATAATCTTGTGCACAGAATAGCCATCGAGTTCCTTCTGACCCACTCAAGATGTTCACTAGCTGCACTGTAAACCCCAAGAAGTAAAAAGTAAGCAGGAAACGAACCTTTCTTTCCTAACAGCCACAGCGAGAATAAACCACTTAACTCCTGACAATAAAACTCAAATCAAATTACATCTAAACATCTCGAAGGGAAATTGGTTTAAGGAAGGAAAAAAGGCATGCAAACAAACTTCAAATTATCCTCTGTTCCTAAGTAAAATCTGATAGATGAGGCACCACAGTTTTGTGTATGGCTTTATAATCTGCATAAAATGGCGTAAATACCTAGCTTAACTCTTACAGTACATTGTAAGGGGGAGCACCGTGCTTGGCTTCCATATGTCCAAATCTCTAGGAGGTGAAAGGGTGGATTAACTGCATCTCTGCAGGAGAGCTCACAAGCTGGTTTGTCAGCCTCTCCTCAACATTGCTGATATGTTCAGACATGAAGAGATTAGCCTGTATTTGGGTCATCTGGACAAAAATCCATAACTGTAATAAACATTAGAAATGGAAGGGGTTCTCCAGTCAAACATAACATAAACATAAAGCTGAGGTTACTTATTTCTAGCTCTTTGTACAGCTCTTTTAGGTCCATCCTCTTCATAGGCAGAAAGCTTCCTATATGTGTGGCTATAGAATATCACAATGTGCCTTTCTAATGGGACTACAGGTGCAGCTCAATAAATTAGACTAATCATCGAAAAGTGAAACTCATATATTCTATAGATTCATTACACAGAGAGTGATCTATTTCAAGCATTTATTTATTTTAATGTTGATGATTATGGCTTACAGCTAATGAAAACCCCAAAGTCAGTATCTCCGAAAATTAGAATATTATATAAAACCAATAAAAAAATGTATTTATTTTATTTATTTTATGCACTTATACAGCACTACTATATTGCGCAGCGCTTTACAGACATTAGCATCCAACTGTCCCCAATGGGGCTCACAATCTAAAAAATGATTTTTAATACAGAAATGTTGGCCTACTGAAAAGTATGTACAGTATATGCACTCAATATTTGTCCAGGGCTCTTTTTGCATGAATTACTGTATCATTGCGGCATGGCATGGAGGTGATGAGCCTGTGGCACTGCTGAAGTGTTATGGAAGCCCAGGTTGCTTTGATAGTGGCCTTCAGCTCGTCTGCATTGTTGGGTCTGGTGTATCTCATCTTCCTCTACACAATACCCTATAGATTCTCTATGGTGTTTACATCAGGGAAGTTTGCTGGCCAATCAAACACAGTGATGCTGTGGTTATTAAACCAGGTACTGGTACTTTTGTCAGTGTGGGCAGGTGCCAAGTCGTGCTGGAAGAATGAAATTACCATTTCCATTAAGCTTGTCAGCAGAGGGAAGCATGACGTGCTCTAAAATTTCCCGGTAGTCCTGCACTGACTTTGGACTTGATATAACACAGTGGACCCACACCAGAAGATGACATGGCTCCCCAAACCATCAATGACTGTGGAAATCAATTGGCTTGGATTGTGTACCTCTCCACTCTTCTTCCAGACTCTGGGACCTTGATTTCCACATGAAACGCAAAATTTACTTTCATCCGCTGGACAACAGTCCACTTCTTTTTGGCACCTTGTTACCATCTAATATGTGCTAATGTATAACATCTAATGTACCTCTTGCCATCTCCTAATAATATGCATATTTATTCCTGAAACTTTTATGCTCAAGTGTGATAACCTGGTCCACCAGCAGATGGTGGCAGCAATTGGCAGAGATAATTTCTCTGGAGAGGAACATTCTTGTTCCTTCCAGCCCTCTCTAGATCTGTGGAGCAGTCTAGTCCAACCTCCTTAGGGAGAGGTTGTGTGTCGGCTAGCAAAACACTGCCTGCTCTGCTAGGCCCAGAGGTTGCTTGTCCTCTCCTGGACATACATTGCCTTCTGCCAAGCTGAGCCGAAGCTTGAGTTACTCACTGCCAGGACAAGAAGGTCCTAGAATTATAAGTAAGAGATAGACTACAGCTAACTAAAGTTCCAGCAGAAGAGGAAGAGTTTCCTATTTATCCAGCCAAGCATAGCAGAGCTGAGAGAGCTACCAAATAGCAGTGCTGAGATTGTTGCAGATAAGTATTTGCCTGCCAAAGTTAAGCCAATACCTGCTGATGACCAAGATATCGTTTGGAAGCTGTTTGAATTACCAATTTATGCTAAGTAAAAGCAACTGTTCAATGTTACTATGTCTGGACTCCAATTATTCCACTTGTTCATCATCCAAGTTCAACTACCCCATTTGCACTGCTTCGGACCACATCACATCTGGGATCCACGGATATCCAGGTAGGAACACAGTGACATGTGTATATAACATCTACAGAGACCGTGGGCCACCCTGCACCACTATGGCAATCCAACCTTTGGGTACCAACATTATGATCTACAAAGGGAGCCTTGTGCTTCCGCTGCTTAACCGCAGCTGGTGTCACATTTACTTGCCCTATAAGAGGGACATATTTGGCAGAAACCTCCTAAGGGGCAAGGGATACCTCAGACACTAAACCCAACCATTGCATTAATTTGGCGTCACAAACAGAATTCTGACAGGCCCATACTGTTTTACTAAAGAACAGGAGTAAAGCAAACAAATTGTGTGCCTACCAACTTTATCTACCTGTTGGATTTACAAAACTGTGTTGAAAGTAACTTTGACGACTTTGTTGCAGAGCAACCGGCACAAAACGCTGTGGGCCGGCACCCAAATAGTTAAATCACAATTTTTACAGTCTATGGTGCAGCATCTTCTTCATGCCCAGAGGCGCAAAAGTACAGGAACGCCCCTTGCTGAAGCGTGAAAACCTAACCCTGCCTACAGAGAGCAAGACTGTTGTGTGATGAGGGTGAAGGGAAGCTCCACCCCTGAAGCCCCTCCTTAATTTCCTGTTTGCTTCCGCAATGAAGAAGAAAAGATGGTGCAGCCGGGTGATCAGCTATCTGAGTGCTTCCACGGGAAGGTTCTCTCCATCTCCACGGAACAAGGCTTCGGCTTTATCGGGACACCAAATCCGTGAGGGACTACTTCGTCCACCGTCGGAGAGGAGGTAGAGTTCACCCCCCGCCGAGGGGCCCCACGGCCCTTACTGCATCAATGTGAAGCCCTATTCGTAATTTCTGGCGTATCGGGAGGAGGCTCCGGTCCGCTAAGCCCGGTGGACCACACCCAGCAGGCCTCAAGCTGAGGGAAGAGGCGCCCATAGGCCCGTATCCTCTGCACCCCGGGTGGGACATCAGTCCACAAGCCACTTCCAGGGACCTGTCATGGTCTGGCAGCCCACCACCGTTCATAATGAAGTGCCACCAAAGAGTGCTGCATGCCCGTGGGTGGAGTGGCTGACCCCGACACCAGGATTCAAGGCCTTGGAGGCTGAAATGGAGGCGCTGCATCATGAGGCTATCCAACAACAGCTGAAAAGGCTGAAGATCACTGCTGTTGAATCGGATCCTAGTGCCCCAAGGACAAAATCGGCAGGAGGAAGACCCGCTGGCCTATCTAAGACTGACTCATGGGATTCAAGAAGTCCCCTAGATACAGACGTGCCCTCGTCGTCCGATCCGTACAACTAAGGAGCTGGACTAACTCCACCTTCATTTAAGAACTGATTTTGGGAGCCACGGTGTGGACTGCGTCTGAAAGGAGAAGGCCTTTTGGCATGTTTTATGTGTTTTTATATTTCAGGTTGCCCTGTTTCCCCCTTATCCTCTGACCACATGCAGTAAGGACTCCCCCAACTACCAATACCTCCAAGTTGCGCTCAACAGTGCCACTTACCTTTGTTTCCTTTTCCCCCCTTTTTTTAGGTTATTTGGGAGCCTTTGCTAATGGTTCTCATGACCTATGTTGCTACATTACTACCCATGTGGAGTTCAAATGACTCTACTCCCCCATGTGGATTACAAATGACTATGTGCCTTGTGGATTACAACTAATGACATTGTTCCCATGGATTACCATTACCTGCATACAGGGTTGTGCTGACTGAACCCCCCACATTTTCTTCTTTGTAGTATATATATATATATATATTTACCTCTACCTTTACCCGGAGCACAAGTCAAGGGGAAATGTAATGTCCTGGAGTGCCATTACCACTTCTTTTTGTCACCTTGCTACCATCTCCTATGTGCTAATGTATAACATCTAATTTACCTCTTGTCATTTCCTAATAATGAGCATATTTATTCCTGAAACTATGTTCAAGTGTGATAACCTGAATCCACCAGCAGATGGCGGCAGCAATTGGCATAGATCATTTCTCTGGAGAGGAACCTTCTGGTTCCTTCCCGCCCTCTCTAGCTCTGTGGAGCAGTCTAGTCCATCCTCCTTAGGGAGAGGTTGTGTATGGGCTACCAGAGCACTGCCTGCTCTGCCTCTGAAGTCTACATGGTTGCTAGTCCCCTCCTGGGCTTGCATTGCCTTCAGTCAAGCTGAGCCGAAGCTTGAGGTACTCACTGTCAGGACAAGAAGTTCCTAGGATTATAAGTAAGAGATAGACTACAGCCTACAGCTAACTAAAGTTCCAGCAGAAGAGGAAGAGTTTCCTATTTATCCAGCCAAGCATAGCAGAGCTGGGAGAGCTACCGCATAGCAGTGCTGAGATTGTTGCAGATAAGTATTTGCCTGCCAAAGTTAAGCCAATACCTGCTGATGACCAAGATATCATTTGGAAGCTGTTTGGATTACCAATTTATGGCAAGTAAAAGCAACTGTTCAACGTTACTACGTCTGGACTCCATTTATTCTACTTGTTCATCATTCAAGTTCAACTACCCCATTTGCACTGCTTCGGACCACATCACATCTGGGATCCACGGATATCCAGGTAGTAATACAGTGACATGTGTATATAACATCTACAGAGACCGTAGGCCACCCTGCACCATTCTGGCAATCCTACCTCTGGGTACCAACATTACCGTTCACAAAGGGAGCCTTGTGCTTCCGCTGCTTAACTGCAGCTGGCGTCACATTTACTTGCCCTATAAAAGGGACATATTTGGTAGAAACCTCCTAAGGGGCAAGGGATACCCCAGGCGTGGCCTTAGTGGGCCTCCAGCTGCAGTCCCCTCCTGGTGAATCTCCCCCAAGTTATTGAATGGCCTTTTCTTGACAATCTTTTCAAGACTGCTTGCTTGTGTATCTTTTTCTATCACACTTTTTCCTTCCTCCTCAACTTTCCATTAATATGCTTGGATACAGCACTGTGAACAGCCAGCTTCTTTAGCAATGATGTTTTGTGGCTTCTCCTCTTGTGGAGGGTGTCAATATCAAATCAGCAGTCTTTCCCATGGTTGTGTAGCCTACTGAACCAGACTGAGGGATCATTTAAATGCATCTGTCAGCAGATATGTACCTATGAAACCAGTTGGTCCCGTGTTCATGTGTGCCTGCATTGCTTATAAAAATGATGTTTTAATATATGCAAATGAGCCTCTAGGAACAACGGGTGCGTTGCCCTTATATCTAGAGGCTCCACTTGTTCTGCAACTGCTGCAGCCTAGGTACTTTGATTGACAGAGCCACACAGTGAAAATGTCATCATCCCTGCCTGGCTCTGTCAATCAAAGTGGAGAGGGTGTGGCAGTTGCAGAGAGAGCAGAGATCCTGTTGTTCCTAGAGGCTCATTTGCACGAACATGAGACCAACACATATGACTTCAGCTGCCAAGCGCACATGCAACATGTCAGTTTCATAGGGAGAAATCTGCTGACAGATACCATTTGAAGGCTTAGGAAACCTTTGCATGTGTTTTGTGTTGATTAGCTGATTAGAGTGTGACACCATGAGTTTACAATAATGAACTTTTTCACAGTATTCTAATTTTCTGAGATACTGACTCTTGGGTTTTCATTAGCTGTAAGCCATAGGCTACTTTTACACTTGCTTTGTTAATTCCGGTATTGCGACCCGGCAGAGGAACTCATACTGGAACTAAACGGATTAGTTTTGATTTTGCACATCAGGATGCATCCGTTCCGTTAGGATGCGGTTGTGTGAAATCAAAACAGATTTTTTTTTATCAGTCAATAAATACATTGAAAGTCAATGGGTGACGGATCTGTTTTTTTAGGCTCCTAAAATACTATTACTATTGACTTACATTGCTTTCAGTGCCGGATCCGGATTTCCGTTTTTATGACTAGACAAAAAACATCAGCTTGCAGCGGTTCTATGTCCGGTCACAAAATGGAATGCTCCAGGAACACAAGACATCCTGATGCATCCTGAACGGATCTCTTTCGATTCAGTATGCACCAGAAACTTTTTTTTTTGCATCCTGCCGGATCTCAATACCAGAAAACAACAACGTAAGTGTGAAAGTATGAAATAGATCACTCTGTAATGAATCTATAGAATTTATAAGTTTTACTTTTTGAGTTGAATTACTGAAATAAATTAACTTTTCAATGATATTCTAATTTATTGAGATGTACCTGTAAAAAGCCCAAGCTGCTGCTGTCACTGTAGAAAATGGGGTGATTGTGTAAAACATATTAACCCTTAGAGGAGCTGCAATTTTCAGTTTTTGTGTTTTCGTTTTTCACTCCTCTCCTTCCCAAAGTCATAACTTTTTTATTTTTCCATACACATAGCCTTATGAGGGCTTATAGTTTTGTAGGACAAGTTGTACTTTCTAATGGCACTATTCAATATTGTATATGCTGTAGTGGGGAGCTGAATAAAAAAAGTCCAAATGGGGTGAAATTGGAAAAAATGCAATTCTGCCAGTTTTATGTTTTAGTTTTTTTTATTATGGCATGTAAAATTGGCCTCTTAGCTTCTATCTCCAGGTCAGTATGATTACTACCATACCACACTTGTTTTTCTTTCATTTTCTTAGTTTTTCTTGCATTGTAATACTGAAATAAAAACCTTGAACAAAATGTAATTTTTTCCCCCGCTATATTTTTTTGTAGTTAAGTGTACTGCGCTGTACAGGGCTCATTTTTAGTGGGGCGATTTGTACTTTTTATTGATATCATTTTGGGGTGTGTAGGACTTTTTGATCACTTGTTATTAATTTTTTTTTAGAGATGAATTGACCAAAAAACGGTGAATCGGCCATTTAGAGGGTTTTTTTTTTTCGGTACCCCATTTGCTGTGTGGGATATTGTTATATTTTAATAGTACTGGCGTTTTTGGATGCGCCAATGCTTATAATGTTTTTTTTATTCTTTATTTTGAGATAAGGGGGGTGATTTGAACTTTTTATATTTTTTTTCATGTTTTCAAAACTTTTTTTTTTACCTTTTTTCTTTTTAGTCACCCTGGGTGACTATAACTAGCAGTCATTAGATTGCCCATTGTCTTCTGTGATGGCTCTATAGCACATAACACACAATTGCCACCTGCAGGCCTATGTTGGTATATACCAGTGATAGGTATCAGAGCCTGTTCAAGGCTCCAACCTATTACAGGCATATAACAGGTTCCCCGATCTCAGCTGGGGAATGCTGTTACGGTGCAGAAGTATGCTGCTCCTTCTTCTTCATCGCTCAGATGCTGTCAAATTTGACCACGGCATCTGAGGGGTTAAATGCATGCGATCAGCCTCAGTGCTGATCGCATACATCTGCCCCAGGTCTCTGCTGTTTGAAACAACAGAGACCCGGCGGCTATGGGGCCTGATGCACGCGCGAGCAGGAGGCTTCTTTCAAGTGGCGATTTCCACCATTCATGTACAGTGGAGGTTGCCAAGGGGTTAAGACAACAGTAGACCTTCCTAAGTAACCAGCATATGAAGTACCACTGTTTGTACTGTACATTCCTTCCACTTCTTCTGGTGCAAACTCAGATGCTGTGGTCCCATTTGACCATGGCATCTGAGGGTTTTAAATATATGCGATTAGCCTTAGGGCTGATCGCATACATGAGCCCCAGTTCTCTGCTGTATGGAACAGCAAAAATCCAGAGGCTTTGGTACCTGATGCACACGGGAGCGGGCACCCTCTTTCGAGTGGCAATTACAGCCGTACATGTACGGTGGAGGTCACCAAGGGGTATAGACAATGGTGGACCTTCCTAAGTAACCATATATGAAGTACCACTGTCTGTACTGTACATTCCTTCCACTTCATCTGGTACAGACCATCATGGAGATTGCTCTCAGTGACTACTCTACTCTACGATATTACACATCTCCCCCACTTTACAGCACGTTTTCCCTCCTTTTAAGACATTTGGTTCACCCCTTCCTTTGCTGATATCTAACCTTCACCAGTATGCAGACATGGAAAAGATCAGTGGTGAAATGTATTTTTTTTTTGGCCCACCAGGGGAAATTATTCTCGGGGCCCAACCCCTATATCATTGATAATGTCTAATAGGTTTTGAATCAAAGAAATAGACCATAGTAGCAAGTGATTATCTCCAAAGTCAGCTCCAAAAGTGTTTTTTCCTTGACCTTTGGGGCCCCCTATTGCATCAGAGCCTGGGCACACTGAAGAATACTCTGGTACTCTAGAGATCCACAATGCAACAGGAGGAGATTAAATAATGTTATATATATTATGTTATAAATAGTGTTGAGCGCGAATATTATGAATTTTTATTGCGAATATCGCAACTTTGAGAATTCGCGAATATTTAGAATATAGTGCTATATATTCGTATTCACGAATAGTGTTAAATATCAGCCCTGATAGCCACCCTATGCCCCCTTTATTAAAGCAGACCTAACATTTAAGGAAGTCACAGGGGGTTACTTTCCTGAGCACACAGTACATGCAGGCCTACATATTTATTACACTGCATACTCTCTCTCTCCTATGTTTAATCTGTTTCCAGCAAAAACTCTTTGCAGGAAACCTTTACCTCAGTTTGTCGGTCATATCCTGCCTTGCCCTCTATTGACATGATACCTTATGTCATTAATTATATCCTATATCTCCTTACATTTTGTGTGAGTAAAGGTCCAGAGGTTGAACCCTGGATTGAGAGTAAACGGCTAGAGTTGAGCGAACACCTGGATGTTCGGGTTCGAGAAGTTCGGCCGAACATCCCGGAAATGTTCGGGTTCGGGATCCGAACCCGATCCGAACTTCGTCCCGAACCCCATTGAAGTCAATGGGGACCCGAACTTTTCGGCACTAAAAAGGCTGTAAAACAGCCCAGGAAAGAGCTAGAGGGCTGCAAAAGGCAGCAACATGTAGGTAATTCCCCTGCAAACAAATGTGGATAGGGAAATGAATTAAAATAAAAATTAAATAAATAAAAATTAACCAAAATCAATTGGAGAGAGGTTCCATAGCAGAGAATCTGGCTTCCCGTCACCCACCACTGGAACAGTCCATTCTCAGATATTTAGGCCCCGGCACCCAGGCAGAGGAGAGAGGTCCCGTAACAGAGAATCTGTCTTCATGTCAGCAGAGAATTAGTCTGCATGTCATAGCAGAGAATGAGGCTTCACGTCAGCCACCACTGCAACAGTCCATTGGCATATATTTAGGCCTAGCACACAGGCAGAGCAGAGAGGTCCCGTAACAGAGAATCTGGCTTCATGTCAGCAGAGAATCAGTCTGCATGTCATAGCAGAGAATCAGGCTTCACGTCAGCCACCACTGCAACAGTCCATTGGCATATATTTAGGCCTAGCACACAGGCAGAGCAGAGAGGTCCCGTAACAGACAATCTGGCTTCATGTCAGCAGAGAATCAGTCTGCATGTCATAGCAGAGAATGAGGCTTCACGTCAGCCACCACTGCAACAGTCCATTGGCATATATTTAGGCCCAGCACCCAGGCAGAGGAGGGAGGTCCCGTAACAGAGAATCTGTCTTCATGTCAGCAGAGAATCAGTCTGCATGTCATAGCAGAGAATGAGGCTTCACGTCACCCACCACTGCAACAGTCCATTGGCATATATTTAGGCCTAGCACACAGGCAGAGCAGAGAGGTCCCGTAACAGACAATCTGGCTTCATGTCAGCAGAGAATCAGTCTGCATGTCATAGCAGAGAATCAGGCTTCACGTCAGCCACCACTGCAACAGTCCATTGTCATAAATTTAGGCCCAGCACCCAGGCAGAGGAGAGAGGTCCCGTAACAGACAATCTGGCTTCATGTCAGCAGAGAATTAGTCTGCATGTCATAGCAGAGAATCAGGCTTCATGTCAGCCACCACTGCAACAGTCCATTGGCATATATTTAGGCCCAGCACCCAGGCAGAGGAGGGAGGTCCCGTAACAGAGAATCTGTCTTCATGTCAGCAGAGAATCAGTCTGCATGTCATAGCAGAGAATGAGGCTTCACGTCACCCACCACTGCAACAGTCCATTGGCATATATTTAGGCCTAGCACACAGGCAGAGCAGAGAGGTCCCGTAACAGACAATCTGGCTTCATGTCAGCAGAGAATCAGTCTGCATGTCATAGCAGAGAATCAGGCTTCACGTCAGCCACCACTGCAACAGTCCATTGTCATAAATTTAGGCCCAGCACCCAGGCAGAGGAGAGAGGTCCCGTAACAGACAATCTGGCTTCATGTCAGCAGAGAATTAGTCTGCATGTCATAGCAGAGAATCAGGCTTCATGTCAGCCACCACTGCAACAGTCCATTGGCATATATTTAGGCCCAGCACCCAGGCAGAGGAGGGAGGTCCCGTAACAGAGAATCTGTCATCATGTCAGCAGAGAATCAGTCTGCATGTCATAGCAGAGAATGAGGCTTCACGTCAGCCACCACTGCAACAGTCCATTGGCATATATTTAGGCCTAGCACACAGGCAGAGGAGAGGTTCATTCAACTTTGGGTAGCCTCGCAATATAATGGTAAAATGAAAATAAAAATAGGATTGAATGAGGAAGTGCCCTGGAGTCCAATAATATATGGTTATGGGGAGGTAGTTAATGTCTAATCTGGACAAGGGACGGACAGGTCCTGTGGGATCCATGCCTGGTTCATTTTTATGAACGTCAGCTTGTCCACATTGGCTGTAGACAGGCGGCTGCGTTTGTCTGTAATGACGCCCCCTGCCGTGCTGAATACACATTCAGACAAAACGCTGGCTGCCGGGCAGGCCAGCACCTCCAAGGCATAAAAGGCTAGCTCTGGCCACGTGGACAATTTAGAGACCCAGAAGTTGAATGGGGCCGAACCATCAGTCAGTACGTGGAGGGGTGTGCACACGTACTGTTCCACCATGTTAGTGAAATGTTGCCTCCTGCTAACACGTTGCGTATCAGGTGGTGGTGCAGTTAGCTGTGGCGTGTTGACAAAAGTTTTCCACATCTCTGCCATGCTAACCCTGCCCTCAGAGGAGCTGGCCGTGACACAGCTGCCTTGGCGACCTCTTGCTCCTCCTCTGCCTTGGCCTTGAGCTTCCACTTGTTCCCCTGTGACATTTGGGAATGCTCTCAGTAGCGCGTCTACCAACGTGCGCTTGTACTCGCGCATCTTCCTATCACGCTCCAGTGCAGGAAGTAAGGTGGGCACATTGTCTTTGTAGCGTGGATCCAGCAGGGTGGCAACCCAGTAGTCCGCACAGGTTAAAATGTGGGCAACTCTGCTGTCGTTGCGCAGGCACTGCAGCATGTAGTCGCTCATGTGTGCCAGGCTGCCCAGGGGTAAGGACAAGCTGTCCTCTGTGGGAGGCGTATCGTCATCGTCCTGCCTTTCCCCCCAGCCACGCACCAGTGATGGACCCGAGCTGCGTTGGGTGCCACCCCGCTGTGACCATGCTTCATCCTCATCCTCCTCCACCTCCTCCTCATCCTCGTCCTCCTCGTCCTCCAGTAGTGGGCCCTGGCTGGCCACATTTGTACCTGGCCTCTGCTGTTGCCAAAAACCTCCCTCTGAGTCACTTCGAAGAGACTGGCCTGAAAGTGCTAAAAATGACCCCTCTTCCTCCTCCTCCTCCTCCTCCTCCTGGGCCACCTCCTCTTCCATCATCGCCCTAAGTGTTTTCTCAAGGAGACATAGAAGTGGTATTGTAACGCTGATAACGGTGTCATCGCCACTGGCCATGTTGGTGGAGTACTCGAAACAGCGCAACAGGGCACACAGGTCTCGCATGGAGGCCCAGTCATTGGTGGTGAAGTGGTGCTGTTCTGTAGTGCGACTGACCCGTGCGTGCTGCAGCTGAAACTCCACTATGGCCTGCTGCTGCTCGCACAGTCTGTCCAGCATGTGCAAGGTGGAGTTCCACCTGGTGGGCACGTCGCATATGAGGCGGTGAGCGGGAAGGCCGAAGTTACGCTGTAGCGCAGACAGGCGAGCAGCAGCAGGATGTGAACGCCGGAAGCGCGAACAGACGGCCCGCACTTTATGCAGCAGCTCTGACATGTCGGGGTAGTTGTGAATGAACTTCTGCACCACCAAATTCAGCACATGCGCCAAGCAAGGGATGTGCGTCAAATTGGCTAGTCCCAGAGCTGCAACGAGATTTCGCCCATTATCACACACCACCAGGCCGGGCTTGAGGCTCACCGGCAGCAACCACTCGTCGGTCTGTTGTTCTATACCCCGCCACAACTCCTGTGCGGTGTGGGGCCTGTCCCCCAAACATATGAGTTTCAGAATGGCCTGCTGACGTTTACCCCGGGCTGTGCTGAAGTTGGTGGTGAAGGTGTGTGGCTGACTGGATGAGCAGGTGGAAGAAGAGGAGGAGGAAGCCGAGAAGGAGGAGGTGGCAACAGGAGGCAAAGAATGTTGCCCTGCGATCCTTGGCGGCGGAAGGACGTGCGCCAAACAGCTCTCCGCCTGGGGCCCAGCTGCCACTACATTTACCCAGTGTGCAGTTAGGGAGATATAGCGTCCCTGGCCGTGCTTACTGGTCCACGTATCTGTGGTTAGGTGGACCTTGCCACAGATGGCGTTGCGCAGTGCACACTTGATTTTATCGGATACTTGGTTGTGCAGGGAAGGCACGGCTCTCTTGGAGAAGTAGTGCCGGCTGGGAACAACATACTGTGGGACAGCAAGCGACATGAGCTGTTTGAAGCTGTCTGTGTCCACCAGCCTAAATGACAGCATTTCATAGGCCAGTAGTTTAGAAATGCTGGCATTCAGGGCCAGGGATCGAGGGTGGCTAGGTGGGAATTTACGCTTTCTATCAAATGTTTGTGAGATGGAGAGCTGAACGCTGGCGTGTGACATGGTTGAGACGCTTGGTGACGGAGGTGGTGGTGGTGGTGTTGGTGGTACATCCCCTGTTTGCTGGGCGGCAGGTGCCAACGTTCCTCCAGAGGCGGAGGAAGAGGCCGAGGCGGCAGCAGCAGAATAGGCCGAGGCGGCAGCAGCAGAAGAGGTAGCAGGGGGAGCCTGAGTGACTTCCTTGGTTTTAAGGTGTTTACTCCACTGCAGTTCATGCTTTGCATGCAGGTGCCTGGTCATGCAGGTTGTGCTCAGGTTCAGAACGTTAATGCCTCGCTTCAGGCTCTGATGGCACAGCGTGCAAACCACTCGGGTCTTGTCGTCAGCACATTGTTTGAAGAAGTGCCATGCCAGGGAACTCCTTGAAGCTGCCTTTGGGGTGCTCGGTCCCAGATGGCGGCGGTCAGTAGCAGGCGGAGTCTCTTGGCGGCGGGTGTTCTGCTTTTGCCCACTGCTCCCTCTTTTGCTACGCTGTTGGCTCGGTCTCACCACTGCCTCTTCCTCCGAACTGTGAAAGTCAGTGGCACGACCTTCATTCCATGTGGGGTCTAGGACCTCATCGTCCCCTGCATCGTCTTCCACCCAGTCTTGATCCCTGACCTCCTGTTCAGTCTGCACACTGCAGAAAGACGCAGCAGTTGGCACCTGTGTTTCGTCATCATCAGAGACATGCTGAGGTGGTATTCCCATGTCCTCATCATCAGGAAACATAAGTGGTTGTGCGTCAGTGCATTCTATGTCTTTCACCGCTGGGGAAGGGCTAGGTGGATGCCCTTGGGAAACCCTGCCAGCGGAGTCTTCAAACAGCATAAGAGACTGCTGCATAACTTGAGGCTGAGACAGTTTCCCTGGTATGCATGGGGGTGATGTGACAGACTGATGGGGTTGGTTTTCAGGCGCCATCTGTGCGCTTTCTGCAGAAGACTGGGTGGGAGATAATGTGAACGTGCTGGATCCACTGTCGGCCACCCAATTGACTAATGCCTGTACCTGCTCAGGCCTTACCATCCTTAGAACGGCATTGGGCCCCACCATATATCGCTGTAAATTCTGGCGGCTACTGGGACCTGAGGTAGTTGGTACACTAGGACGTGTGGATGTGGCAGAACGGCCACGTCCTCTCCCAGCACCAGAGGGTCCACTAACACCACCACGACCATGTCCACGTCCGCGTCCCTTACTAGATGTTTTTCTCATTGTTATGGTTCACCACAACAACAAATATATTATTTGGCCCAATGTATTGTATTCAAATTCAGCGGGATATAAATTTGAGGCCTAGTATTTAGGCGCTGGGTGACCGGTATGGATTTAGTGACAGAATTAGACTTGGAAATGCACAGAAGCGTGTGTGTGAAGTTATTCTGAATGACCCTATGTGCACCGTCAATATGATCTACCCTTTTAGGGATAGATTTCAAATAGCTCTGATATAGCAGAAACGACTAAATTATGAAATTGCTAAATTGGGAATTGTATTTCAACCCAGAACAAAAAATGTGCTTTGACGGACACTAAATAACTTTCCCAGCCACAACAGGACAGCGGTAACGAGAGATTTAGCGGGATATAAATTTGAGGCCTAGTATTTAGGCGCTGGGTGACAGGTATGGGTTTAGTGACAGAATTAGATTTGGAAATGCACAGTAGCGGGTGTGTGAAGTTATTCTGAATGACCCTATGTGCACCTTGAATATTATATACCCTTTTAGGGATAGATTTCAAATAGCTCTGATATAGCAGAAACCACTAAATTATGAAATTGCTAAATTGGGAATTGTATTTCAACCCAGAACAAGAAATGTGCTTGAACGGACACTAAATAACTCGCCCAGCTACAGCACTAGGGACAGATTTAGCGGGATATAAATTTGAGGCCTAGTATTTAGGCGCTGGGTGACAGGTATGGGTTTAGTGCCAGAATTAGACTTGGAAATACACAGTAGCGGGTGTGTGTGAAGTTATTCTGAATGACCCAATGTGCACCTTGAATATTATATACCCTTTTAGGGATAGATTTCAAATAGCTCTGATATAGCAGAAACCACTAAATTATGAAATTGCTAAATTGGGAATTGTATTTCAACCCAGAACAAGAAATGTGCTTGAACGGACACTAAATAACTCGCCCAGCTACAGCACTAGGGACAGATTTAGCGGGATATAAATTTGAGGCCTAGTATTTAGGCGCTGGGTGACAGGTATGGGTTTAGTGCCAGAATTAGACTTGGAAATACACAGTAGCGGGTGTGTGTGAAGTTATTCTGAATGACCCAATGTGCACCTTGAATATTATATACCCTTTTAGGGATAGATTTCAAATAGCTCTGATATAGCAGAAACCACTAAATTATGAAATTGCTAAATTGGGAATTGTATTTCAACCCAGAACAAGAAATGTGCTTGAACGGACACTAAATAACTCGCCCAGCTACAGCACTAGGGACAGATTTAGCGGGATATAAATTTGAGGCCTAGTATTTAGGCGCTGGGTGACAGGTATGGGTTTAGTGCCAGAATTAGACTTGGAAATACACAGTAGCGGGTGTGTGTGAAGTTATTCTGAATGACCCAATGTGCACCTTGAATATTATATACCCTTTTAGGGATAGATTTCAAATAGCTCTGATATAGCAGAAACCACTAAATTATGAAATTGCTAAATTGGGAATTGTATTTCAACCCAGAACAAGAAATGTGCTTGAACGGACACTAAATAACTCGCCCAGCTACAGCACTAGGGACAGATTTAGCGGGATATAAATTTGAGGCCTAGTATTTAGGCGCTGGGTGACAGGTATGGGTTTAGTGCCAGAATTAGACTTGGAAATACACAGTAGCGGGTGTGTGTGAAGTTATTCTGAATGACCCAATGTGCACCTTGAATATTATATACCCTTTTAGGGATAGATTTCAAATAGCTCTGATATAGCAGAAACCACTAAATTATGAAATTGCTAAATTGGGAATTGTATTTCAACCCAGAACAAGAAATGTGCTTGAACGGACACTAAATAACTCGCCCAGCTACAGCACTAAGGACAGATTTAGCGGGATATAAATTTGAGGCCTAGTATTTAGGCGCTGGGTGACAGGTATGGGTTTAGTGACAGAATTAGATTTGGAAATGCACAGTAGCGGGTGTGTGAAGTTATTCTGAATGACCCTATGTGCACCTTGAATATTATATACCCTTTTAGGGATAGATTTCAAATAGCTCTGATATAGCAGAAACCACTAAATTATGAAATTGCTAAATTGGGAATTGTATTTCAACCCAGAACAAGAAATGTGCTTGAACGGACACTAAATAACTCGCCCAGCTACAGCACTAAGGACAGATTTAGCGGGATATAAATTTGAGGCCTAGTATTTAGGCGCTGGGTGACAGGTATGGGTTTAGTGCCAGAATTAGACTTGGAAATACACAGTAGCGGGTGTGTGTGAAGTTATTCTGAATGACCCAATGTGCACCTTGAATATTATATACCCTTTTAGGGATAGATTTCAAATAGCTCTGATATAGCAGAAACCACTAAATTATGAAATTGCTAAATTGGGAATTGTATTTCAACCCAGAACAAGAAATGTGCTTGAACGGACACTAAATAACTCGCCCAGCTACAGCACTAGGGACAGATTTAGCGGGATATAAATTTGAGGCCTAGTATTTAGGCGCTGGGTGACTGGTATGGGTTTAGTGCCAGAATTAGACTTGGAAATACACAGTAGCGGGTGTGTGTGAAGTTATTCTGAATGACCCAATGTGCACCTTGAATATTATATACCCTTTTAGGGATAGATTTCAAATAGCTCTGATATAGCAGAAACCACTAAATTATGAAATTGCTAAATTGGGAATTGTATTTCAACCCAGAACAAGAAATGTGCTTGAACGGACACTAAATAACTCGCCCAGCTACAGCACTAAGGACAGATTTAGCGGGATATAAATTTGAGGCCTAGTATTTAGGCGCTGGGTGACAGGTATGGGTTTAGTGCCAGAATTAGACTTGGAAATACACAGTAGCGGGTGTGTGTGAAGTTATTCTGAATGACCCAATGTGCACCTTGAATATTATATACCCTTTTAGGGATAGATTTCAAATAGCTCTGATATAGCAGAAACCACTAAATTATGAAATTGCTAAATTGGGAATTGTATTTCAACCCAGAACAAGAAATGTGCTTGAACGGACACTAAATAACTCGCCCAGCTACAGCACTAGGGACAGATTTAGCGGGATATAAATTTGAGGCCTAGTATTTAGGCGCTGGGTGACAGGTATGGGTTTAGTGCCAGAATTAGACTTGGAAATACACAGTAGCGGGTGTGTGTGAAGTTATTTTGAATGACCCAATGTGCACCTTGAATATTATATACCCTTTTAGGGATAGATTTCAAATAGCTCTGATATAGCAGAAACCACTAAATTATGAAATTGCTAAATTGGGAATTGTATTTCAACCCAGAACAAGAAATGTGCTTGAACGGACACTAAATAACTCGCCCAGCTACAGCACTAGGGACAGATTTAGCGGGATATAAATTTGAGGCCTAGTATTTAGGCGCTGGGTGACAGGTATGGGTTTAGTGCCAGAATTAGACTTGGAAATACACAGTAGCGGGTGTGTGTGAAGTTATTCTGAATGACCCAATGTGCACCTTGAATATTATATACCCTTTTAGGGATAGATTTCAAATAGCTCTGATATAGCAGAAACCACTAAATTATGAAATTGCTAAATTGGGAATTGTATTTCAACCCAGAACAAGAAATGTGCTTGAACGGACACTAAATAACTCGCCCAGCTACAGCACTAGGGACAGATTTAGCGGGATATAAATTTGAGGCCTAGTATTTAGGCGCTGGGTGACAGGTATGGGTTTAGTGCCAGAATTAGACTTGGAAATACACAGTAGCGGGTGTGTGTGAAGTTATTCTGAATGACCCAATGTGCACCTTGAATATTATATACCCTTTTAGGGATAGATTTCAAATAGCTCTGATATAGCAGAAACCACTAAATTATGAAATTGCTAAATTGGGAATTGTATTTCAACCCAGAACAAGAAATGTGCTTGAACGGACACTAAATAACTCGCCCAGCTACAGCACTAAGGACAGATTTAGCGGGATATAAATTTGAGGCCTAGTATTTAGGCGCTGGGTGACAGGTATGGGTTTAGTGCCAGAATTAGACTTGGAAATACACAGTAGCGGGTGTGTGTGAAGTTATTCTGAATGACCCAATGTGCACCTTGAATATTATATACCCTTTTAGGGATAGATTTCAAATAGCTCTGATATAGCAGAAACCACTAAATTATGAAATTGCTAAATTGGGAATTGTTTTTCAACCCAGAACAAGAAATGTGCTTGAACGGACACTAAATAACTCGCCCAGCTACAGCACTAGGGACAGATTTAGCTGGATATAAATTTGAGGCCTAGTATTTAGGCGCTGGGTGACAGGTATGGGTTTAGTGCCAGAATTAGACTTGGAAATACACAGTAGCGGGTGTGTGTGAAGTTATTCTGAATGACCCAATGTGCACCTTGAATATTATATACCCTTTTAGGGATAGATTTCAAATAGCTCTGATATAGCAGAAACCACTAAATTATGAAATTGCTAAATTGGGAATTGTATTTCAATCCAGAACAAGAAATGTGCTTGAACGGACACTAAATAACTCGCCCAGCTACAGCACTAAGGACAGATTTAGCGGGATATAAATTTGAGGCCTAGTATTTAGGCGCTGGGTGACCGGTATGGATTTAGTGACAGAATTAGACTGGGATATGGCCAAAAAATAAACAGACTATTGCTGGTTAAATGCACTTGGTGTGACAGCTTCACCCTGATGTAGGCTTTAGCCAAAAAACAACCACACCATTGAGGGTTAAATGCACTTGGTGACAGGCGCAGCTTGCCCCTGATTTAGTATATGGCCAAAAAATGAACAGACTATTGCTGGTTAAATGCACTTGGTGTGACAGCTTCACCCTGATGTAGGCTTTAGCCAAAAAACAACCACACCATTGAGGGTTAAATGCACTTGGTGACAGGCGCAGCTTGCCCCTGATTTTGTATATGGCCAAAAAATGAACAGACTATTGCTGGTTAAATGCACTTGGTGTGACAGCTTCACCCTGATGTAGGCTTTAGCCAAAAAACAACCACACCATTGAGGGTTAAATGCACTTGGTCGCAGCTTGTGCTGGCGCACCACAAGACACAAAATGGCCGCCGATCACCCCAGAAAAATGTGACTGACAAACGGTCTGGGCAGCCTAAAAACAGTGAGCAATTGAGGATCAGCAGCTCAATGATCCACAGCTGCAGATCGATCAGTTAATCAAGTCCTTTGGAGGAGTTAATCTGCCTAATCTCGCCCTACTGTCGCAGCCGCAACCTCTCCCTACGCTAATCAGAGCAGAGTGACGGGCGGCGCTATGTGACTCCAGCTTAAATAGAGGCTGGGTCACATGGTGCTCTGGCCAATCACAGCCATGCCAATAGTAGGCATGGCTGTGATGGCCTCTTGGGGCAAGTAGTATGACGCTTGTTGATTGGCTGCTTTGCAGCCTTTCAAAAAGCGCCAAGAAAGCGTCACAAAAGCGCGAAGAAAGCGACGAACACCGAACCCGAACCCGGACTTTTACGAAAATGTCCGGGTTCGGGTCCGTGTCACGGACACCCCAAAATTCGGTACGAACCCGAACTATACAGTTCGAGTTCGCTCATCCCTATAAACGGCTGCAGAATTTCCAGGTTATTCTTGATAACTAGACCTATCATCTTGGAAGGAACTGATGGTCCTTGTGAAGATGCAATGCTCTTGGAAAAAGTATGCAGAATATCTCTCATACTGAACTATAATTTCTGGAGGAGAGCTATTTTGTGGGCCTTTAGGAGGTTATCCCATGGAAAGTTACTGTATCCCCTATCCATGATCAGTAGAACAGTGGTAGATAACCGCTTTTCTGAAGGTGTCTTAATGGTGCAAAGGTCAAGTATGCACACTGCCGCTCCACTACTGATGGAGATAATTTGGGGTTATACTCAGACGTCTCTGTTACTCACATAGACTTTTAATGTAGCAGGGAGGTGCATACTCAATCAAGGCTGCATTCTAACTCTTCCAGGAAGAGGTTCTGTACCCCCATTCAAGAGATCACAAGGGTCCCAGCGGTGGTGCCCCAGAGATCATACATTCATCCTCCATCCTGTACAAAGGTGATAAATATATTTAATGGAATAACCCCATATAAGTGAATGTATCTAGCAGAAAAGGTCCTTTCTCTACCAGAGATCTCAGAGTATCTTGTGATGGCTACATTTGATGCCATTTCCATACATCACGAAAGAAGACTAGGATTATGAATACAAAAACTATGCAACACATAAAACCGAAACCATTAAAACTCAAGAATATTCCGTAACTAACCGAAGCAAAAAACAGCTTGATAATCAATTTCAAGTTCAAGAGAAGGAATAAATGAAGACTATTCACACAAAATTAGTGCAATTCGACTTGATTATAAGAAGCGAAGCCTGTACATGTTCCACAAAAATCTCTTTATACTTCATTGTTGTAAAGATTACTCCTCGTTTATATTGTGTGGACTAAATAGAGCAGTTAGATTTTATTCTATTTTTTAAAGGAAGGGAAATGTAAGGAAACTGTTGAGTTTGGACATAAGAAGTAATGATAATAGTACTTATTAGAATTAGACAACATCCCATTCGGCCCACCAGCTGTGACAAATGTTCTGTGTTGCTGAGGCTTATTTTACTTCCCAGCAGTTCCAGGATTTAAACGTTTTCAGCGTATCTCAGAATCTCAGCCAGGTAGATGTGCTCATCCTTTGTTACACAAAGACCTATGTCTTCTCGGCACTCCCATAGAGATTGCCAGATCACCTTTATTATATTCCAATGAATACCGTAAATTATCCCGGCAAGAATAATGTACTGCTACATGCTACTCAATGTATGCACACCCCTTCCTACTGTGTCCTGTGATCACAAACATTTACTGAGAAGATACTCGTCTCCATTCATGCACTATAGCCTGCAGCCAAGATTTCAGAGAAATTCAAAGTAGAGGTAGGGGAATCTTATTCAGTGTTGTACCTTGTAAGCTTTTTTTGTCATAATTTTGCAGAAATATATTCAATTTAGGTTAGGGGGTTAGGGATCATTCATTACAAAGAAGCAGAATTGGGGAGAACAAAGCTTATGAGAGAGTGAAGCATCTCCTGTTGCATGATGTTTTAAAAGTGTTTCTACAGAAAAAAAAAGATCAACTGCGCTCACTGAACCATTTACTAAATTTAAAGGAAATGTTTAGTCTAAAAAATACATTTTCATACACCCATATATACTAATTTTTCATATTGATCATCCAGAGTGGAAAAGATCTACATAGAATGTCTCTAGTGAGCACTCCCAATCAATGGGACTGTGTACTGCTTAATTTCCATTGTAGTGGCACTCCATGGGAAATTAACACTTACTACCAGTTGATCACAGGAAAATTCAGCGGTGGGATCCCTTGTGATCAACTCATCCTCAATGGTTCTGTCTAACAAAATGGGATTGCCCAATGCAAGTAACCCCTTCAAACAATATTTGTTTTTTCATCTTTGGTCCACATTATTAACTTTTTGGGGGTAAATTGCTCCAGAGGCAGTGCAAGGGCACATCAGTGTTTAGAGAAAGGTTTGGGCCTAGTCCAAAATGGGAATATGGCATAATGGGAATGAGAAGTGGCATCACAGGGAAAGGGACTTTGTCTAAAGGGTGGTGCTTTGTGCCAAAGTTGCACCAGAATTTAGCCACAAAATTCTGTCTCAAAGTAGGCCAGCCAATAGTTGATATGGAGTTACACAAAAATGGCCGTTCCTGTGCCTCATTTCTCATCCAACTTGAGCACCTGTGCGGCATCAGTTTATCTGGAACAAAGTAGATGCTCCCGATCAATGTCAGATCATTAGTGGAGGTGAGTGCTGCATTTACATGCAGCAATAACCTCTTCTGTATGGGAACAAGTGATCGAAACATCACTCACTTGTCCCCATGGAAAATCATTGTTCCAGCGCAGCAGATTGTTGTTTATACACCATGATCTGCTGCACCGGAACAACACGATCACTGGATCAATGAGGTGATTCATCGGGTGATTGCTGACACCCATAATTTGCCTGATAATCGGTCCATGTAATCGGTCCATGTAGGACCTTAAGTTTATTTAGAATTAGTAAATCCACACCCATAATTTTTTTAATGTTCTTGAAAAGACCATACTAAAAATTTTTAGGTGAAGGTTGATATACTGTTTTTTATTACAGAATCCAGATGAGGATTATCTCCAGGCTGCTAATTATGCACAAACAGTGGGTGAAAAGATGATTCTTTGCAAGGGTTTAACAGAACATGGTGACCGAACAAAGCTTATATGAAAAATGGCAGCCAGGCACAGGAAGAACGGAGGGGCTGAGTATATGAGAGCCTGGCTACAGGGAGACAGCAGGGACAAACAGCAAACTCTGTAATTAATGCAATGAAGCCCCATGCACATTGCTGTATTTTTAGTTTGCATCCAATCAAGAATTTTTTGCAGATTACATGTGGACCAATTCATTTCAGTGGGGCCTCAAAAAAATGCAGTCGGCACACTGTGAGCTCTCCACATCCATATGCAGGGGCGGACTGGCAATAGACCCTACAGGGAATTTCCTGGGGAAAAGCCCTCCTCATGGCCATCAGCCAGGTACATCAAGATCTGGTAGGAGCATCCCCCACTTATGCACCGGGCCAGCTGCCTCAGGTACCCACCTAAAATTCAACTGTATTGCCATTCTCTGGATGATGATACAGTATCATTCTGTGACATAGACATCAGTATTTTGTGCTGCACTGTGGTATTTGGTTCTGCTGGGCCAGTATTATGTTTTGAACTACGGTATTGCTGGACCGCCTACTTCTCTTCTCCCTGCCTTCACGTGTCAGCTCCTGTGTACTTTTGTTGCCCCCTTTTGTCAATATGGGGCCACAATACGGGTTTTATTCTCCAGGGCCACTTTAAGTTTCCAGTCCCCCTCTGTCCGTATGTCTGTTCCTCAGCGCACAAAAAAAGAACCCATTTTGCGGACAAGAATACCTGAAACTTGCTGTACTAAGTAAGCTGCTGAATAAGTGGAGTTAAAGAAGCGGAGTTCTGGTGCCGAGTGTGATTTTGCGGGAGTGATTGCAGGTGGCTGAGTGAGGTTTGAAGCAGAGATCCCTGAGAATTAAGTACTTACATTTTGTTACTGCCATTTAAACCCAAACATCTGCTGTGTACTGCCATTTAAACCCATAATTTCACCACTGAACTCTCCAGAGCTTGCTCTACCTGAAGCTTGCTGTACTAGGTGGGCTGCTGAATAAGTGGAGTTAAAGAACCACAGTTTAAGACAAGGAGAAAGAAACTAAGGTTTGATAGAATTTCCTTGTGTGTTGTTGGCTTGATTCTAGCTAATCCTCCAACTGCAGCAGATAGGGTCTAATTCTAACTCATATTTACTATTATCCTTATTTACTGTTCATCCCCATTTAAACATGTGCTCCTTGGACAATGCTACTAAGTGTGTGTCCTGTGCAATGTATGCGTGCCTTGAAGAGCCTTTCGAGGGTGAATACATTTGCACTAGATGCAATCATGTTGCATATTTGGAAGACAACATCTTGGATCTAAATAAGCAGCTTGAAACACTTAGGGGCATTGCAGACCTGAAGAGAGGCTTAGACCTCACTGTGCAGGCACTGACTGGGGCCAGTGAAATAAAGGTGGGAGGAGGAGGACAAGATCAGGACTATCAGATCAGCACTTGGGTTAATGTAGAAAGAAGGGTGTGGCGAAACCAACCTCGCCACTGGGTTTTGGAGAGGCCTGTTTACCAGCCTCTTGCCTCAGGATTATGGCCCATACTAACTTTTAAACCCCTGAACCTATTCAAGTGAATTTTGGATAGGTTTTTCCCCAAGTTATACTGGTTAAATTGATGTAAGTTATATGTATGGACAATGTAAACTCACAAAGTTGTAACAATTTATAATAAGTGTAACTTGTCAGCTTGGGAGATAGTTGAGTGGATAGACAGAGGGGAGGAATATGCTGGGTGTGTTTCTATTGTCCCATTGTGCCATTGTCCCATTGTGTGTTTAAATGGTGATGTCTGTCCTGTTGTCTCCACATGTGTATTGGCGATTTCCCTTTGTCCTGAGAGATAATTGGATTGCTCCTCGGTTGTCTCCAGGGCAGAGAGGAGGAAACCATGATGCATTGTGGGGATGTGTGGTGTTTGTATCCTGAATTGCTACATATCTGTCCTGTGTCGCAGTCTCCCTTCTGGTCCCCTAGGGGCGTGAACGATTGGTTTCTGTACTTACATTGTATGTGTTGTAATATATTGATTGGTTGTATTTCAAAACCCTCTGGGCAGTACTATGTTTGTGGTTTGTGAATAAAAGAGGCTGTACGTGAAGTACAGTCAGTTCCTGTTTTAACCCTCAAAGTGAAGTGTCGTCTCATTCTTGGGGGAGGATTTATGGTATGCTGTTCCAGTTTGACTGCTAGGAGCGTAAACCTATTCGTATGGTTTCCTATTCCACTGTCTACAGCTTTCATATGCTTGAGAGGATTTATATGCTTCTTCGGTTCGGTGATGGTGTTGTCTGCCAGAGTGCTTGGAAACCTCAGGAAAACACTAGGAGCATCCATCAACGGAGGTACTCAGTCGAGGTGCCAGGTGATCCGTTACAAAGGGGTAGAGGGGAAAGTGCCAGGGAGGCTAGTCCTGAGCTGGAACGCCCTAGTAAATATGCCTGTTTGGCTGATATTAGGGATGAAAGCCCAGGGCCAGCAACACTGCAGCAGGGTGTTTTTACAAGCAACCAGAAGGATGACCACTGCAGGAAGGATGAGAAAAGGAGTGCAGCAAAGGTCACACAGATGCTGGTGGTAGGGGATTCTATTATTAGGAGGACAGACATGGTCATCTGTCGCCAAGACTGTGAATGCCAAACAGTGTGTTGTCTGCCAGGTGCTCAGGTTCGGCATATTGCGGACAGGATTGATAGATTGCTGGGTGGGGCTGGTACATATTGGCACCGATGACAAAGTCAGGGGGAGATGGAAGGTCCTTAAATAAGATTTTAGGGAACTAGGAGAGAAGCTCAAGTCCAGGACCTCCAAGATAATGTTTTCAGAAATACTACCAGTGCCACGAGAGTCACTAGAAAGACAACGGGAGCTTAGGGAGTTAAATGAGTGGCTCTGAAACTGGTGCAGGAAGGAAGGGTTTGGGTTCATGGAGAACTGGGCTGACTTCTTTATTGGTTACAGGCTCTACAGTAGGGACAGGCTGCACCTTAATGGGGAGGGTGTAACTGCCCTGGGGGAAAAACTGGGTAGACGGCTGAAGGAGCTTTTAAACTAGGATCTGGGGGGGGGGGGGGGGGGGTCATACAAATAAGGGGGTAGATAGTGTAGATAGAGAGTGGGATATAGAAGGGTACAGTGGTGATTTAGTGGGGGCTGGGTTTAGCGAGGAAAGTAGGGAGAAGACTGGGCATAACAATACACTTATGAAAAATAGAACTGCTGGTATCAAGAACCTGTTATCAAGAACCCAAGCTAACTCAAAAATCCTGGATAATCATTTTACAGGTAATAGTAATTTAAAATGTATTTTCACAAATGCCAGCTAGCAAAATTGGGTAGCTGGAGGCTATGGTACTAGAACACTTAGATATAGTTGGTGTGGATGAGACATGGTTGGATTCTTCACATGACTGGCCTGTAAATATTAAGGGTTTTACACTATTTAGGAAAGACAGGGTCAATAGAAATGGAGGTGGCATGTGCCTGTATGTGAGGAGTGATCTGAAGTGTGAAAGAGGCAATTGTGGGTGAGGATGGTGAGGATGTGGAAACCTTATGGGTGGAAGTTCAAAGGGATACAAACACTGAAAATATAATACTTTGTGTAGTGTATAGACCCCTAACATCACAGAAGAGATAGAAACGCAACTGTATAACAAAATAGAGCGGGCTGCACTAGCTGGTACAGTGGTCATAATGGGAGATTTTAACTTCCCAGACATTGATTATGCCTTAACTGCAAAAGGGGAGAAGATTCCTCACCTTGCTGCAGGATTACTTTATTGGCCAGTTTGTAAAAGCTCCCACTAGGGGCGATGCTCTGTTGGTCCTGGTAATTTCTAATGATCCAGAGCTTGTTTGAAATGTTACTTTTTGAGAAACACTAGGTAATAGTGACCACAATATTATTATATTCCCCTTAAACTATAAGAAGCAAACTCACATAAAAATACTGAGGATAAATTCTAGAGCTTTAAATCCACATAGAGTAATTGCACTAAGAAATTTATTCCTTTAGGTAACAAGTATAAACGTCTAAAATTAAGCCCCATATGGCTTACAGCTACTGTAAAAAGGACAATAAAAGAAAAAAAAAGGGCATTTAAAAAATACAAATCTGAGGGGTTAGCTGAAGAGCATTTGAAGATTACAAAGGCCTTAAAGGGTTTCTACCACCACATTTTGACTTAATTAGCTGTCTGACACTAGCGATCTGCCACCAATGCTATTATTACAATAGAGGGAGGGAGGGGGGGCGCACACTGCCACCAATGCTATTACAATAGAGGGAGGGGGGGCGGGGGGGGGGGCGCACACTGGCCACCAACGAGTTAACTACAGGGGAGGGAGGGGGGGCCCACTGGCCACCAATGAGTTAAAAACGGGGGGGGGGGGGGGTCTGCCCCCTGCTGCCTGGCAGCACCTGCCAGGCAGCAGGGGGCAGTCATGTACACAGTTTTTTTTGTATATTCTCGCACCTGCGCCATGTGCGTCTGTATTCAGCGCAGGCGCAGTGACTGTCGGACCGCTCCCTGCGCCGGCATCTCCACTGCGCCTGCGCCGATGACGTCAGAGTGCTCCCAGGAACAGACGACGCCCGGCCTCAAGCAGTGGAGATGCGCAGGCGCAGTAGAGCGGTCTGACAGTCACTGCGCCTGAGCCGAATACAGACGCATATGGCGAAGTCGCGAGAATTCTGCCGCGCTGGAGGCTGTCAATCTAGAAGGGATGGGCGGGCTGGAGGGACGAGCTGGGCGGCAGACATGGTGAGTAGACGGAGCCTCTAGGTGCTGAAAAGACGCCCCATAGCACCTAGGGTAACCGCTGCAGAGAAAAGTATTACAATAGCATGGTTAGGTACAGCAGACACTAGCCGATCGCTAGTGTCAGACAGCTAATTAGGTCAAAATGTGGTGGTAGAAACCCTTTAATAAAATCTATAAAAAGGAGTTAAAATTAGCAAAAATACAAAACGAACAGCAGGTAGCAAAAGAGAGCAAAACAAATCCCCCAAAATTCCTTAAATATATGAATGCTAAAAAAAAACTAGGTAGCAGGTAGGTTCCACTAAATAATGGTAAAGGGGGGGGGGGGGGTGTAGTCACTGACGATAAGGTAAAGGCAGAGTTACTAAATGTTTTTTTTAGCTCTGTATATACAAAAGAAGAGAAAGGAGCTGATACTTGTGGTTCTGGGGCTGTTAGTACATCCAGTAATATACTGTGATAACCAACATGGGTTTACCAAGGTCAGAAGTTGTCAGACTAACCAGATTTGTTTTTTATGAGGAGGTGAGTAGTAGCCTGGACAGAGGGGCGGCTGTGGATGTAGTGTTTCTGGATTTTCAAAGGCTTTTGATACTGTTCCTCATAGACGTTTAATAAGTAAAGTAAGGTCTATAGGCTTGGAAACTATAGTTTTTAATTGGATTGAACTTGTTGCAACTATTTTCTGTATTTAACACGTTTATTTTGCAGATTCTGCAGACTATTCTAATACAATAGTATACAATTCTCCAAAATCTTGTTTTCTGTTGATGTATTACCATGAATTCGGAGATTCGGGAAAAATAAAAAAAAACACAACTTAGGTGCATAAAAAGTTTACTAAACTATGATAAAATACATATACGAATGATAACATACAAAGTAAAGTCCAAAACAGTCACTAAACGCATGAACAAATGATCAAGCTCCCCATCGTCCAGTTCCCAATATGGCACCTTGCCAATGACCATATGAGAGGTAGTGATAGCAAGACACATCTTATGCTGCTGATGTCTTCAATAGAGCTGAGCTCTTTCTTAGGCCTCATGCACACGACAGTTTTTTTTCACGGTCCGCAAAAACGGGGTCCGTAGGTCCGTGATCCGTGACCGTTTTTTCGTCCGTGGGTCTTCCTTGATTTTTGGAGGATCCACGGACATGAAAAAAAAGTCGTTTTGGTGTCTGGCCTGGCCGTGCGGAGCCAAACGGATCCGTCCTGAATTACAATGCAAGTCAATGGGGACGGATCCGTTTGACGTTGACACAATATGGTGCCATTTCAAACGGATCCGTCCCCATTGACTTTCAATGTAAAGTCTGGAGTTCTTTTATACCAATCCGATGGTATATTTTAACTTGAAGCGTCCCCATCAGCATGGAAACGCCTCTATGTTAGAATATACTGTCGGATATGAGCTACATCATGAAACTCAGATCCGACAGTATAGTCTAACACAGAGGCGTTCCCATGGTGATGGGGACGCTTCAGGTTAGAATATACAAAAAAACTGTGCACATGACTGCCCCTGTTTTTAACTCATTGGTGGCCAGTGGGCCCCCCTCCCTCCCCTGTAGTTAACTCTGTGGCCAGTGTGCGCCCCCCCGCCCCCCTCCCTCTATTGTAATAATAGCATGGGTGGCAGTGTGCACCCCCCCCCCGCCCTCCCTCTATTGTAATAGCATTGGCATTGGTGGCAGTGTGCACCCCCGCCCCCCCTCTATTGTAATAGCATTGGTGGCAGTGTGCACCCCCGCCCCCCCCTCCCTCCCTCTATTGTAATAGCATTGGTGGCAGTGTGCACCCCCCCCCCGATCATTGGATCATTGGTGGCAGCGGAGTAGAAGCATCATACTTACCTGGCTGCTGCGATCTCTGTGTCCGGCCGGGAGCTCCTCCTACTGGTAAGTGACAGGTCTGTGCGGCACATTGCTGTCACTTACCAGTAGGAGGAGCTCCCGGCCGGACGCAGACATCGCAGCAGCCAGCAGGTAAGTATGAATCTTCTACTATTGCTAAGGCTCAGTAACCATGGCAACCAGGACTGCAGTAGCGTCCTCGTTGCCATGGTTACCGATCGGAGCCCCAGCGATTAAACTGGGACTCCGATCGGAACTCCGCTGCCACCAATAATCTGGGGGGGCGGGGAGAGGAGGCCGCACACTGCCACCAATGTATTAAAACAATAGAGGGAGGAGAGGGGGGGCGGGGGGTGGCGCACACTGTGCCACCAATGCTATTATTACAATAGAGGGAGGGAGGGGGGGCGCACTGGCCACCAATGAAATTTAAACTGGGGAGGGAGGGGGGTCTGCCCCCTTCTGCCTGGCAGCCCGGATCTCTTACAGGGGGCTATGATAGCACAATTAACCCCTTCAGGTGCAGCACCTGAGGGGTTAATTGTACGGATCACGGCCCCCTGTAAGAGATCGGGTGCTGCCAGGCAGCAGGGGGCAGTCATGTACACAGTTCGTTGTATATTCTAACTAGAAGCGCCCCCATCACCATGGGAACGCCTCTGTGTTAGAATATACTGTCGGATCTGAGTTTTCACGAAGTGAAAACTCAGCTATGAAAAAGCTTTTATGCAGACGGATCTTCGGATCCGTCTGTATGAAAGTAACCTACGGCCACGGATCACGGACGCCAATCTTGTGTGCATCCGTGTTCTTTCACGGACCCATTGACTTGAATGGGTCCGTGAACCCTTGTCCGTCAAAAAAATAGGACAGGTCCTATTTTTTTGACGGACGGGATACACGGATCACGGTCTCGGCTGCAAAACGGAGCATTTTCCGATTTTTCCACGGACCCATTTAAAGTCAATGGGTCAGCGAAAAAAAACGGAAAACGACAAAACGGCCACGGATGCACACAACGGTCGTGTGCATGAGGCCTTAGATTATTAGAAGTTTTCTAGCCTCCTGGCCCCTCCTAAAGGTCTTCAGTGTGCAGTACACATGTACAGTTGCTTCAGACTTCAGGAATGCGGCCAGCTATCAGGTACCACTAACCAACTACATTACAGGGAAATAAAGGGAAAGAACCACAAAATACCTTGTCACACAGTTGGTTACATGATATCCAAATGTATATGAAATGTCCTCCAGAGCTAGCATAAATACTTTCAGTAACTCATTAATCTCTGCTACATATGTTCCAAATCCACAGGGGGCCTTTTCCCTACACTGTCATCCTAAGTGCACACAAAAATCACCCAAAAAAAAAAAATCTTATAGTTTTAACTTCTGATGCCTAATATTATGTAGGCATATTATTTCCTCTCTCTTGGTGACATTGCCAGAAAGGAAATGTGGTGAAGGGCAAATAATACGTAAGTTATAAGCATGGCCTATCATTACCTATGTTCACACATAATCATAATTATTGGAAAATTACATTTCCTAATAACACAGAGGAATGTAAGCAGATCAAGCACAAGTCAGGTGCTCTGGTGAAATGAGATTATTGCAAATACGTTCCATGTTTTATTCACATAGCTCTAACCTAAGGCTACACACATTTTTATGAGACTTCTTACACACAATAAACTCGATGACTGGCACTCTCCTCCATCCGAGCAGCACAGAATGTAATATGGTACTGTCTAGAGACAAGTGCCGACGGGAGCTCCTATAAAATCCCATTCTTCTCCATTTACCTCCTTTTTATTCTAGTTAAATTAAAATAGTTTCCTGGGAATTAAAGCATGAAAACATAGTAAAATCAGTTCTTCAATTGCCTCAGCCAGTATATTGTACCTTTTAGCGAACATGAAAATTTGTTTCCAAGGGAAGAGGACCTGCCATCTCTCCTGATATGTCTATTTTAATAAATAATTTTATTCCGTTTAAAATAATCTAGGAGCACGTTTTCTTAGAACTCTGTGTTGTGCTGTTCCTCTGCTATTCCTCCTAGAAATGTATGAATAAATTGACAACTGGGTGCTACAGTGTGGAGGGGCATACACCTTAGACTAGGGAATAGTAACATCCAGTTGTCCATATAAATATACATTTCTAGGAGGAATAACAGAAGAGTTCTGAGACAAGGTCCTCCAGAATTGTCATTTTATGGGGAATACAACAACCTCTCTAGTGAAAATGCAAACAGAATCATTGAACTAGAATCTACGATTCTACCACTGGAATTTGATGTAAAAAGAAAATGGCCCACATTTACTAATGTAGTAATTGTGGCAAAATGTGGAGCAATTTGGCGCATCTAGGTTTAGAGAGACTATTTGCGCCTATCCTTAAAAGGGGTGTGGCTTAATGGAAAAGGGGCGTATCCTACAATTCAATGCTTTGTGCCAAAACTGTGCCACAATTCTGACATAAAATTCAGTATCAAAGTAACCCGAACAATAGTTAGTAAATCTGGACCAATGTGCACTGCACCATCATTGTGATAAGCTTTTATATCTGGACTATATTTCTAGACCCATAAAATATATGGCAATTGCTGGTGTCCTTACCATTTAAAAACACTGGTGCAAAAAATACCGCAAAAAATACCGCAAAAAATACCACAAAAAACATAAAAGTGCATACTCATCAGTTTCATAAGAATTGAACTATAATGAGTCTTTATAAGATCTGGAGGCCAGAGAAAAGAAATCACTTCACCCCCCCAAAAAAATCATACACATCTCAATATTGTATCAAAAACTACAGATCACACCGCAAAAAAAATGAGCATTCACACAGCTCCATAGAGGTACAGTAAATATAAAAAGTTATAGGGGTCAGAATATGGCAATGCAAAGAAAAACTATTTTTTAAAGTATTAAAAGAGATGAGCGAATTTCATATTTTGAAATTCGTTCACACTTCGTTTACTGGTATAAGCTGAATAAGTCTATGGGCTGCAAAACGGATCCGTCCCGTTTCCGTTATGCAGGGGAGTCCTCTTCTGCATAACGGAAATGGGACGGATCCGTTTTGTAGCCCATAGACTTCTATTATGACGAAATGAGGCATTCCGTTAGGCATTCCGGCATAGAATTGCATTATGGTCTGTGGTAACGGAATCCATAACGCAATTCAGCTTATACCAGTAAACGAAGCATGAACGAATTTCATAACTGAAATTCACTCATCTCTGATTAAAACACAAGATGATAAAAATGTGGTATTTCTGTAATCGTACTGACCAGCAGACTGAAGGTAACAGGTCAGTTTTACCGCATAAAAAAACACTGTAAAAACGAAACCCATAGAACTATGCCTGAATTGCATTTTTTTCAGTTCCACACCATTTACATGTTTCCATCTTCTAACTACATTGTTTGCAACTTTAAATGATGCCATTTGAAAGTACAGCTTTTTCCACAAAAAACAAGCCCTAATACGGCTATGTGGATGGAAACATAAAAGTTATGGCTCCAGGAAGTCATGGTGTAAAAAACGAACAAAAAAACTGAAAATCTCTATGTCAGGAAGGGGCTACATGCACATGTATGGAGGATCTAGACAGATAGGTGTGTAAGCGCAATTTAACACATTACTTTTATGACATCAGTAGGGGGAACAGAAACTGAACAAGGGATATCAAAGTAGACAAGTGAGGGCACTTTCACACTAGCGTTATTCTTTTCCGGCATAGCGTTCCGTTCTAGGAGCTCGATACCGGAAAAGAACTGATCAGTTTTATCCCCATGCATTCTGAATGGCGAGCAATCTGTTCAGGATGCATCAGGATGTCTTCAGTTCAGTCTTTTTGCCTTTTCAGAATGGAGATAATACCGCAGCATACTGCGGTTTTATCTCCGTCCAAAATTCCAGAACACTTGCCGGAATTTCCCACTGAAATGCATTAATTCTGGATCCAGCCCCGAGTGTTCCTGAAAAACTGATTTGTTTTTGCAGTCTGCGCATGCTCAGACCGCAATAAATGTGAAAAAAAAAAATGCCGGATCCGTTTTTCCGGATGACAGATCCGGCATTTCAATGCATTTGTCAGACGGATCAGGATCCTGATCCGTCTGACAAATGCCATCAGTTTGCATACGTTTTGACGGATCCAGCAGGCAGTTCCGGCAACTGAACTGCCTGCTGGAATCCTCTGCCGCAAGGGTGAAAGTAGCCTAAGTAAGTCTAGGTAAATATCTAACACGCCTGGAGACTGCTGGCCTGACAGCATGTTTTGATAGCCCTTACAGGGTGGTCCATCAGTACTGCCAACTTTAAGCAGTAGAAAATGCCTACCAGGTCATTCCCCCTACCCCCTATCCACAGAATGTATCTCCAAGGCTCCTCTCCCCATTATGTATAGAAAATTCCAGCCTATCAAAGTCATAAATCCACTCTAAATTGCCCATGCTTGTACCTAGGGATGAGCGAACCCGAACTGTATAGTTCGGGTTCGTACCGAATTTTGGGGTGTCCGTGACACGGACCCGGACCCGAACCCGGACATTTTCGTAAAAGTCCGGGTTCGGTATTCGTCGCTTTCTTGGCGCTTTTTGAAAGGCTGCAAAGCAGCCAATCAACAAGCGTCATACTACTTGCCCCAAGAGGCCGTCACAGCCATGCCTACTATTGGCATGGCTGTGATTGGCCAGAGCACCATGTGACCCAGCCTCTATTTAAGCTGGAGTCACGTAGCGCCGCCCGTCACTCTGCTCTGATCAGCATAGGGAGAGGTTGCAGCTGCCACGTTAGGGCGAGATTAGGCAGTGATTAACTCCTCCAAAGGACTTCATTCAGAGCTCGATCTGCAGCTGTGGATGATTGAACTGCTGCTATTGAATTTTTCACTGTTTTTAGGCTGCCCAGAGCGTTTTTCAGTCACTTTTTTCTGGGGTGATCGGCGGCCATTTTGTGTCTTGTGGTGTGCCAGCACAAGCTTCCACCAAGTGCATTTAACCCTCAATGGTGTGGTTGTTTTTTGGCTAAATCCTACATCAGGGTGAAGCTGTCACACTAAGTGCATTTAACCAGCAATAGTCTGGTTATTTTTTGGCCATATACTACATCAGGGGCAAGTTGAGCCTGTCACCAAGTGCATTTAACCCTCAATGGTGTGGTTGTTTTTTGGCTAAATCCTACATCAGGGTGAAGCTGTCACACCAAGTGCATTTAACCAGCAATAGTCTGGTTATTTTTTGGCCATATACTATATCAGGGGTAAGCTGAGCCTGTCACCAAGTGCATTTAACCCTCAATAGTGTGGTTGGTCAAGCTGTCACACCAAGTGCATTTAACCATCAATAGTGTGGTTATTTTTTGGCCATATCCCAGTCTAATTCTGTCAGTAAACCTATACCTGTCACCCAGCGCCTAAATACTAGGCCTCAAATTTATATCCAGCTAAATCTGTCGTTACTGCTGTACTGTTGTGGCTGGTCAAGTTATTTAGTGTCCGTCAAAGCACATTTTTTGTTCTGGGTTGAAATACAATTCCCAATTTAGCAATTTCCTAATTTAGTGGTTTCTGCTGTATCAGAGCTATTTTAAATCTATCCCTAAAAGGGTATAAAAGATTCAAGGTGCACATAGGGTCATTCTGAATAACTTCACACACACGCTACTGTGCATTTCCAAGTCGAATTCTGTCAGTAAACCTATACCTGTCACCCAGCGCCTAAATACTAGGCCTCAAATTTATAGTCAGCTAAATCTGTGGTTATTTCTGTGGCTGGGCAAGTTATTTAGTGTCCGTCAAAGCACAGTTTTTGTTCTGGGTTGAAATACAATTCCCAATTTAGCAATTTCCTAATTTAGTGGTTTCTGCTGTATCAGAGCTATTTTAAATCTATCCCTAAAAGGGTATATGAGATTCAAGGTGCACATAGGGTCATTCTGAATAACTTCACACACACACGCTACTGTGCATTTTCAAGTCGAATTCTGTCCGTAAATGTATACCTGTCACCCAGCGCCTAAATACTAGGCCTCAAATTTATATCCAGCTAAATCTGTGGTTACTGCTGTACTGTTGTGGCTGGTCAAGTTATTTAGTGTCCGTCAAAGCACAGTTTTTGTTCTGGGTTGAAATACAATTCCCAATTTAGCAATTTCCTAATTTAGTGGTTTCTGCTGTATCAGAGCTATTTTAAATCTATCCCTAAAAGGGTTTATAAGATTCAAGGTGCACATAGGGTCATTCTGAATAACTTCACACACACACGCTACTGTGTATTTTCAAGTCAAATTCTGTCTGTAAACGTATACCTGTCACCCAGCGCCTAAATACTAGGCCTCAAATTTATATCCAGCTAAATCTGTGGTTACTGCTGTACTGTTGTGGCTGGTCAAGTTATTTAGTGTCCGTCAAAGCACAGTTTTTGTTCTGGGTTGAAATACAATTCCCAATTTAGCAATTTCCTAATTTAGTGGTTTCTGCTGTATCAGAGCTATTTTAAATCTATCCCTAAAAGGGTTTATAAGATTCAAGGTGCACATAGGGTCATTCTGAATAACTTCACACACACACGCTACTGTGTATTTTCAAGTCAAATTCTGTCTGTAAACGTATACCTGTCACCCAGCGCCTAAATACTAGGCCTCAAATTTATATCCAGCTAAATCTGTGGTTACTGCTGTACTGTTGTGGCTGGTCAAGTTATTTAGTGTCCGTCAAAGCACAGTTTTTGTTCTGGGTTGAAATACAATTCCCAATTTAGCAATTTCCTAATTTAGTGGTTTCTGCTGTATCAGAGCTATTTTAAATCTATCCCTAAAAGGGTATATGAGATTCAAGGTGCACATAGGGTCATTCTGAATAACTTCACACACACACGCTACTGTGCATTTTCAAGTCGAATTCTGTCCGTAAATGTATACCTGTCACCCAGCGCCTAAATACTAGGCCTCAAATTTATATCCAGCTAAATCTGTGGTTACTGCTGTACTGTTGTGGCTGGTCAAGTTATTTAGTGTCCGTCAAAGCACAGTTTTTGTTCTGGGTTGAAATACAATTCCCAATTTAGCAATTTCCTAATTTAGTGGTTTCTGCTGTATCAGAGCTATTTTAAATCTATCCCTAAAAGGGTTTATAAGATTCAAGGTGCACATAGGGTCATTCTGAATAACTTCACACACACACGCTACTGTGTATTTTCAAGTCAAATTCTGTCTGTAAACGTATACCTGTCACCCAGCGCCTAAATACTAGGCCTCAAATTTATATTCAGCTAAATCTGTGGTTACTGCTGTGCCTGTATTAGTGTAATACGGTACCTAAATAGATAGCCAGATAGTGTTAGGTGTCTGTAAAAAAAGGCCTGAATTTGAATTCAATACATTGGGCCAAATAATATTTTTGTTGTTGTGGTGAACGATAACAATGAGGAAAACATCTAGTAAGGGACGCGGACGTGGACATGGTCGTGGTGAGCAGGTACAGGCATTAGTCAATTGGGTGGCCGACAGTGGATCCAGCATGTTCACATTATCTCCCACCCAGTCTTCTGCAGAAAGCGCACAGATGGCGCCTGAAAACCAAGCCCATCTGTCTGTCACATCACCCCCATGCATACCAGGGAAACTGTCTGAGCCTCAAGTTATACAGCAGTCTCTTATGCTGTTTGAAGACTCTGCTGGCAGGGTTTCCCAAGGGCATCCACCTAGCCCTTCCCCAGCGGTGGAAGACATAGAATGCACTGACGCACAACCACTTATGTTTCCTGATGATGAGGACATGGGAATACCACCTCAGCATGTCTCTGATGATGACAAAACACAGGTGCCAACTGCTGCGTCTTTCTGCACTGTGCAGACTGAACAGGAGGTCAGGGATCAAGACTGGGTGGAAGACCATGCAGGGGACGATGAGGTCCTAGACCCCACATGGAATGAAGGTCGTGCCACTGACTTTCACAGTTCGGAGGAAGAGGCACGGGTGAGACCGAGCCAACAGCGTAGCAAAAGAGGGAGCAGTGGGCAAAAGCAGAACACCCGCCGCCAAGAGACTCCGCCTGCTACTGACAGCCGCCATCTGGGACCGAGCACCCCAAAGGCAGCTTCAAGGAGTTCCCTGGCATGGCACTTCTTCAAACAATGTGCTGACGACAAGACCCGAGTGGTTTGCACGCTGTGCCATCAGAGCCTGAAGCGAGGCATTAACGTTCTGAACCTTAGCACAACCTGCATGACCAGGCACCTGCATGCAAAGCATGAACTGCAGTGGAGTAAACACCTTAAAAACAAGGAAGTCACTCAGGCTCCCCCTGCTACCTCTTCTGCTGCTGCCGCCTCGGCCTCTTCCTCCGCCTCTGGAGGAACGTTGGCACCTGCCGCCCAGAAAACAGGGGATGTACCACCAACACCACCACCTCCGTCACCAAGCATCTCAACCATGTCACACGGCAGCGTTCAGCTCTCCATCTCACAAACATTTGAGAGAAAGCGTAAATTCCCACCTAGCCACCCTCGATCCCTGGCCCTGAATGCCAGGATTTCTAAACTACTGGCCTATGAAATGCTGTCATTTAGGCTGGTGGACACAGACAGCTTCAAACAGCTCATGTCGCTTGCTGTCCCACAGTATGTTGTTCCCAGCCGGCACGACTTCTCCAAGAGAGCCGTGCCTTCCCTGCACAACCAAGTATCCGATAAAATCAAGTGTGCACTGCGCAACGCCATCTGTAGCAAGGTCCACCTAACCACAGATACGTGGACCAGTAAGCACGGCCAGGGATGCTATATCTCCCTAACTGCACACTGGGTAAATGTAGTGGCAGCTGGGCCCCAGGCGGAGAGCTGTTTGGTGCACGTCCTTCCGCCGCCAAGGATCGCAGGGCAACATTCTTTGCCTCCTGTTGCCACCTCCTCCTACTCAGCTTCCTCCTCCTCTTCTTCCACCTGCTCATCCAGTCAGCCACACACCTTCACCACCAACTTCAGCACAGCCCGGGGTAAACGTCAGCAGGCCATTCTGAAACTCATATGTTTGGGGGACAGGCCCCACACCGCACAGGAGTTGTGGCGGGGTATAGAACAACAGACCGACGAGTGGTTGCTGCCGGTGAGCCTCAAGCCCGGCCTGGTGGTGTGCGATAATGGGCGAAATCTCGTTGCAGCTCTGGGACTAGCCGGTTTGACGCACATCCCTTGCCTGGTGCATGTGCTGAATTTGGTGGTGCAGAAGTTCATTCACAACTACCCCGACATGTCAGAGCTGCTGCATAAAGTGCGGGCCGTCTGTTCGCGCTTCCGGCGTTCACATCCTGCCGCTGCTCGCCTGTCTGCGCTACAGCGCAACTTCGGCCTTCCCGCTCACCGCCTCATATGCGACGTGCCCACCAGGTGGAACTCCACCTTGCACATGCTGGACAGACTGTGCGAGCAGCAGCAGGCCATAGTGGAGTTTCAGCTGCAGCACGCACGGGTCAGTCGCACTGCGGAACAGCACCACTTCACCACCAATGACTGGGCCTCCATGCGAGACCTGTGTGCCCTGTTGCGCTGTTTCGAGTACTCCACCAACATGGCCAGTGGCGATGACGCCGTTATCAGCGTTACAATACCACTTCTATGTCTCCTTGAGAAAACACTTAGGGCGATGATGGAAGAGGAGGTGGCCCAGGAGGAGGAGGAGGAAGAGGGGTCATTTTTAGCACTTTCAGGCCAGTCTCTTCGAAGTGACTCAGAGGGAGGTTTTTGGCAACAGCAGAGGCCAGGTACAAATGTGGCCAGCCAGGGCCCACTACTGGAGGACGAGGATGAGGAGGAGGAGGTGGAGGAGGATGAGGATGAAGCATGGTCACAGCGGGGTGGCACCCAACGCAGCTCGGGCCCATCACTGGTGCGTGGCTGGGGGGAAAGGCAGGACGATGACGATACGCCTCCCACAGAGGACAGCTTGTCCTTACCCCTGGGCAGCCTGGCACACATGAGCGACTACATGCTGCAGTGCCTGCGCAACGACAGCAGAGTTGCCCACATTTTAACGTGTGCGGACTACTGAGTTGCCACCCTGCTGGATCCACGGTACAAAGACAATGTGCCCACCTTACTTCCTGCACTGGAGCGTGATAGGAAGATGCGCGAGTACAAGCGCACGTTGGTAGACGCGCTACTGAGAGCATTCCCAAATGTCACAGGGGAACAAGTGGAAGCCCAAGGGCAAGGCAGAGGAGGAGCAAGAGGTCGCCAAGGCAGCTGTGTCACGGCCAGCTCCTCTGAGGGCAGGGTTAGCATGGCAGAGATGTGGAAAAGTTTTGTCAACACGCCACAGCTAACTGCACCACCACCTGATACGCAACGTGTTAGCAGGAGGCAACATTTCACTAACATGGTGGAACAGTACGTGTGCACACCCCTCCACGTACTGACTGATGGTTCGGCCCCATTCAACTTCTGGGTCTCTAAATTGTCCACGTGGCCAGAGCTAGCCTTTTATGCCTTGGAGGTGCTGGCCTGCCCGGCGGCCAGCGTTTTGTCTGAACGTGTATTCAGCACGGCAGGGGGCGTCATTACAGACAAACGCAGCCGCCTGTCTACAGCCAATGTGGACAAGCTGACGTTCATAAAAATGAACCAGGCATGGATCCCACAGGACCTGTCCATCCCTTGTGCAGATTAGACATTAACTACCTCCCCTTAACCATATATTATTGTACTCCAGGGCACTTCCTCATTCAATCCTATTTTTATTTTCATTTTACCATTATATTGCGAGGCTACCCAAAGTTGAATGAACCTCTCCTCTGTCTGGGTGCCGGGGCCTAAATATATGCCAATGGACTGTTCCAATGTTGGGTGACGTGAAGCCTGATTCTCTGCTATGACATGCAGACTGATTCTCTGCTGACATGAAGCCAGATTCTCTGTTACGGAACCTCTCTCCTCTACCTGGGTGCTGGGCCTAAATATATGACAATGGACTGTTGCAGTGGTGGCTGACGTGAAGCCTGATTCTCTGCTATGACATGCAGACTGATTCTCTGCTGACATGAAGCCAGATTCTCTGTTACGGGACCTCTCTCCTCTGCCTGGGTGCTGGGCCTAAATTTATGACAATGGACTGTTGCAGTGGTGGCTGACGTGAAGCCTGATTCTCTGCTATGACATGCAGACTGATTCTCTGCTGACATGAAGCCAGATTCTCTGTTACGGGACCTCTCTCCTCTGCCTGGGTGCTGGGCCTAAATATATGACAATGGACTGTTGCAGTGGTGGCTGACGTGAAGCCTGATTCTCTGCTATGACATGCAGACTGATTCTCTGCTGACATGAAGCCAGATTCTCTGTTACGGGACCTCTCTCCTCTGCCTGGGTGCCTGGGCCTAAATATATGACAATGGACTGTTGCAGTGGTGGCTGACGTGAAACCTAATTCTCTGCTATGACATGCAGACTGATTCTCTGCTGACATGAAGCCAGATTCTCTGTTACGGGACCTCTCTCCTCTGCCTGGGTGCTGGGCCTAAATATATGATAATGGACTGTTGCAGTGGTGGCTGACGTGAAGCCTGATTCGCTGCTATGACATGCAGACTGATTCTCTGCTGACATGAAGCCAGATTCTCTGTTACGGGACCTCTCTCCTCTGCCTGGGTGCCGGGGCCTAAATATCTGAGAATGGACTGTTCCAGTGGTGGCTGACGTGAAGCCAGATTCTCTGCTATGGGACCTCTCTCCAATTGATATTGGTTAATTTTTATTTATTTTATTTTTATTAAAATTCATTTCCCTATCCACATTTGTTTGCAGGGGATTTACCTACATGTTGTTGCCTTTTGCAGCCCTCTAGCCCTTTCCTGGGCTGTTTTACAGCCTTTTTAGTGCCGAAAAGTTCGGGTCCCTATTGACTTCAATGGGGTTCGGGTTCGGGGCGAAGTTCGGATCGGGTTCGGATCCCGAACCCGAACATTTCCGGGAAGTTCGGCCGAACTTCTCGAACCCGAACATCCAGGTGTCCGCTCAACTCTACTTGTACCCCCAACATGACGGTGGTGTGTAAGAGGAACTCCACCTGGAAATGCACCATAATTCACCAAAGTCCTGACTTTGAGAAGGTGCACGTCTTGCAGTACTTCAGTTACCTCACCAGAAAACAAGCATTAGGCTTTATTCCGACATCCGCAAATGGGTCCGCATCCTTTCTGCAATATCGGGAACGGGTGCGGACCCATTCATTCTCAATGAGGCAGAACTAGATGCGGAGAGCACACTATGTGCTCTCCGCATCCGCATTTCTGGAGCGTGGCCCCGAACTTTCGGGCTTCGGCCCCGAACTTCTGGGCCGCGGCTCCACCAAAAAATAGAACATGTCCTATTCTTGTCCGCGATTGCGGACAAGAATAAGCAGTTCTATGGGGGGTACTGGCCGGGTGCATTTCGGATCCGCAATTTGCGGATCTGTAATACACCACGGACGTGTGAATGGATTCTTAAAGGGATTGTCCAGGATTAGAATCACATGGCAGCTTTCTTCCAGAAACAGCACCACACCGTTCCATGGGTTGTGTCTGGTATTACTGCTCAGCTCTATTAAAGTGAATGGAGCTGAACTGCAGTACCAAACACAACCTGCGAACAGGGGTGGAGCTAATTTTGGAAGAAGGAAGCCATGTTTTTCTTATCCTGGACAACTCCTTTAAGGACCAACCCCAGGTAAGCACCATTTCCATAAAAAATAAGAAAGAACCCCTCTTCCATATTGGCATCATTTCAATAATTTCACTCCAAGTCCATTGGCGATTTCTATTCACTGACTGTGTGTTCCCCATATCTATTGACGTTAATGATGTGGAGAACAAGTGCATTACTCCAGCAGAGGTCTTGGTTTCCTTTTGTTCCTGTCTATACAATAGTACGTCTAAGTTTGTGCCTCATTTAATTTAGTCTAAGGTTGGTACTTTGTGAGGAAGAAGCCCTGAATAGAACGCGGGGGCTTCACTGAAGTGTAGGAGAGGCTCAAATCATATTAAACAAGCCTGTAAGTGCTGGCTGAAGCTCTCGGTACATCAAAGCTTCTGCCTATCTTTTACTGGGATAAAAATGGCATGTTGGCTGACATGTGAAGTAATGAAATGAAGAAAGCCCTCAAATCACAAGCAAACAAAATAAAAAAAAGATATTGTGATGTTCGCAATGCAGAGGGATAAATTGTGACGTGCCTTATGCTGAGCCGCACAGTAAACAATCCTTCCTCTACCGAACGCCATGTTTGTCAAAAATTATTTAGAAAAATGACTGGTAACGGGATAATTGCTGCAGGTACCTGCCTCTCCCTCCCAGCCAGGAGCAGATAAAATACACGTACGCCGTTCGGGACAGTAACAAAATCATTTTAACACATAATTATAACATCAAAGAAAGAAAGAAAATCTCTTCAGCTGAGAGACGACGTCTTAATCCTTTATCAGGTTTTCAGATGTGCATTGTGATGAAAATAAAAAGTGGAATTAAGGTGCCTGTCTGATGTTTCGGCTGTGCTGCACCCATTGAGGGAGCGTAGGCCTGATCTCCTGCACTATTCTGTACAACTGGTGTGAAGTATGCTCATTTATCAGCGCCCCTGTCAACTAGCTACCACAGGTGCCATTGTGTAGATTTCAACCAATCACAGCACAGCTTTCATTTGTTATAGTGCTCTTGAAAAATGAAAGATGAACTGTAATTAGTTGCAATGGGCAACCGTTTTTGTTAACACAGGTTTCATAAATCTATCCCATGGGCACCATGCTGTTATTCCTGCACATTGTATATCATCAGTAGTAGTTAAAGGGGTATTCCCATCCGAGACTTTGTTGGCATATCACTAGGCTATACCTTCAGTGTCATATAGGTGCAGTCCCACCTAAAGTGTAAGAGAGCACAACACGCATGCACGGCACCCTCTATCCACTGCTTGGCTTAGCTTGGATATTTTTGGAACTCCCATAGTAGTGAACGGGGTCAACTGATCATGAGTGATGTGCTCTCCTTCACTTCCGGGGCTCCATTCTAGAAATAAGAGCGAGTCCCAGAGGTCCGTCATATGGCATCAATGCCCCAGATGGGAATAAAACTTTAATATGTTATTTGTCAAATAAAATAACCTTAGTGGCAAACCATTTGCTACAAAAACAGCTAGAGGTGGGGTCAGAAGCATAGCTTCAAGCCCCTGGACCCCAATTTGAAGCCTCTCAACTTTTATGTGCCATTACTAATACTGGTTTCTTTTTATGTGGCAGAGAGGCCTTTTGGTCTGTATATGACTGCTACCTCTGCAACTCTCATAGTTATCCCCCTGTATAGGGATTTGCTAGACCTCATGAATAGGGCCCCATTAGCACATAAGAAGTGATGACTAACTTAATAGCTGAGCTGCATGTGTGAGGCTCTTGAGACAGTACAACTAAGGTAGTCGGTATTGGACCAGTACTTACACCTTGAAACCTATCAGAAAATGTCAACTCAACTGATGAGGCACACATACAATACAGATGAGGGTTATTTTCAGGCTGATATTCTTGTAATTATGCACAAAACAGCAGGTTAAAACATCATTCTTACCAAAGCTCAACAGGAAATGTAATGAATAATAACTCTTAAGAGTTTGAAATGCTTAAGCATTTTTTTTTTCTGGATGTTCTCTTTATGGAGGAGATTTATCAAAACTGCTGTTAAGAAAAATTGGCTTAATTGCCCCTAGCAACCAATCAGATTCCACCTTTAATTTTCCAAAGGAGCTCTGAAAGGTGGAATTGATGTTTGGTTGCTAGGGGCAACTAAGCCAGTTTTTCTTTGCACCATCATAATAAATCTCCCTCTGTTTTTAATCATGTTGGAATAAAGCTTCTCTGTTTTACATTTTTTCATACATGACTGCTGGATTATTTTTCAATTGGACTCAATAGGAGATGTCTGAACAGTGCAAAAGAATAACACAGAATGGCTATGGAACATGATAGATGGTTCTCTGTTGCCAAGCTCGCTCTAGTTTCCATCTAAATGTACTTTTAGGAGAATCTGAATAAAATCATATAAGTATGAACAGACCTTGATGGTAGGAATGTTCATACGCTGGAACCTAGGGCCCTATATGACCCTAAAGTGCCCTGGAAATAGTGTCAGGACAAGAGATGACCTGTTTCTTCCCAGCTGAAGAAACAGGAGACTCCTTCAGGCCTAATACCAAAAGGTAGGGGAAAATCACGAACAAGAAATAGAGAAAAGACACTTAACTCTGAAGTATGCAGATGAGCAGGAACTCAGAGGAGAACCAGACACCAGCTCTTCACAACCTGAAAGGAGCTAGCAACCGCATAGCATGATGGGTGAGGCCAGCCTAAATAGAGGAGTTAGAGTGCCCACTTAAGCTACACCTGAGACCAGAGGTGTGGTCATACCCAGCAACAACACAGATAAGTGAAACCAGAGCGGCTGTCAGATCACATCACGTGTAGCCAGTCTCTTAGATCTCCTGACCCCTGTCACAGGAGGGACCATGACAGTACCCCCCTTCTACAGGTGGCCCCCAGACACCCAGGACTGACTTTATCAGGATGAGCTCTGTGAAAGGCTTTCACCAGACCATTAACATCAGCCGCTGGAACCCCTCCAGTGAACGAGATACTGGAGGGATCTACGGAGAGTTCGGGAGTCAACTATTCTGGAGATCTGAAATTCCAGATTACCATCCAACATGACAGGAGCATGAGGCAAGGAGGACGGTTCAACAGGTTTGACACATCTTTTCAACAACGACTTATGGAACACATTATAAATTTTCCGCCAAATAGGTGACAAAGCAGAGGTATACCAGAAGTCTCTGTACCAGAAAATGTGCCAAATTGCGGGTGGAACCCATATACCCCAAAAAACAGCGACTTATCAGTGGACTCCTGTCTATAATTATTTATGGCAAACTCGGCTAAAGACAAAAATGAGGACCACTCCTCCTGGTTCTCCGAGACAAAATATCTCAAATAAGTTTCCAGATTCTGATTAGTGCCTTCAGTCTGTCAGTTCGACTGATGATGAAAATCCGAAGAGAATGCCAATTGTACCACCAGACGAGTACAGAACACCTTCCAGAATTTTTAAACAAGTTGAGTCCCCCTATCAGACACCACATCAGAGGGAATACCATGCAATTTCACAATGTTATCGACAAACACTTGTGCCAAAGTTTTAACATTAGGTAGACCTGGCAATGCTATAAAGTGTGCCATTTTACTAAAGCGATTAACAACCACCAAAATCACAGTTTTTCCTGAAGAATTAGGTAAATCTGTGATAAAATCCATGGATAAATGAGTACAAGGTCGGGACGGGATGGGCAACTGAAGTAAAGATCTGGAAGGCAGATGTGTCACCTTAGCATGTGCACAAGTATTGCAAGCAGACACATAGTCCTAAACACACTTACGCAACCCTGGCCACCAGAATCTACGAGAAATGAGATCGACAGTGGATCTGATCCCAGGGTATCCTGTGAGAACCGTACAGTGATGTTCCTCGTGCACCTTGTGACATAATTCAGAAGGAACAAACAACTTTCCCGGAGGACAAGAATCTAATGCATCTCCCTGGGTCTCCAACACCTCTGTCTCAAGGTCAGGATATAGGGCGGATATAACTACCCCCTCAGAAAAAAACGGACCAGGATCTTCCGAATCACCCCCCAGGGCGATAGGTGACAATGAAATTAAATCTGGTAAAAAACAACGGTTATCTGGCCTGCCTTGGGTTCAGTCGTTTAGCCCACTCCAGGTAAGCCAAATTTTTGTGATCAGTAAGCACAGTAATAGGATGAATTGCTCCTTCCAACCAATGACTCCACTCCCCAAAAGCCAACTTAATGGCCAGCAACTCTCAATTACCCACATCATAATTTCTTTCTGCAGCCGAGAGTTTCTTATAGAAGAATGCACATGGGCACCATTTACTAGGTGAAGGACCCTGCAACAAGACTGCTCCTACCCCTACCTCAGATGTGTCAACTTCCAGAATGAATTGCTGTGACATCCGCAATTTGCTCCGGGAATAAGATTGATAGGACAATCATATTCCCGGTGTGGGGGTAAACCCTGGCAAGCACTCTCAGAAAATACATCAGAAAAATCAGAAATGAAAGAGGGAATAGCTTTAGTGGTCAAGACAGAAAGAGATGTATTAAAGGGAGACTGTCACCTGGATTTCACTTACTGAGCTATTAACATCACCACATCAGTTTCCACAATTTACATTAAAATATACTAGTATTACTGCCCTGTGTATTGTAATTTGTCTATAAAATCGGATTTATTAATATGTTAATTACCTCAATAAGGAGCCCAAGGGACCGTTTGAGCCCAGCCGCGCGCATTACTTCGGAGCCCAGCATCTCCCCACTGCTAATTTATTCACTCCTCTTCGCCGACGTAATGTTTGTGCAGTGCCTGTAATCCTGCGCATGCACCCTGGATACACATGTCAGTGCCCATGCTGTGTGCTGGCATCGGCCTCACAGAACTCTTTGCACACGCGCCAGCTTAGCTCTACCTGAAAAGGAAGAGCGTAGTGGCGCGACTTGCCATCTCTGAGAAAGTGGTGCGGTACTGCTGGTGGTTTAGAGGGCATTTTGGCAGGTTCTCTTTTAATATACTTTACCCAGTTAGTCTTTAAAGATTAATTTTCTTTATATTCCATGTGAATCTAAGATTCAAATTAGCAGCATAGAAAGACATTTTGCTTTAATTCAATCTTATTACAAGAAAAAAAGTAAAACATTAAACCTACAGCAAAAAAGATGAAGAAAATTAAGAATTTATGGGGGAGAAGATGGCTAGAAGGTTGGAGGAGTGTTTAAACTAGGGACTGGGAGGGGTAATTACGTTATAGGAGGGCAAGATAGTGCAGATACAGACCGGGGGCAAGGTAATGGGACTGGGGGAGAAATGGAAGAAGGGACTAGAACAGTTCAGAAGGAAAGGAAAAATATACATTAATTGTATGTATACTAATGCCAGAAGCCTGACTAATAAAACTGGGGAACTGGAATTAGTGATGTTGTCACGGAAGGTGTACAGAAAACTAGAAGACACAAAATTAAGATCCGACTGACTGGATCCAAAACTAAGGAACCAAAGGGATAGCCCTGCAACAGACCTGGCTCTCTCCCTAACTGCTCAGCCTATGCAAAAATCTCAATGGTAGATGATCGCATATCCTCGTTCCTCGACTGTATAACACCTGAACACCCTATAATAGTGAGGGGACACGACCACCGGCTCCCTACACTTGATACGGAGGGAGTCAGGGTCACCTGGGATCCAGCAAACAGGAAAATACAAATGAATGAACAAAACTTATCTGTAGAAGACTCAGTAGTAGCATCCAGCATGAACACACTCCAGGAAGTTGTATAAACTGCAAAGTGATGCAGTATGGGAAGGGATTTAAAGGGATGCAATCAGTGCACCTACATGACAGCTGAGAGAGACTAACGAGATGAGAAAACGAAAGCAAAACAAAAGGAACCTCAAGGAGGAGGTTCTGAAGAACGTCTGTCAGAGCTTCTCAGATGTCTGGTGGTGACAGATGTGTGAGGAGGACTATGATGTAGTGGAAATAACTGAGACATGGCTGGATGATAGCTATGACTGGGCAGTTAATGTACAGGGTTACAGTCTGTTTAGAAAGGATCGCCAAAACCGGAGAGGGGGAGGGGTCTGCCTTTATGTAAAGTCCTGTCTAAAGTCCATAGTCCAAGAAGATATAAGTGAGGGACATGAACATGTGGAGTCACTGTGGGTAGAAATACATGGAGGTAAAAACAATAATAAAATAGGAGTTTATTATAAACCACTTAATATACCAGAGTCCACAGAAAATCTGCTACTAAACGAGATAAACGAGGCAGTAGATCATAATGAGGTAATTATTATGGGGGACTTCAACTACCAAGATATAGACTGGGAAACTGAAACCTGTACATCTCATAAAGGAAGGTATAAAAGCTTAAAAAACAATGTGGATAAATAGAACTGTAAAGAAAGCAATAAATGACAAAAAGAAAGCATTTAAATCACTAAAACGGGAGGGTAGCATGTAAGCACTGAAAAACTATAAGAAAAAAATAAAATATGTAAAAAACAAATAAAAGCAGCCAAACTAGAGACCGAGAGATTAATTGCCAAAGAGAGCAAAACTAACCCTAAAATGTTCTTCAATTATATAAATGGATTTAATTATATAAACAGAGTGATATGGGGGATGTTTCAGAGAGCGATGAGGAGAAAGCAAAGCTATTAAATATTTTTTTCTCCACTGTATTCACTAAGGAAAATAAACTGTCAGATGAAAATCAAAAGGTTAAAGTAAATTCCCCATTAAAAGTGTCCTGTCTGACCCAGGAAGAAGTACAGAGGCGTCTTAAAAAGATTAAAATAGACAATTTGCCAGGACCAGATGGCATACACCCCAGTATCATAAGAGAATTTAGTAATGTCAAGGCCAGACCCTTATTTCTGATATTTAAGGACTCTATAGTGACAGAGTGTTCCACAGTATTGGTGCATAACAAATTTGGTGCCAATATTCAAAAAGGGTCCAAAAACAGAGCCTGGAAACTATAGGCCGGTAAGTTTAACATCTGTCGTGGGTAAACAGTTTGAAGCTTTTCTAAGAGATGCTATCTTGGAGTACGTAAATGAAAATAGGCAAAAAAAAAAAGCCATATCAGCATGGCTTCATGAGGGATCGGTCATGTCAAACTGATTTAATCAGTTTCTATGAGAAGGTAAGTTCTAGACTTGACAGCAGCGAATCAATGGATGTCGTATATCTGGACTTCTCTAAAGCATTTGACACTGTACCGCATAAAAGGTTAGTATACGGCTTACATATTAGGACATCCTCAGACATCATCCACAACTCCCTCCTCCGTCAGGCAAAACTCCATCCTCCGCCAGGCAAAACTCCATCAGTCCTCCTCCCCCAGACCAAGCTCCCTCCTCAGCCAGGCTAAACTCCCTCCTCTGTCAGCCCAAACTCCTTCCTACTTAAGACTTCAGCCAAAACTCCCTCCTCTCTCATACTCCATCATCCAAAACTCCCTCGTACCTCAGACGTCAGTCAAAAAATGCCTCCTCCATCAGCCCTCAACCCAAACTCCATTAGCCGTCAGGTGTCAGCTCTCAGCCTAAACTCCATCAGCCGTCAGGGGTCAGACATCAGGTGTCAGCCCTCAGCCTAAACTCCATCAGCCGTCAGGTGTCAGCCCTCAGCCTAAACTCCATCAGCCGTCAGGGGTCAGACATCAGGTGTCAGCCCTCAGCCTAAACTCCATCAGCCGTCAGGGGTCAGACATCAGGTGTCAGCCCTCAGCCTAAACTCCATCAGCCGTAGAAATAGAATGTAAAATATGTTTACAGCAAGTGCAGGCACCACACACCATTGTTTTCACACATATATATATATATGTATATTATGGACACTAATACCAGGCACCAGTACTGGATACAAGTTTCCTTGGTGTATAATGGAGGCATGCTGTGTTCAGCCGCTGACATACACGGGCTTCTCTCCAGCACACGTTACATCAGCAGCCTCTAGAGACTGGTTCAACTACAAGTGAATGAGATTCCTTTCCTAACAGCAGAAGGCTTCATAGTTCAGGGGTTAGAGTGCTGCTCTTGTAAACTAGGGGTTGTGAGTTCAAATCTTGCTGGCACCTTCACAATTTTTTTTTGTCTGTTAATATTTGTACTAATAATTGTAATTGACACGGAAGAGGACAGGATACTGCTACAGAGGGATCTGGATAGATTAGAGGCTTGGGTAGAGAAGTGGCAGATGAGGTTTAACACTGACAAATGTAAGGTTATGCACATGGGAAGGAATAATGCAAGTCACCTGTACATACTAAATGGTAAAACACTGAGTAAGACTGACATGGAAAAGGACCTAAGAACTTTGGTGAACAGCAAACTAAGCTGTGGAAACCAGTGTCAGGCAGCTGCTGCCAAGGCCAATAAGATAAAGGGGCATAGATGCCCGTGATGAGAACATAGTCCTACCACTTTACAAATCACTAGTCAGACCACACATGGAGTACTGTGTACAGTTCTGGGCTCCTGTGAACAAGGCAGACATAGCAGAGCTGGAGAGGGTTCAGAGGAGGGCAACTAAAGTAATAACTGGAATGGATAGACTACAGTACCCTGAAAGATTATCAAAATTAGGGTTATTCACTTTAGAAAAAAGACGACAGAGATCTCTCCCATCATCTATTTATCGCCAGGACCGTGACTGTGACGAGGGGACATCCTCTGAATCTGGAGAAAAGAAGGTTTGTACACAAACATAGAAGAGGATTCTTTACGGTAAGAGCAGTGAGACTATGGAACTCTGCCTGAGGAGGTGGGGATGCAGAATTTACTAAAAAAGTTCAAGAGGGGCCTGGATGTATTTCTGGAGTGTAATAATATTAGGCTATAGCTACTAGAGATGGGTAGTTGATCCAGCGGGTTATTCTGATTGCCTGACTGGAGTCGGGAAGGAATTTTTTTCTCCTTAAGTGGGGAAAATTGACTTCTACCTCACAGGGTTTTGTCTTCCTCTGGATCAACTTGCAGAATAACAGGCTGAACTGGATGGACAGATGTCTTTTTTTCGGCCTTATAAACTATGTTACTATGTTACTATACAAAAAAGGGGGAGGGGAATCTAACCTGGGTAAAGGTATTTGTATACACATATATATTAATGCCAAGAATGGCCTAGACCTATCTTGACCCAGGTATAAAGTGTGTATTAAAACTTCACTTTTAATTCAACATAATGATAAAACAGCTGTGAGCCATAACAAACAATTAAAACACTTTGTTTCCACCCCAAAGAGTTGATGACTCAGTTGCTGCCAGGATAAGGGAGATGTGCACTATCTCCTATTCACCACAACTATATCTGCAGAGCTTGAACATAGGGGGCAATGTGCGGATAGACTAATGTAAGCAAACTACCTGTAGTTGCCTGCAAAAAATGATTAATTGGAATAGGTAACTGTGCTCCTACACACACACGGGCACAGCACACTTCTCTGACACTACGTCAGTAGCTATCAAGACGCATTCACACAATGCACATGCACTGCTAAGCGCTCCACCTAGCTCAATAAACCTTGCTATATTGAATGAAATGTCCTACACAAGGACTTCTAAGCTAATAAGCAACATTGGAGTGGACAACAATTGTTTAAAACAATCATCTGCCCCCCAACATGTTTCACCAGATCACTGGCTTCTTCAGGGGTTTGGGCAGAATTGAAGATAACAGACATGATGGTGGGATATACACTCACCTAAAGAATTATTAGGAACACCTGTTCTATTTCTCATTAATGCGATTATCTAGTCAACCAATCACATGGCAGTTGCTTCAATGCATGTAGGGTTGTGGTCCTGGTCAAGACAATCTCCTGAACTCCAAACTGAATGTCAGAATGGGAAAGAAAGGTGATTTAAGCAATTTTGAGCGTGGCATGGTTGTTGGCGCCAGACGGGCCGCTCTGAGTATTTCACAATCTGCTCAGTTACTGGGATTTTCACGCACAACCATTTCTAGGGTTTACAAAGAATGGTGTGAAAAGGGAAAAACATCCAGTATGCGGCAGTCCTGTGGGCGAAAATGCATTGTTGATGCTAGAGGTCAGAGGAGAATGGGCCGACTGATTCAAGCTCATAGAAGAGCATCGTTGACTGAAATAACCACTCGTTACAACCGAGGTATGCAGCAAAGCATTTGTGAAGCCAGAACACGCACAACCTTGAGGCGGATGGGCTAAAACATCAGAAGACCCCACCGGGTACCACTCATCTCCACTACAAATAGGAAAAAGAGGCTACAATTTGCACGAGCTCACCAAAATTGGACTGTTGAAGACTGGAAAAATGTTGCCTGGTCTGATGAGTCTCGATATCTGTTGAGACATTCAAATGGTAGAGTCCGAATTTGGCGTAAACAGAATGAAAACATGTATCCATCATGCCTTGTTACCACTGTGCAGTCTGGTGGTGGTGGTGTAATGGTGTGGGGGATGTTTTCTGGGCACACTTTAGGCCCCTTAGTGCCAATTGGCCATCGTTTAAATGCCACGGGCTACCTGAGCATTGTTTCTGACCATGTCCATCCCTTCATGACCACCATGTACCCATCCTCTGATGGCTACTTCCAGCAAGATAATGCACCATGTCACAAAGCTCGAATCTTTTCAAATTGGTTTCTTAAACATGACAATGAGTTCACTGTACTAAAATGGCCCCCACAGTCACCAGATCTCAACCCAATAGAGCATCTTTGGGATGTGGTGGAACGGGAGCTTTGTGCCCTGGATGTGCATCCCTCAAATCTTCATCAACTGCAAGATGCTATCCTATCAATATGGGCCAACATTTCTAAAGAATGCTATCAGCACCATGTTGAATCAATGCCACGTAGAATTAAGGCAGTTCTGAAGGCAAAAGGGGGTTCAACACCGTATTAGTATGGTGTTCCTAATAATTCTTTAGGTGAGTGTATGTTGCAATTCTGTGATTGATTTGTGTGGTAGCCAATTACTGTTAGGCAAGCTACACAAAGTGACAAATGAGAACACAAGAGATTTGGAATAACTGCCCTCCCTAATTTGTTGTTGACAAATGAAAGCAGGGGAGAGGAGGTCTCCTTATGACATCATGCACAAGCTGTCACTGTGCTCCAACTTAGAGAGAATGCGAGATGATGCTTTCCAAAGCGCATGTCCTGTGAGACACTGAGTGCCTTTACCCATGCGCAACTAAAAAGTAAGGGAAATCAAGACATGCCCGATGCGCCGGCAGCCGATGCGTGAGCACTTGGTTAACAAAAATAAGAAAATAAAGAAAAGAGTGCACATCTCCCTCACCTTGGCAGCAACTAAGTCATTAACTCTTTAGGGTGGAAACAAAGTGTTTTAATTGTTTATTATTGCTCACAGCTGTTTTATCATTATGTCGAATTAAAAGTTTTAATACACACTTTATACCTGGGTCAAGATAGGTCTAGGCCAGGCATCCTCAAACTGCGGCCCTCCAGCTGTTGCAAAACTACAACTCCCAGCATGCCCGAACAACCTACAGTATCAGCCTACAGCAGGGCATTGTGGGAGTTGTAGTCTTACAACAGCTGGAGGGCCGCAGTTTGAGGATGCCTGGTCTAGGCCATTCTTGGCATTAATATATATACAGTATATGTTACTATGTTATGGCAAGGTTTGTATGTTTAGATAGTAATAGTGGTTTATAGAACTTTTAGGGCCAAAGGTACATATTGTACTAGACTCCTGCTTTTTTCCAAGGCTGGTTACACAATCCTTTTAACTAAAGAGTGTGCTGATGTCACAGTGGGGTAAATGACCCAATGAGAGGCTCCCATACAGGGAACTACTAAGGGAAAGGGGATTCCAGATACCTAGAGTTCCTACCTCTCCTGACATGTCTTTTTAGAAACTCCTAGCATTCCTCATGCAATAGCAATTATGGAGAGAGAGTAATCCTGTTGCCACTTAAAGAGACAGTTTCCAAAAGAGACCATGTTCCTTTTGTCCATTCCATGGAGAGATTGCAACCACAGGCTGTTGCCTCAAGTGTGAACAGTAAGAGGAGTTGTTCCTGTAAACCTTGTTTCCTTCCACAGGCCTTTTGTGGGGAGCCACATACCTCTCACAGGCAGTGGAGACAGTTGAGAGCTGAGCACAGTCTGAGCAGACACTCTTCTGCAGCTACAGTGGGACACATTTACTAAGACTGGCTTTTTATACCAATCTAAGTTTCCCCCTTTGCGCTGCCGTTAGACTCGTTTAATTAGACACGGCCCCTGCCCCACCCCCATTACGCCCAACACGGTGTAAAACCAGCCATGCAGACTGTGAGCACTATAAAGGACTTACTAAATGGTGCAATAAGTATTGAGTCATTGCCTCAACTAGAGACAGACTCTCTGTGGTGAAAAAAACATTCTCTGTAAAAATGACCAAGGCCTATCACATAGTTTCCATCATATTGTCTTGAACTTAATATTTATAAAGTTGTGCCTTATTTGAAGAACTGCCAAACATATGGCAGCATGGTGGCTACGTGGTTAGCACTTGTGCCTTGCAGGGCTGGGGTCCTAGGTTTGAATCTGACCAAGTATAACATCTGCATGGAGTTTGTATGTTCTCCCTGTATTTGCGTGGGTTTCCTCCCACACTCCAAAGACACACTGATAGGGAATTTAGATTGTGAGCCCCGTTGGGGACAGTTTTTTTGGGATGCTAATGTCTGTAAAGTGCAGCGTAAAATAGTAGCGCTATATAAGTGGGTAAAATAATAAAATATGCGTTGGACATGGAGGCATACATGTCCCACAGATGTTTCAAATGGGCCTGTAGATCCTGCACACTTGAAGGTTGCTGAAGCTGGCATCTCATCTGGTTCCATAAATGCGCGATCGTTGATAACTACAGGCAGTCCAAGGAAGTGTTGTAATCTGGTGCAGACATTTCTGGGAAACTCTTGCTGTGTGCGATTGAGCATTTTTCTGCTAAAAAATGCTAGCTGGAAGCCCTACCATGAAAGGTAACACATGTGGCCACAGGATGTCCTGCACATATCACTGAACTGTTAGTGTTCCTTGTATCACTACTAGGAACTGACTGTTGTATGCGATGGTTCATCAGATCATCACACCAGTAGTTGGGGCAGTGTCGCACTCCACAGCAAAATGAAGAAATGTTGTGGAATCGCACTCACCAGAACTTGTGGTCATCCGGAATGCAACAGCCTGCCTGGAGTCCAAGATCCATCATGGCTCCTGTATATGTAGTCCAATAAATAGAGATGGAGGCAGCATGTCCGGTATAAAATGTCCCTTTATTGGGAGCCGCTACAGTGAATACACGTGCAAAAGGTAGTTACGTTTAGGCTGACCCACAGCCTTTATCAAACACAATATGTGCTCTAAAGGATCATGCTTAAGTATTAAAAACCACGCCCACTCTCACAGATGTGGCCAATCGCCCCATCGGCGAAGTGCTATTAACATAATAAATGTGAACATAAGTGCTCATATATAGTGTCATAGTATGTGCCCACTGCGGACATATAACCCAGCCCCCCACATACCTGCATGGTGCATGTCTCCCGAGCGTCCTACAACAACCGATGCGCATGTCAGAGGGGGCGGGCCATCACATGGCCGTCTCCGAGTCACCTGATGATCAGCTGCTCCGTCTACGTGATCATGGTGTCATCGGGACTCCTCCCACTCCTCCTCCTCTCAGCGCATCGTTGCTAGGGATGCATGTGGAACCATCCACCCACCGCCCCGGCGTGAGCGCAGCGAATCACCACAGTCGCGTCGCGGACATCGGCGGCAGGGCCTTCTCCCTCAGAGGCGATTAACTATGCACAGCACCCAGTCCAACATAGATCGCCTTACCTGTGTCATCCGGCACGCAGGGAGACTGTCTGGGGAGGTGGAGTCACCAGTCGCATACCCGACCGACGTGACGCTCAAACTCCTCCATCCAGTCAACACTGCGTTGTCAAGGACACTCAGGGGGCCTCTGTCCATCCGTGCCCCCGACGCACATGTCGGGGATCCCGCACACTCGTCAGGGATCTAAGTGGGGAAGGACCCAGGACTCAGATCCATTACACATTCCCCACATAGAAATCTAAGTTCATCCCATAGGGTTGGAGTGCTCTCATTTCAAAGATCCACTTAAGTTCTTTTTTGCGTAGGATCCGATCTTTGTCTCCCCCACGTCTCAATTTGCCAACCGAATCAATGATTCGGAAACTGAGCTGGTTGACCGAGTGTCCACGCTCCAGGAAGTGTTTCGCCACAGGCTTGTCAATCTGGGCCCTTCTGATGTTACTCTTATGAGAGTTGATACGTTCACGGGCTTCCATTGTGGTCTCACCTATATAGATGAGGCCACAAGGGCATGTGATCATGTATACCACGTCCCGTGATCTGCATGTAAAAAAATTATTAATCTTATAGGTTTTGCCACTGTACGGATGGGCAAAGGTATCTCCCTTCACCATGTTGCCGCAGTTGCAACAGCCAAGGCAGGAATAACATCCCAATTTCCTTGGCGCCAGATACCTCTGCCCATCCCCACGGGGCTCCCCAACCTCGGTTTTTACCAATTTATCACGTAGGTTGGCACCTCTCTTGTATGCCATCATGGGAAAACTCTCAAATTCATCTATTGCGGGTAGCCCTTTCTGTAAAATGTGCCATTCTTTACGTATAATGCGGGCTATGTCTCCACTGTTGGCTCCAAATGTGGAAACAAACGGGATCCTTTTGAGGTCCCTGTCCTTCTTCTTTCCCTGGAACGTGGACTCGCGGCCAACCAACCCAACTCTTTGTGAGATCCTCTCCACTAATTTACGTGGATACCCCCTATCAAGGAATTTCTTCCCCATCTCGTCCACTCTCTTCTCAAACAGCTCGTCCCCCGATACCACCCGTCTCACCCTCAACAACTGGCTCCAGGGCAATGATTCCACCATGAGTGGTTGCTACTAAACTCCAGTAAATTATTTCTGTCTGTCGGTTTGTGAAAAATGTCCGTCTCAATTGTCCCGTTCCTGAGATGTACCATTACATCCAGGAACTGCAAGGAGACTGGCGAAGCTGTCATGGTGAACCCCAACCCCGGTACCATATTATTGAGAAACTGAAAGAACTGTTGTAGTTCACCATGAGAGCCCCCCATATTACAAAGATGTCGTCGATGTAGCGCCACCAGCACCGGGCCCCCCTGTACAGGGGTGATCTATAAATGTGTCTGTCCTCCACCTCTGCCATGAACATATTGGCATAGGTGGGTACCACATTCGAACCCATGGCCACACCACGTAGTTGTTGGTAATAGGTGTCCCCAAAGCGGAAGTAGTTCCGCCTCAGGACCACCTCCAAGAGATGGATGACAAACCCACGGCCCCCCGAGGAGAGCCCAGTACCGGCCAGAGCCACATCGACGACATCTAATCCATATGTGTGTTCAATGGAGGTATATAGTGAGACCACATCGAAACTGATGAGGAGAGGATCCGAGGGAAGGCTCAGATCCCTGAGTTTCAATAAAAAATGACTTGTGTCCCTGATGTAGGAAGGGGCGCTGGTGGCATGGACACGCAACACCCTATCCAGGAATATGGCTATGTTGCTAAAGATCGATCCCCTGCCCGACACAATCGGTCGGCCCAGTGGATCTACCAACCTTTTATGAATTTTGGGAAGCACATAGAACAGAGGAGTGACCGGCTGCTTGACCAGGAGAAACTCGCTAACACCCTTATCGATGATACCTTTACCCAAAGCTTCACCGATGATGTTTTCCAAGGTACGCTTGATGTCCCACTTGGGGTCATTGTGTAACTCAATGTATACCTCCCGGTCACTCAACTGTCTTTGTACCTCCCGTTCATAGCCCAGCGTGTCCATCACCACCACCGCCCTTCCTTTGTCCGCCGGTTTAATCGTCAGGGTCTTGTTCTGTGTCAGTTGTCGAAGTGCCTCTCTCTCTCCCCTCGTCAGGTTCGATACGGTCCCCCTCCCCTTCTTTTCTCTCAATTGATCAATTTGTTGTGATATATGCCTCCACTACATGATTATTGCGGGGTGGGGCAAAATCACTTTTATTACTCAATTCTAGTGCTTTTAAAACAAAATCAACACTATTCCCTGAATCGGGTGTAAGTATGGATGAGACCCTCTCCTCCTTATTAGAAAAGAAGGCCTTCAGTCTCAATGAACGGTAAAACCGATGGAGATCTAGTTCCAATTCAAACCAGTCCCTTTCATGTCTGGGGCAAAAGGACAACCCACGTCCCAAGACTTGGAGTTGATCTCTCGTCAGTTGATTCGTTGAGATATTTACAACCAGATTCTCAGCTATGGCTGGTCGCGTCTCGTCATCCGCCCTCGTGCGCCCTTGGTTTTCTGAAAAGGTGGAGGTAGACTCTTTCTGGGGTCTCCGGTGTTTCCTACACCCCCCCCCACCCCCACGGCACCTTCGTTCGCGCCTTGTGACGGGGGGTCCTAAAAAAGCTGTTTTGCCTACTTCGTCCGATGAGTCGGATTCGCCCGTAGTGAAGCCGAACCGGCTCTGTTCGAACCTTCTCCCCTTCTTCCTACGTGGTCTATTTTGTGTTTGTTGTTGCCAATTAGACCTGGCCCATCTGGTAATCTTCCAGGTCCCTGTGCCATTTGTCTCTTTTAATTTTTTCTACTTCGTTCTTGTGCCGCAGGGTGTAGTTTTTTGTTTTTTATAAAAAATGCCGTGGCCTCATCATTATTCCGCAAACCCTGAATCTGTGTTTCCAGGGCTGTCATGGAATTTTTAACACCCTCTATTTCCTGACCCAGGAAATCGATATTCAGCAGCATCAGTTCAAATGCATGTTTGTTATTGATCAGCTCAAATTTTTTACAAAATTCCTCATTGTTAGGGAGTAGGGTCGGTCTGAGATGGGATCTCAATCCCCGGGGTATCCGCTGTATGCGATAATATTCCCTGAGGGTATTTCAGTGCAAGTCCAGGGTGACCAATGTTTTGGACTCATGCTCAAATTTTCTTTTGAGCAGGTCCACAGAAGGGGTACTCAAAAAAGCAGCATCCCCACTGTCACCATAAATGAGTCTCTGAATCTGTTCCTCTGTATATAAACACGTGTTCACATTGGCGGTTTCACTGACCTTAGTAGATCCTGAGGTTCCTTCCATATCTGAAGCATCAACCCCGGTGCTGACTCCTTGGATCCGTACAAAATGAAGAAATGTTGTGGAATCGCACTCACCAGAGCTTGTGGTCATCCGGAATGCAACAGCCTGCCTGGAGTCCAAGATCCATCAGGGCTCCTGTATATGTAGTCCAATAAATAGAGATGGAGGCAGCATGTCCGGTATAAAATGTCCCTTTGAGAGCACTCCAACCCTATGGGATGAACTTAGATTTCTATGTGGGAATGTGTAATGGATCCAAGTGACTGTTTATTGTAATCTGCTATCTGTATAGTGTCTTTTTATGGATTGTTGTTTTTTTACCATTTTCACTTGCACTTTACTTTCCAGCCTACACTGCAACATGGTGCATTTGACCCCTCTGTGGTCCTTCCCCACTTGGATCCCTGACGAGTGTGCGGGATTCCCGACATGCACGTCGGGGACACGGATGGATAGAGGCCCCCTGAGCGTCCTTGACAACGCAGTTTTGACTGGATGGAGCTAGGGAGGAGTTTGGGCGTCACGTCGGTCGGGTATGCGACTGGTGACTCCACCTCCCCAGACAGTCTCCCTGCGTGCCGGATGACACGGGTAATCTATGTTGGACTTGGTGCTGTGCATAGTTAATCGCCTCTGAGGGAGAAGGCCCTGCCGCCGATGTCCGAGACGCGACTGTGGTGATTCGCTGCGCTCACGCCGGGGCGGTGGGTGGATGGTTCCACATGCGTCCCTAGCAACGATGCGCTGAGAGGAGGAGGAGTGGGAGGAGTCCCGATGACACCATGATCACGTAGACGGAGCAGCTGATCATCAGGTGACTCGGAGACGGCCATGTGATGACATGGCCCGTCCCCTCTGACATGCGCACCGGTTGTTGTAGGACGCTCGGGAGACATGCACCATGCAGGTATGTGGGGGGCTGGGTTATATGTCCGCAGTGGGTGCATACTATGACACTATATATGAGCACTTATGTTCACATTTATGATGTTAATAGCACTTCGCCGATGGGGCGATTGGCCACATCTGTGAGAGTGGGCGTGGTTTTTAATACTTAAGCATGATGTTTTAGAGCACATATTGTGTTTGATAAAGGCTGTGGGTCAGCCGAAACGTAACTACCTTTTGCACGTGTATTCACTGTAGCGGCTCCCAATAAAGGGACATTTTATACCGGACATGCTACCTCCATCTCTATTTATTGCACTCCACAGCAAAGGCAGGATTGAAGCGCTCCGTATTTTTTCCTGACCTTCGATGAATCCCAAACAGAAGTCATTTGTAGAGACGATATGGTCCCAGTTCACAGCAGTCCAGGTTTATCATTCTCAACGCCACTTCAAATTAGTGTTGAGCGCGAATATTCAAATTATGAATATTTATTGCGAATATAGCATCTTCGAGAATTGGCAAATATTTCAAATGTAGTGCTATATATTCATATTTAGAATATTCGTAATTTTTTTCCATCTGAAGTCATGATTCCTCCCTGCTTAAGTTACTTGACAAGCAACTTAGGCAGGGAGGAATCATAAATTCAGATGGAAAGAAATTACGAATATTCTAAAAAACTGATATATAGCACTATATTCTATAGTGCTATATATTCCTTTTTGACCCACGCCTGTATTGATTGCGTAATATTCGCATAGTACGCAGTCATTACATTGCTGATTTTTCGAGTAAAAAAAAATTGAATATAACTAATTTTTGAATTCGCGAATATTCACCGAATATGCTACAAAATATTTGCAGAATATCGCAAATTCGAATATGACCCCTGCCGCTTTTTCATAGGGCAGTGAAGAAGCACTTTTATGCCCTTTTGTGGCAAGCCCGAGTGTCTTATCAGACCACACATGTAATCGTTTACATATCTGACTGAGATATAATTACATGCTGCCCATAATTATTCATACCCCAGGCAAATTTTTACTTAAAGTTACTTTTATTCAACCAGCAAGTAATTTTTTGACGGGAAATGACATAGGTGTCTCCCAAAAGATAATAAGACGATGTACAAGAGGCATTATTGTGGGGGAAAAAAAATTTCTTAGCTTTTATTTGCATTTGAGCAAAATTTGTCCAAATTTAATGAATAGTCCAAAATTATTCATACCCTTCTCAATAATCAATAGAAAAGCCTTTATTGGCTTTTACAGCAATCAAACGCTTCCTATAATTGCAGACCAGCTTTTTGCATGTCTACACAGGTATTTTTGCCCATTCATCTTTAGCAATGAGCTCCAAATCTTTCAGGTTGGAGGGTCTTCTTGCCATCACCCTGATCTTTAGCTCCCTCCACAGATTCTCAATTGGATTCAAGTCTGGACTCTGGCTGGGTCACTCCAAAACGTTAATGTTGTTGTCTACTAACCATTTCTTCACCACTTTTGCTGTGTGTTTTGGGTCATTGTCATGCTGAAATGTCCACTGGTGCCCAAGGCCAAGTTTCTCTGCAGACTGCCTGATGTTTTCGGTGAGAATCCTCATGTATTGCTCTTTTTTCATGGTGCCGTTTACTGTGCTTAGGTTCCCTGGTCCACTGGCTGAAAAACACCCCCAAAGCATTAGGTTCCCACCACCATGTTTGACAGTGGGGATGGTGTTCTTTGGGTTGAAGGCTTCTCCTTTTTTACGCCAAATGAAGGAAACATCATTGTGACCAAACAATGAAATTTTTGTTTCATCTGACCATAACACAGAAGACCAGAAGTCTTCTTCTTTGTCCAGATGAGCTTTTGCAAAGGCCAAGCGAGCTTTTGTGTGCCTTATCTGGAGAAGTGGTGTCCTCCTTGGTCTGCATTGTGCAGTGTCCGTTGGATTGTCTACCTTGAGACATTGCCACCAGCAGAGACCAGATTCACCAGGATGGCCTTGGTAGTGCAACTTGGATTTTTTTTCACCTCTCTAACTAGCCTCCTGGCCAGCACAAGTGTCATTTTTGGCTTCCGACCACGTCCTCTGAGATTTTCCACAGTGCGGAACATCTTGTATTTTTTGCTCAAATGTAAATAAAAGCTGAGAAATGTTTTTTTTCCCCCACAATAATGCCTCTTGTACATCATCTTATTATCTTTTGGGAGACACCTATTTCATTTCCCGTCCAAAAATGAATTGCTGGTTGAATAAAAGTAACTTTAAGTCAAAATTTGCCAAGGGTATGAATAATTATGGGCAGCACTGTATATACCGAGTTTTGCAGCAACCCAACATTTCTATCTGGGTGCGTTATTTTTGTTGTTGTTGTCAATGAGTGTATTTTATGCAATACACAAGAATAGATAAATAATTTAGATTCCATAGTTTCACTTACATTTTTTACCCCTCCCCAGGGCTGCAGGAGAAAAGGGGAAAACAATCCTTCTCAATCATCTGTATTTAGCTCAATCCAACCATACAGGTCCTTCTAAAAAAATTAGCATATTGTGATAAAGTTCATTATTTTCGGTAATGTACTGATAAACATTAGACTTTCATATATTTTAGATTCATTACACACCAACTGAAGTAGTTCCAGCCTTTTATTGTTTTAATATTGATGATTTTGGCATACAGCTCATGAAAACCCAAATTTCCTATCTAAAAAAATTAGCATATTTCATCTGACCAATAAAAGAAAAGTGTTTTTAATACCAAAAAAGTCAACCTTCAAATAATTATGTTCAGTTATGCACTCAATACTTGGTCGGGAATCCTTTTGCAGAAATGACTGCTTCAATGCGGCGTGGCATGGAGGCAATCAGCCTGTGGCACTGCTGAGGTGTTATGGAGGCCCAGGATGCTTCGATAGCGGCCTTAAGCTCATCCAGAGTGTTAGGTCTTGTGTCTCTCAACTTTCTCTTCCCAATATCCCACAGATTCTCTATGGGGTTCAGGTCAGGAGAGTTGGCAGGCCAATTGAGCACAGTAATACTGCAACACGCCAGACCTGCAGGGTATAGCGAAGTGAGGTCACGGTTATGGGCAATCGAGGGTTGCTCACTGTATTGGAGAACCCTGGGCAGGCATGTGTCAGTGATGGAGAGGTAGACACGGTTCCTCTGGGGCACACTCTGTATGTAGGGACCAGGCCTGATGGTGGATGAGGTGCCCTGGATGTTACGGGTATTTTGAGTGCCTGGGGCAAGGTCCCTTTAAGGTTCGTGACGCCAGTGCCTTTAACGGTGGCACACCGGTTTATGGTTGGAATAAGTGAGGTACACAGGTGGTATAGTGAACCAAACGTTGCTTTACTTAACAGTCCAACTTTATACATCAAGTACAGAAGGGGTTAATGCAGTCCTTTACAGTTCCAAGAGTACAGCAGGTTTATATCACAGCAGGATGCAATCTTGCAAGATACGTGGAGGGTATATAATTAATGCTTGGCAGTGCTATGCTGCTGTATCCCCACAGCTATTCTAGCTGGCTGGATCCCAAGGCCCGGATGCCTATTCGCTGGCTTAAATCCTTGGTAAGAATTCCTTCCTCCAGTATTAGCGCTTGCTTAAGGTTACAAATACCTTTGCTTCCTGGCTGTATCTCTCTCTCTGCTTCCGCTGACAGGTAACTGCAGGTTGCTCCCAGGAGGTGCTGTCCTACTACTGGGGTATCTCAACTGAGCTATCCTTAGCCTCAGGAGCTTCAGGCTGACGAGGTAACTCCTCTAGTCCCCTGGAATACACTAACACTCCCCTGTCTGGGCCTTCCTATATATATCTAGGGCTCTCTAGCTCCCTCTAACGTCTGGGAGGCTAAACTACACCCTGACAGGCCTGACACCCAGATAACACAGGGAAAAACATGCACATGACATTCAATGCAATGAAACACATTAACCTGTGTAGTGCCCACCTTTACCTAGTGGGACACTACAATACCATGGTCAGTAAACCATTTACCAGTGGTTTTGGCACTGTGAGCAGGTGCCAGGTCGTGCTGAAAAATGAAATCATCATCTCCATAAAGCTTTTCAGCAGATGGAAGCATGAAGTGCTCCAAAATCTCCTGATAGCTAGCTGCATTGACCCTGCCCTTGATAAAACACAGTGGACCAACACCAGCAGCTGACATGGCACCCCAGACCATCACTGACTGTGTGTACTTGACACTGGACTTCAGGCATTTTGGCATCTCCCTCTCCCCAGTCTTCCTCCAGACTCTGGCACCTTGATTTCCGAAAGACATGCAAAATTTGCTTTCATCCGAAAAAAGTACTTTGGACCACTGAGCAACAGTCCAGTGCTGCTTCTCTGTAGCCCAGGTCAGGCGCTTCTGCCACTGTTTCTGGTTCAAAAGTGGCTTGACCTGGGGAATGCGGCACCTGTAGCCCATTTCCTGCACACGCCTGTACACGGTGGCTCTGGATGTTTCTACTCCAGACTCAGTCCACTGCTTCCGCAGGTCCCCCAAGGTCTGGAATCGGTCCTTCTCCACAATCTTCCTCAGGGTCCGGTCACGTCTTCTCGTTGTGCAGCGTTTTCTGCCACACTTTTTCCTTCCCACAGACTTCCCACTGAGGTGCCTTGATACAGCACTCTGGGAACAGCCTATTCGTTCAGAAATTTCTTTCTGTGTCTTACCCTCTTGCTTGAGGATGTCAATGATGGCCTTCTGGACAGCAGTCAGGTCGGCAGTCTTACCCATGATTGCGGTTTTGAGTAATGAACCAGGCTGGGAGTTTTTAAAAGCCTCAGGGATCTTTTGCAGGTGTTTAGAGTTAATTAGTTGATTCAGATGATTAGGTTAATAGCTCGTTTAGAGAACCTTTTCATGATATGCTAATTTTTTTAGATGGGAATTTGGGGTTTTCATGAGCTGTATGCCAAAATCATCAATATTAAAACAATAAAAGGCTTGAACTACTTCAGTTAGTGTGTTATAAATCTAAAATATATGAAAGTCTAATGTTTATCAGTACATTACAGAAAATAATGAACTTTATCACAATATGCTAATTTTTTTAGAAGGACCTGTAGACTACAATGATCATCAACCACATCCACTGAAGCGTTTTATATGGCATAGACTTAGCCATCATCTATCTCTTAAAGGGTTGTCCTATGAAAAATATTCTACAGTTTTCAAACCAGCAACTGGATCTGAATACTTTTGTAATTGCAAATTGCTAATTTAGCATAGCTACTGAACTATTCAATAAAATGTATCTGTATAGCACCACCTGCTGTTTGTTTTTTCTTATTTAATTGTCCTGCTCACGGAAAAGGTCTCACAGTTTCATCCATCAATTGCCTCCTGAGCTGTGATAGGGAAGCTGAGACACGCCCCCTTAGCTGCAGCAGAAAAGACACTCCCCTTGAGCTGCCAGTTTGATATATATCTAGCAGAGCAATGAATGGGGAGATCTCTGGATCCATGTGAGGTACAGGGCTGGTTCTAACTTTGTTACAAAGAGATTGTCATGTACTATATGATTTTCACATTAGTCATGGGAAAACCCCTTTAAGTACATTCTTCTTGCCCTTTTTTAGCCATTCACACAATGTATAGGGTCTCTTAGCAACTTCACTTTGAATACTCCTGTAATCTTTCCAAAATGTAAGTCCAATAATGGACAGAGCTAAACCATATGTATTAAATCCACATTCACAACTTTGCAACTTGGACAAAGTACATACTTCTTTATAAGGGCTCTTTCACACTTGCGTTCTTTTCTTCCGGCATAGAGTTCCGTCGTCGGGGCTCTATGCCGGAAGAATCCTGATCAGTTTTATCCTAATGCATTCTGAATGGAGAGAAATCCGTTCAGGATGCATCAGGATGTCTTCAGTTCCGGACTGGAACGTTTTTTGGCCGGAGAAAATACCGCAGCATGCTGTGCTTTTTGCTCCGGCCAAAAATCCTGAACACTTGCCGCAAGGCCGGATCCGGAATTAATGCCCATTGAAAGGCATTAATCCGGATCCGGCCTTAAGCTAAACGTCGTTTCGGCGCATTGCCGGATCCGACGTTTAGCTTTTTCTGAATGGTTACCATGGCTGCCAAGACGCTAAAGTCCTGGCAGCCATGGTAAAGTGTAGTGGGGAGCGGGGGAGCAGTATACTTACCGTCCGTGCGGCTCCCCGGGAGCTCCAGAGTGACGTCAGGGCGCCCCACACGCATGGATGATGTGATCGCATGGCACGTCGTCCATGCGCATGGGGCGCTCTGACGTCATTCTGGAGCGCCCCAGGAGCCGCACGGACTGTAAGTATACTGCTCCCCTGCTCCCCACTACTACTATGGCAACCAGGACTTTAATAGCGTCCTGGCTGCCATAGTAACACTGAACGCATTTTGAAGACGGATCCGTCTTCAAATGCTTTCAGTTCACTTGCGTTTTTCCGGATCTGGCGTGTAATTCCGGCAAATGGAGTACACGCCGGATCCGGACAACACAAGTGTGAAAGAGCCCTTACCCATTACCATTAACCCAGTGGCGTACATAGAGAAGTAAGGGCCCCATAGCAAGGATCTTACTAGGCCCCCCACACAAGACAGAAGGGTTTCTGCCTAAACCCTTAACAATGGCATTTTTTCCACTGCCTCATTTGCTAAAAGTTGTTCCTTTAGAGGGCAGACTAGATGGGCCAAATGGTTCTTATCTGCTGACACATTCTATGTTTCTAGGGTAGAGTCCTGACCATGTTTTCACCTCCAGTAGAAGAGGAGATAATCCCAACTAATACTAAGCCCCCTCTCGCCCTGGGCCCCATAGCAGTCACATGGTCTGCTGCTATGGTAGTTACGCCTCTGCATTAACCCCTTAAGGACCAGGCTCATTTTCACCTTAACAGGGGGTTCAGACCTGAGCGTTCTGAAACGAGCGCTCTGTATGCGCGATTGTACGGGCGTTTACAATCGCGCATACAGAGACTGGCGTTCACACATTGTCGCGCGTTCCCGAATATCTATGTGCGGGAACGCGCGACAAAAGCCCCAAAAAAAGCTCAAGAACTTGTTTGAGCGTCGGGCGTTTTACAGCGCGATCGTACGCGCTGTAAAACGTCCAGGTGAGAACCATTCCCATAGGGAATCATTGGTTTCTCCGTGTTGAGCGTTTTACAGCGCGTAGGAACGCGCTGTAAAACGCTCAGGTCTGAACTTAGGGTAAGGACCAGGCCATTTTTTGCAAATCTGACCAGTGTCACTTTATGTGTGAATAACTTTAAAACGCTTTTACTTATCCAAGCCATTTTTTTTGTCACATGTTGTACTTCATGACACTGGTAAAATGGAGTAAAAAAAAGTTTTTAGCCTATTGTCTTAAGTAGGGGCTTGTTTTTTGCGGGATGAGAGGACGGTTTTATTGGCACTATTTTGGGGTGCATATAACTTTTTCATTGCTTGCTATTGCACTTTTTGTGATGTAAGGTGACAAAAAAAAGCCATTTTATAGGATATTATAGTGTAAAACCTAAATAAATTTTAAAAAGTAGACATATTAGGTATTGCCGCGTCCGTAAGAATCTACTCTATAAAAATAACACATGACCTAACCCCTCAGATGAACACAGTCAATAAAATAAAAACGGTGTAAAAAAAGCTTTGACTGTGTTCATCTGAGGGGTTAGGTCATGAGAGCCATAGTTTTTTTTGGGGGGCCTTTTGGGGCGATTGTCTGTGGCCAAATAGAATTAAAATTGGGGAAGGGGATTATAAATTTAGCACTCCATGGAAGTGTGGTACTCCCTGAAGCAGCCGTCAATGCAGAGGCCCGGATGATCGAGGCCTCTGCATTGACGGTGGTGTCCTTCTGTATCCCCCTCCTGTGACACACTCTACGCCTCCAGTTCCCGAGGTACTCCGGCCTGCTCTTTCCCGGTCAGAAAAGATCAGGGCCTTGAGGACTGCCTCATAGAACTGCATGAATTTCCCTGTGTTGCCAGCACTCCGGGACAGCACAAAAGAGTTGTACAAGGCAACCTGTACCAAGTAGACAGCAACTTTTTTGTACCATGCCCAGGTTTTGCGCATGGCGTTATATGGCTTGAGGACTTCATCAGAGAGATCAACTCCTCCCATATACCGATTGTAGTCGACGATACAATCGGGCTTGAGGATCGTTGCCGCGGTACCTTGCACAGGGACAGGGGTGATGCCGTTACCGTGAATTGTGGACAGTACAAGGACACCCCTCTTGTCCTTATATCCGACCAGCAACAGGTTTACACACTGGTAAGGGCCTCACCCCTGGGGATAGGTACCTGGAGGGGGTGGGTAGGGAGGCCGCGTTGATTTTTCCGCACGGTCCTACAAGCGGACTTGGATCTGGCGGCGAGGGACTGGAGCAAGGGGATTCTGGTATAAAAGTTATCCACGTACAGGTGGTAACCCTTATCTAGCAGTGGGTGCATAAGTTCCCACACAAGTTTCCTGTTAACACCCAGAGTGGGGGGACATTCTGGGGGTTCAAAATGGGAATCTCGCCCCTCGTACACACAAAACTTGTAAGTGTACCCTTAGGTCTCTCACAAAGTTTGTACAGCTTTACGTCATACCTCGACCGCTTAGAGGGAACATACTGGCGGAAAATGAGTGTCACGACCATGGTCATGGTTGTGACTCCTGAACCGCAGGCTGTTGCCTGCGGTTTGGTTGTTCAACCACAGGTGAGGGCCGCTACTATGTTGCCTCACTTGTGGTTGCCGCGGGCAACAAGTTGTTATTTTGTATGTTGCCTCACTTGTGGTTGCCGCTGGAAACATGTGGTTGTTTTGCAGTTTGGCAGCCTGAGCTGGTGCTGAGCAGCTTGCTGCAATGTGCGTGCAGTTGCACCTGGCAACCTGCCTTTATATGTGTGCACATTCCCTGTTTGGTGTGCACAGGGTTTGAATTGTGTGCACTTCCCCTTTTAGTTGATGTCTTCCCTTCCCTGGTGTTGAAAGGGTTAACTTCCTTCCTAGTATGTGTGCACTTTCCCCTTTTAGTGGCTTCCATCCCTTGCCTGGTATAGGAAGGGTTAACTCCCTCTTTGTGTGAACACTGGGTGTGTCTGTGTGTGGGTGTGGCTACAGGGGCTATTAAGCCTCAGTTAAGGCTTGATGTCTGAGGGGTACTCCAGCCTTGTAGTAAGCTGGAGGCACTCTCCTGGTCCCATATACCATCTGCCAGTGGGGGCCACCCTTGTGGTCATAAATTGTGATACACAATGTTATGAGGATGTGTTTGTGTTATGCTTATTTATTGCAGCATATGGTTTCCTGGTTTCCTGTGTTGTGTGGGCTCTGTCTCTTGTGTTGTTGTGGACAGCAGCACTTATACTAGGGTTCCAGGCTCTGTGTCTGTGGCAGGTAGGTGTGGTACTAGTTGCACTTACCTGCCATTGCCATATGTTCCCCTGAGGGCTAGCAGGAATATCAGGTTCCGGTGTATGAGCCCTCCTACCTTCAGGGTCGGCTCATACGGCTAGGAGACAGGAGAATTAGGGATTGATAGGAGGTGACCTGCTTCCTGATTCCTGTCCTGGCCTTGTACTGACCATCCATCTTCTGGCATCGCACGGCTGAGGGTTTTTCCCATCCTCAGCTGTGATAATGAGTCTCCCCTTGAAAGTAAGGAGAGACTCATCAACAGCGACCTCCCTTCTAGGTCATAGGCCTCTAAAAATTTGTCCCGAAGTGATCGATGACCGGCCTAATTTTTGTACAAGCGGTCATAGGCAGGATCACCTTGGGGTGGGACATGCTGCATTATCTGCATAATGCAGGCATTTCCGGATGGCCTCAAAACGGGAACATGTCATGGCTATACAGTAGAGTGGGATCTGGTACAGTACGTCCCCACTCCAGTACTGCCTGACACTGGGTTTTTTGACTAGGCCCATGTGCAGCACGAGGCCTCAAAACGTCTTCATCTCGGCTGCACTGACCAGGGTCCAGCAACTGGACCTAGCCCAAAAGGAGCCCGGGTGTTGAGCAATGAACTATTGGGCGAATAAGTGTCACCACCAGATCTTTGAGAAGTTCTGATAGACGTTCTTCAGTACCTCCTGCATGATCTTCTTTTGTTTTGCTTTCATTTTGACATCTCTCCTCCCTCTCCCAGCTGTCATCTATTAGCAGTGATTGCCTCTCTATATCTCTCCTCCCCATACTGCCTCACCTTGCGTTTTATACAACTCCTTGGAGTGTGCTCATGCTGCAAGCTGCAACTGATGCTTCTACAGATAAGTCTGTTCATTTATTTGTGTTTTCCTGTTGCCTTGATCCTAGGTGACCCTGACTCCCTCCTTATTAAGTGTAGGGAGCCGGTGGTCGTGTCCCCTCACTATTATAGGGTGTTTAGGTGTCATACAGTCGAGGCACGAGGGCATGCAATTATCTATCATAGAGATCTTTGCATGGACTGAGAAGACAGGGAGAGCTTCAGGGCTTTAATAGGGGTCACCCTTTTGTTCCTTAGTTTCGGATCAAGCCAGTCGGATCCTTATTTGTAACTTCTTGTTTTCTGTTACACCATCCGTGACAATAAGTTCATTTGCTCCACCATCAAGATTCACAAAAAAAAAACTAAAATAGTCATATTTTGTGAAGCCTACTGTGGGAATCTGGATTTCTGGTTGGTCAACAAAGTCAGGAATCATGGGCTCAAAATCTGGGGTACACCATGCAAGTTCACCAGTAGGGGGCTCAGGTGAACTTATCTGGTGGGCTGGAAAACTAGTACGAGCCCCAGAGCTGCTTGTACTAGTGTGGGCCACACGGTCCATGGCAAGGGGGTCCCCTTGCTCCGCCTGGCGGTATCTCCGCCGCCTTGGGGGCTTATCATCATCACTAGATGATGAGGAGGACGCAGATGACAAGAGGAAAGTGGGGTCATCCTCATGCTCACTGGGACTCTCAGAGTCAGAGGTGTTGAAACCGGGCGCATGCTGCCTCCTCGGCCGAGAACGTCTGGCGGGCCATAGGGGAGTGTGTGTGTGTGTAAAACTTTATTTAGTGTGCGTGTGTGTGGGTGCATGGGTGTTTGCCTACTTACCCTAAACATAACAGGAAAAAAAAAAAGATTCAAACTCGCTGATCAGCGGTCCGAAGCTGATCAGCGGTGGGGTGGGCGATGCCCTAACAGTGGCCGGACGCTAAGAGTGCCGGACACAGTCAGCGCAAGCGCACAAAAAAAAGTGCTTGCACCACAAAAAATGTGTGTGGAGGGGGCGGGGGGCAAGCTGCAGCACCCCTGGGGGGTCTTGGGTCACACAGCTGAGTGTGCTGTGTACCCTAGACACCTGATCAGGGTGATGCAAAAATAAAAAAATATTTTTTTTCCCTAAACTTTTCCTGAGTATCCCTGCCTGATCTAAGCTCTCCCTAACCTGTCCCTAGGTACCTTTTGTAGTGCGGTGGGTCAGTGGGGGTGCTGGAGGTGCTGGGCTCAGGAGCTGGACGGGCTGCTCTTTCTCTCTCACTCCAGGATGCAGAATGGAGGAGGAGAGCAGAGCTGGGGGAAGTCAACCCCCCCCCCCGCCTGCCCGTGCTTTATCACACCACCGATCACCATCCTATTCCGGGTTATCGGGTCACCAGAGACCCGAATAACCCGGAAATGCAGCAAGCCGCAGGTCTGAATTGACCTGCAGTTTGCTGCGATTGCCAATAGGGGGGGGGGGTCACAGGACCCCCTCGGCATTGTCACAGAGTTTCTGCTAAATGATTTCAGCAGGCACTCTGTTACGATCACCGCCTGCCGCTCAGCGGTGATCGGAAATACACAGGGCGTACCTGTACGCCTGTGTTCTTAAGTACCGGGACATCAGAGCATACAGGTACGCCCTGTGTCCCCAAGAGGCTAACCAACCACAGTGTCATTACTGTAAATACTTAGACTGCACTTTACTAGTTTTCACAACTTAAGGCCGAATGCACACGGCCGTTTTTCACAGCCGTGAGCGGTCCGTGGAACCACGGGCTGGATTCCTGCTGAGAGCAGGAGCACACGGCGTCATTGGTTGCTATGACGCCGTGCGCTCCCTGCTGCCGCAATACAGTAATACACTGATATGATCTATACCAGTGTATTACTGTACTGTGGCGGCTGCAAGGAGCGCACGGCGTCATAGCAACCAATGACGCCGTGCGCTCCTGCTCTCAGCAGGAATCCAGCTCGTAGTTCCACGGACCGCTCACGACTGTGAAAAACGGCCGTGTGCATTCGGCCTAATACTATGAACATCTTCTCGCCTTAAAGTTGGCGCCTCAAATAAATTATTAAATTACAAAAAAGGGCTGTTTTAATGAAAAGTTGGGAATCTACGATAGGGAGAGTTGCTCTGCAGGATTAGTTTAGTAACACTGTATTACACATTACTGATACTCTAAAATGCTTTAAAACCTTTAAACCTCTACAATAAATGAGATTTCATCAAACTCAAAATAAATACAAATGCAATAAAACAGAAGTTATTTATAAATAAATGAAGTTGTAAAAAGAAGTCAGAATGTCAGCACTTAGAATGTGTTTAGTTTTAACAGTCAACATACTGTAAATTACATGATCTCAACATCTGTTGAGCACCTGCTGTCTTATTAAATGATTCCCAGTGGGTGGGAATAAGCTGATTCTTCCATGTTGTGAACGTCTAAGAACCTCCCTAATGCAACATTACATGTGGGGTTTCAGCTAAATCCAATATTACACACTGACAGACATAATTAGTTTTACTATGGTATGTGTGGAAATCTATCTATCTATCTATCTATCTATCTATCTATCTATCTATCTATCACATATCTCTCTGTCTATCTATTGTACCACAGAGGGACTACTGCAAAGGGACAATTGCTGTAATGTCATGCTGTTGAGTTAAATATTGTGAGATGTTTGTGTACTTAATAGTACTGTATGGACAACTAGGAGTTAACACCTTGGCTCACCGTGTCAGGTTTCCAGGGTGATGGACCAGTTGCCTTGTTTACTCCAGACACGATGCTTAGAATTGAGGCCAATAAGTTCATTCTTGGTTCCATAAGACCAAATTATTTTGTTTCTCCCAGTCTAAAAGTCCTTTAGGTGCTTTTTTTGCAAACTCCAGACGGGCTTTCATGTGTCTTTTACTGTACAGTAACAGCTATAATGAATTTTACTAGAAGTCAGTAGTAATTTTCCACACTTTGCCCTCTGCCCAGTAGTAATGTCCTCCACATTGCCCCCACAGTAGTAAGGTCCCTCACACTGCCTTCCCCAGTAGTAATGTCCCCCACCGTGCCTTCCAGTTATGTTCCTCCAGTAGTAATATCCCCTCCAGTAGTAATGTCCCCCACACTTCCTCCCTCCAGTAGTTGTCCCCCAGTAGTAATGTCCTCCAGTAGTTATTTCCCCCAGGCTCTGCAGCACATGGGTACATTCTTAAGGATGAGGCCCTGCATGTGTAACACCCCACAGTGGCATTACCACCTTTGTGCGCCCCCACTATCTCTTTTGGGTAATTCTGTGTCATCTTATATACCAATTTCCATATCCTGAAAAAATTTGTAATTTCTATGTTTGCAAATGACTGTTGAAGTGTAATGTGCCTGGTTCATCAGCAGATGGCGGCAGCTATGGCAGAGCTTGTTTACCTAGAATGGAACTTGTCTTTCCATTCTAGTCCTATCTATAGGGGAGGAGGGAGGAGTTCAATGTTAGTGAAGGTCAGAGTAGCTGATCCCCTCCTTGAGGAAGGGACAGGCCCTCGTCCCTGCTGGGCGAGCGTGCAGAAGACAGGTTAGCTTACCCCCTGTAAGGCCTTGTGCACACGACCGCTCCATTTTTTGTGGTCCGCAAACCGTGGATTCACAAAAAAACAGAAGCCGCCCATGTGCTTTCCGCAATTTGCAGAACGGAACGGGCGGCCCATTGTAGAAATGCCTATTCTTGTCCGCAAAACAGACAAGAATAGGACATGTTATATTTTTTTTGCAGGGCCACGGAATGGAGCAACAAATGCGGACAGCGCGCGGAGTGCTGTCCGCATCTTTTGCGGCCCCATTGAAATTAATGGGTCCGCACCCGAGCCGCAAAATCTGCGGCTTGGATGTGGACCAAAACTACGGTCATGTGCATGAGGCCTAAGGGGAAGGCTGTGTTCCAGCCATCAGAGCACCTTCTGCACTGCTGGGCATAGAGGTCCATGCTACAAACCTCTGAAACCCGGAAGAAAGATTCCCTAAATAAAGACAGAGATAAAGAGAAAGATACAGATAAAGACAGAGTCAAACTACAGAAAGCTAAATTGCATCCTACTGCAGAAAGGAAAAAGTTTCTATTTAATCCAGCCAGCATAGTAGAGCTGAAAAGTACAGATGTAGAAGTGCTGATTGTGTTTGCCTGCCAGAAACTTATGCCAAAACCTGCTGATAACCAAGATAAAGTTGAAAGATTGTTTCCTGACGAAACTTTATTCAAGTAAAGCTGTTAACTACTTCAATAGAAGTCTGGACTCCATTTGTTCTACACATCCCTCAACTATTCACCCTATCATCACTGCTGCGGACGACCACGCTTGGGGTTCCCGTAAATCCAGGTAGGAGCACCATGACAAGTGCAAAGCCACACCTAAAGGGACACTATAGGCAACCCTTACACCACTCTGGCATTCCTACACCTGGGTTCCACCATCACCTTTTACATAGGGGGACTTAGTCCCTCGTTGCTGAAATGCAACTGGCATCACGAGAAAAACTCTAAAAACTCTAACACCACCACTGCACATGGGTGAAATGGGAACTTAAAGCAGCCCTGGAAAAAAAACTAAAAGTGGCCCTATGTTGTAGACAGGTCCAAAATGACAGAAGACAGGGAAACAGAAGTATGCACGGGCAACAGAAGTAGGCAGGGCCTGCAATATTGTAGTGCGGCACAAATACCGCCCCAGAAGAACCAAATAGCATAGTACAGCACAAAATACTGTCGCCCTCGCCATACTATTCAACTGTATCACTGTCCTCAGGATGGCAGTATAGTTGAATTTAGGAGGGCACCAGCGGATGTTGGCCAGGTGCATAAGTACCTGATGCTCCTAGCATTATTTAATGCTTAGAGCACCAGATTGTTATGTACCCGGCTGGTGGCCGTAAGGGGGCAGACACCTGGGCATTGGCCCACAGGGAAATTTACCTGTAGGGTCAATAGCCAGTCCACCCCTGGAGGGTTCTTATAGTTACATTAGATATCATCACTTAGGCCAATTAGATTTCCTGTCCAGTGTTTATATTAAACGTGACTATAATCCCCCTCATCCTTAAGAATGCCACCTATGTACTGCAAGGCCTGCGGCAGTAGATGGGGACATTCTTAAGGATTAGGGGGTTATAGTCACATTTAACATAAACACTTAGGACACTTGGAGTTAGCAACGTTTATATTAAATGTGACTATAACCCAATCATTCTTAAGAATGCATTCATATAATGCAGGGCCTGCCGCAATACATGGGTGAATTCTTAAGGATGATGTGAGTTATAGTCACATTTAATAATGTCATATTTAGTTGATCTCACCCCCTGGCTAGGGATGTGGGCCCCTCATCCTGTATGCTCAGTCACTCAGCTGTCAGTGAGTGTACTTTAAAAGGACAAATGGACAGGGGCTCTCATCATGAAATATGTCGAGAGCTGAATCCACAAGTCTACATGCTTTAGAGCTAAATTCTCTCATCATTCCTTAATAGCCCAATACCTATACAGACTTTGTTTTGGCAATTACACGAATATTGTGGAGTTAAAGGCTATGTACACCTTTGGGGGCATTTTTTTTTATTATTGCATTGTACAAATTTTTAGCTAAAAATATACAGTACAGACCAAAAGTTTGGACACACCTTCTCATTCAAAGAGTTTTCTTTATTTTCATGACTATGAAAATTGTAGATTCACACTGAAGGCATCAAAACTATAAATTAACACATGTGGAATTATATACATAACAAAAAAAGTGTGAAACAACTGAAAATATGTCATATTCTAGGTTCTTCAAAGTAGCCACCTTTTGCTTTGATTACTGCTTTGCACACTCTTGGCATTCTCTTGATGAGCTTCAAGAGGTAGTCACCTGAAATGGTCTTCCAACAATCTTGAAGGAGTTCCCAGAGATGCTTAGCACTTGTTGGCCCTTTTGCCTTCACTCTGCGGTCCAGCTCACCCCAAACCATCTCGATTGGGTTCAGGTCCGGTGACTGTGGAGGCCAGGTTATCTGGCGCAGCACCCCATCACTCTCCTTCATGGTCAAATAGCCCTTACACAGCCTGGAGGTGTTTGGGGTCATTGTCCTGTTGAAAAATAAATGATGGTCCAACTAAACGCGAACCGGATGGAATAGCATGCCACTGCAAGATGCTGTGGTAGCCATGCCGGTTCAGTATGCCTTCAATTTTGAATAAATCCCCAACAGTGTCACCAGCAAAGCACCCCCACACCATAACACCTCCTCCTCCATGCTTCACGGTGGGAACCAGGCATGTAGAGTCCATCCGTTCACCTTTTCTGCGTCGCACAAAGACACGTGGTTGCAGGGCCGTTTGAAGGAATTTGGGGGCCCCAAGCAAAATAGACATGGAGCCCCCCCCCCCCCTCCACACCTTACACACGCAAAGCCTACAGGAACCACAGTATAGCCATACAGTTTAAGTTCACCCACACTTTATATAAATAAAAAAGGAGGTTTACAGTGCAAATACTGCTGTTGCATTTAATGTGCGTGAAATTTGAACAGTGCCATCTACAGATCCCTGTACTGTTTAAGGGGGAGATCCGTGGATGGCACTGTTTAGGGGGGAGATCTGTGGATGGCACTGTTTAGGGGGGAGATCTGTGGATGGCACTGTTTAGGGGGGAGATCTGTGGATGGCACTGTTTAGGGGAGGGGGATCTGTGGATGGCACTGTAGGGGGATCTGTGGATCTGCCATCCACAGATCCCCCTACAGTGCCATCCACAGATCCCCCTCCCCGACGCTCACAGCAGTATATTTATAAACGAATCAGTAACTACTTTAACTTTAATCATTGCTCATTGCTGAGCTCTTTAATTGGATTATTTGGATATCTTACTTTGTCTTAGCTCCGGTAACAGCAGGCAGTGCAGGCGGCGCTCACTCACTGACGTCACGCGCCTGCGCCGCCTAGTGGGAGGAGCAGGCGCGTGACGTCGGTCAGTGAGTGAGCGCCGCCCCCTCCAAATAATCCAAATAAAGAGCTCAGCATTGAGCAATGATTAAAGTTAAAGTAGTTACTGATTAGTTTATAAATATACTGCTGTGAGCGGCGTGGCCCTGTATATTCTAACCCCCAGGCAAGCGTCCCCGTCACCATGGGAACGCCTGGGGGTTAGAATATACCATCGGATTTAAGTTTTTACGATCTCACTGAGCTCGTAAAACTCAGATCCAATGGTATATTCTAACCCGCAGGCAAGCGTCTACATCACCATGGGAACGCCTGGGGGTTAGAATATACCATCGGGCACCGGCCAGCTTGGGGCCCCAACCAGCTCGGGGCCCCAAGCAATTGCTTGTTTTGCCTGTTGGGTAGCGACAGGCCTGCGTGGTTGGAACCAAAGATCTCCAATTTGGACTCATCAGACCAAAGCACAGATTTCCACTGGTCTAATGCCCATTCCTTGTGTTCTTTAGCCCAAACAAGTCTCTTCTGCTTGTTGCCTGTCCTTAGCAGTGGTTTCCTAGCAGATATTCTACCATGAAGGCCTGATTCACACAGTCTCCTCTTTACAGTTGTTCTAGAGATGTGTCTGCTGCTAGAACTCTGTGTGGCATTGACCTGGTCTCTAATCTGAGCTGCTGTTAACCTGCGATTTCTGAGGCTGGTGACTCTTGTTCTTCTCCTCCGCAGCAGAGGTGACTCTTGGTCTTCCTTTCCTTTCCTGGGGCGGTCCGCATGTGAGCCAGTTTCTTTGTAGCGCTTGATGGTTTTTGTGACTGCACTTGGGGACACTTACAAAGTTTTCCCAATTTTTCAGACTGACTGACCTTCATTTCTTAAAGTAATGATGGCCACTCGTTTTTCTTTACTTAGCTGCTTTTTTCTTGCCATACTACAAATTCTAACAGTCTATTCAGTAGGACTATCAGCTGTGTATCCACCTGACTTGAATGGGGTAGCCTTGGCGTCTTCTGTTTTAGATCATTCTTTGCGATACCTTGCACATGTAATTATTTTGACTGTCCATAAAACTGCTAGTTTTAAAAAACAATCCAGCCAGCGACACAATCTGATTTGATTAGACAGATCTTATAAAATGTGATGTTTCAAATCAAATATTGCTATTTAGCAATGCAGAAGCGTCACCGGCCTATAATCTATGCGTGAACACCCTTAGAGGTCAACATATGCCATTCATGCCTTGCACTGCTCTCCGTGCCTGCTCTGCACTGGGGAAGGTTAGTGTTATAAGACCAGGAGTGTGCTGCCCCTGTCTCTCACCCTGACGGCTTTCTGCATACTACTGATGAGAGTTTCAGTCTTCCCCTCTGTCAATCTATCAGATGTCATCAACGTAGAATATAATATATGTTCTTGGTGGAAAGAACCAAGCACAAAAAAAATGTAACATAGAAAATTTCTGCATAATTTCCTACTTTGTGTCACTAGAGGAAAGAAGATAGATGATGCTTTGCAAGCCCAGACCTACAGAAAGCCTCCCTTGGCAGCACTATGTGCTGAGTAAAAACAATGCACATCAAATGCAGAAATGGTGCGATATTACACTCTGAACAAAGACAACACAAAAACAATGCAGTGCAAATAAAATAGTACTGTAGCACATTGCACGTAATTAGGCTACAAACTGCTCTGCCATTTGTTTTTGTGTCAAGTCTAAATGTGCTGATATGTAGATCTCTAGATGTCTAATGTGAATATATAGATTCATTTACCTTAAATGTGTTGTCTTAACTATAATCAAACTTCCCCAGTGTAATAAAATAATATAAGAACACATACTTACCAGTTAGTCCACTGCAGCTCCGGTCTTCACCTTTGGTATCCGTTTACAGGCTGCTGTGGTAATATAGCAGTATATGGAGGTGACACTGCAGCCAATACCTGGCTTTAGTGGTATTCAGCAAGAGACTGCTGAGGCCAGTGATTGGCTGCAGTAGTCACATGCCGTATACAGCTATGTCAGCTCTGCAGCCTGTACACAGAAACTGGAGGTGAATACTGGAGCTGAAGTACTGGAACAGTGGGAGATTAAGTGGTGAGCATTTGTTCTTTTATTTTATTACATTTGGGGGCACTAGCGGCTTTTTCTTACATGTATGGGCAGCCTGAGATACAGAAAATTGGATACCAGAAATTAGAATAATCATATGATGGCTTTCATTCATAACAGCTATCACGCTTTCCTCTAAATATAGATTCCATAGACATATCAATACATTTCCAGTGACTTTCTGCCTCATAGAGGGACGGAACTGAGCAGGCCCTCCATGGGCTCCTTTCAGGAGAAAACCCCATAAGAAGTTGTGCCACCCAAAAAATATTCTGCATCTTTCAAACCAGCATCTGGATCTGAATAATTTAGTAATTGCATGTAATTAAAAATTTTGTATAGCCACTGAGTTATTCAATCAAATGTATCTGTGTAGCACCACCTGCTGTTTGTTCTTTTCCTTATTCCTCGTCCATCTCACTGAGTTGGTCACACTCAGTTTAAATATTCAACTGCCATTGGACATATCTTTTATTATAAGCTGTGGCAGTTACAGGGAATGAGCTGCAGTAGAAAGTACTTAGCCCCTGAGAAAGGACACATGTCCTGAGCTGCCAGCCTGAAATAAATCTAGCAGGGCAACTGTAGCAATGAATGGGGAGATGTCTGGATCCATATGAGGTACGGGTCTGGTGGAGCTTTGTTAGAAAGGTGCTGTCATGTACTGTATGATGTTTGATTTTCATTTTTTACATTAATCATGGTGTAACCCCTTAAAAGGTGGGTGTAGTGGAGTGGGCTACTATTTATGACCTTGCTATAGTCAATAGGTTTCTAGAAGAGCATAATGACTTGTTAACAACTGGTTGACATGGTCATCTGCCAGAATAACAACTGGTTGACATGGTAATCTATGGTGAAAGTTTATTATATATTGCATGGTGCAGTATGTAGACCCAGGAAAACATGGCAGCCACAGAGGCTTTTGTGGTCTACAAGGTTATTGTGAAATTGTCAAGGAAGAACTGTCATCAATTTTAAAAGTAGAATTCCCTAAGAATCTAACTACAGTATATCCTTTTCCAGTATATCACACTAAACCTTTAAAGTGAATGAGCAATTGTAAAGTGTATGGTTCTCTACACATCTCTTACATGTTGTTAATATTTTAGACATACATGGACCTAAGAAAAGACCCAAAAATATGTTCTAGGCAATTTTTCTAATGATATAATAGTTGTCCATGCCTCAGTTTTCCATATAAAAACAGATGTGCTATATTGGGATTCTGTCCTTGAGGACTGATGAAGGCTAATGCTCACTGCATCGGATATAGAAGTCATATGAATTTCTTGTGGCTTCCTCAAACTAGGATGAAGAGTTAATTTTCTTCTTTTAAAAACTGATCTGGAGCTCCTGTCTCCTCTCTGATCTATGACTAGACTTGGGTAATCGTTCATTTGCAATATTGATGTCATTGCGCAACCAATGGGTCTTAAGAGAAGACCAGTCACTGCCGAAATCAAATAGGAAATCCTGAGTCGCCCCTTCACAAAACTAATAGTAAGCTTTGACCTTGTCTCAATGATAAAGACTTATTGAATCTTTTTGCTTTCAGGGTTGGCAGCCAGGAACTGTAATTTTGCATTTGTTATTCATTTGTCTGCGTAGCCTGTAGAAAATGCTACGTTTGAGATAAATCTTCTCAAGACAGATTCCTCATAAAAACATCTTCTGCGGCCCCAGCTTGTGACTTTTTAGGGAACTAATTTAAGCCATGGGAATATTAGCCCTGAAAGATCAGGCCATGGTTCCAGAATATGTGAAACAGCCAATGGGAGCTATTCATGTTATAGCAGTTGCCTTCTAACGACTGTTTTCTGTGGAGGTAATTTATACCATAAGAACATAACTCTTCCAGAAAATGTTAAAAGTGTCCAATTCTATCACAAGGACTTTCTGCTGGAGTCTAATGTAATATGTAAACCTTGCATTGAATAATTATTTTAGGTTGAACTACATACTGTACCGTCACTTTCTACACAGAAAGTTAATATAATTTATGAAGAATTGTTTTGTAAGTAAATTCTAAGTGGCATTTAGTTCTATAAATATATTCTATAGAAAGCCATACACTATTCATAGTAAACATTTCTTCCATCAAGACTGTAGATTGTCTTATCAGTTTGATACATTAGAAACATACACATGGTGCTAGTTTCTTTTGGTATACAAAACTTAATTTTAGTTAATGATAATGATTTTTCCATCCAGGTGCTGTTCGAGTGTAGAATGAACAGCCCCTGAACGGAACATTGACTATGGGTCAATTCACAACGATCCAGCGATTTTTTTCAGCGTGCCAGTGGCTGCTCATAGTGATGCACGAACTTTAGGCGGGATGGTTCACGATTGCGATCAAATGTTCGCGAACCGCAAGTTCGCGGCGGGCCCCATTCACTTTAATGGCAGGCGAACCTGAAAAACCTTCAGCTCATATTTGCAGCCACCAAATACTTAATAGAAGTGTGCAAATAGTCCCACAACATAGAAAGGAACATACTATAGGGAGAGCAATGACAAAAATTCCCCCAAAAAATATGTATCTTAACCTCTCGGGGACACATGACGTACCGGTACGTCATGCTGTCCTGGTACTTAAGGACACATGATGTACCAGTACATCATGTGTAGTTACGATCACCGCCGCACGGCAGGCAGTGATCGGGACTGGGTGCCTGCTGAAATCAATCAGCAGGCACCCTGGCACAATGCGCGGGGGGGGGGGGGGGGGGGGTCCTGTGACCCCCCCGCATTGGCGATCTCTGCAAACCGCAGGTCAATTAAGACCTGCGGTTTGGTGCATTTCTGGGTTATTCGGGTCTCTGGGGACCCGATAACCCAGAACAGGATGGTGATCGGTGGTGTGATAATACACCACCAATCACCATCCTGCGATCCTGAAAGGTGATGCAGGGCGGGCGGGAAGTTCAAATTATTGCAGCGCTCCTCTCCTCCTTCTTTCTGTGTCCAGCACAGAGAAAGGAGAAAGGAGCCTGCATTCGGATCTCCAGAGCCAGCACTCCCATCTGTGCCCATCACCCCCTTCTGACCCTCCACAGTGCCATCTGGCACTAAAAGGTATTTGGGGAAAGGTTAGGGACAGGTTAGGTTAGGCGGGATATTCAGGGAAAGTTAGTAAAAAAAAAAAAGTTTTAACTGTTGAATCACCTTAATCGGGTGTCTGGGGTCCACAGCACAGGTGTGTGACCTGTGCTGTGGACCCCAGACACAGCACAGAGCACAGGTGTGTGACCCTAGACCCCCCAGGGGTGCTGCAGCTTGCCCCCCTACCCCCCACACACATTTTTTTGAGTGCAAGCAGTATTATTTTTTCTTCTGCGTACGCTGACTGTGGCCGGCACTCTTAGCGTCCGGCCACTGTTAGCGCAACGCACACCCCACCGCTGATCAGCTTCGGACGGCTTATCAGCGAGTTTGAATTTGTATATTTTTTTTCAGATTTTTTGGCCTTTTTTTATTTAGTTTTTTTTTCCTGTTAGTTTTAGGGCAATGTCCGTGAACACCTGTGCCGCCACGCACACTAAATAAAGATTTCTATGCAGGCACACAGACACTCCCCTATGGCCCGCCAGATGTTCTCGGCCGAGGAGGCATACGCCCAGCTTGCCTCCGACTCTGAGAGTCCCAGTGAGGACGAGGATGACCCCACTTTCCTTTTGTCATCCACGTCTTCCTCATCATCTAGCGATAATGATGAGCCCCCAAGGCGTAGCAAGGGGACCGCCATGCTAGGGACCCTGTGGCCCACACTAGTATGAGAAGCTCTGGGGCTTGTACTAGTTTTCTGGCCCACCAGTTAAGTCCACCGGAGCCCCCTACCGGTGAACTTGCATGGTGTACCCAAGAGCATTTTGAGCCTGCGATTCCTGATTTTGTTGGCCAAGCAGAAATCCAGATTCCCACAGTGGGCTTCACTGAATATGACTATTTTAGTCTTTTTTTCAGTGACTACTTTGTGAATCTGATGGTAGAGCAAACAAACTTGTTTGCCCAACAGTTCATTGCTCAACACCCAGGCTCATTTTTTGCTACGGCTGGTGGCCGGACTCCGGTCAGTGCAGCCGAGATGAGGACGTTTTGGGGCTTCGTGCTGCACATGGGCCTAGTCAAAAAACCCAGTGTCAGGCATTACTGGAGTGGGGACATCCTCTACAAGACCCAACTTTACAGTACGGCCATGACACGTACCCGGTTTGTGGCCATCCGGAAATGCCTGCATTATGCAGATAATGCAGCATGTCCCCCCCCCCAAGGTGATCCTGTCTATGACCACCTGTACAAAATCAGGCCGGTCATCGATCACTTTGGGGCCAAATTTTTAGAGGCCTATGTACCTGGATGGAAGGTCCAGGTTGATGAGTCTCTAATTGCTTTCAAGGGGAGACTCATTTTCAGCCAGTATGTTCCCGTTAAGTGCGCGAGGTATGGCGTGAAGCTGTAGAAACTTTGCGAGAGTACCTCAGGGTACACTTACATATTTTGTGTGTACGAGTGGCGAGATTCGTGTATTGAACCCCCAGAATGTCCCCCCACTCTGGGTGTTAGCGGGAAACCTGTGTGGGACCTTATGCACCCACTGCTAGATAAGGGTTACCACCTGTACATGAATAACTTTTATACTAGTATCCTCTTGTTCCAGTCCAGTCCCTCGCCGCCAGATCCACGTCCGCTTGTGGGACCGTGTTGAAAAATCAACGCGGCCTCCCTACCCACCCCCTCCAGGTACCTTTCCCCAGGGATGAGGCCCTTACCAGTGGAAACCTGTTGCTGGTCAGATATAAGGACAAGAGGGATGTCCTTGTACTGTCCACATTTCACGGTAACGGCATCACCCCTGTCCCTGTGCGAGGTACCGCGGCAACGGTCCTCAAGCCTGATTGTATCGTTGACTACAATCGGTATATGGGAGGAGTTGATCTGTCTGATCAAGTCCTCAAGCCATATAATGCCATGCGCAAAACCCGGGCATGGTACAAAAAAGTTTCGGACTACTTGGTACAGGTTGCCTTGTACAACTCTTTTGTGCTGTCCCGGAGCGCTGGCAACACAGGGAAATTCCTCCAGTTCTATGAGGCAGTCCTCAAGGTCCTGATCTTTTCTGACCAGGAAAGAGCAGGCCGGAATACCTCGGGAACTGGAGGCGTCCGATCGTCCCTGACCAACACTTTCCAGGTGTAGTCCCCCATACTGGAAAGAAGGGAAGGACCCCAAAAAGGTGCAGAGTGTGTCACAGGAGGGACACCACCACTCAGTGTGACATGTGCCCCGATCATCCGAGCCTCTGCATTATTGGTTGCTTCAGGGAGTACCACACTTCCATGGAGTACTACATTTATAATCCCCTTCCCCAATTTTAATTCCATTTAGCCACTGACAATCGGAAAAAAAACTATGGTTCTCAGACTTGAGACACTAAAACAAAAAAACAAAAAATCTTAAATATTATTTTGTAAAACTAAAATAAATAAAAAATCCCACAAAAAATTAGTCCCTACCTAAGATAATCGGCAAAAAAAAAAAAAAAAAAATGACGCTTAGACTATGGAGATACTAAAATGTTTTTTTTTGGTTTATAAAAGAATAATATAGTGTAAAACCTAAATAATTAAGTAGACATATTAGGTATCGCCGCATCCGTAAGAATCTGCTCTATAAAAATACCCCATGAACTAACCTCTCAGATAAACGCGGTAAAAAAAAAAAAATGGTGCCAAAACAGCTATTTTTGGGCAAATTTTCCATTTTAAACCGTTTTTTCCAGTAACAAAGCAAGGGTTAACACCCAAACAAAACTTAATATTTATTACCCTGATTCTGCAGTTTACAGAAACACCCCATATGTGGTCGTAAACTGCTGTATGACCAAACGGCAGGGCACAGAAGGAAAGGAACGCAGTATGGTTTCTGGAATGCAGATTTTGATGGCCTTTTTTTGGGCACCATGTCCCATTTGAAGCCCCCCTGATGCACCCCTACAGTAGAAACTCCATAAAAGTGACCCCATCGAAGAAACTACACCCTCAAGGTATTCCAAACTGATTTTGTAAACTTTATTAACCCTTTAGGTGTTCCTCAACAGTTTATGGCAAATGGAGATTACATTTCAGAATTTCTATTTTTGGTAACCTTGCCTCACAAAAATGTAATATAGAGCAAACAAAAATCATATGTACCCTAAAAATAAATTTTAAATGGAAAATTTGCCAAAAAATAGCTGTTTTAGCACCGTTTTTATTTTATTTTTTGTGACCGTGTTCATCTGAGAGGTTAGGTCATGGGGTATTTTTATAGAGCAGATTCTTACGGACGCTGCGATACCTAACATGTCTACTTAATTATTTAGGTTTTACACTATACTATTCTTTTATAAGCAAAAAAAAAACATTTTAGTATCTCCATAGTCTAAGAGTCATTTTTTTTTGTTTTTAGCCGATTATCTTAGGTAGGGGCTCATTTTTTGCGGGATTTTTTTATTTATTTTAGTGTTACAAAATAATATTTTTTTTAATTTTTTGGGGGGTTTTAGTGTCTCAAGTCTGAGAACCATAATTTTTTTTTTCCGATTGTCAGTGGCTAAATGTAATTAAAATTGGGGAAGGGGATTATAAATTTAGTACTCCATGGAAGTGTGGTACTCCCTGAAGCAACCAATAATGCAGAGGCCCGGATGATCGGGGCACATGTCACACTGAGTGGTGGTGTCCCTCCTGTGACACACTCTGCACCTTTTTTGGGTCCTTCCCTTCTTTCCAGTATGGGGGACTACACCTGGAAAGTGTTGGTCAGGGACGATCCGGGCGCCTCCAGTTCCCGAGGTACTCCGGCCTGCTCTTTCCTGGTCAGAAAAGATCAGGGCCTTGAGGACTGCCTCATAGAACTGGAGGAATTTCCCTGTGTTGCCAGCGCTCCGGGACAGCACAAAATTCTGAAATGTTATCTCCATTTGCCAATAACTCTTGTGGAACACCTAAAGGGTTAACGACGTTTGTAAAATCAGTTTTGAATACCTTGAGGGGTGTAGTTTCTTAGATGGGGTCACTTTTATGGAGTTTCTACTCTAGGGGTGCATCAGGGGGGCTTCAAATGGGACATGGTGTAAATAAACCAGTCCAGCAAAATCTGCCTTCCAAAAACCACACTGCGCACCTTTCCCTCTATGCCCTACCGTGTACCCATACAGTAGTTTATGGCCACTTATGGGGTGTTTGTGCAAACTACAGAATCGGGGCAATAAATATTGAGTTTTATTTGGCTGTAACCCTTGCTTTGTTACTGGAAAAAGTGGATTAAAATGGAAAATTTCCCCCAAAAACTAAATTCAGAAATTTTATCTCCATTTGCCATTAACTCCTAAAGGGTTAACAACGTTTTTAAAATTAGTTTTGAATACCTTGATGGGTGTCGTTTCTAGCATGGGGTCATTTTTTGGTGGTTTCTATTATGTAAGCTTCACAGTGACTTCAGACCTGAACTGGTCCTTAAAAAGTGGGTTTTTGAAATTCCTGAAAAGTTTCAAGATTTGCTTCCCCAAAAAAATTAATTTCATTCCCAAAATGATCCAAACATAAAGTAGACATATGGGGAATGTAAAATAATAACTATTTTTGGAGGTATTACTATCTATTATAAAAGTAGAGAAATAGAAATTTGGAAATTTTCAAATTTTTCAATTTTTTTTGTAAATTTGGTACTTTTTAATAAATAAAAAGGATTTTTTTTTTACTACATTTTACCAGTGTGATGAAGTACAATATGTGACGAAAAAACAATCTCAGAATGGCCTGGATAAGTTAAAGAGTTTTAAAGTTATTGACACATAAAGTGATACTGCTCAGATTTGCAAAAAATGGCCTGGTCCTTAAGGTGAAAATGAGCCCAGTCCCTAAGGGGTTAATCAGGGGACATTTTTATGCGTGTTAAAAGGAAATTCTCTGAAATTTGCCCTGTTGGAGCCTAGGAATTTTTTATTTTAGGCCATGGGAGTACGGGCGTTAAAAATTAGGCATTCACCTGACATAAAAGAAATTCTAATTATGTGGCTCGAGGTACATTATGCAGTCAATGGATACAAATTTTACTGTAGGCCACTGGACCACAGGCCCCAAAAATTAGGGATTCACCGGACAGAAAAGATCAAGTGATTATGTAGCTGTAGGTATATTACACAGTCAATGGATATCAATTTTACTGCAGGCCAGTACAAATACAGGTCAAATACATATGTTTAAAAGAACTAAAAATATAAAATTGGAAAAGTTATGTACCTTCCTTGCCCGTATGTGCTAGACCACGTGTCTGTGGTCAGATGTATCTTGGCACCGACACTGTGTGCTAGAGATATATTAACTTGCCGCTGAACGTGGCCACATAGCTCTGGGATGCCCTTCTGGGAGAAATATTTCCTTCTGGGGACTTTACACTGCGGCGTGCCAATTACCACAAAGTTTCTAAAGGCCTCCGAGTCCACCAGTTTATATGGCAGTAGTTGGCAGGCTAGCAGTTCCGACAAGCCAGCGGTCAGCCATTGCGCAAGAGGGTTATACAGCGTCATCAACTTTTTACGCTCGAACATTTGGGCCACGGAAGCCTGCCTAGTGCCAGATGAATGCAATGACAGCACGTGGAAGGTGGAGTAGAGGACAAATGGGAGGAGAAGAGGCAGGACATGGAGCGCCGGGAGTGTGGCTTTGTAGGTTCTGACGGCATTGCTCCCACTGGTTTCGGTGATGGGAGGCCAGGTGCCTTCTTCTTTAGGCGGCCGTCCCTAGGTGAGTGTTGGGCTTACCGCGACTTATGCATTGACAGCACAGGCTGCAGATTGCAACACTATTATCAGCAGCAGACACGTTAAAAAAAGCCCACACTGTTTAGACATGAGCCAGCGTCCAGGGAGCACCAGATGTGACCGTGCATGGTGAATCGCTAGTTCCAGATACATTAGCAGTCTGCTTTTTGCCTCCTGTGCACTGTAAGTTCTGCCTGCTTCTCCTCCTTCTCCTCCCTATCTGCTGCTCTGTCTCTCCCTCTGAACTCCCCTCCTCTTCCTCTCTTGTGGGCACCCATGTGACATCCATTGACACGTCTTCATTTACACCTTCACCACCACTGACATTAGAGATCTCAGAGTAGGCAGCAATAGCGGGGACCTCCCTCCTTGGGCTGATCTGGGTACTGTCGTCAGACTGCTGGGTGGCGACCATTGATAACTCCTCTTCCTGATCCAATGCCAAGAATAGCTGCGTATCGGTAAGGTCTTGGAATGGATGGGAAAATAATTCCTCTAACTCAAGCAGAGGGGATATGCTGGTGGTGTCTTTGGGGGTGCACACAGCAGAGAGTGTAAAGGGTACAGATAGAGAGGATGAGGAGGGTGCAGAAGTGGAAGGCTGAGTGAGCCACTCAACCAACTCTGGTGCGACCTTTGACGTAATTGCACGCACCTTCTCCAACTTCCCACTTAGGCTTCGGCCTGGTGCACCTGCCCGACCACTACCACCTCTGAAGAAGGGCCTGCCTCTTCCTCTGCCTTTCATTTTCAAAATGACCATGTGACAATATAAGTCCCTATAGAAGAGCAGTATTTGTGGAAGAAGGTATATCACACGCCTGCCTCAATCAGTTTTTTTGGGGGGCAACTGGTATATCACACCAGTACAAATTACTTGTTATAATAGCGTTTGTCACTCGGTGTAGCTGCGGTAACGCAGGAAAACCACAAACAAATGCTGCACTACCCAAATGCACTATATAGAAAGTATATGATTGCTACATCACACCTATGCCTCAATCACTCTTTTTGGGGGGCAACTGGTATATCACACCAGTTGAAATTATTTGTTCCAAGAGTGTTTGCCCCTCTGTATGGCTGCAGTATAGCAGCAGAAACAAACGCAACTGCTGCACAATACAAATGCACTATAATACACTTTCTATGTTAGAAAGTATAAGTATATCACACCCCTCAATAAGTCACACCTATCGATAGCACACCTATACCATTCCTTAAAAACACTTTTTTGTCCCCATTAACTAGTGTTTGGTGTCCCTAACAGTCTGTCCCTGCTCCCCACAGCAACCTCTCCCTACACTAGCAAAAGACTGACTATAACATGGCAGCCAAATCGGATTTATTTATAAGGTAGGGGGTACAGTTGCAAGAAAAAGTATGTGAACCCTTTGGAATTATATGGATTTCTGCACAAATTGGTCATAAAATGTGATCTGATCTTCATCTAAGTCATAACAATAGACAATCACAGTCTGCTTAAACTAATAACACACAGAGAATTAAATGGTACCATGTTTTTATTGAACACAACATGTACACATTCACAGTGCAGGTGGAAAAAGTATGTGAACCCCTGGACTAATGACATCTCCAAGAGCTAATTGTAGTAAGGTGTCAGCCAACTGGAGTCCAATCAATGAGATGAGATTGGAGGTGTTGGTTACAGCTGCCCTGCCCTATAAAAAACACACACTAGTTCTGGGTTTGCTTTTAACAAGAAGCATTGCCTGATGTGAATGATGCCTCGCACAAAAAAGCTCTTAGAAGACCTACGATTAAGAATTGTTGACTTGCATAAAGCTGGAAAGGGTTATAAAAGTATCTCCAAAAGCCTTGCTGTTCATCAGTCCACGGTAAGGCAAATTGTCTTTAAATGGAGAAAGTTCAGCACTGCTGCTACTCTCCCTAGGAGTGGCTGTCCTGTAAAGATGACTACAAGAGCAAATTGCTCAATGAGGTGAAGAAGAATTCTAGAGTGTCAGCTAAAGACTTACAAAAGTCTCTGGCATATGCAAACATCCCTGTTAGCGAATCTACGATATGTAAAACACTAAACAAGAATGGATTTCATGGGAGGATACCACAGAAGAAGCCACTGCTGTCCAAGAAAAACATTGCTGCATGTTTACAGTTTGCACAAGAGTACCTGGATGTTGACAGCAGTACTGGCAAAATATTTTGTGGACAGATGAAACCCAAGTTGAGGAAGTTGTTTGGAAGAAACACACAACACTATTTGTGGAGAAAAAGAGGCACAGCACACCAACAAAACCTCATCCCAACTGTGAAGTATAGTGGTGGGGGCATCATGGTTTGGGGCTGCTTTGCTGCTTCAGGGCCTGGATGGATTGCTATCATCAAAGGAAAAATTAATTCCCAAGTTTATCAAGACATTTTGCAGGAGAAGTTGTTGCAACAGGACAACGACCCAAAGCAAATCAACAACAGAATGTCTTAAACAGAAGAAAATATGCCTTCTGGAGTGGCCCAATCATTGTCCTGACCTCAACCCAAATGAGATGCTGTGGCATGACCTCAAGAAAGCAATTCACACCAGACATCCCAAGAATATTGCTGAACTAGAACAGTTCTGTAAAGAGGAATGGTCAAGAATTACTCCTGACCGCTGTGCGTGTCTGTTCTGCAACTAAAGGAAACGTTTAGTTGAAAATATTGCTGCCAAAGGAGGTTCAACCAGTTATTAAATCCAAGGGTTCACATATGCTCTCAGAATTGAGAAAGCTTGTTGGAAGAACGAGTGAAACGTTTTCAAGAAATCTACAGTAAGTCCAGTTGCCTTGATTTATTCTTTACAGATATAAGGGTTCACATAGTTTTTCCACCTGCACTGTGAATGTTTACATGGTGTGTTCAATAAAAACGTGGTAACATTTAATTCTTTGTGTGTTATTAGTTTAAGCAGACTGTGATTGTCTATTGTTGTGACTTAGCTAAAGATCAGATCACATTTTATGACCAATTTGTGTAGAAATCCATATTATTCCAAATGGTTTGCATAATTTTTCTTGCAACTGTATGTCCATGTCCTGAAATTTCTCAATTGGCTGTCCTGTACCACCTGATGTATGTGTCATGGGTCAAAGTTCTTCACAATGTAAAAGAATATGGCGCCGGTGGACATCGCCATATGTTCGCCTGTTCGGGGCGAACCGCAAGGCCATCTCTAGCTGCTCATGTGGGACGCATGCAGACTTCTGCGGCCATTTGATGCGATCACCAAACTGGTCAGTCACATCGTACCTTATGCCTTATGTCTGGAGAATGCATTGCGTTATGTAATTGATCAAGCCTCTGAGGATCAGGAGCAGGAAGATGAGGAAGTCGCAATGCTGAATTAATTTCCAGGGGGGCCTACTCCATCTGGGACAAGTCAGCAGGAGTCTGAAGAGGCGTCATATAGCTTGCTGCATTCTCATATTCATATCCATAATTTATTTGCAGCACTTTCAGAGCACAAGAGCAACATGGAGGATGCCTCAGGCACAGTGAGTGAGGAACAATCATCTGCCATGCCTAAAGTATGCAAGACTGCAGCTAAAGACAAAAAGGATAAGGAAAGGACTGATAGTAAGCAACTGTTGGTGGGCGATTCTATCGTAAGAGGTGGATGTTATTGTCGATCTTGGGACACATGATTTGGCTTGCAATGAGGTTTCAAAAGTGAAGGAAGCTTTTCACACACTTGGAAATGATATACGGGAGGTTGCATCAACTGTTTCATTCTCTGCAGTTTTGCCTGTGCATAACCTTCAGCGTGACAGGAAGATGCGCATTAAGGAATTGAATGTATGGCTTGGTGAATGGTGTCTGAAACAAGGGTTTGGCTTTGTGTCTCATGTTAGCTCTCGTTATGGAAAAGAACTGTGCAAGAAAGATTGTTTGCTTCTTTCTCTCAAGGGAACGAATGTCCTCAGTGAACAGTTCAAAGTATTTGCTAAGGAGCATTTAAACTAGGAAAGGGGGGCAAAAGAGTGATAATCCAGCTGTCCGACTGCCCTCCGGGACAATGCCAGAAGATGGCAGTAGCACATAGGTTAAGAAATGAAAAGCTCAGAGTCCTGTCTACAAATGCTCACAATTTTGGGAATAAAATCAATGAACTTGAGTCTATATTGGCATCTGAGAAAATAGATTTAGTGGCTGTTACTGAGACATGGTTCAATTGGAATAATGACTGGGATATAACAAAACCAGGGTTCTCTCTATATAGGAAAGGCAGAGAAGGCAAGCAAGGGGAAGGGGTGGCCCTGTATGTGAAAGATAGCATAAAATCTTGTCAGTTAGCAAGACCAATTTAGAGTCAGTTTGGGTTACCTTGCAGCTTGATAATCATAAGGTAACTCGGTGTGATATATAGACCACCTAGCTAAGTAAAAAAATTTGATGATCTACTAGTTGAGGAAATAGCTAAAATGACATTGAAAGGGGAAGTTATCATTATGGGAGACTTTAATCTTCCTGATGTAAACTGGAAAACGAAAATAGCTAGTTCTGCCAGGAGTACAGATATTCTAAATTCCCTACTGGGATTATTTCTACAACAGGTCAAGGAGGAGCCAACCCGGAAGGAGGCCATTTTATATTTAGTATTCACAAATGTAAATTTGGTATCTGATATTACTGTAGGGGAAAGCATGGGATCTAGTGATCACCAGTCAGTGTGGTTTACTATAAGTACAGTCACACCACACAAAAAAATTTTTTTAGATTTTAGAAAAACTGACTTTTCTAAAACTAGATTAGAGGTATACGAGTCCCTATCAGATTACAACAGTTTCAATGGAGTCCAGGAGAAATGGGACTACTTGAAAGTGGCACTATTGAAGGCAACAGATAATTGTCAGTAAAAGCAAAAAAAGGAAGAGACCACTGTTTAAATCATTAAAAACAAAAGGATAGCATTTAGTAATTATATACAGTACAGACCAAAAGTTTGGACACACCTTCTCATTCAAAGAGTTTTCTTTATTTTCATGACTATGAAAATTGTAGATTCCCACTGAAGGCATCAAAACTATGAATTAACACATCTGGAATTATATACATAACAAAAAAGTGTGAAACAACTGAAAATATGTCATATTCTAGGTTCTTCAAAGTAGCCACTTTTTGCTTTGATTACTGCTTTGCACACTCTTGGCATTCTCTTGATGAGCTTCAAGAGGTAGTCACCTGAAATGGTCTTCCAACAATCTTGAAGGAGTTCCCAGAGATGCTTAGCACTTGTTGGCCCTTTTGCCTTCACTCTGCGGTCCAGCTCACCCCAAACCATCTCGATTGGGTTCAGGTCCGGTGACTGTGGAGGCCAGGTCATCTGGCGCAGCACCCCATCACTCTCCTTCATGGTCAAATAGCCCTTACACAGCCTGGAGGTGTGTTTGGGGTCATTGTCCTGTTGAAAAATAAATGATGGTCCAACTAAACGCAAACCGGATGGAATTGCATGCCGCTGCAAGATGCTGTGGTAGCCATGCTGGTTCAGTATGCCTTAAATTTTGAATAAATCCCCAACAGACCAAAGCACAGATTTCCACTAGTCTAATGTCCATTCCTTGTGTTCTTTAGCCCAAACAAGTCTCTTCTGCTTATTGCCTGTCCTTAGCAGTGGTCCTAGCAGATATTCTGCCATTAAGGCCTGATTCACACAGTCTCATCTTAACAGTTGTTCTAGAGATGTGTCTGCTGCTAGAACTCTGTGTGGCATTGACCTGGTCTCTAATCTGAGCTGCTGTTAACCTGCGATTTCTGAGGCTGGTGACTCGGATGAACTTATCCTCCGCAGCAGAGGTGACTCTTGGTCTTCCTTTCCTGGGGTGGTCCGCATGTGAGCCAGTTTCTTTGTAGCGCTTGATTGTTTTTGTGACTGCACTTGGGGACACTTACAAAGCTTTCCCAATTTTTGGGACTGACTGACCTTCATTTCTTAAAGTAATGATGGCCACTCGTTTTTCGTTACTTAGCTGCTTTTTGCTTACCATAATACAAATTCTTACAGTCTATTCAGTAGGACTATCAGCTGTGTATCCACCTGACTTCTCCACAACGCAACTGATGGTCCCAACTCCATTCCAAGGCAAGAAATCCCACTTATTAAACCTGACAGGGCACACCTGTGAAGTGAAAACCATTTCAGGTGACTACCTCTTGAAGCTTATCAAGAGAATGCCAAGAGTGTGCAAAGCAGTAATCAAAGCAAAAGGTGGCTACTTTGAAGAATCTAGAATATGACATATTTTCAGTTGTTTCACACTTTTTTGTTATGTATATAATTCCACGTGTTAATTCATAGTTTTGATGCCTTCAGTGTGAATCTACAATTTTCATAGTCATGAAAATAAAGAAAACTCTTTGAATGAGAAGGTGTGTCCAAACTTTTGGTCTGTACTGTATAAAAAAAACAAAAAACGAGGATGACAGGCAAATTTATAAGATTGGGCAGAGAGAGGCCTAACAAGTTATAAAAGCTTCTAAAGCACAGGCAGAAGAGAAATTAGCTCAGTCAGTGAAAAAAGGCGATAAGACATTCTTCAGATACATAAATGAAAAAAGGAAACTAAAACAAGGAATTAACAAATGAAAAACAAAAGAAGGAAGGTATATGGAAGAAGATAAAGAAGTAGCTGACTAGCTCAATGAATACTTCTGTTCAGTTTTTACAAAGGAAAATGAAGGAAAAGGACCTCAGTTAGGGAGGAAGAATAATGAATCTTTTGATGCATGTGTCTTTACAGAGGAAGAGGTTCTAAGTTAGCTGTCTAAAATTAATACAAATAAGTCACAGGGGCCTGAAGGGATACACCCAAAGCTATTAAAAGAGCTTAGCGGTGAACTAGCAAAACCATTAACAGATTTATTTAACCAATCACTGGTAACAGGAGTCGTCCCAGAAGATTATAAATGAGCAAATGTTGTGCCCATTCACAAGAAAGGTAGTAGGGAGGAATCAGGCAACTATAGGCCAGTAAACCTGACATCAATAGTGGGGAAATTAATAGAAACCATACTTAAGTAGAGGATTGTGGAACATCTAAAATTCCATGGATTGAAAGATAAAAAACAGCATGGGTTTACTTCAGGGAGATCATGTCAAACTAATCTTATAGATTTTTTTGATTGGGTGACTAAAATAATAGATGGCGGAGGTGCAGTAGACATCTCTTATCTAGACTTTAGTAAGGCTTTTGATACTGTCCCACATAGAAGACTTATCAATAAATTACAGTCCTTGTGCTTAGACTCCCATATTGTTGACTGGATTAGGCAGTGGCTGAGGGACAGACAACAGAGGGTTGTAGTCAATGGAGTATATTCAGACCATGGTCTTGTTACCAGTGGGGTACCTCAGGGATCTGTTCTGGGACCCATATTGTTTAATATCTTTATCAGCGAAATGGCAGAAGGCCTTGATGGCAAGGTGTGTCTTTTTGCTGATGACACAAAGATTTGTAACAGAGTTAATGTTCCTGGAGGGGTACACCAAACGGAAAAGGAATTAGGAAAACTAGAGGAATAGTCAAAAATCTAGCAGCTAAAATTTAATGTCGATAAGTGCAAGATAATGCACCTGAGGCGTAAAAACCCAAGAGCAGAATATAAAATCAGTGATACAGTCCTAACCTCAGTGTCTCAGGAAAGGGATCTAGGGGGTCATTATTTCAGAAGACTTAAAGGTAGGTAGACAATGTCATAGAGCAGCAGGAAATGCTAGCAGAATGCTTGGGTGTATAAGGAGAGGCATTACCAGTAGAAAGAGGGAGGTGCTCATGCCGCTCTACAGAGCACTAGTGAGACCTCATTTGGAGTATTGTGCTCAGTACTGGAGACCATATCTCCAGAAGGATACTGATACTTTGGAGAGAGTTCAGAGAAGAGCTACTAAACTAGTACATGGATTGCAGGATAAAACTTACCAGGAAATATTAAAGGACCTTAACATGTATAGCTTGGAAGAAAGATGAGACAGAGGGGATATGATAGAAACTTTTAAATACATAAAGGGAATCAACAAGGTAAAAGAGGAGAGAATATTTAAAGAAGAAAAAACTGCTACAAGAGGACATAGTTTTAAATTAGAGGGGCAAAGGTTTAAAAGTAATATAAGGAAGTATTATTTTACTGAGAGAGTAGTGGATGCATGGAATAGCCTTCCTTTAAGCATGCATGGGATAGGCATAAGGCCATCCTTCATATAAGATAGGGCCAAGGGCTATTCATAGTATTCAGTATATTTGGCAGACTAGATGGGCCAAACGGTTCTTATCTGCCAACACATTCTATGTTTCTATATGTTTCTATGAGTCAGAGGAGGATGGTGGCTGGGGGGAAGAGGAGGAGCAAGAAGAGCAGGCTTTGAGGGGGACTTTAAACTTTTCGGGGATCCCTGGTGTTGTCCGTGGCTGGGGGGAGGAGACCAAGGACGACATTCTCCTGGGCGATGAGCAGGAGCCAGGGCGCTCCACCGCTTCCAATTTAGTGCAAATGGGGGCCTTCATGCTCCAGTGTTTGAAGAGGGACACCCATATAAAAAGCATAAAGGGCAAGGACCAGTACTGAGTGGCAACGTACTTAGACACCTGGTACAAACACAAAATGGAGGACATGTCACCAGCATAACAGAGGGCTGTCAGAATGCAGCATTTCCAGGCCTTGCGAGATGATGCATTCTGCTGTTGCGCATGCTGGCAGAGGAATTTCCACCCACAGCGAAACAGGTGCGAGTATTAATCCTACCGTGCCTGCAAGAAGAGGGTGGTTTGAAGATGCGTTGTTCACTTCGTATATGAGATCATTCTTGCAGCCAACCCATCGACAGCCGTCCTCAGGATCCAGCCTTAAGGAACACCTAGACCGACAGGTGTCCGACTACATCTGGTTAACTGCTGATGTGGACGCTCAGAGAAGCGAAGACTACTGGGTGTCCAGGCTTGACCTGTGGCAAGAGCTGGCACAATTTGTCATGGAACTCTTGGTTTTCCCCTCATCGAGTGTCCTGTCTGAAAGGACGTTCAGCGCAGGAGGGGAGATCATGACCAATAAGCGGACTCACCTAGCTCACAACAGTGTGGACTACCTCACATTTCTAAGGCTACTTTCACACTGGTGTTTTGGCTTTCCGTTTGTGAGATCTGTTCAGGGCTTTCACAAGCGGTCCAAAATGGATCGGTTTGGCACTAATGCATTCTAAATAGAAAAGGATCCACTCAGAATGCATCAGTTTCCCTCAATTTTCCTCAGTTATGTCTCAATTCTGCTATGGAGGCAGACACCAAAACGCTGCTTGCTTGAGCCAAACGGATCCATTCTGACACACAATGTAAGTCAATGGGGTTGGATCCTTTTTCTATGACACAATAGAAAACGGATCCGTCCTCCATTGACTTTCAATGGTGTTCAAGACGGATCCGTCTTGGCTACAGTAAAAATAATACAAACGGATCCGTTCTGAACGGATGCAGACGTTTGAATTATCTGAACGGATCCGTCTGTGATGGATCAGCACAAAACGCGAGTGTAAAAGTAGCCTAAAAATGAATGAGGCATGGAACTCGGAGGAATTCAACACCTGTGACAACCACGTGTAATTGAATTTCCTCATGCTAGCCCACACATATGCGCCACCACCCAGAACAAAAAATGGTCCTTGTCTTATGTATATACAGCGGCATAAAAGGCCTTTTCTGTCAGATGAATGCCTCATTTTTAGGTGTAAAAATTTTATCCAGTGACCGCCTAATATACCTCCAGCCACATAATCACAAGTTCTTTTCTGTCAGGTTAATGACTGATTTTTGGGGCCTGTACTGGCCAAAGTAAAATTTTTAGCCAGTGACCACCTAATGTAGCTCCAGCCACATCATCACAAGTTCTTTTCTGTCAGATGAATGCCTAAATTTTGAGGCCTGTACTGGCCTACAGTAAAATTTTTATCCAGTGACTGACTAATGTATCTCCAGCCACATCATCACAAGTTCTTTTCTGTCAGATAAATGCCTAACTTTTGGGTCCTGTACAGGCCTACAATAATATTTTTAACTGGTGACCGCCTAATGTACCTCCAGCCACATCATCACAAGTTATTTTCTGTCAGATGAGTGCCTAAATTTTGGGGCCTGTACTTGCCTACAGTAAAATTTTTATCCAGTGACCGCCTAATGTACCTCCAGCCACATCCTCACAAGTTATTTTCTGTCAGATGAATGCCTAAATTTTGGGGCCTGTACTTGCCTACAGTAAAATTTTTATCCAGTGACCACCTAATATACCTCCAGCCACATAATCACAAGTTCTTTTCTGTCAGGTGAGTGACTGATTTTTGGGGCCTGTACTGGTCTAAAGTAAAATTTTTAGCCAGTGACCACCTAATGTAGCTCCAGCCACATCATCACAAGTTCTTTTCTGTCAGGTGAATGCCTAATTTTTGGGGCCTGTACTGGCCTACAGTAAAATTTTTAGCCAGTGAACGCCTAATGTACCTCCAGCCACATCATCACAAGTTCTTTTCTGTTAGGTGAGTGCCTAATTTTTGAGGCTCGTACTTGGCTACAGTAAAATTTGTATCCAGTGACCGCCTAATGTACCTCCAGCCACATCATCACAAGTTATTTTCTGTCAGATGAATGCCTAAATTTTGGGGCCTGTACTTGCCTACAGTAAAATTTTTATCCAGTGACCACCTAATATACCTCCAGCCACATAATCACAAGTTCTTTTCTGTCAGGTGAGTGACTGATTTTTGGGGCCTGTACTGGTCTAAAGTAAAATTTTTAGCCAGTGACCACCTAATGTAGCTCCAGCCACATCATCACAAGTTCTTTTCTGTCAGGTGAATGCCTAATTTTTGGGGCCTGTACTGGCCTACAGTAAAATTTTTAGCCAGTGAACGCCTAATGTACCTCCAGCCACATCATCACAAGTTCTTTTCTGTTAGGTGAGTGCCTAATTTTTGAGGCTCGTACTTGGCTACAGTAAAATTTGTATCCAGTGACCGCCTAATGTACCTCCAGCCACATCATCACAAGTTATTTTCTGTCAGATGAATGCCTAAATTTTGGGGCCTGTACTTGCCTACAGTAAAATTTTTATCCAGTGACCACCTAATATACCTCCAGCCACATAATCACAAGTTCTTTTCTGTCAGGTGAATGACTGATTTTTGGGTTCTGTACTGGCCTACAATAAAAAAATTTTTGCCAGTGATCGCCTAATGTACCTCCAGCCACATAATTGTTGGATTTTACTAGTCTATGACGTAAAGTCATGATTTTATGAAAGACACGGAGGCGAGTATTGCTTTATCTTCCTTTACTGACAACCACAGCAGCAAAGCAAAAATGGAACACATTAACATATTGCCATGGCAACTGACCCTCCACACACAGTAGACCCTATATAATGTCCACCAGTCCTCATAACTTCCTCTTTCTTGGCAAATGCCACCTCTACCGGAACCGATACTGGATACTCTGAAACGGACCTCAGGAAACTGCAAACCCGCAGAACTGGAAAGCCGGAGGGACAGCAACCAACTCCTTTCACGGAACAGACGGAAACAAGGAGTCCTCCTGCGAATACGTAACTGCCGAACTGGAACAGGCAGAAGGCACCCCGTATGAACACTTGGATGTAAATCGCCATCCTATTCAACCTGCAAGAGAATAAAAATGCATAAAAGGAAATGTTCCATCCGCATCAAAACACCTGCAAATATGTTAAGCAATCAAACGACAGTAACATGAATCATCCAAAATGACACTGTACATAATAAATAATCAATAACCCAAGGGAGGGAAAACACAAAGGGAGGGCAATACTCGCCTCCGTGTCTTTCATAAAATCATGACTTTACGTCATAGACTAGTAAAATCCAACAATTTTATTCCAAGACACGGAGGCTCCTATTGCAAGTTCAAAGCTGCATGACAACAGAGGAAAATGCATGACGAGCAGGACGAAAGTACAATTCCTTAAAAGTTGAAACTCGAGACCAGTCGGCAATCCTCATAATGTCCTCCAAGCGAGCTCCAGACACCAACATAGAGGTGGAAGCTGCACTCCTAGATGAATGAGCCGTGAACACACAGGTATCCACTCCTGCCAAAGACATACACCATTTAACCCAACGAGCCAGCGTGGGAGTCGCAACCGGAGCAAAAGGGTGCCGATAAGAGAGAAACAACTGAAAACTGTCAGTCGACCTATGCAAAGAGGTACGAGCCTCATACTCTTGGAGACAAGCAACCGGGCAAAGGTTTGGAATGGTCGGAAAGCTGGTATAAGAGACCGAGCGAATATGCGTTTTGGTTCGGTGCGAAATATTGAAAGTGACCCCCTCCGGGGAAAAGGTACTGGCATCGAAATCCAATGCCCTGACATCGGAAACCCTTTTGCAAGATAACAGGCAAAAGAGGGTAACCAGCTTGGCAGAGAGCTGGCGTAGAGAAAGCAGAGAGTTAGACGGCCAAGCCGTGAAAAGATCTAAGACCAAGGAAACATCCCAGGTGGAAGAAAAACGCGGCCGAGGGGGAACATACGCGAACCTTTAAGGAGACGACATACCAGAGGATGTTGCCCCGCAGGACAACCCTCAAAACCCTGATGGAAGGAGGAAATTGCGGACCGAAAGAGGTTGATGGTACGTTACGCCTTACCCGCCTCGAATAAAGAAGTCAAAAACTCTAAGACGTCAGAAACAGGAGCTGAAAGGGGATCCACACTCCGTGCGACGCACCAACTAGTCCACGATCCCCAGGCCGCTCTATAGGCTCTTCTGGTGCCAGGAGCCCACGACTGCTCCAAGAGTCTTCTAGCCGCGTCCGAAAGCTCCTCGCCTTGTCCGAAACGCCTGATATTCTGCATGCTAGCAGGCGGAGAGATCCCTCCAGCAGGAGCGGGTGTTGCGCGCCTCCAGCGCCTAAGAGAAGCTCTGGAAGATCCGGTAGGAGCAACGGTGGTAGGATGAGCAGGTCCAGCAGGTGAGGGAACCATGACTGAGAGGTCCAAAACGGGACAATCAATACTAACTCCGCTTGCTGCCAACGCACCTGAGACAGGACCCGTGGAAGCATCGCAAACGGTGGAAATGCGTAAAGTAGAGATCCGTGCCAATCCTGCAGGAATGCGTCCATAGCCTCTGCATCTGGATCCAGGTGCCAACTGAAGAAGCGTGGCAACTGAGTGTTCAACCGAGAGGCAAACAGGTCGATACAGAACGGACCCCAGAGGGAGGAGATGTGTGAGAACACTAGACCATCTAACTTCCAATCGCTGCCATCCCTGAGATACCAAAAGTTCCAGTCCGCCAGGACGTTCTGCAGACCAGGGAGATACTCCGCCACCACCGTAACCTGCTGGTTGAGACAGAAGGACCAGAACTCCTTGGCCAAGTGAGATAACATGCTCGAATGGGTACCTCCCATGGAGTTGACATATCGGACAGCCGACACGTTGTCCATGCGTAGGCGAATGCAGGCACTGGCACTGTTCTTGGCAAAACTGCGGATGGCAAAAGAGCCGGCCAGAAGCTCCAGGGCGTTGATATGGAGTGAGACCTCCTCCTGAGACCAGGGACCTCCAGTGGAAACTCCGCCGCAGTGGGCCCCCCACCCGAGCAGGCTGGCGTCGGAGTCGATGGTGAAATCCGGACGAGGACCGCAAATTGCCTTCCCATTCCACGCCTGAAGGTTCGAGATCCACCAACGCCCGGTAATGGAGAGGAGCCGGAAACACCTCTTGAATGGATGAGGAGAGGAGTCCTATAATCCGCGCCAGGTGGTGAAGCGTAATCCGAGGAGCAGCCAGCGTCTTGTGTAGCTCTTTGCGTATGGACCGGAGTTTCGCCAGAGGGAGGCTGAGAGTCTCTGAGACGGAATCCACTGAGAAGCCGAGGAATTCCATAACTCTGGAGGGGTCCAGGGAAGACTTCTCGTAGTTGATGAGGAAACCTAAACGGGATAGGAGGTTCATAGTTACCTGTAACTGCGGAACAGCGGAGTCCTGGGCCATGAGAAGGAGGTCGTCCAGGTAGATGATCAACCTGATTCCGTGACTGCGGAGCCAAGCTACCACCGGGCGCATGATCTTGGTGAAGCACCAGGGAGCCGAGGACAGGCCGAAGGGGAGGCAGGTGAAACGCCAAACCTGATCCTTCCATAGGAAGCGGAGGAGATCCCTGGATGGCGTCGCAACCGGGACAGTGAGATAGGCATCCTTCAGATCTAACTTCACCATCCAATCCCCTTGAAGAAGGAGATCTCTGAGTAGGTGAATACCCTCCATTTTAAAGTGCCTGTAATGAACAAATCTGTTCAGAGGTTTGAGGTTTATGACGGGGCGCATCTGCCCCCCTTTCTTTCGAACCAGGAAAATACTGCTGAGCAGACCCACCGAAGGGTGCGGAACCAACTTGATTGCGCTCTTGAGGAAGAGGTCTGTGAGTTCCTTGTCTATGGCTAGTGACGCAGCCCCGGAAGCTGGAATAGGTGGGGGAGCAGGGAGATGATAAGGGGACTGAACCAGTTCTATCTGGAAACCCTGGATAGTGGCTAACACCCAGCCGTCCGACGTGATTGATTCCCAAGCATGAGAAAAAAGTCGGAGTCTGCCCCCTACACAAACTGGAAAAGAACGAAGACGAGGAACACTTACCAAGGGGACGACGGAACCCGGAACTTCCTCTGAACGGTCTTCGGCTAGGAGCACCTCGGGATGGAAAGAAACTCTGTGATGGCCTTGCGTCCTGGAAGGAGGGTCGTTGATTAAAGGGTCGTTGACCAAAGGAACCTCTGCCCGAGCCCCGGGCATGGAAGGAGGAGCGGCCGGCAGAACGGCCCCTGAAGTTGCCGGCCCTTGAGGAAAAACGGCCCTGGAATACCTTCCTCATGGAAAATTGGGCCTTGCCAAGAGCTGTAAAGGCTCCAACGAATTTCCCCATGTCCTTAATAAAGGAATCTCCGAACAGGAGACCCTGAGCAGCACTTCCGGCCTCAGTGAGGGACAAGTTCACTAATTTGGCTCAATCTTAAATAAAATAGCCTTACTGCGTTCAATAGACAGGGAACTGTTCCCGTTGCCTGCTATACAGATGGCCCTTTGTATCCACCCACGGAGTTCCTCCGGATCCACAGATGTGTTGGACTCTCTGGCGACCTCAGCCATCTCAAAGATTTTGGCCAGTGGGCCGAAAACGTCCAGGAGTTTGTCCTGGCACGCTTTTAAGGCCGATTCCAGGCCCCTTCTGGGGTTCCACCCTGATTTCGATAAGAATTGGATCATTTTAGGATCCACCGACGGGGTCTCACAAACCTTATTCGCCACAATGGGTCTAGGGCATTCCGCTTTCATCTTTTTGCGAGCCTCTTTAGACAGAGGGCAACGCACCCGAGCCTCTAGGTATTGTGCCACATGATCAATGGGAAGCCATTCGGCAGATCTCGGGTGGTGGAGACTGTCGGGATCAAAGAGAGGTTCTCCAAGAGGGTCGGTTGGGACGCCCGAAAGCCCCTGTATAACGTTAGAGGACGAAACGCCCGGAGGCGTCGGGGTGGGAGCCGAAACAAGGTCGGCAGGGGCAGAATCGGACAGCTCGTCCTCAGGGAAAACCATGTCCTCAAATCTCACCTCCTCATCAGAGTCGACCTCAGAGATCTCTAGCTCAGGGTGTGTTCTCGCACACTTTCAATTCCGCGCCCGTTCTGCCCGGCGGGATGAGGCTCTTTTGCGCGATAACGCGCTCTCTTGGGTGGCATTGGACTCACCAATCACAGTGGTTCTGGAGGCGTGAGGTGCAGGTAATTCAGCACTAGGGCGTGCTGAAAGGGCATCAGAAATGGACCTAGTGAGGGTGTTGGTAACGGACCCCATAGCAGCCATGATGGCTTCAGAGACGGACCGCTGAAAGGCCTCCGCAGAGAATGCGGTGCCAGCAGCTGCAGGTGCAGGAGAAGAGATCAGTGCGTCTCTCCCTGTCTCAACCGGAAGTGGGCGTGGCAACAGCCGGAAGAGAGCACGCCGCGCCAGAGGGAAGAAATAGACAGGAGCCGAAGAAAAGACTACAAGAAAAGTCCCGCGAGATTGCGGCCCAGCACCAGGCACCGGCTGGATACGGGGAAGACAAGCGGTAAGCGATAAAAACAGAGCGGGCGCTTGGCCCCCACCAGGAAAGAGAGGGGAGACGGGGGAAAGCAGGGACGCCGCACAGGGGAGAAAAAAGGACAAGAAATTAACCCCTACGACCCCCGAACCCGCTCCCTGAAGGGAGACAGGAGCGGGAAGGCACAGGGAACAAGATGAGAAAATCGGTAGATAAAACCTAAAAGACACCTATATAGGAGATTCCTAATATAAATAAATGTCCCCCCACGCAACAACAAGGCTAATGGTGAAAAAAACAAGCCCAAAATGAATTACAATACTTTAAATAGATGCTGCAAGATAAGAGTATACTTAGCTCGTGGCAGCAGCAAAGAAAGAGGAAGTTATGAGGACTTGTGGACATTATATAGGGTCTACTGTGTGGGGAGGGTCAGTTGCCATGGCAATATGTTAATGTGTTCCATTTTTTCTTTGCTGCTGTGGTTGTCTGTCAGATGAATGCCTAATTTTTGGGGCCTGTACTGGCCTACAGTAAAATTTTTAGCCAGTGACTGCTTAATGTACCTCCAGCCACATCATCACAAGTTCTTTTGAGTGCCTAATTTTTGAGGCTCGTACTTGGCTACAGTAAAATTTTTAGCCAGTGACCGCCTAATGTACCTCCAACCACATAATTGCAAGTTCTTTTCTGTCAGGTAAATGCCTAATTTTTGGGTTCTGTACTGGCCTACAATAAAAATTTTAGCCAGTGACCGCCTAATGTACCTCCAGCCACATAATCACAAGTTCTTTTCTGTCAGATGAATGCCTAATTTTTGGGGCCTGTACTGGCCTACAGTAAAAAAAAAATTGCCAGTGACCGCTTAATGTACCTCCAGCCACATCATCACAAGTTCTTTTGAGTGCCTAATTTTTGAGGCTCGTACTTGGCTACAGTAAAATTTTTAGCCAGTGACCGCCTAATGTACCTCCAACCACATAATTGCAAGTTCTTTTCTGGCAGGTGAATGCCTAATTTTTGGGGTCTGTACTGGCCTACAGTAAAATTTTTAGCCAGTGACCACCTAATGTACCTCCAGCCACATCATCACAACTTCTTTTCTGTCAGGTGAATGCCTAATTTTTTAGGCCTGTACTTGCCTACAGTAAAATTATCCAGTAACCGCCTAATGTACCTCCAGCCACATCATCACAAGGTCTTTTATGTCAGGTGAATGCCTAATTTTTGGGGCCTGTACTGGCCTACAGTAACATTTTTAACCGGTGACCGCCTAATGTACCTCCAGCCACATAATCGCAAGTTCTTTTCTGTCAGGTAAATGCCTAATTTTTGAGGCCTGTGCAGTGTCCTGAAATACACTGCTTAATGTTGTGATTTAGTTTCATGTAAATTGTGCTTAGAAATGTGTTCTCATAAAGTTGCATAGGGAGGGGGAGGTTCTTACAAGCCTCCCAGTGCTAACTCTGCCCCCCACACACAGTGCACAGTGCAGGAAGAAGAAGGTCAGTGTGTACGGCATACATATTAGGACATCGTCAGACATCATCCACAACTCCATCCTCCGTCAGGCAAAACTCAATCAGCCCTCAGACATCAGACAAAACTCCGTCCTCCGTCACCCAAAACTCCATCAGACATCAGACAAAACTCCGTCCTCCGTCAGGCAAAACTCCATCAGACCTCAGACAAAACTCCGTCCTCCGTCACCCAAAACTCCATCAGACCTCAGACATCACACAAAACTCCGTCCTCCGTCACCCAAAACTCCATCAGACCTCAGACAAAACTCCGTCCTCCGTCAGGCAGAACTCCATCAGACCTCAGACATCAGACAAAACTCCGTCCTCCATCAGACATCAGACAAAACTCCGTCCTCCGTCAGGCAAAACTCCATCAGACCTCAGACAAAACTCCGTCCTCCGTCAGGCAGAACTCCATCAGACCTCAGACATCAGACAAAACTCCGTCCTCCATCAGGCAGAACTCCATCAGACCTCAGACATCAGACAAAACTCCGTCCTCCATCAGGCAAAACTCCGTCAGACCTCAGACATCAGACAAAACTCTGTCCTCCCTAACTCAAGATACGCCCTACTACACACACTCTTCACCTGATGGAGCTGCTAGCTGCTGGAGAGGCAAAGGACCTGTGATGACGTCATGACCATGTGACGAGTCACGTGTGTGGGAGGGGTCAGATGTGCACAGCAGCTGGTAGAGTGTACAGAACAGTAGCCATCAAATAGAGCTCTGTACTAGAGATGTGTGTGTAACCTGCATGTAGCAGAGCTGTGTACTGTGTAGCAGATCTGTATGTGTAACCTGCAGGTAGCAGAGCTGTGTACTGTGTTACAGAGATGTATGTGTAACCTGCATGTAGCAGAGCTGTGTACTGTGTTACAGAGATGTATGTGTAACCTGCATGTAGCAGAGCTGTGTACTGTGTTACAGAGATGTATGTGTAACCTGCAGGTAGCAGATCTGTATGTGTAACCTGCAGGTAGCAGAGCTGTGTACTGTGTAGCAGAACTGTATGTGTAACCTGCATGTAGCAGAGCTGTGTACTGTGTTGCAGATCTGTATGTGTAACCTGCATGTAGCAGAGCTCTGTACTGTGTTACAGAGATGTGTGTGTAACCTGCATGTAGCAGATCTGTATGTGTAACCTGCAGGTAGCAGAGCTGTGTACTGTGTAGCAGATCTGTATGTGTAACCTGCAGGTAGCAGAGCTGTGTACTGTGTTGCAGATCTGTATGTGTAACCTGCATGTAGCAGAGCTGTGTACTGTGTTACAGAGATGTATGTGTAACCTGCAGGTAGCAGATCTGTATGTGTAACCTGCAGGAAGCAGAGCTGTGTACTGTGTAGCAGATCTGTATGTGTAACCTGCAGGTAGCAGAGCTGTGTACTGTGTTGCAGATCTGTATGTGTAACCTGCATGTAGCAGAGCTGTGTACTGTGTTACAGAGATGTGTGTGTAACCTGCAGGTAGCAGATCTGTATGTGTAACCTGCAGGTAGCAGAGCTGTGTACTGTGTAGTAGATCTATATGTGTAAGCTACAGGTAGCAGAGCTGTGTACTGTGTTGCAGATCTGTATGTGTAACCTGCATGTAGCAGAGCTGTGTACTGTGTTACAGAGATGTGTGTGTAACCTGCAGGTAGCAGATCTGTATGTATAACCTGCAGGTAGCAGAGCTGTGTACTGTGTAGCAGATCTGTATGTGTAACCTGCATGTAGCAGAGCTGTGTACTGTGTAGCAGAGCTGTATGTATAACCTGCATGTAGCAGAGCTGTGTACTGTGTAGCAGTGCTGTATGTGTAACCTGCATGTAGCAGTGCTGTGTACTGTGTAGCAGAGCTGTATGTGTAACCTGCATGTAGCAGTGCTGTGTACTGTGTAGCAGAGCTGTATGTGTAACCTGCATGTAGCAGAGCTGTGTACTGTGTTACAGAGATGTATGTGTAACCTGCAGGTAGCAGAGCTGTGTACTGTGTAGCAGAACTGTATGTGTAACCTGCATGTAGCAGAGCTGTGTACTGTGTAGCAGAGCTGTATGTGTAACCTGTATGTAGCAGAGCTGTGTACTGTGTAGCAGTGCTGTATGTGTAACCTGCATGTAGCAGAGCTGTGTACTGTGTAGCAGAGCTGTATGTGTAACCTGCATGTAGCAGAGCTGTGTACTGTGTAGCAGAGCTGTATGTGTAACCTGCATGTAGCAGAGCTGTGTACTGTGTAGCAGATCTGTATGTGTAACCTGCATGTAGCAGAGCTGTGTACTGTGTCGCAGAGCTGTATGTGTAACCTGCATGTAGCAGTGCTGTGTACTGTGTAGCAGAGCTGTATGTGTAACCTGCATGTAGCAGAGCTGTGTACTGTGTTACAGAGATGTATGTGTAACCTGCAGGTAGCAGAGCTGTGTACTGTGTAGCAGATCTGTATGTGTAACCTGCATGTAGCAGAGCTGTGTACTGTGTAGCAGAGTTGTATGTGTAACCTGCATGTAGCAGAGCTGTGTACTGTGTAGCAGTGCTGTATGTGTAACCTGCATGTAGCAGAGCTGTGTACTGTGTAGCAGAGCTGTATGTGTAACCTGCATGTAGCAGAGCTGTGTACTGTGTAGCAGAGCTGTATGTGTAACCTGCATGTAGCAGTGCTGTGTACTGTGTAGCAGAGCTGTATTTGTAACCTGAATGTAGCAGAGCTGTGTACTGTGTAGCAGAGCTGTATGTGTAATCTGCATGTATCAGAGCTGTGTGCTGTGTAGCGGAGCTGTATGTGTAACCTGCATGTAGCAGGCTGTGTACTGTGTTACAGGGATGTATGTGCAACCTGCATGTAGCAGTGCTGTGTACTGTGTTACAGAGATGTGTGTGTAACCGCATGTAGCAGAGCTTTTTACTGTGTAACAGAGATGTGTGTGTAACCTGGGAACTATAAAAAAGTGTAAAATAAAACATAAAAATTCAGATCACCCCCCTTTTCCCAAAATGAAAATAAAAGAACTAAAAAAATACACATCATGGGTGTCGCAATGTGTAAAAACACCCATTGTATAAAAATATATTCCCCATACGGCAAACGGCAAAACAGAAGAAAAAAAAGAGTCCAAATGTCCGATTCGCCGTTTTTGGTCGCTTCATTTGCTACAAAAATGTAAATAAAAAGTGATCAAAAAGTCTTAAACACCCCAGAATGGTATCAGTGAAAAGTTCAGATTGCCCCGCAAAAAATGAGCCCCCATCCAGCTCTGTACACATAATTCCCAAAAAGTTGTAGAGCTCAAAATATGACGACAAAAAAAAAAAATCTGATTCTGTAAATCTCCTGTCACTCCGAGTTACTCAGAATTGGTAGCCCTAATTAATAAATACATGCAACATGAATGCATATATGCCGCTTCACACAGATCACAAGTGTTAGGCCTCTTGCACATGAACGTTGTTGGTCCATTCCGTGCATTGGGGACAGCAATTTGCAGTCCCCAATGCACGGGCAACGTGCGTGCAGCGGCCGGGACAGATCCAGACCCATTCAACTTGAATGGGTCCGTGAATATGTTCTACTTTTTTGCTGTGCGGAGGGATGGCCAGAAACACCACGGAAGCACTCTGTAATGCTTCTGTGGGGATCCGATCCGTGTTTCTGTTCCGTTCAAGTGAATGGGTCGACATCACGGATGCGGGATGCACACGGCTGGTGCCCTGTGTATTGCGGAACCGCCGTATGTGGTCCACAATACAACTACAGGCACACTGCGACCATGTGCAAGAGGCCTTACAAAGATGGGATTTAAGGTGCACATCCCCTTGTGCTTCCCATATTCCACAGATTTAGATCACACAGCTACTTACAGTTGTGCTGATAAGTTTACATACCCTTGCAGAATTTATGATTTCTTAAAGGGGTATTTTCATCTTCCCTTTTTCATACTTGCCTTCCTTGAGCGTGATGTTCACTTCCTGTATTCTTCTCCCGGCCGGGCCGCGCTTGCGCAGAAGACTGAAGATTCTCTCCCAGCCGGGCCGCGCAATGTCCTGAACGCGCACAGCGCCACGCATGTGCCATGGTGACTTATTCCTGGCCTGTATAGTACAGAGTCGGCGTGCGCATTCGCGGCTCTGTACTATACTGGCCAGGAAGAAGTCATCATGGCGCATGCGCGGCTGCATGCGCGTTCAGGACATTGCGCGGCCCAGCCGGGAGAGAATTTTCCGTCTTCTGCGCAAGCGTGGCCCGGCTGGATTCGACAGGAGAGGTGGCCGTGACCAGGGGAGACCAAAGACAACATCAGGTAAGAGGGGACTTATTTTCTAAAAAAGGATGGGAATTGGGTAATAAAATGTATTTAGAAAAATTATCACTGTCAAATCATTAACAGATGTAACAGTGATCATTAAGATGAGAATACCCCTTTAACCATTGTTCAAAGAATATGATTGATACCACAGACACTTTTCTCTCGCTCATGGTTAGTGGTCGGCTGAAGCCATTTATGGTGTTTACTCTTTATAAATCATAATCACAACACAAACTCCCCAAATGATCCTGATCAGAAGTTTACACGCCCCAGTTATTAATACCATGTATTGCCCCCTTTAACATCAATGACAGCTTGAAGTCTTTTGTGGTAGTTGTGGATGAGGCTCTTTATTTTCTCAGATGGTAAAACTGCCCATTCTTCCTGTTGAAAAAAAAAAAGCAATTCCACCACAGTTTTACGTGATTTTTATTTACGACATTCGATGTGCGATAAAACTGACTGGTTACTTTTATTCTACAGGTCAGATCGAATCCGGCAATACCTTATATGTATAGTTTTTCTTGCGTTTTAATAGTGATAAAAAATTTTAAATATCCGGTTTTTTTTGTCGCCATATTTTGAGCCCCATAACTTTTTTGTAATTATGTGTACGGAGCTGGGTCGGGGCTCATTTTTTGCGGGGCAATCTAAACTTTTTACTGATACCATTCTGGGGTGTTTAAGACTTTTTGATCACTTTTTATTTACATTTTTGTAGCAAATGAAGTGACCAAAAACGGCGAATCGGACTTTTGGACTCTTTTTTATTTTTTCTGTTTTGCTGTTTGCCGTATGGGGAATATATTTTTATACAATGGGCGTTTTTACACATTGCGAAACCCATGATGTGTCTTTTATTTTAATTTTGGGAAAAGGGGGGTGATCTGAATATTTATGGGTTTTTTTTACACTTTTTTATAGTTCCCAGGTTACACACACATCTCTGTAACACAGTACACAGCTCTGCTACCTGCAGGTTGCACATACATCCCTGTAACACAGTACACAGCTCTGCTACATGCAGGTTACACATACAGCTCTGCTACACAGTACACAGCACTTCTACATGCAGGTTACACACACATCTCTGTAACACAGTACACAGCTCTGCTACATGCTGTTACACACACTGCTCTATATACACAGTACACAGCTCTGCTACATGCAGGTTACACACACATCTCTGTAACACAGTACACATCTCTGCTACACAGTACACAGCACTGCTACCTGCAGGTTGCACATACATCCCTGTAACACAGTACACAGCTCTGCTACATGCAGGTTACACATACAGCTCTGCTACACAGTACACAGCAATGCTACATGCAGGTTACACGTACAGCTCTGCTACACAGTGCACAGCACTGCTACCTGCAGGTTGCACATACATTCCTGTAACACAGTACACAGCTCTGCTACATGCAGGTTACACATACAGCTCTGCTACACAGTTCACAGCTCTGCTACATGCAGGTTACACATACAGCTCTGCTACACAGTTCACAGCTCTGCTACATGCAGGTTACACATACAGCTCTGCTACACAGTACACAGCTCTGCTACATGCAGGTTACACATACAGATCTGCTACACAGTACACAGCTCTGCTACCTGCAGGTTACACGTACATCTCTGTAACACAGTACACAGCTCTGCTACCTGCAGGTTACACATACAGATCTGCTACACAGTACACAGCTCTGCTACCTGCAGGTTACACATACAGATCTGCTACCTGCAGGTTACACATACATCTCTGTAACACAGTACACAGCTCTGCTACATGCAGGTTACACATACATTTCTGTAACACTGTACACAGCTCTGCTACATGCAGGTTACACACACATCTCTAGTGCAGAGCTCTATTTGATGGCTACTGTTCTGTACACTCTACCAGCTGCTGTGCACATCTGACCCCTCCCACACATGTGACTCGTCACATGGTCATGACGTCATCACAGGTCCTTTGCCTCTCCAGCAGCTAGCAGCTCCGTCAGGTGAAGAGTGTGTGTAGTAGGGCGTATTTTGAGTTAGGGAGGACGGAGTTTTGTCTGATGTCTGAGGTCTGATGGAGTTTTGCCTGATGGAGGACGGAGTTTTAGCTGATGTCTGAGGTCTGATGGAGTTTTGCCTGACGGAGGACGGAGTTTTGTCTGATGTCTGAGGTCTGATGGAGTTTTGGGTGACGGAGGACGGAGTTTTGTCTGATGTCTGAGGTCTGATGGAGTTTTGCCTGACGGAGGACGGAGTTTTGTCTGATGTCTGAGGTCTGATGGAGTTTTGGGTGACGGAGGACGGAGTTTTGTCTGATGTCTGAGGTCTGATGGAGTTTTGCCTGATGGAGGACGGAGTTTTGTCTGATGTCTGAGGTCTGATGGAGTTTTGGGTGACGGAGGACGGAGTTTTGTCTGATGTCTGAGGTCTGATGGAGTTTTGCCTGATGGAGGACGGAGTTATGTCTGATGTCTGAGGGCTGATGGAGTTTTGTCTGACGGAGGACGGAGTTTTGTCTGATGTCTGATGGAGTTTTGCCTGACGGAGGACGGAGTTTTGTCTGATGTCTGAGGTCTGATGGAGTTTTGCCTGATGGAGGACGGAGTTATGTCTGATGTCTGAGGGCTGATGGAGTTTTGTCTGACGGAGGACGGAGTTTTGTCTGATGTCTGATGGAGTTTTGCCTGATGGAGGACGGAGTTTTGTCTGATGTCTGAGGGCTGATGGAGTTTTGCCTGACGGAGGATGGAGTTGTGGATGATGTCTGACGATGTCCTAATATGTATGCCGTAAGTGTGTCATTTCTGAGGACTAGCTGAACCTCAGCAGCCATTTTTGTGATTTATCCAAACTCCATACTTAGTTCCATGTACCAGCTCATAGAAGGGAAAATATTACAGTATCTCCAGGCTACCCAGAGAGGGAATGAGGATATTGACAAAGGAAGGTAACTGTCATTTATCAGACTCCAGACTCCTTTGCATCAGGTGGAGAGATTCAAGGCCACAAGCTACCCACCATAATTAAAGACAAAAGGGCCATTTGTCGGAGTATAGTATTCCTAGAAGAGGATACAGAGGTACAGCATTATACAGTACAACAGAGATAGTTCATCCCTCCAACTTGGAGAAATAAGAGAGAGAAAGACTGATTTTCATAGATGACGATTCCTTATGCAACTTCTGGGAACTAATGTGAATCACTGTGAAAGCTGCCTTTATGTAAATGACTGTTACATACCTTGATGATCTGTGGATCAGCTTCAGTAAAGTACTGGGAGTTTGTTTAAAGCTTTAGTCTCTCTTATTCTATATCATTATTTCAATCACTACCACCAACATTTACACCTAATGGTGCTGGCGTCAGGAACCAGGGGCCCAGCCGCAAAAGCACCTTACACCAATTACCATCAAGGGCACCTCAACCTACATCTGGCTGGTGTTCCCTGCAACTGAGAGTGCCCCGGAGATTTCGTGCTGTCTTCTCATCCACTGTACGCCGGCCCAGGGAGGCATCTGCTAACCGTGAGTACATGAACTATTGCACCCATCGGCCCACCGTGAGCCTCACGTGTTTTCCCCTGTGGTTTGGTAGCGTTACACCTGTACTGGCCTACAGTAAAAATGTTATCCAGTGGCTGCCTAATGTACCTCCAGCCACATCATCACAAGTTCTTTTCTGTCAGGTTAATGACTGATTTTTGTGGCCTGTACTCCTGTGGCCTAAAATAAAATTTCTCTAGGCTCTAGTAGGGCCCATTTTTTTGAGTTTCCCTTTTAAGACGCATAAAAATGGCCCCTGATTAAAATACATATTTTTTGTGGGAAATTCTGCCAATGATCCCCCTCCGGCATGTCACTGTCCTTGTTGTGGGACTATTTATTTACATCTAGTAAGTATTTGGTGGCTGCAAATATGACCTGAAGGTTTTTCAGGTTTGCCTGCCATTAAAGTCAATGGGCCTGCCGCTAATGCGCGGTTCGCAAATATTTGATCGCAAACCCGCGTTCGCATTCGCGAACCGTTCCGGCCAATGTTCGTCCATCACTATTCACAACCAAATTTGTTCCAAAACATCTTAAAGAATGCAATTTTGTCAACAGTCTTGGTTAAAGAGGTTCACTGGGAATTAATTAAAATAGTTGAAAGCAGCCTGTCCTAGAATGTGAGCAGGGATGTATGCCTTCACTTGCAGAGCTTCCTGGGGGGGGTTGCGGGGATGGGGCCTTAACCCCTTAAGGACTGGGCTCATTTTCACCTTCAGGACCAGGCCATTTTTTGCAAATCTGACCAGTGTCACTTTATGTGGTGATAACTTTAAAACGCTTTGACTTATCCAGGAAATTCTGAGATAGTTTTTTCGTCACATATTGTACTTCATTAAACTGGTAAAATGAAGTAAAAAAAAAGACATTTTTATTTATAAAAAAATACCAAATTTACCAAAAATGTGTACAAAAAATAGCAAATTTCCAGGTTTCAATTTCTCTACTTCTATAATACATAGTAATGCCTCCAAAAATAGTTATTACTTTACATTCCCCATATGTCTACTTCATGTTTGGATCATTTTGGGATTGACATTTTATTTTGTGGGGATGTTACAAGGCTTAGAAGTTTAGAAGCAAATCTTGAAGTTCTTAAGAAATTTTCAAAAACCCACTTTTCAAGGACCAGTTCAGGTCTGAAGTCACTTTGTGAGGCTTACATAATAGAAACCACCCAAAAATGACCCCATTCTAGAAACTACACCCCTCAAGGTATTCAAAACTGATTTTACAAACTTTGTTAACCCTTTAGGTGTTCCACAAGAATTAATGGAAAATAGAGATACAATTTCAAAATTTAACTTTTTTGGAAGATTTTCCATTTTAATATTTTTTTTCCAGTTACAAAGCAAGGGTTAACAGCCAAACAAAACACAATATTTATGGCCCTGATTCTGTAGTTTACAGAAACACCCCATATGTGGTCGTAAACTTCTGTACGGGCACACGGCAGGGCGCAGAAGGAAAGGAATGCCATACGGGTTTTGGAAGGCAGATTTTACTAGACAGTTTTTTTGGACACTATGTCCCATTTGAAGCCCCCCTGATGCACCCCTAGAGTAGAAACTCCATAAAAGTGACCCCATCTAAGAAACTACACCCCTCAAGGTATTCAAAACAGATTTTACAAACGTTGTTAACCCTTTAGGTGTTCCACAAGAGTTATTGGCAAATAGAGATGAAATTTCAGAATTTTCAATATTTTTGGGCAAATTTTCCATTTTAATATTTTTTTTCCAGTTACAAAGCAAGGGTTAACAGCCAAACAAAACTCATTATTTATGGCCCTGGTTCTGTAGTTTACAGAAACACCCCATATGTGGTCGTAAATTGCTGTACGGACACACGGCAGGGCGCAGAAGGAAAGGAATGCCATACGGTTTTTGGAAGGCAGATTTTGCTAGACTGTTTTTTTGGACACCATGTCCCATTTGAAGCCCCCAAAAAGTGACCCCATTTTAGAAACTACGGGATAGGGTGGAAGTTTTGTTGGTACTAGTTTAGGGTACATATGATTTTTGGTTGCTCTATATTACACTTTTTGTGAGGCAAGGTAACAAGAAATAGCTTTTTTGGCACAGTTTTTTTTTGTTATTTACAACATTCATATTACAGGTTAGATCATGTGGTATTTTTATAGAGCAGGTTGTCACGGATGCGGTGATACCTAATATGGATACAATTTTTTTATTTATGTAAGTTTTACACAATTATTTCATTTTTGAACTAAAAAAAATAATGTTTTAGTGTCTCCATAGTATGAGAGCCATAGTTTTTTCAGTTTTTGGGCGATTATCTTAGGTAGGGTCTCATTTTTTGTGGGATGAGATGACGGTTTTATTGGCACTATTTTGGGGTGCATATGACTTTTTGATCGCTTGCTATTACACTTTTTGTGACGTAAGATGACAAAAAATGGCTTTTTTACACCGTATTTTTTTACGGTGTTCACCTGAGGGGTTAGCTCATGTGATAGTTTTATAGAGCCGGTCGATACGGACGCGGCGATACCTAATATGTATACTTTTTTTATTTATGTAAGTTTTACACAATGATTTCATTTTTGAAACAAAAATAATAATATTTTAGTGTTTCCATAGTCTAAGAGCCATAGTTTTTTCAGTTTTTGGGCAATTATCTTGGGTAGGGTATGATGCGGTATTAGATGACGGTTTAATTGGCGCTATTTTGGGGTGCATATGACTTTTTGATCGCTTGCTATTACACTTTTTGTGATGTAAGGTGACAATTTTTCTTTATTTAGCACAGTTTTCATTTTTTTTTTTACGGTGTTCATCTGAGGGGTTAGGTCATGTGATATTATTATAAAGCTTGTTGATAAGGATGTGGCGATACCTAATATATATACTTTTTTATTTATTTATGTACGTTTTACACAATAATATCATTTTTGAAACAAAAAAAAAATCATGTTATAGTGTCTCTATAGTCTGAGACCCATAGTTTTTTTTTTTTTTTTGGCCATTGTCTCATGTAGGGGCTCATTTTTTGCGGGATGAGGTGATGGGTTGATTGGTACTATTTTGGCGTACATGCAACTTTTATGATCACTTTTATTACCTTTTTTGGGAAGTAAGGTGGGCAAAATTTCAATTTCCTCATAGTTTTTATTTTTTTATTTTTATGGCGTTCACCGTGGGGGGAAAGTAACATGACCGTTTTATAGATCAGGTCGTTACGGACGCGGCAATACCTAATATGTGTAGTGTATTTTTTTATTTTATTTTTATTCAGTGATAAATGTGTTTTTTTTATATTTACTTTTTTCACTTTTCTTTTACATTTTTTTGACCCAGACCCACTTGGTTCTTGAAGATCCAGTGGGTCTGATGTCTGTATAATACAGTACAGTACACTATATAATTTGTCTGAACAGATCTATGCCTTTAGCATGAGAAGGCGTCCTGTTGCCATGGGAACTTTCCCCGTCTCCCACAACTGAGCAGATGAGGAAGGGTAAGGAGGGAGGCTCCCTCCCTCTGTGACCCCATCTTGTCTGGGGGCTGCAAAGGAGGGAGCTCCCTGACTGTTAACCTTTTCCATACCGCGGTCCGTACGGACCGCGGTATGGAAAGGGTTAAACGGCTGACATCACAATGTGCTGACACTCTGGTATACCCACTGGACACCAATGAATATTCAAGAGGAGGCGCCGCCCGCACCGCCTGCAATTTCCCCCTGCACCACCCGCCGGCATGAAATAATTCAGGGGTGTAAAAATCTTTTATTTTGGGTATTTTAAAGTTTCTGATCCCCGCCGTCAGGGACCGCAGGGATCAGAAACTGCAGAAAGCGCTGCAAACCGCAGGTCTGAATTGACCTGCGGTTTACAGCGATCGCTGATACGGGGGGGTCACAGGACCCCCCTCGGCATTGACCCTGGGTGCCTGGCTGTGTGTAACAGCTGGGGTCTTAGCGCAGACATGGTGACAGTGCAGGGTGTTAGGTAGTGTGATAGGTTCTGCTGTCCATACATACATGCTACAGACACAGTGCTGTGATGTCACAACAATACTTAGTGCACCAATCAGTAATATCTACTCAGACCTGATAAAATGTGAAGTTGCATGTATACACATCATTAGTGCCGATTTGCAAAATCGCGAAAAATATTGACTGGAGATCGCTAATTCTAGACTTCGCGAATTTATTGCGAATATTATGCAAAAAAATAATATGTTAAATATAGCAAAAACTAATATTGCCTATGTCGCTAATCACTACTCATTGGACCCCATCCATGATGCAATTATGGAGTGTTGAAGAGTTGCAACATGAGGCCTGGCAATGGTTCCAGGCCCATCATGTACATATGCCTCTGGCAGGGCCTAATAGAATAGTACAGTGCAATACAGATGCATTTTACTGTATTACATGGATGATCAGTAGATTGGATGTTTAAGTCCCTACTGAAAAATATAAAAATAAATCAAATAAAACCCCCAAAATTGCCTTTTTTTGTTTTTACAAGCATTTATTAACATGAAATAAAAAAAAGTACAAGCCTTATCCTGCGTGGTCTCCACCATTACACGTTGATCGGAGCATAGGAAGAGACGTGACAAGTGCTTATGCGCTAGGGACAGTGTTGCAGAAAGCAAAATTAGATCCAAAGTTTAGCAAAATTTCTAATATTTATGGGTTTAATACATCGCTGTCTACATCCTGTTGAACTGCTGACACATTCGTAGTTAATCTGTTAGTTTATACACAGAATTACTGTGCATTAGTATTAAAGAGCAGTGTAATATATTGCTGTCTGCATCTTGTTGACACATGAAGGGTTGGTGGTTGCATCAGCCGCAGCAACAGGCCAGAGCTGCCACTGTCATCCAGTGGTCGTGTTTCGACCAACAATCCTGCTGTACTGAAATGGTTGACTCGCTCTCCAACATCATCTTAGGTGACGACAGATACACACAACCAGAAATCGGTGGACACCACACTTAGGCTACTTTCATACAAGCGTTTTTGCTAGAGCCGGCAGGGTTCAGCAAAAACGCTTCCGTTACTGATAATACAACCATCTGCATCCATTATGAACGGACCCGGTTGTATTATCTTTAACATACCCAAGACTGATCTGACATGAACACCATTCAAAGTCAATTGGGAACGGATCCGTTTTCTATTGTGTCAGAAAAATGGGTGAAGAGGGGGAATTGTCATCACCAGGGGGCAACGGTTGCAGTGTTCCCATGAGACAGCAGAGTGAAAACGTGTCTGTGAGACAGAAGGGTGGCAGCGTGCCTGTGAGACAGAAAGAGAAGGCAGTTGGAGATCTGCAGCGAAATGTGGGAGGGGTTACAGTTGATAACATCAACTATCGAACAAGTTTGGACCCTTTAACTCCCAACCATCTACTTCACCTTAAGTCTGATTACATACAGCCACCACCTGGCAAGTTCGCCAATGAGGATTTATATCCTAAAAGGAGATGGCGAAGAGTTCAATATCTATCAGAACAGTTTTGGAATAGATGGAGGAAAGAGTACTTAGCCAATCTTGTGCTAAGAAGTAAATGGCAAACACCCAGAAGAAATGTCCAAGTTGGTGACATAGTGTTAGTAAAAGAAGAAGATTTACCTAGAAGTCAATGGAAATTGGCCAAAGTTCTAGAAGTTCAAAGGGATAAAGACAGACTAGTAAGAAGAGTGTTGTTACAAATAGGAGACTCAAAACTTGACAAAAAGGGAAAACATCTCACTACTCCACTCAAGTTGGAACGTCCTATTCAGAAGTAAGTTGTTCTACTTGAGAGTGATAAAAGACACTTAGAAGTTGAGAACCTGATGGAAAATTCCTCAAATTCATGTTTAAGTCCTACCACTAAGAACATAGAATTATAGGTAATTTTGTTGGGAGTGTAGCTGGCCAGCTAAGACCTGTACTAGGTTGCTAATATGGATTATATGTGTATACAGCTAGACCTGCCAATAACCTTAATACTGTTCCTATGTTAAAGACAAAAGCAGAGTTATTTACTGTGACTTCATGTTTTTGGATGTCATGTAACAGTTATATATAAGCAGAAAAGATAATATGCCTTTAAGATTCATTATATGAATGTAAGGTAAGCTCAATGACACAGCAGTCACAGCAGAAAGCATAAAGTTAAACTGTTGTTACTGAGCAGGAGTCTTGACCAATCACAGCCAACCTCACACTGAGCAGGAGTCTTGACCAATCACAGCCAGCCTCACACACAGCCTGTGTGGGAAATCCCCCTGCTAGAATTATTACACCAGAGGAGAGGAGAGGAGCTGAACAGACATTCACTCCACTAAGACATGTGTTTTATGGAAGCAGAGAGGCCAAAAAAAAGTATTTAGAACAGTTATATAATGTTCCTATTGTTAATATAGTATTGTGATTAGAAATGTATACTGAACTAGTTATGTGTTTACTTACAGTTCCACCAAATTGCAAATTATGAACTGCTCATACCAGATCATACTGAGCCATAAAAGCAAAAGAGTAAACTTTTAAGAGTAAACCAAGTAGAGCAAGTAGAACTATTGGTTAAACCTCAGATATACCTCTCAGAGAGATCATAAAGTGCTTAAATAACTTAAAGTGAGAGTACAGATACTGAAGAGAGAAATATATCCACCATTTTATGTTGAATGACAAGATTGAACAGTTGAACCACCATCTTATGCATACCGCCATTTTGTGATACTTTATTCAACACGTGTTTTGTACATGTACTATCTGCTGCGGAGGCGGCAGTGTTATATATGAAGAAAAGTTGAAGTTAATAAAGAAGTTATTTCAAGCATTTGGTGTGCTCTTTAAACCTACTGTTTCCATAGAACGGCGCTAAAGGAATTACAGAGTAACAAACAGTCTGGTTGGACTAAAAAGTTACAGCGCAAAAGGCACTTCATAGTGCTGCTCTGCCGTAGTATGATCTGTTACTGCATTACAGCTTGCTCTAGTGTGTCAGATTTATCTTATTTCTTAGAATATCAGAGGTTAATGGTACTGCCCTCTCATTGCCTTTGTTCCTCCCCCATGCTTTACACTGCAGTTTTTTTGTTTATACGTTTAACCATAAATCAACCAGAAGCTCAGAAAGAAGGCAATGCATGCAGATATGAGTTGTATTTTAAAAAATGACAGAATGATTTTAAGATACAGATGTGTCCTTCCTTACTTTTGCTCTTAGTAACCCAAGATGTGCAGCTCAAGAATAAATTAATGATTTTAAAATACTCTGTCAGGGGATATGTATGCTACATGTGTCTATGTGCAGCCGCTCAGTGGTTGAGGTATAAACTGCAGCCTGTCCAGGGTTTTACTAGCACATCACAATAATTAATTGAATTTCTAGGACACGACTGGACCAAAGTTAAGGGTAGACTCATCTATACACATAGCTAGACCTCCAGTAGAAAAAATATTATCATATAATTCCCATAGGTATACTATACAAATCAGCCTCATTAAGGGGGTCCTCTTTAAAATACCTAAGGGCTCTCTGTGACTGTGGAATATGTTAATTTTCACATTGTGCATCAGCAAGACATATTGATATCAGTCCTAAAGGACATACAGAAGCTACATAACTTAAAGAATGGCAGGAGAGAATAGACATTTATAATGCTTTGATCTATCGCCTGCTGCAAGGTATTGAGTCATTACTTTTGGATTCCAGCCATGTTGGCACCACTAGATGCAGGAGCAAAGAATGGAATGCGGATTAAGGCCAGGTAACATTTGGATTGTCAATACTTTTACTAACTCCGTTGAAAACAAAGTGAGGTCACCTTTGATGATAGTTTTAGTTGGTAAGTTTTGATTTCTACTGTATTTATTATATGTGTACAGGCTTCTATTCTAGTGCAAAATCATCTTCTGCATTATTTTAACATCTCAGTTAATTGGTCTAAGGTCTCATTCACACAGTCATTTTACAGATCAGTAATATGGTACCTATTAGTGATGAGCGGGAGGTGCCATATTCGATTTCGCGATATTTCGCGAATATTCGATTGAATATTCGTCGAAATCGAATATTCGTAATTATTCAAATTATCGTGAATAATATGCAATTTTATTAATCGCGTATTGCGATTTTTGTTTTGATAGTATAAGGCAACGTTCCTATGACTAAATGACTATGGCTAGGCTAATATGTGTATTTTACGAAATTTCATAATATTGCTCTAACTTCGTCTTTTAGAATATTCCGAATATTCTAAAAGACGAAGTTAGAGCAATATTACGAAATTTCGTAAAATACACATATAGATTGTAATTTAGCTAATATAGTGCTATAATCCTTTTTTTTTCTCTAATTTTTTTTGCCTCTTCTGAACTTAAGTTTTGTAAAATATGTACACTATTAAAAAAATTACTATAGCAGTATATTAGCTAAATTACAATCTATGTGTATTTTACGAAATTTCGTAATATTTCTCTAACTTCGTCTTTTAGAATATTACGAATATTCTAAAAGACGAAGTTACAGCAATATTAAGAATATACGTAAAAAGTTGAAATCGCAATTCGATTATTATAACTTGAATTAATCGGATTGCGATTTCAACTTAGCACTGCTATATTCCATATTAGGCTAGAATTAACGAATATGGAATATAGCAGTGTTAAGTTCAAATCGCAATTCGATTATTATAACTTGAATTAATCGAATTGCGATTTCAACATAATTCTCAAATCCGACAGTACAGTCTAGTATATGGAGACGTTCACATGGTGATGGGGACGCTCCATGAGCACGGAAGTCGGCAGAAGCGGCAACGGGCACTGACTGGAGCAGCCAGGAAGCCAGGAATCCAAAGGACAGGTAAGAACAACTTTAGGGAAGTGGGAAAGAAAAAAAATTTAACAATAAAAAAAAAAAAAGAATATTCGATTTCGCGAATATATAGATCTATATTCTAAATATTTGCGAAATCTCGAAATTGCGATATTTGAGAAAAAAATTCGCAATTCGAATATTCGCGCTCAACACTAGTACCTATATAAGTTTCCATACTATACCTCCATATACATCTCTTTTTATATGGTGGCATTGTCTACTGGAAATATTGAGGGAGATGAACATCGGACTGAAGATCCTTGGTTCCACCAGAGAAGATGATTCTGAGGGCACACCCATTGTGCATATAGGACGTGCACATCCACAGTAATTTTGCACATGCAGGACGTAAAAACAACAAGATGTAGGATATCAAGTTCAGACACAGACTGCTGTTCAAGAAAATCATCTGGTTCTTTTGTTATGTAGCAGTAAAACCTGTTACAATAGTTAACAGTAGTTTATATGCAATGAAGTAGACATTGGGAAGCATTGGAATTTTCTTGATTAGATGGTGGTGGTGTCACGGCCTATTGTGTGCGCTGTGACACTGTTGCCACACTTGCTGTTGACGGTGGCAACGTGTTGCTGTTTTTGCATGTTGTGGCAGTGTCACAGGTTTTGCTGTGTGCGCCGTGACTTGCTGGCCACGCATGCTGTTGTCTGCTGCAACCTATTGCCTTTTGCTTGTGTGTGCAATTCCCCTTTAAGTAGTGTCTCCCTGCTGTGTGGTGTGTGTGTGTGGGGTTAATACACTGGCTGGAGCAAAGTGATGAGTTGGGTGTGGTCTTAGGTCTCTTTATATACTTTGGCTTGGAGACTGAGATCAGTTATGGTTTGTCTGCCTTGCATGAGAGATGCTTGCTCTGTGCATGGATGAGATCTGAGAGCCATCCAAGTTTGACATCGATGTTCTTAGCAATGTCATCTGCGATGTCATTCCCCTTAGATGTCTTCAGTTTGGGGACCATTGTTCAGTTGTGGTCCACTACTAGGGTTATTGTGCAAGTAGGCAGGGACAGGGGCTGGGGAAGTCTAGGGTCACATTTTTCCCCTTGTCTTCTTGTTCGTCGCGGTCACTGTCATTGCTGAGCAGTCTGGAGTTGTAATACCATTATTATGTCCTAGCTTGGATCCACTGGAGGATCCTAGATTTCAGTCAGGCGCACGTGCCTCATCATGTGCCTCATCATAAATGAAGTGTATCCTTTAGCGGCACAGGGCATATGCCTGTCTTGCTAAATTCTCCATGGGCCACCATATTCCACAAATAGTAACTACAGCTCCATAATACAGAACTGTAGGGACTCACACAGGGTCCATACATGGCTTTGAGACAAGTGGGATATTCAGGACTTTGTTCCTGCACCTTTATTTTCAGTCAGTGTTGAGAAATGGGAAAGGCTTTTTATTTCTCTCTTCTGGGAAATTTTCCTATTTTTGCTTTTTTTTTTTTTTTTACAAAATAGTGAATTTATAAAATTCCCTTTAAACTGTTGCTGATTTTCTGCTGTGTAATTTTGTAATGATGTAGCATTTGTGTGCTTTTTATTTTTATCACAGCACGCTCTAGATGTGTTGTTTTTAGAACCTTTTCCTTAAATAAAATATCTCCCAAATCATTCATTAAACTGCATAAAAAATGTAAACTTTATCTCACTGACTTCTTTGTGCAATAGCCGTATAATTCCCATGTATATTACACTATGCTACATTTTTAAAGGCTTTTTATACCTTCGTGTCCAATTATATTGATATTAATGCTCCAATACACATACAATAAAAAATGTAGCAACTTTCTAAAGTCTTTGTTAAAAATATCCTACTGTTAGTTTTTTTGTCTACAGCTTGTTAGTAGACCTATGTTTGTCTCCATAGTAACAGACTACAAACAAATGCTATGAAGTCATACACCTGGCCTTCTATGGACTACTTTTTTTTTTTTATTGAAGAAAACGATTAACAGATCACATGTAATGTAATAACAAATGACATATATGCAGTGTAGTAAACAGTAACAAAAGTAGGCGATGCAGTAGGGGAAGTAATCAGGAAGTCCGTAGCAGTCTATTGCTTGACAATAAAGTCTTATTAAAGCACAATATGTGGCGGTCCAGACAAGAATTGGTAAAGCTGTCAAAGAATAAGGCATCTTCCACAATCCTAGCACCTGCTAAGTATATAGCGGGAAATAACAGAAAGTGTTGTAAGGAGTGGGGGATACCTAAGATCATGATGATAATAATATTTATTTATATGGCACCACCATATTCTGCAGTGCTTTACAAATTCATAGGGTTCATGTACAAAACAAAACGTAACTGGCTAATATACAACTGAAACAATAGGTATTAGGGCCCTGTTGGCAAGAGTTTACAATCTATGAATTATGATTAAGGTAATAGAATAGGTTGTAGAAAGTGTAATCACCTGGTGGAATCTAAATAAAATGCATAGCTAAGCATACACAAAGAAAATGTTATGGATATAAGTGGAAATGTAATTGAGAAAGGTGTCCAAGTAGCCCATACTTTCAGAAACTTAACATGGGTATGATAGTAGGATATGAGTAGGCAGCTACTTTCTCAATATGGTATAGTTGGTTCACTTTAAGCAACCATTGAGATACAGAGGGACAATGTGTGGACCTCCAAAGAGGTTGGAAAAGTATCTTAGCAGTGGCTAATAAGAAAGAGAGGAGGGTACGATTTGGCACACTCTGCGGATCCTCCATCCAATTAAGAAAGATCATAGGAGACTGGTAATCCTAGTAGGGAGCATATGGTTTTGGAGAGGTCCAAAACAGCAGTTCAGTAGGGTATACGTTTGGCACAAGACCACCAGGTGTGCAAATTTGTTCCCTTTTCTGTACCACAGCTCCAACAGGTATCTGGGATGTATGGGTACCACCTATTGGTCTTAACAGGTGGAACATACCAACAAATTTTCTTGAATTGTTATGCATGAGGACGGGCCATGAGAGTATCTGTAGATGGTAGAAATCATTGTGTCTGGAAAAGTGATTCCCAGATCCCGTTCCCAAAGGGAAAGAAAGGCTCATTTTACAGGCACTGTTTTAGTGACTAGGAGGCTATATACTGTATTTGAGATAAGACTTTAGTGGGTGGTCGGGTACGAGCTATTAGTGACTGCAATTGTGTTAACGGGCTGTTTGAGAAACCTGTTGGTAGATAGGAAGTGAAGGCCACCTTAAGTTTTCTATATTGTAGGAAATTCAACACATGCGGGTGGAGCAGCACATTTAAGCGTGTAAGGGATGCCAGGGTGCCATCTCCTATAATTCTTTCCGGCAGGGTTTCCAGAAAAAAGGAGAAGGTCTGGGGCATGTACTGTAAGTGTTGTCCTTCTAAATAGAGACCTGGTAAATTATTCATGCATGTACCGTGAGTGCAGATGGGGATGAAGGTTTTTAACAGTAGAAATACATTTTTGAAGTTATTACCGAAGTCTCGCGAGACTTCACAAAGTAATAACTTCGGCTCATCTAAACGAATACATTCAAATGAAGTTTTATGCAAATCGACTTTGGATGATTCATCTGAAGTCGATTAGCTGATCCCTAATAATAGTGTAAAAAACGAGTATTGCGTAACAAATAGTGTTGTGGAGTGCCACAACATCTGTAGAACACCTGGCTGGTTATTTAGTCTCCCAACCAGCGTGCAGTGGTTTCCGGCTGAAGCCGCGATCCTCTTTGGTGCTTCAGGAGCAATCAACAGGTATAGTAGATAACTGGTTAAAAAATAGAATTGGATCAAAGAAGGCGCTACCAGAACTGGAATCAAGGGCACATCAGGACAATGTGGATGGTAAAAGGTATTCTTTATTTGTCTGTAGTCTACGCGTTTCAAGGGCTGTATCACCCACTTCATCAGGACTATATATAAGTTAAAAGTTCAGAACACATTAAAAAAAGGCAGCGGTTTTGGCGCGCAGGCCAGGGGCAGGTTTTTTTTAGTGCTTTGATTTACATTTTTCTCCCTCTGCAAATTTGCATGTTATAATCATCAATGTTAGGCCTCATGCACACGAACGTTGTGTGCATCTGCGGCCGTTGTTCCGTTTTTTTCCGTGGACCCATTGACTTTCAATGGGTCAGTGGAAAGATCGGAAAATGCACCGTTTGGCATCCGCGTCCGTGATCCGTGTTTCCAGTCCGTGAAAAAAATAGGACCTGTCCTATTTTTTTCACAGACAACGGTTCACGGACCCATTCAAGTCAATGGGTCCGTGAAAAATCACGGATGCACACAAGATTGTCATCCGCGTCCGTGATCCGTGTCCGTGATCCGTGTCCGTTTTTTCCTATCATTTCAAGGCAAAATTGACTTTTTTCATGTCCATGGATCCTCCAATAATCAAGGAAGACCCACGGAAGAAAAAACGGACACGGATCACGGAACAACGGAAACTGTTTTTGCAGACCGCTAAAAAAAGTCTGTGTGCATGAAGCATTAGCCTAAAAAAAAAAAACTGTGAGGTACAAGACAATTTTCCCCTCTTATGGGGGAAAAAATTCCTTCACAACTCCAATCAAGCAATCAGAATAACTCCCTGGATCAACGACCCCTCTCTAGTAGCTATAGGCTGTAATATTATTACGCTCCAGAAATACATCCAGGCCCCTCTTGAATTCTTTCATTGTACTCACCATCACCACCTCCTCAGGCAGAGAGCTCCATAGTCTCACTGCTCTTACCGTAAAGAATCCTCTTCTATGTTTGTGTAGAAACCTTCTTTCCTCCAGACGCAGAGGATGTCCCCTCGTCACAGTCACAGTCCTGGGGATAAATAGATGATGGGATAGATCTCTGTACTGACCCCTGATATATTTATACATAGTAATTAGATCTCCCCTCAGTCGTCTTTTTTCTAAAGTGAATAACCCTAATGTTGATAATCTTTCAGGTTACTGTAGTTGCCCCATTCCAGTTATTACTTTAGTTGCCCTCCTCTGGACCCTCTCCTGCTCTGCTATGTCTGCCTTGTTCACAGGAGCCCAGAACTGTACACAGTACTCCATGTGTGGTCTGACTAGTGATTTGTAAAGTGGTAGGACTATGTTCTTATCACGGGCATCTATGCCCCTTTTGATGCAACCCATTATCTTATTGGCCTTGGCAGCAGCTGCCTGACACAGTTTTTTTGCAGCTTAGTTTGCTGTTTATTAAAATTCCTAGATCCTTTTCCATGTCAGTGTTACCCAGTGTTTTACCATTTAGTATGTACGGGTGCCTTGCATTATTCCTTCCGATGTGCATAACTTTACATTTATTCAGTGTTAAACCTCATCTGCCACTTATCTGCCCAAGCCTCCAATCTATCCAGATCCATCTGTAGTAGTATACTGTCCTCTTCAGTGTTAATTACTTTACACAGTTTAATGTCATCTGCAAAATTGTATATTTTACTGTGCAAGCCTTCTACAAGATCATTAATAAATATATTGAAGAGAATAGGGCCCAATACTGACCCCTGAGGTACCCCACTAGTGACGGTGACCCAATCTGAGTGTGTACCATTAATAACCACCCTCTGTTTTCTATCACTGAGCCAGTTACTTATCCACATACAGACATTTTCTCCCAGTCCTAGCATTCTCATTTATATGAGAATGCCGAAACAATGCCAGAACAGGTCAGAAGCACAGAGGTTAAGAAATGATAAGCTCAGAGTCCTGTCTACAAATGCTCGCAGTTTAGGTAAAAAAATCAATGAACTTGGGTCAATAATGGCATCTGAGAATGTAGATTTAGTGGCTGTTACGGAGACATGGTTTAATTAAAGAAATGACTGGGACATAACCATACCAGGGTACTCTTTATACAGAAGAGACAGAGAAGGCAAGAAAGGAGGAGGAGTGGCCCTGTATGTGAAAGATAGCATTAAATCTAACCAAATACAAGTTGGAGAGGCCAACATAGAGTCAGTTTGGGTTACGTTGCAGTTTGCTAATCATGCAGTAACTCGTGTAGGTGTGATATATAGACCACCTGGTCAAGTTAAAGAACTAGATGATCTACTAGTTGAAGAAATAGCTAAAATGACAATGAAAGGAGAAGTTATCATCATGGGAGATTTCAATAAACTGGAAAACCAAAATAGCAAGTTCTACCAGGAGTACAGATATTCTAAATTCCCTACTGGGGTTATCCCTACAACAAATGGTTGAGGAGCCAACCCGGAGGGAGGCCATTTTGGATTTGGTATTCACAAATGGGGATTCGGTTTATGATGTCATTGTAGGCGAAACCTTGGGATCTAGTGATCACCAGTCAGTGTGGTTTAATATAAGAACTGTGAAAGAGTCCCACCACACAAAAACAAAAGTTTTAGATTTTAGAAAAACGGACTTTTCAAAAATGAAATTAGTCATAAATGAGTCCTTATCAGACTGGAACGGATTACATGGAGTCCAGGAGAAATGGGACTACTTAAAAGGTGCATTATTGAAGGCAACTGAAAATTGCATTAGACTTGTCAATAAAAGCAAAAAAAGGAAGAGACCACTGTGGTACTCAGCAGAAGTGGCCCAAATCATTAAAAATAAAAAGCTAGCATTTTGTAATTATAAAAAAAACCAGAGCAATGAAGATAAGGAAATCTACAAGATTAGGCAGAAAGAGGCCAAGCAAGTTATAAGAACTTCTAAAGCGCAGGCAGAAGAAAAACTAGCTCAGTCTATGAAAAAAGGGCATAAGACATTCTTCAGATATATAAATGAAAAAAGGAAATTAAAACAAGGAATAACTAAATTAAAAACAAAGGACGGGAGGTATGTAGAAGAGAATAAAGGGCTAGCCGACTGCCTTAATGAATACTTCTGTTCAGTTTTTACAAAAGAAAAAGGAGAAGGACCTCCACTAGAAAGGATGACTAATAAATCGTTTGATGCATGTGTCTTTACAGAGGAAGATGATCTAAGTTTGCTGTCTAAAGTGAAGACAAATAAGTCACAGGGGCCTGATGAGATACACCCAAAATTATTAAAAGAGCTTAGTGGTGAGCTGGCAAAACCGTTAACAGATTTATTTAACCAATCATTAGTAACGGGAGTCGTCCCGGAAGATTGGAAATTGGCAAATGTCGTGCCCATTCACAAGAAAGGTAGTAGGGAGGAATCGAGCAACTATAGACCAGTGAGTCTGACATCAATAGTAGGGAAATTAATGGAAACCCTATTAAAGGATAGGATTGTGGAACATCTAAAATTCCATGGATTGCAAGATGAAAAACAACATGGGTTTACTTCAGGGAGATCATGTCAAACAAATCTTATAGATTTTTTTTGACTGTGTGACTAAAATAATAGACGGTGGAGGTGCAGTAGACATCGCATATCTAGACTTTAGTAAGGCTTTTGATACTGTCCCACACAGAAGACTTATCAATAAACTGCAGTCATTGAGCATGGACTCCCATATTGTTGAGTGGATTAGGCAGTGGCTGAGTGACAGACAACAGAGGGTTGTAGTCAATGGAGAACATTCAAAACAAGGTCATGTTACCAGTGGGGTTCCACAGGGATCTGTACTGGGACCAATTTTGTTTAATATCTTCATAAGTGATATTGCAAAAGGCCTCGATGGTAAGGTTTGTCTTTTTGCTGATGACACAAAGATATGTAACAGGGTTGATGTTCCTGGAGGGAAACGCCAAATGGAAAAGGATTTAGGAAAACTAGAAGAATGGTCAGAACTCTGGCAACTGAAATTTAATGTGGATAAGTGCAAGATAATGCACCTGGGGCGTAAAAACCCAAGGGCAGAATATAGAATATTTGACACAGTCCTGGAGTAATTATTTCAGAAGACTTAAAGGTGGGAAGACAATGTAATAGAGCAGCACGAAATGCCAGCAGAATGCTTGGATGTATAGGGAGAGGTATAAGCAGTAGAAAGAGTGAAGTGCTTATGCCGCTGTACAGAACACTGGTGAGACCTCACTTGGAGTATTGTGCGCAGTACTGGAGGCCATATCTCCAGAAGGATATAGATACTCTAGAGAGAGTTCAGAGAAGAGCTACTAAACTAGTACATGGATTGCAGGATAAAACTTACCAGGAAAGGTTAAAGGACCTTAATATGTATAGCTTGGAAGAAAGAAGAGACAGAGGGGATATGATAGAAACTTTTAAATACATAAAGGGAATCAACTCGGTAAAGGAGGAGAGTATATTTAAAAGAAGAAAAACTACCACAAGAGGACACAGTTTTAAATTAGAGGGGCAAAGGTTTAAAAGTAATATCAGGAAGTATTACTTTACTGAGAGAGTAGTGGATGCATGGAATAGCCTTCCTGCAGAAGTGGTAGCTGCAAATACAGTGAAGGAGTTTAAGCATGCATGGGATAGGCATAAGGCTATCCTTCATATAAGATAGGGCCAGGGACTATTCATAGGATTCAGATATATTGGGCAGACTAGATGGGCCAAATGGTTCTTATCTGCCGACACATTCTATGTTTCTATGTTTCTATATACTAACCTTTTATGTGGTACAGTGTCAAATGCTTTGGAGAAGTCCAGATATATGACATCCATTGATTAACCGCTGTTAAGTCTAGAACTTACCTCCTAATAGAAACTGATTAAATTAGTTTGACATGACCGATCCCTCATGAAGCCATGCTGATATGGTGTTATTTGCTTGTTTTCATTGAGATCCTCCAAGATACCATCTCTTAGAAAACCTTCAAACAGGTTACCCAAAACAGATGTTAAACTTACCGGCCTATAATTTCCAGGGTGTAGTACCTAATCCTATCATGAAGATGTCCTCCCTAGTGTTCTTTTTTATTTTATATTCTAGGCGATAATCTTCATTGTATATCCAATAGTTAATAATAGTTGTTCAATAGAGATTACCTTAGGAGGCGTACTTCCCAAAGCCAACAAAGTGTCAGCATATGTGTTTGAGCTTTACTAGAACACAATGTATCAATATCCATAGTGGGTAATAGCTCTGTAGCGATTACTGTTATAACTATTGTTATTGTAAAGTTTAGGGAAATTAAACAACGCATATTAGCACTCAGGATCGATGACCAAAGTGTGAGTAAAGTGTAAATCCTGCTCAGGAGCAAATGGTAGTAACTGCGTTTGTAAATTATATAGATCACCCTTATAACATCTCTTAGGAGATTGGCTTTGTGTGTGTTTCAGTTTTACCGGCATTAAATAATTGTAGGTTAGTATAAACTCATTATGATTAGTGTAGATGTGTTAGTGGTTTCCATATGTATGAAGATATATATATATATATATATATATATATATATATCAGTAGTATTTCTAATCATAACAACAATGGATCAAGTTTATAATCCACAGATAGATGCATAAATAAATAAATAATAAATAAATAAATAAATAAAGAGGTAGATAGATAGATTGATGAGGTTTTATAAAACCTATATATTATTAATAGGCCAATTCTCTGCCATCATCACTAAAAATGGAGAGGTAAGAAAGGGACAGGTAAACATGTACGTATACATACATATACAAATACACTCACCTAAAGAATTATTAGGAACACCTGTTCTATTTCCCATTAATGCGATTATCTAGTCACCAAAGGTGATTTAAGCAATTTTGAGCGTGGCATGGATGTTGGTGCCAGACGGGCCGGTCTGAGTATTTCACAATCTGCTCAGTTACTGGGATTTTCACGCACAACCATTTCTAGGGTTTACAAAGAATGGTGTGAAAAGGGAAAAACCTCCAGTATGCGGCAGTCCTGTGGGCGAAAATGCCTTGTTGATGCTAGAGGTCAGAGGAGAATGGTCCGACTGATTCAAGCTCATAGAAGAGCAACGTTGACTGAAATAACCACTCGTTACAACCGAGGTATGCAGCAAAGCATTTGTGAAGCCACAACATGCACAACCTTGATTGGGCTACAGCAGCAGAAGACCCCACCGGGTACCACTCATCTCCACTACAAATAGGAAAAAGAGGCTACAATTTGCACGAGCTCACCAAAATTGGACTGTTGAAGACTAGAAAAATGTTGCCTGGTCTGATGAGTCTCGATTTCTGTTGAGACATTCAAATGGTAGAGTCCGAATTTGACGTAAACAGAAGGAGAACATGTATCCATCATGCCTTGTTACCACTGTGCAGGCTGGTGGTGGTGGTGTAACGGTGTGGGGGATATTTTCTGGGCACACTTTAGGCCCCTTAGTGCCAATTGGCCATCGTTTAAATGCCACGGGCTACCTGAGCATTGTTTCTGACCATGTCCATGCCTTCATGACCACCATGTACCCATCCTCTGATGGCTACTTCCAGCAGGATAATGCACCATGTCACAAAGCTCGAATCATTTCAAATTGGTTTCTTGAACATGACAATGAGTTCACTGCACTAAAATGGCCCCACAGTCACCAGATCTCAACCCAATAGAGCATCTTTGGGATGTGGTGGAACGGGAGCTTCGTGCCCTGGATGTGCATCCCTCAAATCTCCATCAACTGCAAGATGCTATCCTATCAATATGGGCCAACATTTCTAAAGAATGCTATCAGCACCTTGTGGAATCAATGCCACGTAGAATTAAGGCAGTTCTGAAGGCAAAAGGGGGTCCAACACCGTATTAGTATGGTGTTCCTAATAATTCTTTAGGTGAGTGTATATATATATATACCCACACACATGCATGCAATTAATGTGTCTAAGAAAAAATGAATATGTATATTTAAAATATACATAATATAAATATATCGTCACAGGCTAAAGGATCGTCAATAGTACAATAGTAAAAGTACATAATATAAATTCATCAATTTTATGTTTATCTATATTATTATTTAATTTATTTTGTTTAATCCATGGGGATGCAATATACCTCCCATTTTTGAAGAAGATCAAATCTGTTGTATGGTATGAAGTTTATTGGGGTAATCTTGATGGTATGTTGATCTTTATCTGTAGTGCCTTCGCAATGTCTAGATATGCTATGTTTAGTATACTGTCTCTGTATATTGTACCTGTGTTGATTTAAACGGCAATGTAGTGCTTGGGTTGTCCGTCCTACATATTGTAGACCACAGCCGCACTCAATCAGATAAATATTGTTTAAAGATGGGCACGTCAAGTAATGTCTGATCTTGAATGAGGTATTGTTCCTGTTTGAGTAAAAAGATGTTCTGTTGTGTGTGATAGTTTTGCAACAGAGGCAGCAGGTGATGTTGCACTTATAGCTCCCTGCTTTACGAGTGGTGGTGGTAGTTTTGGCTTGTCCTTTCTGGTGCTGTTTGGGTTTATTGGGAGCTAATAGGTTTCTAATGGTGGGGGCACGCCTATATGTGATTTTGGGTTTGCTAGAGAGGTATTTCTTGAGGTACGGATCTTGTAATACAATATGCCAATCTTTCTGTAACGTCTTCAAAATAGTAGTGTTTGATGTACTGAATTATGTGATGAAGTGGATATTCTTCAGGGTAGCTCATTCTTTCGTACTGGGTCCTAAGCACTCTGTTTGTGTTAGCTGTATGCTTCTTTTATATGCATCTCGTATAATCTCTTTGGGGAACTGTTTTTCTTTAAATCTTTTTTACAATATTTTTGCTTGTGTAATGAAATCGGTTTGGTTGGTGCAATTACGTCTGATATGTTTATACTGGCTGTATGGTATATTTTTAAGCCATTTTTTATGATGAAAACTGGTATATTGAATGTAGCTGTTTGTGTCTGCTGTTTTAAAAAAAGTTTTTTTGTGATGAGGCTACTGTCTTGGATGGTAATGATGATATCTAAAAATTCAATAGTGTCCTTGTTAAAGTTTGAAGTGAGCAAAATACCCCAGTTGGTAAGGTTGAGGCTATTACAGAAGGCTAAGGCAGATTTTTCCTCCCCATCCCAGATGATGAATGTTATTTTGGCGTATCTGGTGGTTACAGATATGTATGTCCTCAAATGCTCCCATGAAAATGTTTGCAAAAGATGGCGTCACTTGCGTCCCCATTGCGGTCCCCTTACATTGATGATAAGTAGTATTATTGTACAGAAAATAATTGTTTTCCAGAATAAACCAAAGTACTTCTATTAGGAAATCCATCTGTGGAGATTTGAGGGTATTGTCCTTTGTGAGGGTGTTTTTTACACATAATTCGTGATGTACAGTACAGAACAAAAGTTTGGACACACCTTCTCATTCAAAGAGTTTTTCAAAACTATGAATTAACACATGTGGAATTATATACATAACAAAAAAGTGTGAAACAACTAAAAATATGTCATATTCTAGGTTCTTTAAAGTAGCCACCTTTTGCTTTGATTACTGCTTTGCACACTCTTGGCATTCTCTTGATGAGCTTCAAGAGGTAGTCACCTGAAATGGTCTTCCAACAGTCTTGAAGGAGTTCCCAGAGATGCTTAGCACTTGTTGGCCCTTTTGCCTTCACTCTGCGGTCCAGCTCACCCCAAACCATCTCGATTGGGTTCAGGTCCAGTGACTGTGGAGGCCAGGTCATCTGGCGCAGCACCCCATCACTCTCCTTCATGGTCAAATAGCCCTTACTTTCAAAGTTTTCCCAATTTTTCAGCTGACTGACTGACCTTCATTTCTTAAAGTAATGATGGCCACTCGTTTTTCTTTACTTAGCTGCTTTTTTCTTGCCATAATACAAATTCTAACAGTCTATTCAGTAGGACTATCAGCTGTGCATCCACCTGACTTCTCCACAACGCAACTGATGGTCCCAACCCCATTTATAAGGCAAGAAATACCACTTATTAAACCTGACAGGGCACACCTGTGAAGTGAAAACCATTTCAGGTGACTACCTCTTGAAGCTCATCAAGAGAATGCCAAGAGTGTGCAAAGCAGTAATCAAAGCAAAAGGTGGCTATTTTGAAGAGCGTAGAATATGACATATTTTCAGTTGTTTCACACTTGTTTGTTATGTATATAATTCCACATGTGTTAATTCATAGTTTTGATGCCTTCAGTGTGAATCTACAATTTTGATAGTCATGAAAATAAAGAAAACTCTTTGAATGAGAAGGTGTGTCCAAACTTTTGGTCTGTACTGTATGTTGGAGTATAGGGCAGTGTATCATCTGTAATTCACAGATAAGTTGGCTTGAATCATGTAGATAGCTTGGTAATTGTTTAACATATGGTTGTAAAACACAAATCAAGGTGCTGTGATAAATTACTCGTGGCACATTTTGTATTAGAAACAATCGGTCGCCCTGGCGGATGTGTGGTACTCTTATGTATTTTGGGTAAATGATAGTTTTTTTCTCTTTTGTTTATATACTGGTTCTCAAAAGCATATTTCACTAATCCGTTCAATACTTTTGTCACCTCAGGGAAGGTATCGCTACAGAGCTATTACCCACTATAGACATTGATACATTGTGTTCTAGTGAAGCTCAAACACATATGCTGGCACTTCGTTGGCTTTGGGAAGTACACCTCCTAAGGTAATCTCTATTGAACAACTATTATTTACTATTGGATATACAATGAAGATGATCGCCTAGAATATTTTTAAAACACTAGGGACGACATGTTCATGATAGGATTAGGCACTACACCCCGATATATGTAAATCATAGACCGACATTGATTATTATATGCAAACTTGCAGAGGGAGAAAATTGGCAATCAAACACTAAGTAACGCCAGCGATATAGTCCTGATAAGGAGGGTGATACAGCCCTTGAAACGCGTAGACTACAAATAAAGAATACCTTTTACCATCCATATCGTACTGATGTGCCCTTGATTCCAGTTCTGGCAGCAGCTTTTGCGATCCAATTCTATTTTTTAACGAGTTACCGGTATCTATCTACTTAAGGGGGATAGGGGACATATGTTCCTCAAGAATCACTCCTAATTTTTGTTTAGGTACACAAGCCCAATAAACAACTCTAGATAGGACTGCTGCTGAATAATACCTGTCTGGGGCCCCTATGCCTCCAAAAGATTTAGGCAAGTTTAACGTGGAAAAACTCAATTTGGGTCTTTTATTTTTCTAGATGTAATAAGAGAACATAGCCTGAACTTTCTGAAAATAGGACTTCGGGGACACTGACTGGTAACATCTGAGAGATGTAAATGAATTTAGGAAGAATTAATCCTTTAAGTAAGTTTTTTCTACCTATCCATGATATAAAAGGAGCTGTCCAAGAATCCAGTTCAGCTAGAGATTATTGAAGTAACGGGATATGGTTAAGCTTTTAAGGGCTGGCCAGTGTGCACTCTTTTGCGACAAATCCAGGTTCTGTTTGGGATCCCACCATGGTTGGGTTCAATATGGAGGCCTTGTGGTGAGTGCTTCAATCCAGTTTTGCTGTGGAGCAACACTCTGCTCAAACTGCAAGTGTGATCATTTGGGGAGCCATTGCATACAGTCGGTCACCCCCTAGTAGTGATACGAGGGGCTCTAATAGCACCATGATATGTGCAGGCCATCCTGTGGCCACATGTGTTCCTCTCATGGCAGGGCTTCCAACTGGCATTTTACAGCAAGGGTTTCCCAGGAATGTTTCTGCCAGATTGCAACACTTCCTTGGCCTGCCCAGTTGCCAGATTTATTGCCAATCGAGCATTTATGGGTCCAGCTGGGACGCTAGCTTTGACAACCTATGAGTGTGCAGAATCTACAGGCCCAGCTGTAACATCCATGGTGGAAAGAAAGTCAGTACACAGTGTTTGTGACTTTTTTTCCACCAGTGGGAGGAATGATAAATTCCCTTCATGGATTCCTGCAAGTCCTATTTTAAATGAATTTTCAGTCACACAAACGTATTCAAAATCTGGTACATGTAAAAGCACCCTTAGGCCTTATTCACACAGTCAGTGTTCGTCAGTGATTTCCATCTGTGATTGTGAGCCAGAACCAGGTCACCCCAGATTTCAGTTCATACATTTAAAAGATACCAACTGTGAAAATGTGCAGGATTTCCACAAAGAAATGCAGCAGGCTCACATTTCTGCACAAACTCTTTCTAATCTTTGTGTTTTGGGCGTTACATTTTTCTTGGGGTGTTCATTTTACCTGTGTGTTTGTTATTTAATGTTTTGTTTTACTTGGGTCTTTTTTTCCATTTTTATAGTGTAGTCTGTCTCTCAGATGTCAAAAAAGACCATTCTTTTTCTAAATCATACATCTGTACTGTAGCTGGGGCGTGGTGATCAAGGTGTACAAGCCAAAAAAATATTGGTCTGTCGGTCTGCCTATTTCTCCATTTCATCTGTGAGATTTTTGCTTGGCATTGCCCTTTGCTAGAGTCAGAGGATATGTGTCTATTCCATCGGTGTAAGCTGACACATAGTCAGATTTTATTGAGAAGGAATAGAAAACAAAACATCAAAAGAAATCCTGGCCTGACCAGCACTTACTATACAAATAACATCCCTCACCCACAGCGGGAGAGCTTCTCCCTGCCAGCTTACACAAATACACTTCCAGCAACCTTGTACTTACACCTGACTCTCACACAAGAGGCTGTGACCCCGGGCAGAGGGCTCACTGCCCCCGGGTTCTGTTACGTATCCGCCCTCTGGGTTAATCAATTTATCTATTATCAATCTATTTATCTCTATTATCTATCTATCAATCTATCTATCTATCTCTTTATATATCTATCTCTATTATCTATCTATCTATCTATCTATCTATCTATCTATCTATCTCTCTCTCTCTATATATATATATATATATATATTATCTATCTATCTATCTAGCAAGCTATCTCTATTATTTATCTATCTAGCAAGCTATCTAGCAAGCTATCTCTATTATTTATCTATCTAGCAATCTATCTCTATTATCTATCTATTTATCTATTGTAGGAAGGCACAAGGGACCATCGTTGATGGTAGATATTTGTCACTGAGGTTCCTGGCCTCAGTGAAGTAAAAGCCAGTATTTCAGGTGTCAGCGGCAGTAGCTGGTTGACACTTTGTTATTTAGTATAGCTGTAAATAGCTGATCCGAGGTGGCTCTTACTGGGAGTAGTCATAGTGCTGGGTGGGTGACTACTCCCCACGTTCCAGGCTAGGTTTTGACTGGTCTACAAAAAACAGCCAGCAGTGTCAGGTGGGGGTGATCATCTCTCTGACAGTTGAGCTCTGTGGAGGGATGTGTGGGATCAGAGTTTGAGCTGGAGTTGCTGTGCCTGAAAAAATGAGGACAAAGCGAAGTCCAAATACACCCCGTAGGGTTATGGTACTGTGCAAAACCATACCTGTGTTGTGCTATAGATACGGGACTTTATTGTTTCTTTAAGGCTGGCTAGAGCAAGCTGGTCACTGTCGATTACTGCCTTATTGTTTTGTCAAGAATAAAAGACAACCATTGTCACAGCTAAAAGACTGCTGTGTTCTTATCTGAAGGCTACCATTGGGGCAGATCCCTACACTATCTATCTATTTATCTATCTATTTATCTCTGTCAAATCAAATCAATTAATCTTTATTGGCAGGACTAAATACATTTTAGCATTGCCAAAGCAAGTGGGAAACAATTGTGTAGGATTGGGGAATAGGGACACAACCAGGGTGGGGATATAGGAGTCCATGGTATATCAGACTCCTCTCAGTCCATGGCAGGCAGTAATATATTGTGCTGCTATGGCCACTTTGTTCCCCTCTTCCCCCAGCAGTATGGAGAGTCTCTTTTCCTCTTCCATGGGCAAAGATCAGACAGTCTGCCTGTCTGTCTGTCTATCTTTGTCTATTCTATCTGTTCTATCTATCTCTGTCTATTCTGTCTGTCTATATCTGTTTATCTCTCTGTCTATTCTATCTATTTATCGGTCCCTCCGTTATACATCCATTGTTCTACCTCAGCTTCTCTGTGTCCTCTGTCTGTCTGGGGATATTCTGTCCTCTCTCTGTCCATCCACGTATACACCATGCTGGTACTGTATACCCTCTGCTGGCTATGTGAGCTGTAGGCCTGATGCTGAGATCCGCTGTCCATGGTGCTGAGTGCTGCACTGAGGTTACTGTACAGTTTATGATGAGACGTTATTTGCAGGAGACACATTTCGTCACATCCTCATAAATAATGAATACACTTGCAGCATTTAACAGAAAAGCCTTATAAAAACCAGTCATTTATCTATTCAATACCTGATTTTTATGTTTATCTGTACAACCAACTAGACTTGCATTGTACAGTATATATCCAATGCCAGTCTGCATAATGTACTAGAGCTGTACAGTATATATCCAATGCCAGTCTGCATAATGTACTAGAGCTGTACAGTATATATCCAATGCCAGTCTGCATAATGTACTAGAGCTGCAATGTATATATCCAGTGCCAGTCTATATAATGTACTAAAACTGTAATGTATATATCCAGTGCCAGTCTATATAATGTACTAGAGCTGTAATGTATATATCCAGTGCCAGGCTGTATAATGTACTAGAGCTGTAATGTATACATCCATAATGTACTAGATCTATAATGTATATATCCAGTGTCAGTCTGTATAATGTACTAGAACTGTAATGTATATATCCAGTGCCAGGCTGTATAATGTACTAGAGCTGTAATGTATACATCCATAATGTACTAGATCTATAATGTATATATCCAGTGTCAGTCTGTATAATGTACTAGAACTGCACAGTATATATCTAGTGCCAGTCCATATAATATAATAGAACTGTTCAGTATGTATCCTGTGCCAATCTGTCTGATGTACTAGAGCTGTACAGTACATATCCAGTGCCAGTCAGTATAATGTACTAGAACTGTACAGTAGATATCCAGTGCCAGTCAGTATAATGTACTAGAACTGTACAGTAGATATCCAGTGCCAGTCAGTATAATGTACTAGAACTGTACAGAACATATCCAGTGCCAGTCTGTATAATGTACTAGAACTGTACAGAACATATCCAGTGCCAGTCAGTATAATGTACTAAAACTGTACAGTATATATCCAGTGCCGGTCTGTATAATGTACTAGAACTGTACAGAACATATCCAGTGCCAGTCTGTATAATGTACTAGAACTGTACAGTATATATCCAGTGCCAGTCTGTATAATGTACCAGAACTGTAATGTTTATATATTGTGACAAGGTGAACAGTAAAATGCATGGGAAAGTCCCAGAAGGGGGGTATATTTCTCCCAGGTTCCTCAACTGGCTGAGGTGGGTGAAATCCAGGATGGTTCTGGCTTCAGCAAACATAGTTGCTGGAGCTATTTTCTTTTTTTATTTAGGGCTGGATTTTACTTGGATTGGGGTGGTAGGTTTTGGTAGTGGGATCTCCCAATCCACGCCCGGGGCAGTCCGGGGCAGGTTTTTACCTAGCAGGAAGGGATCTATAACATCCCGGAGTATGTTACCAAACTCTTTATCCCCACTACAACATGTTAGGTGTATGTAAACTGTCATCTTGTGTAATTATATTGTCATTAATGTCATTTTATGTATTTTCCAGGCCTGTTTTATGTATTTGCTGTAATTTCCATGTATACCAGCAGGTGGCAGCAATGTGTTCAGCAGGACCTTAGCCAGTTTAGAATTGCTAGACTGGAATATTTCATTCCAGTTTTAGCTCCCCCTCTGTGAGCAGAAGTGGGCTGTTCCCATGTCCTGTCTCATGGGGAGGAGAAGGAAGTTCTAGTTTTAGTGTGCCAGCTACCCCTGCTTGGGGTAGGCTATGTTAGTAGGAGATCCCAGAAACAGGGATCCCAAGACAGGATCGTGCCTCGGCTGAGGCCAAAGATCACTCTTCCCAGTCCGAGCCCTTCAGCCTCGACTGTGGACAAGCAAGCAGCACCTCCGGAACTATAGATCTCCAGGAAGAACTATTCCCTGCGAGCAGTACTGTGAGTACACATCCAGAGACCAGGAGAAGCCAAATTCCTCCTCAGCTAGTCAGGCCCATACCAAGCAGAAGCTAGACAGAGCAGAAGATAGATACCTGCAAGATTGTCCAGGCATATGATAAGATGCAGAAGAGATATTGATCCCTGCCTCATATTGCCAATACCTGCTGGGACCCAAGACTATTGCTGTTACTCATATGGATTTATGCTGCCATCCAGTAAAGACATCACAGGTACCCCAGCTGCTTCGGGAATCGTTAGAAGCCCTAGGCTGCTCCTTCCCGCTTGTTAAATGTTCAGGATTGTTCCCATCCTGAGGTGTCTCATTTCCAGGAGAGCGACGGGATTAAACTACCCTCCTTCTGTGACATTGCCAGAAGATACGGAGATGATAAATACCTCCCCTTCTGAGCCTTTTGCCTAAGGTATGGTACCTCAAGCTTTAGAGCCTTACTTTAGCTTCCCCTCAGTCATCATAGTGATCATGCTACAAGCCAAATTTCTCAGGCTATGGTGCAGGGAAGGGAATACAGGATAAAGCCACCCTTCCATTTGCGGGCATTTCATTACACAATGGTGGGATTACGGAGTAAAGACACCCCCATGCTTTCTTTGGTGTTTTAGGGCCAGAACATACAAAGTCAGTCAGTAATGTTTGCTTTGTGCAGTATTTAGGTTACCTGGTTATACCAAGAGAAGGAAACTACGTGTTGGACACCTTACTCTAGCGGGCAGGAACCTGGGGAAAGCCGTTAAATGTTTTGTCTAAGTATGTCTTTATATGTATTTCACGCAGCACTTTGTATTTATTGAGCCCTTCAGCCTTGACTGTGGACAAGCAAGCAGCACCTCCAGAACTATAGATCTCCAGGAAGAACCATTCCCTGCGAGCAGTACTGTGAGTACACATCCAGAGACCAGGAGAAGCCAAATTCCTCCTCAGCTAGTCAGGCCCATACCAAGCAGAAGATAGACAGAGCAGAAGATAGATACCTGCCAGATTCTCCAGGCATATGATAAGACGCAGAAGAGATATTGATCCCTGCCACATATTGCCAATACCTGCTGGGACCCAAGACTATTGCTGTTACTCGTATGGATTTATGCTGCCATCCAGTAAAGACAAGTTGAATTATATCACAAGTCTGGATCTTATTCCTTACTTACCAAAGTTCCTCAATTACTCCTGCTAGCAACACTCATTTATTTTGCAAGTGAGCCAGGATCCAGGAGTCCAGCCGTACCCAGGTAGGAGACACCGTTGACACTACACAGAGACATTATCCCCCTCTGGCATTCCTCCCCTGGTACGTGAGTTATAACATCTTAAAGGGCCCTGCAACAGTACCCTGCGCACATTGCAAATGGCGTCACAAGCAACTCATAGACTTATACACATCTATCCTGACCCACTGCATATTTGGCCACCGTACCAGTGTCCTGCTCATTGCAGATCTCCAGGTGAGGTCTGCTGTAATCAGGCCAGCATAAAGCACCTTCCAGTATGTCAGTCTGGGAGAGAGAGTGTTTGTGAAGCAGAGTCCTGCAGAGGCTGTGTGGTCTCAGTCAGGAGGACTGAGGGGCCACAAGGCTTTGAATAGCCTGGAGTTTGGGGGACTAAGCCACGCCTGCAGTGAGAGGGTTGCACGGCCAGAGTCTGGCGGACTTCTGGGTCCTAGTCCCCTGCCATACTGTTTTGCTACAGCCTGGAGGCTGCTGGGCGATTGGCTGAGAAAGCCACATCTGATTCCAAGTGTGAATTGCGTTATGTAGGTGAGTCAGGGATTAGGTAATATGTTTAGCTAGAGCCCAGCCACGCCAGTGTTTATTTTGTACTATTTATGACGTGCTGTGTCTTAAGACTGTCCAATAAATGCACTGTTTGGACATGCAACACGGTTGTCAGTGATAATTCTGTGAGAATGACCCCCAAAAAATAGATGATCCCTTACAATATATATATATAGTCCCAGTCTGTATAATGTACTAGAGCTGTACAGTATATATCCGGTGCCAGTCTGTATAATGTACTAGAACTGTACAGTATATATACAGTGCCAGTCTGTATAATGTACTAGAGCTGTACAGTATATATCCAGTGCCAGTCTGTATGATATACTAGAGCTGTAATGTGTGTATATATACAGTGCCAGTCTTAATGAACTATAGATGTAATGTACACTGTATATCCAGTGGCAGTGTGTAAAAGGTGCTATAATAGTAATGTTATTTGGTTTGAAGGAATAGCATTAATTTATCTAATGCTAAGTTTCATAAAGGCAGGAGTAAGGGTACATTTTTCAATGCCAGTTTGGGTAAATATATTGTAAACATCCATCCGATCTCCACGCCTGCGCAGTGTGGGGGTAGAGAGATCTCATGGCCATATTTTCCGTTAAATAAATATTTATTTAACAGAAAATATGGCCATGAGATCTCCCTAGGCAAAGTGTGGATAAATTTATAGATAAATAATTATGGATTTCTAAATATATATATATATATATATATATTTAACAAAATATGACCATGAGATCTCCCTACCCCCACACTGCACAGTCGCGGAGATCGGATGGATGTTCTGGAGTCAGCCGCGCTTGCGCACTGAGGCTCTCCGGCGCATGCGCAGTGGGACACTGCAGCTGAACTCCGCTGTGAGATTTTTCCCTAAACTGTCCGTTTGCGCATGCGCAGATCGTCAAAACTCAGGAACGCCTACTCACGTCATTAGCGGTGCGACCGGAAGTTAGGAGGCAGGGGAATCTCACGAAGTAGGGTAATGTAACGTTACAGGGGCGTGTGCGGACTCGCGGCGGAGCGCTTGTAGTGGGTCGGCTTGTTGGGACAACATAAAAAAAAAAGGCATTAAAGGGGCAGGGGCAGAAGGGGGCAGGGGCTCAAGCCCCCTTTGAGCACTATATGTGCACGTCCCTGCCAGTATGTATATTCCATGTCAGTCTCTCTAAAGGTAACTGTAACCCTTTAGGAGTGCGGCTATGACCTTAGCTTGCTGGCAGGGCACTGCTACAAATATATATGGGCTGGTTACAATTCATTACAGCACTAATGTCCAGTAAGTGTAATGGCAGATATCCTATTACCTGTACAGCATGACAGATCAGATTCTGACCTGTTAACAATCTATAATATTTTCATTTTGTCGCCATTAACATCAGGGTCTGGAGCAGAAAAAAAGCTTTTAAATCAATGACAATGTGATCAGCGGGATAACAAGACACAACAGATCCAATAATATTATTGCCTGTCTCTGGTGCTGTAATCACACTGACTTTCATGGGAGGTGAATTGACTCATTTGCCTTCATAATTACTTGAGATGTGTATTCATCAGGAGGACTGTAATGTCCAGAGCACACACACGCTTCCTTTCTGGCTAATGACACGAGCATTGTGAATCCTGGATTTATTATGCAGAAGGTGCAGGCAATCTAATTGGTGTGAGCTCAGATAGTCACATTCATTTCCCCTCACTGCCCTGGGGATGGGGGGTGCAAGGGGATCACATCCAAAATATTATTCCAGGGATCAGAGCCCCTGTAGAGTCTTCTTATTTCCGAGAGGAGGACCTCATAAACCTCATTAGCTCCAGAAATGAAGGCTGTGTTCTGCCAGTGGGTTCTGGTAATTAACCCTATAGACAAATATCAGCCCCTGTGATAGATGAACACTTGTTTCTTGTCAGAGACATGTCATAGTAGAGATAGTGTTCTGCCTGAAACCCCTGTAGGGACAGTTTGGGGCTGGGGAGGACTGTGCCCTTACCATGCAGACATCTGGATCCCCTCTGATACACATTATCCAGCAGGGCAGGCTGTGATTCATTCATCTGCCACATAACATTGCACATGTATCTGGAACGGTTTGAAGAGCGATAGGATTCATGCCTGGAAGCTAAACTTATTCTATGCTATTACTTTACTAATGTGCAGATAACAAAGGAAAAGCTGGTGATGCAACAGGCAAGGAGATCCTGGCAGGGTAAGTGCATTCCCACCAGCACAGACTGTGCCTAAAGTATTGCAAAGCCCTTCCTTTCTGAAAATCCACATAGGATGTACATATAATGTTGCTCAGCCCTTGCTCCATGTGAGGACCAGGTGTACACCCAAGTCTTCTTCTCATGAGCAGCTCCTAGGATGCTGACTGCTGCTGGTGCCAGATGTCCTGCTCCTCACTGATCATCCTCACAGCTCTGTCCCTATCTCCATCATAGCTGCTCCAGGTATAGATGAGAGCAGGGTGTTATCTGGCGGACTGAGTCCAGAAATGTTCAGTACTACTCAGACAATACAGAGATGAGAGGGAGGGAACAAGGGGCTAGGATAAGCCTGTGCCAGGCAGAGGAGGATTGGAGGAATAGGAAATGTTAAAGGGAGGGGGGTCTCTCCTTCTCACCACTGGAGGGGGCTGGGGGTGGCAATGGACCTTGAAACTCCTTCCTTGGACTTTCTCATGTAACACATCACACTTCCACATCCTCAAAGCAAGTGGAGAACCTCATACTTCCCTTGTTACCTTTTCAGCCAAAAACTCCCAACACCTCACCCTTTTCACTGTCCTCTTCTCACCTTCACCATAGACTGAAAGTGGCTGATTCAATGGGGGAAGGTTTTAGCCCTGCTCTAGATCCGACCATACAAACACCCTGGACAGGTCACTGCTCCCTGAGCTAGGAAGACCCCATCTGCTTCTTTTCCTTAAGTGGAGAGCAGGTTCCTGTGGCAAGAATGGATCTCCTCTGCTTGGCTTTTGCTTTCTTCTTCCAGTGGATTCTTCCCAAGGTAAGGAGAAATAGGTGGTGGAGAAAGTACTGTAAAGGTGCAAGGATTGCAGGGTTAATGGAGGAGTGTGGGAGCCAGGCTGTGACCACCTAGTTTTTTTTTTCTAAATGCATGAAAAATATGTAAGAGCTGAAACTTGTTTGAGAAGAAAACTGCAAGCAAAAGCAGGAGAGAAGTAGGTGGAGGAGGCAGCCTCCTGCCTGCAAGTCTTCAGTGTGTGGGCTGCTGCCTCTCAGACTAAACACACTGAGCTCAGCTTCCTTGGCATGGAACATACTGTAGTACTTGTTTGCTAGTTCACTGCATGACAGAGTAACAGCCATCCAGCTTTTGACTACTCTGCAGGACCTGCTGGGCATGTAAGTGCACTTATAGCATGCCCGGTATAGCACGCTGTGCTGCCCCTATCTGATGGCCTGTTAACACTACAACTAAAGTCTCTCATATTTGTAATCTACTGTTGATCTGCACTTACCTGCAATATGTTCTTCTCTGGTACCAGCCCTTTGAGGCTGGGGTGAGTCTGACTATAGTGGGATTAGTGACAAGAACTCCTGCCCCATAATCACTACTTTCTCTGAACTTCCAGATACATTGACATAAGCGTCAATCCTATTAGCAACCCTTACATAGGCTCTCCGTCCGCTCTAGGTTTTTGCTCCTTTAACCCATCATGCCCGAAGTCCCACCTTGCTGGCTATGAATGGGTTCTTCTTTTTCTGAATGGGGGCACATTTTGTCACCTACGGGAGTTGCAGCAGGTATCTTCTTATTACTTGTAACATTATTGCCGTCGATTTACTATAGAAGCACATTGCCTAAGATTTTTTTTTTTATTCACGGTACCCATCCTTTAACTTGTTCATGGATTACCTATATTTAATTAGAAGAATCTTATTAACTATTTTGTTGGGAATCCAGAAAATGTGTGCTATAAGTTATTAACGTACCCTTGGGAATAGAGGGTTAAGACTGTACCTTGTGTCCTATTCTAATGAGGGAATTATTCACAGTAACAGGGTGCCACCTGATACTGGCCGTGAATTCTAATAAGATAGGTATTAACTCCTTAGCATAAAAACGCGCTAGATCAAACGCTTTAAGGCCCGCGGGGCACAGATGACTGGCGACTGTATATTGCTTAAAAGGTGCCTTTGTAGCCAGGGCTCATTGTGTCGTAGGAAATTTGTGGTGAACGCTGCGGGTTGACCATTAGCTTTGCAGTTTTCAAGGTTACAGAGATTTCACCATCCAAAGCGGAATATAGTTGAAGCATTAAAACTCTTCTCAAAGCCAGGGGTAAGCGTAGGCGACCCCAAAATCCCACCCTGTCGTACTCTCAGGAAGTTAAGCTGTAGATCCTCACATTGGTGAGCTGGTACTTGCTGCTGATTTTCTATTAAAAAAAAAACGTAGTTCTGCGGAATTAGAAAATGTATTTTTATGCTTCTTGACCCTGCCTTGGAAACTCAGCAGTGGCCAACAAGTAGCCCCCCATATCTCAGCGCCCCTAAATCCTGTAGATGTGATATGGCTTGGGAGTGGGATAGAAAGGGGTTAACCGCACCCACAATTGGGTTTTCAGAGTTCAGTGCAGTTTAGGCGTAAATATTGATAGGCACTTGTTATGTCGTAGCAAGATTTTTACACTAGAGTATACAACGCATTTCACAAATACGTAGAAGTATCAGTATTTTTAAATCCTGATGGATAACCCTACAGAACAATACGACATATAATAAAATAATTTTATCCCCGAAATGTAAATCGTGGCGTTACCAGGAATGAGGTCCAAGGCTCATCCCTCGTACATACGTCCACTCTTAAGACTGCATTAGACATCGTACGTCGAGCCACAGCACAGCTGGGTTTATGCCGAGTACACAGCCCTCATATTAAATCAGCCCTCATTTCGGGAGCGGCATCAGTGTAACTATCATGAAAATAATTTATATTCTCAGCGAACATAAATTATAAATTAATAGGATTTCTCATCGGCTGTGCATGCGCTGTCTTCTGGGCTACACGGGCGCAGGGCATCATTACCAGCCATTACTTTTCTATGTGTCGATTGTCCACAAGTTACAGATGGCATTGTCGCTTCTAGGAAAACTTTATGATATTTATTTCTTACCATAACCTGTCTGGATGTGCAGCATATTCATAGCATCCATTCGTCTTTCATAGATTGTCAGCTCTTGGAGATGCTCATGTATGAAACGACAGAAAGTTGCTTTTCAGATTCAACACAGTTGTGTTATTTTGGGGAGCGTTTTGTGCTTGCCATGACTACTATAGAGAATGACTGGCGACTGGTTTATTTCTGCAACCTACTTTATCACATAATCTCATTGATGTGAATGCGGTTTATGAGTCTAGGTCTGCATCACAAATGTGCGCTAGTGTGCATGTCATTGTGTTATCGTGTTACTGTAAGGCTATATGGGTTATATCACACCTGTTCTTCATGCATTTTGTGTCCATCATACATGTTGCAGACCATCATACATACCTGTTCTGTTCTTCACACAGTTTGTGTCCATCATACATGTTGCAGACCATCATACATACCTGTTCTGTTCTTCACACATTTTGTGTCCATCTTACATGTTGCAGACCATCATACATACCTGTTCTGTTCTTCACACAGTTTGTGTCCATCATACATGCTGCAGATCATCATACATACCTGTTCTGTTCTTCATACATTTTGTGTCCATCATACATGTTAAGGACCATCATACATACCTGTTCTGTTCTTCATACATTTTGTGTCTATCATACATGCTGCAGACCATCATACATACCTGTTCTGTTCTTAATACATGTTGTGTCCATCATACATGTTAAGGACCATCATACATACCTGTTCTGTTCTTCATACATGTTGTGTCCATCATACATGCTGCAGATCATCATACATACCTGTTCTTTTCTTCACACATATTGTGTCCATCATACATGCTGCAGACCATCATACATACCTGTTCTGTTCTTCACACATTTTGTGTCCATCATACATGCTGCAGACCATCATACATACCTGTTCTTTTCTTCACACATTTTGTGTCCATCATACATGTTGCAGACCATCATACATTCCTGTTCTGTTCTTCACACATTTTGTGTCCATTGTACAGTACATGTAGTTGACCATCATACATACATGTTCTGTTCTTCATACGTTTTGTGTCCGTCATCCACTTAGCTGCCTATCACATATCTGTTCTTTTCTTCATGTATGCTATTAGTTTATACCAGATGTGTACAAAGGAGAAGCCAAGAGAATATGTTTTTTTTTGGAATTCTCAGAAGATCGGTAAATATAATAGATAAGATGAGGCAGATTTTAGAATAATTTTATGTTCATTGTAGTTTATAAACATTAATTTGTTTTCCATGTATGAAATGATTGTGCACCACGGAGCTATGCAAAGTAAAAAAATCATGAACAAAATATTTAATTTTCTAGTAAAAAAAAATCGTGTTGTAGTTGCTAAGATCCTATTTGATACATTGCAATACAGTTATGTGGTATTTAAGTTATATTATAACTATAGGCATGGTTAGGTTCCATTATCACAGTTACACCAGTACTCTATAGGCATGGTTAGGTTCCATTATCACAGTTACACCAGTACTCTATAGGCATGGTTAGGTTCCATTATCACAGTTACACCAGTACTCTATAGGCAGGTTTCGGTTCCATTATCACAGTTACACCAGTACTCTATAGGCAGGTTAAGGTTGTATTTTGAATGCTACCCCAGGACTCTATAGACTGGTTTAGGTTACATTATCACTTTTACACCAGTACTCGGTAGACAGGTTTAGGTTACTTTATCACTATGACTCCAGTACTCTATAGGCAGGTTTCAGTTCCATTATCACTGTTACCCCAGTACTCTATAGGAAGGTTTAGGTTAAATTACCACTATTACTCCAGTAGCCTATAGACAGATTTAAGTTAGATTATTATTATTACCCCAGTACTCTATAGACTGGTTTAGTTTATATTATCACTGTTACCCACGTACCTTAGGTAGGTTTAGGCTATATTATCACTGTTACCCAGGTACTCTATGGATAAGTTTAAGTTATATTATCATTGTTACCCCAGTACCATATAGGCAGGGTTAGGTTACATTATCACTGTCACCCCAGCACTCTTTTGATAGTTTTAGGTTACTTTAGGTTACTTTATCACTATTACTCGAGTACTCTATAGACAGGTTTAGGTTGCATTATTACTGTTACCCCAGCAGGTTTAGGTTAGATTATCAGTATTACTCCAGTACTCTATACGCAGGGCTGGGTTACATTATCACTGTTACCCCAGTACTCTAGGCAGGTTTAGGTTACATTATCATTGTTACCCCAGTACTCTATAGGCAGGTTTAGGTTACATTATCACTGTTACCCCAGTACTTTATAGACAAGTTCAGGTTACATTATCACCGGTACTCCAATACTATATAGTCAAATTTGGGTTACCCCAGAACTACAAGGTTTGAGTTACATTACCATTGTTACTCCTTTACTCGGTGGGCAGGTTTGAGTTGCATTGTCATTATTATCCCTGGATCTTATAGGCAGATTTGAGTTATATTTTAGTTGTTACCCCAATACTCTATAGACAGGTGTGTGAACATCTTAATGAGAGTTTAGTTCATAAAGTACTAACAAAGCAACTATAAATCTAAACAAATGTAGGTTAACTACAACTGGGCTTGGACTCCAAGGAGAAATGTATGGTAATGAGGTTCAGTTGGATATTGTGTGAAGACACCGTGATACCAGAGGAGACCTGAAATGCTTTACATACTATTAGCTATATGGGGTGGGCAATAACTGAACTTTGAATACCCCATTACTCCCTTTGATCCTATTAAACCCACGTTTTCACTCTTCTTTCTATCCTCCTCTCTTCTCCTATCTCATATTTAAGATACTAAATATTTCCCGTACGGGTAAGCATTCTGCGCCAGACATTTTTAGGTTGTTTTAGTGAATGGATAGTTATAATCAGGAAGAGGCTTGATATGTAATAAATGAGCATGATATGGGTGCATGTATTGGATGTGCCTTGCATTTTTTCATATATTGTCAGTAAAAAAAGAGATCAGAGAAAAACATTGGGATGAGGCCTACAGGATAGGAGATGTCAAGTGGATGGCCAATTCCAGTTATTTCACAGTGACATAGGTTGAAAAAAGACACAGGCCCCTCAAGTTCCATCCTTCAGTATAGGCGATGAGTTTCGTGGCTCTTTTTTGTACATGTAGAAAGATTTCAATGTGAAAGTCTTAATAGTAAGTTTAGCCCTGTGGTTTCTCAAGATTACCCTGAACTCGTGAGGCATTTTAGTTCATCAACATGTTTGACGTCTTCTCGATGAATTTTATGAGAAAACCAAAAGTATAATGTGTAATAAATACAGCTTACCAGTCAAAATTATGTTTCAAGGGACGCCATTGATGGGTGTGATCCTGCAGTGGTGCTAAAGTAGACGTTCATGCATGTGATCCTATAGTGGTGCCACGATAGACATTGATTGGTGGGATCTTAAAGAGGTGCCAGGGTAGACATTAATGAGGGTGATCTTATATCGGGTAGACATGACATAGTGTCTACATTGTCTTCAGCATATACCTCTCTATTTGGGACTGAAATTCTGGAAAAAAAAAGGAATGCAGTACATTGTTGATGACCTATCTATAGGACAGGTCATCATTAGAGATGGCGGCATCTGAGATAAAAAAAAAAAAGATAATTTAGGGCATTCAGTGGTTAATTGGTAAAAAATACTTCTTATCCATTTGAGTGCGAAGAGGCCGCGGGTGCCATCTTGATTGAAGATCACGTGCGAAATCTTGCGTGGTGATCACACTGCCTGGCGTGGTGACATCATACGTCGCCATGCACAAGACTTTGTGCGGGATCTTCAGTCAAGATGGCCATGGTGCCCTCTTCATGCTCAAATGAATGAGCTGAGTATGATTTTTAATTTTTCTATTTTTTTTATCATCGCCATTTCAGGAAAATTTGATTAGTTACCACAAAGCACGAGGAAATTTAGCTTTGCGACTATTCGAATTTTCATCAATATGCTAGCTTAATTGGCCGCAGCCTTTCTAAGCTCTAAATCACAAGGTATGAAATCATTAGAAGCAGCATCTCTATGGCCTTGTTCACACTTTGTAGACATGGCCCAGTTTTTTTTTCTTTTTTGTAGACAAACCAGGAAAAAGGAAACGGAAAGGAAAGACTTCTCCTGCTCCTCTTCATTGGATCCCACCCTGATTTGGGCTGAAAATACGGCAGTAAAGCTGCTCTGTGCAAGGCCCATGTCACGCTGGGTCTTATGTCAAAAGATTCCGGTGAATTGATAGGGTATGTCCAAATTAAATATTCCCTAAAAGGGCTGTCTCATCTGAAACATTGGTGGCATAACGCTAGAATATAGCACCAATGTCAGACCCCCAAGCCAGTAGGGGGCAGCCACGCATGCGCTGCTGCCCTCCTTTGATTTCTATGGGATTGTCGAAAATAGCCGAGCGCTGACCTGTCCATCTACGGCAGTCCCATGGAAGGGAATGGAGCAGTGGCCAGGCTTGTGTGATGCACTCAACATTAATTTCTGAAGGAAATAAACTCCCATACAAATAAATGGAGAGTGTAACGCGCATGTGCAGTGCGCTCTCCTTCACTTTCGGGGGCCCATTCTGGTGATAGGTGGGCTCTGCACCTATCTGAAATTGATGGCATATTGTAGCGATATGCCCCCAAGGTCTCAGATGAGACAACCCCTTTAAGTCTGCAAGGGGCCCTTTCTGTGTAACCTAGGGTTAATATTAAATGGCTTTTAGGGTTAGCCTCCATGTTGGCATAAGGTCCATGGTAATTACTGTTATGACCTTTAGTTTTAACGGACGTCTGCTCATTTCATTTGATAATCCCTTCACAAAATAAATGATGGCCAATAGCTTACACGGTGCAAAATATTCATTGATGGGGGGTAACCATATAGAAATATATTGACACAAGAGCTTTCCACTGTGCCTTCTCTGTGTACAGATGTAGCAGAGCTGAGATTATCAACCCTTTGGGCTGCACCCTTTGTGCAGCGGGTTGGTCGGTGGTCCTACATAACAGACAACACGTCATGCCAAGTTGTGAAAATTACCTGAAATACCTCATACCCTATGATAAGCCTCCCTGGTGATTTAAAGCCATTGTGGTTCGCTGATCAATGCTTCGTGAAACCCTGGGATAAGCAGATCTGTTGTGCTCCACAGGTATCAAACAGTTGGGATATTTTTCACATTTCCTTTTGTTAATGTTGATAAGTGGTGTCATGGGGCAGCACGGGGGTTCAGTGGTTGGCACTGGTGCCTCGCAACGCTGGGGTCCTAGGTTCAAATCCGACCAAGGACAACATCTGCATGGCGCTTGTATGTTCTCCTGTGTTTGTGTGGGTTTCCTGCAGATACTCCCGTTTCCTCCCACACTCCAAAGACATACTGGGGACAGCCTGATGCTAATGTCTGTAAACCGCTGCGGAATATGTCGGTGCTATATACGTGCATAAAATAAATAGACGGGTGGGGCTTGTTGCACAGTTATGGGGACCACCGTCTAGCAACAAAATATTGTATTATAAGTTAATGGCAAGTGACTTTGCAGCCCCGTAAAAATCCAAATGGTAGAATATATTAATAGAATTGTATGTCCTGATAGGAAGTGGTATCTGAGCCGAGCCTTCTTTTGAGCTGTGCTTAGTACCTCTGGTGTATGGGCCTGTAATGGGAAATATTCGTAAAATGGGTTATCTTCTCCTGTGATAACTCTGTTGATGGGAGAGTACAGTACATGGCAAGAGAAAGGCAGAACTTGGTGCAGCAGAGCTGAATTTGTCACCTGTTACTCATAACTAAGATACTGAAGATAATTCTGTAAATTACCTATCCCATAGAAACCCACAGTTAACCTACCATGATACCATGTCTGTAGGGGCTTTAAATTCCACTATATGGAGATGTAATCCTGTATTGCTATCTTTTTACCCTGCTGTATGTTAGAGTGTTTATTAGGATTCATGGTGCAGACCCCAGCATATACTTTTAGGAGCGAGCCATTGAAGGTGAAATCAGTGTATGCTGAGCAGAAGGGTTGGATGATGTGCAATGTCGGAGAACTGGAGACTCAGCATGCTCGCGCTGCACACTGTGCCGTGACTCTTAGTATGCTGAGAGTATCTCTTACTGGTCCTGTACACGCCGTAATCTTATCGAGGCAGTAATGCAATAAGGCCCTCCGCCGTTGTAGTGCTACCACCATATTGTGCTGCCTGGAGATTCAGCATTATATTACTCGGAAATGTGTTGACTGTGTGATTATTGCTGTGATAAAAGGGTTTTGGGAATAGCCCCCACAGTCAATCATAGATGATATTAATATCCAGCTGTTGTAACTGCTCTAAAATACACTATATCAAAAAGGCGGTGAATGTGTCACAGCGTAGCGCCTTCTGCAGCCAGAAAGTGGCCGTCATTGCCTTTATCTTTGCAAATTTGTAAGGTGGTCGACTCAACATTCATTTACCATCATTAATTATTTATAATCCTGTGATTTTTCACCTTAAAAAATAGGGTGAAAAAAATAAAATATATATATATACAGGTAAAAACTCTAAAAATTAGAATATCGTGCAAAGTTCATTTATTTCAGTAATGCAGCTTAAAAGGTGAAACTAACATATGAGACTCATTACATGCAAAGCGAGATATTTCAAGCCTTTATTTTTTATCATTTGGATGATTATGGCTTACCGCCAGTGGCGTACCGCCCATAGAGGCAGACCACGCCACTGCTATGGGGCCCGCGGCACTGGGGGGCCCGTAGCGCAGATAAGGCCCCGCCCACTGATGACCAGCAGCCGGCTATGCGGCTGCTTTTCTCCCCAGGGCCCCCCCCCCATGTTTAGCTGAATCGCCTCCCAGAGGCGCGGCTAAGTCCTAGACACCCGCCCCCCTCCTCAGCGCTGCGCTCTGAAACACCCGATCCTCCTCTCGTCGGCGTCCCAAATCCCGCGCAGGCGCAGTGCCGGCGATTGCCTGCGCCTGCGCTCTGATAATACGGCTGAGGGCAACAGCTTCAACATCGTCACTGGGCATGCGCCGAGCCCAGTGACGATGTTGAAGCTGTTGCCCTCAGCCGTATTATCAGAGCGCAGGCGCAGGCAATCGCCGGCACTGCGCCTGCGCGGGATTTGGGACGCCGACGAGAGGAGGATCGGGTGTTTCAGAGCGCAGCGCTGAGGAGGGGGGCGGGTGTCTAGGACTTAGCCGCGCCTCTGGGAGGCGATTCAGCTAAATGATGGAGGCGTTAGAGTTTTCATATTTAGGCGGGCACGGCACTAATCAGAGGGGCACCGTGGAGAAAGAAAACCGCCCCTCTGGGCTCCAGTCCGGCTTACAGCAAGAATCGATTTTTAGAAGAAAGGACAAGACTGACATGGAAAAGAAGAACACAGATGGAAAAAAGGTACTTTATTAAACATGGATCCATGAGTACCTTTTTTCCATCTGTCTTGTTCTTTGGATTGTGAGTCTTGTCATTTCTTCAAAAAATCGATTCTTATGATATGTAAATGACGCTGTAAGGAGCCCAGAGGGGCGTTATTCTTTCTCCACTGTGCCCAGGAACGCCCCTCTGAAGTGCCGTGCCCAGCTAAATTTGAAAACTAATAACGCCTCCAAGTTCATCTAAATCGCCTCCCAGAGGCACGGCTAAGTGCCGCTCTGCGGCAAACACCCCGATCCTCCTCTCGCCGGCATCCCAAATCCCGCGCAGGCGCAGTGCCGGCGATTGCCTGCGCTATGATAAGATGACTGACGGCACTGCGCCTGCGCGGGATTTGGGATGCCGGCGAGAGGAGGATCGGGGTGTTTGCCGCAGAGCGGCACTTAGCCGTGCCTCTGGGAGGCGATTTAGATGAACTTGGAGGCGTTATTAGTTTTCAAACTTAGCTGGGCACGGCACTTCAGAGGGGCGTTCCTGGGCACCGTGGAGAAAGAATAACGCCCCTCTGGGCTCCTTACAGCTTCATTTACATATCATAAGAATCGATTTTTTTGAAGAAATGACAAGACTCGCAATCAAAAGAACAAGACAGATGGAAAACAGGTACTCTGTTAAACATGGATTCATGAAAAAAAAATTGGGGGTAAATTGCTAGTGACAGATTCCCTTTAAGGCTACTTTCACACTTGCGTTCAGAGCGGATCCGTCTGGTGTCTGCACAGACGGATCCGCACCTATAATGCAAACGCTTAGATCCGTTCAGAACGGATCCGTTTGCATTAACATGAACAAAAAAAAAAATAAAATTTTTTTTTTTTGTTCATGATAGTGCAAACGGATCCGTTTTGACTTTACATTGAAAGTCAATGGGGGACGGATCCGTTTGAAAATTGAGCCATATTGTGTCAACTTCAAACGGATCCGTCCCCATTGACTTACATTGTAAGTCTGGACGGATCCGTTTGCCTCCGCACGGCCAGGCTGCAAGCAGCGTTCAAGTGTCCGCCTGCTGAGCGGAGGACAGACGGAGCCATACTGATGCATTCTGAGCGGATCCGCATCCACTCAGAATGCATTAGGGCTGGACGGATCCGTTCGGTGCCGCTTGTGAGAGCCTTCAAACAGAACTCACAAGCGGAGACCCGAACGCAAGTGTGAAAGTAGCCTAACATGGCACCCCAAATAAGGAGACCTGCAGGCTGCAGCAGATATCCCATGTGACAGGTCATCCCCAGGAAACCCCTAACAGTTTCTGTAGGTCATGTATAAATTTATTTAATGGGGGTGTGGCATGGGAGGAGCAAAGTCAGGAAGTGGGAGGGGCCATGGTGGGTAGTGGGCGGGGTTAAGGGGCCCAATTCAAATTTTTGCTATGGGGCCCAGTGATTCCTATGTACGCCTCTGCTTACCGCTTATGAAACCCCAAAGTCACAATTTTGAGGTACCCTTTGCTCAGGGGGTATGGACTAATTAGCCGACTAGAGTGTGACACTTTGAGCCTAGAATACTGAACCTTTTCACAAAATTCTAATTTTAAGCTGCATTAATGCAATTCCTTTAATTTGCATTACTGAAATAAATGGACTTTTGCATGATTTTCAAATTTTTTGAGTTTCACGTGTGTGTGTGTATATGTGTGTATATATGTGTGTGTGTATATATATATATATATATATATATATATATATTCCAAAACATACAGTATATCCATAAATTGTCTTTAGGTAAAACTATTAAGATATTTTTCCTATAGTAGTGCCACTAAACTTATCCCAGACCGTGGGTGATTTACAAATTGGCATTGTTATGCAGTTAAAATTCCTTTTCTCAGTACGGGTAAGTGGACATTCATGAACCAGGGGGCTCAGGATGAGCATACAGTTTAGGAATAATACAGTATATGGAAATGCAAAGTAGATTTATTTTTTATAGCTTTTTTTTAGTGTTGAGCGAGCATGCTCTGCCGAACAGCAGTTCAGCTCGAGCATCACTATGCTCGGCACATAGCAGTGTTTTCGGCCAAATACTATGTATGCTCGAGCACAATTGAACACAATGAAAATCAATGGGAGACCCAAGAATTAAACTAGGCACCTCCTGCTCTGAAGAAGAGAGAGCGTCTGTGTGGTTCACAGAAAAAGGTTAGAAATTGATGGAAATACCACCAAAATGGTTGAAAACCGCATGGGAAGGATGTCTGGAGGCATCTTGGACTCCCATTACCTATGACATACAATAGACAACCACACAAAGGCTATATGCCAAAAGCCGGGTATGTGTAAGCCAACAATCTATCCATGAGACAGATACAGTCAGCATACCTTACAATGGCAGCCTTGTGCACTATGAGACATTCAAAACCAGCTCTCATCTGACTGAGAGCCAGTAAGCCTCAAAGTTGCTTCATAACTGTTGGATGGCTTAGGTGGACCTGTGCACCTAGATCATTATCATTAGGGTGACAAAAAGTTTTCTGATTGTCCTAACGTAATATTCAATAACCTTTCTATACAGTTTTGTCATGTAAACTCATTTGCAAAATCATGGGCATATGCAAATTAGCGGAATCTGCTTGTTTTTCAGCTGAAACACCATTTTGCAATAAAAATGGGAAATTAGAATATTCGCGATCAACACTACTCATGAATAGCACCATTTATTGAATTCATAGTTTTATGAAAATACTATGAATCCAATAGATGGCGCTGTTCATGAGTAGTGTAGATCGCAAATATTCTAATCGTGGATTTTTATCGCAAATTTTCCATGCAAAAGGCTATACTATTAGTCTTGTCATAAGACTATGAAACCAATTTCATGAGTAGTGTAGATCGCAAATTTTCATTTGCATGTCTTTCCCATATGCCCATTTGTATGCAAATGAGTTTAAATGACAAAACTGTATAGAAAGGTTATTGAATATCATGTAAGGACAATCAGAAAACTGTTTGTCATCCTAATGATAATGATCTAGGTGCGCAGGTCCACCCAAGCCATCCAACAGATCTGAAGTAACTTTGAGGCTTACTGGCTCTCAGTCAGATGAGAGTTGGTTTATAATGTCTCATAGTGCACAAGGCTGCCATTGTAAGGTGTGCTGACTGTATCTGTCTCATGGATAGATTGGGCACATACCTGGCTTTTGGCATAGAGCCTTTGTGTGGTTGTCTATTGTATGTCATAGGTCCAAGATGCATCCAGATGTCCTCCACATGCTGTTTCCAAACCATTTTAGTGGTGTTTCCATCAATTTCTAACCATTTTCTGTAAACCAGACACCCTCTCTTCTTCAGAGTAGGGGGTGCCTGATTTAATGTTCGGGTTCTCCAATTTATTTCCATTATACTGAGCATCCTGATGTGTTTGGCCAGAGCACCAGCGCACTTTGGTGCTCGATCAACACTACTTTTTATGTTGCATCCATGAAGCTGTAAATGGAAGAAATGCTCTCAGACAGCCCGTTCATTCTGTATGTGTTTAATGTGAGGAAGCTGCAGTAAGCGCTTTATGTTCTCGACTTTGTACGGCACGCTATAATTTGTCAACCTTTTATTTGTATTTTAGTATGCAATGCCATTGTAGATGCCTCCAGTAATGTACTCTAACTCTTTCAGCTATCCATGATCCTGCCCTTTGAAATGTGTTGCAAAGTGTTGTATTTTTAATACATTATCTTTATAGTACTAAATGTATGTTGTGTCCCAACCGTTCTGAATCACTGAGCAGGCTGCAGGACTGTAGTATTTGACATACGCTACAGCTACCCCAGGATCCTATAGAGTTTTATAGAATATTATAGTGGCCCTGGAAAAAATACTATGGCCTCTTTCACACGGGCGTCATGGATTTGGGCCGGATAAGATGCGGGTGCGTCGCTGGAAAATGCTTGATTTTTCAGCGTGAGTGCAAAACATTTTTATGCGTTTTGCATGCACGTGAGAAAAATCAGTATGTTTGGTAGCCGAACTTCTTCACAGAAGTTTGGGTTTGGGTTAGGTGTTGTGTACATTTTATTATTTTCCCTTATAACCATGTTATAAGGGAAAATAATAATGACCGGGTCCCCATCCCGATCATCTCCTAGCAACCATGCGTGAAAATCGCACCGCATCCGCACTTGCTTGCGGATGCTTGCGATTTTCACACAGCCCAATTCACTTCTATGGGGCCTGCATTGCATGAAAAACGCACAAAATAAAGCATGCTGCGATTTTCATGCAACGCACAAGTGATGCGTGAAAATCACCGCTCATGTGCACAGCCCCATAGAAATGAATGGGTCCAGATTCAGTGCGGGTGCAATGCGTTCACCTCACGCATTGCACCCGCGTGGAAATCTCGCTCGTGTGAAAGAGGCCTATAAAAGCAATACCATATTGTGGCACATTATACCACCCCAACAGAGCCAAATACCACAGCCCATCACAAAATACTGCCAGCAGCACAAAATACATCCCCAAAAGCTTCCACTGGCCAGCCGTGAGGAGGGCCCAGGCGTCCCCCTGGCTGTCGGCCCACCAGGACATTTCCCTGTAAGCTCTATGGACAATCCGCTCCTGATTATGCCACTATTCATGTGATGTAAGTAAAGACAATAATATTTGAATCAAGATTAGCATTAGTCACCCCCATAAAAGAGACATTCATACTGTAAATTATAATGACCAAAGCCTAGAGTGCCTAAAAACCATTAAAGGGACCCGGTCATCAGAATTGACCAATAGAGCTAATTACACGTTTCTACTGTTCATGCTCCCATCATTCATAAACTGACTTTATGCTCAAAAGTATTGTCTTCATGTTATAACGGATTTGTCCCGTTTCCGTTATGCAGGAGAGGACTCCCCTGCATAACAGAAACGGGACGGATCCGTTATGCAGCCCATAGACTTCTATTATGACGGAATGAGTAAGGCCTCTTTCACACGGGCGTTGCGGGAAAAGGTGCGGGTGCGTTGCGAGAACATGCACGATTTTTCCGCGTGAGTGCAAAACATTGTAATGTGTTTTGCACGCGCGTGAGAAAAATCGGCATGTTTGGTACCCAAACCCGAACTTCTTCACAGAAGTTCAGGTTTGGGATTGGGGTTCTGTAGATTGTATTATTTTCCCTTATAACAGGGTTATAAGGGAAAATAATAGCATTCTGAATACAGAATGCGGAGTACAATAGCGCTGGAGGGGTTAAAAAAATAAAAATGAATAATTAACTCACCTTAATCCACTTGCTCGCGCAGCCGGCATCTCTTCTGTCTCTTTCTTTGCTGATTGCAGTCAAAGGACCTGTGGTGACGTCACTCCGGTCATCACATGGATAGTCACATGATCTTTTACCATGGTGACGTAAATTGAAGCAAAAGAAAAAAAAAGTTTCAGACAGGCCTTGAGAGAAACTAGTGGCAGGATTGACAACTTTTAGTATTACTCTTGGTGCAGAATGCTGGCATTCACCCGGGTGGTGCTGCAAGAACCTCTCATTTTTTATAAAATGGAGACTAGTTGCAATTAGTATTTGGTTGAATTAAAGGGGTTGTCCAACCACATGCTTTTTCTTTTACAAACTGATTACAATGCTCTAAAATAGCAAATGAAGTCATACTCACCTTACCACTCCTCCCCAGCTTCTGCATTGATGCTTCCCAGGTCTGCTCTGTCTGACTCTGTTCAACTGGATTCACCGATGTATCATCCAGATATGTGACCGCTACATCGGTGTCTTGTGGGCGCCATATGTCATCAGTGGAGACGGGAGAGCAGAAACTGGCAGGGACCTGGAAAGTATCGGTGCAGGGGCTGCAGAGAATTGGTAAATATTAGGGCTCATGCACATGGCCGTGCCCGTATTGCAGCCCACAAACAGCAGGTCCGCAATATGCGGGCACCTGCCGTTTGCACACTGCATCATGGATGCGGACCCATTCACTTGAATGGGCCTGCAATCCAGAAGGTGCGGTGCGGAACGGAGGCACAGAACTCCACAGAAGCACTACGGAGTGCTTCCGTGGGGTTCCTCTCCATGCCTCCGCACCGCGAAAAATAGAAGATGCTCTATTTTTGGCGGTGCGGATGGATCATGGACCGATTCGAGTTGAATGGGTCTGGATCCATCTGTGGAAGCCGCACAGATGTTGCCCAAGCATTGGGGACCGCAATAGGAACGGCCAACCAATGTCCGTGTGTATGAAGTCTTAGTTCGTTTATTTTATTACATTCTTAGCCATTTGAAAAAAACATTATATGGCTGGTATTCGAAGAGTCATGTGAATGTGAAATGGTTATTATATATTTAATAAGATTTAGCAGTTTATTATATCATATGGAGAAAAAAAAAGATAAATGTATAAAATTACATTCTAGGACCTGTTTTTGAAGCATTTACTTTCACTGAATATACGCATTTATACCCAATCTCTCTGATAAGCCTTCACACTACGTTATTTTCCAAGAGCTACCATTTTACCCACCAAAAGAACATACCGGTACCTTCCTAGAGGAAGGTGAAAGTCATGTGTCTAAATTACCATTTCATGCCTGAAATATGGAAGAGACAATTTAGCGTGTGTAGTAAGACGTGCAGAAAATGTGAGCACCGTGGACGCCATTACATTTGGTTTTACGTGAAGATAGGTATAATTTATGATCAGTTTCAGATGAGAACACGTGTGGCATACAGATGGCCAATCTGTGATAAATATAGAAAATAACTCTGATACAATATATATACTACATCTAGTGTTGAGTGAATCGAAGCCAAACAAATTGACTGCGATCCGAATTTCAGGAAAAATGACATTCGCCGTGAAGCTTAATTTCCTAGCGCTTCGTGATAACCAATCTATTTCCTCTGAAATGGCAGCAAAAAAAAACTGAAAACATACTCCCCTCATCATTTGCTCGTGGAGAGGCTGTCATGACTAGTGATGAGCGGCAGGGGCTATATTCAAATTTGCGAGATTTTACAAATATTTGGATGAATATTCGTGAATTCGAGATTATTTTCTTGATTGCGAAAAATCGGCAATGTAATATTTGCGTAATGCGCGCAAAATACAGGCGTGGGTCACTTTTGCTACATTTTCCTAGCTGCTAGAAGTTTCCTCAGACCGGAAAAAATGGTTGGCACGGCAGAACATAAAAAATGGCTTTATATGCAGATAGAGTGCTCTAATATATTCGCAATTGCATTAATCGGCACTAATGATGCCAATATTTTGGCGCAATACGTGAAACTTCACATTTTAGCAGGTCTGCATGTATCTATGGACAGCAAAGCCTATCACACTACCTAACAACTGCAACAGCTACACTGTATCACTATATAACCTACACTGACTATCTCCCACTAACTATCTGTATTATATACATATGAGCTAAATTACTAAATTGCAACTTTCCTATTGGTTGCTAGGGATGTTGCTAAGCTCAGACAAAGACATTGCAGCCTTCTCATTGGCCCACAAGCAAAAAGGGAGGTTACTGATGAAAAAAAAAAAAAAAAAATCGAGAATATTCGAAATTAAGAATATATATCACTATATTCTAAATATTCACAAATTCTCAGTGCCGATATTCGCGATTAATATTCGCGCCCAACACTAGTCATGACCATATTGAGTGAAGATACTGCGCAAAATCAGAATTTCAACAAAAATTCCATTCGCTGCAAAGCCAAATTTCCTTGTGCTTTGTGCTAACGAATCTATTTTTCCAGAAATGGTGCTTCACGATGAAGTAATTTGTCACAAATCAAATTTCTTTGTGAAATTCGGCGAAGGAGCCGAATCGAACTTTGCTCATCACTAACTAGAACCTTGGGCGTACAGTCAGCTCCGGCCATCTACAGTATATGTTAATTTCTGAAAAGTACAGTGACTTTAAAGGGGTTGTTCACCCTTGGTGTGCTTTTTTTTCAGACCCCCTCTCCAAGGCATGGCTGGACACACGGTGGTGAGCACACTTACCTGATCACTGCTGCTGGATTCTGACACCATCTCTCACCCTCAGATGCCACAGGTCACAGATCTCCCCATGTCAATTTACTGTTTGACATTGGTCATGTGACCGCTGCAGCCAATAACTGGCTGCAGTGGTGATGTGTCACCCATGTGTTATATCATTGGGTCACACGGGGAGACCCAGTACTTGCAGTGCCCGAGAGGGAGCGATGGAGGTGGAACCCAGGGGCAGGGATTAGGTAAATATGCTCACATGTCCCGCCTGAAAAAATAGCACACCAAGGGTGAACAACCCCATTAAGTTTACTTTTCAGACCAGTTTAGACCCCCCCAAAAAACGACTTCAATGGATTCCAGAGATGTGAACTCCTCTTTGATTCTCCTTCATTGCTTCACCCACCTTCATCAACTGCATAGACTTGCCATGATCTCATATGTCCTTGGTGTAAATGAACATGTCCTCTGCTGGTTCCTGTGCTATGCAGCTATGGGAGTATGCAGTGTATTCTCCATGATTAGGAAAACATGTCTGCTTCCTTCCAGAATCAGTACCACACTTGACCACAGGTTGTGTGTGGTGCTGTAGCCCTCTTTCAATTGAAGTGAATGGGACTGAGCTGCAGTACCTCATACAACCTGATAACACATGTGGTGCTGTTTCTGGAAGAAAACAACCATGTGCCACTCCTGGACAGGCCCTTTAAATAATGGATAGGGCAATTATCATGATTCAGCTATTGTGTTACGCTGAGAATGCAGACAACCCAGAAGAACAATAGGTAAGTAAGATCTTTGCCAGCTGTGGTAGACACGATATCTATAGGTGTATGGTCACCCAACTGTATTGAATAGAGTAGTCTACTATGTTTTTCAATTTGACTTTATACAAATCTCTCCCCTCTTTTTCTTTGACCAGGAAATTTACTGTTAAACCAAGCAGAATGCCTCCAAATATTTGTCTGTGCTCCATAATTTTGGATGTTCACCCAAAAGATAATTCTGTCCATGTGCAAAAAATGTGTCTGTGCACCATCTAAGTTTATGCCCCCTATAAGCTGGTGTAGTTTTACTCCAAAACTGTGGCAAACTTTGGCGCAAAAAGGTGCATTTAGGCTGTCTCCTTCCCTCAAAGCCACACCCCTTTCCCACAAAGACATGCCCACTTTTTGAATGAGGGGTAAAAAGCTTGGAAAAGTGTGTAAAACAGTTGGTAATTGTAACGCAAAAAAATACATGGCAGTTTTTTGGCCCAAGGTGCATTTTCAATAACAAATCTGCCCTATTGTACCTGGTAATATGGGGAATTTCCTGGTGACATATCTCTTTAATGGGAGTCAATAGTAGATGTCTGCAACTGTAAAGGTACAACCACATGCTCAGGTTTCTGCATGCAGTTTTGGAAGCCAAAACCAGGAGGGAATTCAAAAAAGAAGAGAAATTGTACCTGCCCTTAATACTTTTATGGCCCTTGTAATGCAGTAATGCTCAAATGAAAAAAAAAATTGCTGCACTCAATGCCCCAAAATAGCTGCATCCTTAAAGAAGAACTCCTGCAAAAAATATTTTTTCTCTGACCTGCTAAAAAGGTACATGATGTAAACTGTAGTGAAGGTATTCTTCCTTCCAGTGACTATATTTGGGAGTTATCCCCTCCCTCCTGATCCTCAGCTGTGTCATGTGACAACACTCTAATTTCCAACTGACACAAGACAGGAAGTCGGTTACTTCTCTCTTCATTCCTATGAGACTGACATTGAGGCTCCCAAAGGAATATATAGAGAAACTGACTTCCTGGCCACACATAAGATGCTGTGTTATTTGGAGAGTCTAATTGCTGGTCACATGACACAGCTGAGGATCAGAAGGGAGGGGATAACTCACAACTACAGTCACGGTTAAAGGGCTTCTGTCACCCCACTAAACAAATTTTTTTTTTGGGGGGGTACTTATAATCCCTATACTGCGATATATCTATACATTATGTTATTAATAATTTTCGTTCAGTAGATTTAGCAAAAAACGTACTTTTATGATATGCTAATTACCTGTCTACCAGCAAGTAGAGCGGCTACTTGCTGGTAGCAGCTGCAGAAAACCGCCCCCTCCTCCTGCTGATTGACAGGGCCAGCCGCGATCTCCTCCTCCGGCCGGCCCTGTCAGCATTTCAGAAATCGCTCGCCTGTGTTGATTCGGCGCAGGCGCTCTGAGATAAGGAGGCTCGCCTCCTCAGCACTCCCTCAGTGCGCCTGCGCCGATGACGTCACCGAAAGAGAAGACGTCATCGGCGCAAGCACTGAGGGAGTGCTGAGTAGGCGAGCCTCCTTTCTCAGAGCGCCTGCGTCGAATCAACACAGGCGTGCGATTTTTGAAAAGCTGACAGGGCCGGCCGGAGGAGGAGATCGCGACTGGCCCTGTCAATCAACAGGAGGAGGGGGCGGTTTTCTGTGGCTGCTACCAGCAAGTAGACGCCCTACTTGCTGGTAGAAAGGTAATTAGCATATCATAAAAGTACGTTTTTTGCTAAATCTACTGAACGAAAATTATTAATAACATAATGTATGGCAATATGGCAGGATAGGGATTATAAGTACACAAAAAAAAAAGAATGAGTTTAGTGGGGTGACAGAAGCCCTTTAAGAAGATTACCTTCACTACAGATCACATCATGTACCTTTCTAATAGGTCAGAGAATAACCTTTTTTGCGGGAGTGCTTCTTTAAAGGGTAATACAGATCTCTCACTTCTCACTATGGTGGACAATAAAGTTCTGCATCTGAAGTTCTGGTAGGTTTTGACTGACTTAGGCCTCATGCACACGACCGTTGTGTGCATCCGTGGCCGTTGTGCCGTTTTCAGTTTTTTTTCACGGACCCATTGACTTTCAATGGGTCCGTGGAAAAATCGGAAAATGCACCGTTTGGCAGCCGCATCCGTGATCCGTGTTTCCTGGCCGTGAAAAAAATATGACCTGTCCTATTTTTTTCACGGCCAACGGTTCACAGACCCATTCAAGTCAATGGGTCCGTGAAAAATCACGGATGCACACAAGATTGTCATCCGTGTCCGTGATCCGTGTCCGTGATCCGTGTCCGTTTTTTCCTATCATTTCAATGGCAAACTTGACTTAGATTTTTTTTTCATTTTTCATGTCCGTGGATCCTCCAAAAAACAAGGAAGACCCACGGACGAAAAAACGGTCACGGATCACGGACCTACGGACCCCGTTTTTGCGGACCTTAAAAAAAAACGGTCGTGTGCATGAGGCCTTATTAACACTTTATTCACACTATGTTCAGCAACACTACATTAAAGACTGCCTCCAAAGGTATGACCCAGTAGTGCACTATTTTATTGTTATTTGCTTGCTGTTTTTTTTTATTTTTTTATTATTTTTTTATTAGTGATAGAGTTGTATAGAAATGTTTAGTTGACTATACTTTTTGACTATACTTTTTTGATATACGGTAGTATATCTACTGGCGCCAGCCACAAACCATATTGCAAAATCATGTCAATTTTTGGTAAAACTGTTTTTGAGTTTGATTAAAGGTTCTTGGCCCCATGGCACTCTACCAGAAATGTTGCGGTAAATGTCTAGGCAGTAATTGGTCTTCTTTTTTATATTTAGCAGTTTTTAGGAATGATTAAAAATGATATATAGTGATTAGTGGGCTTCTCAGAAAATATTGTGTTACAAATTCCCAGTCCATTTGCAGTAATTCTGCATAGCATAGTAATATACAAAGCACAACACTTCTCAGTCACATCATACTTCAGCTGCAGGAGCTATACATTTAGACTGTAGAGGGATCCACAGGACTACAATGGCGAAGAAACAGACCAGCTTTATGTTACCTGACTGCAGTCAATCTTCACTGAAATATGAATAATCTGATATAATCTGAAGTAAATAATGGATTATAATTAAAGTGATTTTATCATTAAGACAAATTCTGTTTGCTCAGCCATTTGCAGGTCACCATAGATTTTCCATGGGCAATCAGAAAGAGAAATACAGCTTTACATGCTAGCCATACAAAATATATGAATAGCTGACCATGTAATACTGTACACGGACTTGCAAGGGCTGGTCTTTTCACTCAACCTCCTCTGTACTCAGGGGCAGATTGGCCAAAGACCTTAGAGGGAAATTTCCTGGTGGGCCAATGCCCAGGGGGCCACCCAAGCCCTTCTCTCTGCCACTGGTAAGGTACATAATGAGCTCTCAGGGGTAATTAATGCTGTGAGAATCAGGTACTCGTGTACCCGGACAACGATCACATATGCCCTCCTGAATTCAACTGCTGTGACCCACATCTCACCTCTTAAGGCTACTTTTACACTCGCGTTTGGTGCGGATCTGTCATGGATCTGCACAGACGGATCCGTTCAGATAATACAACCGTCTGCATCCGTTCAGAACAGACCCATTTGTGTTATCTTTAACATAGCCAAGACGGATCCGTCTTGAACACCATTGAAGGTCAATGGAGGACGGATCAGTTTTCTATTGTGCCAGATTGTGTCACAGAAAACGGATCCGTCCCCATTGACTTACATTGTGTGTCAGAACGGATCCGTTTGTATTATCTGTAGCATAGCCAAGACTGATCTCTCTTGAACACCATTGAAAGTCAATGGAGGACGGATCCGTTTTCTATTGTGTCATAGAAAACAGATCTGTCCCCACTAACTTACATTGTGTGTCAGAACGGATCTGTTTGGCTCAGTTTCATCAGACGGACACCAAAACGCTGCAAGCAGCGTTTTGGTGCCGCCTCCAGAGCGGAATGGAGACAGAACGGAGGCAAACTGATGCATTCTGAGCGGATCCTTTTCCATTCAGAATGCATTAGGGCAAAACTGATCCGTTTTGGACCGCTTGTGAGAGCCCTGAACGGATCTCACAAACGGAAAGCCAAAACACCAGTGTAAAGTAGCCTAAGCTCCCTGCTCCATATCCCAATCAGAGACAACTGGAGGAGAAGGACAGAATATGGCATCTATTGATGGCAGCCACAAAGGGACAGCTTCTCGGGCAGTATATTGTGCTGCACTGTGGTATATGGTTCTGATGGAACGGTATTTTGTGATGTGGTGTTGCTGGCCCCGCCTAATTGTGTTGTCCCATCTTCTGTCAATTTCGATCCGCTTACAACATGAGGCCACTTTGAATTTTTTTTCCAGGGTGACTTTAAGTTCCCAATCCGCCCCTGTCTGTGACGCTCTTCAGAAGTCTTAAACTAGACTTTTAAGAGACCCTCCAGGATGCAACCCTGATGTTGGTATTACAGCCAGGATGTAGTGGTGAGTTTTCCCACCTTCTACATTGCAGCCGCTATTTTGCTTCCTTCCCTCCCTTGGTTTTGTAGAGTGGGCAGTGAGATTTCACCCTTGAGTATTTTGCCTTTTTTTTTCTGCTCCAAAATCCACATTGTATCTGTATCAAAATATATCTTTCTGCAGATATAATCCCTGTTCACATTTCCGTTTTTCACTGATGTGTGCTGTCCGCATTTTCCATGGACAGCACACGTACCCATTAATTTAAAAGGGACAACCTCTTCCTAACAAAGCTAGAACCAGCCCTGTACCTCACATGGATCCAGAGATCTCCCCATTCATTCCTCTGGTAGATTTATATCAAGCTGACAGCTCAAGGGGCGTGTTCATGCTCTCCCTATCACAGCTCAGGGGGCGTGTCCATGCTCTCCCTATCACAGCTCAGGAGGCAGTTGAAGGATGAAACCTTCTCAGTGAGCAGGTCAAAGAAATAAGAAAAAGAACTAACAGCAGGTGGCGCTATACAGATACATTTTATTGAATAACTCTGTGGCTATGCTAAATTAATTACAAGCAATTACAAAAGTATTGACATCCAGGTGCTAGTTTGAAAACTATTGAATATTTTTCGTGGGACAACCCCTTTTTAAATGTGTCTGTCCACATTTCAGTATTTTTTTTTTACTGACCTTGGGTCAGTAAAAAAATCACGGGGACATGCATTACTTTGATCCATGATGCTGACCAAGCATGCCCATTGAAGTCTAGGGGTCTGTGAAAATCACTGACACACATCCGTGTTGTGTTGTGTCTGTACTTCACTAAAGACTGATAGGAGATAAAAAAAAACGGACACGCGGACCAATCACGGATCCTTAATGGACATCTTCACGGATGAAATACATACACTTTTTTTCTCGGACGTGACATTGACACGTAAATGTGAATGAGGCCTTGCTTACCATTGAAATCCATGGTGGAAACCTGCAGCATAAATTGAAATACTGTAAATTTAATATCTGTACCACAGGTCGTTTTATGCAGCTTTTTGTTTTGCTGCATATGGATGAGATTTCTTAAAATTTCTTTTAATATGCTGGTACTCTTAAAGCACTGAAGATTTACACACGCAAATCTTTGTCGGCAAATACATACTGTATCCATGCCATGTGAACATACCTTAAAGGGACACTAACAGGCCTTCTGAGCATAATTAGCTCTTTATATGCCCCACTAGGTCTTATAATAAGTTTCCAATTCATATAAGTATTATCCCTGTGCGCATTGTAAAACGTTAAAAATAATCTTTATAGTCACCTGTCCTTTCTGCCCAAGGGGCGTTCTTTGTGCCGCATTTGTGCCCAGCTGCGTCCCAACTGCCGGATCCTTAGACACGCCCATCACATTAGTATTCACTTTGCTGGGCGGTATTTTCCTGTCCCCGACATTCGGAGATCCTGCGCATGCGCCCGGCACCCTCGCTCGCCGGGATCACATTGCGCCAAGTGAATACTAATGAGATGGGCGTGTCTAAGGATCCGGCAGTTGGGACGCGGCTGGGCACAAATGCGGCACAAAGAACGCCCCTTGGGCAGAAAGGACAGGTGATTATAAAGATTATTTTTAACGTTTTACAATGCGCACAGGGATAATATTTATATGAATTGGAAACTTATTATAAGACCTAGGGGAGCATATAAAGAGCTAATTATGCTCAGAAGGCCTGTCAGTGTCCCTTTAAAGGGGATTTCTAATTTGCATCAACATCATATAAAATATTAAATAATCATTTATGAAAGTAGCTGTGTTTTTTTAATTATTTTTTTTAGCTTTATTGCTTCTATCGCCTGTTCTTTCTTATTTCCTGTGATGTTCTATCCAGAGGGGAAGGGGGCAGTGATAGGGGAGTGTCTATGTAACTAGCTAGGTGGGAGGAGCTATAAACTAGCTGGGTGTTGTTAGGGGTGGTGCTGGAGCTGTGGCAGAGAAGGAGAAGTGCATCATGGGTTTGGTTGGATACTGCAACAGAAAGTGCTACATACAGGATGGAAAAAAAACATGGTGAACATGGTGAAAAAAGGTCATGAGAAACAAACAAAAAAAAAAGTAAGGTAAGTTGGACATGAGGTAAGCAACTCCATGACCAGATCTGTTAAAAAACCATAATAAACCACACATAGATTCTCTGGGATCTCAGGCCTCTATCAATTGATTTTGAACATTTTTCTAAGATATTATTCGCGATTCCATTTCATTTATTTGGGGGCATGTTTTCTGAATGACCCCTAGTTGTTCACTTGCCATACAATTATTCCCTAAAGCTCCTTTTCAGCTTTACTCAAAGCCGTCTAATAAAAGTGTCAGGATTGGAAATCGCCTTTATTTGTTCAGTGGGATTTGTGTTATGATAAGACGTGCCATATGGAAAACGAAGACATTTGTAAGGGTTAATGCCATATGCGCTGGATTTTCTCATCACGTAAACATCATTGTGGATAGAAGAATGCAACATATTAAGGTTTTATAATTCTGAGCATGGATAAAAAATGTGACTAAGTAAAAAAAATATTTTATGGGTAATACATTGTATTAGGCATGTATTGTATGGAAATCTATAGACATGAACTTCAGATGTTGTTGGGCGTAATACGTCATGTATGTAGTAGAAAAATAACAAGACATTAGTTCTGATGACTGTGGTGACTGAAGGACTCTGACGATCATTCATTCTTGAGAAAGAAAAGAGGACGGCAAAATTGTATATTTTTTCAGTGAACCCATTACAGTTTTTTCCCCCCAAGATGAGCATCACCAGATGAGCAGCTCAACCCTTCTACATAAATAACATTTATTTTAGCCGAGCTGCCATACAAATAACTTTTGCATGTCTTTGGCCATTTTAAATGTAACAAAAAATAATACATCCCCAGGCTTTATTTCCCTCATTGCTGTTAATGCATTTCCAGACTAGACATTTATGGCATATCCACAGGATCTGATACATGAAGTCCCACTTTAGGAAGCTGCCCTACATGAAGAATGTGTCGTCGTCCCCTCCCCCCAACTTCTGGTCCGCCTGGCAAGGCAACTGTCAACCACCACATCCAGGTAGAGAATGAATTGAGAAATGTCTTTGTAAAATCTTTTATTTTTGGGGAAAACATTTTAGAGCAACCAGCGATGGAACTGTCAAACAACTGGGAGGGGGGGTGGCACTGGTTGGCAATACTGTGGATGCGATAGTGCACTGGATGGGGCGACCTTGCCCATATGCTCTGGCATCCCCTAAGTTGTAGAAAAATAAAATGAACAAGTCCCCTGGATTGTAGACATGGATTAAAAAAATAAAAGGTAGGTTTCTGATTTGGTGCATGTTCCCTACAAAGCTATATGGTTATTTTAGAACTGATTTGGGAGCTGGAAGATTTCCTTTGATAGGGTTGTGTTATTTTGGTACTTTGATTGCATTTCGCTAGGATATGCCATCAAAGTCAGATAGGTGTGGGTCCCGACTCCCATTTATTTCTAAGGCTACTTTCACACTAGCGTTCGGCTGTCCGCTCGTGAGCTCCGTTTGAAGGAGCTCACGAGCGGACCCGAACGCCTCCGTCCAGCCCTGATGCAGTCTGAATGGATGCGGATCCGCTCAGACTGCATCAGTCTGGCGGCGTTCAGCCTCCGCTCCGCTCGCCTCCGCACGGACAGGCGGACAGCTGAACGCTGCTTGCAGCGTTCGGGTGTCCGCCTGGCCGTGCGGAGGCGAGCGGATCCGTTCAGACTTACAATGTAAGTCAATGGGAACGGATCCGCTTGAAGATGTCACCATATGGCTCAATCTTCAAGCGGATCCGTCCCCCATTGACTTTACATTGAAAGTCTGAACGGATCCGCGCAGGCTACTTGCGCACTTGCGCACTTGCGAAATTTTTTAAAGTTATTAATGCAGACGAATCCGTACTGAACGGAGCCTCCGTCTGCATTAATATGATCGGATCCGTTCAGAACGGATCCGATCAAGCGCAAGTGTGAAAGTAGCCTAAAATGGACAGCATGCTCTCCACTCATTTCTGTGGGAGTTCCACGCCTGATTTATCTCGACAAAGGTCAGTCTCTCCACATTTTTTGTGGACAGGCGAGTTCTTCTTGGGGTAACTATGGCCCCGCTGCACTAAACACCCGCTCTAATGCCACACTACAGGCCGGGCAGAACAGCTTTTCCAGGGCAAACTCTGCAGTTGTGGCCACAAATCCAGTTTGGCTGCCCAATAGTCCAGCGGATCTTCAATGTGGGGTGGCAGGGTGCTGTCTAAGTATGCCACCACCTGCTGGTTCAGGTCCTGCTCCAGGTCTAGCTGCTGCTGGTGAGTAGTTTCTTCACAAGGCGGGTGAAGAAAGCTGCTCATCAGAGACTCTAGACTCAAGTTGCTGCTGATGGAGCTGAAACTGCTCCTACCCCCCCCCCCCACCCTGCCATGCCAGAGGAACGTGAGCGCAGAGGGCCCCCTGGTCAGACCTGCGAGAGGATGGGCGATGGTTCAGATAGGCAGCGGCCAACTGAATACATAGGATGTCTCTATAGTAGTTCAGTTTGTCCTCCCTCTCAGTGAGTGTAAAAAAGGCCCCCATTTTGGACCGTAGCGAGGGTCCAACCAGGTGGAGAGACAGAAGTCATCCCTCTGCCGAATGCTGACAATTCGGCTGTCACTACACAAGCAAGTGAGCATGCGTTGGGCCATTTGTGCAAGTGACCTGGAGGGACTCCCTGCCTCCATCTCTACTGCATACTGCCACGGTGTGTGTGGGTCCTCTGCCTCGTCTTCCTCATCGCCCTGTAGCTCATGTGGCTGCTCCTGCTCCTCCTCTTTTGTCACCTGTGTACAAAAACCATCCATTTCACTACACATTGCTTGTGCTCCAATGTCCTCCTCCTCCTCCAGTTCAGCCCCCACAGGGCTCATGTGGCCGTGAGATCTAGGCTTTACGTCTCCAGTCCCCTGACCAGCCAGATTTACCAGCATCTGTTCCAGGACAAGAAGCAGTGGAATGACGTTGTTCATCCTGTAGTCTTGGCAACTGACAAATAACATGGCCTCCTCAAAGGGCCTGAGCAAATGGCAGGTGTCACGCTCTGTATAATAGGCGAGGTTGCAACATTTGATGTGCAATATGAAATATGATGTAAATCATGTAAAACCAGTAGACAGTATAATAAGTAAGACTTCTGATACAGCACTAATGTCCTACTACTAAAATAGCCATGGATGGTCTGAAGGACCTCGAAGTAAGGGAAGCTCATCTAGTGTTGGACTCGTATGTTCGAATAGTGGATATTAATTGTGAATATCGGCACTTCGAGAATTCGCGAATATTTAGAATATAGTGATATATATTAGCAATTTCGAATATTCTAGATTTTTTTTTCCTCAGTAACCTACTTGTTCCTCAGTAACCAATCTTGCTTGTGGGCCAATGAGAAGGCTGCAATATCTTTGTCTGAGCTTAGCAACATCCCTAGCAACCAATAGGAAAGCTGCCTACCCCTTACTATATAAGAACCTCCCCAGCAGCCCTTGTAAGCAGTATTTTGCAGATCTGAGAGAGACAGCAGTGTCATTGCTGTGCTCTCTGCTTTCCTGTGTCATTACATTAGCTAGTTAGTTAGCTTTTATATATAATAGTCAGTGTATGTTAGATAGTGATATAGTGTCGTTTCTGTGTGTAGCTGATAGGTTCTGCTGTCCATACATACATACATACATAGTGCTATGATGTCACAGGTTCACAACAATACTTAGTGCATCAATCACTCAGACCTGTTAAAATGTGAAGTTGCACGTATTGCGCCAAACTATTCGCATCATTAGTGCCGATTTTGCAATCGCGAATATATTGTAGCACTCTATCTGCATATAAAGCTATTGTAATGTTCTGCCGTGCCAACCATTTTCTACAGTCTCAGGAAACTTCTAGCAGCTTGAAAAATGTAGCTATAGTGACCCACGCCTATATTTTGCGTGCATTACGCGAATATTACATTGCCAATTTTTCGCGATCAAGAAAATAATCTCAAATTCGTGAATTTGCGAATATATGACAAATATTCTACCAAATATTTGCAAAATATTGCAAATTCGAATATTGCCCCTGCCGCTCATCACGAAGCTCATCAGCTGTAGCCAGGAGTGGGATTAAAATTTTTAACAGTTTCCCTACTCAATGGAGGACATGCGGCTTCGTGACACATATTTACATATACATACACCATATATATGCAACACACATACACATAAATACACCATATACATGGTACACATACATAAATACACTATATATACACTACACATACATACCACCCAGTTGTAATTTTAATAACTGGATCTGGAGAACTGAATCTTATGTCTGGTTGTTGCCCCTAAATGCCATTTAGATTAGCCTACGCACCATCAGACCTCATGTACACAGATGTATTACTGCCTTATTAAAGCTTTAAGTTGTAAGGGGACACACTGTGTCTTTATGTGACTAGTACCTCTGTATGTCTCTAATTTCATACAAAGGCATATAGAAGTTTTTCCTTTTTGATTCAACAAAAATTAATTTCAGCATGCTTGATCAGATGTTTTACAGAGATATGCTGAGTCATACAAATACACCATATGACACCACATAGAGTGTCTATGGCCTTTTTAGGACAGCTTACGCAGGCCACTTCAGTGGTAAATTGGACATTTCTATCTTATACCACTGGTCATAGGCTTGCAAATTTTTACAAATTCGTTAGTGAGCTCCCTTAAGGCCCCTTTTACACGTGCGAGTATTCCGCGCGGATGCGATGCGTGAGTTGAACGCATTGCACCCGCACTGAATCTGGACCCATTCATTTCTAAGGGGCTGTGCACATGAGCGGTGATTTTCACGCATCACTTGTGCGTTGCGTGAAAATCACAGCATGCTGCTCTTTGTGTGTTTTTCACGTTACGCACGCCCTATAGAAGTGAATGGGGTTGCGTGAAAATCGCAAGCATCCGCAAGCAAGTACGGATGCGGTGCGATTTTCACGCACGGTTGCTAGGTGACGATCGGGATGGGGACCCGATCATTATTATTTCCCCTTATAACATGGTTATAAGGGAAAATAATAGCATTCTCAATACAGAATGCATAGTACAATAGGGCTTGAGGGGCATCTCTTCTGTCTTTATCTGTGAGCAATAGGACCTTTAATGATGTCACTACGCTCATCACATGATCCATCACCATGGTGATGGATCATGTGATGAACCATGTGATGAACGCAGTGACATCATCAAAGGTCCTATTGCTCACAGATGAAGACAGAAGAGATGCGGGCTGCACGAACAAGTGGATTTGGGTGAGTAAAAAAAATGTTTTAACTTTTTTTTTTTTTACCCCTCCAGCCCTATTTTACTATGCATTCTGTATTGAGAATGCTATTATTGAAAATGCTATTTGTTATAAGGGGAAATAATACAATCTACACTACAACTAACCCAAACCTGAACTTCTGTGAAGAAGTTCGGGTCTGGGTACCACAGTCGGTTTTTTATCACGCGCATGCAAAACACATTGCACTCGCGCGATAAAAACTGAACATCGGAACGCAATCGCAGTCAAAACTGACTGCAATTGCGTACCTACTCGCGCGGGTTTGCCGCAATGCACCGGGACGCATCCGGACCTAATCCGGACACGACACGCTCGTCTGCAAAGGGCCTAACGGGTAGTTGACCTCATCTGGCAGAAGGATTCGTGCAATCCTCCATTTGCCATGCAAGTGGTTATTTTGCAGGACATCTTAAGGTTTAATATTGTTGTAGAATTGGTGCTTCTTTTGTGATGGCATTGATACATGGCTCTCTGAAAGTAATAACACGAGAAACCGTCCGGTGCTTCAGACTGCAACAATAGTGCCATAGAATGTTAAAAAGGCCTATTAACGGCCAAATCTAATTTTCTTTTATTTCTGTTGTAATGAATAAAGATCCAATTAACACTTACATGACTATGAATGATGAATATTATAGATGCAAAAAATGTAGGCCCAGAATCTAAAATACAAATTAGCTATAAAACAATACAGATGCTTACCATTATCTTCCTAATAAACTACAAAAGTGACACTGTTAAATATTAATATCGCCCTTAAGTCGCTTTCTGCCGTATTCTTAAAAATCATGCCTGCCGTAATACAAGAAAGTTTGGTTTATAAAGTCATTTGCATATAATAAGGATTATTTCTGCAATGGGTAGGAGATATAATGTTGTAAAAATGAGTTTAGTGGCTTTGGTTGATATCAGCTGCAATGTCACAATGCCTTCTGGACATCAGATCAAATTTGATGGAATTGTTGGTGACAATGGCATTCATACAAAGTTACTGTACCAACATTTGAATGCTATAAAACTTCATCCGATTCAGACCACAGATAACCTCAGATCTGACAGAATGCCCATTCTATTACAATTTTTAATAGTTCGCTGGGTCAGTCCTGCATTTTCAAGCATCATACAACCTGTGGATAACCTTTCCAGCATGTTTAAAGTGGAACCAGAGTGTCCCAATTCACTTAGCAAGCCCTTATGTGTTCTTTCAGACAAGTGATCTACCCCCGAGTGTAGAACGGGCATCAACCGGACTGAACACTTGTCCAGTAAAGTCAGTGGGTCAATTCTCATGAGTAATCTTCGCACATGGACCATGTGGTCCAGGGTGAAAATACTGCAGCATTCACCATCCAGCTTCAATTGTCCAGCAAGACTCAGAATGGGTCTGAATGAAGTACAAATAGCACATGGTAGCCATCAGTTTCCGATCTGTTTAAAAAGTCATCCATGTTTACCAGCCAGAGTACAGACAAGGTTTTCATATGTTTCATGTGCATAAGCCTTTAGACTTCTAAAAGAATAATTCAAGTAAATTTGGGCAAACAGAGCAAGTCTAGTGCACCACAGCAGGTTGCCGGTTGTGTGGTCCATGCTACAGAAATGCTGGTAGACCATATTGCGGGCCTACCACCATGATAAATTGAATGACTATGTGATCACTATGTGAAGCTGGCATTATGGAGATTAAAAGGGGCAGGTTGGGGGGGAAGCATACCTTAAAAATAACATAAAGGGAGCCAAAATGCATAAACCTGATATGTTGCACTGCTTCAGAAGATGTTAAGATATTGTTCTAACTGGACATCATGTTGTGCTGGAAACTGTTTCTGCTCTTGAGGGAGATACAGTAAATCTGATGCACAATGTGAGTGGTGTGTCAGTATCTCTCCCATGTGCTGCACGTGCCAGATTAATCATGCCTTGTTGATGAGTCTGGAGTACCATTTAAGTAGAAAAGTGGCAGAAAGTATTAGTACATAAGTTGCCATAACTGTGAAGTGGTATGTGTCAAGAAAAGCGCAGTATGCTTAAAAGATCAAAGCACCAAACAGGAGGCTTTCATAGAATATTTATATATATATATATATATATATATATATATATATATATTTAGAATATATATATTTAAAGGAGCTATTCCATGACTGATGTAAAAAAATTAAAATCAGACATCATATAGTGCATGACAACCTCTTACTAACAAAGCCAGTGTCACAAACCAGCTGGTGTGAACCACTGTGCCACGTGTCCCACCTCCTCTAAGGGCATTGTCTAAGTGTACCCCTCGATTCTTCACAGTACCCCTGATAGTGGTGATAGACTTTCCCGAGGGGTACACCAGGTCGCTACCTCTTGAGTAGGGAAGGCTCACTAGGCAGCTGGTCCAGGCGGACCAGGAGATACCTGGGTAGGTACCAGAAGTACAAGCATAGTCAGGCAGGCAGGGTCGTTACCAGGAGCAACAGAGTAGGACCGAAGGATGAGGCAGAGGCGTAGTCAGGCAGGCAAAAGGTAAGGGCAGGTGGCACAGGAACAGGTCAGGCAATCCGGATCGGCAACAGGAGAGTCAAGGCAAACAGGCAGGGATTAGACGAGTAGCAGAATCCAGGAACAAGGTATAAGTCAGGAGCACACAAGAGTATCAGGAACTTAGCAAACACAAGGACCTTGACACTGAGGCATCTGGGAAGGGGGCTGAGCCACTTAAGTACCTGCAGGAGATCCTGGGTTAATCAGCTAGGTCACATGATCCAACCCATGCGGCCCAGGGAGTGATGTGCGCCGTACTAGGGCAGTGTAACAAGAAACCAGCAGCAAGCATGCTGTGGCCAGGGCTGAGTGGAACCTGTGGAGCGGAATCCTCACCACCACAGAACATACAGCGATAGAGCCCAGGACTGCAGTGGTGGATGGAAGGATCACTGCTGAGTGCGGCGCCCAGGACCACAGCGGTAAGCAGGGGAACAGTGGCGTACTGCAGTCGCTGTTATAGCCAGAACCAGACCTGTACATCCATAGAATCCACATTCATTGCTGTAATAGCTAGGCTAGATGTTCTTCAGACTGGGAGATCAGGGGATGTTTTGTTTTTAGGGGGAGCATCCTTTCTACTACAGCTTTCTCCCTGTTACAGTCACTGTTTGTAACAGTAGATGGGGCTGTTGGCAGTTGAAGAATGGAACTGAGCACGTGCAACCACTTTGGTTGGTGGACATGCCCATTACTATACATCAGGGGGTGCCATTATAATGAAAAGGGACAACTACAGCATTTTTTTCTACAAAATTAACTAGCTTTTATGCAGAATGTTATTAAAGCAACAGGATTGCGTCATCATAAATATGTTCTTCCAGAGGATCTGTAGCTACCCAAGTGTTGCTAGCTATGGTGTCCTCTATTTGATGGACAGAGAGTTCTACAGAACATTAAAAAAAGCTGAAAAGGAACACAAATTGCTCCTAGTGCAGCAGTGTGAGTACATGAGTACAAAAATATTATTGTAGTCATATAGCTCTCATCTTTTTGTGCTGCATTAAAAGTGCAAAATGTTGAAGCACTTATAGTGATTTGCAACAATTCATGAAGACAGGTGATGTCCAGTAAGAAGCTTTCATTATTGATTAAATGTCGGCCAGATAACGCGTTTCATGGTTCCTCACACCTTCCTTAGATCAATGTGACATCAGTGTGTTATCCGTCAATATATAGAAATCACATGCTAAAAGTCTGCCTCTACATAATACAAAAGAATGGGCTTTGGACAAGTATCCTAAAATAACTGCTCTGTAAAAGTGTTTGTACGTCAGATCAATGGGTCATACTGGAGATCAATGGCTGTCAACACAACCCTGCCTACCAAATAAAGAAATCCGCTTCCTCTTGGAATATCTTAATATGTTTTATCAGGGAATACTAACTCTGTTACATTATCACTGTTTCTATTGTGTTCTCGTGACTACTTGACCTTTTACAGGTAGGTTGCATAATATATTGGGGAATTGTTTCACGAATACACAATTGGATAAATTACTTTTTCTGCAAATAGGAACAATAAAAAAAAAGGGAAAGAAAACCACAGGGGATCTACAATATAAAAGCTGCAAATTATTGGCTGAATTTCCACTTTGCCTATGGGAAGCAGGGTATAGGTTGTGTATTAATAGATGCAGAAAGCCATTCGTGTTTCGGCAGTTTCCATGTGGGGATTTATCTGGCTCATAAATAACTAGACATAAGGAGTAGTTTAAGGGGATTTTCTAAGTTCTGGAGAAAATACATTCAAAATTAAAACTGCAGCAAATCTTATAAAATAACTAAAAAATATTGGTAATACTCCCCACCCTACTCCAGTGAAGATGCTCCAGCAGTCCTCCCAGTCTTTGGTGAAATGACTGGCACAGTCGCGGTTACATGCCATACTACTGGCATCATGCCTCCCTTGTTGAGTGGTGATGCCAATAATAGGGCATGTTTTTGTAATTTTACAACGTAGAACATTGCTGCTGTTTGTATTTTTTCAAAGGTCAGATAACTTTAGTGTGAAGACTGTATGCTCAGGGGCAAACATACTATGGAGGTAGCTCCCGTCGCTGCTATGGAGATAGGGGGCTGCATTGTAGTTGCTCTCCTCCTCACTGTCATGTATAGTGAAAGCCTGTGCATGGGTGTAGTTATCACAGGTACAGCCATGTTAGCAAAGAAGGAGGTGGTAAAAATACTTTCATTATGAAAATGGGTGCACCAGGATCTTCTGTTACAGATGATGGCGTAAAGCAGCACCTGAAACGGGCATCATTGGTATCCTTGATCTAGAGCCCCCCCTATTGTCCATGTATGTCAGTGTACACTCATTTACACAGGGCTCACATCTATTGTATGTAAAGTTCACTGCGGGGGAGCTCCTTGTAACAACCAATGAAGTTGCAGTTCTGATTTTCCACAGGGCCTCTGACAAATGAGAGATGGAATTTGATAGGTTTCCCTGACAGCAACTTCCATATGTTGCACTTTGATAACCCCCCCCCCCCATGTCAGTCCTTGATAGGTGTGTTCATTTGTGTAAAATCAGTATTCTCAATTGTATTTTTGAACTTATTATTAATACTTTATATAAGGGATGAAGATGATGGTATTATATGCACAAATGACAATAATAATTTGATTTCAGGAGTTTTTGATATTGATGGGCTATCCTTAGGCTAGGCTTGTGATGAGTAACCTCTGGCACTCCAGCTGTGGTGAAACTACGACTCCCAGCATACTCCATTTATTTCTATGGAGTTCTGAGAACAGCCAAACAAGTGTACATCTTGGCAGTCATAGTTATACCACAATTGGAGTGCCGGAGGTTAGCCATCACAGGGCTAGGCTATCAATATCTAATTGGTGAGATTTCAACTCTCAGGACCCCATCGATCAGCTGATTGAAGTGTCTGTGCTCCGCCCCTTCATTGTTTACCATGCACAGCTCCATACAGTGTGTAGTGGCTATACCTGGTATTGCAACTCAGTCCCATTCACTCAAATGGGACTGAGTAGCATTGAGCCAGAATGGCCCCTTCGTACAGCCCATCATTTGGGATGCAAGAATTGGATTCCCACCAATTTCAAATTCCCAAAGATAGGCCATGGATATATTAAGAACCATACATTTTTACTATTTTCCTTTTGAGGGTCAACTCCATTTTGTACGTAGATAATTTTGTCTATTTCCATAGAATATCATGGTATATACCATCAGAAAAGTTCCACATTTCGGCAATAAATTGAATTTCTTGACTTTCTTCCATTATAGCAGTAGTCTGACCTGGAGAACACTGTAAGAGGGCAAAGTGTAATAAGCACTTTCCCCACATTGCAGGTATATATTTATGTCCACCCCTCAGTGTGTTGCGCATAGTATATCACAGAGCTGGTGTCACGTTGAGGAAATAGTTAGGGGTTTGGACTTGCATTGAGGTAGGATCTTGTGTACTGTCAGTCATCCTAGCAGCCAAGCGGACGCTATGGAGCCAGTAACTGCAGACTCAGCACCATTGTGTGCAAATGATGAGGAATTGGAAGTATAATTGGGAGAAAACACAATGATGGATATCCACAATTCATCATACAGCTGACTGCTATCTGGAGTAGGCAGCCCTATCTAATTCAAACAAAGGCTGACTGGGTATATTTGAATGCTTCTGCTGCCGGAGAAGCGGTGTGGTTTCTTTGACAGAAATAACTTGAATGCTTTTCTATCCAGTAACAAGGAGAAAGGAAAAGAAAAGCTTACCGCCCGTCAAGTATACAAAGTATTTTAATGGTGTGGTTATGAATGCGCATTGTGCACTAAATATGTCAAATTCACATGGCCCAGTGCTGATTTGTTTAGATGTTTTCGGCTGCTCCTGACTTGAAAGCTGATTTGGGATTTTAGAAAAGTAGATGCAAAATATCACCAATTTATAAGCAATGTTTATTCTCGGGAACGTACAGGTCATGTCTTTTTCCTTGGACAAATATTCTGATTCTATTAAATTATGCTAAGCTCAAGTTTCAATGATAGGAGAGGCACTTGCATCTGTAAAATATCGACACTAGTGGTTCTATTATAGCGATATTATAGGTAACAAATATGGTAAATATGGAAAAGAATACAGATCACTGCAGATACCTACGTAATGTTATTTTGTATCTTTTACTTTTTATTGCCTTGATAAAAGCCTCAATATAATTGGTTTGGAACTCAATGCCAGGGCTGGCTTTACGTTGGGTTATACCTTCTCTTGGCGCTCCTCCAACCATATGGTATACTCAGTATACAAAAAACCATAACATGAAACACAACATACTGTGTAAAATATTGAAGGTTCCGTAGGCGGCGCTCACCTGGTCAGTCTTGCGATGGAAGCATGGACTGTGCTTGGAAAGGGCACCAGTTGCAAGCTATTTACAAAGGAAAATGAAGGAGAAGAACCTCAAGACTAATGAATCTTTTGATGCATGTGTCTTTACAGAGGAAGAGGTTCTAAGTCAACTGTCTAAAATTAATACAAATAAGTCACAGGGGCCTGATGGGATACACCAAAAGCTATTAAAAGAGCTCAGCGGTGAACTAGCAAAACCATTAACAGATTTATTTAACCAATCACTGGCAACAGGAGTCGTCCCAGAAGATTGGAAATGAGCAAATGTTGTGCCCATTCACAAGAAAGGTAGTAGGGAGGAATCGGGCAACTATAGGCCAGTAAGCCTGACATCAATAGTGGGGAAATTAATGGTAACCATACTTAAGGAGAGGATTGTGGAACATCTAAAATCCAATGGATTGAAAGATGAAAAACAGCATGGGTTTACTTCAGGGAGATCATGTCAAACTAAACTTATAGATTTTTTAAATTTGGGTGACTAAAATAATAGATGGAGGAGGTGCAGTAGACATCGCTTATCTAGACTTTAGTAAGGCTTTTGATACTGTCCCACATAGAAGGCTTACCGATAAAGTGCAGTCTTTGGGCTTGGACTCCCATATTGTTGAATGGATTAGGCAGTGGCTGAGGGACAGGCAACAGAGGGTTGTAGTCAATGGAGTATATTCAGACCAAGGTCTTTTTACCAGTGGGGTACCTCAGGGATCTGTTCTGGGACCCATATTGTTCTGGGACCCAGCGAAATTGCAGAAGGCCTCAATGGTAAGGTGTGTCTTTTTGCTGATGACACAAAGATTTGTAACAGGGTTGATGTTCCTGGAGGGATACACCAAATGGAAAAGGATTTAGGAAAACTAGAGGAATGGTCAAAAATCTGGCAACTAAAATTTAATGCTGATAAGTGCAAGATAATGCACCTGGGACGTAAAAACCCAAGAGCAGAATATAAAATCTGTGATCCAGTCCTAACCTCAGTATCTGAGGAAAGGGATTTAGGGATCATTATTTCAGAAGACTTAAAGGTAGGCAGACAATGTCATAGAGCAGCAGGAAATGCTAGCACAATGCTTGGGTGTATAGGGAGAGGAATTACCAGTAGAAAGAGGAAGGTGCTCATGCCGCTTTACAGAGCACTAGTGAGACCTCATTTGGAGTATTGTGCTCAGTACTGGAGACCATATCTCCAGAAGGATACTGATACTTTGGAGAGAGTTCAGAGAAGAGCTACTAAACTGGTACATGGATTGCAGGATAAAACTTACCAGGAAAGATTAAAGGACCTTAACATGTATAGCTTGGAAGAAAGACGAGACAGAGGGGATATGATAGAAACTTTTAAATACATAAAGGGAATCAACAAGGTAAAAGAGGAGAAAATATTTAAAAGAAGAAAAACTGCTGCAAGAGGACATAGTTTTAAATTAGAGGGGCAAAGGTTTAAAAGTAATATCAGGAAGGATTACTTTACTGAGAGAGTAGTGGATGCATGGAATAGCCTTCCTGCAGAAGTGGTAGCTGCAAATACAGTTGATAAGTTTAAGCATGCATGGGATAGGCATAAGGCCATCCTTCATATAAGATAGGGCCAGGGGCTATCCATTGGCAGACTAGATGGGCCAAATGGTTCTTATCTGCCGACACATTCTATGTTTCTATGTTTCTATATAAAAAGTAAGACGGGATGTCCAGCTTCCAAAAAAAGACGTTGTTCTTCATTCCAAAAATGACACAGGATAAAAACAATCCAACACGGCAAGCAGGTCTACATGTTTCGGATGCTCTAATACTGATCCTTATTCATGACCAAACAAGTCATGAATAAGGATCAGTATTAGAGCATCCGAAACATGTAGACCTGCTTGCCGTGTTGGATTGTTTTTATCCTGTGTCATTTTTGGAATAAAGAACAATGTCTTTTTTTGGAAGCTGGACATCCCGTCTTACTTTTCATAATGTGTAAAATATTGTATGGACCAAACAAAAGTGGCATGCGTTGGGCAAATAACATTTTCATACCTGGTAGATGCCTAAACAACAATGCCTTGCAGAGCTGCCACCACCATGCACTGCTAAAATGATAAATTATACAGTACCTAAGTGCCAATGTCACACAAGGTAATACCACTATACACTGCCTATATAAAATCTCCATACATAAAGTAGTCTAATAACTATTCAATTGATATTAGGATGTGTGATGGTCACAAGGTTTTGTTGCCAAGGCATCTAAGGTGGTCCTTTTTTCATGTACAGCTGAAGAGTCCTGTGGTAGTGTGACCGCACAAGTCACACATCTAAACAAAGTGATTACAGCATTACACAAGGACGCTTGTTATACTGGTGGCCTGTGCCCACCTCTTCACTTCTTCTGGTGGGTACAGCCGACAGAGCTCTGACCTGGTCTCCCCGCTGTTACTTTTGGCAGATCGGGCCACCAAAGTAGCACAGCTCTGTCCAATCCATGCAGGCTGAGGCCTGCTCTGCTCCTCAGCACCTGTAGGGCGCTTGTGCTTCCTCAGGATCTTAAAGGGCCTGTTCAAACCTTAATCTTCCCTAGCCTATGGCTGGACACCTCATGGTATTTAAAGCATCTGTCCCTGTGGGAAAGTGCCTGAGCAACAGATGTTAGTTAATTCATTTTCTGCAAAGATGGGCCATTGTCTTGTTTGTCTGCCTGTGTTCTGATCTCTGTCTGTTTCTGGATTTGACCTTTCACTATGTGACCTGACCTCTGCCTGTTTCTCGTTTTGACCCTGTGCTGCCCTCCTTGATCTTTGTACTTTTATTGGATTGCTTGAATGCTGCCTTCCCAGACCTCAGTTTGATTACTAACTATCCTTGTACCTGATCCTTCAATGCTCTCCACCAGTGTCTCTTGACTCCAGTGGGACAGCAGCCATGGAAAGAAGACTACTTCAAGAGGTAGCAACCTCCCCTGCAGCGAAGTTCAGACTCTTTTTATAGTGGCTAAAGGATGAAGACCAGAGGGACCACTTTGATAACGCCCTTAGGAGTAGCCCTAAGTCAAATCTGTTCAGTGGCACAGTGGATCCACATCCGCTTCCATAAGAATGCTTACCAATTCTGATGCCAATACCTCTCCTTGCTGTGTTGAGTAATTTGGTGTTGTATTTCTGCTACAAGTAACTTATTCCGAGATAGGTCTCACATTTCCAATTTGATAGAGAGTTGATTATACTGGAACCATTACCACGCAATGTCAGCTGTGAGGTACATAAAAGTCTCAGCTGTATCAACCTCGGTGCAACATGCATCTTTTTTCCAGTCAACAAGATTTATTGAAGTAGGTATACCAGGTGAAAATAATTTGATGGGTAGTGATGATGTATGATATCCCTGTACAATGTTCTCTTATTGTGTATGGCACAAGCTTCATATCTTGTTATTGGATAGTTGCAGTTTAAAGCTACCATGAGCATAATGCTCATAATGTGTATTGTTAAGAAAATTATGGTTATGGATGCTCATTCTTATGAAAATTCCAGCTTTGTGCACCAAAATAAATTAACACTAAGCAGAAGGAAATGAGGTTAATATAGGAAATTAAACTGCAATATCATAAATGCATTGACACTGGGTTTCATAGCTTAGTTCTGCATAGTTTTTAGAAACCTTCATTGTATATGGGCAGGATGCTAAAGCAAACTGAGATTCAGTTATGTTATGTGAATTTGTTTGCTGTCTTTATGATTATATAGGTTACGCTCTTGGTGGTCTCTCTTTAATTTATATCCTGTTGCTTATAAGTTATGAACATATTTCATGGTGCTGATCAGAGGTTTTCATAACTCACATCAGTCCCTGTTCCCAGTAGGCTCACAATCGCATTACTTTATGTCTAATACACACATAGTAGCACTATAAAACCTAATTTCATAGGCTGTCAGGCTAGTAGGGATGAGCGAATTTCTTAAAATACATTTTGTTCCAATTCAGCAAAGAAATTAGATTCAGGTACGAATCAATTCTACCCAAATTGAAATAAAGATTATACCCCCTCCCTAACACGAGAGAGAGACCTGCAAATTAGCTTTTCTTCTAAAAGGAGGGGGGGGGGGGAGAGCTAAGTCGGCTAGGTGAGAGGCCTTGCCTATACTCACTCACTCTCACTCATTCTTCCAAATCAAATATAAAAAAATTCTGATTCTAACAAAACCGAATTTGTTGAGAAATTCGAAACAAATTTCAATTGAGTAGAATCATCTGTAACCCACAGCTGTGTTGGAGCCTGAGTCCGATTCCGCCTATTTTGCATGTTAAAATAGCAGATGTGGTGACGGAGACCAGACAAACTAGATGCAGTTAGTGTTCATCATGTAACAGATTTGGCACTGCCTCCATTTCAGTTCTGCTCCAATAACACCACGCAACAAAAAAAATAAACTTTTTGTCTGCTACTGGGCAAAAACCATTTGTCCTATACTAAATCTAATCAGAATTATTGTAACACGTCACGAAATGTTGCTATGCATAAGTATGCCTATATGAATTAAGCACTTGGAAAGCATTGAATAATTTTGAACAAAACAAGTTTTACTCCAACATTTACCTGATCTACATTAAAGTTTGCGTAGTAAACAGTGTATGAAAATGTAATGGAATAACAAAATTTCAAAGTCTGGTTTTTAGTTTAAAAGTCTAACTTGAGCAAGGCCCAGTACTGTTAAAAGTGCTTCAGGCATCTGCTTTTGCATTTGTGAACGGTCATATTTTCCCATTGCAAAAAACAGTAGTAGTCCCCCATCATGTTGGGATTCCAGCGGCCTTGATACCTGTTCTCCATTGTAGAAATATCTTTATGGAACCGCTCTCCATGTTCGTCACTAATGTGTCCCAAATTGGGTGGGAAAAAGTCAAGATGGGAATATAAGAAATGCACTTTCAATGACATTCGGCAGCCAAGTTGTTCATATGCTGTAAGCATGTTGTCTACTAATTCAGCATAGTTTGCATCTCGTCTGTTCCCAAGGAAGTTCTGCACTACTAGCACAAATGCATCCCAAGCTGCAAGACGCACTCGCTTTGTCAGATTCTTGCGTTGATCATAAGTAGTGCCACATATGTAGCAGAAATTGTCTGGATCGTTAACACATTTGTGTTTATTCATCTTAAGTTTCAAAACTGATAGCATAATAACAGATCACTTTTATCAAAATCTGTCCAGATTGCGTCCGAACAGGTCTGGACATGTCCATTGGAATATCTCCAATATCATGCATTAATATTATAACTCAATAGGCTTTGCATGTATAACTTCAAATCTAGACGTGTCAGACAAATTCCAAGTTCATATTTGGAATCGGCGCGCTCATTTTAGTAAAAGTCACATGTTTTTCTCCCAGTAGCAAAATCATTGTTGCGCGGTGTAATGAATCAAAAGAATGGAAATGAAAAGTAGTATCTGAGTAGTAGTATCTGAACATAGCCAGACAGTAAGAATTTGGCATGGGAGGAATCCAAGATATCAAAATGAAACCTACATGAACACAAAACAACTTCTCGCAGATGTTGGCCGTGATCAGATTCAAAACCATGATCCTATGCTGCAACACAACAATGCTTACCTTTGAGCAACCATGTTACCCTTGGAATGTGTGTTTTAAAAAAGGCATTTCTATCATGGGAAGAAGCCATATCCTTAGCTAACAGTGCACCACATGGGCGAGGTTCTCTCCCCACTTTGTCTGTTTCCTGCTGACTGCTGCAAAAAGAGCAAGAGGGCATAACACAAGACACAATAGACTCAAAGTGCACGCTGGGAGGGCTCTGTTATAGATTTTGCACTGGGGTACAGAATGTTCAAGTTAGTCCTCCGGCTAGAGGGAAGGGGTTAGGTCAAGAATTTGGCATGGGGGACGGGGTGGCATTTCAAGTTTTACCTCAGGCAGCAGGAAGGCTATGTGCTCCCCTGCCCCTGGTCACAAAGCACTGAGGGAAGGGGGGCCCAAGCTGAACTCTTCCAGTAGGGCCCATAAGCCTTCACCGACGCCCCTGCATACAGTATGGTATGACTTCATGTGGAGGGATGGCAATGAGTCAAGGTTACTCTGTAAAGAAGGATTATTAGAAAGTGTCCACTGTGAATTGTTCCACAAAACAACACAGTTGAAGTGAAGTAGACCCACATTTCAGCTGACGAATCTTCAATAACTTTTATTCTATCAATGGATAATGATAGGGACATAGAGGGGTTCATAGGTAGCAGGTGTCCTGGTGATAAGTGATGCTTCAGGTAATTTTTCATAATAAGCAACCATGTGTATGTACATTAGAAATAACATTTCTGGCCATTATGACTTTTTTTTTTAGCAGTTTTTTTCTCTGCCTTTAGACTATAGGTCAGGGGGGCACATTGTCACATGGGGAAGAATGATCACTACCTCAGTTATTCCTTTCACAGTCCCCTCATTATTGGTAGCCCATTCCTAATTACTCAGAAAGATGTGCTGACGGTTATCACACATCTTTCATCCCGATAAAATATGCGAATCAGCCAACAAACGAGTGATTCCTTGTTTATCGACTGATTGGCGGCACAATTATACAGGCCAGTTATCAGTAGCGTTCCTATGAACACGTATTCCCTGTAATTGTCCTGAATATCATGCAGTGTGATAGGGGCTTAAAGGGGTTTGCCGGTAAAATGTATTTTTTAACCAGTTCGTGCAGCATGGCACCTGAAACAGTAGACCTGTTCCGGTCCTCCATGCTGCCTCCACTGTCTCCATCTTCTGGTTCCAGCCCTGTTTACATGGTCATGGTCATATGTACTCCTCCAGCCAATGACTGGCTTCAGCAGTGATGTGGCAACAAGCCGCATGTCACCGCTGTAGTCAGTCATTTGCTGGAGTGGTGTATGTCACTATGTCCATAGCCAGCTGGATGTAAACAGTGCCAAGACCAGAAGATGGAGACAGCGGGAGCAGAATAGAGGAAAGTATGAATCGTCTGTTTCAGGGGTCATGCTACAGGAACTTAAATAATACAAATATTTTTTACCGGAAAAACCCTTTACAAGGACATGGTCCTTTTTACCGGAAAAAAAAACTTTAAATGGCAACGTTTCCATCCTGTCTCCTATTCATAAATTAGCGCTTTCCTTCACTGCAGAGGACGGCTCTCACTGGTTATTACCGCTTCCTGCCCCCAGTTAAAGGTGCCCTGCACTATCCCGTGCTAGCGCAGAAGGTACTTTTGGTTAACCCTTTAATGACAATTTCTGCATATGCATGCTACCATGGTCCCTGCCATCAGAGAGGCTGGGGCTTTTTCCTATAGTGTGCAAGCATGGCCACCGCTGCAGAGTGGTCATAACCATGGAAATTTGATGGAAAACTGAATCCAGACAGCAAAGGAGTCAATATATAGACAATCACAATACATTAGTAAGTGCCCTTGTATTAACTTTGTCTACATGAGAATATATTCATCCTAATCTCATTGGTTAACCGTAAAGTTTTCAAAATGTAAAATATTCAACACTAACACTGGCCATACATACACACATTAGATGTATCAGTCAAACCTGCCAATTTCGACAAGAATGGATGCCCATTTACTGTGTATGGGGGGCCCCGACGGCAGATGTCAGGGGAGAAAAGGATCAGGCAGCTATCTAATCTGTATGGCCGCCTAACACTAGCTGTGAACCATAGCTTTTTCTTACATCGTTCGGGTTCCCAGCTCATGGACCCCCATAGATGTCTTCTGATACGTATCAATGATATGTCTGGCTCAGTAGAATTATTTTGTTAAAAGGTGGTGCATGAATTTACTTTAGAAGAAGCTTTCATCTTTTAATTACAGTATGTCTGCCCTATGCTAAGTTCTAGAGTATAAAAAAACTGAGTGGTCTGAGCATTTCCTTTTACCAGTGACCCATGAGTACAAAAGCTCCTAAGGTTCATACAGCGATCATCTTTTCCCCAGGGATTATGCTAATAGCCATTCGTTAGTGAGTGCATATTCATTTTTGCCTTGCTTATCATTAAAAGATATTCAAATGAACATTACTCCTCTGTTCTTTATAAGCAGGTGATAAGCCTATGAGAGGGTGAAAAAAAATCAAAATTGATATTGCACAAAATGTAGCAAGTATGAAAATAATAAAATGATCACTTCCACACTAATATGTAATGATGCTTGGGCCTCAATCCAGGTGCTACTTTTCCTGCCCCGTGTACCTTGGGGTCTGATTTGCCTTTTCTAGTTATCCTGTAGTGCGGAAAGATGCGACCGCACACTGATTGGCTTGCAGATAAACTGTCGGATACTCAATCGGTATTGTGCTCAAATGCCAAAAATTGTAGTACTTTTAATACTTGTGCACAATACCCATTGGCTGTTAGACCATTGCCTCAGCAGCCCTCTGTCCAGTGTGTAATTGCATCTCTAGATGCGAGATTAGGAGGGGGGGGGGCGTATTTTAATTAAATTGGTCCGTACTCTTAGCACATAATACCGTATATCTTCTATAATGTCAAAAATATTTTTACTAAAGATGTTTTTGCATCTATACTCTTAGACTACGTTCACATTAACGTTTTGAAATCCGGCAGGCAATTTGAATTCTAATTGAGAAAGTCAGCGAAAAGCCTTAAAGAAAAAATACAAGAAATCCAGTTGCTCTGACTTATTACTACTGATATTCCATGACCTGGACGAATGAGATTAAGAATCTTTACAGACTACTAAAAAGTTTGAAAAGTTTTTGAATTTGACAAATAGTTTGATACAAATTTTCTAAGCCTATAAAATACGGTCTTGGTTCAATGTATTTGGCATAGCGTGAAATACTGATGCGTTTTGAATCCAACTTTATTCAAGAAGCAATTTTATGATATTCATTTTGGGGAACTTGGAAGATAAAATTGAAGATTTAAAGGCATAGTCAGGTGTGATGCAGCATGTTTCTGTGTCATCAAAACCAAGGTTGTATTTAAGATAAAAAAAGATCTACAAATTTTTTATTTTGCACCCCTTTTGTTCCCCTTTGTGTCTGGAATGTAGTATTTGCTGCGACCGTGCTGTAATGTATATAATAGTAATATAATGGAAGGACCAGGCCTAAGACAAAGAATTTTCAGGGTGGTTACCCCACCATGTATTTTGAAGTGTTTGAAAATGTAAATGTAATTTATTAAATTTCGTAGAAAATATTTTAATAATATTGTAATAACTAGTGTCTGATTCTATTAATATATATGGATTGTTTCAGGGATCATCTGGCACTACGTAGAAAACCGTCATTAATGAGACTTTCGCAGCAGTTTTTGATGCAGGTTTATGAAGTCAGAAGTGGATCCAGCTAAATGGAGAAGTATAAGTCCTTCCTTTTATATTTCTCATTCCTTTCCTACCCACTTCTTGCTTTGGCATCAAAAACTGCCAAAAAAATGATGTGGCAGTGGTGATAGTCATTATATTTTTCTTCTCATGAAAGGTGGTCGTGAAGCTATATGTCTCTATGGAGTGAATAGGCACAGGCCGATGGCATCATTTACCATCATCTGCCCCTACACTCCATTCTGACCTGGCATATTCTTAGAAAAAGACCGGAGTTTTAGACGCCGGTCTTAATAACCCGTATATCTGGAGGTGGATCCTCCGAAGTTATGAAGAGGTGCGGGTCTTTACATAACTTTGGCGCATCCAGTGCAAGTCTAAATGTAATGCTTCCTTGCTGTCTTACATTTAGACCATTTTGTACACCTAAAACAGGCGTAGAAAATTATGAATAAGACCAGCCTGCCAGCCCTTCCCCGCCCACTTTTTTACACCTGGCGTGAGCGGGGAAAAGTCGCAGATTGCGGCGCATCTAACCGTTGCGGCACAATCTGTGCCAGAAATACACCTAATATAGGAGTATTTCTAATATTGAATGGCCTTTATAGTGTTTTAGTATTCTTAAACTGGCCATATACACAGATTAAACATTGGCTGAATCCACCTATTTTAGCAAGAGCAGCCGACCATCTTGTGTACAGGGGACTTCTGACTCCCAGTCTTTTTGTTCTCTGGGAGATAAGCCGCAGTCAGGGGTGTCCGGCAACAGCTTTCTCTCCATTTTCCCATTCAGGACACATGAGAGCTAAGCCTGCTTATATGTGAAGGAGTCAGGAGAGGCAGCTGTAGGCCAAACAAGTATTTGGCTGCCAACGATCTAAGGCCTCACGCACAACAATACACATACCGGCCGTGTGCATGCCTCATTTATTTTGTGGAACTAGTAGTAGAAATACCTATTCTTGTCCGCAACACGGGATAGACACATGGATGTGGACAGCACGCAGATGACATTTATGTGATGTCCGCATTTTTTGTGGTCCCATAGAGATGAATGGTTCCACGTCCGAACCACGGATCAAACACGGACCCAACATACATTTGTGTATATGAGGCCTAATGTGTCTGAATGGCTTTAGACTTTAAACTTTATGTAATTTCTTGGTTTCACACACAGTAGGACAGATTTACTAATCCTGTGTAATAGTGGAGTCTGAATAAGCACTAAAGCTTGAAATATAACATTCACTATGTATAACGCACTGTACATGTAATACCCTTTCCTCTGTTGCACTTTTGTGGAATTTTTCTTTTACTCAGCATGCCATGAGTATGGCGTTTTTCTGGTGTTTCCCACAGGATTATCTATAAGACATCATAAAAAAGCATGTATAAAGATATACTAATAAAATAGCCACCCAAAACACTACTATAAAATGGCATTACAATACACACAATACATGCCAGTAAATGAGACTGTCTGAAGGAATCCTAAGAGGTGTAAATACCACCTGGGTAGGTCAATCCATTTTAGTTGCTGTTGGGTAATTAAAGGTTGTGTGATTCATAATAAAAAAATTAAAGGGGGGTTTCCAGGTCAAATCAACAATATCTGATTGGTGGGCCTCCAACTCTCAGCACTGTTGGAAGGGGCTGTGGGGCTCAGACAAGCACTGCAGCCTCTTCCTTGGCCTGTGCTGCCATGTCTGTCAGTCATATGGCCTTTCTGCAGCGGAATCTCATTCTAGTGAATGGGATTAAGATGCAATAGCAAGTGCAGCCGCTATACAATGATTGACGCTGTGCTTGGTATATTATGAAGAGGCTGCAGTACTTGACTGAGTGTTGCAGCCTCTGCAAATAGCTGATGGGGTATTGATGGACGTGGATGTATACAGCCCTGAGAATATACTACAAGCTATACCATCCTCATAAAGGTGCAGTTTTAAAGAGTTTCTTAGGTTTAGGAATATTCTCAGACATTAAAATATACTAGAAAATGACGTTGATGATAAGAGTTGGGACCCCCACATCCCCTATATAGTAAATGTATATATGCATGCACTCCTTTGTGCAGTTTATAGGTAGCCCTCTTGTTTCTTAACTAGTGATGAGTGAAATTCAATTCCAATTCAAAACGCGGTTCTATCTGTTCACAGTGCAGTTCTCTCCCAGATAGCGAAATATGGATTTACGCAAGAATGGGAGCTGCTAAAGTCTCTCTTAATACAATCTATCACAGACAATAGTACTCTGCAAATGGTGGCTGTAATGTCCACTGCGGAATACAGGGTCTTGATCGCATGTGTCTAAGTATGCAAGGGGTCTTAAAGGGGTTGTCCGGGCTTTTAGTATTGATGACCTATCCTCAGTATAGGTCATCAATATCAGGATAGGTCATTAATATCCGACACCTGGCATCCCCGCAGATCAGCTGTATAAGGGGATGGCACTCGCAGTGTGCACATGCCATCTCCTGTCTCTCTTCCTGTCATCTTCTGCTGTCTATAGCCATACAGCTGATCAGCGGGCGTGCCGGGTGTCAAACCCCCGCCGATCTGATATTGATGACCTATCCTGAGGATAGGTCACCAATAGTAAAAGCCCGGACAAACCCTTTAACAGTATCTATCCACTGCAGTAAGACCTGAATAGCTGTAGTCACAGATTACCGTACTGCCTCCTATACTTGGCCTTACAGATTCCAAATTCTCCTTTTTTCCCTCTTTCTATTTCTGTTTTTCTGTAGATCTTGTAGAGATCTGTTAGTCTCTGGAACTTGAGGCCCGATACAAAAGACCAATGCCATGTGGACTTTGCTTCCTTCCCCTTTGAAACTCCAGCCTAGACTAAAATTTAGGGGTGGGACCAGCCCACATATAACTTCCTACGAGGGCTGACCTGGGGGGATTTAAACCAGGTTTTACTATCCGCACATACTATACTGGTGCGATAAATAACATAGTATACAATGCATCACATAACATTAAAGAACACACTTATATGCAGATATCCCCAGCACTGGGGTACTGCATATGCAACGCATTTCAAGCTCTTTAATACCAAGACAGCATAAGCAACCTTACAGTAGCAATGACATGGCTTCTGGGGGGGGGGGGCGACGACAAATAGCGTCTTCAGAAACAAACTGCACATTGAATTCTTTTTATTTTTTATTTTTTTTAAAGGTCTGAAATAATTTTGCTTTTTGGCTGCAATGCCTGCTTGTGTTTGCTGTGATCCTCCTCCTTCATCTTATACTATTATACTATTTTGAAAAAGTTCTCCTGAATTGAATCATCAAAAAATTCTGAATAGATCAGAATTTTTAGAAAATTCTGGATGATTTTTGGAATCTACTTGTTCTCTATCCTTGACTGTTCTGCCTGGTTCTGCCTGTTAAAGAGCTTGCTTTGGGATCTCCCTGCAGTGCTTTAAAGCCCTTTGTAATCCAAGTTAAACCTGTCCTGTCCATCTGATGTATAACCCGGAGGGGGTGATCGCAAAGCTGATATTAACAAGACGACTTTAGAAGCAATTGGGTTCTTAAAAGATCCACGTGGATGAAATGTGCTAACATCCGTCCGTGCTGACTATAAGCAGGCTTCCTGATCCCATCAAAAAGCTGCAGGATTTCATTAACCCCTTTTTGCTTTATCTCAACTGACTCTAGCGGGTGATTAGCGGAGAAAGACTGCCGCCTTCTCATGCTGTGCCAGCCAAGTGCATGTTTGTGGGTCACCAGAGACCGTGTTTTAACAAGCATCCTTTTATTGTCCTGCTATTTGTAATGATAGCCTTGTCTCTAAATGTTTTCATGTAATAGTAGAGGGCAGAGATGCAAAATGCGGAGCGGGGTACAATTGGGCAGTGAGGGAGTAAGTAATAATAAGTGCCTATTGTCACTTTTGTGCGCTGAGAGAAACCAAATGAGCCTTTGCATAATGTTGCTTTGAAGAGCGGCTCCAGAATGAGTCATTCCCAGCTTTACGGCACAGAGGCACCGTCTCCGCCGTATCCGGTACTGCAACTACAAGCGCAGGCTCACTGGTTTCTAATTAAGTCTCTCATTGTTTTATAGCGCGATGTCAGTGGTCTGCTACCGCTTAATATCGCTGTTTGTGGTCTGGAAAAGTGCACAGTAGAACCATAATATTGCCACAGATCATTTGGATAAATGAGGATAATTGATTCTACTGTCCAAGGAGGTTCAGATGTGGAAGGTGGAGAACATGGCTGAATAATGATTGCCATTGGCATATTTAGTACTATGGACCCATTTGTATTCCTTTATGGGACCACCATGCTGGGGTGAAGACTGCATCAACTAATATACCCGCATACGATAAGCATTTAGATGTAAAGGATTCCTGGCCATATGGCCTCTTTCACACTACCATTTTTTTTTTTCCCCAAAAAACTCTTTTTTTTGGGACAAACCAGAAATAAATAAATAAATACGAAACAGGCGTAGTGTGGCAGTACCCTTATGGGTGTTTTACACAGTCTATGCCTGATATTGAGGCTTATCATGAGGTGAAAGGGCCTGAGATGCCATCCTAGACACAGCCCATGAATAAAAGTCAGGACGCACTGACATGCTACAGATTTTGTGGCAGACAAGTCACATGACACAAAAGGGCATGGCTGCATGACGCGTGACATTCCGACTTGGATGGGCTTTTTGCGGCTTTCTTGTCATGCGACACATGCCGCAGTGTAGCCCTAAAAAAACACACGCACACATTGGCAAATAAACATTGTTGTATATGAGACAAAAACACCTTCCTCGCCTGGAGCATGCTGCAAATTATATATATTTTTTTTAAGGCCATTGATTCTAAAAAATGCACCTCAATTGTCAAAAACACCTTTACTAAAAACATGTTTGTACCGTGTTTAATCATTCTCATAGACATCCATGTAACATGTGGAGGGGGGGGGGGGGGCAGCCATATACAGACGTGGACAAAATTGTTGGTACCCTTTGGTCAATGAAAGAAAAAGTCACAATGGTCACAGAAATAACTTTAATCTGACAAAAGTAATAATAAATTAAAATTCTATAAATGTTAACCAATGAAAGTCAGACATTGTTTTTCAACCATGCTTCAACAGAATTATGTAAAAAAATAAACTCATGAAACAGGCATGGACAAAAATGATGGTACCCCTAACTTAATATTTTGTTGCGCAACCTTTTGAGGCAATCACTGCAATCAAACGCTTCCTGTAACTGTCAATGAGACATCTGCACCTCTCAGCAGGTATTTTGGCCCACTCCTCATGAGCAAACTGCTCCAGTTGTGTCCGGTTTGAAGGGTGCCTTTTCCAGACTGCATGTTTCAGCTCCTTCCAAAGATGCTCAATAGGATTGAGGTCAGGGCTCATAGAAGGCCACTTTAGAATAGTCCAATTTTTTCCTCTTAGCCATTCTTGGGTGTTTTTAGCGGTGTGTTTTGGGTCATTGTCCTGTTGCAAGACCCATGACCTGCGACTGAGACCAAGCTTTCTGACACTGGCTAGTACATTTCTCTCTAGAATTCCTTGATAGTCTTGAGATTTCATTGTACCCTGCACAGATTCAAGACACCCTGTGCCAGACGCAGCAAAGCAGCCCCAGAACATAACAGAGCCTCCTCCATGTTTCACAGTAGGGACAGTGTTCTTTTCTTGATATGCTTCATTTTTTCGTCTGTGAACATACAGCTGATGTGCCTTGGCAAAAACTTCGATTTTTGTCTCATCTGTCCACAGGACATTCTCCCAGAAGCTTTGTGGCTTGTCAACATGTAGTTTGGCATATTCCAGTCTTGCTTTTTTATGATTCGTTTTCAACAATGGTGTCCTCCTTGGTCGTCTCCCATGTAGTCCACTTTGGCTCAAACAACGACGGATGGTGCGATCTGACACTGATGTTCCTTGAGCATGAAGTTCACCTTGAATCTCTTTAGAAGTCTTTCTAGGCTCTTTTGTTACCATTCGGATTATCCGTCTCTTAGATTTGTCATCAATTTTCCTCCTGCGGCCACGTCCAGGGAGGTTGGCTACAGTCCCATGGATCTTAAACTTATGAATAATATGTGCAACTGTACTCACAGGAACATCTAGTTGCTTGGAGATGGTCTTATAGCCTTTACCTTTAACATGCTTGTCTATAATTTTCTTTCTGATCTCTTGAGACAGCTCTTTCCTTTGCTTCCTCTGGTCCATGTCGAGTGTGGTACACACCATATCACCAAACAACACAGTGATTACCTGGAGCCATATATATAGGCCCAATGGCTGATTACAAGGTTGTAGACACCTGTGATGCTAATTAGTGGACACACCTTGAATTAACATGTCCCTTTGGTCACATTATGTTCTGTGTTTTCTAGGGGTACCATCATTTTTGTCCATGCCTGTTTCATGAGTTTATTTTTTTACATAATTCTGTTGAAGCATGGTTGAAAAACAATGTCTGACTTTCATTGGTTAACATTTATAGAATTTTAATTTATTATTACTTTTGTCAGATTAAAGTTATTTCTGTGACCATTGTGACTTTTTCTTTCATTGACCAAAGGGTACCAACAATTTTGTCCACGTCTGTATATATATATATATATATATATATTTTTATATTACTCCACATTCTTCATGTTCCATTTTACAACCCATTTCCTGATCCAGCTTTAGCCATTGTCTGCATAATATTCTGACATATCAGAAAGATTCTAGCATTGCTATATAGATGTCATGAGTGCTTTGATGAATAGATTGAAACGCATTGCTCACAGCTAAAGACTCCCACTTGCAGTAGTTGGCATAGCAGTCATCCTCTGATTCTTTTATTAGATCAGGCACAACTGAGGAATACATTTCTTCTTCAGATTCTGCACATGCTTACACCCTGTGCTCCCTGTTCAAATACAATTAAACAGCTGGAGTCCTTGTATACAGATATGTGGTGCGCCTATTGTTTGCAGATTACTGCTGCATCCATCAGCTTAAGGTCATCTTGGCCATATTGAGGGGATTTCCTACTCTTTGCCAGGGGTTTATTTGCCATCTATGGGGCCCCAAAGTTACTCCTGGGAGTCCCCTTTACACCGCTGAGCTCTGCCCCCATTGCACCTTCTGCTTTATTACACTGCTAAGTTCTGCCCTTTATCCTGTTAAGCCTCACCCTCTGAAAAGTCCCACTTTTAGCTTGGCAGTACAGCCTGGGCACTGATGCTACTGCTCTACAGCTGGGAAGAGCAGCCCTGGACCCCTGTGCAGAAGAACTGACTGCATGGGGGTATGTCCCTGGTTTAGTGTGTTATTTTTTATCAGCCAACTGCTTTCGGCTTGCAGGAGGCCCCCTGATCTCTGGGACCCCAAGCATTTGCATGGTGGTAAAGTCCACCAATGTTGACTGCACTAGGTGCATTGTGGGCTCTTTAATCTACTTGAGAGCAGATGATCCATATGGGCAATATCAAAGCAGAGTGTTTCCTAATCCAGGCCTCAAGGAACGCCATCTATTAAGGGGATACTCCTCTTGACCATGGTACATGGTGGTGCACTAGCTGTAGCCTTTCTTTGCAAATGGATTTGCCGCACATCATTAGAAACTGAATAGGCAAAAATGATTTACCAAATCCATGGGCAGATGAATGCACCCTCTGAATCCTGTCATCTGATGAATTGGCATATTGGGTTGCAAAGTTGCAATCATTTTGATCTTCTCTACAAGTGAACACAATCATTTGTAGAGCTGATATTAATAAAAACCGATATTCTAACCATGAAGATATGGTTCATTGAAAAATTATGTTTTCACAGAGTTTTTGCACCTATAATGATGATGGTAACCTCAGCTAATATGCTTTTATATGGCCACCCCTCAGTAGACCACTAGAGTGCAATATTGTCATAAAACCACAAGACAAGGGAAAAACATGAGCACATGGTCTTTGTGGATCCAAAGCACCAGAATGTAATAGAAATGATGTGGCTTAAATATACGGTGTAAATGAAGCTCATATGCATTAGAAAACCTGTTATTCTGACTCCAGGATCTATCCAGAGGATCAATTCACTGACTTTTGGCGTATCCAGACAAAGTCTGGATAAATCCCACACACCATGAGAAAGATGCTGTATTGTATTGTATTGTATTTTAGTTTATCTTATACTATTAGTGGCCTATTTAGCTGTAAAAACGCACTGTGTGAACTATTATTTAAGTAGACTCTGTGGCTCTGATACCACAATGTGGAGATCTGGTCCATGTTTTATATTTGACATGAATTGGTTTAAAATGGTCCCAGTTTTTTATTTTATTTCTATTCAGAATTATATACCACTGAGGAAGTACATACGTGTACCGAAACACATCTGGTGGTGGTTTGTGAATGGGCAGTGTGCACGATAATACAAGGTGAACACGAACACTATTATCAATCGAAGTCGGCGTTCCGTGAACCTCAGAGCGCATGCGCTGGGTAGTCGCAGCCGAGAGAGGCACAGCAGAGACCCGCGCTGTGAGACCAGAGCGAACGCAGTGAGTAATGCACAGGAGGTTGCGAGTGACGCAGCGGACATCTGCGCTGAGAGACTGGAGCAAAAGGTGGTTGATGATGTACAGGAGGTCGTGAGTAACACGCTGCATTGTGCCATACAAATGTGAACAGCAACTAGCAGCCATTTATTATAATCTGCAAGTCTGGATTATTCACACCATATGAAAAGCTGGCTTGGATTAATAGCACAATTTTAACACATAAATGTGACTGTGCACCGACCGTGATAAAACGCACTAATGTGAATAGACTGCAACTAATCACAAGTAACAAAAGATATGGACGCCACCCTGTCTGTCTATATCAGATGACTGAATTATTTGAAAGTAAATCCTCAAATGTTGAATCACACACCCAAACACAAGTCAAAAACCGCATTTTTGACTTTTATTTTTTATTTATATGCGTGAGATCCGCATTATAAAGGGATCAGTTCTGCTAATCTATTGTGAATATATTTTAAATTGGGGATTTATGATTTATTGGTATATTGTGTGATTAAATGTTTTATATATATATATATATGGAAAAGGAATGACTAAAAATACTTGCGAATCATTGTGAGCCATAGTCACATTTGGCATAGCTGTACAGCTGAACATTTACAAGAGAATTATATCTGATCTCACAAGTGCTTCCGATAGTCTAACGAAATCCCAAACAAGAGAATTCTCTCAACCATAATGATTTTCTACAAGGAGAATATAGTCCATATGGTCGGAAGCATTGTTCACTTGCATTGACCTGCATGAATTCTCTGCTCTGACTAGACCCCACCGAGGGGAAAATTATGTACAAGAACATTTTGAAAGCATTAATAATTGTCCAGCAGTCTTCTGGTTAAAGAAGCTTTCTGGCTTGGGGAACCTTCATGATCAGCAGAACGAAGAGGTTCTCTGGAACGCTGTGGGTGCTTCAAGGTTTATCCAGACGCAGTGGGTGGCCCATGACTTTGACTTGGCACCAATCATCTCACTGTAGTACCAGGAACAGAAACATTGGTAGGTATGGCAAGGCCTGTGCGTGCCTGGTCGGTCCCTCACCAGTTACACATTCATGGCCTCGGGATAGGCCTACACTCTATTCTTAGCATGTAACTTTAATGATAATTTTAAGCAATAATTTGTTCTGATCAAATTGTTAATAGCTGGTAGCATTTACTGTGTACATGTCAGAAGTATTTGTACATGGTTACATATATCACCTGTAGGGTCCCTTTCTAAAAAAAAAAAAACTAAACAAAAACATATACCGGTACCATATAGTATGTGTGTTTTTTTTTTTTTTGCTGAATTTTTCTGTATGGAATAATTGGAATATGGCTTTATTCAATACAGCTACAAAAATACATAAAAGCAGACTCTTTTGGCCTCCATCAGGTGAGGGGGGGCTGTGAATAGTTGGTGATTTTCTTAGTAAAGATTCTCAGTATAAATGGAGACATCCATCAAGTCCATAGAAACCTATAAAGAAAATGAACTAATGCTTTCAAAAGCCATACAGTTCAGTTGAAAATGATTCCATAAGTGCCAAACCAAATGGCCTCTCGTCTAATCAGAAACGAAAATGAAATGATTTCTTAAAGAGCCATTCAGCAGCACTTTATCCCAGTAAATTTGCCCTTTGTGCATATTTAGCTGGATGAGGGGAATCGGTAACTCTCGACCCCTTAGTTTAAGATGACAGCAGCGTGGAGTATGGCACTTTGGAGTAGTGAATCAAATCCAACCTAGTGCTACTCATAAGGCTATGTCTCATGTGTATAGGCATTGTGGTTCTTCTGGTGCAAACACATGATCACTGGGGACCCATCCATCAGCTGTAAGCAGAGGGGCCCACAACGTGAGAAAGCATTGAAAGGCGGTGAAATCACCAGGAATTAACTTTTGTGTCAATGTACATTTCTTATTCAAACCTGATTGAGCAGGGACATTTGACATGAGTGCTACTTTCCAATGCACCGTAAAGTGAGGTGTGCCATCCTCTGCTTTATCTGCATAGGATTCCTTGGTTCTTTGAGGTTGGATTTCATGGCTTGTTAGCAGTTTTGGGGAATCTTCCGTCATCCTTTTTTGCACCCCAAACATGTGCAGATGAAGCTGAGGACCGTTCACTTTGCTTCACTGTGCCTGTCTGGAGTATATAATCAGTGATGACATCAGACACCCATGGGAGGTCAATCAAATTTCAATGGGCGTGATAACATGATGACTCCTCACCCCTACAGCACCGCCCAGATGACTCCTAGTAAGCTATTTACATATAGCCAATTTCAGCAGGGGCATTTCTAGAAAGACATTTTCAAGCACTGCTGCATCATGATGTTGGTTTATGACTGAAACCCTGGGGACAGGTTCGATTTACAGAGAGTCTGTCGCCAGGAAATTCTCTGTTAAACCAGACACAATGCATTGTAGGACTAGCTCACCTTTCACTTACTTTTAATCTATATGCAAATCAGCAGTTAAGTGAACCAGGAGTGGCCCTAACAAACTCTGTGCACCCTTGCTCCTTTTCTTCCTCTGCCAACCACTCCTTCTTCTGATTGACAGGGCCAGTTGAGAAGACTAAGCAAGGACATGACCCTGTCCATCAAGAAAGAGAAGGAGTGTTCAGCAGAGGAAGCAGGAGCAACAAGAGTGCACACAGTGGTTTAGACCCACCCTCAGTGCACTTAACTTCTTCTTTGCATATGAATTAAAAGTACTTTTTTCCAGAATGAAGCTTTGGACGGCTAAGTGAAGGTATAATTTCAATCATCTGAGCTACTCCTACAAGACATTGTACCTGGTTCATCAGTAATTTCCTGGTGACAGATTTCTTATTGAAAAAATAAGGTTTTCTTTACTGAGCAAAGCCAAGTTTTATGAATTCCCATTCTGATATCTAGACCTGTCAGACCAAGCTTGAAATGTGACCAAAAATATGATTCAGCAGTTTATGCATTTTCCTTGCATGAGGTTGTAAGTTTTTGAGATTCTAAGGCAGTAACAAACTGTGTGTCCTGAATTCTTCTATTTATTCGCATCTCAGGCCGAAAGGATTTCTGTGCTATAATGTGAATAAAGCTGATTATATGTAAATATCTTATACCTCTTTCACATCTGCAGCACGTTCTCCAGCTTTGACTCTTTCAGCTTAGGCTACTTTCACACTTGCGTTTGGGGTTCCGCTTGTGAGATATGTTTGAGGGCTCTCACAAGTGGCCCCGAACTCAGTTTGGCTCCGTTCCGCCTCCATTCCGCTCTGGAGGCGGACACCAAAACGCAGCTTGCAGCGTTTTGGTGTCCACCTGGCCGTGCGGAGCCAAACGGATCCATCCTGACTTACAATGCAAGTCAATGGGGACGGATCCGTTTGACGTTGACACAATATGGTGCAGTTGCAAACTGATCAGTCCCCCATTGACTTTCAATGTAAAGTCAGGAGTCCATATTAATATACCATTTGATCAGAGTTTTCTCCAATCCGATGGTATATTTTAACTTGAAGCGTCCCCATCACCATTTGGCTCCATTCCGCCTCCATTCCGCTCTAGAGGCGGACACCAAAACGCAGCTTGCAGCGTTTTGGTGTCCGCCTGGCCGTGCGGAGCCAAGCGGATTCGTCCTGACTTACAATGCAAGTCAATGGGGACGGATCCGTTTGACGTTGACACATTAGTGGCACTGGCCACTAATGAATTTAATACTGGGGAGGGAGGGAGGGGGGCCGCACTGGCCACCAATGAATTTAATACAGGCGAGGGAGGGGGGCCGCACTGGCCACCAATGAATTTAATACTGGGGGTTCCGCACTGGCCACCAATGAATTTAATACTGGGGAGGGAGGGAGGGGCGGTGGCACCTGAGGGGTTAATTGTGCTGATCACAGCCCCCTGTAAGAGATCGGGTGCTGCCAGGCAGCAGGGGGCAGTCATGTACACAGTTCTCAGTATATTCTAACTTGAAGCGTCCCCATCACCATGGGAATGCCTCTGTGTTAGAATATACTGTCGGATCTGAGTTTTCACGATGTGAAAACTCAGATCTGAAAAACCAGTTATGCAGACGGATCTGTTCTGAATGGATGCAAGCGTTTGCATTATAGGTGCGGATCCGTCTGTGCAGATACTAGATGGATCCGCACCGAATGCAAGTGTGAAAGTAGCCTTATATGTGCAATAAATTTGGGGCATTTTACATTCTTACATTCTCAAATTTTTAAAAGTGGATGGTGTGGAAAGTGGAGTGATATCTCAAGAAGTATTAGACTTAAAGATGCACCAAATTTAGCATTGTATGACGTTTCATAAATTTTAAGCAATGCAGACTCTGCAAAACTGACTTCCAAATTTCCCCTCGTGATAAATCTCTTCAGTGGAATTGTACCACAGGAAAACACAGCGCCTAGAATGGTAGAACGCAATTTTGGGTGATTGCTTCAAAGAGGCTTTACCGAATGTCCTTTGTAGGAAAATGTACTCTCCTACAGTGCCTCTTGAACTTTTCCACATTTTTTCACCCCACAAACTTAAATGTATTTTCTTGGGATTTTATGTGATAGACCAAGTAGCAAGTAGTTCTAAAATTTGGAAAAGATACATGATTTTCAACATTTTTAATGAATACAAATAAAAAAAAAGTCTGGAACAGGGCAAAGAAGAAAAAATGGTGAGATTGCAGGCAGGTACATTTAAAAAAAATAATAACTTATTGGCCACTAGAGATGACCGAATTTCTCAAAAATTCGATTCAGCCGGTTCGCCAAATTTTTTCCAAAAAGATTTGCTTCAATACGAATTTATTTGAGGTGAATTATGTTAAGAAACAGCTTTTCCCAGGCTGCAGAGAGCCTTTATAGGGGTGTAGAACACTGTGCCTTGCAGTAACACGCATAGGGAGTCTGCTTTGGTAGTGAAATAATACTGGGAGTCAGTATGACATGCAGATGACAGGCATCGCTCTTAGAATCACTGCACACTTCACTTATTAGGGCAATCACGGGGCCAAAACTGACCAAATAAGTCAAGTGTAAACTCAACCGTACAGGTCGATGTTAGCGTCAAGAAGAAGCGCACTCCTTTTACACCGGTGTCAGCTGATTCCACATAGATGTCTACAGAACCTGTTCTATTAAACGGTCATACAAGTAGAGCCCCCGACAGAGTGGAGAGGGTGTCAGCAGTAAGTTTGTGTTGATGTCACAGATTTTTTTGCCTTTCCTCTGATCCTTCAGAACAATAAATAAGCCACAAAAAATGGATCCTGTCTGTGGAGCATACACCTTCACTCGGTCAACATTTGGTCAGTAATCCATCAGTATTCCTAATGCCCCAAAAAACAGGAGTGGATTTAAAATAGAGATGACCCATAAATGGAATATTTGCATGTCTTCTGTGTTTTTTTACCCACTCCTGCTTTTGGCTACCAAATCATAAGCCCATTCTGATGGGACCATACAGGTCTTACAGCTGTTATATAGACAGGATCCGTTGTGCGTCTCATTTTTCCTTCCTTCTGACAGATCAGAAGAAGGGTCAAATAAATGATGATGTCAGCCAGGCCATAAGGCAAAATAGTGGCACCAGGGCCGGCATCAGCACCCGGCATACCCGGGCAAGCGCTGGGGCCTACTGTTCCTTAGGGGGCCCACTCATTTCCTCACTTCAAAATTGTGGCAGTCGCGGTCCCTTTGAACATGACCCTGCCTAGTATCACAGAACACAGAGCGTGCTGCATGTTCGCTCAGCAGCACAGGGGAGAAGGAAGCTTTCCCTCCCTCCCCCCTGTGCTGCTGCTGCCGCCAATAAGGTGAGAGTGGGCAGAGGAGGGGAGGGATTGTGGCCACTGTGCCACCAATGATAATTAACCTTTAATACAGATACAGGAGGCGGGAGCCGGTGGCAGAATCACATAGTCAGCACCCGAACTCTGACAGGGAGCTGCGATCAGCGGCAGTTAACTCCTTAGGTCTGTTAGGGGTTAACAATGAGTCTGGAGGTGGTGACAGCATTAGGAGGCCACAGAGTGGCAAGGTGACATAGTGTGGAGATGGCAGCACATGAATATTTTCAACTTACTGAAGCTGCTTGATTTAATTGCAATTCGGTCCTTACAGCAAAAGGAGCTCTTCAAGCACTCATCAATTTTTTTAAAAAAAAACATGTTTGAAATAAAAAATTTCACCACAACGTAATTGGGTCCATACCACATATAACTGCAGCGCTGAACGCCGAATATATTTTTCTTTTTCTACTGATTTACACCACTAAAGGCTTTACCACATTTAACTGGAACAGTGAACGCAGAGTATATTTTTCTTTTTCCAGGTATATACGCCACTAAAGACTTTTCAACAGAGGGTTATAGGCTATCAGTTTTAAAAAAAACACTGGCGCCTGAGGCGGAGTGTTCTGAAGTGAACGGGACGTAGCGGAGGAAGTAGGTCCACGCTGGAAGAGCGAGATGCGGTGCTCGTGCAGTTTTTGTGCTGCAGAGAAGTCCCCGTAGTGTCCAGTAAGCAATACCACAGATAGATGCGAGCTGGTGTAAATTAGTTCACATTTTTGTCCAGGGTAAGTGCATAGTGTATTCACCTGTATTGGTGCACCGCTCTTATGGACGTGCGACGCCGCAGTCCGCAGAACACACGTGCTCCTCTGTTCCCGACTTCCAGACAGTTCACGCTAGTGCAGCTGCAGTGCGCGCTGATAATGACGTTGTCACGTAAGCGCGCAGTGTGTGAAACGTGCTGCCAGGCCTTGCCTCCTTAAAGTGACCATGTCTCAGCAGACCATAACAACCAAAAAGGAGGACTTCAATTTATTGATAAGCCTTCTATGTGGGACAGTATCAAAAGCCCTACTAAAGTCTAGATAAGCGATGTCTACTGCACCTCGGCCATCTATTATTTTAGTCACCCAATCAAAAAAATCTATAAGATTAGTTTGACATGATCTCCCTGAAGTAAACCCATGCTGTTTTTTATCTTTCAATCCATGGAATTTTAGATGTTCCACACTCCTCTCCTTAAGTATGGTTTCTATTAATTTCCCCACTATTGATGTCAGGCTTACTGGCCTATAGTTGCCTGATTCCTCCCTACTACCTTTCTTGTGAATGGGCACAACATTTGCTAATTTATAATCTTCTGGGACGACTCCTGTTACCAGTGATTGGTTAAATAAATCTGTTAATGGTTTTGCTAGTTCACCGCTAAGCTCTTTTAATAGCTTTGGGTGTATCCCTTCAGGCCCCTGTGACTTATTTGTATTAATTTTAAACAGCTGACTTAGAACCTCTTCCTCTGTAAAGACACATGCATCAAAAGATTCATTATTCTTACTCCCTAACATAGGTCCTTTTCCTTCATTTTCCTTTGTAAAAACTGAACAGAAGTATTCATTGAGGCAGTCAGCTAGTTTTTTATCTTCTTCTATATACCTTCCTTCTTTTGTTTTTAATTTGTTAATTCCTTGTTTTAGTTTCCTTTTTTCATTTATGTAACTGAAGAATGTCTTATCGCCTTTTTTCACTGACTGAGCTAATTTCTCTTCTGCTTGTGCTTTAGAAGCTCTTATAACTTGCTTGGCCTCTCTTTGCCTAATCTTATAAATTTCCCTGTCATCCTCATTTATTTTTTATTTATTTTTATAATTACTAAATGCTATCTTTTTATTTTTAATGATTTTGGCCACTTCTGCTGAGTACCACAGTGGACTCTTCCTTTTTTTGCTTTTACTGACTAGCCTAATGCAATTATCTGTTTCCTTCAATAGTGCCACTTTTAAGTAGTCCCATTTCTCTTGGACTCCATTGAAACTATTCCAATCTGATAGGGACCTGTATACCTCTAATCTAATTTTAGAAAAGTCAATTTTTCTAAAATCTAAAACTTTTGTTTTTGTGTGGTGTGACTACTTATAGTAAACCACACTGACTGGTGATCACTAGATCCCAAGCTTTCCCCTACAGTAATATCAGATACCAAACTCCCATTTGTTAATACTCCATCTGCAGAGAAGACCCAGAGAGCTGTCAGTGTTACTTCTGACAATGCAGAATTTTTCCAAACTTCTGTTTCTAATAAAAAAAACTCCTGGAAAACAGTATCCGAATCCTCACAATCACAACATGCTCATACACAACTCTAAATGAATTCAGTAGCACCTAAATCTTTCCGAGCCTCGATTCGAAGGGCAACTGGCCAACCTCAATCAAAAAGGCATTGATGGATGATTTTTTTTTATCTCCTTTTATTAAAATGTAAAAATGCTTTATTTTTTTTATAATACAGCATGCCTCCAACAAAATTCTTGGATCGCTACATGAAAATAATGTATTTGCTGTAAATCGAGAGAGGGGCATAGTTGGAGACATTGACTTCACAGGAGATGCAGAGCAGCGGAGTTCAGCCACAGAGTGACAGAGTGTGGAGGTGGTGGCAGCATCAGGAGTCCACAGAGTGGGCCTGTGACATAGTGGTGAAGTGGAAGCAGCATAAGGAGACCACAGAGTGCCAAGGTGACATAGTGTGGAGGTGGCAGCAACATGTGGAGACCACAAAGTGACCCAGTGACAGAGTGGGGAGGTGGGTGGCACTAACAGTACCTGCCGACAAAGGTGGGTGAAAGAAGGAGCACTTGGCATCAGATATGTGGCATCAGGCGGGTGGCAGGCACAGCATCAGAATAGTAGATGAGGCAGGTAGCCAGAAGAAACCGATCTCATTTGTCAAACTGTTGGTGTGGCACCATGGATGATCTAGTCTGATGCATCAGGCATTGGTGGGTGGAAATCCTGACTGATCTACACCTGATTTATCTTGACAAAGGTCAGTCTCTCTACAATTTGTGTGGACAGGCGAGTTCTTCTTGGCGTAACTATGACCCCCGCCGCACTAAACACCCGCTCTGATGCCACACTACTGGCCAGGTAGGACAGCTTTTCTAGGGCAAACTTGGCCAGTTGCAGCCACAAATCCAGTTTGGCTGCCCAGTAGTCCAGCGGATCTTCAATAACGGCCTGGCAGGGTGGACTCCAAGTATGCCACCACCTGCTGGTTCAGGTTCCGGTCTATGTCTACCTGCTGGGGAGTAGTTTCTTTACTATGCTGGTTAAGAAAACTGCTAATTAGCTACTCTAGACTCAGGCTGCTGTCACTGCTGTCACTTGCAACGAGGTCGAAGATCGAGTCAAACAATCAAGACCCGCTGGGTTGCTGGTCAAGACACAACCACTAGCTGACACTGGGAGCTCAGTCCTATCGAAGTGACCCCGGCTGCCACGCCCCCTTACTCTGCTGCGACCTGTGCCTAATCCGGCGGGCAGTTCCGTCGTCGTCGTATACGCCGATCTGCATGTGACTGAAAGCATTTGTGAGACGCATCCGGATGCAAATGCATTGCAAGAACGGAACCGTCTCTCCGCTTGTCATGCGGACAGACGGATCCGTCTTGTATCTTTTTACAAATTTTTACTGGTCTGCGCATGAATACCGGATCCGGCACTAATACATTCCTATAGGGAAAAATGCCATCTAGACGTATACCAGACGTTTCACAGTGTCTCAGACTGGATGATAAATGTGGTGCAGGGATATATGCTTTTCTCTGACTCTATACCCACCACTAGTTGCAGTGGTGTAGCTATCAGGGGCCCGAGCTCAGAAGGGGCCCCAGAGCAGTACTGAATGTTTTCATTAGATCTAGGGCTGTCCCTACCCACAACTGCTGCACTTTATAGAAGCAGATGCCACTTACAGCAGCAGCGCTGGAGCTCCTCCCACTGAAGGTCCTTAGTAGATACAGTATAATTGCCGTCTTCTCCTCCTCCTATGGCCGTTCTCAGGCTGGGATCCGCAATACTGGCACACCACTTGCCAGTACTGCTTTCTGTTTTCTATTGGCTGGCAGCTTACTATTAGTGTTGGGCACGAATATTTGAATCACGAATATCGGCACTTCGAGAATTTGCAAATATTTAGAATATTCTAGATTTTTTTTTCACAGTACTCATGATCCCTCCCTGCTTCTAGCTTGTGGGCCAGCGAGTAGGCTGCAATATCTCTGTCATAGCTTAGCAACATCCCTAGTAACCAATAGAAAAGTTGCCTACCCCTTACTATATAAGAACCTCCCCAGCAGCTATTTTCTAAAGTTTATTGCAGTTATGAAAGAGACAGCAGTGTCATTGCTGTGCTCTGTGCTTTGTTGTATTACATTAGACAGTTAACTTATATATATTTGAGACTGTGCTAGAGATTGTGGCTTAATTTTGGTGCAAAATGGCAAATCTGAGGCACCACCCCACTTCCCACAAAGCCATTTGGTGCACATCTAGAGACCCTAAATGCACTACATTTCTCCACTTTTTTTTTTACACAGATTTTTTACACAGATACATTAGTAAATATGGGCCAGCTTTTGGAGTGTAAGAGGAAACACACAAACAAAAGAGAACATAACCAAGTAGATCTTGTCCATGGTTAGATTTCAACCCAGGATACCTGCACTACAAGGCTACAATGCTAATCACAGTACACCACGGAGCTGGCCTGTGAACCTCTATAGGTTCACAGCACAGCTTCACATATCTTTGTTGTAAATGAATGAAAGTTAAAGGGGTTGTCTCACTTCAGCGAATTGCATGAAGAGAAAGTTAATACAAGGCACTCACTGAAGTGTTGTGATTGCCCATATTGCCTCCTTTCCATCCCGTTATACACTGCTTTTATCCAGGGGTCATGGCCACCACTGCTGGGTTGGGAGCTGGGTTGCAGCAGCAGTGGCCGTGCTTGCACACTGTAGGAAATAGAGTCTGGCACGCTCCCATCCCGACCACCTCATATCTGAGCTACAAGTGGTGGTCGTAACCCCTACAAACGAGCAGTGTATAATGTGATAGTAAAATGTATCAAGCCGGCAAAGGAGGCAATATGGACAATCACAATACATTAGTAAGTGCCTTGTATTAACTTTCTTTACATGATAAACGCCATTTGCTGAAGTGAGACAACAGCTTTAACGATTTCAGCCTATCATCGTCATTCCCCAGTGATGTTAGAGTACACATCAGTATGTAGTCTACCTACACTGCCAGAGAGTTATGGATAATCATGTTCCAAAGTAGGCCCCACTTTCAAGTAAACTCCTTTAATTGTGTATGTGTATTCCATTCCCAGCTCAGAATCTCATCATAAATAGTCTGCTTATTAGTGCAAGATAAAACCTGGGAACTCATCTATATAAACTGCTCTGGGCTCCATGTGGAATATTTTACTACAGTGGTGCGCGGCGCAGCGTTTCAGCTTGTTTATGAGAAGCACCTGATTAATGTCACTACCATAGATGTGGAAACCATCAACAATTTAACTACAGACTTCCAATTGAGTTAATTTAGATAATTATGTCATGATATAAAATAGAAGTTGGAATAGTGTAAATACCTACAAAGGTTATACACCCGTCTTCATTAATTACAGTTTCAATGAGTCACCAAAAAATGAATCAAATATAGTTGGTCAAATAAAGTTTGATTTGGAAACTGAATTCCTCTTAGCAGCAGTAGGTATGGCACATGGCATTATATGTCATATATATTGCCAATGTTATTACACACAACCCAAACCCAAACACATTTGGTTATACCTTATTTTTATTTATTTAAAATAATACACAACACAGAGAGTGGAGTTAAAGGCCAAGGCCTGTTTATTAACTTAATAAATAACATTATAACTTCAAGCATAATCATAACAAAGTCCAGTCATAGACTCGGACTTACCTTCAGCAGTACAAACAAATGTACACATAAGCAAGTCCATCCCTATATCGGGGACGACTATCCTTACCACCCACAGCGCCATGACCGTTTACCATATTATCATACTTGACAAAAAATTGGGAGGGCGGGCGGGGGACGAACGCTCCACTTGACACGCAGATAACTCCAAAAGGCACCGCTGCCTGCAGCTCCCCATTTTTATTAGAAAATAGCGGCCTCCAGAGACCAATCAGGGCCTATCTCCAAGTCCCCTGCAAAACTGCCCTAGCCCTAGCATCCTCACAGGCCCACCTAAAAACCAATCATACTCCGGTTACTGGGCAAAGCACCTCTGCCCAGTAACCTTAACCAAAACAGCGGGAAAACCTCCCGCCTGAATCCTCCTAATCTGCCTAACAACCTCAACCCCAGCACCCAGGGTCAAACAAAGTTCATCTGGCCTAATGCCAATTCAGCCATGGATCCCCCTCCTAATGGTCCGGGGGTATTCATGGCAGAATATGTCATATATATTGCCAATGTTATTACACACAACCCAAACCCAAACACATTTGGTTATACCTTATTTTTATTTATTTAAAATAATACACAACACAGAGAGTGGAGTTAAAGGCCAAGGCCTGTTTATTAACTTAATAAATAACATTATAACTTCAAGCATAATCATAACAAAGTCCAGTCATAGACTCGGACTTACCTTCAGCAGTACAAACAAATGTACACATAAGCAAGTCCATCCCTATATCGGGGACGACTATCCTTACCACCCATCCGGCCCGAAGCCGCTTCCCAGAAGTGGCAAGGGCCCCACCCCACCCACAGCTAATTCAATCATAGCCTGCAGGTTTAAATTAAAAATATCATAACCGATGTCCGACAAATGAACCCCGTCCCGAAAAAACAGACCAGCCTCTCCACTCTCAAGATCCACATGCCTAAAAGAAAAAAAACCAACTGACGGCATAAACTTAGCCATAACCCTATTTATCCGCTTCCTTACTTTGTCCTTAAACTGCTGCCCAGCACATAACCTCCAGCACCTCCTTGGAATAATTTCAGAAAAAATTAACTTAGTGAGGGGGAGAAATCTGCTGAGTTCCAACATGGACTGCTTCATCCGGAAGATCAGGTGCATGGTATCTCCTCCACCGATGTCATTCCCTCCTAAATGAACGATTAGGACATCTGGCGGGGGAAGAACATCATACAACTGCAGTACTAAATCCAACAAACCTGACCATCGAAGACCCCGCACACCGTTCCAGTGCAACTTGACAGCGTCTTCTTGCAAAGACAAATTGAGTCCGTAACATCGATCTGCGGCCCTCCTACTCGCCCAGTGTACAAAAGAGTGGCCCAGAATCCAAACCGACAAACCTGAAACTAGAATAAATTACTCAATTAATAAATGCGGTCTAACATACAATTGATAACGATTGGAAGACCAACGCCCGATCCGTTGTATTACGGATTCATGCAAACCTGCTTGCGCCGCTGACGTTGCCGCCCCAATCCGAAAGGAATGTGAAGAAAAATACCTATCATTCAACTGCAGCATCTTTAAACATTTTGACAAAACAGCCCTAAATTGAAATTGCGACAGCGGTGACAAGTCCTGATGCGCACAAAGGGATGTCCCCGCCCCGTCAGGGGAATAAGCCAGATAGTGCTTCACCGCCTCTACTGGACATATACCTTTTTCTTGGATTGCCCCAATTCTCAACCTGCAACCCTTACCATCCCGATCCGTTTTTGACTTACGAATAAAAATCAATAACATTGAATCAATAACTACCACATCCCTCCGTGACAATCCCCCTCCGCTATACCTGGACCTGGGCAACAATTCCCCAATCCGCAAAGTCGCAAAAAACATTACAACAAAAGCTGCCTTAAACAACACCGATTCGAACTTATCAAAACACAACAACTCAGCCGCATCACATAACTTCAACAATATCCCTGGCGTAATAGGACACCTCCCATCCTGCAAAACACCGCCAGCCTTATACCCCTTCAACAACTGCCGCACCACGAAAACCTCCGATAACGCCTTGCACCCACATGCCTTAAGAAAAAACGAAACTCCCGCTAAAACCTTGCAAACAGACGCATAAGCTAACTTTTCTTCAAACAAGCTCAAACAGAAGGACAACGCCACAGCATCATTAACCCCCAGAAGCGACCAAGACCTACCGTTCATAAAACGCTCCCACCTCTGCCATGACGACAAATAACTCCTCCAAGTTGAACTCGCCACCGAACGTCTCAACAGCTCCCAAACTACCGCCAAATCAGCCCCCATAGGTGCTCCGGACAGGGAATCCCTAAAGCATCTGCCCACGGAACCAAGCTGAAGAAACGCTGCATCTGTGAACGGGATAACGCATCAGCAATGTCATTATTAATACCCGGGATATGCACCGCTTTTATCCAAATATTCCAACGCAAACAAACAAGCACTAAATGCCTCAACAATTTAACTACTAGCGGATTCTTTGACGACAGACAATTAACCGCAAACATCACCCCTTGATTATCCGTATGCAACCTGATGCGCTTATTCCTAAAGAAACTACGCCATAAAACCAACGCCGCCACCACCACCGGAAAAAGCTCAAGTAAAACTAAATTTTTTAAAACGCCATTCCTCACCCAGGACTCGTGCCAAGCCTCTGAACACCAATGCCCCTCCCAAAATGCCCCAAAACCTACACTCCCTGCTGCGTCTGTAAATAAATTCAACTGAGGGGCATCCACAAACTCCTCCTGCCACATAGAGCGACCATTAAAACTCCCCAAAAAATCCAACCATAACTTCAGATCATCCTGTGCGTCACTGTCCAAATTCACATGAAAACTAGGATTCTTGATACCTGCAATTCTCTGTGACAGCTGCCTGCAAAACACCCGCCCCATGGGCATTACCCTACAACAAAACGCCAACAAACCTAATAAAGACTGAACCTTTTTCACAGTAACCGAACGACGCAACAAAACTCCTTGTATCAAACCCGCCACCTTCTGCACCTTCTCCCTTGGCAACCTCACCTCCCCTAAACCTGAATCTATAATAATACCCAAATACTCAATACAACAAGATGGCAAGACAGTTTTCTCAACAGCTAACGGAACACCAAACTCCCTACATACCTTAAAAAACTCCCCCAAAACCTCAGAACATGCCGAATCCCCTGGAGGCCCCACAAATAAAAAATCGTCTAAGTAATGAACTACACCTCCCTTCATAACCCGGACTGAAACTACCCACTCTAAAAAAGACGAGAATGCCTCAAAATAAAAACAAGAAATAGAGCAGCCCATCGGCAAACATTTGTCAAAATAAAACCTATCCTTAAAATAAAAGCCCAGAGAATTGAAAGCCGCCGGGTGTATTGGCAACAACCTGAAGGCGGACTTGACATCCGCCTTGGCCAAAAGAGCCCCCACACCAAACGACTTTACCAGTGACACAGCAACATCAAAAGTAGAATAACACACTCTAGATAAAGAACTATCAATTTCATCATTCAAAGAACCACCAAACGGGTAAGATAAATGATGAATCATTCTGAATGAATTAGGTTCCTTTTTAGGAACCACCCCCAGAGGAGATAACCTCAAATCTTCAAAGGGGGGCTCCACAAAAGGACCCGCCACTCTACCTGCTAAAATTTCCGCCCTCACTTTCTCCTCTACAACATGCGGGTATTGCTCAACTGACGGCAGATTCCTCACAATCTCACAGCCCTGCCCAGAAAATGGCGGTATAATGAAACCTTCTGAAAAACCCGAAATTAACAAATCAGCTATCTGCCGGTTTGGGTACCGACCTAACCAGGGTAGCATGCTCTCCAATTTTACTGGAGTCAACGCTTTTCTGAAAAAACTCTTTTGCCGACGGCTGCGCCGGCAAACTGGCTTTCTTAAAACATCTAGACATTGGGTGGCCAGCCCCACAGAAAGCACACTCGTGCTTGTATTTTACATGTGGCGGGCCACTTACAATGTGATTCATTATACGCAAAACATACCCCACGCTTCATTACACTTGTAGAAGGAGAAGCCGTCTTTGGCACCGCAACCGGTCTCTGCGGTAATAATAAATTGAGCCATAAGCCCACATCTTTAGTACCCCAACGCAACTGCGGATATACCGCCATTTTCTGCCGAAAATTTTCATCATATTGGAACCAGCCAAAACCACCAAAGTTCTTGTATGCTTCCAATACTATATCCACATGTTGAAACAGACCTGAACACTTCTCCGGCTGCTTCTCACCCACCACACTAGCAAAAATGCAAAACGCCTGAAGCCAATTGTGAAAAGATCTAGGAATGGGACGCTTCCTCTCCTCCTCTGATTTATCATCCCTGCGCTCCATTTTAACAATAAAATCCTTAGAGGCAGGGAGGAGAGACAAAATATCAATGAAATCACCATTCCAGATCCTTTCCCTAATTGCTGCAGACAGGTGAAAACCCAGCGGAGAGATAGAACATGGCATCACTTCTCTAAAACAGTCCTCTGCTATACCCTTAGCACGAGCCCGCACAGGGACAGACAGAGGCTCTATCACGCTATCCCCCTCCCCCATCCCCAAACCGTCAGCTGGCAGCCAGGCAGAAGAGACATTACCCAATAAACCACCAGCCGCAGCAGGGGACGAGGGGGGCTGAACCCGGGGGTGGCCAGACACCAGCCCCTGCAAAGAAGACAGCACTAAAGACAGCGAGGATATTACTGGAGCAAGTTGCCCCGGCCACTCACCAGACTGTTGCACCGGTCCAGGTAGGGATGCCACCGCTGTCTGCGAACTGGTCCCAGGAAGTCCTCCTGCCGCACCTCCAGCCCAGCCACCAGCCGGCTGGCTTTCCGCGATCCCGCTCCCAGGCCCCTCCGCACCCTGAGACTCCAAGCCAAGAGCCCCCAGGGGGGAGTTAGAAGCCTGCGTTGCCGCCACATGTCCAGAAGCCGGAAGCCGCACACTGGGTGACGTCATCTCCCGGCGCCCTCTCGCGATGCCGTCCACCAGGCTCCTGTTCCCACGAGATCTCGGCCGCTCCTGCGCAGACGGGGAGGGAGAATATCTTCTGTTGGCCCGCCGGCTCCTCCGCAGACGCGAATCCCGGACCGCACCAGCCTCCACCAGATCCTCCGCTCGCATCGCCACAGGAATCACCCCGTCCACACTCCGGACCGCTTCAGGCACAGGTGGCAGCATGGCAAACGGTACTGCAGGCAACCCCGACGGAACCAGCTCCGGAGCTCTCAGACGCAGAAGGCATTCTCCGATCCAGGCAGGAGCTCCATCCTCCACTGCACGGCTCGCCAATTCCTCTATTAACGCCTCCATCAGGTAACAGCAGCTGGGACGAACGCTCCACTTGACACGCAGATAACTCCAAAAGGCACCGCTGCCTGCAGCTCCCCATTTTTATTAGAAAATAGCGGCCTCCAGAGACCAATCAGGGCCTATCTCCAAGTCCCCTGCAAAACTGCCCTAGCCCTAGCATCCTCACAGGCCCACCTAAAAACCAATCATACTCCGGTTACTGGGCAAAGCACCTCTGCCCAGTAACCTTAACCAAAACAGCGGGAAAACCTCCCGCCTGAATCCTCCTAATCTGCCTAACAACCTCAACCCCAGCACCCAGGGTCAAACAAAGTTCATCTGGCCTAATGCCAATTCAGCCATGGATCCCCCTCCTAATGGTCCGGGGGCTATTCATTAATGTCAAATGATCTGCAATTCCTATACAAGAGTAGGGTAATAAACCACTAAGGCACAGTCATTCTTGTTAACAAACATTTACTCACAAAGCTGGGGATCTGAGAAACCCTGACAACATAAAAAGAGCAATAAAACGACACCACGGTGTAACATTTAGAAACCTTCATAGAGCAAGGCTTGGTAGCACTCCTTTTACAACATATTTTATTGGCACATGGTTGCTACAATAGCAGAGTAATTGCCTCCTGCACATAAAAACATCGTAGCATCAAAATGCATGAGATTAAAAAGACTCCCAAAGTAAGTTTTTTGTATTTCAGATAGAGATTGTTTGCAACACAAGACAAGGAATGAAACAACAAGAAAAACAAACTCGAAACTAGAGCAAATACAAACCTGTTGATGATGTATCCATAGGATAGGTCATCAATATAAGATCAGTAGGGGTCAGACACTCTGCACCCCACTGACCAGCTGTCACCTGCAGTTCCAGAAGTACCAGAGTATGGAGTCACAACACCACAGATGCATACGCTGTATATTGGTCATTCTTGGGTACTGCAGCTCAGCTGTTACTCAAGTGAATGGTAGCTGTGCTGCAGTACCTGAGAACGTCCACAACTCCATCTACTGAGCTATGGTGTTCCTTACTCTGTGTACTTCTGGAACTGTTGATCCGTGGAATGCTGGGTTTTGGACCCCCACCGCTCTGATAATTATGATCTGTTCTATGAATAGGTCATCAATATATTGATCCTTGAAGAGCACTTTAATTCTTTTCTTGTGATCATATTTTTTAAATCATGCTGCAAACCTCAAAAAGATGGAATATAAGAATTTCTCAACCTGTTGTATTTCAGACAGTAATCCTAAATAAATTATTGTTTGATCATCAAAAGATATATTAGACACACTTATGGAATAAGGATTCACCATGCGCCTCTATGAATATTGTGACCTAAACAGATGACAACAGACAGATGACATAAAGGGTCTGAATTAGTGTTGATCGAGCACCAAAGTGCTTGTGTACTCTGGCCGAACACATCGGTATGCTCGTGAGCTCTACCGAGCACAATAGAAGTCAATGGGAGAACCCCAGGCACCCCATGCTGGGAAGAGAAGAGGGTGTCCGGTTCACAAAAAAAGGTTAAGAATGGATGGAAACCCCATCAAAATGGTTTGGAAACAGCATTAAGAGGATAGCTGGATGCATCTTGGACTCCTATTATCTACAACATACAATAGACAACAACACAAATGCTATATGCGAAATGCCACGTATGTTCAAGCAATCAATCTATCCATGAGACAGATAATAGTCTACCTTACAATGGCAGCCTTGTGCACTATGAGACATTCCAATCCAGCTCTCATCTGACTGAGAGACAGTAAGCCTCAAAGTTACTTCAGATCTGTTGGATGGCTTGGGTGGACCTGCGCAGCGAGATCGATATCATTAGGGAGACAAAAAGTTTTCTGATTGGCCTAAAATAGCATTAAGAGGATGGCTGGATGCATCTTGGACTCCTATTATCTACGACATAGAATAGACAACCATCTATTGGTTCCATAGTCTTATGACATGATTATTAGTTTAGCCTTTTGCATGGAAAATTAGTGATAAAAATTAGGATTAGGACTCTGTTGAGCAGTGTGCCCCACTTACTAGCGCCCCAACAAGATGAACAGCACCATCTATTGGTTTTATAGTCTTATGAAAAGAGTAATAGTAGATCGCAAATATTCTAATTGCACATTTTTATCGTGAATTTTCCATGCAAAAGGCTACACTAATAGTCTTGTCATAAGACTATAGAACCAATAGATAGCGCTGTTCATAAGTAGTGTAGATCGCGTATATTCCATGCAAATGGTTTTTCAGCTGAAAAACAAGGCAGATTCTGCTTATTTGCATGTCTTTCCCATATTCCCATGTTTATGCAAATGAGTTTTTACATAACAACACTTTATAGAAAGGTTATTGAATATTATGTTAGGACAATCATATTTTTTTTGTATCCCTAATGATATTGATCTAGGTGCGCAGGTCCACCCAAGCCATCCAACAGATCTGAAATTACTTTGAGGCTTACTGGCTCTGTCAGATGAGAGTTGGTTTGGAATGTCTCATAGTGCATAAGGCTGCCATTGTAAGGTATGCTGACTAAGCCTGTCATCAGTCTCATGGATAGATTGATGGCTTGCATATAGCCTTTTTGTGGTCTATTGTATGTCGTAGATAATAGGAGTTCAAGATGCATCCAGCCATCCTCTTAATGCTATTTCCAAACCATTTTGATGTGGTTTCCATCAATTTCTAACCTTTTTATGTGAACCAGACACCTTCTCTTCTTCAGAGCAGGGGGTGCCTGGTTTGATGCTTGGGTCTCCCATTGACTTTCATTGTATTAAATTGTACTCGAGCACCCAAAGTATTCGGATGTGCCGAGCATAGTGATGCTCGCTTAACACTAGTCTGAATCCAAAGACATGTGGCCTTTGGAAAATAACCTGATCTGGTTGGAACCATCTTAGTAGAAGTAGATTTGGACAATACTCATATACTCAATACACAGGAGTCCGATAGGTCTGACAGGCACCAGAACAGGAACAGATTGAGGTCTGTTCAAACTTGTAGTTGTTGCAAATTGTTACCTTGCCCAATTCGAAACCTGGCTCCAGCTGCTGGTTCTTGCTTCATCTCCCAGTCTTCAGCGCAGTCTTGCCAGTTCAGGTTGTGGCTTTGCTGCTTTGGATACACAGTGGTATCAGATTGCTAAAAGGCAACCAGCACCCAAAGATGATTTCATAGCAGCACCCAAAAATGATGTTATACCTGGCAGTCTATTTAAAGGGGAATTATCATACTATACTTTGCCTGAAATTGAGCTTTATTCCTTTCTTGGCTATTGTTGCTGTTACTATTGACTAGTGATGAGCGGCAGGGTCTATATTCGAATTCGCAATATTTCACTAATATTTTGTAGAATATTCGTCATATATTCGCAAATTTCGAGAAATCAAGATTATTTTATTAAATGCGAAAAATCGCGTAATGTGAATTCGTAACGCGAAATACATGCGTGGGTCACTTTGGCAAACATTTTTCAAGATGGTATAAGTTTCCTGAGACTGGAGAAAATGGTTGGCACGACAGAACATTAGAATAGCTTTATATGCAGATGGAGTCAAGTGCTCCAATATATTTGCGATTTTGCTAATCGGCAATGATTAGAATATTTTTTTCGCACTACGTGCAACTTTACATTTTAGCAGGTCTGACTACAGATTACTGATTGGTGCACTAAGTATTGTTGTTGTGAACTTGACATTGCTTCCTTCTTATTGGCCCACAAGCAAGAAGCAGAGAGGAATCATGTGTTCAGACGGAAAAAAATGCTGAATATTCGATATAACGAATATATAGCACCATATTCTAAATATTTGCAAATTCTCAAAGTGGCGATATTCGCAATAAAAAATTGCTATTCAAATATTTGTGCTCAACACTATTACTGACAACTTGATTCTAACCACTCTTTCTTTGTCCCTTGCTTAGTCCGATTGGCACCTATTTTCCAACTCCTGGTTCTGACCCCTGGTTCTCTCCTAACTTCTTGGTTTACCTTCTGGTTTGTTACATTCTGAATAATCTCTGATTGGGATGACCCTTAGCTCTGTTCCTAACCACACCACTGCTTCTTCAGCACTACCACTGCCAATCCATGAGTAATCTGGGACCGCAAATGTAGGAATCCTGCTACAGCAAAATCCATTTCTCACTCTGTTGCTTTTCAGCCAGTAATATACCTCCCTGTCAGGGGTTAAAAGTGGAAACTTGGGCACTCCTTATACTCAACACCTCATTTTAGGCAGCATCATATGGATTGCAGCTTAGAGACTACAAATTCCAGTATGTGAACATACACAACAGAAATCTTTATAAGGATGATGGAGGAGGCCTCTGGACTGTGACAAACTAACCCTCACCAAGGGAATAAATTATGGTATACTGTTCTGCGGGCTGTTGCTGGTAAGGAATTTTCTGGTTAGGTGGGGGGACAATATTTATATTAATGTTGTTCTTGCCTGCAATCTCCTGCAGTTTATTCGACAGTAAACACTGAATATTAATTAGATCTGGCATACCCACTTCTCCAACCCCAGAACTCTCCTGCCCTACAGGTGGGCTCCCTTCTTCTGCCTTCTGCTTTTCTTCCTTTTCCACATCATCTAATATTGAAGAGAACATGTCATCAGGATTATCCAGCTCCTCCGCTCTCTGATTTGGAAGAAGTAAAGCCAGCAAAATATGAGGATGGTCTTCATTAAGGGAAAAATAAAACAACTTAACTGTCTCACCAGGAGATATTAGTACGTACACACCTCTCCCTGGGTACTGCTCAAAGAGTAGTCTACAAAATCAGAAAAAGGGGAGCAGTAACATAGTAAAACTTAAAGGGGTTGTCCGGGTTCAGAGCTGAACCCGGACATACCTCCATTTTCACTCCGGCAGCTCCCCTGACCTGAGCATCGGAGCAGTTCATGCTCCGATGCTCTCCTTTGCCCTGCGCTAAATTGCGCAGGGCAAGGGCTTTTTTTGGAGATCCAGTGACGTACCGGGGCTCTCCATGGGGCTGCCAGGAAGCCTGGTGATGTCACCAGCACTGATAAGCGGTATTTAGCGCTGCCCTAGCCAGTAAAATGGCTAGGGCAGCGGTAAAGCCTGCCCATCAGAGCCGGTGACGTCACCAAACACTCTGCCGGGCGGAAACTTGGCAGTGTGTTATTGAAAACAATTTAGCGCAGGGCAAGGAAGCGCATCGGAGCATCAGATGCTCCGATGCTAGCCTCAGGGGGGCTGCCTGGGTGAAAATAAGGGTATGTCTGGGTTCAGCTCTGCATCACCTGCACTAAGCGCTAGATTTGGGAATACAGCGCTTAGTGTAGGCGATTATGTCACAGGGCTTCCCCTGTGCAGAGGGGGCTTAAAAGCATGCAGATGTGATCAGTATCTTCTCTGCAGGTCTGCATTTAGAGATCAATGTCAACCGTGAGCTATGTATGAGCTTGAACCATTAGATCACTGTTATCAATGATCTGTATATGAGGCGTGGGCAACAGGGATCAAATAGATAATGTGTTCACTGGTAAGGCCGCGTTTACATCTGTGCTGTGAACTCTGGCAGTCTGTTCGGGCAGAGGAACAGACTGCCGGAGTTTACTGTATCCAGAATATCCAGATATGACTATAATGGGTATATGCTGGCTTTCAGTTGGACAAAAAATGCTGCAGAGTGCCGGAGGCAGATGTGAACCCGGCCTTACCTTTTGCATTTAAAAAAATATAGCAAAATGTAAAAACAAATAAATAATATGTGAAAAAGTAAAAAAAATAAAATACTCCACCTCCCAAAAACATGCACAACTCTCCGAACCCCCATTGTTTGCTCCAACAGGAAAGGACAATACTATTTTGATGGAACACAGTTTGGGACTGTGTGTCTGTAGAAGGAGGGGCCATTTATAAAGACAATTTTTTAGGCTGTGATTGGTCTACTGCCATGATTTTAGGTCATAGTGAGAGCTGCATATACTTGAAGGAGGTATGAAAAGCTAAGATTGTCAGCTTTCAAACAAGACTAAGCTGATACACAGATGGCAAAAAATGGAGGTTTTGTCAGTAAGAAAGACATTTTCTCTCACTGTCATCATAAACGAGTATTTTTAATTAGTTTTACAAAACACACTGTTCTAACTAACCAGGGCATACTAGGCTCCTACACTGACACCCTGAACCTCCACCAATCAGCTGTTGCCTGGAGCCTCTAGCATCAGAATTAGCTCTTGTATGGAGAACAAAGCACTTCAATGGGGATGAGCTGCGCCTAGGCCATGTGACTAATGAACATGATGTCACATGGCCTAGGCAAAGCTGAGAGAAGGCTGCGGTGTTACTGTGAATGCTGGTGCCTTCTCAAACAATTGATCGTCGGGGGTCTCAGGACTCCCACCGATCAGATACTGATGACCAATCCAGAGGATAGTAGCAAGATGGGCCGGTACTCACTCTGCTTCCATATATAGTTTATTGACACTTGTTAGTTAAATGTGACGCGTTTCGGCACAATACTGTGCCTTCCTCAAACAGTTTGAAAAGAACTGAATTGTGGCGAAATGTGTCACATTTAATTAATATGTGGCAATAAACTATTTATGCAAGCAGACTACGAGTGAGTGCCGGTCCTTCATTGCTACTGTCTGTATGGGACACCTTCCCTAGTACATGTTTAAAAAGCTCAGAAAACCCCTTTAAAGGGGTTGTCTCATCATAGACAATGGGACGCACACCTATATCGGGAATGGAGCCACGCAAGGTGGTGGCTGGAAGACTCTGGTCCGGCTACTATCAAGCTGGCTCCCCATAGAAGTGAATAGGAGCACACCGCACATGACCGGCCACAGCACCCATTCACTAGTATGGGGTTGACGGAAATAGCCGAGCCAGCGCTCTGCGATTTTCTCCAGTCCCATAGTGAAGGAGGGCGTTCATTTTCTTTCGGGGCTCCGTTCTCTATATAGGTGCGGAACCCACACCTATAAGACAATTGGGGCATATCCTAGCAATATGCCCCCATTGTCTATGATGAGACAACCCCTTTTACCTTTTGAATAAAAATTAAGCCTAATTGCACTTCCTAAATACTCATTACAGGTATTTAGTTCTTCCCTGGCACCTTCTTGCCAATTACAGATGAAGAAGTACTAGCAATCAAAAGTATGTAATGCCACAATGGAAAGATTTGAGAACAATGGGTAGCTCTGATACCCACAAAACCTTAAAAACATATACAGTTGAAACCAGACGTTTACATACACTATATAAAAAGACATATGCATGTTTCTCTCAATATCTTACATGAAATCAGAATAAGGCCTATTTCACACAACCGTTTTTTTTTCCCGTTTACGGGCAGTTTTTTGCGTTCCGTATACGGTCCATATACGGAACCATGTACTCTGTATGCTTTCCGTTTCCGAATGTATGTTTTTCCATTCCGTTTAAAGATAGAACATGTCCTATTATTGCCTGCAAATCACGTTCCGTGGCTCCATTTAAGTCAATGGGTCCGCAAAAAAAACTGAACACATACGGAATGTACTCCATGTCTTCTGTATCTGTTCCGCTTTTGAGGAACCATCTATTGAAAATGTTATGCCCAGCCCAATTTTTTCTATGTAATTACTGTATTGTCACGACCTTTGGTCATGGTCGTGACTTCTTGTGGCCGCATGCAGTTGCCTGCGGTCTAGGTGTGGTTGCCGCTGGCAACATTGGATATGTGGCAGCAGCGCTGCCTGAGCGGTGTTAGGCAGCTTGCTGCGGTAGGCATGCGGTTGCACCTGGCAACCTCTCCTTTAGGTGTGCCTTTTATTGGTGGGCACAGTGTGTTTGTTGTGTGTGGACACTGTTCCTTTAAGTTGCTGTCTTCCCTTCCCTTCTGTGGTGTTGGAAGGGTTAATTCCCTTCCCAGTGTGTCTGTGAGTCACTGGGTGTGTCTGACCGGTGGGTGGGGCCACTTGGCCTATAAAGCCTCAGTTCCTGGCTTGGTTCAGTAGGTTGCTCTCAGCCATGCTGGGCTGAAGCAGCCTCCTGTGGATTCCATCCTTCTTGTAAGGGCCACCCTTCCGGTCATAAGTTTAAAACCTTTGTCAGTAAATTCTATGTTTCACAGGGTTATTTAGGTGTGACTGGGATTGTGTTATTGCAGCCTATGGTCCAGGGTTCCTGTGTGATGTCTGGTGTGTGCTGTGTCCGTTGTTGTCTTGTACTTACAGCACCTGCACATGGGTTCCTAGTTGTGTTGTCTGTGGCAGGTGAGTGATGAGTTGTTTCCATTTGCCTGCCACTGCCATAGCTGTTTTTGTATCCCCCTGTGTTGCTTGGCCGTTGAGACTCCTGCTCCTCCGTGTCTAGGAGGAGCAGGTCGTCTTACTCTGTCCCCTAGTTCAGGGCCGACTTGACGGCTTGTAGGGACTTTTAGGTTCCGGCATATGAGCCCTCCTACCACCAAGGTCGGCTCATACAGACAGAAGACAGGGTCAGCGTTAGGGACGCTATAGGAGGTGACCTGCTCCCTAACTCTGTGGTCCCGGCCAAGTGGTAACCCTACCTTCTCCTGGCACCGCACGGCTGGGGGTTTTCCCCACCGCCAGCCGTGACATGTATACTGTATATGCCATACGAAAAAATGGAGCGGAAACAAAAAACTGAACAACGGTTCCATGAAAAACAGACCGCAAAACACTGAAAAAAACATACAGTCATGTGAAAGAGGCCTAAACCTTTAATGTTTTTGGTAAATTAGGATTACTATAATTATTATTATTTGCCAAATGCCAGAATAATGAGAAAGAATGTTCTAAGGCATTTTTATTACTTTCTGCAATTTCAAAAGTTTGCATACACTAGGATTACTATGCCTTTAAACAATTCTGGACTGCCAATGTGATGATGTCATGTGTTTGGAAGTTTCTGTTAGGTTTGCTGGCAACATCTGGGTTAATTAGAGACACACCTGTAGATGTATTTAAATGCACACCTAAAATACACTGCTTCTTTGTGTAGCATCATGTGAAAGTCTAAAGAAATCAGCCAAGATATCAGGAAGAGAATTGTGGACTTGCACAAGTCTGGCTCAACCTTGGGTGCAATTTCAAGATACCTGAAGGCAATGGCGTTCCTAGGGTATTTGGCACCTGGGGCGATTACTTTCTCTGGCACCCCCCTTTCCCCTGCCAAAACCATAAAAAACTTTATTTTTACATTAAAATATACTGAAATATTTATTTTGTTTTAAATAAAAAAAATTATCGCTAGTAAACAGAAAATTGCTGGTAAATGAAAATTTAAAGGGAATCTGTCACTATGAAAATTCAACGTAAGCTTTGTATTACATATTTTGTAAAAGGAAGGTGAAGGAAAAACGGCAGTTTTTGCACAGCTTTTATATATATTTTTTTACAGGTTCACCTGACGGGACAGATCATGTTATATTTTTATAGAGTGGGCTGGAGTTTTCACTGATGCCGATGCACCCTGCCCTGATAGCAGGGGCTCAGCTGACAGTGACAGCCAGACCAGTGCCACTGATAGGACGGGCTCAGCTACTGCACCTGCCCGATCAGCCATCTATACCTGTACAGAGCTAGGACTCAAGTCACGTCCTGCCCCTTGTAAATTTCTGCACTGGCTGGCAGCAGCACACCCCTCCCCCCATTGAAAATTCAAGGCAGCAAGATTCTTAACTGAAAAAATATCTCTCTAGTCTGTCTAGTCTGCTGCCTCTTGCTTGCACACTGTTCTGCCACAGTGCTACTGTGACTGTCTGCACCACTCCTAACTGCCACACACCACTGTGATACTTTACACAGTTTAGTGTTATCTGCAAAAAATAATATTTTACTGTGCAAGCCTTCTACATTAGATAATTAAATAATATATTGAAGAGAATAGGGCCCAATACTGACCCCTGAGGAACGTGCTTTGGTCACATGTGCATGTGCATATCAACCCAAGAACAAAAGCAAAGAACAAAACCAAGAACAAAAGCAAAAGACCTTGTGAAGATGATGGCGGAAGCTGGTAAGATTGTGTCAATATGCACAGTGAAACGAGTATCAACTGTATCAACATGGGCTGAAAGGCCACTCTGCCAGGAAAAAGCCATTACTCCAAAAGAAACATAAAAAAGCCAGATTAATGTTTGCAAATGCACACAGGAACAAAGACCTACATTTTCGGAGACATGTCCTGTGGTCTGACAAAACTAAAATGTAACTTTTTGGCCATAATGACCATCGTTACGTTTGGAGGAAAAAGGGAGAAGCTTGGAGGCCTAAGAACACCATCCCAACTGTGAAAAATTGGGCGGAAATGGGTCTTCCAAATGGACAATGACCCGAAGCATACTGCCAAACTGGTTATAAAGTGGCTTAAGGATAACAAAGTCAATGTTTTGGAGTGGCCATCGCAAAACCCTGATCTCAATCCTATTGAAAACTTATGGGCAAAGCTGAAAAGGCGACCAACAAACATGGCTCAGTTACACCAGTTTTGTCAGGAGGAATGGGCCCAAATTGCGACCAACTATTGTGGGGGGCTTCTGGAAGGATATACAAAATGTTTAACCCAAGTCATACAGTTTAAGGGCAATGGTACCAAATATTAATGAATTGTATGTAAACTTTTGACTTTGCAGAAAGTAAGAAAAATGCCTTAAAACATTCTCTCTCTCTCATTATTCTGTCATTTGGCAAATAATAATATTTACACGTTTCACTTGTGCAACTGCTGGTCTGGGAGAGGAAGCACTGGAAGCAACCCCTTCCCCAATCTGGAACATTCATTCCTCTGGTGCTTGGCAAGGCAAGGTATTCATCTGCCAAAGCGGCAGCCTCCCGCAGAGCCCCTTCTTTGCTTGCAGACATACCTTTGCACTTTCAGCGGACAGTTGTAAAGAAACTGCTCTCTCTGGATCAAGTCAGCTAAAGACTGACGCGTATTTTCAGTTAGAGGGGTGTACCACTGTTCACAGGTAGTACGCAGCCAACTAGCAAAATCCATAAAGGTCTCCTCAAGGCCTCGCTAAAGCGAACAAAACGTCTGCCTGTATGACTCTGGTGTCAACATGTATTTTGTGAGCACAGCAGTCCTGATTTTCAAGAATGTACCGCGTTGCTCCCGCGGCAGCTCTAGCAGTGCGTCTCTGGCTTTGCCTTTCAGGGATGACATAATGTGGCCAGTGTACTTCTGGGATTGCATAATTTTGACACGCCAATTCAAAAGTTCTCAGAAATAATTCAATATCCTCATCATCCTTGTCCATTTCTAGTAACTTTAACTTAAAATTCGGCTGAACAAGATCCAAGCCCTAATGGTGTGCATTTATGTGATAGTACACAGCATGCAGACTTCATGCAAGAGAATGTGTCTGGTCTGCATGGGTACATATCTCCAGGTGAAAAATATGTGGGACTGATTGCGGATAATAGCATTCAGGGAGAACCTGTACTGTCAGTTGATGCAGTTGGGCAAAGCGCTGACAGTGATGATAATAGTGTGCATTTATGTGATAGTGCATAGCATCCAGATTTCATGTGTGATGGTGTATCTAATCTGCATGGAAGTATGTCTTCAGGTGAGAAAGACATAGGGTTGATTGCGGTTAATAGCATTCAGGTAAAACAGAAATTATCAGCTGATGCAGTTGAGCTAAATACTGACAGAGATGATAATGATATGCATATATGTAGTAGAGCACAACCTACAGATGTCATATGTCAGAATGTACCTGTCATGGCTGTCACCTGCAGTGTGGCAAGAACAGCAGCGGCATACTCACTTGAGTCCGAGCATTCTGGGGCCCCATCTCTGGCCTGCTCCGGCCCGAGGGACTCTACATCCACTGAGCTCACACCATTGAGCTCAATGGGGCAGTTGTCTGACTCTGGTGGGGCTGCTTTTGAGCAAGCACTGAGGTGTGACCCCATCTACAAACACTGAGAATGGTAGCGGAGAATGCCCCTGCAGAGGGAGCTACCCATAGAGTGTTTTGGGAAGGTGGTAAATTGTACTGGGAAGAGCTCCAGGCAACTAACGTGGCAGCTAATTGTGCCCAGTTTGTACCAGGGCCAGTTGCTGCATGTGGCGCATAAGATCCCCCTTGGCTGGTCACCTGGGTAGCAAGAAGATGAGGTCCCGTCTGTTGCAAAATCTTTACTGGCTTGGCATAAATAAAGATGTTGATAGCTATTGTCGGTCTTGTGTGACCGGCATGCGTGTCGTAAAAACCAGAGACGTGGCCCGTGTCCCATTAAATCCTTTGCCAATCATTGAGGAACCATTTTGTCGGGTGGGAGTTTACATCATCGTTCCCCTTAAGATAGCTAGCTCTACAGGCAAACGATTCATTCTTACTATCATCGACTATGCAACGCGGTACCCCGAGGCTGTCGCAATGTCGTCGATTAGGTCAGATAAAGTCACGGACGCCCTTCTAACCATCTTCTCGAGAGTCGATTTTCAAGCAGAGATGGTGACGGATAATGGCGCTCAATTTGTGTCAGACTTGATGCAAGTGAACCACATTGTTGCTACTCCCTACCATCCACAAACTAATGGTTTGTGTGAACGGTTTAATGGCACACTAAAACAAATGCTGAGAACCTTTGTTGAAGATCAAGACAAGGACTGGGAGCGATATCTGCTGCACTTGTTGTTTGCCTACAGAGAGGTGCCCCAAGAGTCCACTGGTTTCTCACCTTTCGAACTCTTGTACGGTAGGAAAGTAAGAGGCCCATTGGACCTCATTAGAAAGTACTGGGAAGGCCCAAAAGAGGTAAATGAAGTGTCTGTTGTTGATCATGTCCTGAAGTTCAGGGACAAAATGGAAACCATTGTGGGTAAAATGAAGGTGTACATGGCGGGAACACAGCGTACCCAAAAGAAGTGGTACGACCGGCACTTTTTGCACCAAGTGGGACAAAAAGTGTACATCTTACTGCCTATCAGAAAACATAAGTTGCAAGCAGCATTGCTGGGTCCCTATTCCATTGTGGCGAAAAAAGACAAGGTACATTATGTAATAAACTTGGGTGGGAGGAAGCACAGAACTTTCCATGTAAACATGTTAAAGGAGCACATTGAGAGACCGGCTCATGCTATGGCAGTATGCAGCATGCCCGACACTGAGGAAGGGGGTTAACTTCGAGATTTGTTGGATGATGCAAAGAAAGAAGGGGCAGAATGGAATATCAACCCTGAGCTGTGACTCCTACAGAAAAGTCAGCTTAGTGAGGTCAATGAAAAGTAAATTTAAAACACCAAACTACCCAAGGATTTAATTTGAAAAAAAAAAAAAAAAAAAAACTAAAAACTGTTGTTGTAAGATTGTGACTAAGTGATGTTGATTATAATTGAAGTCAGCATAAGTTTAAAATTGTTAGATGTTCATAATTACACTAACATAATTGTGCCTCTTACCCATCTAATGAACATTCTCCTTAGGGCTTATGCATATGAAAGTATTTTTTGTCCGCATCCAATCCCCATTTTTTGCGGCTCGGATGCGGACCTATTCACTTCATTGGGGCCACAAAAGATGCGGACATCACACAGTGTGCTATCCACATCCTTTCACATAGTGGCTCAGCAACACCAAACACACATTCACAAGGGATGTGGATAGCACACTGTGCACATTACGGACAAGGATAGGACAGTCCTATTATGGCCTGATGGTTCATTCTGCAAAATCCAGAACACATGGACGGTATCTGTGTTTTGTGGATCCGCAATTTGCGGACCGCAAAACAGGTAATAGTCGTGTACATGAGCCCTTAAAGGGAAACTGTGATCATGATTCTGAACTATTAGCTGAAGTAATCCAGTCTAGATGGAAAGTCCAGATCGCTATGTTTTATTTTCCTATTGCCCCCGTTTCCCCCACTGTCAGCAGTCAAAGCTGTGCTGAAATAAACTGTCCAAACCGCTGTGCTGACATAATGGAGAGGACTCATATGCATATGCATAGCAGTCCTGACAATGTATTTCAGCACAGCTTTAAACACTGACAACAGGGGAAGGGGGGCAGGAGGAAAATGAAAATTAGTGTTCTGGACTCCTTATCTGCAGTACCACTCATGTATTACTATAGAAAATAGTCCAAGATCATGGTGACAGATTCCCTTTAAGCCCAGCGTTGCACTATACAGGTAGTGCCCTGCTGAGTCTCTACACTAGTACAAGGGGAACAAATCAAATACAAATACAGGACTTCATTATTGATTAGAAACACATTTAATTTACAGTATACTAATTTAAAAATCAGTAACTAATATTTGGCCCATGGAAACATAAAGTTAAACTGGAGTTTCTCCATTACAAATCCCATGTATCCCATTTCTTGTAGCTATTGTATTTTTTTTTTGTCTTTTCTTGACGCAGTAATGACCATTAATGACCTCCTCTTCCTTCACAAGACAGAAAAAGAGTGACTCATATATTTGTTCCTTTCTCTTTTTAACTACCTCAAATCCCCTTCCTTTGCATAAAGAAATCTATTGAAAATGAAAAGACAGATAGTGTGTTGGCTGTATTTCATTAGTATGGCATTTTCCTACATCTTATAAGATGACTTTCCTTAGAGAAGATAACAACGTATCATGGGGAATCAATATGCTTGGTTCAGAGTAGTGTCCAGAGCCAGTTAATGGGAAGATGTTTTAATAATATAATAGTGAGAAGAAAAGCAAAAGAAAATGTGTAGAATTAATGAATAAGAGAACGAAGGAGGACCTATGCGGTATAAAATGGCTAAAGAAGTGCAAGCAATTAAACAGATTTATCTTTATGAAAGGCATTTTTCAGGAGTAGAATATTGGTTGGGGTCTGACTTCTGGAACCCCCACTGATCAGCCATTTGAAGTGGCCATGGATGCACCGGTGAGCGATGCGGCTTCCTCACAGCTTACCAAGCACAACAAAGTAGATCTTATCGTAGTTGTGCTTTGGTTTTGCATCCCAGGCCCATTCTCTTGAATGGTGCTTAGCTGCAAATAGGTTATGTGACCAATGAACATGAAGGCTTTGTTGCTGACAGGAGGGATATAGCCTCTTCGAACAGCTGATATCAGATGACCTATCCTGTGGATAGACCATTAATATTGAACTCCAGGAAATTCCCTTTAAAGGGGTTGTTCAAGTTATATGAAAACTTGGACAACCCCTGTAAATGGCTTAAAATAATGCAAGATTTTTCTTCCTCAGTTTCTGCGCTGAGCTCTGGTCCTCTCTGTTTTTCAGGCAGCAATGGTGACATTCTGTGCACACAGATCACTGCTAAAGTCAATCACCTGCGTCAGCAGACATGTCGGGCGCACTGCAGAGGCCAGTGATTGGTTGCAGCAGGACGACTGGGGCTTAGGGCAGAAAGATAAAAAATCATTGAGTATCCAATCTTTTGTTATTTTAGGCCATTTACAGGGGTTGCCCAATTTTTTATACAACTACAACTCGGATAACCCCTCCAGTGAATCTGAGTGACCTTTCTCTAACTAAGGTATCTATCTATCTATCTATCTATCTATCTATCTATCTATCTATCTATCTACCTATCATGAACTCCCATATAAGATTCCTTAGTCAGACCCCAGGCATTTATTTAATTATCTGTCCTTGCTTCTGGTTTCTCTTGTCTTCAGGGCCCTGCACGCACGTCTTGATGTTGTGGGTCACAGTATAGACAAGGCCACACAGTGTCAGGAACAATTAAGAGCCACTGCCACATGATAAATAAGATCACACAAAAATAATGTTAATCTAGATATCACCCTAGAGGTATGGTTTACTACCTCAAAGAACAAGATAGACCAAAAACACAAGATGGAGACAACACTCCCAAATACAGACGTGGACAAAATTGTTGGTACCCTTTGGTCAATGAAAGAAAAAGTCACAATGGTCACAGAAATAACTTTAATCTGACAAAAGTAATAATAAATTAAAATTCTATAAATGTTAACCAATGAAAGTCAGACATTGTTTTTCAACCATGCTTCAACAGAATTATGTAAAAAAATAAACTCATGAAACAGGCATGGACAAAAATGATGGTACCCCTAGAAAACACAGAACATAATGTGACCAAAGGGACATGTTAATTCAAGGTGTGTCCACTAATTAGCATCACAGGTGTCTACAACCTTGTAATCAGCCATTGGGCCTATATATATGGCTCCAGGTAATCACTGTGTTGTTTGGTGATATGGTGTGTACCACACTCGACATGGACCAGAGGAAGCAAAGGAAAGAGCTGTCTCAAGAGATCAGAAAGAAAATTATAGACAAGCATGTTAAAGGTAAAGGCTATAAGACCATCTCCAAGCAACTAGATGTTCCTGTGAGTACAGTTGCACATATTATTCATAAGTTTAAGATCCATGGGACTGTAGCCAACCTCCCTGGACGTGGCCGCAGGAGGAAAATTGATGACAAATCTAAGAGACGGATAATCCGAATGGTAACAAAAGAGCCTAGAAAGACTTCTAAAGAGATTCAAGGTGAACTTCATGCTCAAGGAACATCAGTGTCAGATCGCACCATCCGTCGTTGTTTGAGCCAAAGTGGACTACATGGGAGACGACCAAGGAGGACACCATTGTTGAAAACGAATCATAAAAAAGCAAGACTGGAATATGCCAAACTACATGTTGACAAGCCACAAAGCTTCTGGGAGAATGTCCTGTGGACAGATGAGACAAAAATCGAAGTTTTTGCCAAGGCACATCAGCTGTATGTTCACAGACGAAAAAATGAAGCATATCAAGAAAAGAACACTGTCCCTACTGTGAAACATGGAGGAGGCTCTGTTATGTTCTGGGGCTGCTTTGCTGCGTCTGGCACAGGGTGTCTTGAATCTGTGCAGGGTACAATGAAATCTCAAGACTATCAAGGAATTCTAGAGAGAAATGTACTAGCCAGTGTCAGAAAGCTTGGTCTCAGTCGCAGGTCATGGGTCTTGCAACAGGACAATGACCCAAAACACACCGCTAAAAACACCCAAGAATGGCTAAGAGGAAAAAATTGGACTATTCTAAAGTGGCCTTCTATGAGCCCTGACCTCAATCCTATTGAGCATCTTTGGAAGGAGCTGAAACATGCAGTCTGGAAAAGGCACCCTTCAAACCGGACACAACTGGAGCAGTTTGCTCATGAGGAGTGGGCCAAAATACCTGCTGAGAGGTGCAGATGTCTCATTGACAGTTACAGGAAGCGTTTGATTGCAGTGATTGCCTCAAAAGGTTGCGCAACAAAATATTAAGTTAGGGGTACCATCATTTTTGTCCATGCCTGTTTCATGAGTTTATTTTTTTACATAATTCTGTTGAAGCATGGTTGAAAAACAATGTCTGACTTTCATTGGTTAACATTTATAGAATTTTAATTTATTATTACTTTTGTCAGATTAAAGTTATTTCTGTGACCATTGTGACTTTTTCTTTCATTGACCAAAGGGTACCAACAATTTTGTCCACGTCTGTATAAAGGATAGTGACCGTTAATCAAGATGCGATGTTTCGGTTATACAAAACCTTCTTCTTGGTGTAGCCGAAGTGTTGGATCTAGATTAAAGTCACTCTATCTTTTGCATTTAGGAGTCCTGTCTCCATCTCTTTTGTTTTTGATGAATAAGACCAGTTGTATGCTGTAACATCTAGCTGACTGTTGAATTGGACAGCCTGGGACACCTCTTAAAGAAGGGCTCTGTTCACATCTGCATTAAAAGCTCTGTCAGGAGCAACCATGAAAACAGTGAATCCAATGATAAATTGGTTATCATTGGTGTTGTTGGCGCTATTGATGTCTTTCATGGGATGGATCCGGCACTGTGTCGTAATTTCCGTTTTTAGTGGAAATCATGATGAAATTGTAAACAGCGCCAAGCTTGTCCATTACATGATGCCTAAATATAGAAAACAATGTTGTCTTTAAAGGGTTTTCTGAGTGTTTTACACAGCCTATCCATAGGATAGGTCATCAGTATGTGATCAGTAAGGGCTCAATATCCAGCACCCCCAATGATCTGCTGTTTGAAAAGACTGTGGAGCTCCTGTGAGCACTGTGGCCTCCTAGCAGCTCAACAAGCACAGGACCGTCCATTGGATAACGGCTGTGCATGGAATTACAGTTCACCCCCCACTGGAGTGCCACGGCTGCTTCACAGAGCTGATCGGCATGGTTACCAGGAGTTGGAGCTCCGCCAATCAGATACTGATGACCTATCTTGAGGATAGGTGGTCAGGATAAAATGCTCAGAAAACCCCTTTAACCGATTGGAAGCATGAACAATTTTCATGTTTTTCTTTTCTTTTCCTCTTCCCCACCTTCCAAAAGCCATAACTTTTTGACTTTTCCTTTCACATAGTGGCTCAGCAACACCAAACACACGTTCACAAGGGATGTATACACTAGATCAGTTATGGCTAACCTCGGCACGCCAGCTGTAGTTAAACTACATTTCCCAGCACGCTTCATTCATTCGTATGGAGTTCTGAGAACAGCCAAGCAAGTGTGCTGGAAGTTGTAGTTTTACCACAGCTGGAGTGCCGGAGGTTAGCCATCACAGCACTAGATTATCCACTGTGGAATTTCATGTAAAAAAAAATCCACAGCTTATTACACTACTAGCAAAGTTGATGCACATTGAAAATGGACCTGAAGTACAGATTTTAAATCTGCAGAGTGTCAATTTATGTTGCACATCTCCTCCACAGATTTCAATCCACAGCAAATCCAAACGTGTCAAAATCATTGGCTGTGTCCTAAGACATCAACCACTCAAGAATATTTAAAAGCAATATCAATGATTTAAATAGGCAGGACAATGTATGATCAGGGTCCTGGAGAAAGTTTGAAATTACTTTGTTGAGTAGGGGGCACATGATTAAGGACAATGGCTTTTATATGTTCTTTAAGAAGCAAGCTTAGTCCGTGAAAAGAAGCTCATTCAGAGCTAAGTGGCTGCAATATGGTGCTCAATGCGGTTCCATTTTACACATTGTACTCTAATGCCATTACACTGCAGAAGGGCTAGTGGTACCCATTGATGACATGTCGTTAGACCAACTCTACACATTTGGCCAAGTTCAAGTGTTGAAATAATATCCAATGTGCATTTCTACTACAGAAATCTAAAGTTGTACCTTTAGAGTTTTGCCGATGTGCCGCAAGTGGGCATCAGATTTACAGAAAATGTGTCAATAAATTGACATGCCACCAGAAATGTTTACAGAAAATTTCCCTTGCTTGTTAAAGGAATTGCAGAAGCCAGCTCGTGAGGGATAAGGATTTCATGTGTGTGAACAGGGGTGGATTGACCATAGACCTCACAGGGAAATTTCCAGATGGGCCAATGCCCCAGGGGGCCACCCAAGCCTTCCTCTCTGCCACTGACCGGATACATACTGAGCTCTCAGCAGTAATTAATGCTGTGAGAATCAGCTACTCATGTACCCAGCCAACGAATGCACATGGCCTGAATTCAACTGCTGTGTCCCGCACCTCACCTTCTAAGACCCTGCTCCATAGACAACTGGAGGAGGAGAACGGAAGATGGCAGCTATTGATGCCCACTACAGAGGGCCAGCTTTTGGGGCAGTAAATTGTGCTACACTGTGTTTTTTGGTTCTGCTGGGATGGTATCTTGTACTTTGGTATTGTTTACCCCGCTTATTTGAGTTGCCTAGCCCTCTGTTAATTTGCACCTGCCTACAAAATAGGGCCACTTTGAGGTTTTTTTTTCCAAGGCCGCTTTCAGTTTCCAGTCCGCCCCTGTGTCTGAACATACCCTTAGAAAAGGATGAAACTGCCATTCCAAATGGCCGAGAGCTTTGACAACTCTTCACACAACCCTGCTAGAAATGAACATACCATGAGATTCTTGCAAATACAAACCATAGATAAAGCTACTATATTTCAGTGGTACATATAAAAAAGATGTACATGTCAGAATGGACGATTAGTCATCTTAATGACACAGCCTTTAAAAATAATGCATATGCATCACAACTAGGATGCACAGACACCAAGAATTATGCTCATACTCCATGAACAGGGCTCAAATGGGCACCGGCCAAATAAAATTGATATACAGCTATTCCTGAACTTCAGGTACATTTTATGGATCGTGCATCACTTTTACTGTCTCAACTACTAAAAATGATGCATATGCACCAAGCGTTTCTTTAGTAAAATGTTTTAGCAAGCTTAGCATTAAAAAAAAAAAAAAAAAAAGAAAGAAAAATGTGTGCGTTATAATGGAACATATTCTTATTAAATGTAGTAGAAAGTAACAAGCCATTAAATCACATTATTACCTTTGGGTTCAATTTAGATCAAATACAAAAAACAAGTAGACGGGGAATGAATTTAAATTTATACAAATAGATTGGTTTAGAAAATATGACACAGTCATATTATTAAAGTAGATCCCCTACTGTGGTAAATAAAATCCACCATAATCCCTGGACAAAGCTAAATCCAAGGATTCTTACTGCTGCTTTTTCTCACCTGACCACCAGCTGAGATAGCATCCTTTCATGTTGGATTACTTGCTATAATATACCGTACAGTAAATCTCATATATTAGATTATTATGTTGAAATAGTAAGATTTTACCCATATCTATTCTTGTCATATAGAAAACCACTCACTTTATCTCTGTGTTTTAATTGTAGGGGAGGTCGGTCTCTGGGTTACCATCTGAAAGGCTCCTCTTTCAATCTCCCAAGGATAGATAATTTTTTTCAAACATTGTACAATTTGAAGAAAAAATATCAATACAGACTATAAATTGAAGCATGGTTTTCTTAAAGGGAATGTGTCATCAGAAAATTACCCATTGTTTCAATCACAATTTATGTGGAAATTTTTTTGGGGTCAGTTGATTAACAATTTTTCATGTCACGTTCTATATTTAAAAAAATGATATAATCCTACAATTTTCACACTGACCATAATAATAGGTCATGATTTGCTGTTCTGTACGGGTAACTTTTCACTAGCTATTATCATTCACCATAGGCAGAATTACAATGACAAGTAACACCTCTGTATAGATAACACAGGATCCACAATTCACAATAGGTGATATTACAGCTTATCTACTCAGACCTTCAGACCTCTGCACAGGTCACAGAGCATGTCTAGAAAACTCCCCCATAAAAGTCAATGGGGTCAGCTTCCTGTCCGTTGTGTCTATGGTCCATGTATTTTCATGTTATTATACAACAATAAAAACTATGTAAAGTTTGGGCATACAGTTATACAGTACTAGTGCTTCCATTCCTTACAGATGGATGGCCATATGAATACAGGATCAGACTACATAGAGTACAGTCCCTGACAAAGGTCTTGTAGCTTGTGTACAAATTTACCTGAAGTGCTGCTAAAATATATTTCTAATCTAAGATTTTGAATTCTAATCAAGATTTTGTTAAAAGAAATGGGTCATTTTAATCCCAACAGCTTTTGTAATAATGTGTCAGTGCAAAACTAAACTGACAAAAAGTATTCTAATATTCACAGCTTGGTAAAGCCCATTTGGTCAATTTTTGCCAAGACATAAATGTTGTCGCCTTGTCATATGAGCTTCACCTGTGACTAATAATGGATCAATTAGGTCTCAGGTGTGTATAAAAAGAACCCCAGTACACTAGACCTTCACATCAACTGCAACTAGACCTCTGCAAACATGCCTAAGATTCACTTGGAGACTAAAGTGTTGATTATCAAGAGGCTGAAGACCAGATCCACTGCTGATGTGGCAGACACCTTTAATGTGTCTCAGCGTCAAGTTCAGAGGATAAAAAAAAAGATTTGAAGAGACTGGAGATGTTTTAAACAAGGCCAGGTCAGGCCGACCCCGCAAGACAACTGCTCGAGAGGACCGTTTGTTGGCTCGAAAATCCAAGGCCAGCCCATTTTCCACTGCAGCAGAGCTCCACGAGACCTGGTCACCTGAAGTCCCTGTGTCAACCAGAACAGTTTTTCGGATTCTGTCTCGAAATGGCCTCCATGGTCGAATCAGTTCCCATAAGTCAGCACTAAACAAAAGACAATTGAAAAACAGTGTGGCATTTGCCAAGGGCCACAGCCTGCTAAAAGGATGGACGCTGGAAAAGTGGCAGAAGGTGGATTTTTCAGATGAATCTTCTGTTGAATTACACCACAGTCGCCGCAAATATTGCAGGAGACCTACTGGAACCCGCATGGAGCCGAGATTTACAGAAAACAGTGAAGTTTGGTGGAGGCAAAATCTTGGTCTGGGGTTAAATCCAGTATGGGGGTGTGTGAGGGATCTGCAGGGTGGAAGGCAACATCAATAGTCTAAAATACCAAGAAATCTTAGCTTACCTCTTATATTCCCAACCATTAAAAAAAAAGGCCAAATTCTGCAGCAGGATGGTGCTCCATCTCATACTTCCATCTCCACATCAAAGTTCCTTAAGGCGAAGAAGATCAAGATGCTCCAGGATTGGCCAGCCCAGTCACCAGACATGAACATCATTGAGCATATGTGGTGTAGGATGAAGGAGGAAGCATGGAAGACGAAACCAAAGAATATTGATGAACTCTGGGAGGCATGCAAGACTGTTTTCTTTGCTATTCCTGATGACTTCATCAATAAATTGTATGAATCCTTGCCAAACCGCATTGGCTGTTGTCCTTCAAGCTCATGGAAGTCATACAAGATATTAAATTTGGATCTCACAGCACCACTACTTAATTTGCTGACATATTTTTGGATTTGCAGTAAAGTTGTTCAATTTCTTTATAGGCGAAAAAACTTTTGTCTTGCCAAAATTTGACCTTTCTGTCTTGATTAAATGATAAATCTTTTTTCAGTGAAACTAATTTATTTCAGTGCATTAAACATCATTTGGGAGGGCTTTAGTTTTTCATATGAGCTATTTCTAACACCAATTGATTAATTAAAAGTCAGGTTAATAGCAGGAGTTTCTACAAAATAGAGAAGCGACAAGACTTTTGTCAGGGACTGTAGATTCCTAGTCTGTTACCATGGAGAGACATAGGTTTCTATAGGAGCTGTAAAAATAAAACAGTAAGACATTTATAATCAAGATCTTATTACAAAAGTTTTTAGGTGCATGGATACAATAGCAAATATGGCTGCAAAGACAAACATTTTATTATTTCTCTTCTATTACCGAGACACATTCTCCATCTGCTATGACTTGCATTTCTACAAAATCAGAGAATCTTTTTTCTGTGTAATGAAACAGAACAAGACATAAAACTAATATGATAGCTTACACAGTGCACTTAACAAATCTTCCTACATTTAACTCGATTTGCTGTAGATTGCTTCTGGATCTTAAAAATATATTATCTTAATATGAAGACCTTAATTGCAAACAGATAATATGAGATATGTGAAGTAGAAGTAGAATACATAACCTGCTCCTTGATATAATAGAAGACCTAAATATGTCTATGAGAAAAATGAATGGTTCTTTGACAATATAATTTAAGGAACAGTTATTCTCTATTATCTCAAGTACTATAAAGAAAGAAGTAGATAGAAGTGCAGCATATGATTGGTTTCTGATGACATTCCTATTCCTAATTAAATCTGACCAATTTAAGTGCAGCTCATATTATGTGTTTCGGAATAAAATAAGGTGTTTTTGATGGCTTGTAAAATGGACCATTGCTGGGAGGAGTGAGACAAGATTAGGAAGCGGGAGCTAAAATGGAAACCCCAGTGGATAATACATTGGTTTATTTAGTCTGGTTTTGTTCCTTTTGTGGGGTCATGTAGGGAGGTCATGATCCAGCAATAGAGTGGATGGCAGATGTATATAATACAGGGAGATTATGAATGAAATAGAGCAGTACAGAACATGTCTAAATTTAACCCAGCAAATCAGCTTGGACAATACAACATTACAGCAACAACAGCAAAAATCCCCAAACACAACAAACACACTAAACTCTGTGCAACTACAGATCTCAAAATATACAGGGAACACAAAATACTCAATGGGACTACCAGAAAACACAGAAGAAGTACTAAACTATAAAATGCACATTGCAAACATTATACCCAACAACCAGCATGGAGTGATGCCTGGGTATAAATAGGCTCAACCATCAACAACTCTACCCTAATCAACCAAGAAAAGCTAGGCGATAAACCGACCTAGTTTCAGATGCAAGGCAGTTGCATAACAACTACCCAAAGTGGTAACTAAGAACATGAAGAAGCAGAAAGACCTATGCTGCCCATTATAGAAATGTAGTATTACATGGCGACCATTCAGGAAATGTAGTGTGGATTATTGTAGTCATATTAATATTCATTGTGCTGTAAGGTGTTTATATTATTCTCTTTCATAGTCTTCAAAAGTCTACATAGTTTCATTGTTCAAGACTGTTGGTGTAATTGTTAAGACTAGAGGATTATATGCTAAAGCTTTTTTTTTATGAATAAAGCTAATTAGCACTTTGTAATGTAAATGTAAGTAATTAGTATTTTTATTCCAGTTCTCATGGCTGAGATCAGGATTGTGTATCAATGTATGCATGCAAATACAGTAGAAGCATGTACCAAATAAATACATATGCACTATGTTACATTATGATGTATAATAAGCTTATAGATGGTTTTAATACAAAAAAATACAAATAAAAGAAACATTAGTAATACAATCACCATTTCAACCAAAACAAAAATGTAAATTGTCGACATTGTGTGCTGCATTCAGAAACTGTGGAATGTGGTTATTATGTCATATTGTAATGTCAGTAGGTAGGAACGGACTTGAGCAGTGAGTCCTAACTAGAACTCCACCCACACTCCCTGCCTACTTGCAGTGCAAGCTCTTAGTTGCAAGTCCGAAATTGGTCGCCGTTCCCTACTCTGTATGACAAACAACACCAAGGGACAAAAACAAGACACAGAGGCACAGAGTCTTACTGAAATTGGTCATAACCAGGAGATATAATACAGTACCAAATTGAGAGACAGAGAGTAGTCAAATAGTGAAGCCGAGATCAGACCCAGATGGGAAACTCAGTACCAATACGTTAGACAGAGAGTGGTCAAAAGGACAAGCCGAGGTCAAAACACTAGTAATCCAAAATACACAACCAGGAAGACAGCTAGTGAGTCAGTGACTATCAGTGGCACTGGTATAAGGCCAGGAAGGGGTTTAAATAGAGCTCAGAGTCCCAGGAATAGAACCTGACTGGTCATGAGTTGACTTGGCACTCCAGTAGTCACAACACTAGCACACAGGAATAGATCAGCTGAGCAATCAGCCCACTGCTAGTCTCATCCAGCACATGCCTGCTGTGGGGAAGAAGAGCATTGCATCCTGTTGCTGATGACGTGTCGCATCACCAGGGGGAATGGCTTAGCAGCGTGTCTCTCCTGGAGTAGTCGCGTCGAACCTGAAGATCTCATCGCTGGAGTCCGTACAGGGAAGTTTGTGACAGATATAACAATTTAACTGATATAAAGATTTTCTTTAATTTCACTGGTGATGTATGAAAGTTAAAGAGAACCTGTCACCACAAATCACAGTGCAATCTGCAGGCAGTATGTTATAGAGCAGGAGGAGCTGAGCAGACTGATATATAGTTTTGTTGGAAAAAAAATCTGTAAAACTTGTAATTTATACATTTAAATCTCAGCTTTTTGTGACTTTAGTGGTACTCATTGGAGGAGGTATCAGTGATTGATAGCATTGTATGTGTAAATGTGCATGTACAGAGATAGCTGTCAGTCACTAGTGATGAGCAGCAGGGGCAATATTCAAATTCGCGATATTCCACTAATATTTGTCATATAGTTGCGAATTCGAGACTATTTTCTCGATCGTGAAAAATCGGCAATGTAATATTCGCGTAATGCGTGTGAAATACAGGCGTGGTTCACTATAGCTACATTTTTCAAGCTGCTAGAAGTTTCCTGAGACTGGAGAAAATAGTTGGCACGGCAGAACATTACAATAGCTTTATTTGCAGATAGTGCTCCAATATATTCGCGATTGCAAAATCGGCACTAATGATACAAATATTTTGGCCCAATACGTGCCACTTCACAACAGGTGAAGGTCTGACTACATATTACTGATTTGTGCACTAAGTATTGTTGTGATATCACAGCACTATATCTGTAGCATGTATGTATGGACAGCAGAACCTATCAGCTACACTATATTAGGATATAACCTACACTGACTATCTCCCACTGACTATCTTCTCAGCCTTCTCATTGGCCCACAAGCAAGAAGGGAGGTTACTGATGAAAAAAAATCTAGAATATCCGAAATTACGAATATATATCACTATATTCTAAATATTCGCAAATTCTCGAAGTGCTGATATTCGCGATTGATATTTGCTATTTGAATATTTGCGCCCAAAACTATCAGTCACGGGGGAGCAGTCTTAAGCTCAGAAAAAACAGAGATATAAAATATATAAAGATTTTGAGAATCTTTTCCCACTAAAATATACATCACTCTGCTCAGCTCCTCCTATTCTATAACCTGCAGATTTCAGTGCATTATGTGGCAACGGGTTCCACTTTGAAGGCTAAATTATATACTTTGTATTCGCTTCTGTGCTGAATTTAGGTCTACAAGACTTCTAAAATTAAAGCAACTGTGTAAAAAGATGTTGCTTTGACCTGTAATATGGCAATGTGAACTGTACATAAAAAATGATTGCCTGGCTGTAATATCTAAAGGATTAAATATCACAGGACACGAGCTCTTCAATTTTTGTGGTAAAATAAAGTTTGCCTGCTTTAATATGATATTATAAAAAAGACAATAACGCTGTAATAAAAGAACACTGCTGGATGGCTTCAAAACTCTTGCATTTTTAGGTTCCACCCTCTGTCTTTCCGAGACATCAATGTCTGATATTTCCTTGAGTTGTGGTTGCAGTCTCTATAGCTCAGGAGCTTGTAATGAGAAATTGGTCTTGGGCGTGTGTGCTGTTCATGATCCTGCTGATAAGATTTCATAAACACCTCTATGCTCCCTGAAAATTACATTTCCATACCGAGCGTCATAAAAGTGACTTCCTCGGGCAGCAGGTTCTGAGGGCTATATATCAGCAGATGATATAATAATAAAGGGGCATACTTGCAGAGTATGAATAAGTAGCATAGGAGACCGTATGCTGTGAGCTTGGATGTTGCCTTACTTCAAGATCTTGACCCTTACAAAATCAAATAATTCTCTAATCTAATAAACTGAAATTTGCTTACATTACAATTATTTTAAACCCTTTGACAAAATTCATTTACAAAAAAAAAACGGAATGAAAAAAACATATTTATCCCTGTTTATAACTAGAGAATATGCAAGTAACAGAATTATAGAATATCAAAGCCCCCAAGCTATGCAAAAAGTCCATACATTGTAATAAAGCCTTGGTGCGATTTCAGTGGCTGTGACGAATACCACGCCTCGTGCCCGCTTGACGTCACCTACGTCGAGCTCACCAGATGCGGTATGGTGATTTGTTGCCAAAGCGTGACGTTACGCCCTACAGAGGAGCAGGTAAGGTGAGCTTGGTACAGTTTACACAGACACCTCCTGTCCATGCGGGCACAGATAGGCAACAAGCTGAGAGGGCCTTTTCACTGCCGCAATGAAACAGCACCTTCTCAGCCCGGGTATACTGCCACAAGCTTCTCGTTTGATATAAGCCCGGTCCGCTAACAGGATTATATAGGGTGAGAAACCAACCCACGGTAGCTTATAACTAGGCCGAAACACGGACGTGGGGATTCGTGATCGAGATACAAGATAGCACAAGATTAAATTATATATTTAATCGCCTTAAGGGCACACTAGATATAACACAATATACACAGAGAATATATACAGTGGTCTGAGGTTACAGATACAGGTGATATAGGCACAACAGGGTTAAGCAGAACAATAAGTCAGTTTACCAGATATATGAGTCCTTTGGGTAGTGATGAGTTCTTAGCTGTATTCATGTCGTAGGCAGTGATGTCAGCTGGTTGCAGGTCCCTCCAAACACATTGCACGATGTGACCCCCTTTCAGGGAAAGACCCGCCCACTTGCTGGCACAAGCCTTTTAACCTGTAGCTGGCCCCCTCTGCTAGACTGGCTGCAAATTACCCACAAAACCCTTTAGGGTTTATAGCTCCAGTCCAGAAGGTCATAGGGAGATGGTTCTGAGACCAACGGATCCACCTGGGTTCCGGCTACAACTAGAGTCCAAACATGGTGCCGCTATTGGGTTTCTGTGGGGAGATATTGATATCTCCCTTCCCTGGCATCCCACCCTCAAACACAGACCATGGACATGCTCATCGTGGCCACCGGGACACAAATATGTATCCTGTTTGCACCTCTGATGGCCGGGTGATTCATAATTCCTTATGAAATGTAGGTGCCAACATGTCTGGGAGGTATCATTGATCCTAGCCAGGGCTGATACCTCCTTCTGGGGGTTTTCCTGCAGGATCTGTGCTGTCTGAGAGGTGTGAAATGTAACCAAATGTGGCCTGCTAGGAATTTTCTGCTATCTAGCTGCGGCTTTGAAGCAGGGCCCCCCTGTGGAGCTTGATTTCCTCTGCCATCTTTCAGCAAATTGTGGGTGTGAGGACAGGGCTGACAGTAAATATTAATCCATATTCCTCACAGCGGCTTTAAAAAGCAAATTATCTTGTATCATCTTTGTTATAATCCTAACCCAACCTAAGCCCTGAGTGGGTTAAAATGTTAAAGGTCCCTGTATTGGCAAGTAATTTATCAAGTTGCTGAATATATGCAGAGCCTTTAAATACAGATAATTAATGTTCAGTTTCTTGTCTTTGAGGTCAGCGACATTCTTCATTCTAGTGTGATAAGCTTACAATGCACTTCAATTAACCAGTCGACAAGTGCATATTATTTAGGCAAAGTTATAATGATAATTGGATATTGACATAAAAGCTTCACTATTTCAAATTCAAAATGATATGATAGTAGCATGCCTACAACATATTACAAGACTGATAATGTATGAGTAACACTAGTAAAAATGAGAACTGAACAATAATATGACTTCATATTTTAGACTTAAAATTAATATGTAACGCACTATCCCCAGCCCCCAATTTCCTACTGCCTACACATTTAATCATACTGATAGTAAATTGAGAAATATTTTCTGAAATCTCAGTATGTCTCAAGTGTTCAGTCAGGCCCCAGCTTCCACCTTCTGATTATCTTACATCTGGCTGTAAGACAACTGGCTGCAGCAGAAGCCCCCCACCCCCATCCTTGTTGCAGTAGAACACACTGATTGTTAAAGAAGTATTTCTATATCAAATACAGAATATATCATAAATGTCACATAGATGTGGGTCCAACCTGTAGAATCTATTCTGTACCTATCTAGAACAGGTCCAGAGGTGGTCAGAATTGCAGAGGCTGCTGATTAGGCTCCACTTGTATGGGAGTTATGAAAACAGCATAGCACAGCCTGCTTAGTTGCTTCTGTAATCCAAACCACCTGTACCCACCGCACCCAGACAGGAGGAAGTTGAGGGCCTCTCCCTGAGATGGGAATACCCCTTTAAGCTCCTCTAACTAAGGCTCACTCCTCAACCTTTCATCAGCCCAAAATAGAACAGATCAGCAGGAAATTAGCCTATTTGTTCTCTGCAGGATTTAAACAAGGATATACAGTCAGGTCCATAAATATTGGGACATCAACACAATTCTATCATTTTTGGCTCTATACACCACCACAATGGATTTGAAATGAAACAAACAAGATGTGCTTTAACTGCAGACTGTCAGCCTAAATTTTAGGGTATTTAAGTCCAAATCAGGTGAACGGTTTAGGAATTACAACAGTTTGCATATGTGCCTCCCACTTGGGACCAAAAGTAATGGGACAATTGGCTTCTCAGCTGTTCCATGGCCAGGTGTGTGTTATTCCCTCATTATCCCAATTACAATGAGCAGATAAAAGGTCCAGAGTTCATTTCAAGTGTGCTATTTGCATTTGGAATCTGTTGCTGTCAACTCTCAAGATGAGACCCAAAGAGCTGTCACTATCACTGAAGCAAGCCATGATTAGGCTGAAACAACAAAACAAACTCATCAAAGAGATAGCAAAAACATTAGGCATAGCCAAAACAACTGTTTGGAGCATTCTTAAAAAGACTGAATGCATCGGTTAGCTCAGCAACACCAAAAGACCCAGAAGACGACGGAAAACAACGGTGGTGGATGACCGAAGAATTCTTTCCCTGATGAAGAAAACACCCTTCTTAACAGTTGGCCAAATCAAGAACACTCTTCAGGAGGTAGGTGTATGTGTGTCAAAGTCAACAATCAAGAGAAGACTTCACCAGAGTGAATGCAGAGGGTTCACCACAAGATGTAAACCATTGGTGAGCCTCACAAACAGGAAGGCCAGATTAGAGTTTGCCAAACGACATCTAAAAAACCTTTCACAGTTCTGGAACAACATCCTATGGACAGATGAGATCAAGATCAACTTGTACCAGAGTGATAGGAAGAGAAGAGTATGGAGAAGGAAAGGAACTGCTCATGATCCTAAGCATACCACCTCATCAGTGAAGAATGGTGGTGGTAGTGTCATGGCGTGGGCATGTATAGCTGCCATTGGAACTGGTTGTCTTGTATTTATTGAAGATGTGAATGCTGACAAAAGCAGCAGGATGAATTCTGAAGTGTTTCGGGCAATACTATCTGCTCATATTCCGCCTATTGCTTCAGAACTCATTGGACGGCGCTTCACAGTGCAGATGGACAATGACCCAAAACATACTGCAAAAGCAACCAAAGAGTTTTTTAAGGGAAAGAAGTGGAATGTTCTGCAATGGCCAAGTCAATAACCTGACCTGAATCCGATTGAGCATGGATTTCACTTGCTGAAGACAAAGCTGAAGGGAAAATGCCCCAAGAACAAGTAGGAACTGAAGACAGTTGCAGTAGAGGCCTGGCAGAGCATCACCAGGGATGAAACCCAGCATCTGGTGATGTCTATGCGTTCTAGACTTCAGGCTGCAATTGACTGCAAAGGATTTGCAACCAAGTATTAAAAAGTGAAAGTTTGATTTATGATGATTATTATTCTGTCCCATTACTTTTGGTCCCTTAACAAGTGGGAGGCACATATGCCAACTGTTATAATTCCTACACCGTTCACCTGATTTGGATGTAAATACCCTCAAATTAAAGCCGGCAGTCTGCAGTTAAAGCACATCTTGTTTGTTTCATTTCAAATGTATTCTGGTGGTGTATAGAGCCAAAAATGTTACAATTGTGTTGATGTCCCAATATTTTCCAGCCATTTCCCACAGATATTCAAAAATCTGGAGCGGGAATCCAGTTCCCAAAGTGCCAGCTTTTTGAAGCGATATAGTTGATCCACTATCTCTACTAAAGATGGTGGGAAAGGGAGAGGTTGTTGATATTTTCATAGCAAAGCTTAGCAGCAGTTATGAGCATGGTAGGAAAATCATTTTTAGCAGGTGTTAAGCTAGCATTAAGTCGGCAGAGTAAAATCACGTAAGGATCAAGTTTGATGTCGAACATATTTGATCAGTTTTTTAATCTCAAGCCAAATAGCAGAGATTCGATGAGATGGGGAGCCTTCTCCTTGTTGGTATCTCTAGCAAAGATTCAACATTGAGCATGTACAGAAACCATCTTGTTAATACCATCTTGTTAATAATATGTAGGATGTTTGTCAGTCTTTAATAGATGTTTGTTAAGCTGTTTTATTTGACTTACAGATGTATGCAATATTGTGTTTGCTCTATGACTTATTATCATTGATTTGAAGATTTTGTATATGACTTGACATTGTACTGCTAAACTCTGGTGTAAACTACATTTTGTAGTTTATCTGATATGTTTAATAAAAACAGTTTGAACCATAATAATTTCTAGGAATTCTACCAGGATAACTGAAGTTCATTGTCTTAAGTATATATAAAGTATATATAAAATAAATGTTGGGTGTTGGGGGGTGAGGAATCTGTAGACGGGAAGGAACAGCAAAGAGAAGAGAGAATTCTACAATGGATAGTAGACTTTAGTGTTAATAGACAAGAGAGTACCTTAGTGGGATTAGTGAGGAGGTAGAACCTTTTCAGGTCTCTATGGGAGTCAAGTTTTTGTATGAAATTAACAGTTTGCAAAGAGGAGAGAAGGTTCAAACAGTCCCAATTTGGGGAGCCTATTTCTGTGAGACCTTGTTTCAGGGGAATTTCTAAGTGGATTAATGCCTCTGATGTCTATGGACTTATATATGCTTGAAGGAGACCGAAAAGCATGTCTGTATTGGGGTTGGGGGTATTTATCAAAAATATTAAGGGTACTACGAAAAGAAGACCACATAGCAAGAATACCCTTCATGATGTTATATTGAGAAGCGGAGCTTGGTAGTAGAAGACGCAGCCCCCACATAGTCAGTAATTATTGCAAAGTTAGAAGTTGTCTCTCAAGGTTCATGTCTTTTATTGAGCACATTGTATAAACATTCACAGTTCAGAAAGAAAATGTAAGTGAACCTCTGATTTCTTCAAAAGATTGGAAATATGGGCTTCACAGGTGCTTTGCCTATTACATAATTGCACAAAAAGCATGGTTACTGACAAATCTGTTCTTCTCAAGTAAGGGTACTTTCACATTAGCGTTGTTGGATCCGGCAATCTGTATGCAAACGGATACCATTTGTAGACGGATCCGGATGCCAATCTGTCTCACAAATGCATTGTAATACCGGATCTGTCTCTCCAGCTGTCACCTGGAAAAACTGATCCGGTATTTATCTTTTTCACATTTTTAAAGGTCTGCGCAAAACCGGATCAGTTTTTCCAGAACACTTGGGGCCGGCATTAATGCATTTTAATGGAAAATAATGGCGGATCCGGCATTCCGGCAAGTGTTCCAGAATTTTGGACGGAGAAAATACCGCAGCATGCTGATCATTTTTTTCCGGTATAGAGCCCCCTAGGACGGAACTCAATGCTGGAAAAGAATGACGCTAGTGTGAAAATGCCCTTAACCCCTTAAGGACACAGCCTTATTACACCTTAGGACCAGGCAATTTTTGCAAATCTGACCAGTGTCACTTTAAGGCCTCTTTCACACGGGCGTGAGTTTTTTTGCCCGGATAAGAGGCGGGTGCGTTGCGGGAAAATGCGCGATTTTTTCTGCGCAAGTGCAAAACATTGTCATGCTTTGCACTCGCGTGAGAAAAATCGCGCATGTTTGGTACCCAAACCCGAACTTCTTCATAGAAGTTCGGGCTTGGGATTGATGTTCTGAAGATTGTATTATTTTCCCTTATAACATGGTTATAAGGGAAAATAATAGCATTCTGAATACAGAATGCATAGTAAACCAGCGCTAGAGGGGTTAAAAAAAAATTAAAATTTTTTTAACTCACCTTAGTCCACTTGCTCGCGAAGCTGGCATCTCCTTGTGTCTCCGCTGCTGATGAACAGGACCTGGGGTGAGCTGCTCCATTAAATACAGGTTAAGGACCTTCGATGACATCACTCCGGTCATCACATGGTACGTCACATGATCTTTTACCATGGTGATTCACCATGGTAAAAGACCATGTGATGACCGGAGTGACGTCATCGAAGGTCCTTAAGCTCTATTTAATGGAGCAGCTCACCCCAGGTCCTGTTCATCAGCAGCGGAGACACAAGGAGATGCCAGCTTCGCGAGCAAGTGGACTAAGGTGAGTTAAAAAATTTTTTATTTTTATTTAACCCCTCTAGTGCTGGTTTACTATGCATTCTGTATTCAGAATGCTATTATTTTCCCTTATAACCATGTTATAAGGGAAAATAATAATGATCGGGTCTCCATCCCGATGGTCTCCTAGCAACCATGCGTGCAAATCGCACGGCATCCGTACTTGCTTGCGGATGCCATCCGATTTTCACACACCCCATTCACTTCTATGGGGCCTGCGTCACGTCAAAATCGGAAAATATAGAGCATGCTGCGATTTCAACTGAACGCACAAGTGATGCGTTAAAAACATCGCTCATGTGCACAGCCCCATAGAAATGAATGGGTCAGGATTTAGTGCGGGTGCCATACGTTCGCCGCACGGATCGCACCCGCACGGAAAACTCGCCCGTGTGAAAGGGGCCTAAGTGGTGATAACTTTAAAACGCTTTGACTTATCCAGGCCATTCTGAGATAGTTTTTTCGTCACATATTGTACTTCATGACACTGGTAAAATGAAGTAAAAAAAAATATTTTTTTTGCATAAAAAAATGCCAAATTTACCAAAAATTGGGAAAAATTAGCAAATTTCAAAGTTTCAGTTTCTCTACTTCTGTAATACATAGTAATACCCCTAAAAATTGTGATGACTTTACATTCCCCATATGTCTACTTCATGTTTGAATTATTTTGGGAATGATATTTTATTTTTTGGGGATGTTACAAGTCTTAGAAGTTTAGAAGCAAATCTTGAAATTTTTCAGAAATTTACAAAAACCCAATTTTTAGGGACCACTACAGCTCTGAAGTTACTTTGCGAGGCTTACATAATAGAAACCACCCAAAAATGACCCCATTCTATAAACTACACCCCTCAAGGTATTCAAAACTGATTTTACAAACTTCGTTAACCCTTTAGGTGTTGCACAAGAGTTATTGGCAAATGGGGATGAAATTTGAGAATTTCATTTTTTTGCCTAATTTTCCATTTTAACCCATTTTTTCCACTAACAAAGCAAGGGTTAACAGCCAAACAAGACTGTAATCTTTATTGCCCTGACTCTGCCGTTTACAGAAACACCCCATATGTGGCCGTAAACTACTGTACGGCCACACAGCGGGGCGTAGAGAGAAAGGTGCGCCGTTTGGTTTTTGGAAGGCAGGTTTTGCTGGACTGTTTTTTTGACACCATGTCACATTTGAAGCCCCCCTGATGCACCCCTAGAGTAGAAACTCCATAAAAGTGACCCCATCTAAGAAACTACACCCCTCAAGGTATTCAAAACTGATTTTATAAACTTTGTTAACCCTTTAGGTGTTGCACAAGATTTAATGGAAAATAGAGATACAATTTCAAAATTTCACTTTTTTGGCAGATTTTCCATTTTAATATTTTTTTTTCCAGTTACAAAGCAAGGGTTAACAGCCAAACAAAACTCATTATTTATGGCCCTGATTCTGTAGTTTACAGAAACACCCCATATGTGGTCATAAACTGCTGTACGGACACACGGCAGGGCGCAGAAGGAAAGGAATACCATACCGTACGGACCGCGGTATGGAAAGGGTTAAACGGCTGACATCACGGCACAGATGTCAGCCGTTTATACCAGGGTGCCAGCAATGTGCTGGCACCCTGGTATACCCACTAGACGCCAACAATTATTCAATGGGAGGCGGGCGGGGGATCGCGATCCCGCCTGCCGCACCGCCCGCCTCCCGCACCGCCCGCAACCCTCCCCCTGCACCTCCCACCGGGCTCAAATAACTCAGGGGTGCAGGGGGGGGTGATACAGGAACATTTTTGGAATCCTGAAGTTTCTGATCCCTGCGGTCAGGGACCGCGGGGATCAGAAACTGCAGAAATCGCAGCAAACCGCAGGTCTGAATTGACCTGCGGTTTGCCGCGATCGCCAACATGGGGGGGTCACGGGACCCCCCCGCGCATTTAGCCTAGGTGCCTGCTCAATGATTTGAGCAGGCACCAGGCTCCGATCACTGCCAGCCGCACGGCAGTGATCGAAAATACACAGGGCATACATTTACGCCCTGTGTCCTTAAAGAGGACCTTTCACCTAAAAAAAAATGTAAACTAAGACTATAGCGTTACTTACATGCCCCCATGATTTCTTGAACGTTAATTCTTTTTTCATTCTGTGCCCCCGTTTGTCCGCTATGCCCTCCGGATAGACGAAATCGCTCCAGTTCTCTGAAGTCTCGCGAGAACTGGAGCGTCTTCTCCCTGGCTAAGAGCGGAGCGGGCTGATTGGATGCGCTCTGTGCCAGGGAGAAGATGGAAGGCACGACCGGGAGAACTTTTAAAGCCAGCCCATTTGAGGCTGGCTCTTTAGCATAAACAGTGGGAATTATTCCGGGGGGCATAGCGGACAAATGGGGGCACAGAATGACAAAAGAATTAACGTTCAAGAAATCATGGGGGCATGTAAGTAATGCTATAGTCTTAGTTTAAATTTTTTTTTTAGGTGAAAGGTCCTCTTTAAAGAAAAAGGAAGATTCTACATCTCGCAAACAACTCTATTCACGTGTCTGCTATTAGAAAAACACTGAACATGAAATATGTTAATGGTAAGACGTGCTGTCCAAAAATAAAAATTGGACCTTTCCCAAGTTTGTCCAAGGCCACCAGATATTCTTCAATGCCTTTGTGAAAATGTTCTATGGACACATGAAACAAAGTGGAACAAATACACAATATTGTTGAACTGAAACACATCTGCATAGAGGAATGGTCCAAAATCCTTCTCAATGTTCTGCAAATCAAATTTTTCTCACAGTGTTCCCAATCAGTGATTGTAAGCCAAAACCAGGTCCAGATCTTTTGCTTATACCTTATCTCTGTATGGGCTCCACTTCTGTTTTGGCTCACAATCACTGATGGAAATCACTGACCAAAAAACTGATGTGTAAATAAGGCTTAAAGTGGGATCAACAGTTTATCAAATTTAAGGGTTCACTTACTTTTTCTCCCTGCATTTTGTATGTGTAATATGCTAAAAATACTACTTGGGGGGTACTTTCCTTACAGAGAGATCCTTAAGGCTTATAGGCCATACATGCTCCTCTGGGAGTCTGGGAAGAAGGTATGCAAATGAGCTGACTTACAGAAAAGCTGCCTTACATCTGGTGGCATCAGAGGCAGAGCTTGCTAAAAGCTAATTTGCATACCACCTTCACAAAATACTGCTTGTGTGTTGATGTTTTAATTAGATTGTGCTCGTCTGTAATAACACATTATTAATAATGCAGAAATTCTGGTAATTCCAAAGGGTTCACATATTTTTCTGCAATTGTATGTACAATGGTCATTGAAAACTCATCTTTTTACTGTAAACATTAACAAAACCAAATATTAGCATTCTAATTTATAAAAAAAAACAAACGCACCAAGAATGATTTTTTGGGATTAGAATCAATCTTTCTATGCGTGACTGTAATGATATATGTAAGTGATATTAGAGCGAAAGGATAAGTTGATTGGGGAAAACTGTACTGAAAAGATGTTCTAGTCTCCTGTTGGTGCGCCTCTAGCCTGAATACAAGATGAGATAGGATTGGGCATGGAGGCATACAGGTTCCGTATGGTCTCCTGCGGCACATTGGTCCCAGGTGTTGCATTTGGGCCTGTGGATCCTGCACACTCATAGGTTAATGACGCTAGCGTCCCAGCTGGTCCCATAAATGCTCGCTTGGTGATAAATCTGGCAACCGGGCAGACAAAGGAATTGTTGCAATTTGGCAGAGACATTCCTGGAAAACCCTTACTGTGTGTGGGCAAGCATTCTCCTACTGAAAAATGCCAGTTGGAAGCTCTGCCATGAGAGGCAACACGAATGGCAGCAGGAAGTCCTGCATATATCTCTGAGCTGTTAGTGTCCCTCGTATCACTAATAGGGGTAACCAACTGTCATATGTGATGGCTCCCAGATCATCACACCAGCACTTGGAGCAGTATGTTGCTCCCCAGCAAAGGCAGGATTGAAACACTTACCACAAGGCCTCCATACTCGAACCTGACCATTGCCGGATCCCAAACAGATCTGATTTGTTTAATAAAAACTGTTTGAACCATAATCATTTCTAGGAATTCTACCAGAATAACTGAAGTTCATCTTTAAAGACAATAGGGTTCCAGTCTGTAGCAGTCCAAGTTTCTCATTCACGACACCACTGAAAATTAAGGAGATGGTTGCTGACTTTTAATGGCAGGAAACATAATGGGTGCCATGACACTAAATTTCCTTCTGTTAATCTTCTGGAACTGGTCTGGTCAGAGACAGGGGTGTGTAATGAAGGTGCCACCTGTGTCTGGATGATGGACAATCAAACTGCTGGAGCTGCTAGTAGTTGATGGCAGATCAAAGAATCCTCTCTACTGTTGATCTGTCTGGGCCGTCCAGAGCCTGTATGACATGTGTGCCCTCATGCAACCACTGTTTCAAACACCTCCTAACAGCTGCGGCAGAACGGTCTAGATGGTGAGCAGTTCATTGAAATTAGCATCCTGCTTCTCTCAGTCCCTCTCAAAGTTTGTTAACAGAATAAAATGTTTTTGAGTAAATCAGAGAGGCATGTCTATAAGTCGACGATCTCTCACCAACAGGTACACTACCCAAAAGTAGCCTCTGGGTGGCAGTGACCAAAGCAATTTTATACCTTCTTGTGGCAAGGCCTAGTGTCTAATCAGACCAAACCTGTAATCATTTACATATCTGCCTGAGACATAACTATATGCAGGGGCGTTGCTAGGGTCTCAAAAGATCCAGGGCCCAAGACCCAATGCATATTGCCTAGTTCTCTAAGTCAACCAATATTCCTCCGTTTACTGTCAACCAATAATTCCTCAGCCCCTCCACCATACAGTCCCATATAAATAACATTATTTCCCTTATCCACCATAGAGTCCCATGTAAATACCATCACACCATTTCTCTAGCCCCCTCCAAAATACAGTCCCTCCCCCAGACACCTTCAACATACAGTCCCATGTAAATAAAATCACCCCCTCCCCATATTTCTCCAGCCCCCTCCAAAATATAGTCCCATGTAAATAACATCACACCATCTTTCCAGCCCCCTCCTGTCATGGAACCATGAACCAGACGTACAACAAGAGATAAGTGGAAATAAGAAGGCTTTATTGAAAATCAAGCTGTCAGGCAAAAGTCCAAACGGACGGCTAAACCGAAGCAGGGTCTTGCGAAGCCAGAGGTCAGGAACCAGAAGGGTAGTCAGACGAAGCCTGGATCAGGAACCAGCAGGGTAGTCAGACGAAGCCAGGATCAGGAACCAGAAGCAGCAGCAGTCTTAGAAGCATGTGAACACAGGAGGACCAAGCAAGGAACTGAAGCCACAGACCTCCTATATATATGAGCTAGGCATCCAGCTCCTCCCAGTGGGAAGGAGAAGCCGCAGGGTGGGAGGCTACAAGAAACCCAGAAACCAAGATGGCCGCCAGCACATGTCAAACGAAGGAGAACAGCAGAAGGTAAGACCATGACACCTCCAAAATACAGTCCCATGTAAATAACATCACCTCCTCCCCAGCCGCCTTCAGCATACAGTCCCATGTAAATAATATCACCCCCTCTATATTCAGTCCCATGTAAATAACATCACTCCCTCCCCAGACACCTTCAACATACAGTCCCATGTAAATAAAACCACCCCCTCCCCAGCCATCTCCAACATGCAGTCCCATGCAAATAGCAGTACCCCCTCAACATTCAGTCCCATGTAAATAATATCACTCGCTCCCCCAGACACCTTCAACATATAGTCTCATGTAAATAACATCAACCTGCCCCAGCCACCTCCAACACGCATGCCCATGTAAATAACATCACCCCCTCGACTTTCAGTCTCATGTAAATAACATCACTCCACCCTACTGTCCCATGTAAATAACTTCCCTCCCTTCAGCCCTAACATACAGTCCCAGTTAAATAGCTACAACTCCCAGCATTGCCCTGCCTCTCCCTTCACTTACCTCTCCTCATGTAGCAGACATCACCTCAGCTTGTTCCAAGGAATTCTCTTCACTGCTGAGCCCTCTTCTCCTGCAATGGTCACATAATGGTGACATAATCACAGGTCCTTTTCAGCTACTGCATTTAGAACCGATCACATGGACTGTGATCTCATCACAGGTCCTTCAGCTCTTGTAGGGCATTTGATTCCATTGTATTGCCGTCCTGAGGATGGCAATACAGTTGGATCTATCTGGCAGGCAGAACATTCAGGGCCTGGGACAAAACATCAGGGGCCCAGGCCCCGAATGTTTTAACCTAGCAACGCCCCTGACTATATGCCAAGTTTTGCAGCAATCCAACATTTCTATCTGGGTGCGTTCATTTTCTCAGCCACAAAACGATAAGATGTAGTTGTGTGATGACTGAAGCTTTTGTTTAACCATCTTCTATAATGTCTTACTTGTGAATTATGTCTACAGGTCAATGTTCACATAGCTGCTCCTTTTTATAAATCACCCATCTCATTCTAGGAGAGTGAGAGTGTCATGATTTACACAAGTTACTACTCAGACTAACCCTGCAGATCTGTCACCCTTATCTTTCCCCGTTGTGATTTACACCTCCAACTGTTGTGCCTTGTCTCACCTTGGCGTGTTCAGCTCACTATCTTATAGTCTTTGAGACCATATCTGACATTTATTCATGCACATATTTTATGGAGTTTAAGATGAATGGTGTTGTTTATTTTAGTGTTGCACCTAGAGGTCTGGTTCATGCATTGAAATTTTCAATAGATTATTTCACTATTTTAGAGTATGTTTTATAGCTAAGTAAGCGTTGCGGTAAATAAATGAATTAGTCTCAAAATGATTATGTAGGTATAAGAGTAAGTTTGAGTAAAAAATATATTTAAAAAATCTTTATCATCCTTTAAGTCTATGGAATTGTTAAAATGAGTTTTGGTGTCTCATAGTTATGAATATGTGTGTTATGTGGCTGTTTGTTTATAGGAGATAATTGAGAATGACATAGTTGGCGACATTGCTGGTGCACCAGGATATCAGAATGCCCAGTCCTGTCTCATGCTTTCAATGAGCTCTACATTTTTCAACATGAATTGGATTATAGGAAACATTTTAGTCATATAGTCTTGTTCAATACAGTTTACAGATGACCTTGGATATTCATATACATTCTCATAACAAAGAGTTAATCTTTGTATTTTAGTAAACAAAAGTGTACCAATTGTGTGTTCTTCATCAAGATCTAGTCCATCTACCGTACTTGCTCTCGAGTCTCTACATGTCCATACATTTTTCTGTTTAGCTGTCACATGGATTTTCTTTTATGTTAAAAGGGTATTCCAGTTTTAGCAAGTGATGGCATAATGCTAGGATCTGCCACCACCAGATAATCCATGGACCACCAGTTTGCTAGATTGAAAGGACCATGGCACTCTGTGGAGCAATACAGTCCATTGTATTTTTTTCCCGGTAAAGTTGCCTAACCAGTTCAGAAACCCTTTAATGTGGACACTTAATACAACGTGGACAACCCATTAAATGAATTTCAATGGTTTTTCAGTCTTAAAAAATGATGTGCAAATGGTTTACATGCACTGAGATAAGTTCACTAATGTTCTGTCTGTAGTGGAGGTGACTGTAAGCAGTCTCACATGCAGTCACAGGACCATGCTCCTGGTCTATATTTTCTCTTTGTATTCCAACACTGAACAATGCTCTCCCCTGTCCCTGATGTATAGGATGTCACAAATGCTGTTTATTTCCTCTGCTCCTTTCTCTGTCTCTGAAGGGGGCATGTTTTATATGCTAGGCAACAAATAAAGCAGTATTATTGAGCAAAGAATAGTAGAGCAGACTAGGAGTAATTACAGGACTACCTTACAAAATACACTGCCTGGCCCAATAAAAAGTCTCACACTTTAATATTTAGTTGGACCGCTTTTAGCTTTGATTACGGCAAATATTCGCTTTGGCATCGTTTCCACAAGCTTCTGCAATGTCACAACACTTATTTCTGTCCAGGGTTGCATTAATTTTTCCCCACGGTCTTGTATTGGGAGATTTGGACCACTGCACAAAGTGTTCTCCAGCAGATCCCAAAGATTCTCAATGGGGTTCAGGTGTGGACTCTGTGGTGGCCAATCCATGTGTGAAAATGGGGTCTCTTCCTGAACCACTCTTTTGCAATTTGAGCTCAATGAATCCTGGCTTTGTCATCTTGGCATATGCCCGTGCCATCAGGGAAGAAAAAATCCTTTGATGGAATAACCTGTATATTCAGGTAGTTAGCTGACCTCATTCTTTGGGTGCATAATGTTGCTGAACCTAGACCTGACCTATTGGGAGGTTCTTACCTATTTGCTTATTTAAATCCAGGCGGTGACCTTTTTTTTTTGGCCAGGGAGTGTATAATATAGAGGCATGCAGGCAGCTTTAAATAGAGGCAATGGAAAGATTTACAAATCCTGTAGATGGTATATATTTACAGAGCCTGTCTAGACATGCACCACATTTATCTCAGTGGCTCATACTAGAGGATACATTTTGTGCATGGATAGACACATTGGTTTAATTCTATGCCAACTATTTGTGACAGAATTGGTGGCACAAAGATACACCTCTTTTGCCCAGTAAGGGATATCCCCTTGTCAAGCTAGATGCAATATTTGTATGTAAAGCTAAAGATGCCAAATTGCACCAAATAAGACAAAACATGTGTCAGTCTGTGCCAAATTTTGGTGCAATTTACAACAAGGTCACGGTGCACAGACATTACTAAATGTGGGCCAATCTCTGTGAGAGGGGAGAATAACCATGGGGATTGTAGTACTTCACACTGATAATCCTACCCACAGTAGACTCTAGCGGCATCAAAACAAAGGTGCAGCACAGAGCTACAGTCCTGATCCAAAGTTTAAGACCACTTGAAAAATGGCAAAGAAATCATATTTAGCATGGCTGGATCTTAACAAGGTTCCAAGTAGAGCTTCAACATGCAACAAGAAGAAATGGGAGTGAGACAAAACATTTTTTTGAGCATTCAATTTAATGAAAACAACGAATAAACTGAAACAGGCTGTTTTTTATCTGATCAAAAATTTAGAACCACACCTCTAAAAATCCCCTAAACCCCCCCCCCCCCCAAAACAGAAATCCAACTTCCAAACATGAACTCAGTAATGAGTAGCTCCACCGTTATTGTTTAGCACTTCAAAAATTTGTTTCGGCATGCTTGATGCATGCATTTCCATGAGGTGAGTGGGAACATTTCTCCAAGTTGTGAAGACGGCCGCACGAATGCCATCTACTGTCTGGAACTGTTGGATGGGCCAAAAGAGTGATGTTATTGTCCTGGAAGAAGTCCCTTTCCTGCGGGCATTGTGTACTGTAGCGTTGTCCTGTTGAAAAACCCAGTCGTTACCACACAGACGAGGGCCCTCAGTCATGAGGAATGCTCTCTGCAACATCTGGACATAACCAGCTGCCGTTTGACGCCCCTGCACTTCCTGAAGCTCCATTGTTCCACTGAAGGAAAAAGCAACCCAGACCATTATGGCGCCCCCTCCGCTGTGGCGCGTAGAAAACATCTCAGGTGGGATCTGCTTGTCTTGCCAGTAATGTTGGAAACCATCAGGACCATCAAGGTTACATTTTTTCTCATCAGAGAATAAAACTTTCTTCCACCTTTGAATGTCCCATGTTTGGTGCTCTCTTGCAAAGTCCAAACGGGCAGTTCTATGGCGTTCAAGGAGACGAGCTCTTTGAAAAAGTTTTTTGTTTTCGAAGCCCTTCAGTCTCAGATGCCATCTGATGGTTATGGGGCTGCAGTCAGAACCAGTAAGGGCCTTAATTTGGGTCGAGGATCGTCCAGTGTCTTGACGGACAGCCAATTGGATCCTCTGGCTCAGTGCTGATGAATTTTTTGGGGGTCTTCTACTTGACTTTTTTGTTCCATAACCCTCAGGATCATTTAAGAAATTCCAAATGACTGTCTTACTGCGTCCCACCTCAGTGGCGATGGCGCGCTGTGAGAGACCCTGCTTATGCAGTTCAACAACCCGACCACGTTCAAAAAGGGAGAGTTTTTTTGCCTTTGCCATCACAACATGTGACTACCTGACAGAAAATGACTATGAATCCACATCTTTGCACAGATTTGGCCTTTTAAAGGCATGTGGTCCTAAACTTTTGATCAGCTGAAAAACAGTCTGTTTCAGTTTATTTGTTGTTTTTATTAAATTGAATGCTCAAAAAATGTTTAGTCTCACTCCCATTTCTTCTTGTTGCATGTTGAAGCTCTACTTGGAACCTTGTTAAGATCCAGCCATGCTAAATTGGATTTTTCAACTGGTCTTAAACTTTTCATTAGGACTGTATTATATGTTGGTTCACTGTAAGCCATTGTTTCCATGTGGGCTGGTTGCTGTAAACTGGTGGATGTCTATCTAGGGCCAAGATAGGGCATCCTGTTCTGTTCATGTTTCAGCCTTTCAAAGACAGAGGATCCTGTTCTGTTCTGTTGCTAAGTCCACCCTTGAAAGGTATTCTGATCTGACAAGTGCAGTTTCATGTTGGTTCATGTGTTCCATGGTTTCTGTGTCGGCCGGTTGCTGTATACTAGTGGATGTATATCTAGGGCAGTGCGTGTGGCAGTGCATGTCCGCTTCTGTTCAGTGCGTACTGGTCGAGGATTCTTGAGGATGTGAACTGTTCCTCTGTGACTTTCATCTCTCTCCTGTCTGGATCTGTTTCTGAAATCCTGATCTTGTTCTGTTTCTGAAAATCCTGATCTGTTTTTTAACATTTGAATCAGTGTATATGTTTCTCGATTCTTACTCTGACCTGTGGATTATGGGGTTCTGAGGGGGAGATGCTGTCACAGTGCGATTCACTGTGAATGTGGTTCACTGGGCTGTAACAGTGTACTGGCTGCAGATGACGTGTTTCTGTGTATGCCGGTTGTTTGTGTTGTGCATGCTGGCTGTGGACTTCTGTTGGTGTGTGAACAGTTCCCCATGACTTGTACGCTCTCTGTGTTGATGTAGGGTTATTGTATCCCTCGACTGTGTGTCTGAACATCAGATGGTCAGGTGTCTTAATCACCCTGCAATTTAGATCTGTGGACGGTGTGCCTGGGAATCAGTCTGTCTTCCGTCTCCAGAAAAGCTGTGTGCAGGGCATGTGCTCTCCTGACCAGTTTGACTCGAACCCTGACTAGTGTGGTCAGCCTGATTGTTCGTCGATGTCACATACTGTACATCTGCAATGTCTGATACGTCTTCATCATGTCGATGGTTGTGTCCTGGTCTGCCTGTGATTTCCATGCTTCCTTTGTGTGTTCTGATTCACATAGCTTTCAGTTTATGCTTTGATCCTGATTCTGTGTCTTTTGCCTGACCGTGTGTTCCTGTTTCATGTCTGTTTAGTATGCTCGGTCTCTGCATTTCTTCCTGCAGGTGCTTGTACTTTGTCCCTGCAACATAGTGTCTGTTGACCAGTTGGGGGCTGTTGTTTAAGACAGATCATCCAAGTAGGTAGGGACAGCAGTTGGGTAGAGTTTAAGTCTGCGCTGTTCCCTATCCGTATGTCCTGTTTGATTCTGACCATGTTTATGTCTGGTAACCATCATTGAATAAATTGTGGTTTTACTTAGTCTGTGTACTGAAGTCTTGTCTAAGTTCGCTTGTGATACGTGGAGTGGATCACGCAACCCCTGAAAGTGACACTAGGCAAAAATGTATTACTTATGAGCTATGATAGCCTTATCTGTTAGCATTCAAATACATTTAGATATTTTGTGTGATTTTAATAAGTCCAGATAATTCTATTTTAAGAGCAGTTTAGAAAGCAACATTTCTGGTAATATGGGTAACATAAGGACCACTGATTACTATTTATAGCTTATGATGGTCTTTTATTCATAGAGGGCATGGCAGTGACATGACAAAATTAACTGGATTTGTTTAAAACCCTTATAACTGTTTCAAAATGCATAGTACAGGAGTTCCAGAGAAAATCTGAGCAACAACAAGATGTCTCCAACAGTAGCAGTAACCTTGTAAGTTATTCAGTCATCTTTGTGTCATTAGTCTCATAAAGGGGGAGAAACCATTTTACATATTATAAATGAGTGATCAATGCCACGAGACATAATTCAGTCACCAGGATATTGTTTGTTCGGTTTACAGTTGACACCTGATACGTTGGGTGAGATTTAGCAATTCATAACAGTCTCTAAAATAACATCACAAAAATAGGTGTTCAGACTGAATGTGCTACTGTGTCCAGATAAGCAGATGGGGCTTCAGCGCTACTGTGACAGTGAATTACCTCCAAGTAAATCTGTTGCTCAGGTACTGATAAATTTCCCCTTGTGTTAAATGACTATGCTCTTAGAGGCCAACATCAAGTTTGGTTAATGAATCCCATTTCCATGTTGAGAATTCCCGGGCAACACAAACTTTTCAGTGCAATCCTCATTTATCTCATTTCTCCAGACAAATTTTATTTTGGAGAAATTTGCTGCAGACCTTCACAATTGTGTTGGACTTTTCTTAGTAACTTCTTAGATGGCAACTTGATGCAGTTTATAAATTATATTCTATGTTGTGGACTGTTGCTAAGGAGGTTTGGATACAATTTTATGGATGACAATATGAATTACTGATATTGATTATTGGTAAAGCAATTTGTATGTTTGTATATTTCTCAAAGTCTTGAAGATGTTTCACCACTAACCCATGTAGTTTCTTTAGTCCAACAAAGTACTCTAAACATGTTCCTGTTTTCTACACTTACAAGTAACTTTAATATAAGAAAAGTTATACATTGTTGTTCATCTTAAAGTAGCATTGGAAAAAGAATGAAAGGTGAAGTCAATTAGAGACATGGACATAAAGTGTATCTTCTGTGGTTTGCTAGAAAGGTGATGAGGACTGCACATAGCTATGCAGCACAAGAACTCTTGCAGTCTTGGGGATCTTGAGGAGGTTTCCGTCTGGTTCCATCTCTTCTAGTCTGAAAAAAATGTTCAGACTTATCCCCCTTGTTGTAGCAGAAGGATTCCCTGGCAATGATGAAATCAAACAGTGCTACTGTACATGCCAGGTTTACATGAATATAAGATTTTCCACTCTAGGTGAAGGTCTTTTAAATTCTTATTGATCTTGATTATATTGTTCTTTACTTGTAAATTACTTTACCAATTGTTGACAGCATGTAGCACTCAAGTACAGAATTTGACTATTTGTCATGGATGCTTTGGCTAAAGCTCTCCATACAAGCGAGGAAGTGATCAGTACAAGCTATCTCACCAGCATCATGGCAGACTAAACAGGCTGAATGCAATCAGCCTTTCTGGCATCTCAATGGGTATATGGCCAATCCTTTGTTTTAGAGCTCTAATGGTAAAGTGGGTCTGTTTTACATGCTAGTTTATACCTGGGGTTTCTGTGAGGACTTCTTGGTTTTGAACAGAGTCTTAGGATCATTTTACAGAGTGGCAATAATTGGGAATGAGGAGCATTCATTTCCAGTCGTTTCCTGCTCGAACAGCATTTACTGTATATACAACTATGATTGCTGATTTTGCCCAGGTGTTAGTTATAAACTGGACTACAAGCAAAGCATTATTTTTTTGTGGTATTAGACTTAAAATACTAAGTATGACATGTATTGTAAGCATTTATCCATAGGAAAAAAAAAATTAACAATGCATGTCAAATTTGTCTGAATTAAACAAAATCTGCCAACTACACTAAAGTACATTGAAAGATATTTTATTACTCATTCTATTCAGGCAGCAGCCCCAGTTTTGAAGGTTGACCTACTTTTTTTTCCCCTTTCTTGTACCATAAGATCAAGTTGCCCTCCAATGCTCAGATCACACACTCTGAATTGAAGTTCAACAAAAAATCTTTTCCAGGTATTGTTAAAGAGTTCATCCGATTTCAGGAAGAAACCAGACAGGCTTTGGGATCTACCTGGAGCAAAGAACAGGTAAGTACTTACCTGACAAATTCCCTGCCACCACTCTAGTTCACCGGGGCCAGGTTTTCCTGGCTGCAGCTGAGACAACACGTCAACAACACATGACCACTACAGCCAATCACTGCCCTCAGTGCTCAGTGCACCCAATGTGGCCAGTGATTGGCTTCAGCAGTCATATGTAGTCAGTGTGACGTCACTGCTGCAGCCGGGAAAATTTAGTCTGGCTGGGAGAACTAGAGTGGTGTACGAGATCTGTCAGGTAGAGTTTTTTATTATAGGTGGATCCCAGAAGCTATCCAGTGTCCTACTGAAACTGCACAACCCCTTTAAATGGGCAATGGAGGAATTTACTCTTTTTTAATATTCTAGAATTTTTACAAAAATATTGCAGAACCTGCTTTGCACTACATTTATATTTATACACATTATGTGCTTCTCTTAACATATAGGAGGTTAGCTTAGTGGGAAGGGTGCTTAATATGTGACACATTGTACCAAAATTGAGAAAAAATGCAAACAACAATTTGGGAACTCTTCAGTGATCTGTCCAAACTAGCCTTGGGCACATGGCCATATTACAGCTCCATACATGCTCCACTGGACATCTGTCCACTCTATATGTTGCAGTGCCAACTGCTACCTGAAGAAGCTGTTTGTGGAGATTTCAAGTGTGGGACCCCCAGTAATTGGATATAGATAGCTTATCCTGAGGAAAGACCATCAATGTCTAAGTCCTGAAAACCCCTTTAAACTTATATATAAGTCTGTAGCATTTACCTGCAATTTACCAGTGTCAGACTGGGATGCCAAGGGCCCACCAGTAAAATTTATTTTGGGGGCCCACCATACGGATACATTCAAATATTACCTGCTCACACAGCATCAAGATGCTACCAGATGATTAGATATGGGGGTCCCTGCAGTGACTGAGAAGGTAGGTCCTGGGGAGAAGGACACTGGCAGCTTTCCTCTATACCTAGAAGTCATCTCAGCTCTGATCGTGTCTATAATAATAACCTGGGGAGTTTCTATAATAATCTATCAAGTTTTTTATATGAACATCGGCCGGTTGAGGTGCTGTACATTGGATATACGTATGTAGTGCAGTAAGTCTACTGTGTTATGTGCTACTTGTGCAAGGGGTGGGAGACTAGGGGCCCAACCTTGCTCAGGGGCCCACCGGGGGATTAACCTGTGCCCCGGTGGGCCAGTCCGAGCCTGCTATTTACTGTGCCTGAGCTCAGCGGCTTTGCCCCTTTTCCAAGGCTGTGGTCTAGTTTGTTAGTTTGGTGCTTTAATATTCTTAGCTTAACAAATATTCTTGTGGCTTAAAATATTAGCGTAGTCTGTGAGCTGTTGTGATATATTCTGTCATTTTCCACTGCGATGCCACGGTGCTGTGTTCTTTCCCTGTCTCAGTGAAACTCCCAATAGACAGGTGCCCACCTCTGTTGAGCCCTCCTGTCACTAGCACTAATTAGACTCCTCGTTAGCTGGAGAAAATCTGACAAACTCAGCGCATTTAACAATTACTTACATTCTTTGGAAATGAAAGCCTTCCTGCACAGCAATGCATAAACGCTAACAACGATGGCTTTGTATGGACAAGCTGATGAAGAAACATTTATTAGTCAGGAGCTGCCAGGTTGTTCATAAAACCAGAACAAATTTGCATATTTATTAATTTGGAGAGAATAGGTATTTATTTGGAGGAAGAGTTGTTTGTTTTCTGTGATTAACTACATGCAAGATCTTTTTCCTTTTGTCTAAATAACCCTTTTCCTGCCAAAGGACTGTATCGTTACATTTATGGAATTGCTTGAAAGCAAAAACAAGTACAAGTAAAGAACAGTGTGTAGAGAACTTCCATTTTATTACAATGCACCATGACAGGTTACTGATTGCTATTACTAGTGATTAGAGTGTCACCATTTTAGTTTATGTGAAAATGCATATGTTGCAGAGCCGAATAGCATAGACGTGCTTTTTTTGATCACGGTCTACTTTCTCAGTACAGATAACGTGACAGGTTTCCCTGCAGTCCACAGATGGCACAGCAGGTTGTGTCACTCAGCTGCACCAGAGTTCTGCTTATCAGTTTACTCTCAGGCTATATATTCTTTGTCTATACATTTCTATACAGTATTTGTCTGTATAGTGGGCATGGTCTTTTAAGTCAAAATATGTGTTTTTGTTCACCTCTTGATGACCTGAGAAGGCCTAAATGACCAGCAACATTTTTTTATTTTTTTCATCTTTATTTTTTGTCTCTCTACATTTCAGCAGCCATAATTTTTTTATTTTTTCATTGACGTGGCTGTGTGAGAACTTGTTTTATGTGGTAGAAATATTATTATTCTTTGTTGTTTGGGGGTAGATATAAATGACGGTGTAATATAAAGATATAGCAGGGTTAACAGAAGAGTATTATGAAGTTATTTTACAGACGTTATTATGTTCCGCACAGGACATTCTATGGTTGCGCTAATCTCTGGTTTAGTGACATACCTAAATACTTTTTTGTTTTTATTTTAAAGGGAATATGTTTTTTTCTGCCAGTTAAAATCAGATGATGACAAAGTCCTTCTTTACAGATTAAAAAAAATAAATTAATATATTTTCTTGCAGATAAGCTTTACTGCAGCTACCCTGGACCGTATACACAATATAATGAAGGGAACTCATTGACTTCTATGGGAGAGTTTTCTAACCATTTTTTGTGACCTGTGCAGAGCCAATTTTACATGCAACAAATTGATAAGCTTTGATATCCATAGGGTCAGGGAACAGGGTATGCTCTAGAGACAGACCAGTGTAGGTGAGCCTGAACCTGGGCATTGAGACGGGAGGTCTCTGCTTACAGATTTGCCTCAGGCGGGTGCGTCAGGTGAAAAAAATTTCCTCATGTTGAGGAGACTGGGTGGCTCTGCAGGGGGTGAAGAGGGGCCTCCCTTTCGGACATGGTGACGGCAGGCATCTGCTTGCCCAAAATTTTGGCAAGCTGCGTACACAGTGTTTCCTGGTAATGATGTTGTTTGGTTTCCCTTTTGGAGGGAGGAAAACATTCCGCCATTTTGCTTTGATAGTGAGTGCTTAAAAGCATGGCTATCCAGTAATCATCAGACTGTTTGATGTCAATGACACCCCTGTCAGTGCATAAGCAAGCAAGCATACAAATTTCGGTCTATTATTTTATGTTTTCACTTGATTTAAAACGCTACTCTCTGTATGGTAAGACACACATTGCACACTAGTATGGGTATATTTTGCAAAACAAAAAGAAAAAGGCAGGAGATGCCGTGACACAGATTCTGGACTAGTATTTCACGTTTTCACTCATAGATTTCCAACACTACCCTGTGTACTGTAAGACGCACGCTGCACACATATATTGCTATTTTCCCAATCCAAAAAAACTAACTTTTAGTATAGTATTTCAGGTGTTTTCACTGAGGTTTAACACATGTTTTACAGTTGTATTGAGATTATCCCCCCCCCCATGCAAAAAAAACTGTATTTCTGTTCAAATGGGGAGGGGGGGTAGATAAATGTTCTTGAAGGTAGCTCATTTTAAGGTTCTGCATTCTGTAGCAGCTGCAACTGTGCTATAAGACAGTAACGGCAGCTAAAAGGTCCTGCCAGACACACCCAGCCATAGCTCCTCACGTCTAACTCTTTGCTTTTCTCTATTGCACACAATTCTTCTTTCTAGCCTTTCCCTTCACTGTCCCTGATACTAGAATAGAGGCTTGATTGTAACTGTACACTGTCCCTAAGATCGTTTTCTGCCAGACACTGCTACACCCATCCACCCTCATTAACAGCCCAATATAGAATGACGTTCTGCTCATTCTGTAAGGATACCGCCTTGCCTGCTGCAGCACTGAGTGGATCATACACATTGTCTCAGGGCAAGCGCCCCCCTCCCCCCCACGTCCTCTCAAAGTCGCTGTTTCACTGGATTTATCCAAAGCTTTGGGTTTGTCTGTTGGGCAAATTTTTGAAAAGTGCCAAGAAAAGTATAAAAAAAAAAAAAAAAGCCAAAATATGTTTAACAAAAAACTTCATTTAAACGTATTCTGATGATGACACATTCACTTTACTGTTCTACTGCAGGGGGGCAGCAATCTCTACCATGCCACCATAACTGAATAGTGAAACTATAACTCCCAGGATGCTCCATTCATTGCTATGCTAGTTCCAAGAACAGCCAAGCCATGGTGCCTGCTGGGAGTTGTAGTGTCAGAACAGCTGGAGGTTGCTGACTCCTGTTTTGCTGAAATCAAAAGTCAAATTTTAGAACTGAGATACATTTTTGAAAAGTTTTAACATAGACCTCGACCAGTGGTGAGACTCGGACAACTCTCTTCAGACTGGTGAGACCCCAGTAAGAAAACGATTGAGAAATTGTGATGTAAGGCTAGGTTTACATGATAAAAACATGGCAGAAAAATCCATCAGCTGCTAAAAACAGATCCTTTTGCTTATTTTAAGAGCTGAACATTGACTTATAGGATAGCTACCTTACATCTGATGGCATTAGAGGCAGAGCTTGTTAAAGGGCTTCTGTCACCTTCAATTTCGCAATTTTCACTATCGGACATCAGCTATTTTCTAATGTCAGATGAGTCCATATATATCACTGTTACCTCTCTCTGTGCTGTAATTTCAGTAAAAATCTTACTTTTATAATATGCTAATTACTTCACTACCAGCAAGTTGGGCGGTTACTTGCTGGTAGCCGCCGCATCCTAGGACTATAAACACGCCCCCTCCTCCACTTGATCAACAAGGCCAGCGAGCGCTCTCCTCCTCTCGCTGGCCCTCTCTGCCCTAAAATCCCGCGCCTGCGCCGTACTGGTCCTCATTCGGCGCAGGCGCTCTGAGAGAAGGACGCTCGCTTGCCCGCTCCTTCCTCAGTGCGCCTGCGCCGATGATGTCAGCCTACACCCGGAGAAGCCCTGGTGTAGGCTGACGTCATCGGCGCAGGCGCACTGAGGAAGGAGCGGGCAAGCATGTATGGCTTATAAGTCTCCTCACACTGATTAAGGTGCTCTCTCCCTAAGGAGAGTTAGTTCCCCCATGCTGATGTTTTTTATGCCTTTCCCACTGACTTCAGTTGGGAACACAGCATCAAATATGCTTCAAAGAAGTAACATGCCACGACTGAAGGCTAAGTTCATTTGACAAAATACATGTGCAGAAAAATCCATGGCAGATCAGAAGGGAATCTATGCTATGTAAAAAAACACACCTGCTTTACGTGGTGTAATATGCAGCATTTTTAGACATGTGAACATAACCTAACGATATGGCACATGATCACTGCTGCAGTATAGATAAATATAGGCGGGTGAATATCGTTTTTTTGTTATTTTACCATATTAGCAGCTATCACTTTTTTTTTTTTTTTTTTTAAAGCCGGGTGAATCCTTTTAACCAGCAGTCTACAGCAGAAAACACAATGCCGTTTTTTTAATCTGATTTCATTAGAGTCGTCTTCTACCTGGTTACATTACGTGCAGCTTTAAAAGTCTGCAGCCATAAATGGTTACTAATAATAATAGGGACTCATTTAAGTATAGACAAGAAATCTACACAGAACAAGCAGTTCTATTTTTCATGGTGGCGGGAGACGCTAGGAGGTAATTAATTATGTGCATTGCGGAGTTTGATGGATGAAAGAGCATCAGGTGGTGGCACATGGCGACTCTACATCCTTTCCGGCCACATGTAACAATGCAATTATCTCTTGTGACTCTTTGTCAGAAAATTGGTTACATTTTTAACAAGGATAGTGAAAGGAGAAAATGAAGGTGGCTGGCATTTTGTATGCAATTATTTTTTGGCATACAGTCATACCCACCAGAGAGAGCTGATAAACTGATATTGATGATTAATTCACATTTTTAGCAGAAGGGCAAGGCACTTTTTCCCAACTTCATAATGAAAGCACATCTTTGCATAGTGTACGAGTAGCTGAAAGTAAGAGTTTTCTGCAAGCTGTCGACCGCAATGTCTGCTTTCATGTTTGCATATAAGATGGCTTTTGCTGTCTCCCCGCGCTGCATTGTGCTACCTGGCAGAATGTGCCCGTTGTCATTAGAAAAATGAAAATATGCACAGATTCTGTGTTTTTCTCAACACCCTCACGAATGGTTTATCGGATTAAGATTAGTCATGACATTATGACCTCTACTCTGAATGAAGAGCAAAGAACAGCAGAGGTAATGGTATAGTCCCTGAAATGTACAGCTATATACTGAATAATAGTGTAACAGCTCAGGAAGGCATCAGGAATAACACAACTGTCAGCTTCTAACACGTAGACTAATTATGTGTCCTGCATCTGCTTCTCGCTGGGATAGAAAGGCTAAATACTGTACATGTACATTGCTATGCTTTATTATGATTCAACTTTTACAGTACTGTGCAAAAGTGTTAGATGGGTATCGAAAAATGCTGCAAAGTAAGAATGCCTTCAAATATAGAAGTGTTAATAATTTATTTTTATTAATTGACAAAATGCAAAGAGAAAGAACAAAAGAGAAATGTAAATCAAATCGATATTTGGTGTGACCGCCCTTTGCCTTCAAAACAGTATGAATTCTTCTAGATACACCTATCCAGTTTTTGAAGGAACTCGGCAGGCAAGTTGTTCCAAAAATCTTCTGTGGATGTAGGCTTGCTTAAATCCTTCTGTCTCTTCATTTAATCCCAGACAGACTTGATGATGTTGTGTAGAGATGAGCGAAGTTTTGAAAAATTTGATTTGGCTGAATCGCCAAAGTTTGCCAATAAATTTGATTTGTTATGAATTAATTAGTCAAGAATTGCTATAAATCAGTTATAACCATTTGTCAGGGTAGCTAAAGGAAATGTATGGAGGGGGCTGCTGCAGTGAGCCCGCTCCATACGTGGAAGTAACTGTGACGGTAGTGGCCCCATGATAAAGTAGGGAGGACATCAGCAGCGATGCACATGGCGGTATATGACACCTGCCTTTAATACTGAGGCACACTAGCTGGATCACTAAAATAACTGATTATGGGCTCATGCAGCCTGTATGTGGCACCATTCATTTCAATGGGGCCGCAAAAACGGCACGTGTGCATTCCGTATCCGTATGTCCGCAAGTCAATTCCACAAAAAATAGAACATGTCCTATTCTTGTCTGTTTTGTGGACAAGGACAAACATTGTTACAATGGATCCGCAAAATAAACGGATGTAACATGGACGTCACACGGATGTCATCAGTTTTTTGGTGGATCCATGTTTTGCAGACCGCAAAATACATATGGTCATGTGCATAAGCCTTAACTCTGAATGTCGGTGCACTGCACAGTGATGCACATGGAGATATATTACACCTGCCTTTAATACTGAGGCACACTAACTGTTTCACTAACAGAACGGATTAACTATGAATGTCAGTGCACTGCACAGGGATGCACATGGTGATGCACTCTCCCTGCAGTCTCCCTGCACTCTCCCTGCAGTCTCTCTTCATTGAGCAAACTGCCTTCTGTTACATCTGAATATTTCAAAGACTCATCAGTCCAGTCAAACATGTAGCCAATGTCATTAAGCGTAAAAAAGAACAGGGAGTTCTGTGATGATATGGCATCCACAGAGCCCTGATCTCAACACCATTGAGTCTGTTTGGGATTGCATAAAGAGATAGAAGGATTTGAGAAAGCCTACATCCACAGAATATCTAAGGTTAATTCTCCAAGATGTTTGGAACAACATTTCTGCCGACTTCCTTCAAAAATTGAGTGCAAGTCTGCCTAGAAGAATTGACGGCAAAGTGTGGTCACACCAAATACTGATGAGTAATTTAGATTTCACTTTTTGTAATTAAATTTGTATTTTCTTAACTGATAAAAATAAACTATTAACATTTTTTTAAAAAACATTCTTACTTTGCCTAAAACTTTTGTACAGTATTGAATATAGTTTATTTTAGCCATAGCATGAACACCACTGACAGGTGAAGTGAATTACAGTGATTATCTCACAATGGCACCTGTCAATGGATGGGATAGATTAGGCATCAGGTGAACAGTCTGTTCTTGAAGTTGTTGTGTTGGAAGCAGAAAAAATGGGCGAACATAAAGGGGTTGTCCAGGATTGTAATACTGATGGCTTATCCTCAGAATAGGTCATCAATATCTGATTAGTGAGGGATCCAATACCCCGCGCCTTACTGATCAACAGTTTCTGAGTAGCTTCAGTGCCGGAGCAGAGCTGTGGTTACAAGCTTCATCCACTACACAATGGATGGAGCTGTATAGTTCTGGCACCAACTTTCTGAAACAGGTGATCGGTGGTGTGTTGGACTCTAAAAATCTTATATTGTTGGCCTATCCTGGGGAAGGACCATCAATATTAAAATCATGGAATGTCGCTTTAAGGATTTGAGTAAACAGTGATGGATATAAACCTGGGCCAGAGAATTTCCAAAATGGCACAATACCGTTGGGTGTTGCTGGTAGTACTTGCCAAAAGTAACTGATAAACCACTGACCAGATCCTGGGCGCCAAGGTTCATCAATGGGGTGTGAAGACTAACCCATGTGATGTGAACCCCTCAGAATAGCTACTGTACAGTAGCTTAAATTGCTGGAAATGTAATGCTGGCTGTGATAACAAGGTGTCCGAACACACAAGGCGTTGCAGCTTCCTGGTCACGTTTCCTATGTTGACCCCTGTTCACTAACAAAAACACGAACATCAGAAATGGACTGTATGGCAATGTAAGAAGGTGGTCTGATCTGATGAATCACATTTTCTTTTACATCATGTGGACGACAGGGTATATATGTCTCTTACCTGGCCAAGAGATGACACAAAGATTCATTATGGAAAGAAGGTTGAGTTGGTGGTTTGATTTTTTCTACAGGCAATGTTCTGCTGGGTCTCCTGGGGTCCTGGCAATCACGTGGACGTTACTTTGGACACATACCACATACCTAAACATTGTACAGATCTAGTAAAGGGGTTGTCTCAGATCAACCAAAAATGTGTTAGGAAATGGCACAAAAAAGGCATTAATTTTTAAAATTCTATTTTATTCTTCAATCAACAAAATACAATTAATTTAGCATTGGAAATGTAATCAGTTAATCATACATCCAGCCCCACCCTCCACTAAGCCAAAAAAGAAGAAAAAGGAAAAAAGAAGACATCATTTTATTTATATTGGGGTGTAAAATTTTACACATTGTATTCATGCGTCTTATCTTACTTCACCTTCCCTTAGGGGACATTCACACCATGCGGCATACACATGGCCAGTATTGCGTGAATGCCGTCTTACTGTGACAATATCCGTATAGCATCCTGCGACATTGTCAGTATCCAGGGATGCCAGAAATATTTTCACAATTGTCTTGATATTTCAAAATTCTTTTCTCGTGTTACTCAATGCTGTCTATGTAGGAACCTGCTAGATCCCCCGGTGCTCCAATGCCAGCACTCTGGTGCTCCCCACTGCGCTGCAGGACTGACATTATATTGTCAAAGGTGACCACTGCAGTCAATCACTGGCCTCAGTGCTGAGACTGCTCATACCAAGCAGCGGGAAAGTAAAAAATGGCATACTTCTCATGATTTGCCTTTATTTTCTGACTTATATAGCAAAATGCTGATCCGTCTGTAGGACAATAACTGAGTTTCAGATTTTCTGAAATCCAATAGCATCTAATATCAGTATCCTAATAGTAATGTAGTATTAAAAGGGAGATTTTTTATATTGATGGCCTATCTTCAGCATAGGTCATCAATATCAAATTAGCCTGGGGTCCGACACCCCTGTTCCACTGTCGATCAGCTGTTTGAAGAGACCGCAGGACTTCGGTGGGCGCTACGGCCTCCTCCTAGGCCAGTGATATCACATTTATCTGTTACATGGTCCAGGTGTAGCTCAGTGCCATTCAAGTGAATGGGTCTGGGCTGCAATACTAGGCACAGATGCTATCCAATGAACAGTGCTGTGCTTGGTAAGCAGCGAGGAGGATACAGCACTCAATGGAGCGTTGTGGCTTCTTCAAACAGCTGATCATAAGGTTGCCGGGTGTCAGACTCCTCCGATGTGATATTGGTTATCTATCCTGAGGATAGGTCATCAATATCAAAATCTCGGTCAACCCCATTAAATATTACATATTAATATAACAACATAATGGACTTATTAGAGAGTTATCATAACTAGCCATTTAAACAGATATTTCCTAGGTGTTTCCATACACTAATGGATGCTTAAACCGAACAGGTAATGATCAGAATGCTAGAATCGTGTTAGCCCGTAATGCATTACATTGTGAGACCCTATCATATCTCCTACACAGTGCCCTTCAGTTCTGCATGCATCCATTATAGTATAAGTCATTTGTCCCTTGCAGATTGCCTATTAATAATTTAGTTTATAATTATGTGTTCTCATAGCTCCTTGGCACATGTCAATGCATCTAGATAATAGATTGACATCATTTATAAGTTGGTCAGTGTTTGCTAGGTAGACTTTGCTTTCTCTGTGAGATGCGATATGAGCAGTAGTAAAACAGATTGGGTTATTCTCGCTCAGTTGACATTCATTGATATAATGTTCTCATCAGCAAATGGCTGTTTGCACAAGTGATTCTGCTTGTTAATGAGCTGTAAGTAATACTAATGAAATGTACAGAAGCCGTATTTCAGTTTTAATAACTAATATCAGGATATCACATCTTTGACTCTTTGGAGCCGTATAGGTCATGTAATGCTCCTCCAACTTATTAGACAGCTTAGAAGTCATTCTCGAGAAGTGATGGCCAGTTTGCAGTGTTCGCCAGTGAACACATGTGAGCTGCCATCTTAACTGACAAGTCCGGCCATGTACAGGTAAGCCCTTACCTGTGCCTGTGCGCGAGCCGGTCTGAAATCAAATGCGGTCTCCGGGAGCAGGCAGTTCTGAGAACAGCCACCGGGGGCCTTCATCGGGCTGTTCTCGGAACTGCCTGCTCCCGATAACCGCATTTGTTTCAGACCGGCTCCTGGCACAGACACAGGTAAGGGCTTACCTGTGCATCGCCGGACTTTTGAGTTAAGACGGCAGCTCACATGTGTTTGCTGGCGAACACTGCGAACTGGCCATTACTGTTCTTGAGTATCGCTACATGGAGGAAAATGATACCTTGTTTTCTGTTCTTGCACCAATAGGCTGGGGCTACACCTGTCGCGTAACCAAAGACCACTGTGTAGCATTGCAGCCATTGAACTGAATAGGGTCGCAGCGCAACTCGCAAGATGCCACAACCCCAAATTCACAAAAAATCCAGCAGTGTTGGATTTTTTTTTTATGCTGGTGTCATGGCAGCTGGTGAGTTGAGCTGTGTTGACATCTGCTGTCACAGAAAGTATCGACGTGTAGCCCCTGCTATGTAGTAGGCACTCTTAGTCTTCCTTCACACATAGTTTTTTGTACAGTTTTTTGGGCTTTTTAAAACTTGCATAAATTGAAATATTTTTTCAGTGGTCTTTTTATATTCAATTTTAACAAATCTTATTTTCCAGCCATTTTTCAAATCCAATATAGTCTATGGAAAAATACCCCAAAAGCCCATACTAAAAAAGCATAGTTTGTACTGCATTTTACATTTCACTATTGACTTCCAGCTAATATCTTGCAGCAGAATTTTTGGAAAATGCCATAATGCATTAATGGGGAAACATTTGAAATTTGAAGAAAAATGGGACCTGCCTCAAAATGTATGACTTTTCTGGCATGCTGCAATGATACATTGCACCCTATGAGTGAAAGCACCCTCAGGAGAACAATACACTATGTGGTCCTATAATGTGCAACCAGTCATATACTGTATACAACACTCCTTTGTGAGTAATGTTATGAACAGACAATATGCTACAGTAATAGTATGTGACACTTGGAAAACTGCACCTCTATGGCACTGTAGTATATTGGCTTTGTTTGGGAGCAGTATGCTATATGGTACCGCTGTATTTTTAATCATGCATTACAGTATGTGGTATTAACCAGGGGAGAACACAGACAGGCAAGGGTCCCTATGCAAGAACAGTATATGCAATGTCGGACTGGGGTTCCTAGGGCCCACCAGTAAAACTCCCTCTGGGGGCCCAACGTAAAGCTCACTCTGGGGGCCCACATGCATATGCTACCTGCCCACACTATCCAGTCTTTTATATCGACATAGGCAATGTACTGCATAGCATCTTAGCCAGCCTATTTATATGTCAGTCTACTGTGCCATGTGCCACTTGTGCAGGAGGTGGGGGACTAGAGGCCTATCTTGCTCAGGGGCCCACTGGGGGATTAACCAGTTCCTCTGTGGGCCAGTCCGAGCCTGAATATATGGGACAGTATCATAGGTGGCATAGTTGTGTGGATAGATAGCTATGCATTTGGTATGCTGTGTGCAGAAATTGACAAACTTCCACAGGCCATTTTGTCATTGTGTATCTTTCTTTACGTTATACTGTGTTATTGGCTGTTTGTGAAGGTGAGTCAATTGCTCAACATTTAATTTGGGTTCAATTCGGCCGAATCGGTTGACCAATTTGATTCAGGTCTGAATCCATTCTAGCTGAACTGAAAGTGCTCCAATTGGCCTATAAAAGGCTATATGACATTCTGAGGTCTCCAAGAACTCACTTTTTTCTTTCTTTCTTTTTTTATTATTGTCTCTCTCTCCCCAAAATTCTAATTTCCAAACATGTGGATTCAGAAGGAAATTACAACGTTTAGGTTTAATATGATTAGTTTACAATGGATTCTCTCATCTTTAGCTGTTTAGTAGAATGAGGGGCTATATAGAAAAATCACAAAAATAAATTGGCCTAAATGGGAGGAAATGCTTAAAAACCCCAAACACTGCAGCGTGTTTATAACCGGGGGAGCAATTCCTCTGCATGTGATCCGTTGCATCACATTCAGAGGAATTGCTCCCCTGGTTATAAACACGCTACAGTGTTTGGGGTTTTTGAGCATTTCCTCCCATTTAGGCCAATTTATTTTTGTGATTTTTCTTTATATGTATGGAATGTGCCATTGTGTAATGCTGGTAACATTCTAGTGCACCTGGTAGCCTGTGTCACATGGTGGGCCTGCAGCCTTCTCCCTTCTCCCACTGCATGAGTGATTTCACTATGGAGGTATGTGGGAGCTTGGCTGTTAGTTGGATCTTAGCACCTTTCAGACCGCATTCACACACCTTATGTAGTCTACTTGTAGGACCCATGCCACACTGAGATACCTTGACGGTGGTGCAAAAGGGCTCCGATGTGTTCCTGACAGGAATACATTAGCTAAAGTCTCAGTTTTTAACATCAGCCTGAGGGACTAGTCATAGTTCTCAGTTGCATATCATTGTGGTGCACCTTTTGCAGTGATTTATGAGGGGCTATATACTGCAATCTAGACTATTAGTGATGTTGTAAATTCTTTTTTACTATGAGTTTTTTCAGTGGAAGTGAAGTATAGACGTTCTGTATTGTAGAGGTTGTCAGTTGTCACTAGTAGTAAAAAAGTATAAAGTGACATTGAAAATCTTCTAGAAAAGTTGATAAAACACCTTCTGGCTGATTGATCTCTTGGATTGGAAAGGTCGGTTGGAGTATGCAGTACGTTTTCAGCGAGTTGTCCTGAATTCTTAATATAATAGTTTTCCATAGGTACATTGCCTAACTTTTGGCCAAGCTGCCAGCTTCTCCTGCTTGTATGACAGCAGGGAAGCACCATTGATGGAATGCAACAGATAAAATTGTGCTAAAACTAAAGTATACTTTATACTTTTCCTTAATGCTCACTATAAATGGTTAGGGAATATCAGGCAGACCTATTCCATCATCAAGTGAGTATTAGTCAAGTAACATCTGTGTTGGACCACTCTCTGGGTAACCAGGGCCACCTTAGGAGTGCCTGCTCCATTGACAAGCATAAAGAGCACTGATCAGAGCAACAGATACACTGAGCCAGAAAATTAACTGTCTAATGTGTCTTTGTTCAAATATTGATCACAGATTTCTGACAATGCCTTCCTTCCTCTCCCACCGCGATCAGCAGAGGACCGGCCAGAGGAGAAGTGTCTGCTGAGCTCATTATAGTATTTATAGGAAGGATGCATGGATCTTCCGGGTGAATTGCTTAATTGCATTAACAACTAGGAAACACTTATATTACTGATGAACAAGCCAGGTGCACTGTGCGTTAATGAGCATTGAGGCATGGCCGCTATATCGTACAGGCACCTGCAGGAGTTTAGTAGCCATAAGCTAATGAGCCCCATCAGATGCTTTGCTGTTTAATAAGCTCTAATGAGCTCCTGAAATTGTGGCTGATGTTATATGGAAGTACAGATCACTACAGGAGTTTGCTTACCCTCATATACCATGCTCCCTACATAGTAGATGTTCATTTCTGACAGTGAATCATGGCCCTTCACAGCCCTTCATCCAAGAAACGATCGGACAGATGAACAATTACAGTTTTACACAATGTACAGTACCAGTACGTTTTCTTTCTAAACCTATTGTAATTACTGTTTAGTCAAATGATCAATCGCACACTAAACATGGGATCACGTATTTCCAGTATGAGATTAATAACTATTTTTTTTAATATGTATACAGGGTTTGGCCAACTTCGTATAGTTTTTAAATATTCCCTCCACCCAGAGGGACCCAACGAGGGGAGCATACTTACCGGTTCCCTGATGCTCGGTTCCAGCTCTATAGGTCCACTGCTGTCTTCACTGTGCTTTTGGTCCCCGCATGTAAACTTTTGGCATGTGCGCCACTGCAGCCGATGACATGTCCCAAATGGCATGTCACTTATGGATCACATGCCACTGGGGACACTTTACCACTACAGCCAATGATTGGCTGCAGTAGCGCACATGTCCCCAGCCGTGCTAAAAGTTTACATGAAGGGACCAAAGTACAGTGAAGACAGCAGTGGACCCACGGACCCAGAACCAAGCGTCAGGGAGCAGGTAAATATGGTCTCCTCAGGTATAGGTCCTACAGTATTTAAAGACAGGCACAAAACAAATGTCTGTGTTTTTATTGACTGTCATTAGAAATTGTACAAGATGCTCAGGGAAAATATTCTGGGAGGAAAAAGACAGGTCTAGATCTCTGAGTCAACTTTGATAGGGTTGAGACTTGAAAAAAAAAACTCACCATATTATTAATTTTTTTTTTTTTTTTTTTTACTGATAACCTAGCTCTTCTTGGGGAGTAGCAACAGGCTTGGTATATATTCTCCACCAATACACTTCATGTACATCGGTCTGTGAATAACTGAAGTTTTTTTAAGAAACTGTAATATTTTCTTAACTCCAGTGGTCTGTAATCAAAGACAACTATTAAAATATAAAAGTATGTATCCTGTATGGTGAACAGTGCAACTAAAAAAAAACTAAATGAGTGATTTACCATTTTTTGTGGATTCACCTCCCAAAAACAATTGAAAAACAATTGAATAAAGAGTTATCAAAAAGGCATATGCACCTGAAAATGGTATAAAAAACAAACAAACTACAGATTGGTGCACAAAAAATGATCCCTTAAAGGCGTTGGCCAGTTTATATTACTAGCTGCACATGTACTGGGAACATTATTAAACTTTTGGCACTGATGTCAGATAGTTTAATATGGATACTTCATGTTTACATTGAGTTCACCTAACCTGCGTCCTGCTACTGCGCTGGGAACATGGCTGCTGATGGAGAGTTACGTCCATCAGCAGCCTACATTCACTTGTACTAGGGATGGACTGCGCATGCGCTAGTTCCCCTGTCCATCCCCAGTATAAGTGAATAGAGGCAGATGGACATAACTCTCTGTGGAACTGCATGTAAACATGAATTGTTCCTGCCTATGCTATTACGAGCAGATGTGCAAAAAAAAATTTGAAGTATGAAAACACAAGAAAACTATACAAATTTGGTATCAATGTAATCATACTGATGTTTTCCCAGCTTCCAACTACATAGTATGCATTATTAAATGATGCCATTAGAAAGTACAACTTGTCATCCCAAAATGTGAACGGCAAAAAAATAAAGTTTTGGCTCCAGTAATGCAGGGAGTAGAAAATAAAAATGCAAAAATGGAAAATGTGCAAGGTTCTGAAGGGGTTAAACAATACCCTCCTTAATTGATGTCCCACATGCTGAAATACATAATTACAGGAGAGCTCCATTGACATCCGATACACGTGCAGTGAAGCCAGGAGTACTGACCATTGGTGTACTATGCATGTGGCGGATGCCACTGGAGGTGGCTTGTAATGATGCATTTAAGCCTGTGGGACATCAATCAAGCCAGGACTACATGACTCCATTGAAGAGAGAGACTGTCCCGAATGATTCTTCACAGATAATTAACATGCAAAAACGAGTAGAATGAGCATGGAGTAACTTTATAACAGACTGATACAGAAGAGGAAAGTACCCTGCTGTCATGGTCTTACCTTCTTGCTGTTCTCCTTCGTTTGACATGTGCTGGCGGCCATCTTGGTTTCTGGGTTTCTTGTAGCCTCCCACCCTGCGGCTTCTCCTTCCCACTGGGAGGAGCTGGATGCCTAGCTCATATATATAGGAGGTCTGTGGCTTCAGTTCCTTGCTTGGTCCTCCTGTGTTCACATGCTTCTAAGACTGCTGCTGCTGCTTCTGGTTCCTGATCCTGGCCTCGTCTGACTACCCTGCTGGTTCCTGATCCAGGCTTCGTCTGACTACCCTGCTGGTTCCTGATCCAGGCTTCGTCTGACTACCCTGCTGGTTCCTGATCCAGGCTTCGTCTGACTACCCTTCTGGTTCCTGACCTCTGGCTTCGCAAGACCCTGCTTCGGTTTAGCCATCCGTTCGGACTTTTGCCTTACAGCTTGCTTTTCAATAAAGCCTTCTTATTTCCACTTATCTCTTGTTGTACGTCTGGTTCATGGTCCCATGACATTAGGACCAAGCCATGAATTCTGATGGTACAGGGCCATCCTCGCTACCTACGCTGGTTGCCAGACTTGATCAGCAGGATCACCGGCTGGGTCGGTTCGCTGTGGCGTTGCAAACCCTGCTTGAACGCACGGCTCATTTAGCTTCCGTTGCCGATGGGTCGGTTGTCGCTCCTGGGCCCGCTCCTACTGCCGCTCCGGTTGTTGCGCCAGAGTCTACCCCGACACCTGTTGCTGCGCCTGCGGTGTTTCGGGGTATGACCGGTTCTGCCCCCCTTCCACAGCGCTTTGGGGGAGAGCCAACTCAGTGCCGAGGTTTCCTTAACCAGGTGGGCATTTATTTCGAGTTGCTGCCACATGCCTTTCCTACTGAGAGATCAAAGGTGGGCTTCTTGATCTCGCTGCTCTCGGACAAGGCCTTGGCCTGGGCCAGCCCTTTATGGGAGAACAACAATCCGGTGGTTGCCGAGTTTTCCGGTTTTGTTGCTTCTCTACGGAAGGTTTTCGATGTGCCGGCTCGTGCTGCCTCTGCTGCGAAGCTCCTTATGTCCATCAGACAGGGTTCACGATCCGTAGCTGAATACGCCATTGAGTTTCGTACCCTGGCAGCAGAGGTGGGCTGGAATAATGAGGCTCTGGTCGCTGCTTTCTCTCATGGTCTCTCGGATGCCTTGAAGGATGAGGTTGCAGCTAAGGACCTACCAGTGGAGCTCGAGTCTCTTATTTCTTTCCTGATTTTGATTGACACCAGACTCAGGGAGAGACCTTCCTTTAAGGAGAGCCTGCGGAGGTCTTCTAACAGATTGGCGCCTACGTTTGCTGTCCCACCCGTGCCTCCCTCTCCTCCCACGCCTCCTGGGGATGACTTGTCTGGGGGTGAACCCATTCAGCTGGGGTTTGCTCGCCTGTCCGAGGGGTAGAGGGTACTCCGGAGACGCGAGGGCCGATGCATGTACTGTGGTCTCGGTGGGCATTTTCGGTTGGCATGCCCGAACCGTCCGGGAAACGCTCGCACCTGAGATCCTGTCGGGGGCAGATCTTGAGTGGAGTCTCCTCGTCCCCGGTTTCCCGTGTTGACAAACCACTGATTACTGTTGTCCTCTCCTGGGTCGGGGGCTCGGTGACGACCCAGGCGTTGGTGGACTCTGGTGCTGGTGGTTTGTTCATTGATAGTGTGTTCGCTGCCGCCAATTCCATTCCTCTGCAGCCTCGAGGTTCCCCACTGGCTCTTGAGGCGATAGACGGCAGACCCCTTCTGCCGCCACACGTGACTCAGGAGACCCTTCCAGTGGGGATGGCCATTGGTGCCGTTCACAGAGAGTCGGTCTGTTTCCAGGTTATTTCGTCTCCACACTACTCGGTGGTCTTGGGGTACCCCTGGCTCCAGAAGCATAATCCGACTTTCGATTGGAGATCAGCCGAGATCCTCTCGTGGTCACCGCAGTGTGGGGCTAGTTGCATCCATGGGCCTGTCAAGTTGCTGTGTACTTCCTCGGACTCTCTGTTGCCTCCTGAATACGAGGAGTACCGGGATGTATTCGATAAGGTGCGTGCGGTTGCCCTACCTCCGCACCGCCCATACGATTGTGCCATAGAGTTACAATCTGGTGCCGTTCCTCCTCGTGGCAAAGTCTATCCACTGTCGGTAGCGGAGAATGAGGCCATGGAGGAGTACGTGAGGGAGGCGCTTTCACGCGGACACATTCGCAAATCCTCGTCCCCGGCAGGGGCTGGATTTTTCTTTGTGAAAAAGAAGGGCGGTGAGTTGAGGCCTTGCATCGATTACAGGGGTCTCAATCGCATCACGATCAAGAACGCTTACCCGATACCCTTGATTTCCGAGCTGTTCGATCGCCTCAAAGGGGCCACGGTCTTTACCAAACTCGACCTGAGGGCGGCATATAACCTGGTAAGGATCAAGGCGGGCGATGAGTGGAAGACCGCGTTTAACACCAGGACCGGTCATTATGAATCCTTGGTTATGCCCTTTGGGTTGTGCAATGCGCCCGCAGTCTTCCAGGAATTCATCAACGATGTTTTCCGTGACCTGTTGCAGCAGTGTGTGGTGGTCTATTTGGATGACATCTTGGTATATTCTGAATCCATGGAGGCCCACATTCTGGATGTCAGACGAGTGTTGCAACGGTTACGAGAGAACAAGCTGTTCGGTAAGCTTGAGAAATGCGAATTTCACCGATCCCAGGTAACCTTCTTAGGTTACATCATTTCCGCTGAGGGGTTCTCCATGGATCCTGAGAAGGTTTTGGCTGTCTTACAGTGGCCCCAGCCCAGTGGTCTTCGTGCCCTGCAGCGCTTTTTGGGCTTCGCCAATTATTATCGGAAGTTCATCAGGGACTTTTCCATGCTAGCCAAGCCTCTCACGGATCTGACCAGGAAGGGCAGTAATCCCCAGGTCTGGCCGCTCGAGGCCATCCGAGCTTTTGAGGCTCTAAAGTCCGCCTTTGTGTCGGCTCCGATTCTGTCGCATCCCAACCCTGGGTTGCCTTTTGTCCTCGAGGTGGACGCGTCTGAGACGGGAGTAGGCGCCCTTCTGTCTCAGCGTAGAACACCAGAGGGTCCTCTGCTTCCTTGTGGGTTTTACTCCCGGAAACTGTCTTCCGCGGAGTGCAACTATCAGATTGGTGACAGGGAGTTATTGGCCATCGTGCAGGCCCTTAAAGAATGGAGGCACTTGCTCGAGGGCTCGGTGTTTCCGGTTCTCATCCTGACGGACCACAAGAATCTGACCTACCTCTCTGAGGCCAAGAGATTGACACCACGTCAGGCCAGATGGGCTCTGTTCTTGTCACGTTTTAATTACGTGGTCTCCTACCTACCCGGTTCCAAGAACATCAGAGCGGATGCCTTATCACGGCAGTACTCCGAGCTGTCCGGGGAGGTGTCGATTCCGACTTCGGTCATACCTCCGAATCAGATCCTGGCCGCTATTCGCACCAGCCTGACCTCTCCCCTGGGTGAGCAGATTTTGGCGGCTCAATCTGGTGCTCCCTCTGGGAGACCCAACGGCAGATGTTTTGTGCCTGAGGAGTTGCGCACTCGGTTGTTGCGAACCTACCATAACTCCAAGGCCGCGGGGCATCCTGGAAAGAATCAGCTGTCCTGGGCTGTTTCACGTCTGTTCTGGTGGCCTTCTCTACGTTCCGACATCGCCGCATATGTAGCGGCATGCTCCGTTTGTGCCCAGAGTAAGTCTCCTCGGCACCTTCCGTTGGGCCTTTTGCAACCCATAGCCACCGGGGAGCGTCCATGGTCACACCTGGGGATGGATTTCATTGTGGACCTCCCTGCATCCCGAGGCCATACGGTCATTCTCATGATTGTGGATCGGTTTTCCAAAATGTGCCACTGTGTTCCTCTCAAGAAGTTACCCTCTGCACAAGAGTTGGCCTCGATTTTTGCCAGGGAGGTCTTCCGGTTGCACGGTTTGCCCAAGGAGATTGTGTCGGATCGGGGGAGTCAGTTTGTGTCCAGGTGCTGGCGCGCCTTTTGCTCCCAGTTGGGGATTCATCTCTCTTTCTCCTCGGCCTACCACCCTCAGTCCAATGGGGCCGCAGAACGATCCAATCAGGCCTTGGAGCAATTCCTTCGTTGCTATGTCTCCGATCACCAAGACAATTGGGTTGACCTCCTGCCTTGGGCTGAGTTTGCCAGGAACACGGCGGTGAACTCTTCCTCTGGGACGTCTCCCTTCATGGCCAATTATGGGTTCCAACCTGCCGTGTTACCGGAGGTATTCTCTCCCCAGGATATTCCGGCTGTGGAGGATCACCTTTCCATCCTACGTGCTTCTTGGGTACAGATCCAGAGGTCCCTTGAGGTCTCTGCGCAGCGCCAGAGACTCCAGGCTGATCGCAGACGAGCGCCCGCTCCTTCCTACCAGGTCGGAGACCGCGTATGGTTGTCCACCCGCAACCTCAACCTTCGAGTGCCCACTCCCAAGCTGGCGCCTCGCTTTGTTGGTCCCTTCCGAGTGCTTCGCAGGGTAAACCCGGTAGCCTATGCCCTTGCGCTTCCTCCTGGCATGCGGATCTCCAACGTGTTTCATGTCTCCCTGTTGAAGCCACTGGTGTGTAATCGTTTCACTTCCTCGGTTCCTCGGCCGCGTCCGGTCCAAGTGGGCAATCGTGAGGAGTATGAGGTGAGCAATATCCTGGACTCACGCCTGGTCCGCGGTCGGGTGCAGTTTTTGGTCCATTGGCGTGGTTATGGTCCAGAGGAGCGTTCCTGGGTTCCCTCCGCAGATGTCCATGCTCCTGCCTTGCTCCGAGCCTTCCACGCACGCTTCCCTCAGAAACCGTTCTTTACTCCGCGGAGGAGGGGCCCTTGAGGGGGAGGTACTGTCATGGTCTTACCTTCTTGCTGTTCTCCTTCGTTTGACATGTGCTGGCGGCCATCTTGGTTTCTGGGTTTCTTGTAGCCTCCCACCCTGCGGCTTCTCCTTCCCACTGGGAGGAGCTGGATGCCTAGCTCATATATATAGGAGGTCTGTGGCTTCAGTTCCTTGCTTGGTCCTCCTGTGTTCACATGCTTCTAAGACTGCTGCTGCTGCTTCTGGTTCCTGATCCTGGCCTCGTCTGACTACCCTGCTGGTTCCTGATCCAGGCTTCGTCTGACTACCCTGCTGGTTCCTGATCCAGGCTTCGTCTGACTACCCTGCTGGTTCCTGATCCAGGCTTCGTCTGACTACCCTTCTGGTTCCTGACCTCTGGCTTCGCAAGACCCTGCTTCGGCTTAGCCATCCGTTCGGACTTTTGCCTTACAGCTTGCTTTTCAATAAAGCCTTCTTATTTCCACTTATCTCTTGTTGTACGTCTGGTTCATGGTCCCATGACACCTGCCCTTGTGGGCTTACAGGAAAGGTGAAAGACACAGTAGATGAGGGTAGAAACTGCTCATATGGCTATGTAGTGGCAACAGAGTTGTTGGGAATTGTAGGCTTTCCTGATGGGTTTTTGGGTTAAGTTTTAAAACTTTGGATGATCGAGGTGAGTTCATGTTCCATGAAAAATGCTGCTGACCACTGTGACCAGTGTGAAAAACTCAGACAAGCAGACAGTAAAATAGTAGGTCTTGGCAGGATTGGAAATTGTGTGGGGATATACAGTATTTTAGCAAATTAGGTCAGAGACAGATGGTGGATGGCCTTGTTTGGGGAGACAGTATTGGCAAAAGTGAGAGCTAGACTAGAAACAAAGGAAGACGTGCATTAACCAGACAGTAGATTTGAGTATAGATTATTTAGGAGGCCACAATAGAGTATGTTGCAGAAGTCTAGGTGTCAGATGAGGGCATGCGCAATCATTTTAGTTGACTCAGGGTTGAGGAATTATCAGATTTAAAAAATGCTAAATGTGCAGTTTGAAGGACAGGTCAGAATAAAATGTTATCATGAGGCAGCGAGCATGTGAGACTGGAGAAAACATGAAGCCATTAAATGTGATGGATAAGTCTGGGAGGGGGGTTGAGTGACATGGCAGGAAGATGATAAAGTCTGTTCTTTCCATGTTGAGTTCTAGTGAGCAGAATAAGGAGACTATAGCTAATAGACAAGCTGGAATTCTGGATAGCAGGAAAGAATAATGTGGGACAGAGAGGTTGAGTTGAGTGTCATAAGCATATAAGTGGAACTGAAAGCCATGGGGGACTCTATGAGCTGACCGAAGGTTCTATAAATGGAGACGAGTAGAGGTTCCAGGAGAGGGCCTTCGTGGTGTGTGAGTAGGAGATGCAGTGTTTGGTTAGTAAGGTATGAGGAGATCCAGGAGAGGGCCAAGTCTCTGATGCTGAGATGAGGGAGTTTCTATGAAGAGAAATGAGGAGAAAGTGGTCGACTTTTTCAAACACAGGGTACAGGTACTTTGGTTTGGGCAGTTTCAGTGGAGTGATGGGGTTGGAAGCCAGATTGCTGTTGGTCCAAAAGTGAGAGTGATGAAAGGTGGGAAGATAGTTTATGGTGAACATATTGTATTCTAGGAGTTTTAATTTTTGGGCATTTGCTTACGACAAAACAGTCTTTGTTAAGCCCACAGGGAAGAAAAGTTTACAGAAGCTTGATACTAAAGCTTTATTCGACTTAGTTTACGTAAGAACTTGTTCTACCACTGTCTGTATCATATGACCTGTGTCCTGAAAAATAACACACTGAGACACTGAACTCCAGCATTGTAAATATTAGATTTTCAATACTATCATCTCTGCAATTCTCAGAATCAAAAAGAGATGATCATCCCCTTCACTGAAGAAACAGAATATTCTACTCTTATCTCATCAGTGGTGTATGTTGGAACAGGCATGGTGCAAAGTAAAAGTTTTTAATTTCATTCATGATGACATGTAGGGGGTCTGTGTTTCCGGCTGTGAGAAGGTTGAACACCAATTAAAAAAGAGAAAATAACTCCCCATGATGATGCTCAAGAAAGACTAAACTCATCGCAACGTATATTTCAAAGCAGAGAAGTGATGTCGTCTTCTGTGGGACACTGCAGGAACGTGTTCCCAACATATTGTTGATGAGGGTTTGAGAACAGTGGGTTATAAGAAATGTGAAGATAAAGGGATAGATGAAAGAAGAAAGATTAAAGCAAAGGAGCACTATGCCTTTTTTTGGATTGTCTGTGCTTAGGACTGCATGTGCTGAGCTGTCTCAGATACTTAATTACATAAAGCTATGGTGTAAACAGCATGTCTCATATCTATTTACTATGTCTTTTGTACAGATAAACAACAAAAGACTGAGTGGTATAAAATTATTGTACAGTATAAAAGAATATTAGAGGCTACGGAGTCTGAAGTATATACTAACTCCCTAAATAATAACCCCCTAAAAACAGCAAATATAATAACCTGCAGGGCAGGGTGGGCGAACTACAGGTGGCAAACTGCATTGGAGTGAGAGGCCTACAGGACAAGTATGGGGGGCTATATGTTATTTGTTCAATGTGGTTACAAAGAAATAGCTTTACTGAAATGGAGTCTTTCACCAGTAAATTCAGTGTTAAACCAGGCAGAATGCCTTGTAGGACTAGCACAGCTGAATGTAATGATACCTTTCACTTAGTGATCCATTGGTTCATTGGAGAAAAAGTACTTTTAATCCACATGCAAATGGACAGTTAGGTGCATTGGGGGTTGGCCCAAGCCTCTCTGTGCACTCTTGCTCCTCCTGCCCTCCCTCTCCTTCTCGATTGAGATGGCTATAGTCATATTTCATAGTCATCTCACCTGACCCTGCAATGGTGCACAGAGTGGCTTGGTCCCACCCTCTGTGCCAAGGACGGACTGGGAACTTAAAGTGACCCTGGAAAAAAAAAAAACTAAAAGTGGCCCCATTTTGTAGCTGAATCCAAACTAACAGAAGGCAGGGTGAACACAAGTAGGCAGGGGCAGCAATACCATGTTGCGGCACATTATGCCACCTCACGTGAGCCAAATACCATAGTGCATCACAAAATACTGCTCCAACAGCACAAAATACATCCCCAAAACAGCCACTGGTTGGCTGTATTGAGGGCTCAGGTGCCAATCTTTCATCGGCCCACCGGAAAGTTTCCCTGTAGGGTCTATGGCCAGTCCGCCCCTGCTCAGGGCACCTAACTGCTCATTTGCATATGTATTGAAAGTACTTCTTCTGGAGATTTGTCAAAACCGGTGTAAAGTAGAACTGGTTTAGTTGCCCATAGCAACCAATCAGATTCCACCTTTCATTTTTAAACGGCACACTGAAAATGAAAGGTGGAATCTGATTGGTTGCTATGGACAACTAGGCCAGTTTTCCTTTATATCGGTTTTGATATATTTCCCCCATTATTGTGCCTGGTTTAACATTGAATTTCCTGGTGACAGACTTCCTTTACATAAGAAGTTAATGTGAAATATTCCACCTTTTGAATATGGTGCTGGGGAAGAATTTCTGATTAAATAATACATTTGTGATTATATTTTTGAAGCGAAGGGAATGCTGAAAGGCCCCATTAAGGTTCATGCATATTCCTGTATTATGGCTCAGTTTTATACAAAACCTTAATGAGGTGCCCATAGAGGTGCCTAGGGTCTTAGGCTACTTTCACAGTAGCGTTAATATTTTCCAGTATTGAGATCCATCATAGGGTCTCAATACCAGAAAAAAGGCTTCAGTTTTGTCCAGATTCATTGTCAATGGGGACAAAACTGAACAGAACGGAGTGCTCCAAAATGCATTTTGTTCCGTTCTCATACCGGAGAGCAAACTGCTGCATGCTGCTGTTTGCTTTCCATCCTTAGATGCGGAGCAATCCGTCATGACCCACAATGCAAGTCAACGGGAACGGATCCGTTTTCTCTGACACAATAGAAAACGGATCCGTTCCCCATTGACTTTCAATGGTGTTCAAGACGGATACGTATTGGCAATGTTAAAGATAATACAACCGGATTCGTTCATAATGGATGCAGATGGTTGTATTATCAGTAACAGAAGCGTTTTTGCTAAATCCTGCAAAAATCCAAGTGTGAAAGTAGCCTTAGGCCCCATTCACACGTCTGTAAAAGGGTCCGTACCCGTTCCTCAATTTTGCGGAACGGGTGCGGACCCATTCATTCTCTATGAGCCCGGACGTGAAGCGGAGAGCACACTATGTATTCTCCGCTTCCGCATTTGCGGAGCGAGGCCCCAAACTTCCGGGTTTCGGCCCCGAACTTCTGGTCCGCAGCTCCGCAAAAGATAGAACATGTCCTATTCTTGTCCGCAGCTGCGGATAAGAAAAGGCATTTCTATAGAGAGAGGTGTGTTGCGGATCCGCAATTTGCGGGTCCGCAACACACCACGGATGTGTGAATGGACCCTTACTGTTAACTTCTCAAGGAGGAATTCAGAGTTTTGTTTTAGTCGGACAAATCTGAGAGACCAAATAATCTCCTCATACTCCAGGGCATGGTATATTACATTGGTATACTAGGTACTTTCAGGGAGTACATACGGCATGTGATGAAGCATATCACCAGAGCATCACTGTCTGTAATTCTACATATAGAAGTCATCTCTAAGTACAGAGGACCATGCCAGTTCTAAGGCCAAGTTCACACATCATTTATGTATAACATAAACCGGCCTACAAATCTGCACCAAAAGATGGATTGAAATCTGCTCCTGTTACATGCAGATTCTTATGGTGTGAACATTGCAATGAATGAAATCTGCTGTGACTATCCGCACCGTTTCTGCAACAGGTATGGACTAGATGAGGCTAGAAATTAAGCGGATTCTAGGCATGCTACAACCTGTTAAGGCTGAGTTCACACTTCAGTTATTTGACCAGTTATTTCTATTAGTTATTGTGAGCCAAAACCAGTAGTAAAGTCGGCTCAGAGATCAGGTATAATGGAAAGATCTGCTGCTGTTTTTTTTTGTTTTTTTTAGCACGCTCCTGGTTTTGGTTCACAATAACTGATCAAATAATTGAAGTGTGAACTAGGCCTTAAGTGAATTGGGTTGGTTAAAACCCTATTTACTTAAAGGGGTTTTGTCACTTCAGCAAGTGGCATTTATCATGTAGAGAAAGTGAATACAAGCCACTTACTAATGTATTGTGATTGTCCATATTGCCTCCTTTACTGGCTGGATTCATTTTTCCAGCACATTATACACTGCTCGTTTCCATGGTTACGACCACCCTGCAATCCATCAGTGTTGTCCATGCATGTACACTATAGGAAAAAGCACCTGCCTTTCTGGTGGCCGGGACCGTGGTAGCGCACATAGGCTGGTGTTTTTTCTATAAGGTGCAAGCACGACCATAACTGCTAGATTGCAGGGTGGTCGCAACCATGGAAATGTAAAGAGGTATATAATGTGATGGAAAAATGAATAAAGTGAGAAAAGGAGGCAATATGGACATAATACATTAGTAAGTGCCTTGTATTAACTTTCTCTACATGGCAAATGCCACGTGCTGAAATGAGACAACCCTTTTACATTGTACAGTATCTATTCTGCGACCAAAAGTCCACCAGAAATATTCCATGTCTTTACCTGGCCTAGAGGCTGGCCAGCAGAGTCACCCCCGATACATTTTCATAAGCTACAGTGTATGAGGTTGACGTTTTGGCTATTTGTTTTAACTCACATTATAACAGTAGATAGATTCCTTATAAATCTTCTCTCTTCCCTCGCAATAAAAAAAACTAATAATAATAATGTAAGGCTAGTTTCATACTAGCGATAAATTCTTAATGGATGAACTGCTAGAACAGCCTGCTGAAGTTCATTGCATTTGGCGTAGCTGGATACTACTTTTTCCCGCCGGAGCCTATTGACTATAATGTGGCCTGGTGGGATCTGAGCTGTTTCCGGCATAAGTGGCAAGATTTGGCCGGACAAAAAAAAAAAGCAGTATTTGTCTGGCTGAACCCTGGCACTAATGCTAGAAACGGGTCAGATCCCGCCATGTCTCATTATAGTTAATGGGGCCTGGCGGTGCTCCGGCCCTTTCCAACTGTACCAGATACAATGAGCTTTGGCAGGCTGTTCCTCTGCCAAAACAGTCCGGCAGAAGGTTTTAGCGCTAGTGTGAAACTAACCTAAGTTAGGCCCTGTGCACACAGTGTTAAAAACCTCAGTGGTAACAGCCAAGGTATAAGGCAAAAGAATGCTCTGCTTACACATTTCAGGCTGACCAGTCCTTAATCATGAGTAAGGACTGCTTACTCTGAAATGTGTTAGCCTACTTTCACACTTGCGTTTTTGCCTGATCTGGCAGGGATAAGCTAAAATGCGTCCGTTTCTGATAAGTCAACTGGCTGCATCCGTTATAAACGGATCCGGTTGTATTATCACTAAAATACCTATGACAGCATTAAAACCATTTTAAGTCAATGGGTACCGGATTCGTTTTCTATTGTGTCAGAGAAAACGGATCTGGCACCTTTAACTTGCATTGTGTGTCATGACGGATTCGTTTTACTCTGCATCCCATACTGGACATAAAACCGCAGCTTGCTGCAGTTTTCTCTCCAGTATGTTAACGCAACCAAACGGAACAGAATGCATTTTAGAGTATTCCGTTCTGTTCAGTTTTGTCCCTTGGATCTCAATACCGAAAAAGTTAAACGCAAATGTGAAAGTAACCTAAGCTTGCCACTTATGTTGTTGCCACTGATGTGTTTTAAAGGCTGTGGACACCTTTAGGGGGCATATTTTTATTGTTGCATTTCAAAAATTTTGGGCTAAGATTTTTTTTTCTTCTACTTTTTTTTCTACTTTTTATTAAAGGTGTGACACATGTAAGCAATATTCTTATCCGTTTGTCAAGAAATTGGCTATGAGTGTTTATGAGCTATCAGGAGTTCAGAGAAAAGGATAACACATTCAGCCACCAGAGTAGCTCCCTGACGGATTCAGTGTAAAACAGCTGCAGATACAGTGAAAGTGAAGGCTGTTGCACAAAAACTGTTGAAAATTGTTAATAAAGACCAAGTAAAACTATTATTTTTAGTCCAAAATAAGTAAAATGAAATGCTTAAGAAAAACTGCCCCAAAAGTTTTTAAATGACGGATAGAAGGAGACAAGTTTTCACTGTACTAGGGTGCTGGTCTGTGTTCCTGTTGCTCTTTTTGGATTGTTTGCTGCGGAACAGCAGCTGGAGTTGCCAGAGGTCTCCAACCCCTGTTGTAGTGGATTTCTAAACTAAGACTGAGGACGTGAGCTGGCTTTGTGGATTACTATTTGGAGTATGTACATCCAGTGTCCAAGCCTTCTATCAGAGGTATACATCGGGGAGATTTTCTGACATATATCTTTGACAGAAGGTTCCGTCATATGCCACTGTGTAATGATACTGTGGCATACTTTGTCCATTGGTCACAATAAAAGGTATACTAGGTGGTATACTTTTTCTTGGTTGACCCATTTATTTAAGAATGCTGTGCTATATACTAGAAAAACTGAAATACTGGCCTAGGTAAATGGAGCCCTTCGGAGCTTTAAATTCAGCTTTTCCGTCATATAAACCAAAACTAGGGCTCAGATGCAGCGTGCACATCGGTAAGTCTAAATTGCATTAATAATTGGTACAAAAACACGGAGTACTAGAAGAATGGAAGTCGGAAAAGAGCTAGAAGTGAGATGGGGAACACTTCTTAGAAGTGCTAATTAACTTTCCCCAGGCCTTGTCCCGCTGGGCTCCCTTCCAGCGCTCTTAATGAGGACCTGGTGTACCTGAAGAATGGCAGATATTTCTATTTTACCCTAGAACATTCTCACAGAGGGTGACCTGATGCTGAGTAGGTGTACTTAACCCCTTAATGGCTAAGGCTATGTGACTAATTGCCATGGAATTAACTTAGGAAACAACAGTGATATAATTTGATATGATGCTTAGAAGATGTTTTATACCTGACTCTTGAATTTGCATAGGAAAAAGATTGACCCTTGTATATTTGCGCCTAGGACGTCTTCGTGACGGTGGGATTGTTCAGTCTATTTATAGTCAAAGTAATTCTCTATGACATTTCTTCTGTGCCTTTCTTGTCAAGCTCATTCACAGACTGCTCCAAGGAATGTCTTCTGCGGAGGTCTACCACTGATGGAAGAGTGATATATACTTATTTGAGATCTCTAGGTCTTTACTTTGTGGTCTAAAGTCGAGATAACCTATTAGTTGACCATGGATGCTGAAGATTATTAGAGAAGGAATTTGTTTTTTGGTATAATACTCAATGTTTTTAACTCTTCCACATTTAAAGACAGAAGAGACTCCCTACTCCCTCCCAACTTATAAATGACCCACCACCCACACATTTTCATACCGCTTACTATGGTTATACGTATGGAGGTGAATAGAACTTTCTCAAGTTGTGAGGCTTGCTGAGAGCCATCCCATAGATTTTATAGGTTTTATAATGGAAAAGTATATATGGTATTTGCTGATATTCTACACTTAATTCCATGCTTTGTGAAAAATATGGAAACAATGGTTTTAAAACTTCCCCCAATTGGAAAATGTCTTCCAGACAGACGGAGCACGACGGCAATGATTCACCTCCAGATTAAACATTTAATAGTTTTTCTTCTGCATAGCTGAGTTTTGAAAGAACATTCATCTGAAAATCAGACTTTTACGCAGACGCAGCAGAGCTCAGTTCGTCGTTTGGTATGTAATGATCACACAATGAAAGGATATCCACACGACTACAGGTAAATCAGTGAGCTATAACAATTCAATAACTAAATCAACCCCACTGCATTTCTCATACATCTGACATTCATACATTAGATTGTATAATCTGATCATTGCACAAAATAAAATTCTTCGTTAATTTCCTGCAGAAAGCTTGCATGAAACACACTTAGCCAAGCAAATATTAATGTTTTATCCTTCACAGAGGTATAATCTTTACATTTAGTACACTTCAGAACAAAACAATGCAAAGCCGTAAAATTGTAAAACTAATGCAAAAGGCTTAAGCGTTGTGCAATCTCCCTCTAGAATTTCTGAAAGCCAATTAAGAAGATTCAACAAGATGAAATACAATGTGATAAAAACAATTACATTTGACTAAAAAATACTGCATTTATTATGTGTAATACCAACACCGGAAATTTTCATCTTGTCACTTAAAGGGGTTGTCCGAGTTATGAAAAAAAATAATATAGCAGTGAAAATCTGATATATAACTGAGCTAAGCAATTTTTATGCAAAAAATATATATATATTTCCTCATTTCCCTGGTTCTTTTCTGGCCCTTTGTTTACATGCAATAAAAACAATCTCTGCTCCTCCCCCACACTGCTAAGGGAGTGGATACAAGAGCTGCCCTGAGTGACATGTCTGCCTGCTGGCAGACTCTGCAGTATGTTGTATGTGTAGGACTACAAGTCCCAGCTGTACAATGACACTGCTAAGGGAGTGGATGCAAGAGCTGCCCTGAGTGCTGGGAGAATCAACAGCAACTTGTAAGTGTAGGACTACAAGTACCAGCTGTATAATGACACTGCTAATACACACAGGATCTTCCCCCTACCTTCTTGTGCAATCCTCTCTCTAGTATGTCAGCTCCAGTGCCCAGCATTGTCCCTACCTGCAGAGCTGTGCAGCTGAAGGGGTTAAAAATTCTAGCAGAGAGTAGACGGCAGTGAAGGGGGGCGTGGCCAGCACAGTGACGTCTCGTTTGCAGGCTTGTAAACGACCTTTATCAGAGCAGGGAGAGAAGCCGACATCACAGGTCATGTGACCCTCAGTGAAATCTGAGAAACCAGCCACTGCAGATAAAGTGAGTAATGGAAAGCTGTTACATTTGCCTAGTTAGGAACATAGAAGGAACAAAAAAAGAACTCGGATAACCCCTTTAAATCCCACACATAATAAAAAAAAAACTTAATTTGATACTAAAATTTGTATTACTGCCTTTAAGGCCTCAAGCATGTGACAGAGCCATGAGCACAAAGGCCTGGAATTCCTAATATATCTGTGCCTAAAATCTGCCTCAAAATGGGGCAAATTAATGTAATAGGTCACAATTTGACACAACTATGGCTCCTGTAATTTTTTTCTGACTTGCTCAGGGGAAAAGGGATGGGAAAACTGGAAACCGGTTGGGACTTTGTCAGAAAGGGGGCATGACCTAAGAATTATGTTTTTGTGCCACAATTCTGGTATCAAATTCTGTCTCAAAGTATGCCAACCAATAGTTGGTAGGTAGCCATGCACCAGATTTATCATCCCACCTGATCTACTGTGATAAATGTGTTGCAGGTCTAGACAGCCTGTTTTAAAGGGGTTCTCCAGGCTTTTAATATTGATGACCTATCCTAAGGATAGGTCATCAATATCAGATCGGCCGAGGTCCGACACCTGGCTGACGCTAATCAGCTGCACGAGGAGATGGCGCACGCAGTGCACACATGCCGTTTCTCTTCCTGCTCGCTGCTGCTATGTCTATGGCAAAGCAGCAGCAGAGCAAGAAAAGAGCAGGAAGATGGCACATGCGCACTGCACGCGCCGTCTCTTCATACAGCTGATCGGCGGGGGTGCCAGGTTTCATACTGATGACCGATCTGATATAGATGACCTATCCTGAGGATAAGTCATCAATATTAAAAGCCCAGACAACCCCTTTAAGTTTATGCCATCTATAGGATTACTAAATCTGCTCCATTGGTTTTGTATTTTCACTTGATGGAACTGCTTTGGGTTGTCTACGTTCATGTTACAGTGTGTATGTTCAGTGGATACACTGGGAAATCATCCTGGTATATATGGCAAATGTATCCATAGCCTAAAATAGACCAGAAATGATCATTTTGGCATACATCTAGCTGGTACTTAAACTGTATTTGTAAGCACACCTGCGGTGAGGTATTCGGCCTAACCAGGTAACCGATGCGTTCACCACTGGAAATAATTGATAATGGGATTCGGCAGGGATCTGGAGGGTCTCTGGCATGAGCATCGGGTTTCAAAAACCGATGCATGCACTCATCCCTTGGCCAGCCCGATCCCTGATGAATTCCATTATAGTCTATGAGGCCCTATCTAGCAGGCTATTCTTCTGCTGGATACCTTACCAAAAGTGTGCAAGTAGCCTTAGGCTGGGTTTACACATTGTGTTTTATGCTGCAGTACGAAAATGAAACAAAGACTGCATTGTAAAAAAAAAACACATGCGTTTTTGCAGCAGTTGCTGCAGTTTTGCAGTGTTGTAATTGTCCATGTGGTTTTTACCGGGAAACACATTGATGTAACATGTTTTACCTGTAAAAAAAGCAATTGTGGCAAAAACTTGTGTGGTTGTTCCTTTTTTTTACCGCAGAAAATCTGCAATGTGTAAACCCAGCCCAAAAGGCAGCTTGGTGGGGAAAATTTTATTTAGTGTGTTCCCTGTTCTCTCCAACCTGTGAGGTTCACCCTTTTTGCATTTGCTGATGCCTACATCGTCACATCATTACTTATGCATATAATCTATCACCCAGAAAACGTTATTGTTGCCCTTTCTTAACAAGGTGCCATGTTATTTGGCAAATCCCATGTGCTGCTGAAAAAAGTGACAAAGAAATTGAATAAGCCACCCAAAAAAATAGAAAAGGAAAAAAAACTGCAAGCTCTCATTACTACTGTGAAGTCCAGTGGTAAATGACTTACCTTGTCTTGTTAATCTTATATGTCTGCCGCTGTCAGGTTTTTTAACTGCTGCTTGTTAGCGAAACAATTATCCCTGATGGGATTCTGGCTGTAATTAATCCACTTGGACAGCCCAAGCTACTATGGTCTTAAATGTTTGCCAAGCTGTAAAACCAATTACATAGAGCGTTTAATACTTTGTAAGGTAGAAAAATAAATATATCCATAAATTCTCTATATATGTCTGCATTTTTATATCAGTTATGATGCATGATATTTATAGCGCACACATTGATCACATATCATACACTTCTTTTGATTAGTAACTATATGACTTGTTGGACATTTTTAGATCCTTATTTTTCATTCAATGGCAATATCATTCTAACCTATAATTTACACACAAAAACCTATTATATATATTTAAAAAAAATGACATCTTTATTGTGTCATTTAAAACCTTGCAAATGTGAAGAAAAGGAAAATCATGTGTGATTAAAACTATCAGAGGACAGTAGAACAGATTCATTGACGACGTGCTGCTGTTTTGGGAAGGAGAAAAACAAGAATTCATAGAATTTTTAAATAGATTGAATGACAACGACATAGGCATGCATTTTACCTTCGAAATTCACCCAAATGAAATCTGCTTTTTAGATTAAAAAAATTCAGAAAGATGGAAATGGACACATTGTGATGGCTATTTTCCGTAAGCCGACCTCGACAAATAGTCTCCTCCATTGGACAAGTTGGCACCCGACAGCATCAAAAAATGGAATACCGGTCGGGCAATATTTAAGAGCTAGAAGGAACTGTACCACAGAGGGGGCTTTTAAAAAAGAAGCAGATGATCTATTTAAAAGCTTCAGGGCTAGTGGCTATCCACGGAAAACCCTTGAAAGGGCTTTAATCGAGTGAAGAGTCAGAAGAGAGAGGATCTCTCATTACAAAAAAACAGGAATGACTGTACACACGAAACCAAAGTAATGAGATGCATTGGAATGTATGATGGTAACCACCAACAAATAATGAACATCTTAAAAACATTGGAAAATACCAGTGATTCGGATCTGAATAAGGTATTATCACCCTATGGTCTCATGCACACGACCGTTGTGTGCATCCGTGGCCGTTGTGCTGTTTTCCGTTTTTTTTTGCGGACCCATTGACTTTCAATGGGTCCGTGGAAAAATCGGAAAATGCACCGTTTGGCAGCCGCATCCGTGATCCGTGTTTCCTGGCCGTGAAAAAAATAGGACCTGTCCTATTTTTTCACGGCCAACGGTTCACGGACCCATTCAAGTCAATGGGTCCGTGAAAAATCACGGATGCACACAAGATTTTCATCCGTGTCCGTGATCCGTGTCCGTTTTTTCCTATCATTTCAATGGCAAACTTGACTTAGATATTTTTTTCATTTTTCATGTCCGTGGATCCTCCAAAAAACAAGGAAGACCCACGGACGAAAAAACGGTCACGGATCACGGACTTTCGGACCCCATTTTTGCGGACCTTAAAAAAAAACGGTCCTGTGCATGAGGCCTATACCAGTGTAACCTACAGAAGAGGACAGAATCTTAAGGACAAACTAGTCCACAGATTCCTCCCTTAAATGCAATCGCAAAATAAATCTTGGTTAAAATAAAAAATTATGGGGTCATTCCCATGTGGGAATTGTACTCTACGCAAATATTTACCCAAGATCAAGAAATTCAAAAATCCGGTGGATGGGCGTGAATATATTATCAGAGATTTTTTCAATTGTTGAAGTAGTGGGATAGTATATGTGGCATCCTGCACCTGCCCGAAACTATATGTGGGCAAAACAGTGCAGGAATTAAGAAGGAGAATATCAGGACATATCAGTGCCATAAATACAAAAAAGTATACATCTCTCTACAGACATATCGCATATTCCCATAATAACAACCTTGAAGTCCTTAAATTTTGGGGACTGGCAAAAATAAAATTGGGATCAAAAAGTGGAAATTTGGACCAAAGATTGCTTCAGAAAGAGGCAAGATGGATCTATAGACTACAAACCCTAAGTCCAAAAGGCCTGAATGAAGGATTCTCATTTCATTTAAAGCATCTTTAGCATAGTAAAGTATAGTATTTTACAAATAGTACAATGGATAGTGTGGGGATTCGCTCTGGTCGGCAGATTAGCGGACACAGTACAGAGGCAAAAACAAAGTCTTTAACTTAAACAGTTCAGTGTTTATTCACACATAAACAAAATGACAGTTCACCGTCTTGGTATTCATTCACACCAGGGCAAGTCCACAGAACAAAAAACATTCACTGTGTCAGCGGTTTTGTCAGCAGCAGTCCACAACAGGTTTTAGGGGCCTGCTTCCCAGCAATGCAGCTCTCAGCCCTTTAGCACGGCACACATCCTTAGATCTCAAAAAACAGAGACTTCACAGCTTCCCTGTCAGATGGAGGATAATCCACACCACCTGACAGTGCTGCCCGTGCTTTTATATCCAAACCAAGACCTGGCCTGGAGTGTGGGGAGTAGCCACCCACCCAGCAGTATGGCTACTCCCAGTAAGAGCCGTCCCAGATCGGCTTTGCAGCCATACTAAACAAGAAAACGGTGTCAGTCAGCACTAGCTGCTGCTGACACTTAAAACTACCGGCTCTTACCTCACCGAGGCCAGGAACCTCGGTGACACACACCTTTCAGCAATGACTGACTCTTGCGCCTTCCTACAATAGATTGAATTTAATGAACCGCTTTGGAAGTGTTGAGTTAGGATAAATTATGTTAAAATGGGCCCGCACAATTGGATTCCATTTATTCCCCAGTTCTCCACATAAAATCATTTTGATTTAATATAATACAAGAATAACATGATTGAATATGGAATATATATTAAAATAGTGTAATAAATAATTTTATAAATTTTATATGTTAAATAAAATCATTATGAACTATTACGATATCATGAGCAATATGATTGAACAGGGAATATCAAAATATACAACAGTGTGATAATGTGAAAAATAATTAAGTGTACACATTATATAAAACAATTGTGAATTCATACACACCCAAATCACAGAGCGAAAACCGCCCGGTATGGAGCTGTCCGTTATAGCTTCAAATTAATACCCAAAACTGAAAAATCAGGACAGCAATTGTATAGTACAAAATAGCAAGTTTTTATTAAACATAATTTTTTTAAACATTTGTTGAGAATACATATATATTAGCAGCATTAGTCACACAAGAATAATGTCCACAGATCTGTCACTAATAGTACATATAAATAGCAATTATTCTCCCAGGCTATGGGTGACAATAAGCCCCAGCCCTAAATCAATACATAAAGTGCATAGTGCCACAAGATAAAAAAAATACATATAGGAGAAAAATGCAGTGAGATATACAGACCAAGACATGGTTAAATAGGGTATATATGAAAATAAAATCATATAATTAAATTGTGTATGTATTTTGGTTTTTTTACATATAGAAAAATTAAATGATGGTTGAGGATCCTGATCACTAATTTTGAATAAATAAAAAATGGGTTGTCACAAAATGTAATATCTACAAAATTATGATATTTTAGGATTTACAATTAACACTATCTGGGAACACTGTAATCACATTAATTTGGGAATAATAAATACTACATTTTCATAATTGTTTTTTGATCTTTTTCTAGTCCATCATGTACGGTATGTGGTAAATATAGTTTACATCATAGTCAATCAAGTATTAAAAAATCGTGTCCCTCACTGGTATTTTAACCAAGTCAACATATGCCCCAATATTCTTTGGGTGCTATATTCACAGGCACCCTGGATATGTTCAGCCACTGGTGAGTATACCAGTGAACTGTATGGGGAAGCGGCTGGAGCGGGTGAGAGACAGGCAAAGGGGCTGGAGCGCGGGTGTCATACTGACGTATATGTGCTCGCGCTCATTATAGGCACAAGCACCTTTCATTCACTGAAAGAGGGACGAATGGTTGATAGAAGCAGGGTGGGGAATGAATGACTATTTAATAGGGCCATGAAAAGCACGTGAACGCTGGTACCCTTATCTCACCTGACGAAACCACATATGTGGCGAAACATGTCGGGAGGGGTGGCGTGGTGTGTTCAATTTTAGACAGAGGAATTTGAGACAGAGGAAAATTTTAGACAGAGGAAAATCATGTTCTGAGCGGACACCGAACAGATCCCATTATAGTCTATGGGGTCTTTAGGCTCCGTTACACTCAGTTAGGTCTCAGTTATCTGCAGAATCCATCCTTTCCCTTCTCCTGCTCCTCAACGGAGCCAGAGAACGGAAAGGAGAAACGGTGATGTAAACGAGGCCTTAGCCCCATTGTATCGGATTGAGCAATGTAGGCTAGTGAGCATGTGTATAAAGCAGTGTGTATTTAAAACATGCAAGGTGGCTGACAAGAGAATGTAGCTTACAAGAGTGATGAAGGTACATGATAGCAGACTGTCACACATTGTGGTCATTTTGAGCAGCACTGATATTGAAGAGAAATACTATGAGCATTTAATAGCACTGGAAGCACATATCTCATGCACGATATAGATGGTGTTTTGTACTCCCACCTAATAGAATATCTGCTGAGGATTGGCAGAAAGTGTATAAAGAAAGCACTATAGTGCATATATAGTGCAATATAGTGCAAATAGACGCTAAGAGGTGTGACGACGAATAAACACTGATTATAATAACAACACCAAACAAACCAAATAAAAATAGTATTTATGTAAACACAAAAAGGAGATTTCAATACACAAATAGCCCCGCAGTCATCAATAGTAACTATTAGTGACCCTGTTCTACTGTCCTCTGATAGTTTTAATCACACATGATTTTCCTTTTCTTCACATTTGCAAGGTTTTAAATGACAAAATAAAGATGAGGTTTTATTTTTATATATATTCGGTTGGGACCCCTAAAGGGATCTCTTTTTGGTCAGTTGACCGGTTTTCTTGAAATTATCCCGAGGGTCCCAACTAGGGCCTCTAATAAGATTAATACCTTTGTTGTAATAGGCTCAGCTGATTTTAGTGAGTGGCAATCTGGCCAACTGCCCAAAGAACCTATTTCCAAGGGCGACTAAAGAGTGGCGCGGAAGAACATTCTGCTCCAACGTCAGTTCCAATAGTCGCCGATTGATTGAATTCTGTAATTGCTCTGCCTGACTATAGAGAGAACTGCCTGGCTGTTAATTGACATCTCCTGCTTTTGCTTCCTATTACAGCAGGGCATCATTGGAGCCTAGAGAGGTGAATAATATTAATATAATAATCCTTTCAATGCCCTAGACCAACGGGGACATTGGGGTCCTCGGGACTTTACTAGCATTAGACCTTTTTCTTCTGACAGTTAGGCACTGAATGGCAATGTCATGTGTGCCTTATATAGTAGTATTTATATTTTTTATGTATAATGATTTTATTTAAAGGGATTCTATTAGCAGTTTTGACTGCTGACAGCACTAGGTGGGGACTGGGGAGTGCAGTACAACAAATCATTTTATGGAGCTTTTGTCATCGAGTAGTGAGAATATGAACTTTTATTCTGCAACATTCTGCTTAGATTCAATGGAGGTGGAGCTTCTCTTAATGACAGAAGCTCCAAAAAGGTACTGTATGTTTATACTGCTCACCTTAGTAGTGTCAGCAGTTTAGCAGGGTCAAAATTACTGACAGACTGTCTTTAAAGGGGTCATCCAAGATCTATAATGCCCCCCCCCCCATATGCCTGGGCCCCTCACAGAGGTCGTACTTACCTCTCTCCCCGGCACTACGTCGCTTCTCATACCAGCACGGCCGCCGCTGCATCTCCCCATCACGCAGGTGGAACAGCCAATAGTAGGCCATGACGGGAATGACCCTCCCTAGCAGTGCGGGTGACACTAGGGAGGCTCATTCCCGTTGCGGCCTACTATTGGCTGCCCCTGAAGCCAGATGTTTTTATCCACGCTTCAGGGAGATGCAGCGGCGGCCGTGCCCGTATGAGAAGCGAACCGGGTGTAAGGCGGAGTCTGGTTGCTATGGGCAACTAAGCCAGTTCTACTTTACAACAGTTTTGATAAATCTCCCCCCAGACCCCCACTGATCTGATCTATTATAAATTATTGTGATTTTATTTACATGTTTATTAGGTCAAAAATCTGTGTGGACAGCAGAAAAAAAAAGATGAAATTCCTCCCCCAAATGTTATTAGTGAATAGGCTTTGAGCTGTGTTAATTGGTAAACTTGTTAAAAACGATATTTAGACATTTTTCATTACATCTATATGTCAGGCTTTATGGCCACCCTTACAACTTCCCCATAGGTGGTCAGACGGACTTTTCAAGATACCAAATGGAAAATTGACCTTGATTTGCAATAAACTAAATCTACCCCAATATTGCTGCATAAGAGTCCATACCTGCCATTCAAGAGTCTCGGAAAGTAAAGGAAGAAACATATAAGCCAAATATAATTAAGTTTTCAGTTATGGGACATTTAAAGCGACTCTCTGAGAACTCCCTTATTAAGGCTTATATTTGGGCAATAACTTGATATATTTTTTCTTTTTCTCACTGGTAGTTTAGTAATCTGTACTTTATAATCATTTTGTCCTTGTTGTGATAGAAATCATTTCTCCATGCATTTACTTCCTTTCGATCCTATGATAGACTTGTGTTTACACATAGCAGCCAATCTGAGGAGGCAGGAGGGAGAGAGCCAATGATGAAACAGGAGGCGTGTCTCAGACTACCTCAGATTCCATGAAGACACTGCAGCTACACTGTAGTCACTGAACAGAGCTCACTACATTTCAGCTGAGCTAAAAGCAGCCAAGCAGCAAATACTAATAAAAATAAAAAGCAAGTCAGCTTCATGTGTAGGTACTCACTTACATATTATTTTGATCTCACAACTGGACCTTTACTTTAAGGATTTACTGTATATGCACAGGTATTACTTGAAGTATTTACTTTATTTAAAATTAATATTAAAAGGTGACTAGTTAAGATCTCGAAGCAGCCAAGGCCATGACATATACTTACAAGTGTTTGATGAGCTCTTCAAGAAGCAAATTGAGGAGAATATAGCAATAAATAAATTAAGATCTGCTTTCAATGCCTGTGCTACAGAATGAGACCATTGATGCAGATCACAGAAATTATGAAAGGTATTAAGACAAAAAGGGAAGGAAATGTGAAGAGAAATAAAAGGGGTGGTCCACTTAGGGGTCGTAGGCCATTTTAGAAAAACAGGGTCTGAATTGTTAAATTCTTCTATGATATTTTCTCACCTTAGTAACGGTGCTACCTAATAAGGTTATAGCAGTTATAGAGAGGTACTAAAACTGAGGGAATTTCTAGTAAATGCTTCTGAAACTTTCAGTCTGTAACTAAAGTAATACACCAGCAAAACTGAATCTCACCCTTGTAATTATTAATAGTACTCCCAGGCAAGCCCCTGCTCCAGTGGAGATCTATCAGTGTCTCTTCTATAGGCGCCAGTGACTGGACTACACAAGGGAGAAGTGAATTCAGTACCCAACTCTGGAGAATAGCTTCTCAGTTAAGTAGTAGTTTTGATAAATCTCCCCTATTGTCTCTCTGCTGGAGTTTTTGATTGCAGAGCTTTATTACACCAGCATAAAAATTCAGTTTTCCCATTTTGTCTGAAAGTATCTGTGTAAGAGATGTCGACTAACATGAGAAATCTCTACAGACCCACCTAGAGGACAAGATGGTTATTTATGTCCTTTCATTTGGGTTACATTTCTGCTGTGTATGTTGAATCATTGTCTCCTAACTAGACACCAAAAGCATATTAGTAACATAAAAGTATAATCCCAGATAAAACATGAAAATATTCCACACAGTTTATTGTTCATGGAATGTATCTATCTATTGTAGTCTCGAGTGTTTCTTTTTGTTTCTAATTTGTCTACCCTATACTGTAATAAATGACATCAAAGGCAATGTTCATGGACTGTGGGGAACGTTAAAGGGAACCTGTCAGGAGCTCCATGATGTTGAAACATGGACAGTATGATATACAGACAGGCTCACTGGTTAAAAACTACTATAGTTTATAACCAGGGATCCTGTCCGGACTTAATACTGCTCATACTGCAACATGAATCTTGATAAATTCCCATAAAATCACAACCTAAGAACAAAGAGAATATCCTTGAGAGAAAAGATGAGGCATATAGCCACAACTGATTTGAAAGCTATGAGTTACCCAAACACCTACCTGCATGTCTGTCTGTCTTGCACATTAGTTGGTGTAGTCACCCTCAGTGGACTTGCTTATGTAGACATGGAGAATAGACTGCTGCACAGAGCTAACAGACCACATGTATCCCGTTAGCTACCACTTTAAACCCACCCTCTTGGGCACCCCCACTGATCAGCTGTTTGAGAAGGCCATGCTTTCCCGTGGCCAGTGGAGTCACATTCTTCGTTCATATGGCCTAGAAGGAGCACAGTCCCATACCAAGCACAGCCACAACACAATGTACAGAGCTGTGCTTGGTAAACTGAAAAATGGCTGTGTCATTAACAGGAGCACTGGTCCATTCTCAAACACCTGATCAGCAGAGGTCCTGGGTGTTGGACCTCCACTGATCAGATACTGATGACCTATCCAGTGCAAAGTCTTAATTTATAGGTAAGAACCTCTTCTTCTGTTCATTTCTGAAGAATTGGAAATTATTGGGGTTTAGATGGGGTTTAGCACATATTACCTGTTCCAATGACCAAAGTAGTAAAATGTATCTAGCTATACTCAAATATTACAATTAGAGAGATAGAACAATCATTTATATCAGTTGGAAAAACACAGTTTGCAGGAAATGGTGCAAAACCACCTTGTGTGCAACTTAGCAAAGCAACTGATGCAACTGGGATGCCTTCAGTGATAATTGTAGGTACCCAAATTTATCCAAAACCAAATATATGGGTGGAATATTATGATCTGGCCATATCAGTAGAAATTTATACAGACATGTGACTGCACCAAGTTACAATAGCCAAGCACAGTGTTATTCTATTACTGACATTCCATTTTTTATATTGTTCATGGATCAGCCAACATTTTGAAAGTGTTATTTGTAATCAATAGGTACCTTTTTGTTGTTACATAGAGCTTCTGTGCCCGAGTGGGCCTGGTGTGTCTATGATCATTGTTGTCGACAGTACAATTTAAAAGTTGAGTAAACTGATTAAGGTCAGTGGCAAAAGCTCAGGATCCTGTCTGTCTGAATTATATTCCACAACCAGAGCATCACGCATAGAGCTCAAGGGAGAGAAATAGAGGGCATAGTAATGAAGGAGAGGTAAGAAATATAGGATCTTTACTTTAAGAAACCATTAGACAAATGTTCTGTGAAGTCTAGTGTTAAACCATAAACTTTCACTAATAGTAAACATACATTTTTGAGGCTCATATGACCTGGGATTTTTTAATTCCAAAATTTCCACCTATTTTTTTTCTTAATTAAAATGATTATTTATTTTTTTCCCCTTGCCTCTTGCCTCTTGTGGATGGGTGTGAGATCCTCACCTAGCTGCCATTTATGTTTAATGGTGCACCATCCATTTATACATTTTTTGTACAGGGAAAAAGGGATATTGGTCCTTATACTGAGTGATCACAACCAATAATTAATTAGGAGTCCATATTGTGGCAGGGTGAAAAGGAGGCAGTCATGTAAATGGAATCTTCAGCATACAATAGATGTACAGTATAGCAGCATAATGGGCTTTCGATCTGAGTTTCTTATCCATATATGTGTGATATACTGGTAACTTGACATTATATTCACTAAATATGTGATATGTGCAATTTGTGTGCACAGTATTAGAGGATTCAGAAAGTTACTGTGGGGCACAGTCAGTTCTAATTACACCATTGAATGTGACATTCATTTCAAAGAGGTCAATGGTGTTGAGAATGCACCCTAACTGGCCACTGGGAAGAGGGCATCTGAGGAACAACTAAGGAATTTATAAACTCATGTTCTCATTCAGGGTTGTATCACGGAAGTCGGCAGGGCCTTTACCTCATTGGGTTCTGAGCAGGGAACTTCTCAATGATGTTCATGTGGCATTGTAGGGCTTGTCTCCATGTAATGTCATGCTTTGAAGGAATTTTACCAAGTCATAAATCAAATGGGCCAGCTGAATCAGCACTGTGGACCCTTAATTCTCCTCATCCGTAAGGGTTCCAGCAGAAGTCTACCAATCATAAAGGAACGGCCTATTCTAGTCCTATGCCATAATATTATGAAGTGGGAAATACCCTTTAAGGTTGCAGCAGGCAGTTTTAAGTTGATCATTGGTACTAGGGCTTTGGTAGCAATAGCAACAAGGCATCCATTGAAAATAATCATGGCAGCATTGATGGATCCCATTCCCAATTCATCCCAACATTCCAGATTCCTAAACTAATTGACTTGTAATGGGTCTACTGGACTTCCATCACGTGTCTATGTTTTTCTTTTTCTTTTTATTAATGGCAAGAAAATGGCAGCAGAATATACTATACTTAAGGTTAGGAAAAAATGAAAACTTGACAGATCAGAACCAAGGACCAGTGTGGACAAAGCCTCAGCACACCAATGTATATGCTGTCCTTTCACAAATCATTGCACAGGTCTATGTGTATTTTTATCATGGCTCAAGGGCATAAGACACAAGCAAAAAATTTGCAGCAAGGCCGGCAGTAATCCTTGGCTGTCCTAGACTGAACAATAAGATTTTTCATTGCCATTCTATCCCTGTAGAGAATGAGGTGCCAAAGTTGCAGATAAAGATTAATAGAGCTCTGTCACGCTTTCAATGTTTATCCGGAACGTTCCTCTGATATAAATGTTCTGTTCCTCTGATATAAATGTTCTGTTCCTCTGATATAAATATTGACCTGAATAGAGCGTGAAACATACCTGGTGAGTAAATCAGGAAATACGGTCAAATGCACTTTATTATATGAATTTTTTTGTATTCATGTTTTTCATGTTCTTCAGATAATTTCATTTTTTAATAACCAGCCCAAAATGAGGTAAGAAAGCACTCAGCAGTAAGAAGGGACATAGTAAAACTCACATACTGTACATTTTGTATAACCTTCTACTGATTAAAACATAATGAATGAGAGTTTTAAACTTTAATTAACACTTTGATCCTGTATTAATTGGGGTTATGAAGTGCAAGTCTGTATGTTTTCCGGATCAGTCATACTAAAGACAAATATATGATGTGAGAGGGAATTAAGAGAACAGGATTCTTTTCCTTGAAGGGGACCTGTGCGCAGACCTGGTACTATAGATTGTATGCTATGTATAGAGGGCTGCCTTAAAACCTCATACAAAGGTAATTTTCACCTTTTTCTTTATTTTTACTCACATCATCTGGAGGTCTTGTCTCTTCTCTTTCTGTGGGTGGACAGTAGCTCATCAAATGTAACAGTCAAGCACCTGCATCTCCCTGAAGTGCACTGCAATTAGCTCTCGTTAACTCATTGCTCCCCTGCATAGAAAATAGTCCCTCACACACAGCCCCAGCAATTCCACTAATAAAAAGCACTGTGGTATGCAATGCCCTTTCCCAGTTTCCTTCTCCACTATCTAGATTGCAGGAACAAATTAATAAAAGGTCCCAGGACCACTTTACCTACTTCAGTATGTGTCGCAACGTCACTTCTGAGAAGAGAGAGGAAGGAGGGAATCCTAAGCACTGAATGCAGAGGTGGACCAGAATTTCAGACACAGGAGACACAGCAAAGGGGCTCTACCAGAAAGGAACATTACAAAATCTATACTTTTATTGCATGTACAAACCGGATTCCAAAAAAGTTGGGACACTATACAAATCGTGAATAAAAACTGAATGCAATGATGTGGAGGTGCCAACTTCTAATATTTTATTCAGAATAGAACATAAATCACGGAACAAAAGTTTAAACTGAGAAAATGTACCATTTTAAGTGAAAAATATGTTGAATCAAAATTTCATGGTATCAACAAATCCCCAAAAAGTTGGGACAAGGCCATTTTCACCACTGTGTGGCATCTCCCCTTCTTCTTACAACACTCAACAGACGTCTGGGGACCGAGGAGACCAGTTTCTCAAGTTTAGAAATAGGAATGCTCTCCCATTCTTGTCTAATACAGGCCTCTAACTGTTCAATCGTCTTGGGCCTTCTTTGTTGCACCTTCTTCTTTATGATGCACCAAATGTTCTCTATAGGTGAAAGATCTGGACTGCAGACTGGCCATTTCAGTACCCGGATCCTTCTCCTACGCAGCCATGATGTTGTGATTGATGCAGAATGTGGTATGGCATTATCTTGTTTAAAAATGCAGGGTCTTCCCTGAAAGAGATGACGTCTGGATGGGAGCATATGTTGTTCTAGAACCTGAATATATTTTTCTGCATTGATGGTGCCCTTCCAAACATGCAAGCTGCCCATGCCACACGCACTCATGCAACCCCATACCATCAGAGATGCAGGCTTCTGAACTGAGCATTGATAACAACTTGGGTTGTCCTTGTCCTCTTTGGTCCGGATGACATGGCGTCCCAGATTTTCAAAAAGAACTTCGAATCGTGACTCGTCTGACCACAGAACAGTCTTCCATTTTGCCACACTCCATTTTAAATGATCCCTGGCCCAGTGAAAATGCCTGAGCTTGTGGATCTTGCTTAGAAATGGCTTCTTCTTTGCACTGTAGAGTTTCAGCTGGCAACGGCGGATGGCACGGTGGATTGTGTTCACTGACAATGGTTTCTGGAAGTATTCCTGAGCCCATTCTGTGATTTCCTTTACAGTAGCATTCCTGTTTGTGGTGCAGTGTCGTTTAAGGGCCCGGAGATCAAGGGCATCCAGTATGGTTTTACGGCCTTGACCCTTATGCACAGAGATTGTTCCAGATTCTCTGAATCTTCGGATGATGTTATGCACAGTTGATGATGATAGATGCAAAGTCTTTGCAATTCTTTCGCTGGGTAACACCTTTCTGATATTGCTCCACTATCTTTCTGCGCAACATTGTGGGAATTGGTGATCCTCTACCCATCTTGGCTTCTGAGAGACACTGCCACTCTGAGAAGCTCTTTTTATACCCAATCATGTTGCCAATTGACCTAATTAGTGTTAATTGGTCTTCCAGCTCTTCGTTATGCTCAAATTTACTTTTTCCAGCCTCTTATTGCTACTTGTCCCAACTTTTTAGGGATGTGTTGACACCGTGAAAATTTGAATCAATGTATTTTTCCTTTAAAATGATACATTTACTCGGATTAAACGTTTTATCTGTCATCTACGTTCTATTACAAATAAAATATTGACATTTGCCATCTCCACATCATTGCATTCAGTTTTTATTCACAGTTTGTTTATTGTCCCAACTTTTTGGGAATCCGGATTGTATATTGCAGTAACTGTTGTCTTTACATCCCTTACCTGACACTGCCCTGCTCCCTCGGGTGGGCACGGGTGTCGCAGTACTCACTAAGGCAGTCCCTCCTCTCTCATGTGCTCCAGTTCCCCTGGACCCCTGTTTCTGTCAAGCAGCAGGGCCGACTTTGGCATTTCACATGCAGGCTGCAGCCTGACTCGTCTCCCATATTTCCATCCTCTGCCCCTAGGGAACACATACTCCTGCTGACTCATGTGCATGCCCAATTTTGCTCCAGCTTATGGTTGTTCATCTATGTGTATTTAAGGCACCTTCTCCTAGGGGAAGGTGGATCAGCTTAGGTTTCTAGTTCCCAGTTTACCAGAGCAGGTGTGCTTTTTAGTTTGTCTGCCATACTTCCGCCTGTTATACTGAATCAGAAATGCCACTGCCCTCCCTGACCTCTGCTTGTGTACCATATTGACCATTGCTGCCTGCCCAAACCTTGGACAAGTTTCTCAGATTAAGCATTTTGGCTGTAGTCTGACTATGTATATTGAACCAGTGTGTCTGACCACGTGGATTAGCTGCCAAGTACACTGTGACTACTCCAGGAGGTAGTGGCCTGGTTGCTTCCCTGCAGCAAAGGCCAGATCCCTGTACAGAGGTTAAAGGGTGATGACCAGGGAACTGCCAGAACAATGCTCTAGGTTTAGCCCAAAGCCAAACCAATTAGTTTGCACAATGGGTGCATGCCCACTACACTTTTCAACAGGATAATGCTCATCCACACACAGCAAGGGTTTACCTGGAATATCTCCACCAGATTGCAACACTTTCTTGGCATGCAGGGTTGCCATTTTTTTTTTTACCAATCAAGCTTTTATGGGACCAGCCGGGATGCCAACTTTGGCAGCCTATGAGTCTACAGGATCTACAGGCCCAGCTACAACAACTGTGAGCAAATGTACCGCAGGATACCATACCGTATGTATCTCATGTTGCATTCAGGCATTGGTAACCTAGGATAACGCCTCAGAATTTTTTGGGTTGCTGTCTGTATACAGTTTAACCCCTTCAGGATCCTGCCATACTTCACCTTAAGGACCAGGCTGTTTTTTGAAAATGTGTCACTTTCTGTAGTAATACCTTTAGAACCCTTTTACTTATCCAAGCCATTCTGAGATCATTTTCTCATGACACATTGTACTCCATGATAGTGGTAAATTTCAGTCAATATTTTAAATTTTAATTTTTTTTAAATCCCAAATTTACCCCAAAATCTAAAAAATTTGCAACTTTCCAAATTTCAATTTCTCTGCTTTTAAAACAGATAGTGATACCTTATATAATAGTTATTACTTTACATTTCCTGTATGTCTACTTTATGTTTGGATCATTTTGTAAATGGCATTATATTTTTTGGGGACATTAAAAGGCTTAGAAGTTTAGAAGCAAATCTTTAAATTTTTCTAAAAATTTCCAAAACCCACTTTTTTAAGGACCAGTTCAGTTATGAAGTCTCTGTGGGGCTTACATAATAGAAACCACCCATAAATGGCCTCATTTTAGAAACTACACCCCTCAAGGTATTCAAAACTGATTTTACAAACTTTGGTAACCCTTTAGGTGTTCCACAAGAATTAAAGGAAAATATAGATGAAATTGCAGAATTTGACTTTTTTGACAAATTTTCCATTTTAATCCATTTTCTCCAGTAACAAAGCAAGGGTTAACAGCCAAACAAAACTCAATATTTATTACCCTGATTCTGTAGGTTACAGAAACACCTCATTTGTGATCATAAACTGCTGTTCGGGCACACGGCAGGGCGCAGAAGGAAAGCAACGCCATATGTTTTTTGGAGGGCAGATTTCACTGGGATAATTTCAAGTTGCCATGTCACATTTGAAGATCCCCTGATGCTCCCCTACACTAGAAACTCCCAAAAAAGTGACCCCATTTTGGAATCTACGGGATAAGGTGGTTTTGTTGATACTATTTTAGGGTGCATATGATTTTTGGTTGCTCTATATTACACAACATTCAGATGAGGGCATGAATCGTGTAATATTTCTATAGAGCCAGTCATTACGGATGCAGCAATACCCAATATGTCTGTTATTCCTTCTTTTTATATTATATATTTTTTTTTTTACTTGAAAGTTGTTTTTTGTCCCACTATGATACTTCAACTTCTGGGGGTATGATCCCCTTTGCAATTCATTACAATACATCCTGTAGGTAATGCATTGGCTGTCAGCTTTTATGCTGACAGCCTGCCTGTGAGAGCCAGCCTAAGGCTTCCGTAGAAGACAAGCCTCGATACCTATGGAAGACATCGGGCTGCCTTCTCTGCCATCGGGTCCCCGTCACTGCAGCGCGGGGACCCGATGGAGATGCGGAGGGCACCCGTACCTTCCGCAAACCCTCTGCTTGCAGCGGTCAGCTTGATACAAGGGGTTAATAGTAAAAACACAGATGTCGGTGTATGCAGTTGGTGCCCGACTGCCGGGTCCGTGACACTGATCGGGTGGGGGGGTGGCGCAGCTCCTGCACCTGCCCGATCAGTCCACCGTACATGTAAGGTGGAGGTCCTTAAGTGGTTAAGGGGATTCCAACAAAGCCTCCATTTCTTTCAGAAGGAAGATGTGCTAGACTTGTTACTACATTTTTGTAATTATGTATTAGTTTTATTTTTGTTTGTAACTGTGTGTCTCAATACACATTGGGAAGCATCACCACCATGTACAAGACATGACTATAGCTATTGCAGTTATATCGTCACAGGGAGGTGCACTGTATTTGTTCCTACACAGTCTTATTCACAGACAGGAGTCACACCATATCACCTCTGTTCATATCGTTATTTCACAGTATTTATAATAAAACTCCTACAACATTTTTGACGATGTTATAGTTCAACTGGGAGTACAGGCAAATTGGCAATTTGTAGATGTAAAATACGTGGCTTCATTTACCACCAAGTAAGGAATCTAATGGCATTCTATCAGTTTTAATGGATTGGTTTGTTTCAGAGCTACGTAAGCTTAGGTCAGAGGTCATATGTATGTAATTCTCTCTCCACCACTGCCAGCCCTAGTTGACCTCTGTAAACCACATATTTTCCAATTGCTACATAAGATCTGCTTTACACTTTTCTTGCAATTTGCTCCCTAATTATGCCATCATTCTTGTAGGTACATGAAGTAGGAATATCCCAGAACGGGTGTGATTGGTGTTTATTATCCTGTCACTGAGCTCATATCACTCCAGTAAAAGCACAGCCCACACACTTCCCCATGCTGTATTTCCCTTACAGCTTCATGCACAGGGTCTTTTATTTTTCTTTGTCTTTTTGGATACCTTTGGCCGTCTCCTTTTTTCTCGCCTCTGTATGTTTTTTTTAAACTCTTTTTCCGTATTTCCATCATTCACCTCAATCCATTCAAGTTGAAGGCATCTGCTTGAAAAGGAGACGAGAAAAAAGATATACTTTTCAGATCGATAATGGCTTCTTTGCTACAAGAGCTGTCAGTACTTTATAATTCTGTTTTATCTTTTTTTCCTGCATACATAACCAAGAGATGAGGGGCTGTGAAAGGGAGTAAAGGGCGAGGTAGGAAACCGAAGTCCTTAGAGAGTGAATGAATGTGATAGCTGGATTGGGGCATTTTACCTCATAACAGCACTACCTGTCCTGTCCATCACCTGAGTCTAGTAGTCCTGTCATCTTAGTGTGACCTGTCACTGTTACCTCTTGATTGTACTATGCACTTTTTGTCTTTTCATATCCTTTTTATAATTTATAACAGGAACTTCTATTTAGCATATTAAGATAATTCTAACTTAATGCAAATAGAATCTGTGCCTGAAAGTATTGTACTACCTGAGATGTCTTTCAATTATTACTATTATTATTATTATTATTATGAGTATTATTAAAGCGAATATGTCACCAGTTTTATATGCTACCAGTCTTCCTTAACCACTCCAGTTGGTAGAAAGCTAAGGCTAATCCTATGTTCTTTACCAGAGCCTGGCGCAACGTTGGACAGACTTGGCTGCTAGAGATCCAGGTTATGTCTTCAGAATAAAGTAGCAGAAAACTGGTGCAAGCACACTAGACGAAGACCTATCAGGATGACTGTGGTGCAAAGAGTTGTAGACAAGCAGGGTCAGAACTAGGAGAGATGGATAGAACCAAAACAGCAGACATTTAACCCAGAAACTAGCTGTAGTCAGAATATCAGGGGAATTAGAAGCCAACTGAGGGGTTAATTCAGAAAACAAGCCAAGCTTGATACACAGAGGATAAATGAGCAGTTCTTAAAAGGGTTTCTAGATACTTTTGCCCAATGTATATGTCACGAGGGTGTCAAGAACCATGCCTGACTCCGTTATACCCGGGGTCAGGAAGTCGCAGTGGTTGGCTGCGCGCTCTATGTAGTAAGATAGGGCTGTTTCTTTATGGTAGCTTTCTGGGTTTGCTTTGCAACCCTTTTTGGCTCACTCAGGGATCCGTAGCTCCTTCTCCTCAGCTGTTCCTTGTCCAGCACTCCCAACCTCCTTATATTCCCCTCTCACACTTCTCTGGTTGCCAGATATAGAGCTTCCTGCCTGGACTTCTATACTGACCCACTGGAGCTATGTTGCTGCGTTCCCTGGTTGTTGTTCCAGAACGTTACCCTCCGGATCCCTGTTGGGCCTTTGTGGTCTGCTGTTGTCGCCCACCTGGGATTATATGTTTGTCTGTATTGTCTGTCCTCTCCTTGGTGTTTTCCTTTTAGTGTCAGTGGTGCGGACTAGTGATCCCACCGCCCCGTTCACTACCTAGGGCTCATCTTAGGGAAAGCCAGGGTTTAGGCATGTGATCGGCGTACGGGTGAGGAACCCGTCTAGGGACGTCAGGGCAGTCAGGTGCCAGCCGCAAGGTGAGTCAGGGGTCACCACCTTTCCCTCTCCCTTGGGCAGGGCCTTCCCTTTTCCCTCCCTTTGTGTGACGCTGGTCATTACAGTATATTTAAGATGACTACACGATAGTAATATAGCTTTTGTTGATAATCTGTGCCATTCGCTATGTTTCATAAAATGTGCCCCCTTGTAAGGTAAATCTTCTGTGCTATCCACATAGAGGGCTTGTCCATAAGATGGCTGCTGATGGAGGGTCATGTGACCAGGAACATCACCTCCATGTGATGTCTCCTCAATATAAACACACTGCATCTCCATTAAATTCCCAGGAGTGCAAGTACAGATGGCAGCTGAATATTCGAGACATCATATTGAGGTGATTAGCCTGGCCACATAATCCTCAACAATGGATTTATTAGTAAGGGCCATATATTCATCTTACATACATATTAGGCATTATAACACCACCCTCGCCAGTTTCGCAAAAGGATCACGCTGTGGGCGTGGCCATTCATCATTATTTACGCTATGACATCAGTGCGACCTCATGTGCCAGGTCTCAAGCAGCACAATGACGTGATCACAAACACATGTAGCCTAATATCATTGCGACCTCCTGGGCCGTTCTACTGCCTCATAGGCTCCTGTGCCGTGCCATAAACTAACACCCTATGCAGCCCTGAGGAGGCCTCTGGAAGGGGGCCCCTTTGGGGATGGGGGCCTGGGCAATTGCAAGGGTTACCCTCACCCCCGAATTTGTGCTGGCTTCCTCCTGCAGCATAGGCCCTATGAAGACTGGTGTAGCACACGCTAGTCTTAATAAATCAGGGCCTTAGTATTTAGTAAAATGCCATAGGGTATGAAGCTTTGGGGGGACCAAGGAGCACTGGTAAAAACATGCTCTATGCGTGTCAAGTAAAGTGTTTGTACACAGGAGCCCATTGTGACTGTCACCTAAGGGCCAACATACCTGTCGGGCTGGCCCTAATAACGACAGTTCTGTTCAAAAGATACCACAAAGAATACAGCTTATGTCACTGTCCCTCTTTGCTACTTAAATGTTCCTCTTTTTAACCTGAGTAATAAATGTACTAAACTGCTCCAGAAACAATGTGTCTGTTTCCTACCTGTATATTACAGCTCAAGTTATATATATTTTCAATATTTGAGAAAAAATTGCTATATTACATGATTCTTGTATAATATTTAAAGGGATATTCCAGCGCAGGGACTGAACATAATGTATCAAGAAAGAAAAAAAATAGCAGAACTTAATACCCACCTTACCGATTCTCCGATGCTGCAGTTATAAGAGTAATGGATTCCTGATGCAACCTACTTCTTGCTACTGTCTCGATATGGCAGAAAATTGCTGTGACCGCTGCTCAGCCAAACACTGGCTGCCGCCATGACCCGTCTTAGCTAGTGATTGCATCTTTCACACAATGAGCCATAAGTGTTCCTCTTTGACTACCCAAAAAGTTGGATGGAATGATATTGCCACATGCTGATGTTGATGTTTCCCCAGTTTTCTAATGGGGATGGGTTTGTTTGTTTCTAATTAGCATTTGGTTATGGTGTGGACAGTGTGGCATAATTATATAATTTTCTCGAAGTGCACTAGACCTCTGGAATGTGCCACCCCGGACAATCACGTTACTTCCCAACTTCCTTAGGCTAGTTTCACATATGCATTAAAACTATCCGGCAGGCTGTTCTGGCAGACGAGCAGCATGCTGGAGTTCACTGTATCGGGCTTAGCCGAATACTGCCACTCACCGTCAGAGCCCTTGGGACCCGGTGGGAATTTTCCTAGATAAAAACTAGTGCAAGCACCATTTTTGTCTGTCCAAATCCCAGAACTCATGCTGTAAATGTTCTGGATTCTCTCCGAGTCTGGCAGTGAACAGCAGCATCGGGCCATGTTGGATGCAATGAACTCTGGCATGCTGTTCCTCTGCCAGAACAGCCTGCCGGATGGCTTTAAGGCATATGTGAAAGTAAACGTGCCATAAAAACATTTTTTTAGGCAGGTTTATCACATTCTCTAATCTGACTAACTCCCTAATGCTGTCATCCAACAGTAATGCCCACACTCAATGCAATGGCTTATGCAGCACCACTCTATTTAGTACAAAGCTGGACCTCTACAGAAAACAAGCAATTTTACCTTATGTGTCACCACTATTTGCTGATAGATTGTAAGGGTCCTCACTCCTAGTGTTGAATTCTATATACGTTTGTAACTTTGCGATATCTAATTCGGTTTGTACATGTACCCTCTGATTGTGAAGTGCTGCAGACTATGTTGGTGCTATAGAAGATTTATTATTATTAAAAGTAACTTTAGGAAATGTTTGTAAATGTGACATTTTGTGCCGCCTGTGGCTCCGAACTATGACGTTACTGCATGACGCCTGCTTGTGCTAAGGCCTGTTTCACACTTACGTTGTTAATTCCAGTATTGAGATTTGGCAGAAGATAAGGAATAAAACAAATCCGTTTTTGATTTTGAACATCAGGATGCATCCATTCCATTAAGATGTCAATGTGTGAAATCAAAAACTGAAAACAAACGGATCCGTGACAAAATACATTGAAAGTCAGTGGGTGACAGATCAGATTTTTTTAGCCTACTAAAAAAATGTATCCGTCACTATTGACTTACATTGTTTTCAGTGATGGATCCATTTTCTCCTGTTTTTCAGAATGCATAAGGACTAAAAGGAAATGTTTTTTTTTCCGGTATTGAAATCCTCTGCCAGATCTCTATACCGGAAAACAATAACGCAAGTGTGAAATTAGCCTTAGTCACGGATGGCAGGTGAGGTAAGGAACTGACTGCTCCCTGTTGCATCATTGTATTCAACTGTATCCGGGTCCTGGCGACACAGATGCAGTTGAAAGCAGGACATGCAGGACAGATGGCATCCTCAGTCCGGATTCATTACACAATTTATTCACTACTACAGAATAAACACAGGGACCAGGGCTAGCTGAAGGCTTGACATAGCACATGTCTCCCTGCAGGAGGTAACCAGCACTTACTGTTATTTTTTACGTATTTATTTTATTTTAATGTATTTACTAGTATCTGTGATTTTTTTTTTTTTATACAAAACCTTTTATGTTATATGAGACTTGTAGATTCTCAGTGAACATTGTGCTATGTGTTTGTCGGGTACATAAAATCCGGCGGAGTAGATTGCAGAATCCCAGCACGTAAAAAGAAAGCGTAGTTGGAAATGAATGCAGATTTTTGGGGAATTTCATTAACATCCACTTAAATTAATAGTGTTGAGGCTGATAATGCATTCAGTGCTGCACGGCTGCAGTCTAGAGATTCAAGATTAAAATGGCCACACAACCTTCTGTAAGGCGGGACAGGACTGAAAAATGGATACTTCATGTTTGTATTGATTCTAGTGCACAAGAGTCCTGCATTACACGGGAGACGGGGAACTGTATAATCACTTTCTCAACGGTTTGCTCTGTTTAATTGGGATTTAACTTTCTGATTTGCTTTAACTGTTATTACAGATTGACCTACAAGGAAAAGAGGTTCAACCAAATCTAATTGATTTAAATTGTTCAGTGATCTAAGTAGATCAAGAGCAGAATGTGTAAATTCTACTTGACCGTTTCTAGGTTAGATTATGGAGCAGAGACAATGTTCAAGCCATAGAATATTGAGCTTTTTAGATATAAAAATGTATTGAGCTTAATTTGGCGACAATGTTCTGACTGAATTTTATCACAGTGTTTAATAATATCACAATGTTTAATAATTAAGTTATTTTTTTAAAGTTCTAAAAAAAAGTACAGTGCTGCCTATGCATTTTACATGCCCTGGTGGTGATGTGTTGGAAAATGCGTGACCCGCCATATTCTTTTTAATCCATTCCCTCCCCATGGCGTACTGTTACATCATGGTAAGAGGACCATTGCCCTGAACTGACATAAAAAGGACAGCACATCATGTACATGGCATGGCCACTGGAGCTGTGCCCACCATCTGTAGCAGCATCTGGCAGTCATATACTGCAACCACCACCACACTGCTGAGTAGTAACTCAAAAAATGTTTTTAAGTGTATAAAAAAGTAATACCCCCAATAAAAAAAATAGCATTTTTCCACCATAAAACAGTTTGAATAAAATAAAAATCAAACAAAAAAAACATACATATTTGATATCTCTGTGAATATGCTATTGATTCTGCATGGTCAACACCTTTATCCATCCTGCCTCCCATAAAATCAGATGTCCCCTAAAATTGTACATGAATACTAAACTGGTCCCACAAAAATTATTCCTCATATATACAGTGGGGGAAGTAAACATTTGATACACTGGTGATTTTGCAAGTTTTCCCACCTACAAAGAATGGAGAGGTCTGTAATTTGTATCGTAGGTACACTTCAACTGTGATAGACCGAAGAATCTTAAAAAAATCCGGAAAATCACATTGTATGGTTTTTAAATAATTTATTTGCATTTATTGCATGAAATAAGTCTCAATTTCTCAATTCTAATGCCTTTTCTGTTAATCCCTCCTTCCCCAAAAATTGAATAATAAGTGATCAAACTGTCATACTTACCTGCAAATAGTACCAATAAAGACTACACCTTGTCCTGAGAAAAACAAGATAGCAAGTCTGTATCAAGCTATCAAGGTTCACATCACCATTTAGTTTTTCGTTCTTATGATCCATCAGAAGGACAGAAAAAAATTAAATATCAGTGCCTTAATTTTGAGCATCCGTTGCGCTCATTTTGCATCCATTTTTGTCAGTTGCCTCAGAGATCTGTTATTTTCCATGAAGGACTTTTTCTCCTGTCTAAAATAACTGATCTCTTATGGGACTGACAAAAACTGATGTGAAATGGCCACTACGGATGCTTAAAATAAAGGATCTGTTTCTTCTTTTTAATTTTCTGTTCTTCTGACAGATCAGAACGGAAAACTTGATGATATGAACTCAGCATAACACGACTCTAAGAATATGGCGGCAGAAAAATATGATTTTAAAAAGGTGTTTTTACGAAAGTATTAAAACTTAACCTAAATTTGATATTGTCATAATTGTAGTGATCCCCAGAACAAAGGCATTATGTTATTTATGCTGCAGAATTGAAAAAGTTATGACTTTTGGAATGCGGAGAATAGAAAATGGAAAAAAATCAGGGTGTCCTTGAAGGGGTTCTCAGGGATTTTTAATATTGGTGGTCTATCTTCAGAATAGGTCATTAGTATGAGATGGGCAGGAGTCCAACTCCCAGCACCGCCACAGATCAGCTGTTTGAGGAAGCCACCATGCTCACCAGAGCACCTCCTCGCAGCTTGCCAAACACAGTGCTGTTCATTTGATAGTGTCTGTACTGAATGGGACTGAGCTGTGTCTAGGCCATGTTACCAATGAATGTGATGTCACTTGACTAGGAAGAGGCCTAAGCACGCGCAGAGCACTGTGGCCTCTTTAAACAGCTAATTGGTGGGGGTGCCAGGTCTTGGACCCCCTTTAATCTGATGTTGATGACCTATCCTGAGGGTAGGTCATCAATATCAAAATCTCGGAGAACTCCTTTGAGCACCAAACTAGGCCACATTTCAAAGGGATTAAAAAGAAGTTGTCTTGCAGAGGCCTTGACCCCTTACAGTACTCTCGTGCGAAAAGACACTGAGTAATACAGTACCTGCAAAATGTGTTAGATTAGACAAATCTCATGTACACTTTGCTTTTTAATCCGTGTGGAAATTGAAATCTGCAGCATGTCAATTCTTTGCGCCGTTCTTTTTTGTGGATTTCACCCTTTTCAATGCAAGGGTGAGATCTGTGCCAAAACTGCACCAAAAACAAGTGAGCAAAGCAAGTAACATACAGAAATTTGTGCAGAATTTCTGCAAGACAGCCGTCACCTGTGTGCAGGTAGTCTTAAGGACCCTTTACACTGCTCAATTTAGCAGACGATTGTCAGGAAGGAAGCGTTCCTATTTTCTTCCCAGCACTCGTCCATCGTCAGTGAAGGAGACCGCTGATCTCCTCCACAGTATGGGGTGGAGCGATCTCTAATGCCATCACTCGCCCCCATACTGAATCAATGTTTGCCGGCAGCAGAGAGCTGTTAGGGTGGCACATTCTGCTGCTGGCAAAAAATGATTTAGGTGTCCGCACAAAAGATCTTTTTGCCTGATTATTATTACTCATTGGGGTAATCGAGCGTTCCTATGAACGCATGTTAACGATTATTTGCTCATTGCCCGGGCAATGTAAAGGGGCCTTTAGAGTATTTAGCTGGAGCTAAGTTTGCATGCTGCAGATAACATCACATTCAGCTTGGGTATTATGCGCCCCTTCACAAATAATTTGTTCATGAGAATTAGAGTAATAGCAGTGTCTGCAGAAATAAAGGTGAGCCTGCAGAGACTGTAGTTGGTCCTCCTCTGCAAAAATGTTCCAGGTCAAAAAAAGAAATCTTAATTCTAAAGCACATCAGGTCCGAGCTACTGGCTGCAGTGGGGAGCCGAGCAGGGAAGGTACTGTGGAAAGTTAATTAGCACCTCTCTGGAGGCTACAGAGGTTAGACGAGAGAACAGAAAGAGATGGAAATTAATCAGGAGCTTTATTCCTTCACCAGTGGCATACCTAGCATATAGGCTGACCACGCAGCTGCTATGGGGCCTGTGAGGAAGGGGGCCCGCAGTGGAGGAGAGGCCCCGCCCCCTAATTGCTCCCATCTCTCTTCCTAACTGCCTCCTGTCTGCTAGCCCCGTCTCCCGCCTCCTAGCCCTGCCTCCTAGCTCCACCACGCTAATTCCTCTAGCTTGCTGCAACCCCGCCAGAAATAAAGTAAGTGACAGCTTGTAGGTGAGGACAGAGGTAGGTGTGTGTGTGTGTGGTTGGGGGGGAAGGGGGGTCACTCAGCTTTCCCAGGCTATTCCTCTGCACATATGCCATTCAGAACAGGAGTAAAGCTGGTTGTCACTATATTATGTAATGTGACTCAGCTTTCCTGATGTCCTGCATGGCACAAGTGCAGAGGCATGAGAAGATATGAGGGGAGGTGGGAGCTGTGTTACTCAGCTTTCTCATGTCTCTCCACATGTGCCATGCAGGACAGCAGAAAAGCTGGGTGCTGTTACGTCATGTAATGTCACTCAGGTCTCCTGCTATCCTGCAAGGCATAAATGCAGATAATAAGAACATGGAAAGTCAGGGGGGAGGGGTTCACCCAGCTTTCCCAGAGACTCCTGTCTCTGCACATGTGTCATGCAGGATCGCAAGTAATGTCAGTGTCTCCCAGCCGTCCTGCATGACATAGAGGATGGGGGAAGGGGGGCACTCACTTCCTCACACTTTTCTCATGTCTCTGCGCATGTGCCATGCTGGACAGCAGGAAAGTTGGGTGCTATTACATCATGTAATGCCCCAGATTCTTGTCAACACGGCCGGGACCTACCAGATCCCATTCTCAATAATAAGTACTCCCATTTTGTAGAACAAAATACTGCTGCATGAGGTGGGGCAGGGCAGAAGTTAGGGAGGGTAGTGAGAGGAGCCAGGGCGCATAGTGGGAGGGGAACGGGCATGGGGGCAAAGTTTAAATTCTTGCTATGGGGCCCAATGATTTCTAATGGGTCCTTCACGTCTGAGTTTTTTTAGCCACAGTCTCTTACGGTCAGCTTTGTTACTTCTATCAGTATTGTATTCTAAGTATGTAATATTCAAGCAAATGATAAATACTGATACGAACACAAAATCACAATGTAAGTTGTTGTCCAACACCAACGACATTAAAGCAATTTTAGGGAATAATTTTAATAATGCCAAATTCTGCTGAGTGTAAATCACTAAACCGCTGGTTTCATGGATATGAGAACGGTTTCCGATGATATCACCTATAGAGACTACATTTAGATGGCTCTAACTAGCTGATCTGATCTTGGATAGTGATACATTTCAACAAATGTTTGATTTAGCCATGGAAATCCATGCTCTCTGACGAATACTTTGAGAACACACACGTATCTGTAGGACGCAGGTAACGTTGGTCAATATAGTGATTAGCACCATAACTCTGCAGCAGGGTTGAAGGGGTTGTCCATTTTTATTTTTAATTTCTCTTTCAGCCCATGGTACCTTTTGAAGAAATCTATACTTACCTGCTCCCCGGCACTCTGTTCCAGCTCTGTGGCTCCCAGGCTTTCCATACTGGACTTTAGGTCTTCATCTGTGAACCTTCGAGGTCTGTGCACGGACGGCCTCAGCTATGACATGTTCCCCAAGTGGCCTGTTCCTGCTTGGTCACATGCTGCTTTTGGACATGTCATCACTGAGGTCAGTCATTGGTCACCACAGTGCATGTGACCCTGTAAGTGTGGAATTTGAATGATTGCGACCGCCTAGTGAAGAGAGCCCGGGAGCCACAGAGCTGGAAAGCAGGGCCGGTGCAACCATATAGGCAAACTAGGCGTTCGCCTAGGGCGCCGGCCTGCTGGGGGCGCCCTGGTGGGCTTCCCTTCACTGGGGCTGCAGCCCTGGGCGAGCGGCTCTTGAGCCGCCCCCAGCGCCGTTACAGGGGGGCCAGGAGGTGGAGGTCCTTCTGGAAAGGAGTGGCTGGGAGTAGGTAAATATGAATTTCTTCACAGGTAACGCTGGTTGCTGGGGGAATAAAAAATAATAATAAAATGGCATCTCGGACAACCGGTTTAAAATGTCCAATCAGAAAAAAATTCTATGTTCTCAGGTTTCTTCCTACACTTCAGCCAACTCAAAGTTGATTGAAAGGTGTCAACCAATAAAATCACATTTCCTATGGTCATCTTTGCAACTTGGCGACACAACATAATAGAAAAATAACAGTATTTCTGTATATAATGTGTATGTGTATGTATATATATATATATATATATGTATATATTAGTATATCAATTTACTAGTATTTAGCCCATTCTATGTGCACAACACTATTTAAGTACACAAGGGGATCATGGATGTCCTAGAAGTCAGACCCCCGCCAATCAACAAATGATGGCACAGCTGAGTGATAAATGGTAACAGAGAAAATCTAAAATTTGCAGTACTGCTTTAAACATCAAGTTTTGACTAAGTAGAAAACAACTGCTGGGAGGCTCTTCTTAGAGGCCCTTGGGAGCTTCATTCCATGGACTTGGATTTCTTAAACTCAGCAGTGTTCTTTTACATTGCATCATTGTCATTTTTTAGGCTTAGACAACAGAAGTTTTACATCATAAACTTTCATCGCAATTTATTTCAACATAAAAATACACAAAGCATTACTTCTCACTACATTCCTTCCATGTATCTATAAAAAATCTAAATCTGCGGTATGAATTGTTTTACCTACCGTAAATCTAAATTATGAACATTTAAAAAAAGCACAGTTTTAAAGGTTGTTTGCCATTGGATTCTTATGTATTTAAAGGGGTTGTCCACCTTTTATTTAGTGATGGTCTTTCCTCAAGACACCCTGAACCCCAGCCAATCAGCTGTTCAGCAACAGCTCCGGCTGATCAGCAGAGTTGCAGGCTATCGGACCAACCCCGATGAGCTAATGCATTACATTTGTATATGAGATTTATTTTCTGTTCGATTGATTGGAATCTATCAGAAAAAATATGAACATGTTCAATTAGGTGGTATGGTAAATAAAGTATTCTCCTGTAGAAGCACAGGCTCTGGCACACTGATGGAGGACAACGCTTTAGTCCAGAACCATAGGCACTCCCCTGCATGATCCTTGAACACAATTTTGCCATTTCCATCTTGCATTTTTTTTGTGTTTATAGTTACTGCAATACATAATACATCGTCTAAGAAAAAAAGGGCATTTCAGGTCCTTGCCGATCTGGTCAGCCTATAGATTTTATAATGAAGAAATAAAGAAATTGGATTTTATCCTGAGCCTGCTGCTGGATTTTTTCTACTGTTCAGAATACATTGTCGTTATTTCAGTCATATAAATGGCTGGCTTCCGGCAAGGTGTAGTACTTCAGTGAATGGAGGGGAAGAGGATTAGAAAAGTCCATAGCAAAGTTACCGGATTTAACTGTAAAATCGATAATAGGGCACCAATGAAAAAAATAACTTCTCCTTTAATACGAGTGCTGCCGAAGTTCCTTTTCTTGAAAGAATTGTATCCACTTCAAGTCAGTTTCCTTGACTATATTCAACTCCCCCCCAGTAGCCTTTTTCTCACTGTTATATGTTCCTTTTCAGCTTGACATTTACACGGGTGAATCTTACTGACTCTTTTGCATAGTTTTCCTCCGTCAGTCTCTTGTTCTCATTGCCACATGCTCAGTTCTTCCATCTATTCCAGAGGCGCTATGGTTGTGCAAACAAGGGAGCTTGACATTTAACTCATTGAAGGCTAAAGTTTGCAAGGTTTATCACAAGAAAGTCTTTTAGAAGTCTGAAAATGCTAGAGGGTGATGGCTTGAGCTTCATTTTATATTGTGGTTAATTAGAACTAGATCAATCACAGTCAATGAAGTTGAGTGACCCAGTAAAGATTTTTTTTAATTCCCATTAACTTTGACTATGCAGATGATTATAATATAAAATGAGAAAGTCTGTATATACTGTAGGCCTACAGCATGCTTATATGCTAATGTGTAAAATTAATCCAAGCTTCCGGGCTCTAGGGTAAAGACAACCTAACAGCAAAGTTTGTATCACTGACTTTCTAGTGGATCAGTAAAAATCTAACCATAAAGTATATAAACCAGCAAAGTAAAAAAATATATGCAATATTGACTCCCCCCATGGGTCTTGCAGCACCGTTTCAGCTTCTTATTGCAGTAATTTTCATATTAATTTGAATACGAGTAAATTGGATATTAAAGTATATAGCCCAAATGCAGAGTTTTAAAATTTGACACAGGTACAATGGGACAGGAGTCAGAATTGGTATTCCAGGGTCAAAGGTGGTGGAAAGTTAAGATACAGAAGAATAAATGTGATCTGGTGCCAATAAAGGAGTCCTACGAATAATATTTTTCTAGTTAAATCCAGCCCCAAATTATAAATATTTTTCTACGGTGCTCATATCCCAAAATATTCCAGGAAGATACCACGTGTTTATGGCAATAAGACTTTACTGCTTGTGGAAAGGGTATATTGCTTCGGCGCCCACCACACTTTGAGATGGATTGGCGATCCAGATCTAAGATCTGTATCCTGCAACTGGGCACTGCAAAAAGAGTTTATGAGAACGGACTTGCATGCCTCTGGTTTTTTGGGAAGATTAATTGGAAGATTTGGGGAAGTGAACTTTGAGTGAGACACAGGTAGGATTCCACCATCATTGCTAGTGCCTATACACAACTATTGGGAAAAGCCTACTCTGCAACATACTCCAGAACTGCATCTATTGCTGCTATTAGAATTACTACTCCAATTATCTATTCAGTAAAGAGAGACCTTACTTCAACCAAACAGGACTGGTAATAATAATAATATTTATTTATATAGCGCCAACATATTTTGTAGTGCTTTTCAAATCAGGGGTTCATGTACGTGTCTTAAATAGCATAGCTACAGACAAGAGGAATGAGGGCCCTGCTCATAAGAGCTTTCAATCTATGAGGAGATAGGGTTGACACAAAAGGTAAAAGTGCTTGTTTTGTACAATGGTCCAGTCATCTTGGGAAAATACAGTCCTGATCAAAAGTTTAAGACCACTTGAAAAATTGCAAAAAATCATATTTAGCATGGCTGGATCTTAACAAGGTTCCAAGTAGAGCTTCAACATGCAACAAGAAGAAATGGGAGTGAGACAAAACATTTTTTGAGCATTCAATTTAATGAAAACAACGAATAAACTGAAACAGGCTGTTTTTCAGCTGATCAAAAGTTTAGGACCACACCTCCAAAAAAAAAACTAAACCCCCCCCAAAACAGAAATCCAACTTCCAAACATGAACTCAGTAATGAGTAGCTCCGCCGTTATTGTTTATCACTTTAAAAAAAATTTGTTTCGGCATGCTTGATGCAAGCGTTTCCATGAGGTGAGTGGGAACACTTCTCCAAGTGGTGAAGACGGCCGCACAAAGGCCATCTACTGTCTGGAACTGTTTTCCATTTTTGTAAACTTCCCTTGCCATCCATCCCCAAAGGTTCTCAATTGGATTTAGATCAAGGGGAACACGCAGGATGGGCCAAAAGAGTGATGTTGAAAAACCAGTCGTTACCACACAGACGAGGGCCCTCAGTCATGAGGAATGCTCTCTGCAACATCTGGACATAGCCAGCGGCCGTTTGGCGCCACTGCACTTCCAGCTCCATTGTTCCACTGAAGGAAAAAAGCACTAGTGATGAGCGGCAGGGGTACATATTCGAATTCGCGATATTTATTTTTACTCGAAAAAATCGTCAAGGTAATGATTGTGTAATATGCAAATTTTCGTTATTAGAATTTTCGGATTCAAATTTTTGATTGCGAATTTTTCAACTTACAACTATTAGACAAAGAAGATTATAGCACTATATTAGCTAAATTGCTCTATATTAGTTTGTTTTTTTCGAATATTCGCTATATTGCTATAACTTAGATTTTTCGAATATTCATAATATTCTAAAACAAGAATTTATAGCAATATAGCGAATATTCGAAAAAAAAAACGAATATAGAGCAAAATTCGCGAACACTACTACTCCTAAAGTCAAGTATATTGCAGCCTTCTTATTGGCCCACAGGCTAGAAGCAGGGAGGGACCATGTGTACTAATAAAATAAAATAAAAATCTAATTAAAAAAAAAGGGATTTTTTTTTCTAATATTCGAAATTACGAATATATATAACTATATTCGAAATAGTCGCGAATTTTCGAAGTACCTATATTCGCAATAAAAATTGGAAATTCGAATATTCGTGATCAACACTAAAAAGCACCCCAGACCATTATGGCGCCCCCTCCACTGTGGCGCGTAGAAAACATCTCAGGCGGGATCTGCTTGTCATGCCAATAACATTGGAAACTATCAGGACCATCAAGGTTACATTTTTTCTCATCAGAGAATAAAACTTTCTTCCACCTTTGAATGTCCCATGTGTAGTGCTCTCTTGCAAAGTCCAAACGAGCAGTTCTGTGGCGTTCAAAGAGACGAGGTATTTGAAGAAATTTTTTGTTTTTGAAGCCTTTCAGTCTCAAATGCCATCTGATGGTTATGGGGCTGCAGTCAGGAGGATCGTCCAGTGTTTTGATGGACAGCCAATTGGATCCTCCAGCTCAGTGCTGAAGAATTTTTTTGGGGTCTTCCACTTGACTTTTTTGTTCCATAACCCCCAGGATCATTTAGGAATTTAAGAAATTCCAAATGACTGTCTTACTGCGTCCCACCTCAGCAGTGATGGCGCGCTGTGAGAGACCCTGCTTATGTAGTTCAACAACCCGACCACGTTCAAAAGGGGAGAGTTTTTTTGCCTTTGCCATCACAACGTGTGACTACCTGACAGAAAATGACAATGAATCCACATCTTTGCACAGATTTAGCCTTTTAAAGGCATGTGGTCCTAAACTTTTGATCAGCTGAATCACAGCCTGTTTCAGTTTATTCGTTGTTTTTATTAAATTGAATGCTCAAAAAATGTTTTGTCTCACTCTCATTTCTTCTTGTTGCATGTTGAAGCTCTACTTGGAACCTTGTTAAGATCCAGCCATGCTAAATTTGATTTTTTGCCATTTTTCAAGTGGTCTTAAACTTTTGATCAGGACTGTAGGGGAGATGCATGAGCCAGTCCCCAGCCGATATCTGTAGTGCTTGTGGGTGCATGTTTTTGGAGGATCAGGTTCAGAAAATGATGAAAAATTGGCTATATATGGAGAGAAGTTAGATCAGGCAATTTGATAGACCACTCTAAAAATGTGTTTTTAGGAAGCGCATAAAACTGTGTATATTGGGATTTACGTAATTTCTTGGGGTAGGGCATTCCAGAGAACTGGTTCAGCTCAGGAGGAGTATAGAAGCTGGGAGTGAGAGGTTCGGATTATGGTGGATCTCAGTCATAAATCTTTTGAAGAGAGTATTGCACGGGTAGAGTGGTAGACAGAGATGAGGGAAGAGATGTAGGGGGAAGTTCAGCACTGTGGAGGGCTTTGTGGGTGAGGACAAGCATATTAAATTTGATTCTATACCATATGGGCAACCAGTGCAATGACTGGCACAGAGTGGAGGCATTGGAGTAGTGGTTAGACCAATAGGTGACCCTGGCTGCTGCATGAAGGATAGATTGGAGAGGGGAATGCCGGGTGAGGGGGAGGCCATATAATAGCGAGTTACAGTAATCGAGGTGGGAATGGATCAAGGCAACAATGACAGTTTTTGTTGTTTCCATAGTGAGAAAGGGGCGGATTCTAGAGATATTTTTGAGGTGCAGGCAACATAAGTGGGCGAGAATATAGGGGGTGAAGGAAAGATCAGTGTCAAACATCGAGACGACGTAATGGTAGTGCCACACGTAGAGGACATGATGAGAGAGAGAGAATAGACAGTCACTGGTGTTCTGTAATACAGCAGTGATGTCGGGAGATGAAGTGTGTAGTTTAGTGTTGATCGAGCACCTTAGTGCTCGGGGGCTCGGGCCGAACACATCGGGATGCTCGGGTGCTCTACCAAGCACCCGAGTATAATGGAAGTCAATGGGAGAACCTGAGCATTAAACCAGGCACCCCCTGCTCTGAAGAGGGGAGGGTGCCTGGTTCATAGGAAAAGGTCAGAAATTGGTGGAAACACCACTGAAATGGTTCGGGAACAGCATGGGGAGGATGCCTGGATGCATGTTGGACTCCCAGGTCACTGCTGGGAACCATGTTGTCCGAGTAGTACGCCACTTTTACAGACTGACAATAATATGCACAAAACCAAAGATAAAATCGATTTTAGAGGAAAAATTGTTCGAAAACATACTTTCCTGTATATTTACTTGTATATAAAGTGCAAGTGCTGCCAAAAATTACAAGGAAGAGGCACTCCGATACAACCTGCATATCACATAATGGAGGGCCTCATTCACATTGTGGTACAATTGTTCAGGTAGTGGGACTTCTACAATCATAAAGCCTATGCACTAAGGGAAAGGGCTGCCAAAAATTACAAGTAACCGGCACTACAATACACCCTTTGTTACACATAAAGGAGGGCATCGTACACAGCCTTGAAAAATTATGATTGCTGCCCTGCTGGTGACCCTCAAAAACATTTGGAGCAAGGGCTTGCAGATCTGACCATCTAAAACATTATGGGCGAGGGCCGGCTGCCACTTTAGTGACTCTAGATAACCTGGGCCGATCGCACGTCCCCGTGACAGCGATGATCCATTCAGATGTCTGCCCTATCAACTTTCGATGTTATTTTCAGCGCCAACCACGGTGACCATGGGTAACGGGGAATCAGGGTTTGTTTCCAGAGAGGGAGCCTGAGAAACAGCTATGGCTACCACTTCCAAGCAATGCAGCATGCGCGCAAATTACCTATTAGGTATAATTAGGTGAGGGCCTGCAGGTGAGCTGACCCTCTAAAAGATTGTAGGTGAGGGCCTGCTGCTTAGCTGACAATTGAAAAAATTTACAGTGTTCAAAGCAGACCAGGTCAACTGAATACTTCAGCTAGAAATAATGGAATAGGACTCCGGTTCTATTTTGGTTTTTGGAACTGGGGCCATGATTAAGAGGGACGGCCGGGGGCATCCGTATTGCGCCTCTAGAAGTGAAATTCTTGGACCGGCACAAGACGAACCAGAGCAAAGGCATTTGCCAAGAATGTTTTCACTGTAAAACATTATATGCGAGGGCCTGCTGGTGAGCTGACCCTCCCAAAAATTATATGCAAGGGCCTGCAGCTGAGGCTGTAAAACATATGCAAAGGGAATTATATGCGACGAATAAGCATGTTGATATGATGGAAGAGGAGGATGAGAAAAGAAAGATTCAACCATATACCCTTGTTTGTTGTGGAAGGGGTGCATGGGAATATAGTGTATTCAGTACATTGTAAACAACACATTTAAAGTGCCTTTGTGTTCATCAGCTTTCCTCTGGGGGAGTCAAGAAGTCATGGTCAATCCAGGCCTGGTTCATTTTTATAAGAGTCAACCTGTCAGCATTTTCAGTTGACAGGCGGATTTGCTTATCTGTTATAATGTCACCAGCAGCACTAAATACCCACTCAGACAAAATGTTGGCGGCAGGGCAGGCCAGCACCTCCAGTTTGTGCCACGTGTCCAGCTTAGACACCCATTAGTTGTAAGGCACTAAGGGATCATTGAGGACACTGACACGGTCTGCTATGTATTCCTTCACCATCTTCCAAAATGTTTCCCTCCTTGTGACACTAGGCTGCGCATCAGTGTGATGGTGCTGGCAGGATGTCATTAAACTGTCCCAGACTTTGGAGAGTGTTGCCCTGCCTCTGTTGATACTGCTGTGTGTTCCCCTTGTCTCCCCTCCTCGGTTGGCTAAGGAAGTACGGACTCTGCCGCCAGCATTGTCAGATGGAGCAATTTTTTAACACGGATCTTCTGGTATTGCACCGTTTTGCTTGTCCTCTCCACCAGAGGAATGAGAGATAAGTTCTCTGTAGCGGGGGTCGAGAAGGGTGAAAAACCAGTAATTCGTGTTGTCTAAAATGCATATAACGCGCGGGTCGCTGGAAAGGCTGCATAACATGAAGTCAGCCATGTGTGCCAAAGTACCAACAGGCAAGACTTTGCTGTCATCATCAGGAGGCTCACTCTCAATATCCTCATCCTCTTCTGCCCATACCATGCTGAACAGATGGAATTAAACTTCCATGGGTACTACCCTCTGTACCGTCTCCTGCTCCTCCTCCTCTTGATTGTCCAATCTGCGATGGTAAGATGAACTGAGGGCGGCCTTGCTATAACCCTGTGTAAAGTCTTCCCCCATTTCCACCTCTTCAACATGCAAAGCTTTGTCCTTAATTGTGAGCAGCGAGCGTTTGAGTAGACACAGAAGTGGGATGGTTACGCTGATAATAGCATTATCGCCGCTCACCATCTGTGTTGATTCCTCAAAGTTGCATAAAACCTCAAGCCTAAATGGCAACATTTCCAGGGCCAGTAATTTGGAAATCTGCTCATTTAGTGCTATGGCCTTTGGGTGGGTGGCTGAGTATTTGCACTTGCGTTTAAATGCCTGGGGTAAGGACATCTGTACGCTGCGCTGGGACACGAAAGTGGATGTGGCCGCTGATGGTTATCTAGGGCATCCGGCCCTGCATCTTGGACAGGGGATTGGCCAGCACGTAACACAGGGGAAGAGGAGGCAGTGGTGTGACCCGCAGACACAGATTGTGGACCCAGGTGTTCGGCCCACCTATTACGGTGCTTTGATACCATGTGGCGGATCATGCTGGTGGTGTGAGGTTGCTAGTGTTCAGACCCTTGCTTATTTTGTATGGCACAGGTTGCAAATTACAATTCTTTTGTCGTCTGCACTTTCCTCAAAAAAGCGCCAGACTGCGGAACACCTACCCCTTGTTCGGCCGAGCATGCTCGATCATCACTAGTATAGTTGTGTGTTATCAGCATAGAGATGGTACTGGAAACGAAATCTGCAGATGGTTGGTTCGAATTGGGGCTGTGTAGAGAGAGAAGACCTAGGATTGAACCCTGAGGAACCCCAACAGCAAGGGGATCAATGACAGTGGCTGGGAGCCAATTTCATGCCAGATGTTTTCTATTTTGTCAGTGAAGTAGACGGCCAGATCTTCATCACAGAGGTCTGTGATAGGTGCCTGCACTTTAGGACTGAGTAGGGAGTGAAGAGTTTTTTTTGGGTTGTTGGACAGTGAGGAGATTAGGGTGGTGAAGAAGGTCTGTTTGGCAAGGTGAAGGGCAGAGTTATAGGTTCTTAGCATGAGTTCGTAATGGAGGAAATTTTCTGGTGTGTGAGTTTTTCTCCATAAGCGTTCAGCACTCCTGTAGCAAAGCTGGAGAAATCAAGTTTGTGGTGTAAGCGAGGGTTGCTTTGGCCTGTGTTTGGAGGTTCTGAGGGTAGGGGGTTATACTTCATCCAGGGTACTTATGAGGGTGTCATTATAATGATTTACAGCCAGATCAGGACAGGAGAAGGAATAGATTGGGGACAATGATGAGTGCAGAGTGTCTGTGTGTGTGTTAGGGTCAATAGCCTGTAGATTTTTGGATCCGTAATAAGTAGGAGTGTGCTGGGTGATGAATTGTGAGAGTGAAGGAAAGGATGTTATGGTCAGAGAGCAGGAGAGGTGAGTTATTAAAGTTGGAGATTGAACACACCGTCTGCATCTCCTAAACCTGAACATATGCCTAATTAAATGCAATATGAGCCGATAGTCTTTAAAACCGGCAACAATTTAGGGGCATTGACAAAGGTTTGGTCTCATTGGAATTAGCCTAGGACCTTTGCAATTTTTTCTCTCTCCCTTTTCCTTGGTGAGGCATAGGTTAATTGTGGGGAATAATTTTCTCTTTGAGATTTAGTAATGTATTTATGTGGGACCTTAAGAGAAAAATCGGCATGTTTGGTAACCAGACCCGAACCCGACCTCCGCACAGACACCGCACATCGCCGACACATATAGAAATGCCTATTCTTGTCTGTGGCTGCGGACAAGAATAGGACATGTTCTATTTTTTTGTGGGGCCACGGACCAGAAGTGCGGATAAGGACAGCACACTGTGTGCTGTTCGCATGTGTACTTCCGGTCCGCGGCCCCATTGAAAATGAATAGGTCTGCACCGTTCCGCAAAATTGCGGAACAGATGCGGGCCATTCATGCGGATGTCGGAATGGACCCTAACCACTATGAATATCTCATGATACCCTTTGGCTTGGTAATGCTCCTGCAGTCTATCAAGTATTTATTAATTATATTTTATGTGATCTCCTCCACACTTTTGTAGTAGTTTACATGGATGACTTCTTGATTTCTTCTGCTCCTGCTTGCTGCCAGTCTTGACCATACTACCTGTTGTATGACACACCAGTCTTTAGTAAATGTATATTGTAATAGTAAATTACTGTTTTTATCACTACTTAGTATTTTATAGAAAGGTGTCTTACCAAAGGAACCTTATCTGCTCATGTAAAATGACAGCCCATAGATGTAAGGCATCTGTTGACATGAGCTTGGCCTTTGGCTCTCCTACTGCGCCGCTGAGAGGATTCTCACAGTTCCAATGCCTGGCTCTGAAATCTTATGCATGCTCTGGCGAGTGTACAATCTGTGCATGACCAGTGGATCTCATTTAGCTATCCCAGCTATCCCAGCTCTGAGATCTGAACTGTGCATATGTTGCAAGGCTACCCCTTGGTGCTCCAAGCACCCCATTAGCATTAAAAAAATGTGTGAATTTCTAAGAAACTACACAGCGGTGGGCCAGCTATCCAAATGAGTAAAGTCCACAGCATGATCAACCCTACCAGACTTTATACCTGGTTTACTAGGGTTTAGTACGCTGACAGATGTTCTTTAAGTACGTATATACACATGTACATGTGGTAGTATTTGAATGGATTTTATTTGCTGCTCTGCATTAGTTCTTAGCAATCACGATACCAAGAAAATATGGTACAGAAGATGTAAAACTGCAGATATAATTGGGCAGGAACATCCAGTTCTCTTCCCAGATGGTGCTAAATCCCAGGCAGACCAGCTTTCCAAATGAGTAAAGCCCTTGCTTACGGGAAATGCTTACATAGCATGGCTGTTTTGGAAATAAAAAGGTTAATGATGTAAAAAAAGAAATGTATTAGCCTTTCTGTGAAATGTTCTGCTATGGCCAAATGCCAGGAATGGGATAATTGTAGGACAATATTCCTGCATTATATTCTCTCCTCGGCTGTCAGTTATTATAAAGCAGAGGCTGTCAGCCAGTAAATGTCATGGCTGTCCACCACTGATCCTTCTTAGTTATCTACCTGCAGATTTACCCATTGAGAAAATGAAGCATCTAATGTACATTCATTTCCTTGCAGATGTGCTCTACGTGGGGAGGATGGTGGTGGTTTGCCCAGGTGGATATAACCTTTTATCCTCATTACACACTATAGCACAGCCTCTTGGAGTGAGCTCCATTATTATGTGAAGACATAGGAGAAAAGTAAACTTATTGTTTGAAAATGATGTCTGCTCTATAATAGGTTTTCTAAAAAGAAAAAAAAAAATGTATTTCCCCATCTGTTTACCCAAGAGAGGTTCAGCGTTGTATCATCGTCTGACTTTTAACCAATGATTGTTCAGCAGTTTAGGTTTTGCAGTTCTCTTTAATGAGTCTACCTGCGTAGAGCAATTCAAGCAATTACACAGTCATTTTCTCCTCTACCTTCATTATACAATTAAACCAGTAGTTTGATAGGCTGTCAAATTAGTGGAACTAGTAGACTATATCTGAATTAGAAGACCTCTACTTGGATGCAGCAGAGTTTCTCTAGTGTAATAAGTGGTGATGAGCGAAATTCAATTTGGCCAAATCAGTAGGGCAATTTGATTTAGGTCCAAATAAATCCAACCAGAATTGAAAGAGCCACAATTGCACTGACAAAGTGTGCATGATACCCTGGGGTCTCCTGGGACTATACACAATTCATTTCAAGCTTTTTAAAGCCTAGAAATGACATTGACTTGTATGGCTATGGTTAAAAGCATAACTGTTAGTGGTAACTAACAGCTTGTTTAGCAGCACACTGCACGGTCAGATTTTTTTAAATAGTTCAAAAACTTCGTCATTATCTTTCCTGTTTTCTGATATGAAAAATAGCGGACTTTTTTTTGCGAAATTCACTGGAATCTAATCGGCAAAAGTTCGAATTAGGTTTCCACCCCGAATTTTGGGAAAATTCAAGTCGAATTCGAATTGATTCGCTCATGTCCTCATAGAGTGTAAGCTCTTGCGAGCAGGGCTCTCATTACTCTTGTTTTCATTGTTGACTTATTTGCCGCCGTGTTATTTTTGACCTTGTTTGTACATGAAGCCCCTATTATTATTATTATCTGTAGTAAAAAGAAACAGAATCTAGAATATTACATCTCTTCATACTAGTGACTTGGTGAATGATATAAAAAGCAAACTGTCAATGTGTGCTGATGACACAAACTGATGTCGAGTTCTTGACACTCAGCATGATCACCAAATAGTGAATAGTGATGATCGAGCATGCTCGGCCGAACACCTGTTTGGCTCAAGCATCTCGACGCTCGGTACATGGCGGTATTCAGCCGAATACCGCATCTGCTCGAGCGCAATGCTAGAGTCTCCGCCCTGCATGTTTCTTGGCTGCTATGCAGCCAATAAACATGCAGGTAAGTACTGCCCTCACTGTAATACTGTGGCCATGTTGGCTGCTGGCATTATAGTGATTGGCTGGCCGAAACGCGTCATTAGGTGCTATATTTTTAGTCAGAGAGAGCTGTGCTGAGGAAGGGACAGAGGGTGTAGAGAGTGAAATAGGAATAATTTTATTAGAAAAACTTTTCAGAGACCCAAAAGTCCTTTTAAGGACTACTGTTGTGTGCGGCAGCAGCAATATATATTTTTAGCGCTACCTGTGCTAAATTGCGAACAATAGTTAGGCCGCTGCGGACAGCGACATTAGCTGCGCCACATCTCCGGTGTCAAGTGTGCGTATCCCAAAAAAATCAGTGACATACAATGTACAATGTACTACAGGGACATAACCAGTGCCACATATGCAGTGTAACGTGTCTGCTTAAACAGGTGGAAAGCCGATCAAGGACAGCAGTACAGAGGGGGAAGGGATCTCCTGCACCGCAACAGGCTGGAAGAGGCAGTGGGGTGGCAAAAGGGAGAAGGCGGGCCACACCAAACAGGCCCGCAACTGCTCCACGGAGCACACCCTAGCGGAAATCTCCTTTGCCAAGGGGTAGGTGTTCCACAGTCTGGCGTTTTTTTGAGGAACGTGCGGACGACAAAAGAATTGTAATTTGCAACCTGTGCCATACAAAAATGAGCAGGGGAGTGAACACTAGCAACCTCACCACCACTAGCATGATCGGCCTCATGGCATCAAAGCACAGTAATAGGTGGGCCTAACGCTTGGGTCCACAATCTGTGTCTGCGGGTCACACCACTGCCTCCTCTTCCCCTGTGTTACATGCTGGCCAATCACCTGTCCAAGATGCAGGCCCGGATGCCTCCCAACCTGCACCTGGACCTTTGCAAGCACCATCAGCAACCACATCCACTTCAGTGTCCCAGCGCAGCTTACAAATGTCCTTATCCCAGGCATTTGAATGCAAGCACAAATACCCAGCCACCCACAGGCCATAGCACTAAATGCGCAGCTTTCCAAATTACTGGCCCTGGAAATGTTGCCATTTAAGCTTGTGGACACTGAGGCCTTCTGCATCCTGATGTCGGCGGCCATCCTGTGTTACGCAGTCAACAGCCGCTACTATTTTTCAAGGTGTGCCATGCCCGCCTTACACCAACATGTGTTTCGTAACATCACACGTGCCCTGACCAACGCAGTTACTGGGAAGGTCCATTTATCTACGGACACATGGACAAGTGCATTCTGCCAGGGACACTACATTTCCCTGACTGCACACTGGGTAAATGTTGTGGAGGCCGGTAGCGAGTCGTACCCTGGGATGGCACAGGTGCGGCCCGACACCAAGGATTGGGGGCCCTACGTCGATCAGGGTTTCAGCCAGCACCTACATAAGTGGCTCCAACCCCCACTTCTCCTTCTGTGCCTCCTCCTCCACTTCCACCTCCGAATTATCCGCGTGCAGCACCAGTCAGTCATCAGTCAATAGCTGGAAGCAGTGTAGCACTGCAGTGGGGAAGCGGCAACAGGCTGTCCTGAAGCTGATATGCTTAGGGGACAAACAGCACACCGCCGCAGAGCTATGGCAGGGGATAAGAGACCAGACTGAGCTGTGGCTCTCGCCACTTAACCTCGAACCAGGCATGGTTGTGTTTGATAATAGCCATAACTTGGTGGCGGCTTTGGAGATCGGCAAGCTCAGACACATGCCATGCCTATCCTACGTCTTAAACTTAGTGGTTCAGCAGCTTCTCAAAACCTACCCCAATTTGCCTGAGCTACTGGTGAAGGTGCGCCGCATATCAGCGTGCACATTTCTGCAAGTCATCGACAGCTTCAGCCGGTCTGTCAATGCTGCAGCAGCGCTTGAAATTGCCATCTCATCGATGTTCCACATGTTGGCCAGGCTTTGGGAGCAGCAGAGGGCAGTAGTGGAATACCAGCTGCAACATGTTCGTCACCTTTCCAGTCAGCTTCCACTATTCACAAACTAGGAGTGGGCATGGATGTCTGACCTCTGTGAGGTTTTAAGAAACTATGAGGAATCAACACAGATGGTGAGCGGCGATAACGCTATTATCAGCGTAACCATCTCACTTCTGTGTCTACTCAAACGCTCGCTGCTCACAATTAAGGACGATGCTTTGCATGTGGAAGAGAAGGAGATGGGGAAAGAAGTTTGTCTTCTCAGCGTGAATTGGACGATGAAGAGGAGGAGCAGGAGACGGTTGCCTCCGCTACAGAGGGTAGTACCCATGGAATTTTAAATCCATCTGTTCAACGTAGGTGGGCAGAAGAGGAGGAGGAAGAAGATGAGGAGATTGAGAGTGATCCTCCAGATGACGACAGCAAAGCATTGCCTGTTGGTACTCTGGCACACATGGCAGACTTCATGTTATGCTGCCTTTCCCGCGACCCGCACGTAATACGCATTTTAGACAACACGGATTACTGGTTGTTCACCCTTCTCGACACCCCGCTACAAAGAGAACTTCTGATCTCTCATTTGTCTGGTGGAGAGGACGAGCAAAACAGTGCAATACCAGAAGATCCTTGTTGACAAATTGCTCCAAAAATTTCCATCCAACGCTGGCGGCAGAGTCCGTACTTCCTTGGCCAACCGAGGAGGGGAGACAAGGCGAACACACAGCAGTTCCAAAAGAGGCAGGGCAACACTCTCCAAAGCCTGGGACAGTTTAATGACACCCTGTCAGCACTTCATGACACCCTGCCAGCAGCCTCACCCAGATGCGCGGCCTAGTGTCACAAGGAGGAAAACATTTTGGAAGATGGTGAAGGAGTACATAGCAGACCATGTCAGTGTCCTCAATGATCCCTCAGTGCCTTACAACTACTGGGTGTCCAAGCTGGACACGTGGCACAAACTGGCGCTCTATGCCTTGGAGGTGCTAGCCCGCCCGCCAGTGTTTTGTCTGAGCAGGTATTAGGTTCTGCTGGTGGCATTATAACAGAGAAGTGTATATTGACTCTTGAACAAGGCCTGGATTGACCATGACTTCTCGACTCCACCAGAGGAAAGCTGATGAACATAAAGGCACTTTAAATGTGTTGTTTTATAATGTACTGAATACACTGTATTCCCATGCACTACTTCCACCACAAACAAGGGTATATGGTTGAATCTTTCTTTTCTCATCCTCTTTCTCCTCTTCCATCATATCAACATGCTTATTCGTTGCATATAATGCCCTCGCATGAATGCCCTTTGCATATTATGTTTTACAGGATCAGCTCAGCTGCAGGCCCTTGTATATAATTTTTTAGAGGGTCAGCTCACCAGCAGGCCCTCACCTACAATGTTTTACAGGGTCAGCTCACCAGCAGGCCCTCACATATAATTTTTTAGAGGGTCAGCTCACCAGCAGGTCCCTGCATATAATGTTTTACAGGGTCAGCTCACCAGCAGGCCCTAACCTACAATGTTTTACAGGGTCAGCTCAGTTGCAAGCCCTCGCATATAATGTTTTACTTGGTCAGCTCACCAGCAGGCCCTCGCATATAATTTTTTTACAGGGTCAGCTCACCAGCAGGCCTTCACCTACAATCTTTTACAGGGTCAGTTCACCTGAAGGCTCTCGCATATAATGTTTTAGAGGGTGAGCTCACCTGCAGGCCCTCACCTACAATGTTTTAAAGGTTCAGCTCACTAGCAGGCCCTCGCATATAATTTTTTACAGGGTCAGCTCACCAGCAGGTCCTCATCTACAATCTTTTACAGGGACAGCTCACCATCAGGCCCTCGCACATAATATTTTACAGGGTCAGCTCACCAGCAGGCCCTCGCATATCATTTTTACAGGGTCATCTAACCAGCAGGCCTTCACCTACAATATTTTACAGGGTCAGGTCACCTGCAGGCCTGCACCTAAATTCTTTTACAGGGTCAGTTCACCTGCAGACCCTCACCAAAAAGGTGTGGCAATCTGGTGATGACATTCCTGGAAAACCATTGCTGTGTGTGGTCGAGCATTATCCTACGGAAAATGCCAGTTTGAAGCCCTGCCATAAGAAGCAAATGTGTGGCCGCGGGATGTCCTGCACATATCACTTAGCTGTGTCTCTTATATCACTACTAGGGATGACTGACTGTTGTATGTGATGGCTTCCCACACCAGCAGTTGGGGCAGTGTCTCACTCCACAGCAAAAGCAAGATTGAAGAGCTCACCATGAGGTCTCCATACTCAAATGCGACCGTCATGGCATCGCAAACAGAACCTGGATTCATCACTCAAGATAATATGGTTCTAATCCTTAGCAGTCCAGGTTTCTCATTCAGAACACCGCTGAAAACGAAGGTGACAATGGCTAGCTGTCAATGGCAGGAAACATAATGTTGCTGTGACACCAAATTGCCTTATGCTAAGTGCCTAGAAATGGTCCAGGCAAAGACAGAGGTGTATAATGAAGTTACCACCTGTGTCTGGATGGTGGACAATGAAACTCTGGGTGCTGCCAGTGCATGTCGGCGGATCATACGATCCTCTCTACTTGTGATCTGTCTGGACCATGCAGAGAATGTCCGCTATGTATGTTTCCCAGATGTAACTAATGCTCCCATAAACAGCTAGGTCGGAATGGCCTAGATGGCATTTTGTCAAAATATCCACCCTGCCTCTCTCAGTCCATTGATGTGCCCAATCTAAAAGTCTGTCACCTGGGCAAAAAAAAATGCCTTTGAGTGCACCGTAGAGACACGTCTAACAGTCAACAATCTCTCTCCAAGAATTACACTACCCAAAAGTAGTCTCTGAGAGCCTTTTTACAGGGCAGCAGGGGAAGTACTTTTATGCATTTTAGTGGCAAGATCCAGTGTCTAATCAGACCGCACCTGTAATTATTTACATATGTGCCTAAGACATAACCGCATGCTGGGTTTTGCAGCATTTCTATCTGGGTGCATTATTTTTTGGGGTCAACAAGTGTACTATATATATAGTTGCAGGTATGTCACTCCAGCTTTATATAAGCCACTTTCATTTTTTGTTTGCCGACTAGCAATCAGAACTTTTATTGATATTGAATAGAAAACAAGTCTAAAACCCAAATGCAGCCCTGTCTTAAAAAGATGTAATACAGCATTATAGTCATCTGTGTCCTATGAATAAGAATTGAGGGGAATTGTGTCACTGGGAAAGATTTAATTTCAATAAAACTGAGGTAGAGCCACCTCATACTGTATGTTATTTGCTCATGATTGTACACCCTGAATAGCACCTGAATATAAAGTGTTCAATGGGATTCCACAATACAATACAGAGCAGAAGATCTTTTCATGGTTTCATTAGAGCTATAGAGACAGCTTCCATTAGTACATATATCTCTGCATAACAATACCCATGAGGACCCTGGGTTATGCTAGCAGCTGTGTTAGCATATCATGTTCCTAGGTAGCCACTACTTCTTTACTGTTGTTGTTGTTATTTTTATTTCCACAATCCTTAAAGAAGAGAAGGAAACACATTGAGGTTTATGGGGTCGTAAATACTCACGCAAACTTTCAAGTCCCGAGGCTGCAGCTATTCTTACAGAACTATTCCTCCCAGACTGTCATAGGCCTAGGTTTCTGAGCTGGATTTATAGTCTACTGTGTTACTCTTTTAAGTCTAAATAAAATTATATTTCAAATACATTAAAATCCTACATGGACACCATGACATGACAAGTATCTTCAACCATTTTCATATTGTTTGTATCTTGTTGATTCTACTTGTTTTGTTTTACGTATGTGCACCCCTTTTCCATATGTACAGCACCATGGAATAAATGGAGTAATACTAATAAATAATATGTACCAAATGTTAGCATGCTAAATACACTATTGCCACAAACTCTCAATTGACACAACACAACAAAAGCCTTTGAAAAGTTTGTTAAAGTTTGCTGTATTTGAATTTGTTTATAAGTGTCGCCTTCATGTTTGCTACAGCTGCATATTAATAGTTGTCTGGTTTTAGTGTGTATAGATTATAAGGAATATCAGATCCATACCATTTCAGGTGGTTCACTGCTGCAAACTGTTTTTTTGGCCTGACCAATTGCATGTGTACTTTTTTGATGCATCACTTGGGTCTCAATAATCGGCTATTAATAATCAGCTATCTTGGTCATCACAGCAGGAGATTGGCTGTCATGAGACATCCAAGCACCCACTTCTAGGTAGCATGAGACACCCTTGTAGGACTTATTTCATAGTACTATAAAAACACAGCATGGTATGTTTATGCTCCTTAACAGACATTATAAAAAGGCATATTGGAATTGTTGAAGGGTTAATATATGATAGAAATGTATCTTATAGGTTCTGTCAGGACAGCTTAGATTAGGGCTTCTTAATCTTTTTCTACTATGGCATCACCTGCTAGAACGTGGTGATTTCTGAACCTCACTATAGGTCAAAGTTTATGTGGAAATTCAAAATTTTCCCAAATCTAACAGAACATTACAATATTTGCCTCACTGCCTCTTTTCCCTTCCGTGTTATGAGAAGTGTCACTGAGTTGTACGGTTTGCTCCCTGATTCTTTATACTTACTGTCAATCACATATAGTATTCAGGTTTATTAAGAACAAGCGAACCAATGGGGTCCATACTTTGTTATTTTACAGCAGACAAACCCGAATATTTTCAGGTATGTTTTGGATGAATCCACTAAAACAGAGCATTGCGCCATTCTAGTGCAAATGTCGAAAAAAAAGCACGTCAGAAATCAATCAAGCTTATTGCCAGGGGAGTGAAAGGAAAGGCTAGGATTCCAAAGAAGAATTGTGTGTGTTGTGTACAAAAGAAAAGAAGCAGGACAGCTGACAGGTAGTGTTGATCGAGCACCAAAGTGCTCTAGTGCTCGAGTAGAACACTTTGGGATGGCACCAGAGCACAATGGAAGTCAATGGGAGAACCAGAGCATTAAACCAGGTACCCCCTGCTCTGAAGAGGGGAGGGTGTCTGGTTCACATGAAAAGATCAGAAATTGATAGAAATACCACTGAAATGGTTCGGGAACAGCATGGGGAGGATGCCTGGATGCATCTTGGACTCCCAGGTCACTGCTGAGAACCATGTTGTCCGATTAGTACGCCAATTTTACAGACTGACAATAATACACACAAAACCGAAGATAAAATCGATTTTAGAGGTAAAATTGTTAGGAAACATTCTTTCCTGTATATTTACTTGTATATAAAGTGCAAGTGCTGCCAAGAATTACAAGAAAAAGGCACTCCGATACAATCTGTATATCACATAAAGGAGGGCCCTTATTCACATTGTGGTACAATTGTTCAGGTAGTGGGACTCCTACACTCATAAAGCCTATGCACTAAGTGAAAGGGCGGCCAAAAATTACAAGGAACCGGCGCTCCAATACACCCTTTGTTACACATAAAAAAGGGCATCATACACAGCCCTGAAAAATTATGATAGATGGCCTGCTGGTGACCCTCAAAAACATTAGGAGCAAGGGCTGGCTGGTGACACTCTAAAAAATTAGGGGTGAGGGTCTGCTGCTGACCTGACCATCTAAAACATTAGGGGTGAGGGCCTGCTGCTGATCTGACCATCTAAAAAATTAGGGCTGAGAGTCTGCTGCTGAGCTGATCATCGAAAAAATTAGGGGTGAGGGTCTGCTGCTGAACTGACCATCTAAAACATTAGGGGTGAGGGTCTGCTGCTGAGCTGACCATCTAAAACATTAGGGGTGAGGGTCTGCTGCTGATCTGACCATCTCAAACATTAGGGGTGAGGGTCTGCTGCTGAGCTGACCCTCTAAAACATTAGGAGCGAGGGCAGCCTAATAAGCATGTTTATATAATGGAGGAGGAGGACGAGAAAAGGAAGATTGAACCATATACCTGTTTTTGTGGTGAAAGGGATGCATGGGAATACAGTGTTTTCAATACATCATAAAAGCCACATTTAAAGTGCCTTTATGTTCAGCCGCTTTCCTCTGGTGGAGTAGAGAATTCAGCGGCAAACCATGTCTTGTTCATTTTGATAAGAATCAACCCATCAATTGACAGGCAGATGCGCTTATCAGTTATTATGCCCCCAGCAGCACTAAATACCCGCTCTGACAAAACGCTGGCGGCAGGCCAGCACCTCCAAGGCGTATAGCGCCAGTTCATGCCACGTGTCCAGCTTGGACACCCAATAGTTGTAAGGCACAGAGGGATCATTGAGGACGCTGACACGGTCTGCTACGTACTCCTTCACCATCTTCCCAAAAATTTTCATCCTTGTGACAGTAGGCCGCGCATCACCGTGAGGTTCCTGGCGGGTGTCATGAAACTGTCCCAGGCCTTGGAGAGTGTTGCCCTGCCTCTGTTAATTGATTTGTGTTCCCCTCATCTCCGCCCCTCGGTTGGCCAAGGAACTACAGACTCTACTGCCAGTGTTGTCAGCTGAAAATTTTTGGAGCAAATTTTCCACAAGGACTTTCTGGTATTGCACCATTTTGCTAGTCCTCTCCACCACAGGAAGGAGAGATGAGAAGTTCTCTTTGTAGCTGGGGTCGAGAATGGTGAACAACCAGTAATGTTGGCCAAAATGCGTATAACACAATGGTCACGGGAAAGGCAGCATAACATAAAGTTGGCCATGTGTGCCAGAGTCCCAACAGACAAGACTTTGCTGTCCTCATCAAGAGGATGACTCTCAATCTGCTCATCCTCTTCCTCCTCTTCGGCCCATCCACGCTGAACAGATAGAATAAACCTGCTAAGGGTACTACCCTCTGTAGAGGAGGCCACCGTCTCCTGCTCCTCCTGCTCCTCATCATCCAATTTGCACTGAGAAGACAAACTGAGGGTGGACTGGCTATCACCCTGTGTACTGTTTTCACCCATTTCCACCTCTTCCACATGCAAAGCGCCCGCCTTCATTGTGATCAGCGAGCGTTTCAGTACACATAGAAGTGGGATGGTTTACGCTGATAACAGCAGCATCGCTGCTCACCATCTGTGTTGAGTCCTCAAAGTTGCATAAAACCTCACAGAGGTCAGACATCCATGCCCACTTGTCGCTTGTGAAGAGCGGAAGCTGACTGGAAAGGCGACGACCATGTTGCAGCTGGTATTCCACTACTGCCCTCTGCTGCTCACAAAGCCTGGCCAACATGTGGAACGTCGAGTTCCAGCGTGTGCTCACGTCGCACAACAGTCGGTGAGCTGGCAATTGCAAGTGCTGCTGTAGCGCTGCCAGACCGGCGGCTGCTGGTGATGATCTTCGCAAATGGGCACACACACGTCGCACCTTCACCAGTAGCTCAGGCAAATTGGGGTAGGTTTTGAAACACTAAGTTTAGCACTTGGGCTAGGCATAGTATGTGTGTGAGCTTGCCAAGCTCCAAAGCCGCCACCAAGTTACGGCCATTATCAGACACAACCATGTCTGGTTGTAGGTTGAGTGGCGAGAGCCACAGCTCAGTCTGGTCCCTTATACCCTGCCACAGCTACTGACTGGTGCTGCAAGTTGACAATTCAGAGGTGGAATTGGAGGAAGTGGAGGAGGAGAAGGCGAGGTTGCAGCTACTTTTGGGTCTCTAACACCAACCCTGCCTAACAAAAAAATAAAATTCAAATCCCTACAGTATCTGTCCCTTCTACAGCACAGCTCTCCCTGACTAAGACTGAGCCGAACCACGTGTCATTGGGTGCTTTAAAGCACCCGATGACGCGTTCCGGCCAGCCAATCACTGTAATGCCAGTAACCAACGTGGCTACAACATTACAGTGAGTGGCAGTACTTACCTGCATGTTTATTGGCTGTGTAGCAGCCAAAAAACGCGCGGGAAGGAGAATGAAGCATCGCGCTCTAGCACACGCGGTATTTGGCAGAACACAGCGATATGCCAAGCATGCTCGCTCAACACTAATGACAGGGAAAGAAGAGAAGAGAAGATCTGTGGCTGACTGTGCCTACTATCGGAAGTGCAAAGAAGCTACCTGCAAGCAAATACTTTCATTATCCCCCCATTTTCACAGAAATCTTTTTTTGTGGGGTTCAATTTAATTAAGCTGCATATACACATGATTACTGCAGCAACACTCATGGTGTGGCAGCAATCTACTAGTGTGTATTAAGGAGAAATTTAGTGTCAAGCCTCAATCGTCCTAAAAATGTTTTGGGATTGTTAAATTAAATTTAACCAGCACATATACTGCAAGGCACAAGGTGTAGCAGCAACTAACATTGTGTACTAAGGTGAAATCCGTTTCCCTGTATTCAGACATCATTTACTATTGCTGTCATTGGTTTCCATAGCTTGGGGAGGGAAAAAATAAATCATAACAAAATGAATGAAAATAGATAAGAAGTTTTCATAAAAATTATGGGGGTCATTTATTAAGACCAGCGTTTTAGACGCCGGTAATAATACCCCTTTATCTAGCAGTGGAGCCCAGCCCCTAAGTAAAATCAACGTATCCACCTCCTGTCTAAATCTACACCGGCTCCCTTGCTGGCATAGATTTAAACCATTTTCTACGCCTAAAACAGGCATGTCCCCTTCCTTTCCTTTCAGGGCAACTGCAGCAACTTTGGTTCGGACCAAACTGTTTCGGGTCTGAACCGAGATTTTTCAAAAGTACGTCAAACTGGTTCACTTATCTCTAAGGTTCATGCATACCAACCCTCAAAAAACTTCCCATGTATTGTATGGCTCCGTTTTCTGCATCATCAAATGCCTGTATGGAAATAAACCATATGTGCTGCATAATTTAAAATCCATTATAAATAACCCAGAGTATGTGCATAATATATACAGAACAAGCTTAATTCTCGATCATTTAACATCAAGCAAGTCTTTGAGCTGTCAGTTAACTGAATTTTGAAGCACTGTTTTCTCATTGCCTGCTAGGACAACCTGCTGCTAGCTCCACTACCCAGCACACAGCGGTCAGTGGTTGTACAAACCATGTAGACGGACAGCTGGTCCTCGGACCTCCTGCTAGCATTCATAGCCGGTAGAAACAGCAGAAGGGAGAAAAGTTCTGGCAAGCTTTACTGGTATACATCTAGAGATACCTGCAGAGTACTGAAAACTAGAGGGCAGATGGTTTGACATAGGGCAGGACGAATATGACAGGTAATAGAGAATGAAATAGATGTTCAGCACATGGGTTTTTGCCTGGATCCAGTAAAGATTCTCAATTACCAGTGAATACGTGTTTCCTGTAAAGATCCACTTTGGTTCACCCCTGGGAAAATCAATTAGAGAATTGAAAACCAATTTGTCATGGATTAATGTCAGCCTCTAAAAAAATACAAGAATTTACACGAATCTCGTTAAGGTGTCCTCCCTGCATTTATTGGTGACATTAAAATGTGTGCAGTAGTGTAACTTTTGCAAAAGCAGAAAGGTCGGTGTGGATTATGCCTGGCAGTGCAACAATGTAACTGCTCGTTCACACAAACGTTTTTTTGCGTTCCGTATACGGTCCATTCATTTCAATGGTTCCGCAAAAAAAAAACTGAATATACTCTGTATGAATTCCGTTTCCGTTCCATTCAAAGATAGAACATGTCCTATTATTGCCCACAAATCACATTCCGTGGCTCCATTTAAGTCAATGGGTCCGTAAAAGAAACGCAACACATACAGAATGTACTCCGTATGTCTTCCGCATCCGTTCCATTTTTGCGGAACCATCTACTGAAAATTTTATGCCCATCCCAATTTTTTCTATGTAATTACTGTATAATGTATATGCCATACGGAAAAACGAGACGTAAAAACGGAAAGGCACCTGAAACACTACTGAAACAAAAAAGTGAAAAACGGATCCCTTAAAAATGCCCTTACAAAACACAAAAAAAGCCGTACGGTCGTGTGAACGAACCCTAAGTAAAAGCAAATATCACCACTGAAAGAATTGCAAAATATGTCGCATATGCTGCAAAAACAAAAATCCATAGTATGTCAATTTATGCTGTGGATATCCGCCGCAGATTTCGCCCCCTTTGCAATGCAGAGGGTGAAATCAGCAGCAAATCCACACCAAAATCCATGACAAATCCACATGTGACACGGATCGCGGAACTTCATGCAGCATATCTCCAGCATTGTACAGTACCAGCAAAGTGAATGAGGTTTTAGCAATTCTCATCCACAAGCTGCAAACAAAATGAAAACAATCTGCAACAGATAGTAATTGACCTGTAGTGCAAATTATGGATTTCAACCTTTCCGATGCAAAGAGTGAAATTTGCATCAAATCAGCATCATTTCCGCAACAAAATCCAGCTTAAACACTGCAGAAAATCTACAGCATCTCAGTCATGTGTGGATGTACCGTAAAGTTTGTGTAACCATTTTCTCCCATGAGATATTATTCTTGGTATGCAGCAGTTTCCATCTCTACGATGTTCTGTGGCATCTAGTACACTTCTGACTATAAGACGTGCTGAGGCTGCAGTCACACCAGGGCTGATTTATTGCTTTATAAAGGTTTCTAGTGGTCTCAGCTCCATTTCTCTCATATAGAGCTCCAACCATACAGGTAAAAGTTTACTGCATATTGTGCTGATACGGAGCTAAAAGCTATGGGCACCTTTGGGGACTTTTTAATTATTATTTTTCCAATTGGTCCTAAAATTCTTTAACAGTTTTGTACAGTTTTCAGTTTCACTGCACATGCAGACTGTTGCTTCTCCTCAGTCTGATAAGGATGTATCTTAAAGGAATGTTTATGAGCTGTTAGGAATGCAGAAAGATAGATCCAGATCCAGCAGCATTCTGACGAGTTTCACAAAGCGTCAGTCTGCATCTGCAGACGCAGTGAAACAGAAGGCTGTAGAAGATAAACTGTTGATAATGTTAAATGAAGACCAATTGGAAAAAAGAATTTTAGTTCAATATAAGAAGAAATAAATAATGGCTACAAGATATCTATAGCCCTTAAATGTAATACACCATATGGCTGTGTTCACGTATATCAGTTGTGTCCATCCAATTTTCATGCCTGGACACAACAACTGTTATGGGGGGATCTGTGGATGACGGACACTGTTACAGGGGGGATCTGTGGCTGGCACTGTTACAGGGGGGATCTGTGGCTGGCACTGTTACAGGGGGAATCTGTGGATGGCATTGTTATATATGTGCCATCCACAGACCCCCCACCCCATAACAGTGCCATCCACATGTATGGTAATAATAGGAGTAAGGGGGCATGTGCAATCACTTTTAATTGAATAAGACATTTTATATTTGTGCACTGGAGCAGCGGGGCTATAGTACAGTGACTGCACCGCCCCGCCGCTATTGACGGCCCCCAGCTCCTCCCAGTCTCTCCCCCTCTCGCTCGTACATCACAGACTGCAATGTTAAACTGTCAGCATTCACCCCATAAGACGCAGGGGCATTTTCCCCCCATTTTTTTTGGGGGGGGGGGAAAGTGCGTCTTATGGGGAGAAAAATACGGTGTGTATATATATATATATACTAATTGACTCACAGTTGTTTGGTTGCTGGGACAATTATTATGAGTGCTCAGTCAACTGCATGCCCAGAAACAGCAAGCGAAAAAATAAGGAAATATTTTTTTCTTAATTTTCTCCCGATTCCAAAACTGCTCCCATAGGAGAACATGGGATAAGTTCTGGCATTCTCTCCATGTTTGTGTACCACACTGTAGGCAGCAGACACCTACATTTAGCTGCTCAATGTATGAACAGTGTGCACAACCCAGCAGTGACAGACTCAGAATAAATGACTATTTTATTACTTTAGATTTATAGTTCTAAGTTTTTTACAAAATTCAGTGCTGCAACAATATACTGTGTATTATAGAGAGTAGTGAATATGTGAAAATAAAATTTTCCAGCCAGGTCATTAAAGGTGTATTCATGCCTGACAAATTTGTTGAAGAAATTTCAGTGAGCATACTAGCGTAAGCGCTGAGTACCCGCACTGTGGACTGCAAATAGCGGCCCGGAATGCACCAGCACTGGCCGGTGCACACCGTTTGTGGATGTGGACCCATTGACTTGAATGGGTCCGCGATCCACAAGATATGGACAAAGAAAGAACATGTTCTATCTTTTTGCGGTGTGGAGGCATTAAACAAAAAGCTCACGGAAGCGCTTCCGCTGGCTTCTGTGCCTCCCTTCCACAAAAGAAAGGTGAAGGCCTGTCTTCGGTCATATGTTAGGGATTATATATTGGGGACCGTCCGTTTACGGTCTGCAGTACGGGCACAGGGCGTTTATGCTCGTGGGCATGAGCCCTTATTGTTGCATTCATCGGGTTTGCATAAATCCATGTGCAATCAAATGCGTAGAACAGATTTTTTAGTGGCAGTAATTATCTGAAATAAATGGGATTCACATGAGTTAACCCAAAGAGTGCTACAACTTATAGGATAGATCCTGTATGTAACAGTTCTGCCACATAGAGATTTTGTCATGGCAATTTTTTGCTCAAAACATGCATCCAAAAATCAGGCATCCAAAAAGCCTGAAATGTGAAGTGTTTTTGTAGCATTTTTAAGGCAGTTTTGTGGTGTTTTTGCCTTGTTCGAGTATTTACCGGTTTTTAATTGCATTTTTAATTGCATACCTTACATTTTTATACAGGAAAATATCTACCCCCTGGAATGTCAGTTCCTCTGCAGAATGGGAAAAATACAGTGGTAAAAAAAAGCCATGCAAAAATGCTGTTAAATATGCAACACACATTTACTTAAATTTTCAAGTAGGACAAAAGAAAACAATGAGGGTCTGTGAGGAAAAAATTAGACAATAAGGGAAAATAAACCACATCCAGAGCATGTGGCAATTTAAAAAACTGCCGTTGACCCTGCAAACCCCCGCCGTCCCCCAACACCACCACTTCCACCAAAACAAAGCACCTCAAAGTTCATAAAATGTCTCTATAAAAAATGCATGATTATGTTGCTTTTAATAATTCCTATAGGCTTTCATGCAACATCTGGATCTGCCATTTGTGTACCTAAAAAGCAGCAAGAAAACACAAAAAAAAGTGTAAAAACACTAAAAAAAGACTATGGCCCAGATTTACCAATCCTGTCGGTGTAAACTTAGACAGGCTGTCTTAACCTGCACCACATTTATCACAGGGGCTCATGCAGTACCAAAGAACAGGGTCACTACAAAGGGTTAATTGTTGTCATGTTATAGTGCCAAGTTAAATGTTGTGATTGTATCTGTGTATCTAATGGCATTGTATGGACAGTTAAGGGTTAACACCTTGGCTCATCCTGTTAGGTTGCCAGGCAAATGCCAGTGAATTTCAGACGATCACATGCTTTGTTTAAACACTCAAAAAAGTTAGGAAGGGACTTGAGTGGCCCCGCCATATGCAGAATATGTTATAAATAAATATTTCCCACATTGCTGAGAAAGCTAATTTTTTTAGATATGAGTCTTCAAAGGATGACTTAAATGCATTAGTGTAGGACGGGGCCACATTTGAATCCATTGCTGTAAATCATATATATATTTTACCAAACCAAAAATAGTTTTCAGAAAGAATCAAATGTAAAAGTAAAAAAAAACACTCTCATTGTGTCACAGTTTATTCACTGGTTTGTAGTAAATCTGAAACTGCTTGTAACCATTTAGAATATTCAATCGAAGTATAAAAAGCTGACAACATCCATAGTAACTAGCCAACAATCAAGGGGAACCATTCCCCGCTCTCCAATCACTCCTACGAAATGTGATGTATCCAACAAAAAAAGAGTCTGACCTCTTCACCAGTGGTGTCAGTACTTATTCCAGTAGCATGGCCAAAAAAGATAATATAGAGGCCACTATCGTGTGTCCCCGTAGGTCTATGAGGGTTTTAAGTACATTTTGGAGGATATAAAATACTGGTAAATAATTCAATAAAAAGTGTAGAAACCCTGGTTGCACCAAATTCTGTCAATTTGTGGCACTTCTTAAGCACAAATGCGACGACTGGGCCGTAGGGTCAACACATGAGTTACGATAGGCCGATGGGGGTAGTAGTTCATTTACTCACATTAGCAGCACTAAATCCTCCGGGGCACTCTCTATTGCAGGGAACATCAGTCAGATGGAAGTTGAGGTGCACTTGATTATATAGTGTTTAAGGTGCTTTGGTGGCTGGGCCCCTGTGTTTGTGATGCCAGCACTGTAAGGTGCAAATGTTGAGAGTAGTAGAAAGAATGAGGAGTCAGTTGTAGTAGAAACTGTTGAACATTTACTGAATTAATCGTCTCAGGGCAGTTGGTACAGTTCATCAATACAGCAAAAGCAATAATGCAGATGTTGGTACAACTGGAATTCCTTATAACAGGTCTGGCAATTGTCAGTTGAGGAGTTCTCTAATGCTGTTACTTTACAGGCAAAAAATGGTAAATTTGCACTTTCTAGCACTCAAGTACTGAATATAATGGTTTCCTTACTTTTATATTGAGCAATCCAATAAGGGCGTTCTCCTCATGGCAGGCTACATTATTTGATCCAGGATGCTCTCCTAAAATATTCAGGTCCACTATGTCTCAGAAAGCGTTTAGTGGAAAAGGATAATTCTGCGCACTAATTATCCAGTTGTGTCCAGATACTAAGTTCCTCCCAGTCACTGCTGCTGGTGAAGTCCCTTGGCTAGACTCGGCTTTAATCTTCACTAGACTTGCTTTATATTCATACTTAGACTTACTGTCTTGTGCTGGGCTGCAGTAAACTCTTGGTTTGTCCTCTCCAGTCTTGATCAGGGCCCAGAGGAAAGAAAGGCAGCTACATTTTGGACTGAACCTGCTTTGCTGCTCCATACACTTCCTTCTCCTCTCTTTTTCTTTTCTACACACTGAATTAACTTTATTAGCTAACCCCAGACTAAATATATGAGTGGTGCCAGCACCACCTAGGGGTGAATAGATGTAGTGACAATGCCAGCCTGATATTAGGGAAATACAATACAATAAATATGAATAATTATACAGAAATGTAAGGGGACCACTTGTACACACATAAGTGGGACGCTGCACAGACATATTAGTAAATCTGGGCCTTCGTGTCAGATCAGTCTAATTTCAATTACCTTTTCTTGTGATCTGCTGTACAAGGGCAAAAAGATAGTACCCACACATTTCCAGACAAATAAGGCAGAAATCCCAGGCAAGGAGGAATCAAGGCAACTTGAGAGCAATATGTTAATTATTTTTGCACTGTTGCTGGTCTACAAGCATGGTCTAACAGTAGAGTCAGTGCATACTAGTATGTATTCCATGGAGCTAAGTTTCATCCAAGGATGCTTCTTTTTTTTTTTTTCCTAAGGGGTTCTACTGCAGTTTTGCTAAAATACTGGCACAAAATGCGACCAACCTCGTACCTGTGAATGAACCTAACAAGAATAATATATAAAGAGTGTTATTGTCTACATGAGGTGGACAACTAAAAGAGAAACACTGTAAATGTGTTGCCAAAAAGAAAATAACAAACTACAAAAAGCAACTAATCAAAATTATTAAAACATGTGAAGGTGTTCAGCATGATGGAAGAAAACTAGATTAGCAAAGGGAAATAAAAATAGATAAAGAACACAACTGAAAATTAGAAGAGAGATAGGACAGTGGCAGCTAAGTAAAACCTGGGAAATAAAAAATACAAGATTTATAGATTACAGAGAATAAAACAAAGCACAGAGGAAATAAAATCTAAAAGAAATGAAAAAAAAATATATGCAAAGGTCTATAAACACAAGAGAAGTAAGTTTAGGAAACAGAAGAGAACAAAAGTGGTTCTAATGGTTCCACAAGAAAGTGATCTGGATAAAGGCAAACTACAAAACTTATGATATAACTAAGCTGTGGATGGCACAAGAAAGGGCCTGAGATGCAAAGTAGACAAAGGACAAAATATTAGAAAGGAAAGAGAGAAATAGAGATGCATGTTGAACACATTACGTGTGATTTATTGGTGGAATCTGTGAGTAGAAGTATCTAGCGAGTTGCTCATACATCAAACCAGACAGCATTACCACTGTTTAACAAACAGGCTATGCGTCCCGTGACACTGTCAAAAGACTCTGAACATATTTGTCTGAGGCTAAGGCTCAGGATCAGTAGCCTCAACAAGGATTTAAAATATTAAATAGAAAATCCATGCTAAGCTGGACCCTTTCTGAGTCATGTCTTTAACAGGGAAGCAGTATATAAAGAATTATATATTTATAAAAACCCAGACAGATCAAGGTGATCTTTTTATGTGTTAATCTGAATTGGGCTTGCAGAAATCCTTATACATACAGCAGAAACAATATACCCTAAAAATCTAATTTCACCTCCTGTAATGCTTCTTCTGGGATGTTGAAGGTAGTCTTAGGGTATGGTCACACATTCAGGTTTCTGGTGTAGTTTTGGAAGCTAAATTCAGATATGACTTCTTCTCTTTTTTGAATTGACTCCTGGTTTTTGCTTCCAAAACTGCATCAGGAAACCTAAAAGTGTGGCTGTACCCTTAAGCCACTCTGCAGTAGCTGAATGTAGTATTACATTCAAATGAATGTCTGACTATGTTATACATTGACAGACCAGGTCGATTCCATACATCCTACTGCAGCAAAAATGCCAACCATCTGTGTGACCTGTGTTGTAGTTTTAGGAGCAGTTTTTAATGCATTATTTAAAAGGCCAAAAAGACATATGATAGAGACCACAGTGACACAGGGAATACACATTAATTGAAAAAAAAATAAGGAACCATGAAGTTGCTGATGGAATGGAATGAAACTTTCTACGTGTGAATGTAATGATAATATACGGTATGTAAGTGATTACAATATTAGAACGAAAGGGGATGGTGGTCTGTACAATTCAAAGGAGGCTCTAGAACCCTGTTGGGCTACTTCTAAACTAGATACACAATGAGATACAATTGGGCATGGAGAAATACATGTTCTGTACGGTATCCTGTGGCACATTTGTCCATGGATGGTACAGCTGGGCCTGTTCATCCTGCAGATTAATAATGCTGGTGTCTCAGCTGGTCCCATAAATGCTCAAATGGTGATAAATTTGGCAATTGGGCAGACAAAGCAAGCATTACAATCTAGCAGAGACATTCCTGGGAAACCCTTGCTGTGTATGTGTGAGCATTATCCTGCTCAAAAATGCCAGTTTGAAGCCCTGCCATGAGAGGTAACACATGTGGCTGCAGGATGTCCTGCCCATATCTCTGAGCTGTTAGTGTTCCTTGTATCACTACTAGGGGGTGACCGACTGTTGTACGCGATGGCTCCCTAGATCATTACACTGGCAGTTGGTCGTTGCACAGCAAAGGCAGGATTGAGGTGCTCAGCACAAGGTTTCCAAACTCAAACCTGACTGTCGTCTGACCGCAAATTGAACCTGGGTTCATTGCTAAAGACGATATGGTTCTAGTCCTTAACAGTCCAGATTTCCCATTCACGACAGCACTGCAAACAAAGGTGACGTGAATGACTGTCAATATTACTGCATGTAATGTTTACCATGACACTAAATTTCCTTCTGCTAAGCACCTGGAAATTGTCCAGACAGAGACAGGGGTGTGTAATGAAGGTGCCACTGGTGTCTGGATGGTGGACAACAAAATTGTGGAAACTGCTCATGCTTGGTGGAACAAAAAATCCTCTCTATTGTGTGGGCCGTCTGGTTCCCCCTGTGCATGCCCTCACCTAAGCACTGCTCCCAGAACCTCCTACCAGATAGATCAGAATGACCTAGATGGAGGGCAATTTGTCAAAAAGACCATCCTGCTTCTCTCAGTCCAAAGATGCTCCACCTCTCAGTCTGTCAGCTAGGAAAAATGTCTTTGAGTGTGTCGTAGAGACATGTCAAGCAGTCAATGATCTCTCACTAAGAGGTGCACTACCCAAAAGTAGCCTCTAAGAACCTTTTAATATGGCAGCAGCGAAAGTAGTTATATGCCCTTGTGTGACAAGACCCAATGTTTAACCCTTTCATGACCAAGGGTCATTGATGCCCTAGTGTCCAGGTCAAAATGTACAAATCTGACATGCGTCACTTTATGTGGTAATAGCTTTGGAACACTTTTACTTATCCAAGCCATTCTGAGATTGTTTTCTCGTGACTAGAGTTGAGCGAACACCTGGATGTTCGGGTTCGAGAAGTTCGGCCGAACATCCCGGAAATGTTCGGGTTCGGGATCCGAACCCGATCCGAACTTCGTCCCGAACCCGAACCCCATTGAAGTCAATGGGGACCCGAACTTTTCGGCACTAAAACGGCTGTAAAACAGCCCAGGAAAGGGCTAGAGGGCTGCAAAAGGCAGCAACATGTAGGTAAATCCCCTGCAAACAAATGTGGATAGGGAAATTAATTAAAATAAAAATTAAATAAATAAAAATTAACCAAAATCAATTGGAGAGAGGTTCCATAGCAGAGAATCTGGCTTCCCGTCACCCACCACTGGAACAGTCCATTCTCAGATATTTAGGCCCCGGCACCCAGGCAGAGGAGAGAGGTCCCGTAACAGACAATCTGGCTTCATGTCAGCAGAGAATCAGTCTTCATGTCATAGCAGAGAATCAGGCTTCACGTCAGCCACCACTGCAACAATCCATTGGCATATATTTAGGCCTAGCACACAGGCAGAGGAGAGGTTCATTCAACTTTGGGTAGCCTTGCAATATAATGGTAAAATGAAAATAAAAATAGGATTGAATGAGGAAGTGCCCTGGAGTCCAATAATATATGGTTATGGGGAGGTAGTTAATGTCTAATCTGGACAAGGGACGGACAGGTCCTGTGGGATCCATGCCTGGTTCATTTTTATGAACGTCAGCTTGTCCACATTGGCTGTAGACAGGCGGCTGCGTTTGTCTGTAATGACGCCCCCTGCCGTGCTGAATACACGTTCAGACAAAACGCTGGCTGCCGGGCAGGCCAGCACCTCCAAGGCATAAAAGGCTAGCTCTGGCCACGTGGACAATTTAGAGACCCAGAAGTTGAATGGGGCCGAACCATCAGTCAGTACGTGGAGGGGTGTGCACACGTACTGTTCCACCATGTTAGTGAAATGTTGCCTCCTGCTAACACGTTGCGTATCAGGTGGTGGTGCAGTTAGCTGTGGCGTGTTGACAAAAGTTTTCCACATCTCTGCCATGCTAACCCTGCCCTCAGAGGAGCTGGCCGTGACACAGCTGCCTTGGCGACCTCTTGCTCCTCCTCTGCCTTGGCCTTGGGCTTCCACTTGTTCCCCTGTGACATTTGGGAATGCTCTCAGTAGCGCGTCTACCAACGTGCGCTTGTACTCGCGCATCTTCCTATCACGCTCCAGTGCAGGAAGTAAGGTGGGCACATTGTCTTTGTAGCGTGGATCCAGCAGGGTGGCAACCCAGTAGTCCGCACAGGTTAAAATGTGGGCAACTCTGCTGTCGTTGCGCAGGCACTGCAGCATGTAGTCGCTCATGTGTGCCAGGCTGCCCAGGGGTAAGGACAAGCTGTCCTCTGTGGGAGGCGTATCGTCATCGTCCTGCCTTTCCCCCCAGCCACGCACCAGTGATGGACCCGAGCTGCGTTGGGTGCCACCCCGCTGTGACCATGCTTCATCCTCATCCTCCTCCACCTCCTCCTCATCCTCGTCCTCCTCGTCCTCCAGTAGTGGGCCCTGGCTGGCCACATTTGTACCTGGCCTCTGCTGTTGCCAAAAACCTCCCTCTGAGTCACTTCGAAGAGACTGGCCTGAAAGTGCTAAAAATGACCCCTCTTCCTCCTCCTCCTCCTCCTCCTCCTGGGCCACCTCCTCTTCCATCATCGCCCTAAGTGTTTTCTCAAGGAGACATAGAAGTGGTATTGTAACGCTGATAACGGTGTCATCGCCACTGGCCATGTTGGTGGAGTACTCGAAACAGCGCAACAGGGCACACAGGTCTCGCATGGAGGCCCAGTCATTGGTGGTGAAGTGGTGCTGTTCTGTAGTGCGACTGACCCGTGCGTGCTGCAGCTGAAACTCCACTATGGCCTGCTGCTGCTCGCACAGTCTGTCCAGCATGTGCAAGGTGGAGTTCCACCTGGTGGGCACGTCGCATATGAGGCGGTGAGCGGGAAGGCCGAAGTTACGCTGTAGCGCAGACAGGCGAGCAGCGGCAGGATGTGAACGCCGGAAGCGCGAACAGACGGCCCGCACTTTATGCAGCAGCTCTGACATGTCGGGGTAGTTGTGAATGAACTTCTGCACCACCAAATTCAGCACATGCGCCAAGCAAGGGATGTGCGTCAAATTGGCTAGTCCCAGAGCTGCAACGAGATTTCGCCCATTATCACACACCACCAGGCCGGGCTTGAGGCTCACCGGCAGCAACCACTCGTCGGTCTGTTGTTCAATACCCCGCCACAACTCCTGTGCGGTGTGGGGCCTGTCCCCCAAACATATGAGTTTCAGAATGGCCTGCTGACGTTTACCCCGGGCTGTGCTGAAGTTGGTGGTGAAGGTGTGTGGCTGACTGGATGAGCAGGTGGAAGAAGAGGAGGAGGAAGCCGAGAAGGAGGAGGTGGCAACAGGAGGCAAAGAATGTTGCCCTGCGATCCTTGGCGGCGGAAGGACGTGCGCCAAACAGCTCTCCGCCTGGGGCCCAGCTGCCACTACATTTACCCAGTGTGCAGTTAGGGAGATATAGCGTCCCTGGCCGTGCTTACTGGTCCACGTATCTGTGGTTAGGTGGACCTTGCTACAGATGGCGTTGCGCAGTGCACACTTGATTTTATCGGATACTTGGTTGTGCAGGGAAGGCACGGCTCTCTTGGAGAAGTAGTGCCGGCTGGGAACAACATACTGTGGGACAGCAAGCGACATGAGCTGTTTGAAGCTGTCTGTGTCCACCAGCCTAAATGACAGCATTTCATAGGCCAGTAGTTTAGAAATGCTGGCATTCAGGGCCAGGGATCGAGGGTGGCTAGGTGGGAATTTACGCTTTCTATCAAATGTTTGTGAGATGGAGAGCTGAACGCTGGCGTGTGACATGGTTGAGACGCTTGGTGACGGAGGTGGTGGTGGTGGTGTTGGTGGTACATCCCCTGTTTGCTGGGCGGCAGGTGCCAACGTTCCTCCAGAGGCGGAGGAAGAGGCCGAGGCGGCAGCAGCAGAATAGGCCGAGGCGGCAGCAGCAGAAGAGGTAGCAGGGGGAGCCTGAGTGACTTCCTTGGTTTTAAGGTGTTTACTCCACTGCAGTTCATGCTTTGCATGCAGGTGCCTGGTCATGCAGGTTGTGCTCAGGTTCAGAACGTTAATGCCTCGCTTCAGGCTCTGATGGCACAGCGTGCAAACCACTCGGGTCTTGTCGTCAGCACATTGTTTGAAGAAGTGCCATGCCAGGGAACTCCTTGAAGCTGCCTTTGGGGTGCTCGGTCCCAGATGGCGGCGGTCAGTAGCAGGCGGAGTCTCTTGGCGGCGGGTGTTCTGCTTTTGCCCACTGCTCCCTCTTTTGCTACGCTGTTGGCTCGGTCTCACCACTGCCTCTTCCTCCGAACTGTGAAAGTCAGTGGCACGACCTTCATTCCATGTGGGGTCTAGGACCTCATCGTCCCCTGCATCGTCTTCCACCCAGTCTTGATCCCTGACCTCCTGTTCAGTCTGCACACTGCAGAAAGACGCAGCAGTTGGCACCTGTGTTTCGTCATCATCAGAGACATGCTGAGGTGGTATTCCCATGTCCTCATCATCAGGAATCATAAGTGGTTGTGCGTCAGTGCATTCTATGTCTTTCACCGCTGGGGAAGGGCTAGGTGGATGCCCTTGGGAAACCCTGCCAGCGGAGTCTTCAAACAGCATAAGAGACTGCTGCATAACTTGAGGCTGAGACAGTTTCCCTGGTATGCATGGGGGTGATGTGACAGACTGATGGGGTTGGTTTTCAGGCGCCATCTGTGCGCTTTCTGCAGAAGACTGGGTGGGAGATAATGTGAACGTGCTGGATCCACTGTCGGCCACCCAATTGACTAATGCCTGTACCTGCTCAGGCCTTACCATCCTTAGAACGGCATTGGGCCCCACCATATATCGCTGTAAATTCTGGCGGCTACTGGGACCTGAGGTAGTTGGTACACTAGGACGTGTGGATGTGGCAGAACGGCCACGTCCTCTCCCAGCACCAGAGGGTCCACTAACACCACCACGACCATGTCCACGTCCGCGTCCCTTACTAGATGTTTTTCTCATTGTTATGGTTCACCACAACAACAAATATATTATTTGGCCCAATGTATTGTATTCAAATTCAGCGGGATATAAATTTGAGGCCTAGTATTTAGGCGCTGGGTGACCGGTATGGATTTAGTGACAGAATTAGACTTGGAAATGCACAGAAGCGTGTGTGTGAAGTTATTCTGAATGACCCTATGTGCACCTTCAATATGATCTACCCTTTTAGGGATAGATTTCAAATAGCTCTGATATAGCAGAAACGACTAAATTATGAAATTGCTAAATTGGGAATTGTATTTCAACCCAGAACAAAAAATGTGCTTTGACGGACACTAAATAACTTTCCCAGCCACAACAGGACAGCGGTAACGAGAGATTTAGCGGGATATAAATTTGAGGCCTAGTATTTAGGCGCTGGGTGACAGGTATGGGTTTAGTGACAGAATTAGATTTGGAAATGCACAGTAGCGGGTGTGTGAAGTTATTCTGAATGACCCTATGTGCACCTTGAATATTATATACCCTTTTAGGGATAGATTTCAAATAGCTCTGATATAGCAGAAACCACTAAATTATGAAATTGCTAAATTGGGAATTGAATTTCAACCCAGAACAAGAAATGTGCTTGAACGGACACTAAATAACTCGCCCAGCTACAGCACTAGGGACAGATTTAGCGGGATATAAATTTGAGGCCTAGTATTTAGGCGCTGGGTGACAGGTATGGGTTTAGTGCCAGAATTAGACTTGGAAATACACAGTAGCGGGTGTGTGTGAAGTTATTCTGAATGACCCAATGTGCACCTTGAATATTATATACCCTTTTAGGGATAGATTTCAAATAGCTCTGATATAGCAGAAACCACTAAATTATGAAATTGCTAAATTGGGAATTGTACTTCAACCCAGAACAAAAAATGTGCTTTGACGGACACTAAATAACTTTCCCAGCTACAACAGGACAGCGGTAACGAGAGATTTAGCGGGATATAAATTTGAGGCCTAGTATTTAGGCGCTGGGTGACAGGTATGGGTTTAGTGACAGAATTAGACTTGGAAATACACAGTAGCGGGTGTGTGTGAAGTTATTCTGAATGACCCTATGTGCACCTTCAATATGATCTACCCTTTTAGGGATAGATTTCAAATAGCTCTGATATAGCAGAAACCACTAAATTATGAAATTGCTAAATTGGGAATTGTACTTCAACCCAGAACAAAAAATGTGCTTTGACGGACACTAAATAACTTTCCCAGCTACAACAGGACAGCGGTAACGAGAGATTTAGCAGGATATAAATTTGAGGCCTAGTATTTAGGCGCTGGGTGACAGGTATGGGTTTAGTGACAGAATTAGACTTGAAAATACACAGTAGCGGGTGTGTGTGAAGTTATTCTGAATGACCCAATGTGCACCTTGAATATTATATACCCTTTTAGGGATAGATTTCAAATAGCTCTGATATAGCAGAAACCACTAAATTATGAAATTGCTAAATTGGGAATTGTACTTCAACCCAGAACAAAAAATGTGCTTTGACGGACACTAAATAACTTTCCCAGCTACAACAGGACAGCGGTAACGAGAGATTTAGCGGGATATAAATTTGAGGCCTAGTATTTAGGCGCTGGGTGACCGGTATGGATTTAGTGACAGAATTAGACTGGGATATGGCCAAAAAATAACCACACTATTGCTGGTTAAATGCACTTGGTGACGGGCGCAGCTTGCCCCTGATGTAGTATATGGCCAAAAAATGAACAGACTATTGCTGGTTAAATGCACTTGGTGTCACAGCTTGACCAACCACACTACTGAGGGTTAAATGCACTTGGTGACGGGCGCAGCTTGCCCCTGATGTAGTATATGGCCAAAAAATAAACAGACTATTGCTGGTTAAATGCACTTGGTGTGACAGCTTCACCCTGATGTAGGCTTTAGCCAGAAAACAACCACACCATTGAGGGTTAAATGCACTTGGTGACAGGCGCAGCTTGCCCCTGATTTTGTATATGGCCAAAAAATGAACAGACTATTGCTGGTTAAATGCACTTGGTGTGACAGCTTCACCCTGATGTAGGCTTTAGCCAAAAAACAACCACACCATTGAGGGTTAAATGCACTTGGTGACAGGCGCAGCTTGCCCCTGATTTTGTATATGGCCAAAAAATGAACAGACTATTGCTGGTTAAATGCACTTGGTGTGACAGCTTCACCCTGATGTAGGCTTTAGCCAAAAAACAACCACACCATTGAGGGTTAAATGCACTTGGTGACAGGCGCAGCTTGCCCCTGATTTTGTATATGGCCAAAAAATGAACAGACTATTGCTGGTTAAATGCACTTGGTGTGACAGCTTCACCCTGATGTAGGCTTTAGCCAAAAAACAACCACACCATTGAGGGTTAAATGCACTTGGTGACAGGCGCAGCTTGCCCCTGATTTTGTATATGGCCAAAAAATGAACAGACTATTGCTGGTTAAATGCACTTGGTGTGACAGCTTCACCCTGATGTAGGCTTTAGCCAAAAAACAACCACACCATTGAGGGTTAAATGCACTTGGTCGCAGCTTGTGCTGGCGCACCACAAGACACAAAATGGCCGCCGATCACCCCAGAAAAATGTGACTGACAAACGGTCTGGGCAGCCTAAAAACAGTGAGCAATTGAGGATCAGCAGCTCAATGATCCACAGCTGCAGATCGATCAGTTAATCAAGTCCTTTGGAGGAGTTAATCTGCCTAATCTCGCCCTACTGTCGCAGCCGCAACCTCTCCCTACGCTAATCAGAGCAGAGTGACGGGCGGCGCTATGTGACTCCAGCTTAAATAGAGGCTGGGTCACATGGTGCTCTGGCCAATCACAGCCATGCCAATAGTAGGCATGGCTGTGATGGCCTCTTGGGGCAAGTAGTATGACGCTTGTTGATTGGCTGCTTTGCAGCCTTTCAAAAAGCGCCAAGAAAGCGTCACAAAAGCGCCAAGAAAGCGACGAACACCGAACCCGAACCCGGACTTTTACGAAAATGTCCGGGTTCGGGTCCGTGTCACGGACACCCCAAAATTCGGTACGAACCCGAACTATACAGTTCGAGTTCGCTCATCCCTACTCGTGACACATTGTACTTCATGATGTACAAAATTTGAAAAAAAATTGAAAAATTTGAAAAAAATCAAAATTTTCCAAATTTCTATTTCTCTGCTTCTAAAACAGAAAGTGATACCTAATAAAATATTTATTACTTAACATTCCCCATATGTCTACTTTATGTTGGCATCATTTTGGAAATGTCATTTTATTTTTTTAGGTCGTTAGAAGGCTTAGAAGTTTAGAAGCAATTCTTAAAATGTTTAAGAAAATTTCCAAAACCCACTTTTTAAGGACCAGTTAAGGTCTGAACTCACTTTGTGGGGACTATATAGTAGATACCGCCATAAATGACCCCATTGTAGAAACTACACCTCTCAAGTTACTCAAAACTGATTTTACAAACTTTGTGTTCCACAAGAATGGAGATGAAATTTCTAAATTTCACTTTTTGGGCAGATTTTCCATTTTATAAATTTATAACAGCCAAACAAAACTCAACATTTATTACCCTGATTCCGCGGTTTACATAAACACCCCACGTGTGGTCGTAAACTGGTGTACGGGCACACGGCAGGGCGCAGAAGTAAAGGAATGCCATACAGGTTTTGGAAGGCAGATTTTGCTGGATTGGTTTTCTGAACGCCATATGTTTTTTTATTTTTCTGCCGATCGTCTTGTGTAGGGGCTCGTTTTTTGCAGAAAATGTTGATGTTTTTATTGGTACCATTTTTGGGTACATAGGATTTATTGACCATTCATTATTACACTTTATGGGGCAAGGTGACCCAAAAATGTGATGTTTTGGAACAGTTTTCATGTATTTATTTTTACAGCATTCATCTGAGGAGTTAGGTCATGTGATAGTTTTATAGAGCAGATTGTTACGGACGTGGCAATACCTAATATGTATACTTTTTCTTATTTATTTAAGTTTTACACAATAATAGCATTTCTGAAACCAAAAAAATGATGTTTTAGTGTCTCCATAGTCTGAGAGCCATAGTTTTTTTATTTTTTAGGCGATTGTCTTAAATAGGGTATCATTTTTTGCAGGAGGAGGTGACGGTTTGATTGGTACTATTTTGGGGGTCATAAGCCTTTTTGATCGCTCGCTGTTGCACTTTTCGTGATGTAAGGTGACAAAAATAGCTTTTTTGGCACAGTTTTTTTTTTATGGTGTTTATCATGTGGTATATTTATAAAGACTGTAGTTACGGACGCGGTGACACCTAATATGTGTATTTTATTTTTTCATTTTTTTATAGGAAAGGGCAATTTATTTATTTTTATTTATTTACATTTAATTTATTTTTATTTTTTCATTTTTATTATTTTCACTTTCTTTTTTTATCAAGTCCCTCTTGGATCATGAAGATCCAGTGGGGCTGATAGCTGTGATAGCTGTACTATACTTTGCAATGCTCTTGCATTGCAAAGTATAATACTATTAGATGCCCTGTAGGTGGCAACAGCGGACGCAATCGCAGCGCAGCAGCCCCGATGGTTGAAAGAGGGAGCTACCTCCCTCTATTAACCCCATGGTTACAGCAGAGTGTCAGCATAGAGCTGACACTCTGCTGATGGCAGTGGTTCAGGAATGGAGCCGCCGCCATCACACACAGCAGGGGGACCGGGGGCAGCGCTGGAAAAGGGGGGGTGGCAGGGGGGGATGTACGGCCACCAACATTGAGGGAGGCTGGGCCAGGAGGGGCGGGGAGAATGAATGGGCGGGGAGGGGGCGGAGGACCACATCAGGGCAGGAGATCATGGAGATGAGCAGGAGAGCCGGAGACGAGCGGCAGGCGGACACAAGGGGGGCTTGGCGCACAGATCGGGGGGCACAGATGGGGGGGGGCACGAGGACACTATGTGATTTCAGGCTCTGATCTGCAGAGCGCAGATCAGAGCCTGAAACCGGCATTTTAACACTGCCGCGATCCGAGTGGTTAGTTTGCAAAGACTAACCAATCGGATCGATTGCCGGCAAGGGGCCACTCTGATTGGTCCCTTGCCGGCATTACTGCACTGTATGCTGTCTGTGACAGCACCAGGGCAGGGACAGAAGCTTTAATCCAAGCGCTTTGCAGCGCTTGGATTAAAGAGCTGCCAGAACGTTTATATACGTGATAGCTGCTCGGGGTATGTGCAAATATCACGTACATAAACGTATTGCAGTCGTGAAGGGGTTAAACAGACCTCTCCTATAATCATTTACATATCTGCCTGAGACATAACTGCATGATGACTTTTTCAGCTATTTGACATTCCTATCTAGGTGCGTTATTTTTTTTTTGGTCAATGAATGTATATATTCTAAAAAATATTAGTCATTTAGGCACAAGAAGGTCAACAACCCATGTATGAGCTGTAATGGTTGCAATATTGTTACCCAGGTTTTTTTTTTTTAAATAGATATAATAAAAGGCTTAATATGCGAATAATATGAGATGTCATGATGGATAAGTCAGTGGGCACATTAACTTTAGTTAAGGGGGAACCCTGTACAGTCCCAAAATCACATTTTGTTCTGGCAGTCTTCACACTATGACCAGCAATCATAAAATAAAGTCAAATAGTGGAATAATCAAGGACGCATCTATAATACATTACAAGGAGCACATAAATTATCCATCATAACATCTCATATTATTCGCTGTGAAAACAGTTGGGACGTCAGGAACGTACTCAATTAAACTGATTTCATTCTATAAACAGTTTTATACATATAGCGGATGAACTTGTATGGTTCTAAGTCTACAGGACTAATTTTACAAGTACAATAATAGAAACGTGTAAGAGCCATTATTGTAAAATCTGTACTACAAAGAAGGGTACCAGTCCCTGCATAATTGTACAGATTTGATTAAAAAGCGGGGCTCCATAGGAACATAGCAAATTTTTCATAGACTTCAATGTTAATGCATTGGAGTATATGACAGAAGTGATCTGATTATTGCGTCTTCAATTTCCTTAATGTAAAAAAAAAATTTTTTGTCAAAATATATAGAAAAATTCTAATCACTGTTGTTTCCCCATAACAAAAAAACTTTCAAAATATTAACAATAAAAAATAGACATTATAGGCATCACTGTTTCCCAAAATGCCTTTACTATTAAAATATAAAAATATGCCATATGGCGAATAGCGTAACGGAAAACAAACTAAATGGTTGATTTGCCAATTTTGCTGCTTCACCTTCCCACCCAAAAAAATGAAAAGTGATCAAAAAGTCACGAACAGCCCAAAGTCACTGAAAACTAAAGATCATCACTCAAAAAAATTACCCCTCACACAGCTCCATAGATATAAATACAGAAAAGTTATGGAGCTCAGAATATGGCAATACAAAGAAAGAAATTAAATTTTTTTCCCTCCAAGTATTACTATATATATATATATATATATATATATATATATACATACAGTCAGGTCCATAAATATTGGGACATCGACACAATTCTAACAGTTTTGGCTCTATACACCACCACAATGGATTTGAAATGAAATGAACAAGATGTGCTTTAACTGCAGACTGTCAGCATCCAAATTAGGTGAACGGCGTAGGAATTACAACAGTTTGCATATGTGCCTCCCACTTGTTAAGGGACCAAAAGTAATGGGACAGAATAATAATCATAAATCAAAGTTTCACTTTTTAATACTTGGTTGCAAATCCTTTGAAGTCAATTACAGCCTGAAGTCTGGAACGCATAGACATCACCAGATGCTGGGTTTCATCCCTGGTGATGATCTGCCAGGCCTCTACTGCAACTGTCTTCAGTTCCTGCTTGTTCTTGGGGCATTTTTCCCTTCAGTTTTGTCTTCAGCAAGTGAAATGCATGCTCAATCGGATTCAGGTAAGGTGATTGACTTGGCCATTGCATAACATTCCACTTCTTTCCCTTAAAAAACTCTTTGGGTGCTTTTGCAGTATGCTTTGCGTCATTGTCCATCTGCACTGTGAAGCGCCGTCCAATGAGATCTGAAGTATTTGGCTGAATATCAGCAGATAATATTGCCTGAAACACCTCAGAATTCATCCTACTGCTTTTGTCAGCAGTCACATCATCAATAAATACAAGAGAACCAGTTCTATTGGCAGCCATACATGCCCACGCCATGACACTACCACCACCATGCTTCACTGATGAGGTGGTATGCTTAGGATCATAAGCAGTTTCTTTCCTTCTCCATACTCTTCTCTTCCCATCACTCTGGTACAAGTTGATCTTGGTCTCATATGTCCATACGATGTTGTTCCAGAACTGTGAAGGCTTTTTTAGATGTCATTTAGCAAACTCTAATCTGACCTTTCTGTTTTTGAGGCTCACCAATGGTTTACATCTTGTTGCGAACCCTCTGTATTCACTCTGGTGAAGTCTTCTCTTGATTGTTGACTTTGACACACATACCCCTACCTCCTGGAGAGTGTTCTTGATCTGGCCAACTGTTTTGAAGGGTGTTTTCTTCACCAGGGAAAGAATTCTTCGCTCATCCACTACAGTTATTTTCTGTGGTTTTCCGGGTCTTTTGGTGTTCCTGAGCTCACCGGTGCGTTCCTTCTTTTTAAGAATGTTTCAAACTGTTGTTTTGGCCACGCCTAATGTTTTTGCTATCTCTCTGATGGGTTTCTTTTGTTTTTTTCAGCCTAATGATGGCTTGCTTCACTGATAGTGACAGCTCTTTGGGTCTCATCTTGAGAGTTGACAGCAACAGATTCCAAATGCAAATAGCACTTGAAATGAACTCTGGATCTTTTATCTGCTCATTGTAATTGGGATAATGAGGGAATAACACAAACCTGGCCATGGAACAGCTGAGAAGCCAATTGTCTCATTACTTTTGGTGCCTTAATAAGTGGGAGGCACATATGGAAACTAATTCCTACACCGTTCACCTGATTTGGATGTAAATACCCTCAAACTAAAGCTGACAGTCGGCAGTTAAAGCACATCTTGTTCGTTTCATTTCAAATCCAATATGGTGGTGTATAGAGCCAAAAATGTTAGAATTGTGTTGATGTCCCAATATTTATGGACCTGACTGTGTGTGTATGTATATATATATATATATATATATATATATATATACACACACACTATAGATATATATATATATATATATATAGCGCACATAGGGAACGCTGTGAGAACAAAACACCTAAAACATGTTTTTCTCCAATTGCACCCCAATTAGAATTTTATTATTAAATAATAATATTAAATGGTGCCATTAGAAATTACAACGTGTCCCGCGAAAGAAAAAGCCCTTATCTGAATATATCAACGGGAAAATTAAAAAGTTATGGTTCCAGGAAAGCAGGGAGTGAAAAACAAAAACACAAAAATAGAAAATGATCTGGTTCTGAAAGGGTTAATATAGTACTGCACAGAATTGCACGGAAGTAATTTGAATGTGTATTCACTATTTACAGTGCAATATGTTTTTACTGTAATGTTTGTGTCTTAAACAAGGCATATTACCTGTTAGGGCTGATCCTGCTGATTAAGACCACACCTTTTATTAGAAGATCCATTGTACGTCTGCTTTCCCTGTACACATGATTACTGTGCGTGCACCGATTCTGGAATAGGCAGCATAGGGGCGGCACTACAGAGCCAGGTGAGAGGAGGCACCTGATACCTAAAGGGCAAATTCACATTACTGTTTATCTTTCAGTTTTTTTGATCCATCAGAAGACCAGAAAAATAAAGAAAAAAATGGAACCTGTAAAAAAAGATCCTGAGCATCAGTTATGCACATTTAGCAACCGTTTGAGTCATTTAGTTGCTGGACTTTTCTTGCCATCTAAAATAACAGATCTCAGACGGAATTGGGTCAAACGCATAAGCATGAATGAATGGTATGCTTTTAATCAGAATCGACCCTACCAGGCAATATGTCTGCTTAAGGGCTCATGCCCATGAACATAAGTGCTCCGTGCCCGCATGAATGGGGTCCGCGAGGGGGGCAGCCGCATGAATGGGGTCCGCGATCCGCATCCGATGGTCCTAACCACAAAAAAGTAGTGCATGCAGAGGCACGGCCAGAAACACCACGGAAGCACTGTAGTGCTTCCGTGCGGTTCTGATCCGTGCTTATGCACCACATCCGTGATGCGGGGTGCACACGGCCGTTGCCCCATGTATTGCGGACCCGCCGTATGCAGGCCACAATATTGTCGTGTGCATGAGCCCTAAGAGGGTTGATTCTGCTGGAAGATGCTCAAGTAATTGATTAAATAATTAAGTGAAAGCTGGACAGTGCTTTGTCTATTTTCCATCATCATGAGCTCTATGAATACATTACTACACCATGAACAACTTCAGGTTGACCACATCAGGAGTCCCCACCCCAGCTCCTACAAATCACTACTGCCACGTACGCTATTTCCCCTGGCTGGCATTGACAATGGGAGACCGATAAAGGTGGTAAGCAACCTGCTGTAACATTTAGCCTCATTTTCTGTAAATAGCCTTGTGTGATTATTGGAACAGTCTCACTGAGTAAACTTTAGAGCAATGTGCTTGAAGAATTGAGCGTTAAGGCCAGCCGGTCTGGTTTACGGTTGGTTTACGACTGGTTTTGAAGGCTGAATATAAATGACTGACTGACTGGTTTTAGTAGGAATTTTATAGCATGACGCATCCAGATACTTGTTCAACATTCTATTTCTGAGCATTTCGGTAAAGAACGGGTAAAACAATAATGAAAGTAAGGGACAACCGGAACACAGCGATCTCTCTTTCTTCTGCAGGATCCTTTCTTCTCATTTCTCATCTGGCGCTCTTCAGTGCTGGAATACAATTAGGCTTTACCAGCAAGCCGCTGCTCATCTGTTACCCCTCCTTCTCTGCCGGTAAAAGATTGTGCGACCTTCCTCATACATTTTAATGCCTAGACCATGATCACATTTTTAATATGAAAAATAGGGCTCAGAATTGTTGAACGAGAGGCATTATGAAAGTTAAACCACAGGCAAGGCCAAGGCATAATCAAGGACACTACATGTAATGAAAATGTCATCACCTTATAACCGTACACATTTCCAGATTGAGGGACAAACTTAGGAAAATATAACATTTCCACATCACAAGAGTCCTGCTCACCAAGGGAATTGGATCATTATTTGCTGCGTTTTTAACAATGTAAGTAGTGTTAATATAATATTGAGCAAATCTGAATGTGTGCGTTACTAGTGGCTGAGCTAATTTTACCATGAAACCAGTAGATTTACCCTTTATTTGAGCTGTATATGTACTTTTGCTAGGACAGTATGTGATACTCTACTACAGGTATATTGAATGAATTCAGACACATCACCACCTTGGTACAAGGGCAGAAGTCATCTAAATCTAAGTATCATCTTGTCAAAATGTCCTGCAATTAAACACAACATAAAAAGGAGGCTTCATATTCACAGGATTCTGACTCAACAGGTGAAGTACTTGAACACACTAGTGCAGAATTATTATACTTAATTTTGTATTATAGTAGTGCCTTTTTTGATACATGGCCTTTGCGTTAGGCTGCATGCACACAACCATGGTCCACAAATCGCAGATCCGCAAAACACGGATCGCATTTACATATAACTGCCTATGCTTGTCCGCAAAGCGCAGACAAGAATAGGACATGCTATATTTTTTTTTGCGGGGGCCACGGAACGGAGCAATGGATGCGGACAGCACACGGAGTGCTGTCCGCATCTTTTGCAGCCCCATTGAAGTGAATGGGTACGCATCCGAGCCGCCCAAAACGGCGGCTCGGATGTGGACCCAAACAACGGCCGTGTGCATGAGGCCTTATATTTATGATCTATTTGCACTACCAGAGATGAATAAGCGCAGCTATCTCCCTCAATCGCATAGCAATGCGACGCACATGCTCTAGTCATACAAGGAGACATAGGACCCCTGTTCTCATGATCCGTGGGGGTCCCTGCATTTGGACCCCTACTAATCAGATACCGAAGACAGTGGCTAAGTTTAAATCTTAAGAAAACACTATTGAACAATAAGAAAACCTATAATAGTATACATGGTCTAAAATATACAGAGTCAAAATTATACTGGGAAAAGTGACTGCAGAGTGAGGCAATAAGAGCTTACCTCAATACCCTTCCTTGCAGCAAAAAGGGTGCAAAGGTTCACATTTGTTTATATGTTAGGTGGGATAAATGGAGACAACTATCTGTAAAATAATTAATGCTACCCGCAACAGTGTAGCTGATTGTTGTAATGTGAAATCAAAGGATTTGAGAATAAATAATCTTACACAGGCTAAGTGAATAAATACACTCACCTAAAGAATTATTAGGAACACCTGTTCTATTTCTCATTAATGCGATTATCTAGTCAACTAATCACATGGCAGTTGCTTCAATGCATGTAGGGTTGTGGTCCTGGTCAAGACAATCTCCTGAACTCCAAACTGAATGTCAGAATGGGAAAGAAAGGTGATTTAAGCAATTTTGAGCGTGGCATGGTTGTTGGTGTCAGACGGGCCGGTCTGAGTATTTTACAATCTGCTCAGTTACTGGGATTTTCACGCACAACCATTTCCAAAATTGGACTGTTGAAGACTGGAAAAATGTTGCCTGGTCTGATGAGTCTCGATTTCTGTTGAGACATTCAAATGGTAGAGTCCGAATTTGGCGTAAACAGAATGAGAACATGTATCCATCATGCCTTGTTACCACTGTGCAGGCTGGTGGTGATGGTGTAATGGTGTGGGGGATGTTTTCTGGGCTTAATTGGCCATTGTTTAAATGCCACGGGCTACCTGAGCATTGTTTCTGACCATGTCCATCCCTTCATGATTACCATGTACCCATCCTCTGATGGCTACTTCCAGCAGGATAATGCACCATGTCACAAAGCTCGAATAATTTCAAATTGGTTTCTTGAACATGACAATGAGTTCACTGTACTAAAATGGCCCCCACAGTCACCAGATCTCAACCCAATAGAGCATCTTTGGGATGTGGTGGAACGGGAGCTTCGTGCCCTGGATGTGCATCCCTCAAATCTCTATCAACTGCAAGATGCTATCCTATCAATATGGGCCAACATTTCTAAAGAATGCTATCAGCACCTTGTTGAATCAATGCCACGTAGAATTAAGGCCGTTCTGAAGGCAAAAGGGGGTCCAACACCGTATTAGTATGGTGTTCCTAATAATTCTTTAGGTGCGTGTATATTTACCATATATATATATATATATATATATATATTACTGATAATAAAAACTTCCAGCCTCCAAGTCGTAGCACATGGCTAACACCGCATGGTGATACGATAAATAGTGTTTTAAATCAATGCATCCTACCTGGATGATTTTCCTCAAGGGAGAGCCAATTAACTGTCTGTGTATACCAGGTTTACACCCGTCAGCCCCCCTCCAGTGTGCAGCATGCATGTCTTTGAGGTAAGCACTCAGAAATTTCTCAGCACAGTGGGGATTGGGGGGTTTGTGTATGTTATCAACTCACTACATTACAAGGAATATTATTGCACAAAATATAAAAAGGAACAAAATTAAAGGGGACAGAACCAATCAGTACTGAATTATGGATGTATAAAATGCCCTTAAAACACACTGATGTAGTCACATGATCATGTCATCCATTGTTCCCCCACTCATGCGTTTTGATACCTGATTGGTGTCTTACGAATCAGGACATAAATGGTTTGTTCCAGCCCTAAAGAGCACATTTAACATACAAAACAGTGTCACCATTTACAACACTTTTTGTTAGGCAAAACATTATTGGCCAGATTTATCATTAGCTTAAGTACAAAATAATGGAATGAAAAAGTTGCTAAAACTGCGCAAAAATGTAAGACTTTTATTGGCTCTGCGCTATGCTTGCCATTTTTCTGAAAGTGGCTGTGTTTTCTTATGTAAATAAATCTCTAGACAGAGTCACAATAGTGACTATTGACAATTTAAAAAAAAGTTGCCAAAAATTGCGCAATTTCACTCCAGTGAAGACCATGCTTATCTTATGTGACTTTTTAATAGAACATGCGACTTTTTCGTAAAGACGTGCGACTTTTGTAAAGCCGCTTACTGAAGGATAAACTGCTACCGTCAAACCACATTTATCACAGTATTAAAGGATCATTAATAAATCTGACTTAGCCAAAAGTGACTTTGGACATATGTAAAAGTGGGGTAAGATGTAAGTATAATGGTAAATCTGGCCCTGAGTATATGTAATCATGATGGTCATATGATGCTCAAGTCTCACTATCTCGTGACTGTTCTATTTCACTTATAGTTATACATATTATATAACAACGAGCTTTGGGTGAGCCAGTATCATTGCAGTTGATTTATAGTGACTGAGGGTATACAACTTCTGGCGCCCGGCTATGTGGCTCACCATAGGGGCCCTCAGTTACAGCTAAATTCACTGCTGATGCCTGACAATATTGCAGACACATTCCAATCCCCGAACTGTTCCACTATGGTTTGTATAATACCAATAATTCAAATTTTGAACATTTTTTATATTTATCACCTCAGTTTTTATTTGGCAGTGTCTTCTGACCTCCACTGTAAACTGAATGTGACTCCCAGGGTACAAAAGGTTGGCGACCTCTGTAGTGTTGTATCTAGTACATAGTGATACAGAAACAGCCAGAAAAGTGGGCAAAGTCTGTACACATTACAAAAAATCACATTAGCAAGGGAAGAAAAATCACATTAGCAAGGGAAGAACAGAACACTACCTGGTGCCCTTCTGTTCATCATTTCAGTTGGAGATCCACTTATTTCTGACCTCCTCTTCTGCCATCCAGGATGGCTACACCACTTCTCAGATTGCCTGATACATGCTGTGACTTTAGTAGCCCAAGACACTTCTCACTGCTCTTGGAATAATAAGTAATACTCATGTGAATAAGGCTGGCCAATTCAAGAGCATGGCTGGACTACCGATGCACAGTATGCACCAGGTAGTCTCAGAAGCAGCATAGCCTTCTTGGATGACAGAAGAGGAGCCTAAGAATTAGCTGATCTACAATTAAAAAGATGAAAAAGAGGTCACTGCTTCTGTCCATTCCCCAGTTAATATTTTCTCTGGAAACATTTTACATTTTTGTTTTTTATTCCCTGCCTTCCAAAAGCCATACATTTTTTTTCTGTTCATATAGCCATTTAAGGGCTTATTTTTGTGGGACAAGTTGTAATTTGTAATGGCACCATACAATGCATTGGGAAGCTAGAAAAAATTATTAAAGGTGTTTTCCGAGACTTAAATACTTACGATCTATCCTCTGAATAGGTCATCAGTATCTGATTCTGGGGGTCTGAAACCCAGGACCCCCGCTGATCAGTTGTTTGGAAGGCATCAGTGCTCACAGTAGCATCGCTGTCTTCTCTCAGCTTTCCTTAGACCGAGGGATAACACGTTTATCGGTCACATGGCCTAGGCACAGCTCAGCCCCATTGAAGCAAATGGGGCTGAGCGGCTACAAGCCACTATAGAATGTACGGCGCTGTGCTTGGTGAGCAGGGAGAAGGCAGCGTCAGGAAAAAAAGACATGTTATCTTTATGTAGTGGGTCAGTACGATTATAGCAATGCCAAATGTATATGGTTTTTGTTATGTTTTAAAAAACCATAGAGGGAGACAAGGGACGAAAATAAAATATGAACTTCAATGCGTATGATAAAATACAAGCCCAGGAATGCCTGAATACCCAGGTAGCAACATCAACCTGAGACCCTAACACACACACGTTTTTCCCTGTGGCTTTTACTGGAGGTATTGAGGCGGGAGAAGTGTGAAAATATCATGCACTGTAAAGTAATTAATACCTAAGCTTTAAACTTATTTCACCAGCTTCGGTGCATGATACCTTCATATATTTTTACACCTCTTCCAGGGGTACTAGCACCTTAGTATCCCCAGAAGAAGCCATGGAGCGAAATGTGAGTAAGGTAATTAATTGGAAGCTGCTACCTGGGGCTCATATCGCGTCCTACATTAGTACTCAGTCAATTATTGTAAGATTTTTTTACTATTCAGGAAATTACTGTAAGATCATTGTTGGGAAGTTAAATATAGGTATACACTCAGGGGCGTAGCTAAAAGGTCATGGGCCCTAGTTCCCTGGGCCCCCTTCCCCCAGTGCTTTGTGGCCGGGGGCAGAGAAGCACATAGCCTTCCTGCTGCCTGAGGGAAAAATTAAAACGGCAACCCCCTCCCATGCCAAATTCTTGACCTAACCCCTTTTCTCCAGCCAGAGGTGTAACTTGACCAGCATGCACTTTCTATAATACCGGTGTCTTCTTATGTGGCACAAGGGTCTTTGGAGCCCCCTCAGGCTCCTGGGCCCGGTAGCGACTGCTACCTCTGCACCCCCTATAGCTACGCCCCTGTATACACTACATGAATAAATTGTAACACATGCGCTACCGCTATGTTAATCTCACACTCCCCAGAACTAGAATCAGGGGAGCCGCTCTGACTCAATTAAACATATGTGTAAATGATACTATATTTTAAAATAACGGCACTGGTTAGGAGATTGGTAAAGAACGTAGATAGAATACACTGGCTACATAGGTAAAAGTTGTTGCTATTAGAGCAATAATTCTACCTGCCCAGAAGATAGAGGGTAAGCGGGATTGTTCTTCAGACCTTCTCCGCTGGATTGGTAAAGTTCTTCCTGGAGCGCCTCTGGCTCAACTTACTATGCGCGCACCGCTCCGGCCGGTAGCTGACGTGTGCATGAAGGAGCTAGCAGGTGAGAGGTTTGGGAATGTCGTGTGACGTCACAGCAGTCCTACGGATGCTTCCATGGAGCAAAGTTCCTCCAACGTGTTTCAGAACCGGCTCCTTCACACGCGCATCAGCTACCGGCCGGAATAGCGCGATCATAGTAAGCTATACACTACAGTTCAGAAAGGTACTTACTTTAATATTCTGACACACGGTATTATTATACCTAATTAAATTGTGCTAGACGTTTCACTTGGAAATTGATAAATTAGCTATATATTTTAGTTATTAGGCAAAAATGACCAAATACTGCAGAAAGGATGTCACACTTTCTGCTCAGGTTTGAGATGTTTGGCAGCTGTTCATAACTGGAATTAATGGATCCCTCAGTCACATATTTTCACATATGTACATCAACCACCTGTTGGAAATAGGATTGCCTGATTCCTTGATGGATGAAATATCTAGGACTAAGTGGCAGAAGCAGCACCATCACATACAAAACCCAAAAAGTAGACAGAAAAAGAATGCTCCTCAGAGTTTGCCAAATTGCTCAGCAACAGATATCCATCAATATCCCCTGTTGGACACTGACAGAGAAACAAGCTGTTGAGAGAAAAGATATTAAACAGGGAACAGCTTCTTACGGTTCTTGCTAAATAAATGAACTCCGAGAATTTTGTTATGAAGCATTAGATCAATCACATTTCGCTCATCCCTATTGAAACATGTGTCATTGGTAGAGAGACCATAAACCGAGATCTTGAATTATCACTGGAATTAAGGGTCCCCTGAAACTCAGCTTGGTTGCAGCAGTGACAAGTTCCCCAGCGGCACGTGACCTAGTGACGTCACTCTTGGGGGACACGTCACAGCTGTAGTCAGTCATTGGCTGCAGCGGCACACGTGATCCCTGTCAATTCTGGAAATTAAAGGGTTTGTCCATCAATAGCTGATCAGCGTGGGTCCAACACCCCATACCACCTCTGATCAGCTGTTCGGTGTAGCTCCGATGCCAGAAGTTGACTTCAATGGGAACAGCACTGTAGTAGTAAGCTCCCTCCACTACAAGGTTGACAGTGCTGTGTACCTCTGACAACAACTGCTGGCAGCGGAGCTACACTGAACAGTTGGTCGGCAGGGTTGCAGGTTGTCAAACCCTCCTCCGATCAACTAGCGATTGCCTATCCTAAAGATAGCTCATTATTTACTAAAATGTTGGACGAGCCTTTAACAAGCAAGGAACTAGAGCACAGCAGATGGAAAGAGCCAGAAAAGAGCAACAGGGACTAGGTTATCATGCTTTCTTATACAGTTCTGTCAGCACAGGGACTACCCAAAAGTATTTCAATGGTGGATAACCCCTTTAAATGAGACATACTGTATGATGAAGGCTTTAAACTTTTTTGGATCTAAAATAAACTGCATACAATAACAGCACTAAAAAATAAAAGTGTGAACAGGGTCTAAAAGATCCTGTCTGATCATTGATGTTACCACTAACAAACTGCCTTTTATCTAGCAGTATTTATGATATTGTCTTAAAGAACTCATGACTACACACATATACATGATAAATAATCATGAAGCTGATGCTTAATAATTTCTTTTCTGTAAATAATACATCAGTAGCTATAATATGGAATGTATTCTCACATTCAGTAGCACATGTCTGTCTCTTCCTGACGTGTAAAATACTGTAGCAAGAAGATTAGTGAATAGGGTATAGATGTATAGAAAGTGAATGATCCTTCACATGTTCATTGAAAATATGATTCAAGGTTAAACACTGTAAAACTATTTTGGTGTAGTTTTCTTATGTGTTTTTTTTTGGTACCCCTAAAAAAGAATAAAAGTATAAGGAAAATACCTGACTCTAAGGCCTCATGCACACAAACTTATTTTTATTCCGTGTCTGTTCCGTTTTGTTGCGGAGCGTATACTGAACCTCATTTCAATGGGTCCGCAAATATAACGGAAGGTACTCCGTGTGCATTCCGTTTCTGTATGTCCGTATTTCTGTTTCGCAAAAAACAGAACATGTCCCATTATTGTCCGCATTATGGACAAGGATAGGACTGTTCTATTAGGGGCCAGCTGTTCCGTTCCGCAAAATACATAATGAACACTGATGTCATTGTATATTTTGCGGATCGCAAAATACATACGGTCGTGTGCATGAGGCCTAATACTTGTTTTTCTGTCAGTTGGAGGTCTGACTGTTGTCACTCCCCTGAACATTGGTAAGAATGGGTCTAACCAAATCCCAGTTTCCCTGCTGAGAATGAGCTAAGTTTAGACATATATTAAACAAATTGGGGTAAGTTGGAGGTTTGACTCCTGTCACCCCAACCCTTGCAAGACTAACCAAATCCCAGTTCTCAGCTTGAGACAAGCACATACCGTCACTAATCACAGAGATGGATTTAAAAGTCAGAATCGGCCACAATTCCTTAAGGCCCCTTTACATGGGTTGACACAGCAGGCAATCACTAATTGCCTGCTCACCAGAGGAAGTGAGAGCTGCATTTATATGCAGCAATCATTACTTCTCTATGGGGACATAAGATCACTACTGTGTTCACTAGCGCCCATGGAGAACCATTGTTTCTGGGCAGCAGATTCCTGTTTACACAAGCTCGAACTGCTGCCCAGAAACAATGATTTAGGCAACTATGTTTCACCCTATGAATGAGTGTTTGCTCATTCATGGGGTAGTCAGTGGCACCTTTACACAGGGCAATTATCAGTAATGAGCATTCCTAGGAACAGTCCACCCTAATAGTTCCCCTTAACAATGGGGCCATAACAATATCTATTTTACAGAATTTAATTATATTACTACATGAACACTGATTTATTCAGACTCATGTAGTCAAATTCTGTCCAATTCCCGGCACCCTCATATATATATATATATATATATATATATACAGTATATTGGCCCCTCTTGTGCCTCCAGTATATATTGGCCCCTTTTGTGACCCATTGATTTCAGTAGGGTTTTTTGGATAAGTCCTATTTTTAAGGTGCTATTCACTGGCCATTAAAAAAACGACCACATGAATAGGCCCATAAACTGCTATAGTTTTGGTCTTGTAAACACTCAGAATATATGGAGAGAGAAATAAAGAAATAGTCTCTGCATCCCATTTGCAAAGTAGTATCCAGCATAATCAGAAACCTGCTGAGGATCTAAAAGGACACCAAAGGGAATTTCAATTTTCCTACAGCATTGACTGTAATTATCAGTAATTGTTTAATATTATTTCAGAAGATCCCAGGAGCTCTCCTGACATATCTGTTTTAACAAATAATTGCATTCCCCATGAGATAATTCTATAACATCTTTTCTCAGTACTCTACTTCTTGTGAATTCTCCTAGAAATGTATTCACAAGTTGGAATAAAAGGGGTTATTGCCAGGAAAAGTATTATTATACTGTGAATAAAGCATAAATAAGATATTATTACAGTAGACATGCAATACAAATATTGCTTGTTTTTATGACATTTTCCTCTCTGGTAGCGCCCCCTGCTGTTCATCCTTCTGGTCCACCTTTTCCTACATTCACTGGTCAGCTAACATAGCTTCACTGCTCCCTTCCCATCCCCAAAAGGTTGCAGTAGTGATCTCATTGTGGTCCAGGTAACTTTTATTCATTCATCCCTACTTGTCAATTCATTGAAGTATATCTCTCTCTCTAAACAGTGGAGAAGAAAGTTTTGGGGACATTATATACCATATGTATCTCTGGGGCTATATGTGAGGGACTATTTTCTATGTGTGTGTGTGTGTGGGGGGGGGGGGACCAAGTGACCAAGCACATTTTTTTTAAATTGCATTCCAAGAGCAAGAACTTTTTTGTTTTTTCATAAATGTACTTGTATGAGGTCTTATTTTTTGCAGGACAAGTTATAGTTTTTAATGCACAATTTTAAGTACATGTAATGATTGATTAAAGCCAGCCGTTTAGCTAAAACCCCGTTTGTTTACGTCAGTAAAAACACGTATGGATGGTCACTAAGGGGTTAAGATAAATTAGTAAAAAGTGATTTTAAATTCATAGGATAATCATTTTACTATTTGGGGGAGTTTCCATACAGAGACTGACGTTTTCCACATTATTAGGCCTTATTCACACGTCAGTGTTTTGGTCAGTGATTTACATCAGTGACTGTGAGCCAAAACCAGGTGCAGGTCTAAACACAGAACAGGAGCAGGACTTTCCATCACTGTGTAGCCTCCACTCCTGGTTTCCTGACAATTACTGATGGAAATCTCTAGTCAAACATTGACTGTGTGAATAAGGCCTTAGACTGTGTATGGACGGGCTCCTTCGATAATGGGAATGGTAAAGCCAAGATGTCCATTTATTCATAAATGACTAAGAGGAATAGCTTTAGAAAGGAACAACTGAGAGTTTTAAGAAAATATGCTCTAGAATTGTTAATTTATAGAGAATACAACTAATTACTAAAACAGACATCAGGAGAGGCGACAGGTCCTCGTTACGCATGAATAAAAATGAATAAGGTCTCTTGCACACGGCTGTTGTGAGGCCGTTCCATGCATTGGAAACTGCAATCCACGTGCCGCATCCGTGCGGCAGCCGCAACAGATCCAGACCCATTCAACTTGAATGGGTTTGTGACCCATCCACACCGTAAAAAAATAGAACAAGTTCTATATTTTGTGGTGCGACGGCACAGACAGAAACACCACTGAAGCACTATGTAGTGCTTTCATGGGGTTCCATGCCTCCGTTCCACACAGCAGCTCTGGATTACGGACCCATTCAAGGTAATGGGTCAGCATCCGTGATGCGGGGAGCACAGGCCTAAGCATGTATCTTTAACATGGAAGAAGAAGGTGGTCTGTTCTAATTACGAGTATGATATCAGGTTGGACATATTTGGCAATCTTGGAGCTAGGTTTATTACAAAAGTAAAATTGTATGACTCCTAGAGTCTCAATACAATAGCAGATAACAGGTTAAAAATATCAGCCTCAGCCAAGTCCCTTTAATGTTCTCCGGAGACTGTTTAAGAGGTTTCAGATCAATTCCTCATAATGAGCCGTGTGCAGGAATCATGAAATTCATGAGCAGCTGACCCACCGTTCAGGTCTCCTCGTTACATCTCGCTGTCTCCCAGGCAGATCAGACAGGCAAGCTTGTAACCTTTTCCCTTTTGTCGTCTATTTCCCTTCCTTGTCATTTCATTTTCGCAGCGCTAGCAGTGTGTGAGAGGAAGATGATCAGAGGCGCCAGTGGAGAAAAAAAGGGACTGATTTGGTATTTAAAGGTGTGGTTCCACTTAGCGTCTTACCTAGGCTTTGGAATGAAGTGAAAGAACTTTACAAATAAAGTCTTCTGCACCTTTTTAAATTGAGGTTAGCATTATGCAAGGTTGCAAAATAGTCATTATACTATATCCCTGGAAGAATTCCTGCAGCGTATACATTATTGTTCAGTTCAGCAGCCAGTGAAATACTTAAATATCAAACCCGAAAAGTTGAAATCCACCATCACTTTCTCTTTCCCTATATTTCTATAACTTTCATTTGTGTAACTTCAGATGACTACATTAATCTTAATAGAAACCTTGACCTTGAAATATTATGCCATGTGCTTAAAGGCTATGTACACCTTTGGAGGCAATTTTTGTTTGATTGCATTTCACTCATTTTTGGTTAAAAATCATATTTTTAGTTGGCCTTTATTAAAAGGGTTTTTCTAGCTGTGTGACTGGTACTCTTACTTTGTTCTTGTCATCTTATACTTCTTATCTCAAAACTACTAGGAGGTCATAAACATGTATTTAAGTCACATTCTTATCAGTAAGATAAGGATTCAGCTAGATTAGAGCATCTCAGCTCTGTACACAAAAAAAGGATTCCATATTTTTAATAGTGTTGAGCGCGAATATTCCAATTGCGATTTTTTTTCTCGAATATCGCAACTTCGAGATTTTGTGAATATTTAGAATATTGTTCTATATATTCGCGAAATCGAATATTCTTTTTTTTTTTTTTTTTTTATCGTTATATTTTTTTCTTTCCCACTTTCCTAAAGTTGTTCTTACCTGTCCTTTGGATTCCTGGCTTCCTGGCTGCTCCAGTCAGTGCCCGTTGCCGCTTCTGCCGACTTCCGTGCTCATGGAGCGTCCCTATCACCATGGGAACGTCTCCATATACTAGAATGTACTGTCGGATTTGAGAATTACGTTGAAATCGCAATCCGATTAATTCAGTTATAATAATCGAATTGCGATTTCAAACTTTTACGTATATTCTTAATATTGCTCTAACTTCGTCTTTTAGAATATTCGTAATATTCTAAAAGACGAAGTTAGAGCCATATTACGAATATTCTAAAAGACGAAGTTAGAGCAATTTTACGAATATTCTAAAAGACGAAGTTAGAGCAATATTAAGAATATTCGTAAAATACACATATAGATTGTAATTTAGCTAATATACTGCTATAGTAATTTTTTTAATAGTGTACATATTTTACAAAACTTAAGTTCAGAAGAGGCAAAAAAATTAGAGAAAAAAAGGATTATAGCACTATATTAGCTAAATTACAATCTATATGTGTATTTTACGAAATTTCGTAATATTGCTCTAACTTCGTCTTTTAGAATATTAAGAATATTCTAAAAGACGAAGTTAGAGCAATATTACGAAATTTCGTAAAATACACATAGATTGTAATTTAGCTAATATGCTGCTATAGTAATTTTTTTAATAGTGTACATATTTTACAAAACTTAAGTTCAGAAGAGGCAAAAAAATTAGAGAAAAAAAAAGGATTTTATAGCACTATATTAGCTAAATTACAATCTATATGTGTATTTTACGAAATTTCGTAATATTGCTCTAACTTCGTCTTTTAGAATATTCGTAATATTCTAAAAGACGAAGTTAGAGCAATATTACGAAAATTCGTAAAATACACATATTAGCCTAGCCATAGTCAATTAGTCATAGGAACGTTGCCTTATACTATCAAAAGAAAAAAATCGCAATACGCGATTAATTAAATCGCATATTATTAGTGATAATTGGAATAATTGCGAATATTCGAATTCGACGAATATAACACGAATATTCAATCGAATATTCGTGAAATATCGCGAAATTGAATATGGCACCTCCTGCTCATCACTAATTTTTAATAAAGACCAAATGAAAAAAAATATGTTTAGCTCAAAATAAGTACAATGCAATATTAAAAAAAGGCGTACATAGCCACTAAAGGGAACCTGTCACCATGATTGTGCACTGTTACCTGCAGTAATACAACAATAGTACTGCACATAATGGGGCACATTTACCAAGACCAGATTTTTACTCCGGCCTTTGTTTAACCCATGTGCTGCCATAAGATTCTTCTAATTTCATTACATGGGGAACTTTTATCAATAATGGCATAATTTGACCCCAAAAAATGCTAACATTACAAATCAAAAGTGATTTGTTTCGCCCCATATATCAAAAGGCGCATGCTACTTTTAAAATGTGACTTTTTAAAATATAAACTTGATTATCCACCTATTTCTCTCGATTTGCGACATTTTAATGTCAATAGAGCTAAAATATGACTTTTTTAAACAGAAATGCTCCATTTCAGCCAAACCTGCCAAACCACACTTGCGACTTTTGAAGAATATTTGCGACATTTCCAGTGGTAAATTGCAATTTTTGTCTCAGACTTGGAGGTTTTTGTTATCTTCTTTTCTTTGTTGAATGTCAATTTACTGCCAAATCATGTTGTTTAGCTCATTTCTATTAGATAAAAATAAATGCATCCTGTTTTAATATTAACCTATCACTTGTTCCCAAGATGAGTTGGTTTTTCTTTTCATAAGGCTACATGCACACGACCATATGTGTTTTGCGGTCTAAAAATTGCGGATCCGCAAAAAAAAAACATGATGACGTTCCGTATGGCATCCATTTTAATTTTTTTTGCAGATCCATTGTAATAATGCCTATCCTTATTCCGCAAACTAGAAAAAAAATAGAAGGTGTAATATGCGCAACTTTGATAGTCCCACCAACTTTAACATTTATAACTTATTTCTGGCATCATGCATTCTTTGTGGTAAAAATTCTGGAGAAAACAATTGATATTTTTGGTGCAAATGAAAACACCAATCTTTTTGGCTCATTTTACGCCATAATTCTGACGCAGTATATGCCCCCCTATGTGTACTGAAAATAAATCCTCTGTAAAAATAATGTGAGGAATATGTAGACTACAGTACAGTGCTCTAGCACCTGTATGAAAGACCTGTGCATTATGGCCATGGGAATAATTCCTTAGCCATTAGCTTAGGAGCGGGGCAAGATAAATATAGCATTATAGATTTTAACAGATATGTATACAGGAAATGGTTGAAGACTTTATTAATTTCCTTTTTAAATGAAACTTTTCAAATACTGGAGCAACCTAATTACGTGATCATGCTACATGTACGCTTTATGTCAAATCAGTTTGTGGATGTTGTGAATATCATACACTTAAAGGCTGGAGAATCCATACGTATTACATGAGTACACATTTTTGCTGTCTGTGGTTTGATTGAACATCAGACTAACCCTTTGGGGGCATAATCTATATTTAAATCTTATACATTAAATAGCCTCATCACACACTCTCTGTGAAATAATTCAGTGTCAAGAATGGGATAGTTTATTAAATATGGATGCTACTAGCAATTTTTCTAAGGCAGCCAATATAAATATAAATCTTTCCTGGGGAGTTATGTGTTAATTTTCATATTTCTCATCCTACTGCCTCTGAAAAACACAAACTGCATTTATCATGGTGTACATTCAGGGGCGTCCTAAAGCAAAGTACCTCTTAACAAATGAATGATGAATTATTAGTATGCTATGTAGCTTAATTAAAACACAATTGATTCCTCCCATTGTTCAAGAAGCATCTTCTCAGTCCTTGAAATGATATATGAACATGTATAGCAAATCAACATATGTAGATGACATGAACATAGAAGGTATGTTTGGGCTTTCTACTAATTTCAATACTCCTATTGCTTGTGTGGGTATAACACACCTGCTGATCACGGGTTTGATGAGGTTGGAGCGCATACCAAGCACAGTGCCTTGTATTGTATAGTGGCTGTGCTTGGTATTGCAAACCAGGCCAAATCAATAAAATGGGACTTATCCGCACATAGGCCATGTAACCAATGAATGTGAGAGCTCCTGCTGCTGGCTCTTCCAATAGCTGATCGACAGAACTGGGAGTCTGACCCCCACCAATCAGAAATTGGTGACAGGTCATCAATATTTTACTCCAAGAAAACCCCTTTAAATAAAAATACTTATTACAGATTCAGTTGGTTCTTTTATATTCAAGATTTTTTCTGTATAGGATATTCTACCCCCCCCCCCCCCCCTCCATTAAGGGTCCAGAAGGAGCTCTTTCTGAAATAGGTAGGGAATAATAAAGCATACTGTACTGCAGAGAGGTAAAACTAGATGTCCAGTAAGTTATACAGTGTCTGCTGATGGGTCCTTGCCCCATTGTGATGTTCTTCTTCACAAGCTTTTTTTACCAGAGATATGCCCACATTGGTTGTCTGGATCTTTCAGCTAAATGAATGTGTTGCAGATCGGCACTGTGGCATTGTGACCTGTGGTCTTTAGTGTTATAAAGACCCAGAAAAGACCACTGTAAGACCTGAGGTCATTGCAACTTGACAGATCACTGTACTGTTGTTAGAAGTGTTATTGCTAGAAGTAGTATTATTTTTTAATAGTACTTATTGCAAAGACAATCCAGAATTTTCTGTATGACATACACTTGGGCTGTCATAAGTTAAACAACATAGCAATGCACTGAAAACAGCTTTTACAATCTTTATTTCAAGGGGAAAACTATATGTACATCAAAGAAACCTAGATTATGCATTTAACAAAATTGTACACACTGCTAATGCCAAAGCATATGGAAATTGCTCCTGAGCGTAAAAAGGTTTTTCAGCATGGCCATTTTTTGGGGAAACGATCAAGAGTGGTTAATAAAATAAAAGAATTGATACTCCCCTTCCAGACCCTGTTCTGACCCTTGCCAAATCCACGCTGGTCTCCCCTTCCTGGTCTCACCTCCACACTCAGGAAATGCCAGAAACCGCTCAGCTGGGTCAATAATTCTTTCATTTTTAAAACCACTTGGAGACATTTCCCTAGAAAATTTGCCCACTGGACAATACTTTAAGACTGTAGCAGTCGCAAATAATTGACTAATCATAAGGTACATCTTAAAATTAAAAACATTGTTTGAAAAACTGATTAATAATAACATATTTTTTGTTTCTAGGTACTTTGTTTAGAAGCCCACATGGCAAAAACACTAGGATACTTGGATATGGGGTCAACAGGAATGGTAAAGAATGGACCATATGGTACAAACAAACCTCACTCTCTCCATCCCTCAAGGGTATTCACCACTGACCCATTTAAAGCGGCAAAAAATCCAATGCAATCCCCTATTAATCCGTGGGAGTGGAGCAAGAATCAAACACTATTTGCTGGGGGCATTGGCCAAAGAGCTAAACGCAAGCCCTCTTTGAAAACTGGGAGAACCAAGAAGATATTTGGATGGGGAGATTTCTACTTTAACATAAAAACTGTGAAATTCAGCTTGTTGGTCACTGGTAAGATTGTTGATCACATTAATGGGACATTTAGTGTCTACTTTCGGCACAATTCATCTAGTCTTGGTAATGTGTCTGTCAGTATTGTCCCACCTACAAAGGTGGTAGAGTTTGACCTCCTTCAGCAATCTACCTTGGACACGAGAGAAACCAAGACTTTCAACTGTAGAGTGGAATATGAGAACACCAACAAAGCCTTGAAGAACAAACCCTGCCTCTATGATCCAGCTAAAAACTGCTATATGGAGCACACACAGAGTCATGCTGCATGGCTTTGTGCAAAACCATTCAAGGTTATCTGCATTTTCATCTCATTCTACAGTATTGACTACAAGCTGGTGCAGAAGGTGTGTCCAGATTATAACTTCCAGAATGAAAACCCTTACTTTGGGTGATGGATGCACTGACTGTAAGGTCAACATGCAGGTTTATATGGGAGGGATAATGAGAAATGTAATTCTTGAGGGCCTTTGTAATTGTCTTGAGGGACTGTGGAACATTTGAGGGTCTGTCTACAATATGGAAACAGGATAATCCAGTTTGACTACAGATACAACTTTGAGATTTGTTCTGTGCAGAATGAGACTGGGATAACAAAATGTGCATGATATTGACTTTGATAATCTAAGGACTGTCTGACCTGCTCAGTAATAAACTGGAACGTCAAGGCCATCCTATGCTATCAACTAAGATTATCACTTTCCAAGTGCTCTCATTTTTCATTACCTCAGTCAGTATTAAAACCTGCTGTCAATTATTTTATTTCCCCTTATAAGAAAAGTGGCCCTATGGGAATGTGACATTGTATAAAACAGAACATGACATGAGAATGTGTCATAAAGAACGCAGTATACAAGTTGATTATATTCTGCAGATAATAAACTTTTTTGCAGTAGTTAAATCTAATTTATTTATGCACTTTTCTTTTTGATATCTACAAGATCAATTTCATGCATGATGCTGTGTCATAATATGACCAAGTATAACAGGTATCAGGTGCTCATAAAATACAGAATATAGTATTTTTAAGGAGTTGACTCTTAAGTAATTCATTCAAGTAAACATTAAGAAAATGACACACTTTTTGGAAAACCGCCATGTCTCGTCCCTGTACACATTAATAAGCACACAATGGCCGAGCACAGAGCTCGGCTATCTTCAGAACTTCCATAGAAATGAATGGAGTGGCCAAGTTTATTTCAGCAGGGCTGCACAAGGTTTGGGGCCCTGGTTCTCATGACTGGTGGGGGTCCCAGTGGTTCTGTGCCATTTTCCTTATTGACGAAACCACACCCCCTACCTCGGCCAGCATCCTGTCACATCTGGACTGTGGTTTTGTTCATAATAAATCTGCAAATGCAGGGGCATCACCAAATATATAATTCCTTCACAGGTTGTATGATTAATCTAGTGCTTCTATAGACTGACTGTCTAAAAGTTTTAGTTGTCTTGCCTTCTTTCTGATTTTTATTGCCAGAAGTTTTGGTGCAAAAAGGTCACATTTTAGGCCACACCTCTTTTCCAGCTAAGTCACTCCCATTTTTAACTACAACATGCCCCCTTTTTGAGCATAGTGAAAAAAGCTGTCTAAAACTTCAAATTGAGCTGCCTTAACCCCTTAGGGACACAGCCTTTTTACACCTTAGGACCAGGCCATTTTTTGCAAATCTGACCAGTGTCACTTTAAGTGCTGATAACTTTAAAACGCTTTGACTTATCCAGGCCGTTCTGAGATTGTTTTTTCGTCACATATTGTACTTCATGACACTGGTAAAATGAAGTAAAAAAAATATTTTTTTTGCACAAAATAATACCTAATTTACCAAAAAATCTCAAAAATTTGCAAATTTCAAAGTTTCAGTTTCTCTACTTCTGTAATACATAGTAATACCCCCAAAAATTGTGATGATTTTACATTCCCCATATGTCTACTTCATGTTTGTAGCATTTTGGGAATTATATTTTATTTTTTGGGGATGTTACAAGGCTTAGAAGTTTAGAAGCAAATTTTGAAAATTTTCAGAAATCTTCAAAATCCCTTTTTATGGACCAGTTCAGGTTTGAAGTCATATTGTGAGGCTTAGATAATAGAAAACTCCCAAAAATGACCCCATCTAAGAAACTACACCCCTCAAGGTATTCAAAACTGATTTTACATACGTCGTTAACCCTTTAGGTGTTGCACAAGAGTTATTGGCAAATGGGGATGAAATTTGAGAATTTCATTTTTTTGTCTATTTTTCCATTTTCACCCATTTTTTCCACTAACAAAGCAAGGGTTAACAGCCAAACAAGACTGTATCTTTATTGCCCTGACTCTGCCGTTTACAGAAACACCCAATATGTGGCCGTAAACTACTGTACGGCCACACAGCGGGGCGTACAGTGAAAGGTGCGCCGTATGGTTTTTGAAAGGCTGATTTTTATGGACTGGTTTATTTACACCATGTCCCATTTGAAGCCCCCTGATGCACCCCTAGAGTAGAAACTCCATAAAAGTGACCCCATCTAAGAAACTACACCCCTCAAGGTATTCAAAACTGATTTTACATACGTCGTTAACCCTTTAGGTGTTGCACAAGAGTTATTGGCAAATGGGGATGAAATTTGAAAATTTATTTTTTTGTCTATTTTTCCATTTTCACCCATTTTTTCCACTAACAAAGCAAGGGTTAACAGCCAAACAAGACTGTATCTTTATTGCCCTGACTCTGCCGTTTACATAAACACCCCATATGTGGCCGTAAACTACTGTACGGCCACACAGCGGGGCGTAGAGTGAAAGGTGCGCCGTTTGGTTTTTGGAAGTCAGATTTTGCTGGACTGTTTTTTTGACACCATGTCCCATTTGAAGCCCCCTGATGCACCCCTAGAGTAGAAACTCCATAAAAGTGACCCCATCTAAGAAACTACACCCCTCAAGGTATTCAAAACTGATTTTACATACATTTTTAACCCTTTAGGTGTTGCACAAGATTTAATGGAAAATAGAGATACAATTTCCAAATTTCACTTTTTTGGCAGATTTTCCATTTTAATATTTTTTTTCCAGTTACAAAGAAAGGGTTAACAGCCAAACAAAACGCATTATTCATGGCCCTAATTCTGTAGTTTACAGAAACACCCCATATGTGGTCGTAAACCACTGTACGGGCACACGGCGGGGCGCAGAAGGAAAGGAATGCCATACGGTTTTTGGAAGGCAGATTTTGCTGGACTGGTTTTTTGACACCATGTCCCATTTGAAGCCCCCCTGATGCACCCCTAGAGTAGAAACTCAAAAAAAGTGACCCCATTTTAGAAACTACGGGATAGGGTGGCAGTTTTGTTGGTACTAGTTTAGGGTACATATGATTTTTGGTTGCTCTATATTACACTTTTTGTGCGGCAAGGTAACAAGAAATACCTTTTTGGCACAGTTTTTTTTTTTGTTATTTACAACATTCATCTGACAGGGTAGATCATGTGGTAATTTTATAGAGCAGGTTGTCACGGACGCGGCGATACATAATATGTATACAATTTTTTTTATTTATGTAAGTTTTACACAATGATTTCATTTTTAAAACAAAAAAAGTTTTAGTGTCTACATAGTCTAAGAGCCATAGTTGTTTCAGTTTTTGGGCGATTATCTTAAGTAGGGTCTCATTTTTTGCGGGATGAGATGACGGTTTGATTGGCACTATTTTGGGGTGCATATGATTTTTTGATCGCTTGCTATTGCACTTTTTGTGATGTAAGATGACCAAAAATTGCTTTTTTTACACCGTTTTTATTTTTATTTTTTTACGGTGGTCACCTGAGGGGTTAGGTCATGTGATATTTTTATAGAGCCGGTCCATACGGACGCGGCAATACCCAATATGTATACTTTTTTTTATTTATGTAAGTTTTACACAATGATTTCATTTTTGAAACAAAAAAAATGATGTTTTAGTGTTTTCATAGTCTAAGAGCCATAGTTTTTTCAGTTTTTGGGCGATTATCTTAAGTAGGGTCTCATTTTTTGCGGGATGAGATGACGGTTTGATTGTTACAATTTTGGCGTACATGCGACTTTTTTGATCACTTTTATTACCTTTTTTTGGGAAGTAAGGTGGGCAAAATTTCTATTTTATCATAGTTTTTAATTTTTTATTTTTATGGCGTTCACCGTTCGGGTAAAGTAACATTACAGTTTTATAGATCAGGTCGTTACGGACGCGGCAATACCAAACATGTGTAGGGAATTTAATTTTTTTCATTTTTAATCAGTGATAAATGTGTTTTTTGATTTTTACTTTTTTTCACTTTTTTTTACTTTTTTTTTTTACCCAGACCCACTTGGTTCTTGAAGATCCAGTGGGTCTGATGTCTATATAATACAGTACTGTACTCTATATAGGGTACTGCACTGTATTTTACTTACACTGAACAGATCTATGCTTTCAGCACAGATCTGTTCAGCACCATGGACAGCAGGACGCCTGAGCAGGCGTCCTGTTGCCATGGGAACCTTCCCCGTCTGCCACAACTTCGCAGACGGGGAAGGGTAAGGACTGGGGTGTCGGGGGGCTGTCTGGGGGCTCTCTCCCTCTCCCATCGGGGGGCTGCAAAGGCACAGCAGCCCCCCGATCGGAGAGGGAGGGAGCTCCCTGCGCTGTTAACCTTTTCCATACAGCGGTCCGTACGGACCGCTGTATGGAAAGGGTTAAACGGCTGACATCGCATCAACGATGTCAGCCGTTTATACCAGGGTGCCAGCAATGTGCTGGCACCCTGGTATACCCACTCTACACCAACGATTACGCAATGGGAGGCGGGCGGGGGATCGCGATCCCGCCTGCCGCACCGCCCGCCTCCCGCACCGCCCGCACCGCCCGCAACCCTCCCCCTGCACCACCCGCCCACATAATATCATTCAGGGGTGCAGGGGGAGGAATAACATATATATTCTGGGCATTGTAAAGTTTCTGATCCCCGCGGTCAGGGACCGCGGGGATCAGAAACGGCAAAAAGCGCATCAAACCGCAGGTCTGAATTGACCTGCGGTTTGTTGCGATCGCCGACATGGGGGGGTCACGGGACCCCCCCGCGCATTTTGCCTAGGTGCCTGCTCAATGATTTGTGCAGGCACCTTGTTCCGATCACTGCCAGCCGGACGGCAGTGATCGAAACAACACATGACGTACCGGTACGTCATGTGTCCTTAAGTACCAGGGCATCATGACGTACCGGTACGTCATGTGTCCTGAAGAGGTTAAGTTGAGGTGCAAACACAATAGTAAATCTGGGCCAATATTTGGCAAGGTCACATATATATGGGGTCATTTATCAAACTGGTGTAAAGTAGAACTGGCTTAGTTGCCCATAGCAACCAATCAGAATCCACCTTTCATTTTTGACAGCTCATTTGGAAAATTAAAGGTGGAATCTGATTGGTTGCTATAAGCAACTAAGCCAGTTTTACTTTACATTAGTTTGATAAATGACCCTAATAGTATTTATTTTCTTATATATTAAAACCTAAATCCATCCAAACATTTACATTTGGCTACAGTTTGACCTCAATCTTGCTTTCCCTTTCTACTGGTACAGTATCTACCTGAAATGAGTGTAATGTGTCTACAGAATGTCTTTCCCTACTTCTCCCCTCCTTTGCAGGCAGGCTCCAAGGTACAAAGCTTCCAGGAGATCCAGATGGACTTACAGAAAATATTTTTGATGTACCCTAGGAATATGCCATAAAGGAATTTTCCAGTTTGCATCAACATCCTTTATTATAATCATTTATAAAGGTAGCTGTGATTTTGTAATGTATTTATTTTTCCTCCCGTTCTGGGCTGTGGCTGTGGTGACCATGTCCATGCAGTTCTTCCTTTATTTCCAGTGATGTTATGTCCATGGGCGGGTCAAGACAGCAACAGTGATAGGGGAGTGTCTATGTAATTAGCTGTGGTAGAGTCAGGAGAAGTGCATCATGGGTTTGGTTGGATAAAGCAACAAGATGTGCTACATACAGGACGGGAACATGGATGGAGAAGATGTACAAGAGGTAAGCACAGTGTCGGACTGGGGTACCTAGGTATTTTGGGGGCCCACCATACGGACACATTCAAATATAATAAATAATCAAACAAGTTTTTTATATGAAGATAAGCTGGTTGAGGTGCTGTACATTGATATACAGTCATGTGAAAAAATTAGGACACCCTTTGAAAGCATGTGGTTTTTTGTAACATTTTTAATAAAAGGTTATTTCATCTCCGTTTCAACAATACAGAGAGATTAAAGTAATCCAACTAAACAAAGAAAACTGAAGAAAAGTCTTTGCAAGATCTTCTGTAAATGTCATTCTACAAAAATGCCTATTCTAACTGAGGAAAAAGATAGGACACCCTTGCCCCTAATAGCGAGTGTTACCTCCTTTGGCTGAAATAACTGCAGTGAGACGGTTCTTGTAGCCATCTACCAGTCTTCGATATCGGTCTGAGGAAATTTTACCCCACTCCTCAATGCAGAACTTTTTCAGCTGTGAGATGTTTGAGGGGTTTCTTGCACGTACAGCCCTTTTCAAGTCACCCCACAGCATCTCAATGGGATTCAAATCTGGACTTTGACTTGGCCATTCCAGGACTCTCCATTTCTTCTTTTTCAGCCAATCTTTGGTTGATTTACTAGTATGTTTTGGGTCATTGTCATGTTGCATGGTCCAGTTCCGCTTCAGCTTTAATTTTCTAACTGATGGTCTCACATGTTCTTCAAGCACCTTCTGATACACAGTAGAATTCATCGTGGATTCTATGATGGTGAGCTGACCAGGTCCTGCTGCAGCAAAGCAGCCCCAAACCATGACACTTCCACCTCCATGCTTCACAGTTGGTATAAGGTTCTTTTCTTGGAATGCTGTGTTTGGTTTACGCCAAACATGTCCTCTGCTGTTGTGTCCAAATAATTCAATTTTGGACTCATCTGTCCAAAGAACATTATTCCAGAAGTCCTGGTCTTTGTCAACTTTATCTCTGGCAAATGTCAGTCTGGCCTCGATGTTTCTCTTGGAAAGCAAAGGTTTCCTCCTTGCACACCTCCCATGCAAGTTAAACTTGTACAGTCTCTTTCTGATTGTAGAGGCATGTACTTCTACATCAACAGTAGCCAGAGCCTGCTGTAGTTCTCGAGATGACACTTTAGGGTTTTTGGAGACCTCTTTTAGCATCTTGCGGTCTGCTCTTGGGGTGAACTTGCTGGGGCGACCAGTCCTGGGCATGTTGGCAGTTGTTTTGAAAGCCCTCCACTTGTAGACTATCTTCCGGACAGTGGAATGGCTGATTTCAAAATCTTTTGAGATCTTTTTAAATCCCTTCCCAGACTCATAGGCTGCTACAATCTTTTTTCTGAAGTCCTCTGACAGCTCTTTTGCTCTCACCATGGTGCTCACTCTCACTTCAACAGTCAGGAGCACACCAAACTAAATGTCTGAGGTTTAAATAGGGCAAGCCTCATTCAACATGCAGAGTAACGATCTACTAATTATGTGCACCTGGTGTGATATACCTGTGTGAGATCTGAGCCAATTTAAGAGGGAATACATGTGAGGGTGTCCTATCTTTTTCCTCAGTTAGAATAGGCATTTTTGTAGAATGACATTTACAGAAGATCTTGAAAAGACTTTTCTTCAGTTTTCTTTGTTTAGTTGGATTACTTTAATCTCTCTGTATTGTTGAAACGGAGATGAAATAACCTTTTATTAAAAATGTTACAAAAAACCACATGCTTTCAAAGGGTGTCCTAATTTTTTCACATGACTGTATGTATGTAGTGTACTAAATCTAATGTGTTATGTGCCACTTGTGCAGGGGGTGGGAGACTAGGGGCCCACCTTGCTCAGGGGCCCACCGGGGGATTCTCCTGTACCCCTGTGGGCCAGTCCGAGCCTGGGTAAGCAACTACTTGAGCAGATCTGTTAAAAAACATAATAAACATCAAAAACTCCATTAATGTCTTCCTTCAAAATATAATTATCAAAATATCATTATAGGCAAGTAAAAATTATTATAACTGTAAATGTTTTATGTTATACAGGTACACAAAGCTATTACCCTTCTTTAAATTTATAAATCAACTCTAAAATGCCATGCATGGGAAAAAAAATTCTGGGCAGATACTAAGTGGCTAAAAATTAAATTACCACATCTCTATACGTTTGTTGGATTTTTAATTCCAAAACCATGTATATTGACAAGTCAGTCCTAAAAAGTAAGGGGGTCATTTAATATTATATATACGCCACTTTTTCACATATATCTGTCACATATTTGTGGCTGAAACTGTGACTTCTTCCACCTCCACGCCAAGTACGCCAGTTCTAAAAACAGGGGCGTGGCATGGGCGGGGAAGAGGATGGGCAGGATGGGCTGTCTCATTTGTCATCTTCTACACCAGTTTTTGGTGTAGAAAATTATCTAAACCTACGGCAGCAAGGGAGCTGGCATAGCTTTATGGCTGTTCGGCGCTGACGATGGATGTACCTAAGTTACGTAGGGGCCGGTGCCTCTACATAACTTAGGCGCATCAAGCGCCAGTGGAGGGGTATTAAGACCAGCGTCTAAAATGCCGGTCTTAATAAATGACCCCATAAATCCATAAACTCTCCAAAACAGTTATTGCGCTGGTGCTGCTCCTGAGGCAGTTTGGTTTTTTGTAGTAAGTATCCTTCTACAAATAAAATGTTAAAATTGGCACTACACAAGGACAGGAGGACTTCTAGACATTTGCCAAACCAAGCTAGAATTAGCAAGTTTAGTAATCTAGATAAGGTGTGGTATACTTTATATAGTAAATATTCTCTCATCATCTTGAAACTCAGGTGTTTGTGCAGCTTCTCAGAGATTGAAACTGATTCCAAGTAACTCAACAAAATCACGTCTTGCATTTTTGTTGCTTCAGAGGATCCAAGTAGTGAGCAAAAAAAATTGTTGCCAGCCTCAGTGTTATATAACACATGAATAAAATACACTAGATATAAAACTTACAAAATTATCAGCAAACCCACCAGACAGAAGAATTGAGCTCCAAGTTATTCTACTAGGAGTGTTTTAAACACTGAAGGGAACTGGATGGTGGAAGCCCCTGATCAATTGCCCCTTTTGCTCAACCTATAATTCAGCTATTATTTTGAATCACATTAACTCCTTGAGGACCCTGGGATTTTCCTTTTTTGTGTTTTCGTTTTTCACTTTCCACCTTCCCATAGTCCTAACTTTTTAATTATTTACATTCACATGGCCTTATGAGGGCTTATTTTTTTGCGGGACAAGTTGTACTTTCTAATGGCACCATTTACGGTTGCATACCATGTAGTAGGAAGCAGAATTTTTTTTCCAAATGGGGTAAAATTGGAACACAATTCTAATAAAGGTTTTTATTGAATTTTTTTACACTGTACACTATGCAATAAAATTGACCTGTTATCTTCATTCTCCAGGTCAGTACGGTACAACGATACCCCACTTGTATAATTTTTCTTGCGTTTTAATACTGAAAAAAAAAATTAAAACCTTTGAAGTTTTTATAACCATATTCTGACCCCTATAACTTTTTTGTAGTTATGTGTACGGAACTGTGTGATGGCTCATTTTTTGCAGGATGATCTGTTCTTTTCAGTGATACCAATTTAAGGTGTGTTCAACTTTTTGATGACTTTTTATCAAAAAATTATTGGGTAGTTAACCACCTCCGGACCGCCTAACGCAGATTCGCGTTCCGGAGGTGGCAGGCTGGCGCACAGTCACGCATATATGCGTCATCTCGCGAGACGCGAGATTTCCTGTGAACGCGCGCACACAGGCGCGCGCGCTCACAGGAACGGAAGGTAAGCGAGTGGATCTCCAGCATGCCAGCGGCGATCGTTCGCTGGCAGGCTGGAGATCCGAATTTTTTAACCCCTAACAGGTATATTAGACGCTGTTTTCATAACAGCGTCTAATATACCTCCTACCTGGTCCTCTGGTGGTCCCTTTTGTTAGGATCGACCACCAGAGGACTCAGGTAGGTCAGTACAGTCGCACCAAACACCACACTACACTACACTACACTACACCCCCCCCCCGTCACTTATTAACCCCTTATAAACCCCTGATCACCCATGATCACCCCATATAAACTCCCTGATCACCCCCCTGTCATTGATCACCGCCCTGTCATTGATCACCCCCCTGTCAGGCTCCGTTCAGACGTCCGTATGATTTTTACGGATCCACAGATACATGGATCGGATCCGCAAAACGCATACGGACGTCTAAATGGAGCCTTACAGGGGGGTGATCAATGACAGGCGGGTGATCACCCATATACACTCCCTGATCACCCCCTGTCATTGATCACCCCCCTGTCATTGATCACCCCCCTGTAAGGCTCCATTCAGACGTCCGCATGATTTTTACGGATCCATGGATACATGGATCGGATCCGCAAAACACATGCGGACGTCTGAATGGAGCCTTACAGGGGGGTGATCACCCATATACACTCCCTGATCACCCCCTGTCATTGATCACCCCCCTGTCATTGATCACCCCCCTGTAAGGCTCCATTCAGACGTCCGCATGATTTTTACGGATCCATGGATACATGGATCGGATCCGCAAAACACATGCGGACGTCTGAATGGAGCCTTACAGGGGGTGATCAATGACAGGCGGGTGATCACCCATATACACTCCCTGATCACCCCCCTGTCATTGATCACCCCCCTGTAAGGCTCCATTCAGACGTCCGCATGTGTTTTGTGGATCCGATCCATGTATCCATGGATCCGTAAAAATCATGCGGACGTCTGAATGGAGCCTTACAGGGGGAGTGATCAGTGACAGGGGGGTGATCACCCTGATCACCCCCTGTCATTGATAACCCCCCTGTAAGGCTCCATTCAGACGTCCGCATGTGTTTTGTGGATCCGATCCATGTATCCATGGATCCGTAAAAAATCATGCGGATGTCTGAATGGAGCCTTACAGGGGGGGTGATCAGTGACAGGGGGGTGATCACCCTGATCACCCCCTGTCATTGATAACCCCCCTGTAAGGCTCCATTCAGACGTCCGCATGTGTTTTGCGGATCCGATCCATGGATCCGTAAAAATTATACGGACGTCTGAATGGAGCCTTACCAGGGGGGTGATCAATGACAGGGGGGTGATCCGGGAGTCTATATGGGTGATTACCCCCCTGTCATTGATCACCCCCCTGTCATTGATCACCCCCCTGTCATTGATCACCCCCCCTGTCATTGATCACCCCCCCCCCCCCCTGTAAGGCTCCATTCAGACATTTTTTTTGGCACAAGTTAGCGGAAATTTTTTTTTTTTTTTGTTTTTTCTTACTAAGTCTCATATTCTACTAACTTGTGTCAAAAAATAAAATCTCCCATGAACTCACCATACCCCTCACGGAATCCAAATGCGTAAACATTTTTAGACATTTATATTCCAGACTTCTTCTCACGCTTTAGGGCCCCTAAAAAGCCAGGGCAGTATAAATACCCCACATGTGACCCCATTTCGGAAAGAAGACACCCCAAGGTATTCGCTGAGGGGCATATTGAGTCCATGAAAGATTGAAATTTTTGTCCTAAGTTAGCGGAAAGTGAGACTTTGTGAGAAAAAACCAAAAAAATCCATTTCCGCTAACTTATGCAAAAAATAAAAAATTTCTAGGAACTCTCCAGGCCCCTCATTGAATACCTTGGGGTGTCTTCTTTCCAAAGTGGGGTCACATGTGGGGTATTTATACTGCCCTGGCTTTTTAGGGGCCCGAAAGTGTGAGAAGAAGTCTGGGATCCAAATGTCTAAAAATGCCCTCCTAAAAGGAATTTGGGCCCCTTTGCGCATCTAGGCTGCAAAAAAGTGTCACACATCTGGTATCGCCGTACTCAGGAGAAGTTGGGGAATGTGTTTTGGGGTGTCATTTTACATATACCCATGCTGGGTGAGAGAAATATCTTGGTCAAATGCCAACTTTGTATAAAAAATAGGAAAAGTTGTCTTTTGCCAAGATATTTCTCTCACCCAGCATGGTTATATGTAAAATGGCACCCCAAAACACATTCCCCAACTTCTCCTGAGTACGGCGATACCAGATGTGTGACACTTTTTTGCAGCCAAGGTGGGCAAAGGGGCACACATTCCAAAGTGCACCTTTCGGATTTCACCGGCCATTTTTTACAGATTTTGATTGCAAGGTACTTCTTACACATTTGGGCCCCTAAATTGCCAGGGCAGTATAACTACGCCACAAGTGACCCCATTTTGGAAAGAAGACACCCCAAGGTATTCCGTGAGGGGCACGGCGAGTTCCTAGAATTTTTTATTTTTTGTCACAAGTTAGCGGAAAATGATGATTTTTCTTTTTTTTCTTTTTTCCTTACAAAGTCTCATATTCCACTAACTTGCGACAAAAAATAAAAAATTCTAGGAACTCGCCATGCCCCTCACAGAATACCTTGGGGTGTCTTCTTTCCAAAATGGGGTCACTTGTGGCGTAGTTATACTGCCCTGGCAATTTAGGGGCCCAAATGTGTGAGAAGAACTTTGCAATCAAAATGTGTAAAAAATGACCGGTGAAATCCGAAAGGTGCACTTTGGAATATGTGCCCCTTTGCCCACCTTGGCAGCAAAAAAGTGTCAAACATCTGGTATCGCCGTACTCAGGAGAAGTTGGGGAATGTGTTTTGGGGTGTCATTTTACATATACCCATACTGGGTGAGAAAAATATCTTGGTCAAATGCCAACTTTGTATAAAAAAAATGGGAAAAGTTGTCTTTTGCCAAGATATTTCTCTCATCCAGCATGGGTATATGTAAAATGACACCCCAAAACACATTCCCCAACTTCTCCTGAGTACGGCGATACCAGATGTGTTACACTTTTTTGCTGCCAAGGTGGGCAAAGGGGCACATATTCCAAAGTGCACCTTTCAGATTTTGCAGGCCATTTTTTACAGATTTTGATTGCAAAGTACTTCTCACACATTTGGGCCCCTAAATTGCCAGGGCAGTATAACTATGCCACAAGTGACCCCATTTTGGAAAGAAGACACCCCAAGGTATTCCGTGAGGGGCATGGCGAGTTCCTAGAATTTTTTATTTTTTGTCGCAAGTTAGTGGAATATGAGACTTTGTAAGGAAAAAAGAGAAAAAAAAAAATCATCATTTTCCGCTAACTTGTGACAAAAAATAAAAAATTCTAGGAACTCGCCATGCCCCTCACGGAATACCTTGGGGTGTCTTCTTTCCAAAATGGGGTCACTTGTGGCGTAGTTATACTGCCCTGGCAATTTAGGGGCCCAAATGTGTGAGAAGTACCTTGCAATCAAAATGTGTAAAAAATGGCCTGCAAAATCTGAAAGGTGCACTTTGGAATATGTGCCCCTTTGCCCACCTTGGCAGCAAAAAAGTGTGACACATCTGGTATCGCCGTACTCAGGAGAAGTTGGGGAATGTGTTTTGGGGTGTCATTTTACATATACCCATGCTGGATGAGAGAAATATCTTGGCAAAAGACAACTTTTCCCATTTTTTTATACTAAGATACTAAGTTGGCATTTGACCAAGATATTTTTCTCACCCAGCATGGGTATATGTAAAATGACACCCCAAAACACATTCCCCAACTTCTCCTGAGTACGGCGATACCAGATGTGTGACACTTTTTTGCTGCCAAGGTGGGCAAAGGGGCACATATTCCAAAGTGCACCTTTTGGATTTCACCGGTCATTTTTTACACATTTTGATTGCAAAGTTCTTCTCACACATTTGGGCCCCTAAATTGCCAGGGCAGTATAACTACGCCACAAGTGACCCCATTTTGGAAAGAAGACACCCCAAGGTATTCCGTGAGGGGCATGGCGAGTTCCTAGAATTTTTTATTTTTTGTCGCAAGGTAGTGGAATATGAGACTTTGTAAGAAAAATAAAAAAATAAAAATCATCATCATTTTCCGCTAACTTGTGACAAAAAATAAAAAGTTCTATGAACTCACTATGCCCATCAGCGAATACCTTAGGGTGTCTACTTTCCGAAATGGGGTCATTTGTGGGGTTTTTCTACTGTCTGGGCATTGTAGAACCTCAGGAATCATGACAGGTGCTCAGAAAGTCAGAGCTGTTTCAAAAAGCGGAAATTCACATTTTTGTACCATAGTTTGTAAATGCTATAACTTTTACCCAAACCATTTTTTTTTTGCCCAAACATTTTTTTTTTATCAAAGACATGTAGAGCAATAAATTTGGGGAAAAATTTATATATGGATGTCGTTTTTTTTGCAAAATTTTACAGCTGAAAGTGAAAAATGTCATTTTTTTGCAAAAAAATCGTTACATTTTGATTAATAACAAAAAAAGTAAAAATGTCAGCAGCAATAAAATACCACCAAATGAAAGCTCCATTAGTGAGAAGAAAAGGAGGTAAAATTCATTTGGGTGGTAAGTTGCATGACCGAGCGATAAACGGTGAAAGGAGTGTAGTGCCGAAGTGTAAAAAGTGCTCTGGTCATGAAGGGGGTTTCACCTAGCGGGGCTGAAGTGGTTAAAGTGACAAAAAATGGAAAATTGGCAGTTTTTTTCCCGTTATGCCATATACCGTATGCCATTAATATTGCTATATTTTAATTGTATGGGCATTTTCATATGCGCGATGTCCATGAGGTTTATTTTTTTTATTGGTTAAGTATTTTTATTTTAAGGAAAGGGGGGGTGACTTGAACTTTTAGGATTTTTTTATTTATTTGTAAAAACTTTTGTTTACTTTTTACCTTGGGTGACAATAACTGGCAATCATTAGATTGCACATAGTGTTCACTATATATAGCCATCATTGAACACTTCATTTTCAATATAACAATACAGTGCTGCCACCTAGTGGCCTGTATTGGTATATACCTTAAATAGGCACCGAAGCCTGCTTAAGACTTCAGGTTATTTTGGCAATGTAACAGGTTCCCCGATCTTATACTGTTACCGGAGTGGAAGCGCACAACTTAGGCTTCCGGACTGATCAGATGGCGTGGTCACATTTGACCACGGCATATGAAGGTTAAAATGTATGCGATCAGCCTAATGGCTGATCGCATACATGTACCGCGGGTCTCTGCTATTTAAGATAGCAGAAATCCGGCGGCTAAGGTGGACAAGACTTCCGCCGTATATAAATGGCGGAGGTCCTTAGGGGGTTAACAACACCATTTGATCAGAAATTTGACATACTGTACTAATGTCCTAAACTGGAGCTATAGTGAGACATGCTCTCCATGTCTCCTGTTCCTCCCAGCTGCAAGCCTTCAGCCAGGAAGAGCTGAATGGAGTGGTAGTAAACAATGCACACTGCCATTCCATTCACTATCTATGGCACTGAGGAAGATAGCTGAGCAGATAGCAGTGAATGGCATGGCAGCGTCTATACCTGACCATTACTCCATTCGATTCCTTCTGGCTACGGTCCTGCACCTGGGTGGAATTGATATAGCATCATACCCTATCAGTAGATAACAAGTAGATAATTTTAAATTAATATACCCCTTTTATTTGCCCTTTTAAGTTTGCTTATGCATGGCTATAGTGTTGACTCATTAGAAGGAGTAGTAAGTGAAATGGGTAAACCCAATAATTATAAACGCTGTCCACATACTTTTGGCAATGACCTGTACAATAACATACAGTCTTCAGTTGTGCTACCTCCTTAAGAAATCAATTTTGCCAACTTTTTTGTTCATAATAGAATTTTTTTCAAAATGATATGTGTTCTATTTACTATTATGTATTGTAAGAGACACGTCCTATTGTAAGCATAAAAACTATGGTCCATGTGCAACGAGCTCCGGAGGAGCCAGTGCAGAGCATAGGAGGGATAGAGGCCCTGATGAAGTGGCGTGTCATTGTGTACTATCTCAGGCCATTGCTTTGTGGGGATCAGTGCAATGGAAGTGCAATATTGAAGAATGAGGGCAACGTAGCACTTCAAATACATTCTATAGATATAGAAGATGATTTCAAGTGCAGTTTTCAGGCACCAATAGAGAATATAGAGAAAGGTTGGTTGGATGCAGTTTAGCACTAGTACTTGTACTGGCAAGTAGTAGCCTGGTGGTGGGTGTCTAAACCATAGTCCCTCATCTCACAGCAGTGTCTGCAGATGATGGATATAGATGGTCACTCTGCTGTCTGTCTTCTCAAGGATTCTCTTGAGACATCAATTTTATTTGTTCTCTATTGAGAGTCTCTCAACAGGAGCAGGAGCTCAGACCTGTGCTTCCTATCCCCACTCTGTCTAGGCTGGAACTCCCCCTCCTGGTTGGAAGGACCAGCCCACTCTTAGAAGAAGGGAGGAACAGGGCAGTTAGCCCTGTTCCTGGTTAACCCTTGCTACCCACATCCTTACCACTAAATTATGGGCCAAGCCCATATAAAAAATACATAACAAATTATAACATAATACAAACTATATACAATGTTAGTACCCTAAAGTATGGGGTACTACACACATGACACTCTTGAATATACAGTAATACAAATATTTAAAGGGATTCTCTGGTAATAATAACTAATAATTTTACTAAGTGACAGCAGCCGCCTCACTAAGCTAGGGATTCATACTTACCTGCTCTCCACAGGTTACTAGCACTTAGTAAAATGTCATAATTACAGGAGAACCCCTTTAAAGAGTCTTAGGCTTTGTGGGCATGCATATGGTATGTGTTACCTGACTAGGCTTTTGTTGGAGAGTAATTCTGTATACATTATAACGCTGTACAGTCTTACAGTCTGTCTGTTCCTTCTTGTGCAGATTGTGTTATATACTCAGCCCTATTTTTTATATGAGAAACCAAATCTAATAAAAATAACATAAGTTTAATTGACTTTGATCTTTGCATATTTTAGCTAATAAACTGTCTCCTTCCTCAACCATTTAGGCCTTAATATTCTGCCAGAGGAATCATATTTATCATACATCACACTAGGAAAATTAACATATGTATAAATCAGCGTTTCAGATAGGAGTTCAAAATGAATAATGAAGTAAATAACACTGGTTAGCAGGGATCTCAAATATTTTTAACCATCATATAAAAGAATTTAACATTTTTTTTCCCCCTATTTAAAGGGTTTCTCCTTTAAAATCTTCAGGGGAGCAGCCAGGTTTATAAAAAAAAAATCAATTGTCACTGAGCTTTCAAAAACATTTTCATATGTCATAGCAGGAGGTTTTGATCGCTAGAACGAGGAGACAGAAGTGCTCACCTAGCGCACACTCTCTCATTCCAGCAATCGGTGGGGGTCTCAGCACTCAGACCACCAACGATCAAAACCTTTGATATTTTGTTATGATATATTGAGCATTTTTGAAAAGCTCTGTGTTAAAGGAAATATTAATTATTGATATTTTGAGTAATCTCAATAATTCATATTCATAAATAGGCATGAATCGTCTATTGATGACTCCACCTATTTATACCTTAAAAGAAGCTACCTCTGTTGCCTTACCTAATTCCCTGACCTATGTGCGTTCACTATGTTATGTACTACGGCGACTACCAAAAATACTATACACTGTATTATGAATAATAAAGTATATTTATTAACACAATAACGAGTTTACAGTCTAATTATTGCTATAAGTATATATATTTATATCAATGGTCATATAAACATATATACTTCTAGTCCCACACAGTAATATATATTAACACTACAATATACCTAAACTACGCTACACACAGTACAATATCTTACACAATTCCTCCCCAAATCTACCTAAATAACACACTTACACACACACATTGTTAATGACAGAAACCACCCAACCTGGCTATATAATCTGTCCCTACAGGGCAAATAAGGGATAAAAACCCAATATAGGTAATGAATGGCAGGGGATCAGGAGTCTTAGAGGTTAATGCAAGGGGGTAAATGGGATCCAGGGATCAGGGGTACAGCAGGGATTAATTGGATATTGGTGGCAGTGGGTAGTGCAGGGCAGGGGAATATCAGGGGTTAATGCAGGGGTATATAGGGATTGATGGCAGTGGGCAGCAGGGGTTATTGATACTTATTCCAGCTCGTCGTCCAGGGGTGCTCATCTCTAGGGGATGATCTTTGACTGCTCGTTCTCCTGGGGGACGATTCTCTTGTCTACCGAAGAGGGCAGCGCCACTGGACTATTTAAATCTGGCGGCACTCGCTCCCGAGCAACCTGCGCTGCGGCGTGCACACATGCCACAGGCAAGGACCCGTGGGCCGGCGCAGCAATATGACGTTGCCGCACCAGCCCACGTGTCCCTGCACATGCCTTCAGAGGAACGCGCAGCGTGCTTCCAAGCAGGAGAATGCTTTGATCCTCCCACCTGTGAAGCGCCTGCATACCCCAGGTTCTGTAATTGCCGCACCGGAGGTATGTAACAAACAGAGGCAGGGGAACTTCCGGAGGTATGCTGCAGAGGCAGGGAAACTTTTGTTCCCCTATCTTTGTTATGTACAACATGTCCAGCCCTGCTGGAGATGTTTAACAAAAGGCAAAAGGATTTTATTGATCCCTTGCCTTTTGAAGCGACTGGAGCTGGACATGATTTGGCCTCATTTAGGTTTATATAAGTATATATATTTCTTTATATATTGTGGGGTTTTGCTCTGGTAGACAGAGCTAGCGGACGCAGTATAGAGGCAATCACAAAGTCTTTAACTTAAACAGTTCAGTGTTTATTCACCCATAAGGAAAAACAAAATGACCGGTCACAGTCTTGGTGTTTGTTCACACCATGCAATGTCCATAGAACAAAATAGTCACCTGGTTAGCAGTTTTCCACCCGCAGTCCACAGCAGGTTTTAGGGGCCTGTTTCCCAGCATGCGGCTCTCAGCCCTTTAGCACCGCACAAATTCACAGGTCCCAACACACAGAGACTCCCCAGCTTCTCTGTCAGATGGAGGATAAACCACACCAAGCTGAGACTGCTGGCTTGGGTTTTATATAGACCAAAAAGACCCGGCCTGGAGCGTGGGGAGAAACCACCCACCCAGCACTTTGGCTACGCCCAGTAAGAGACGGCCCGGATCAGCTTTACAGCCATACTAACAAAAAACTGTGCCTCAATTTTGTTCACCTGAGGTATGATAATTCTGCACCCAATTGCATACCCCAGGTACTTGCTCTTTTCTAACCCTATCGTGCACTTTTTTGGGTTAGCGGTTAAGCCAGCCTTCTGAAGGGAGTCCACTACAGCCTGTATTTTAGGTAGGTGACTTTCCTAGTCGGTGCTGTGGATAACAATATCGTCCAGGTACGCCGAAGCGTACCGAAGATGTGGACGGAGTACAATGTCCATTAGCCTTTGAAATGTGGTGGGAGCGCCATGTAGACCAAAGGGTAATACATTGTACTGATACAGCCCCTCTGGCGTTATAAAAGACATTTTTTCCTTGGCAGCCTCCGTCAAGGGTACCTGCCAGTACCCTTTGGTGAGGTCCAACACAGAAAAATACTGGGCTTGGCCCAACTTCTCAATAAGCTGATCCACTCAGGGCATGGGATATGCATCAAACTTGGACACCTAATTCAGTTTGCGGAAGTCGTTACAGAACCACAATGTCCGATCCGGCTTGGGTTTTAGGACTATTGGACTGGCCCATTCACTTTTTGACTCCTCGATGACACCTAGCTGGAACATTAGCTGCACTTCCTCCGCGAAGGCTTGTCATCGAGTCTCGGGTACCCGGTATGGTTTTAACCAGACTTTTGCCTGAGGCTCAGTGATAATATCATGTCGGACTATGGAAGTGCGTCCAGCGAGGTCCGATAACACATCCGTGTTCCAACTAATGAACTCCATGGCTTCCTGAGCCTGTTTAAAGGAGAGGCTGTCAGCAATTTTCACTGTGGCAGCTGCTTCCCTTGCTTCAGACAGAGGGGCTGAAACCGCTTCCCCTAGGAACCATAGTCATGGGCTGGCTTCTAAGCAGGTTTCCCTATCTTACCAGGGTTTCAGCAGATTCACATAGTACACCTACTCCGGCTTTTGCCTCCCTGGCTGGTGTACCTTGTAATCTACCTCTCCAATTTTTTCAAGCACCTCGTATGTCCCCTGCCACCTAGCTAGGAACTTACTGTCTACAGTTTGTACCAGAACCAATACCCGATCACCCGGGTTGTTGTTCCCACGCCTCTTTGTCCATGTCCAACAGACCGCGAGGGTGTCTGCCGTATAGCAGTTCGAAGGGCGAGACCCCAGTAGAGGCCTGGGGCACCTCCCGCACTGCGAACATGAGCGAGGGCAGAAGAAGGTCCCAGTCCCTCCCATCCTTAGAGACCACTTTTTTTTAGCATATTTTTTAATGTTTGATTAAACCTCTCTACCAGGCCATCAGTTTTCGGATGATACACGGATGTCCGTAGGTGTTTTATGTGGAGCAACTTACAGGGTTCCCTCATGATCATGGACATAAACGGTGTCCCTTGGTCAGTCAGAACCTCCTTAGGCAGACCCATGCGAGAAAACATCTCCATTAACTCCTTAGCTATCAGTTTGGCTGATGTATGCCGCAGTGGCACCGCCTCCGGGTACCGAGTGGCATACTCGAGAACAACCAAGATTTGTTGATGCCCTCTAGCGGACTTCGGTACCGGGCCTACGAGATCCATAGTGATTCGCTCGAACAGGAACTCTATAATCGGGAGGGGTACCAGGGGACTACAGAAATGTGGCTGGGGGTTCGTTATCTGGTTGGGCAAGACTTACAACATTCTTCTACCTCTCTGAACACACTGGGCCAGTAAAACCACTGTAGAATCCGGTCCTGCGTTTTTTGCATTCCCAGGTGACCCCCGAGAACATGTTGGTGGGCTAACTCTAACACGAGTTTACAATAGGCCTGGGGCACCACCAACTGTTCAATGGTTTCATCTCGCAGCTAGTTTACTCAATACAACATCTCTTGATGAACCACAAAACAGAGAAACACCAACTCTGCCCCCGGTTAGTGTGGTTCCCCATCTATTATTAATACATTTTCCCAGGCTTGGGATAGGGTTGGGTCCCGATGTTGTGCAGTACCAAAATTAGCCCCGGAGACATTGAGGTCGGCTAGCTCTGGACATGGCGGCAAGTCCTCCATGTCTCCCACCATCACACTTAGCGGGGTTGTCTCCCCCTTTTCCACCGAAGTGGTAGTCACCCCTATCGCTAGCCCTTCGGACTCAGGTTCCCAGGGTTCTGGTCTCCCCCCTGAGCCAGGCCACTCTGCTAGGGTCACATCTGTCTCACAGGTATCAGTAACTTTAATGTCCGGCCATATTGTCGGGAAACCAGGGTAGTCTCTCCCAATTATTAGTTCATACAGTAATTTTGTGGAGATGGCCACCTCATGAGTTCATCTGCCGACCACCGTTGATATAAAGACCAGGGCGGTGGGATCGTCCTTTAAGTCCCCATGAATGCACACAACGCCGACCCTTTGGCCATTATACTTGACGGCCGCACCAGGGCAGCTCTTACCATGGACATCGGGCTCTCTGAATCCATCAACGCCACCGCCAGAGTGTCCCCCACTTCCACCTGGCACAGGTGGCTATTGTCTACAGTCTCGGAGGTACCTGTGGCACAGAGCTTCCTGGCATACAATGAGTGATGGTAGCCATAGTTTGTATCCATGTTTTAACCCCCGATGGGGACAGTCTGCGCTTATGTGTTCAGGCTCGTGACACTGCCAGCAAACCACCGGGGCTGGGTCTGCAGGGGATACGTCCTGGGCAGGTTGGCTGACACAGGCCGCCGGGTCTGGGGTGGAGATTTCCAGGTTTGACTGGCCCCCTCCCCCCCAAAAAAACCCTGAAGATTTCTTGTGGCCTCGTAGCACTCCACCAGGTCGACCATCTCTAAGGCATTACCAGGAGACACCTGGCCGTTTCAGTGCTGGAGAAGGTACGGCAAAGCCCTCCAAAAACACATCTGCCAACAGACGGTCGTCCAGCATAGCAGTGGGAGTCAATATGTCAGGCTGCAGCCATTTATGAAACCGGTGTAGCAAGTCATAATATTGTGGTCTGGCGGTTTCAGCCGAGTTAAATTCCCACTGGTGCACCCGCCGAGTCCGGGCCAAAACATTCACCTCCAGTCTCGCCAGAATCTCACCTTTCACGGTCGGGTAGTCGGCCGCTTGATCATCAGGGAGATCAAAAAACACTTGCTGGGGTCCAGACGCCAGGAACGGAGCAACAAACTTCTCCCTTACGGCCACCTTTTCGAACATCGCCAGATAGGTCTCAATGTCATCCGAGGGGGACATCTTAGGGATCGCTGCACGGACAGCTTTCCGGGCATCGTGGACATTCTGGGACGCTCCGGCCAATTGCAAAGCCTGTTGTAATAGCAGCTGGTTAGTTTCCTGCTGCTGCTTGTTAACCTCCCACTGCTGCAAGTTAGCATCTATGAGGGCTTTCACGACTGCCTCCATTTTATCCGGGGACACGGGTCGTAACTTTGCTGGCTTAATATAGAACATGTGAAAAAATATGGATGGGCACTCGTATATGGAAAATATAGGACACGATTTATTCATAAAACGTATAATAAAATCACGATAAAAACACAATATAATAAAACAGCAGTATACTAAAAAACACTGGAGTGAAACACAATTGGGGAGATTAATGAATGTACCGTTTGGGCAGAGGCTGATGGTTCAAGGAATCCTCACTCTAGTTTCCCCAACATGGATCCAATGAATCCTAGGTTAAATATGACTTGGGGGGAGGATAAATGACGTGGTCAGCCTTCGCTTACTTGGGTAATGTTTCTCCTACAAATTTCATAAATATGATTATCACACACCAATCTTTAAAAGCACACCAATTTGTGGTGATGCAATCAGTCCTATACTTGAATAAAAAACGCACACATGTGCTTAAATGCCGCTGAATGTCCTGTGTCAATGCAAAGTATATCCGAGGGTCAGTATACAAGTATCACTCCACATGTATAATATTTCCTCTGCTCTCTACACTCTTTACAAAATGTATCCAGTCTCTTTTATATCCGCAGTATACTGTTGCAATTCATCAAGGTTTAATTATTGACTAAGGATATCTTTAGTATGTGACTAGGTACAGTTCGTTACTTCCCCTTCTACTGTCTTGATGCAATGCCTCATAAAAAAATATTTACCCACTTATGTGGGCTTACCTTTGCCTGTGTTCTTAGCTTGCTGGGACTTGCGGGTGAGTTTTTACTCCGTGATATATGGATTTAGTCGAGTCCCACGTGTCTCTCACAGCTGATTCCAAGATCCGACTCGGTGTGAGGATCACGTACTTACGATTTCCGGCGCTGGTAAATGACGTCTTGAGGTCTTTTCTTATAGAATGGGGAAATTCCTTTTTCTTTATAGTGCACTCATGTCCATAAAAAACGGGGTATTTGTTCAAGATTCCACGCCATTAATATAGAACATGAACTTGTGCCCGGGAAAAAAACTAAAAAACTTTTCGGCTTTCAGGCCTGCCTCACTGCGTTTTCCCGTGTCTGACACCAATTGTGGGGTTTTACTCTGGTAGACAGGCTAGCGGACGCAGTATAGAGGCAATCACAAAGTCTTTAACTTAAACAGTTTAGTGTTTATTCACACATAAGGAAAAACAAAATGACCGTTTACAGTCTTGGTGTTTGTTCACATTATGCAATGTCCATAGAACAAAATCGTCACCTGGTTAGCAGTTTTCCACCCGCAATCCACAGCAGGCTTTGGGGGCCTGTTTCCCGTCATGCAGCTCTCAGCCCTTTAGCACTGCACAAATTCTCAGGTCCCAACACACAGAGACTCCCCAGTTTCTCTGTCAGATGGAGGATAAACCACACCAAGCTGAGACTGCTTGCTGGGTTTTTATATAGGACAAAAAGACCCGGCCTGGAGTGTGGGGAGAGGCCACCCACCAAGCACTTTAGCTACTCCCAGTAAGAGCCGGCCTAGATTGACTTTACAGCCATACTAACAAAAAACAGTGTCAGTCAGCACTAGCTGCCGCTGACACTTAAAACTACCGGCTCTTACCTCACCGAGGCCAGGAATCTCGGTGACACATACTTTCCATCAATGATGACCTCTTGCGCCTTCCTAATGTGTATATATACAGTACAGACCAAAAGTTTGGACACACCTTCTCATTCAAAGAGTTTTCTTTATTTTCATGACTATGACAATTGTAGATTCACACTGAAGGCATCAAAACTATGAATTAACACATGTGGAATTATATACATAACAAAAAAGTGTGAAACAACTGAAAATATATCATATTCTAGGTTCTTTAAAGTAGCCACCTTTTGCTTTGATTACTGCTTTGCACACTCTTGGCATTCTCTTGATGAGCTTCAAGAGGTAGTCACCTGAAATGGTCTTCCAACAGTCTTGAAGGAGTTCCCAGAGATGCTTAGCACTTGTTGGCCCTTTTGCCTTCAGTCTGCGGTCCAGCTCACCCCAAACCATCTCGATTGGGTTCAGGTCCGATGACTGTGGAGGCCAGGTCATCTGGCGCAGCACCCCATCACTCTCCTTCATTGTCAAATAGCCCTTACACAGCCTGGAGGTGTGTTTGGGGTCATTGTCCTGTTGAAAAATAAATGATAGTCCAACTAAGCGCAAACCGGATGGAATAGCATGCCGCTGCAAGATGCTGTGGTAGCCATGCTGGTTCAGTATGCCTTCCATTTTGAATAAATCCCCAACAGTGTCACCAGCAAAGCACCCCCACACCATCACACCTCCTCCTCTATGCTTCACGGTGGGAACCAGGCATGTAGAGTCCATCCGTTCACCTTTTCTGCGTCACACAAAGACAAGGTGGTTGGAACCAAAGATCTCAAATTTGGACTCATCAGACCAAAGCACAGATTTCCACTGGTCCATTCCTTGTGCTTTTTAGCCCAAACAAGTCTCTTCTGCTTGTTGCCTGTCCTTAGCAGTGGTTTCCTAGCAGATATTCTACCATGAAGGCCTGATTCACACAGTCTCCTCTTAACAGTTGTTCTAGAGATGTGTCTGCTGCTAGAACTCTCGTGTGGCATTGACCTGGTCTCTAATCTGAGCTGCTGTTAACCTGCGATTTCTGAGGCTGGTGACTCGGATGAACTTATCCTCCGCAGCAGAGATGACTCTTGGTCTTCCTTTCCTGGGGCGGTCCGCATGTGAGCCAGTTTCTTTGTAGCGCTTGGTGGTTTTTGTGACTGCACCTTGGGGACACTTTCAAAGTTTTCCCAATTTTTCGGACTGACTGACCTTAATTTCTTAAAGTAATGATGGCCACTTGTTTTTCGTTACTTAGCTGCTTTTTGCTTGCCATAATACAAATTCTAACAGTCTATTCAGTAGGACTATCAGCTGTGTATCCACCTGACTTCTCCACAACGTAACTGATGGTCCCAACCCCATTTATAAGGCAAGAAATCCCACTTATTAAACTTGACAGGGCACACCTGTGAAGTGAAAACCATTTCAGGTGACTACCTCTTGAAGCTCATCAAGAGAATGCCAAGAGTGTGCAAAGCAGTAATCAAAGCAAAAGGTGGCTACTTTGAAGAACCTAGAATATCACATATTTTCAGTTGTTTCACACTGTTTTGTTATGTGTTTAATTCCATATGTGTTAATTCATAGTTTTGATGCCTTCAGTGTGAATCTACAATTTTCATAGTCATGAAAATAAAGAAAACTCTTTGAATGAGAAGGTGTGTCCAAACTTTTGGTCTGTACTGTGTATATATATATATATATATATATATATATACACACACATAATACAGATAATTGGGGTATATATATATATATATATATATATATATGCATATACTGTATATATAGCAAATTACACATAACCTGGCATCTCCCTCTACAGGGGGCATATTATATAAGTGTATATATATATATGTATGTAATAACTGGGGCATACATACATCTATATATACACACGGTCACCCAGACATACCTGTGGCATACATGGCCACAACCTGGGGATACAGATCTATCCCCACATATATATACTGGGCCCATACTGGCCACACAGGGCCAGTATATATGTATATAATAGAAATATATACATATATATTCAAATCTCATCCTTCACTCTACACTCAGTGACACTTTAAGTGTGCCTGCACTCAATGCAGATTACATGTGGGGGGGGGGGGGGGGGGGAGGCAGTGTAGAACACTACCAACAAAGTGAATGAGATTTGCCAAATGTCATGTGTCATGTGCATTTTGTTATTTATTAGGTGTGGAAATTGACCTGTTGTGCAGATTTTAAAATTTGCAGCATGTCAATTGTTTGAGCGATTCCGTACCCTCGGCAGAGAGTTTTTTCTATAGATGTCAATAGGGTTCATAACATAAACTGAAAAACCACACCAAAAAACATATAAATACTGCACCAAGACTCAGATAGTATGTGTGGGTTTTTCTGCAGTTTTGGTAACGATTTTATGTGTATTTTCTGCATACGTATCTGCACCGTGTGCAAGTACCGTATTTTTCGCCCTATAAGACGCACTTTTTCCCCCCCAAAATTGTGGGGGGAAAGGCAGTGCGTCTTATGTGGCGAATACTTGACTTTGTATACCGCCGACCGCATGCTGCGGAGCGCGGTGGCGGGTGTATTAGTGGGCATGGATGAGGGATGAGGGGCCGGCATCCAGGTCTGTAACTACAGCGGGCCCGGTGCAGTCACTGTATTCTGCTACACCGGGCCCGCTCACTGTAGGAATCCTAACTGCAGGCAATGCTAACAGTCTTTTATCCAGCCTGTACTTACGATACTAACTTTCCGGCAGGCAGCGGGCAGGAGGCTGAACTGGTGGGCGGGCGCTTACAACGTAACTCACTATGTCACGCGCCGGCTCCGCCCACTTTATGAATGAAGAAGGGAGAGCCGGCGCGTGACATAGTGAGTTACGTTGTAAGCGCCCGCCCACCAGTTCAGCCTCCTGCCCGCTGCCTGCCGGAAAGTTAGTATCGTAAGTACAGGCTGGATAAAAGACTGTTAGCATTGCCTGCAGTTAGGATTCCTACAGTGAGCGGGCCCGGTGTAGCAGAATACAGTGACTGCACCGGGCCCGCTGTAATTACAGAGCTGGATGCCGGCCCCTCATCCCTATTGGGGGTCATTCTATGGATAGCACTGTTATGGGGGTCTGTGGACACATAGCGTAAAATGCTATTTATGTGTCATCAACAGATCCCCCATAACAGTGCCATCCACAGTCCCCAATAACAGTGCCATCCACAGTGCCCAACATAACCGTGCCATCCACAGTGCCCCACATAACCGGTGCCATCCACAGTGCCCCCCATAACCGTGCCATCCACAGTGCCCCCCATAACCGTGCCATCCACAGATCCCCATAACCGTGCCATCCACAGATCCCCATAACCGTGCCATCCACAGATCCCCATAACCGTGCCATCCACAGATCCCCATAACCGTGCCATCCACAGATCCCCATAACCGTGCCATCCACAGATCCCCATAACCGTGCCATCCACAGATCCCCATAACCGTGCCATCCACAGATCCCCATAACCGTGCCATCCACAGATCCCCATAACCGTGCCATCCACAGATCCCCATAACCGTGCCATCCACGGACCCCCCATAACAGTGCCATCCACAGATCCCCCATAACAGTACCATCCACAGATCCCCATAACAATGCCATCCACCGACCCCCCCATAACAGTGCCATCCCCAGATCCCACATAACACCATTAGGCACACCTTTTGGTTCAAATTTTTTTATTTTATTTTTTCCTCCTTAAAAACCTAGGTGCGTCTTATGGGCCGGTGCGTCTTATAGGGCGAAAAATACGGTACCTTCAGGGCACATAAGCGACTTTTAAAATTGGGTGCTGTCCATATTTAAAAGCACCCATTAAAGTCAGCGGGGGACATTTATCAAAAGTGGTGTAAAGGAAAACTGGCTTAGTTGCCCATAGCATATTCCACCTTTCATTTATCAGATCCATTGGAAAATGAAAAGTGAAATCTGATTGAGATAAATCTCCACCAACGTGTTTAAGCAATGGGTATTTTTTTTTCTCATGCAAGATCACTCTGCAGAAGGAACTCATATCAATAAATGGATCTGCAAAAAAACAGAACCCGCGCACATTTGTCATTTGTGTGCATAAGCACTTACTTGCAAACTGAATGTTGCAACTAGAGATGAGCGAATTTTTAAAAAATGTGATTCGCTGGTTCGCCGAAATTTTTGGAAACATTTGGTTTGATACAAATATATTCGCGGCGAATCGCGTAAAAAAAAATGCTATTTCCCGGGTGCAGAGAGCCTTTATAGGGGTGTAGAACACTTGCCTTGCAGTAACATGCATAGGGAGTCTGCTGTGGTAGTGAAATAATACTGTGAGCCCGTATGACATGCAGATGACAGGCGTCGCTCTTCGAATCACTGTACACTTCACTTATTAGGGCAGTCACGGGGCCAAAACTGACCAAATAACTCAAGTGTGAACTCAGCCTTCCAGGTCGATGTTAGCGGCAAGAAGAAGCGCACTCCTTTTACCCCGTCGTCAGCTGATTCCACATAGATGTCTACAGAACCTGTTCTATTAAACGCTTATACAAGTAGAGCCTCCCAACAGAGTGGAGAGGGTGGAGAGGGTGTCAGCAGTAAGTTTGTGTTGATGTCACTGATTGGAGTGGAGAGGGTGTCAGCAGCAAGTTTGTGTTGACGTCACTGATTATTTTGCCCTTCCTCTGATTCGTCAGAACAATAACCCCCAAAAAACGGATCCTGTCTGTGGAGCATCCGCCTTCACTCGGTCAGCATTTGGTCAGTAATCCATCAGTATTGCTAATGCAAAAAAAAAAACAGGAGTAGATCCAAAACAGAGATGACACGTGAATGGAATATTTGCATGTCTTCTGTGTTTTGTACTCACTCCTGCTTTTGGCTACCAAATCACAAGCCAATACAGACCTTACAGCTAATACACAGACAGGATCCATTGTGTGTCTCATTTTAACTTCCATCTGACAGATCAGAAGAAGGGTTAAATAAACAATGATGTCAGCCAGGCCAAAAGGCAAAATAGTGGCACAGTCATGAAGTAGGGAGGGTGGGAACAGCATGAGAAGTCCACAGAATGACCCTATGACATAGTGGTGAGGTGGAAGCAGCATTAGGAGACCGCAGAGTGGTCAAATGAGAGAGTCTGGAGGTGGCAGCAGCATCAGGAGACCACAGAGTGGCAAGGTGACATACTGTGGAGGTGACAGCAGAAACAGGAGACCACAGAGTGGCAAGGTGACATAGTGTGGAGGTGACAGCAGCATCAGGAGACCACAGAGTGGCATGGTGACATAGTGTGCAGGTGGCAGACGCATCAGGAGACCACAGAGTTACCCGTTGGGGGAGGTGGGTGGCAATATGAGTGAAGATGGTGGGTGAAATAGGAAGCACTTGGCATCAGATGTGTGTATTTTTTTCACTATGTGGGTGAAGAAAGCTGCTCATCAGCAACTCTAGAATCAAGTTGCTGCTGATGGAGCTGCAACTGCTCCTACCCCCCTTCCCCACCCTGTCACAGCAGCCATGGCAGAGGAACGTGAGCGGAGAGTGCCCCCCCGGTCAGACCTGCGAGAGGATGGACGATGGCGCAGATAGTCAGCGGTCAACTGACTACATAGGATGTCTCTATAGTAGTTCAGTTTGTCTTCCCTCTCAGCGGGTGTAAAAAAGGCCCCCATTTTGGACCGGTACCAAGAGTCCAACAAGGTGGAGAGCCAGAAATCATCCCTCTGCCGAATGCTGACAATTCGGCTGTCACTACGCAAGCAAGTGAGCATGCATCGGCCATTTGTGCAAGTGACTTGGTGTCATGGAACCATGAACCAGACGTACAACAAGAGATAAGTGGAAATAAGAAGGCTTTATTGAAAATCAAGCTGTAAGCAAAAGTCCAAACGGATGGCTAAACCGAAGCAGGGTCTTGCGTAGACAGAGGTCAGGAACCAGAAGGGTAGTCAGACGAAGCCTGGATCAGGAACCAGCAGGGTAGTCAGACGAAGCCAGGATCAGGAACCAACGGGGTAGTCAGACGAGGCCAGGATCAGGAACCAGAAGCAGCAGCAGTCTTAGAAGCATGTGAACACAGGAACTGAAGCCACAGACCTCCTATATATATGAGCTAGGCATCCAGCTCCTCCCAGTGGGAAGGAGAAGCCGCAGGGTGGGAGGCTACAAGAAACCCAGAAACCAAGATAGCCGCCAGCACATGTCAAACGAAGGAGAACAGTAAGAAGGTAAGACCATGACAGTACCTCCCCCTCAAGGGCCCCTCCTCCGCGGAGTAAGGAACGGTTTCTGAGGGAAGCGTGCGTGGAAGGCTCGGAGCAAAGCAGGAGCATGGACATCTGCGGAGGGAACCCAGGAACGCTCCTCTGGACCATAACCACGCCAATGGACCAAAAACTGCAACCGACCGCGGACCAGGCGTGAGTCCAGGATATTGCTCACCTCATATTCCTCACGATTGCCCACTTGGACCGGACGGGGCCGAGGAACCGAGGAAGTGAAACGATTACACACCAATGGCTTCAACAGGGAGACATGAAACACGTTGGAGATCCGCATGCCAGGAGGAAGCGCAAGGGCATAGGCTACCGGGTTTACCCTGCGAAGCACTCGGAAGGGACCAACAAAGCGAGTCGCCAGCTTGGGAGTGGGCACTCGAAGGTTGAGGTTGCGGGTGGACAACCATACACGGTCTCCGACCTGGTAGGAAGGAGCGGGCGCTCGTCTGCGATCAGCCTGGAGTCTCTGGCGCTGCGCAGAGACCTCAAGGGACCTCTGGATCTGTACCCAAGAAGCACGTAGGACGGAAAGGTGATCCTCCACAGCCGGAATATCCTGGGGAGAGAATACCTCCGGTAACACGGCAGGTTGGAACCCATAATTGGCCATGAAGGGAGACGTCCCAGAGGAAGAGTTCACCGCCGTGTTCCTGGCAAACTCAGCCCAAGGCAGGAGGTCAACCCAATTGTCTTGGTGATCGGAGACATAGCAACGAAGGAATTGCTCCAAGGCCTGATTGGATCGTTCTGCGGCCCCATTGGACTGAGGGTGGTAGGCCGAGGAGAAAGAGAGATGAATCCCCAACTGGGAGCAAAAGGCGCGCCAGAACCTGGACACAAACTGACTCCCCCGATCCGACACAATCTCCTTGGGCAAACCGTGCAACCGGAAGACCTCCCTGGCGAAAATCGTGGCCAACTCTTGTGCAGAGGGTAACTTCTTGAGAGGAACACAGTGGCACATTTTGGAAAACCAATCCACAATCATGAGAATGACCGTATGGCCTCGGGATGCAGGGAGGTCCACAATGAAATCCATCCCCAGGTGTGACCATGGGCGCTCCCCGGTGGCTATGGGTTGCAAAAGACCCAACGGAAGGTGCCGAGGGGACTTACTCTGGGCACAAACGGAGCATGCCGCTACATATGCGGCGATGTCGGAACGTAGAGAAGGCCACCAGAACAGACGTGAAACAGCCCAGGACAGCTGATTCTTTCCAGGATGCCCCGCGGCCTTGGAGTTATGGTAGGTTCGCAACAACCGAGTGCGCAACTCCTCAGGCACAAAACACCTGCCGTTGGGTCTCCCAGAGGGAGCACCAGATTGAGCCGCCAAAATCTGCTCACCCAGGGGAGAGGTCAGGCTGGTGCGAATGGCGGCCAGGATCTGATTCGGAGGTATGACCGAAGTCGGAATCGACTCCTCCCCGGACAGCTCGGAGTACTGCCGTGATAAGGCATCCGCTCTGATGTTCTTGGAACCGGGTAGGTAGGAGACCACGTAATTAAAACGTGACAAGAACAGAGCCCATCTGGCCTGACGTGGTGTCAATCTCTTGGCCTCAGAAAGGTAGGTCAGATTCTTGTGGTCCGTCAGGATGAGAACCGGAACCACCGAACCCTCGAGCAAGTGCCTCCATTCTTTAAGGGCCTGCACGATGGCCAATAACTCCCTGTCACCAATCTGATAGTTGCACTCCGCGGAAGACAGTTTCCGGGAGTAAAACCCACAAGGAAGCAGAGGACCCTCTGGTGTTCTACGCTGAGACAGAAGGGCGCCTACTCCCGTCTCAGACGCGTCCACCTCGAGGACAAAGGGCAACCCAGGGTTGGGATGCGACAGAATCGGAGCCGACACAAAGGCGGACTTTAGAGCCTCAAAAGCTCGGATGGCCTCGAGCGGCCAGACCTGGAAATTACTGCCCTTCCTGGTCAGATCCGTGAGAGGCTTGGCTAGCATGGAAAAGTCCCTGATGAACTTCCGATAATAATTGGCGAAGCCCAAAAAGCGCTGCAGGGCACGGAGACCACTGGGCTGGGGCCACTGTAAGACAGCCGAAACCTTCTCAGGATCCATGGAGAACCCCTCAGCGGAAATGATGTAACCTAAGAAGGTTACCTGGGATCGGTGAAATTCGCATTTCTCAAGCTTACCGAACAGCCTGTTCTCTCGTAACCGTTGCAACACTCGTCTGACATCCATAATGTGGGCCTCCATGGATTCAGAATATACCAAGATGTCATCCAAATAGACCACCACACACTGCTGCAACAGGTCACGGAAAACATCGTTGATGAATTCCTGGAAGACTGCGGGCGCATTGTACAACCCAAAGGGCATAACCAAGGATTCATAATGACCGGTCCTGGTGTTAAACGCGGTCTTCCACTCATCGCCCGCCTTGATCCTTACCAGGTTATATGCCGCCCTCAGGTCGAGTTTGGTAAAAACCGTGGCCCCTTTGAGGCGATCGAACAGCTCGGAAATCAAGGGTATCGGGTAAGCGTTCTTGATCGTGATGCGATTGAGACCCCTGTAATCGATGCAAGGCCTCAACTCACCGCCCTTCTTTTTCACAAAGAAAAATCCAGCCCCTGCCGGGGACGAGGATTTGCGAATGTGTCCGCGTGAAAGCGCCTCCCTCACGTACTCCTCCATGGCCTCATTCTCCGCTACCGACAGTGGATAGACTTTGCCACGAGGAGGAACGGCACCAGATTGTAACTCTATGGCACAATCGTATGGGCGGTGCGGAGGTAGGGCAACCGCGCGCACCTTATCGAATACATCCCGGTACTCTTCGTATTCAGGAGGCAACAGAGAGTCCGAGGAAGTACACAGCAACTTGACAGGCCCATGGATGCAACTAGCCCCACACTGCGGTGACCATGAGAGGATCTCGGCCGATCTCCAATCGAAAGTCGGATTATGCTTCTGGAGCCAGGGGTACCCCAAGACCACCGAGTAGTGTGGAGACGAAATCACCTGGAGACAGACCGACTCTCTGTGAACGGCACCAATGGCTATCCCCACTGGAAGGGTCTCATGAGTCACGTGTGGCGGCAGAAGGCACGTGTGGCGGCAGAAGGGGTCTGCCGTCTATCGCCTCAAGAGCCAGTGGGGAACCTCGAGGCTGCAGAGGAATGGAATTGGCGGCAGCGAACACACTATCAATGAACAAACCACCAGCACCAGAGTCCACCAACGCCTGGGTCGTCACCGAGCCCCCGACCCAGGAGAGGACAACAGTGATCAGTGGTTTGTCAACACGGGAAACCGGGGACGAGGAGACTCCACCCAAGATCTGCCCCCGACAGGATCTCAGGTGCGAGCGTTTCCCGGACGGTTCGGACATGCCAACCGAAAATGCCCACCGAGACCACAGTACATGCATCGGCCCTCGCGTCTCCGGAGTACCCTCTCCCCCTCGGACAGGCGAGCAAACCCCAGCTGCATGGGTTCACCCCCAGACAAGTCATCCCCAGGAGGCGTGGGAGGAGAGGGAGGCACGGGTGGGACAGCAAACGTAGGCGCCAATCTGTTAGAAGACCTCCGCAGGCTCTCCTTAAAGGAAGGTCTCTCCCTGAGTCTGGTGTCAATCAAAATCAGGAAAGAAATAAGAGACTCGAGCTCCACTGGTAGGTCCTTAGCTGCAACCTCATCCTTCGAGGCATCCGAGAGACCATGAGAGAAAGCAGCGACCAGAGCCTCATTATTCCAGCCCACCTCTGCTGCCAGGGTACGAAACTCAATGGCGTATTCAGCTACGGATCGTGAACCCTGTCTGATGGACATAAGGAGCTTCGCAGCAGAGGCAGCACGAGCCGGCACATCGAATACCTTCCGAAGAGAAGCAACAAAACCGGAAAACTCGGCAACCACCGGATTGTTGTTCTCCCATAAAGGGCTGGCCCAGGCCAAGGCCTTGTCCGAGAGCAGCGAGATCAAGAAGCCCACCTTTGATCTCTCAGTAGGAAAGGCATGTGGCAGCAACTCGAAATAAATGCCCACCTGGTTAAGGAAACCTCGGCACTGAGTTGGCTCTCCCCCAAAGCGCTGTGGAAGGGGGGCAGAACCGGTCATACCCCGAGACACCGCAGGCGCAGCAACAGGTGTCGGGGTAGACTCTGGCGCAACAACCGGAGCGGCAGTAGGAGCGGGCCCAGGAGCGACAACCGACCCATCGGCAACGGAAGCGAAATGAGCCGTGCGTTCAAGCAGGGTTTGCAACACCACAGCGAACCGACCCAACAGGTGATCCTGCTGATCAAGTCTGGCAACCAGCGTAGGTAGCGAGGATGGCCCTGTACCGTCAGAATTCATGGCTTGGTCCTAATGTCATGGAACCATGAACCAGACGTACAACAAGAGATAAGTGGAAATAAGAAGGCTTTATTGAAAATCAAGCTGTAAGCAAAAGTCCAAACGGATGGATAAACCGAAGCAGGGTCTTGCGTAGACAGAGGTCAGGAACCAGAAGGGTAGTCAGACGAAGCCTGGATCAGGAACCAGCAGGGTAGTCAGACGAAGCCAGGATCAGGAACCAACGGGGTAGTCAGACGAGGCCAGGATCAGGAACCAGAAGCAGCAGCAGTCTTAGAAGCATGTGAACACAGGAGGACCAAGCAAGGAACTGAAGCCACAGACCTCCTATATATATGAGCTAGGCATCCAGCTCCTCCCAGTGGGAAGGAGAAGCCGCAGGGTGGGAGGCTACAAGAAACCCAGAAACCAAGATGGCCGCCAGCACATGTCAAACGAAGGAGAACAGTAAGAAGGTAAGACCATGACACTTGGAGGGACTCCCTGCCTCCATCTGCACTGCATACTGCCTTGGTGTGTCTGGGTCCTTTGCCTCATCTTCCTCATTGCCCTGTAGCTCCTCTGGCTGCTCCTCCTCTCCTGTCACCTGTGTGTAATAACCACCCATTTCGCTACACATTGCTTGTGCTCCAATGTCCTCCTCCTCCTCCAGTTCAGCCCCCACAGGGCTCATGTGGCTGTGAGCTCTAGGTGCCACGTCTCCTGTCCCCTGACCAGCCAGATTTACCAGCATCTGTTCCAGGACATGAAGCAGTAGAATGACGTTGTTTATCCCGAAGTCCTGACGACTGACAAATAAAGTGGCCTCCTCAAAGGGCCTGAGACAAAGCAGGTGTCACGCATGAACTGGCTGACATCGAACTTACACAGAGGAGTACTCTTGTCTGCTTGGATCATCAAGAAATGGTTTATGGCCTTTCTCTGTTCATATGGTCGGTCCAACATATGGAGGATGGAATTCCAACGTGTGGAAACATCGCATATCAGCCTATGTTGTGGGATGCCGTTCTGGCGCTGCAGCTCAAGGAGGGTGTACGAACGGTGTACGAGCGGCTGAAGTGCATGCAAAGTTTTCTGGCCATTTTTAGGATGTCTTGCAGATGGGTGGAAGACTTCAGGAACCACTTGACAACTAGATTGAACACGTGTGCCATGCAGAGCGCATGGCTCAGTCGTCCTTGAAGCAGCGCCGACACCATGTTCTTCCCGTTGTTTGTCACTATGGCTCCGATTTTGAGTTGTCGCGGAGAAAGCCAGGACTCAATTTCTTGAGCAGTTCCTCCCCTGTGTGACTATGTTCGCCCAGGCAAACCAGGTGCAGAACAGCTTGACACCGCAGTGCCCTGCACATGTGGTATGCTGGAGGGTCACTGTGAATTGTCCCTGCAGTGGAGGCTGAGGACATGGTGGAGGATGAGGCAGCAGATGCGGACATTGTCACAGGACCAACGGCGTGACAACTTGGAGGCGGAAGCGGCATCACCTGGCCAAGTTGCTGGTGTGGCTGTGCAGGAACTACATTCACCCAGTGGGCCGTAAAGGACATGTATTGTCCCTGACAGTAGTAACGGCTCCATACGTCGGTGCTGCTGTGCACTTTGGCAGACACCGACAGGCTCAATGACTGGCCCACCTTCTGTTCTACATGTGTGTGCAGGGCTGGTACTGCATTTTTTGCAAAGAAATGACAGCTTGGGACTCTCCCCTCGGCACAAGCCATCAGTTCTCTGAAAGGTGCAGAGTCCACCACTTGGAAAGGGAGGGACTGCAGCACCAGCAACGTGGATAGGAGAACATTTAGCTTCTGCTCCATTGGAGGAGTTCACGTATACTGTTGTCTCTTGGCAGTTGCTTTGGTGATCGATTGCTGACGGAATGACTGATGAGGAGTAAGAGGAGGAGGAGGAGGAGCAGGAGCATCAGGACCAGCAGATGATAGGAAGGACAGACAGTTCCCTTCTGCTGAGGTGGTGGAGCCTTAAGTGCCTGAAACCGGGTGCGTGCCACTGGGTCATGCAGCGGTTGCTGCGGCAGGTTGGATCACCACATCGGAGCCACGGTTCTCCCAGGCCACTTAATGGTGACACTATATATGTTGACGCAGGGCCGTGGTGCCAGCATTGGCACCTTGGCCACAATTGACCTTCTGCCCACAGATTTTACAATTGGCCATGTTCACCTCCTCTGGCAGCTTAAAAAAAAACTACCACACCGCTGAGTAGGTGATTTTACCCCCAACACTATGCACTGACTGACTGCTACCGCTGCTGCTTCCATGAACCCATTAACCACTACTTTCTGAGCAGGTAGGCTCCTGTGAAGCAGGTGTTCTAACCTGGGCACGTTTGGCTACCGTGCTCCTACTCCTGACACTATGCTGACTCCCGGCGACGCTAGCGACTTTCTGGCTCCGCTGCTGCCTCATGGTTAAGCTGCCACCCTCTTCTCCCGATGATGATGAAGCCCCTAATTAACCCGGCTCCCAAGTGCGATCAGCTACCTCATCATCATCCTCTAGTACTGTCTGCATGTCACTGATCTCCTCCTCAACAGTTTCTGGGTCAGTAGCCTCACCGCTCGCAACACCACCTCCTACGCCACACTCCTCATCACTACTTGCCCGCCTAGTGGAGGAAGCGGTGGAAGTCTCCTCCACATCTTGGCTGGCCAGTAGCTGCTGACTGTCCTCTAATTGCTCGTCCTCGCTGTATAGTGGGGCTGAGCCCACAGCATATAATACTTCTCTTGCTGAGGGAACAGAAAAGGACAGAGGCAGGTTGAGGACAGGTGAGGGCACAGGGCCTGCTCTTGGCCCATGCCAACTAAGTGTTGTGTCTGACGAACCCACGACTCTTGGCTGGGGGTGTCTGATGTCACTTGGGAGGAAGTGGATGACCGAGTCAACATTAAAGTACCGCTGGGTTGCTGGTTAAGACAGGACCGCTAGATGACACCGGGAGCTCAGGCCTCTCGCTGTGACTCCTGCTGCCACACCCCCTTATTCTACTGCGACCTGTGCCTGCGCCAGAAACATTTAGGCCTCTGTCACTCCCCTGTGCAGGGCCTGGCACTTCTCTGTCTGACATAGGCCTCTGCCACTCCCCTGTGCAGGGCCTGGCACTTCTCTGTCTGACATACCGTTAGATCAAATAAATAAATAAAAAGGAAATTAAAACACTCCAAAAAAGTCTCTAATTTTCTCACTTCACCACACAACGGCTAATAAGCCCTTTTTTCCCCCACTAATACACACAAAAAAGGGCTTTAGAACATATAACTGCACCGCTGAGACGGCAAATATATTTTACTTTTGCCACTAATACACGACAAAAAAGAAGAAGAAGAAAAAAAATAAGAAAATACCTTTATTGTCCCTCAGTGGGGAAATTTTGGCATAACAGCAGCAATCGGAGCAAAAATAAGTAAATGAGTAAAATACAAGAAAAACATACCAGAATTGACTTAAAAAATTCACTTCTGGGTTTCTGGGAACAGTGGCGGTTATAAATCCTAACCGCTGCTGGGAGGAAGGACCTCCGATAACGTTTCTTTGTGCACAGTCCGTCACTGAAGGAGCTCTTCAGCTCCACAACAGCTTTGTGCATGGGGTGGTAGACATTGTCTAACAGTAATGTTAATTTTGCTAGAGTACTTCTGTCTTCCACCTCCTGCACTGGATCAAGGACTGAGCTGGCCTTCTTAATGAGCTTATCTAATCTCTGTCTCTCAGCCAAGGCTTTAGAATATATAACTGCACCGCTGAATGGCAAATATATATATTTTTTGCCACTAATACACAACAAAAAGGGCTTTAGAACATTAACTGCACCGCTGAAAGGCAAATAGGCCCTTTTTTCCCACTTTTGCACACCACAGAAGGCTTTAGAACATATAACTGCACCGCTGAACCGCAAATATATTTTTCTTTTGCCACTAATACACACCACAAAAGGCTTTAGAACATATGACAGCACCTCTGAATGGAAAATATATATTTATTTTGCCACTAATACATGGCAAAAAGAGTTTTAGAACATATAACTGCACCGCTGAACGGCAAATAGGCCCTTATTTTTTTCCACTTATAAACGCCACAGAAGGCTTTAGAAAATATAACTGCACAGCTGAACGGCAAATATTTTTTATTTTGCCACTATTAAATGACAAAAAGGTCTTTAGAACATATAACTGCACTAGAGATCAGCGAATCGAAGCTGATGAAGTGGTAGGCCAATCAGCAGCCAGCCAGCAAGCCCTGTGATGTCATAACCCTATAAATAGCAGTAGCCATCTTAGATTCTGCCTTTTATCAGTGTACTGAGTGCAGGGAGAGACGTGTGCAGGCGCTAAGTACAGTGTTAGAAAAAAAACTATTTAATTGTGCAGAAAAAGCGATTTAACAGTGCAGAGAAAGATTACTCAAGGTGTAGGGAAAGGATAGGGAGGAATCATTTCACAGCTTTTATGTTGAAAAGAGGAGGGGAGTAGGGGAGGTTTCAGCCTGGGTAGTAAGAACATTCCTATTACACCTTGGTAACCAATAACGAACACACATATATATGAAATATGAATATTTTATTGATATGTCACTTTAAAAATGACACAATTACAATTAATAATAGATATAATATAAAGTGCAGTAATGTGGTGGCGCTACAGAACAACGCCCCACCATGGATATGCAAGGAATGTTATATGTGCCCAAAGCCCTTGTCTCCAATCAGCCCAAATTAACAAGAGAGATGATCTCAACATCGGCTCAGAGGAGACACGGGCTAAAATCAAAATGCAGGTGCTGGCATGTTTGTAAAGGGATGTGAACCAAACAGTAGGAGCAGTGTATGAGTCCCACATCCACTAAGGATGTCATGGTATATAACCTGCATCAACTACATATCACGTCAACACAAACTGAGCCAGCACATATAGATGACGCATAACAAATACTGGGAAACAAACCTTCAATCCCTGGTGAGCGGACCCCTGACGCGCGTTTCGCCAAGCTTTTTCGAAGGGGCGTGTCTATCCTGTCAATTACTCAACCTTAAATCTAGCCCCAGATGGAAGAGAACCAATCCGCTGCCTCATTGGCTAAAGAAACTCCGCCCATTGCTCACCTCCGGATGACAAATCATGTCCTCACTTCCGCCCACATCTTCCCTACTTCATGTAAGCACACCGCGCACCTAACTTCTGCCCACACCGCAGCTAAATGATCAGAGCGTCACGTCACTTCCGTCTCTGACGTGGGCGAAACAGCTCCTCCCTGATGAGTCCTGTCATACTACATCGCATATAAACGATATTAGCAAGGTACCGGTAGTTAACAAAAACCTGCTGCTGTCCACCCGCTCGGCAGCATCAATATCCATCACCAGGGATGAAGACAGTTCCCCAGCACTCGCTACCTCTATACTGCCATGATATCAGATGGAGCTGATGGTATCAGTATTAAAAATAGAGGCAACGGCATCAATTACAAAGCACCAAAGGACAGGGAGTAGGGGAAGGGAGGTAGGGAAACCGAGGAGTACAGTGAAAAAAAAGGAGGAGAAAGGAAAGGACCCAAAACACGGGGGATACAACTATCACTAAAAACCTTGATAGATCAAAAGGATTACACTCATCATGAGCAATTCAGTTGGTCTTAAATATATCATAAATAATAAGCAATTAAGTACATTAACTACATGATTAAATACCTCTCCTTACTCATCAAATTCATTATTCTACCATAATATATACATTTAATAAATAATTAATGAATAATAAATAAGTAATAGTCTAACACATATCTCATCAGAAGTTCATAATTACCCTGTATCTACCAGGGATATCTCCTCAGATCACTTCAACCCCCTTGCCACATAATATATATATATATATCTATAACATAATAATATAACATTCTCTGTATTTAGATCATTTCCATTGACCCTACTGTGAACCCAAAAAGTGAACATAATTCATAAAATTCATCAAAACATGTACATAAACCTGAATATAAAAATATAATAGCATACTAGGTGAGCCTAATATCCATAAAAAAGTGCTCAAGTGCATAAAGTGCTCAGTGCTCATGCAGTGCAAGAATAATAATACAACATGCATTATTTACATCCTGATGCTAATTACAGGACAACCTTAAACGATAAGACTGGACATTGATATAACCAGATACATGGTGTGCTTCGTATATAATCACTATGGGTCAATATACAAATACAAAGATGCAAAGGTAGCTCAAAATCGATATAATACAATATAGTAGCTCTAAATATAGCATTCGAGTTGTCCATCTAAGGGGATGACACTGGTATCCCCGACATAGTCCTTCCAGTGTCTTAGATCCTTAATCGCAAGCAAGGTGAGTTACAGCGGGCAAAAAAAACATTCATCTCTCCATCTGAAACATATAAACAATATTATGAGTATGAGCAGAATAAGACACGAAATGTGTACCAAGACCTGTTAAAATACAAAAATTAGACCATTAAAAAATGACTGTTAAAAACAATAAGTCCTGAGCATTGGACCCAGACCCAGGGGTGATGACAAAAATGGTGCCAGCTGAAATAGGTTACCAACTACATAATGCCGAGGAATGCACTACCAAACGTTATATGAGGAAGGGGGGGGGGGGGGGGAGAAGAAGAAAGGAGGGGGGAGGAGGAAGGGGGGAGGAGGGGAAGAAATGGGTGATAAAGGATGAAAAAAGATGAAGAAAAGGGGGGAAGCGAAGGAAAGGAAAAGCAAGATCAAAGCAGAAATTTCATCTGGGTCGCACCAGCTAGAGGAATGACGCAAAGCTATTGCCTTCATTCAGACCAGATGGTGCGACTGTATTAAGTAAGAATATCCACTTGCCTTCTTTTTGGGCCAGAGTCTTCTTCCAATCCCCTCCTCTAGGATAGATAAGCACTCTATCGATTCCCCTGACCCTCAACAGGGTACCATCCGAGTCGTGATTTTCTTTAAAGTGTCTCGGCAGGGTTTTCAATTGTGCGAAATCCTCCTCCTCTTTCGCTGCCTCAATAGAGAGAACGTGTTCTCTCACCCTTCTTTTTAACTGTCGAGATGTTAATCCCACATAGATAAGATTGCAAGGACAGCTAGCCCAGTAGATGACCCCAATGGTCGTGCACGTGATTGTATGTGTAATCTTGTACACCTTGTCTCCTGTCGAATTGTGGAAGTGGGTTGCCCTGTCCATGTTTGTACATGCAACACACTTCCCACATTCTTTGCTCCCCCACGGTGGCCCTTTACTGCCCAGCATTCTTACCTCTTTACGGGCATAATGGCTGCGGACCAATTGGTCACGCAGGTTTTTAGACCTACGAAATGTTGTGGAAGCCTGTGGGGAAATCACTTCTTTTAACTGGGGATCAGAGGTTAACATATTCCAATATTTCTTTAAAGCCATGTTTACCTCTTTCCATTTGCTGTTGTATCCTGTAACGAATTCAAAAAAAGGGATCCGCTCACCTCTACTCTCTCAGGATAGGTGCTCCAAACCAAAATTTGAGTCACCCCTCAAAGATTGAAGTATATAGTAAAAAGAAGATGGAATGGTCACTCTTATATGGAAATATAGGACACTTTATTGGGCATATATCATGGAATTGTGTGCAATAAAATTACAATAAAATGTTAAAACTAAATTTTGATCAATAATATATTAAAAAATAAAATGAAACAAAAAGCAGTGTTGAATGGGTGCTGATGGCTCCAAATAAAACCCCTCTCTATCATTCGCATCCAGACTTGTCCAGTCCCAGGTGCGATAGTTCTATCTGGTTTGCAGAGGTAGGTTGGTGCAAACAGCATTCAAAATCCATATAATAGCAAAGTACATCAGATATAATTATACATCAGATATAAAGTATATAATCCTATAAACAATTAAAAAGAAATGTCACACTGTTTGGGATCCATGAATGTCTAGATTTTTGTTGTTCACTTGTGTTTGAACACAATTTGTTAAACCGTCTGTATCAAAAGGCTGCTACAAACTGGTTGAATAATGTCAGTTTTCCTGCTGCTGACTGTTGCAATCTACTGTTTGTTTGGCTTGATTGTAGCAGAAATCATTACTTGAATAACCAGCAGTGGTTCATTAGATATGATGCTTCTTAGTATAATACCCACTACTGTGGGCTTACCTTCACCCGCGCCGTCGGTCAAAAAAGGGACTTACTGTTGAGCTCTTACTCCGTTGAATCTGCCGGCGTCCCGGCTATGGAGCTACTCACGTCCCACGTGTCTCTCACAGGTGATGTTAGAATCCAGTCCAAAGTGAGGATCACAGACCTTTCTTTTGCCGGCGCTATTGGATGACGTGTTGCAGTCTTTTAAGATAGATGGATTTCTTTTCTTTGTAGTGCACTAGGTAGAGTCGGAAAGTGGGGTATTCATCCAAGTTTGCTTGACGCCAGACGCGTTTCGGGGAGACGCTTCCCCTTCCTCAGTGGCATACCCCCATTCCTTAAATCGAGGTAATTTATACCCGATGATGGTTCTTCAAAAGATCCGAACTGGATTTGGAATTATATTTTCAAAAGGTGGTCTGGAGTTTTTGAATTCCATTCCAGTATTTTCATTCTGGTTTCAATGGGTCTTATTCTGATATATATTGCTTATAATACTTATAATAATGTGGGTTCTCATTCCTCCCATATTTGCAATTATCATCATTTACTTGTACAATACATTTAAAAAATAAAATCCATTTAAAACAATAAATATATATGCATTCAAGGCAGTTTTCCAAGCCTTGCGTGGAAGGGTTGTCCCCCCTCCATTGGGATTCTTTCTCAAAAAGCCTATTTAACCGAAAAAAGATATTTAGCAAGAAAAAAAAAAAAAAAAAAGGCATATGCGATTTCAATGCGTTTCTTCTGAATTTGATGCGTTTTTCTTTCCTATTACCTTTAAATCATGATTTTAGTTCATCAAAAGTGTCTGGAACATAAATATTGTTGTAAATTATTTTCTACAGACATTATTTGTAATTCTTTTTTCTTCTAAATGACTACATATTATTGATGGATAGGGGGGGCACGTTTGGGGTAGAGGGAGAGTTGCAGTGCTGGGAAAAACAGCCTGACATGCAACTCCCCATCGACACCCAAACGGACCACCCAGTGTTAGATGAACCCAAAAATTTCTAATTCTGCATTTAGGCCTCTTGGTAGGAGGCTACCAAATTCATATATTTTTCTGGATTCCGCTCTTGATAACTTCTCGATCTGGTTACCTCCTCGCCAATGTTTCTCCACCTTTTCCAGCGCCATGAATGAGAGACCCTTAGGGTCTTGATGATGTACGTCCTTGAAGTGCTTAGACAGCGAATGTTTTTCGTATCCTTTAATGATGTTGTTTAGGTGTTCCGCTATTCTAACCTTCAAGGTACGTTTGGTTCTCCCAATGTATTGTCTCAGACATGGGCACTGGATCAGGTAGATCACATTGGAGGAGTCACATGTGAGAAAATGTTTGATGGTCATGGTATGTGAATTTTGTGTTGAGGTGGCTATTGTTGTTTTCCTTGGGAACTTGGTTTTCCTACAGCCTGAACATCTCCCACATCTAAAAAAAACCTTTCGGTTGAAGCCAATTTAATGTTGGACCTTTTTTAATTTTTTCTTTTACTGAGGGAGCTATTTGAATTCCTAAGTTCGGAGCCCTTGAATATGTGATTTTGGGGATTGGGGGCAGAAACGTTCCTATAGTTTTATCCCTATGTAGATGGTGCCAGTGGGATTTTATAATGGATTCCACTTGTTTTGCCTGAGTGTTATAGGGCAAAATAATCCTAAAGTCTGTGTTACTTTCTCGTTCTGGCTTTTGTGTAGGTACGAAAAAGGTTTTCCGATCCAACTCCTTTACTTTTTCAAGGGCTTCTCTAATAATTGCATCTGGGTAGTCTTTTTCTTTAAATTGGCTACTCATATCCTTGGCTTCTTCCTCAAATATGTCATCTTCCGTGCAGTTACTCTTAATTCGCGGAACTGCCCGAAAGGGACATTTGTCAGCCAACGAGGCAGATGACAGCTTAAAAACGAGATATATCCATTCCTGGCCGTAGGTTTATGGAAGGTGTTACATGAATATCTACCATTTTTTCGTGTGATCTCGATGTCAAGAAATTCAACTTTGTCGCCTCCAAAATTGGAGGTGAATTTCAAGTTGTTTTTATTGTCATTGATCTTACTGACAAAATTATCGAGACCCTCTGATGTTCCTCCCCAAATAAAAATGATATCGTCTATATATCGCCGCCACAGGACCAGGTCTGCCCCCAGGGTCAGATCGATGTTGTTTGATTCCCATTGCGCCAAAAACAAATTGGCATAGCTGGGGGCAAACCTGGTACCCATGGCGGTTCCTCTCCTCTGTAGATAGAATTGATCAGAGAAGAGAAAATAATTATGATATAAGATATGATTCACCCCCTCCAAAATATATTCTATTTGGTTTTCATTCCATAATTTATTTTCGGACAATTGATCCCTCAGGGCTGCAATGCCCTGGTCGTGGTCGATGATAGTATAGAGGGACTGGACGTCCAGGGTACCCATTATCCAATGGTCCTGAACGTCCAGGCCCTCCAAAACGCCCACAATCTCTGTTGTGTCACGTATATATGATTTTATCTTCTTTACCTCTGGTTGGAGCAGAGTATCTATATACTGCGACAGATTTACTGTTAGGGATCCAATGCCCGAAATGATGGGACGGCCCGGTGGGTCCACTATACTTTTGTGGACTTTTGGAAGGCAATAAAAAATGGGTAGTCTGCCCGGTATATCCAGAATAAAATTATACTCTTGTTGTGTTAGGATCTTCTGTTGTAGTCCTTTTTCACAGAATTGGGAAAGAGCCCGTTTAAACTCTTCAGTGGGGTCCTTTTTTAAGGAAATGTACGTAGTTTGATCTGCCAGCTGTCTATGACATTCCTTATTATATTGGTCTTCCCCCCAAATCACTATTGCCCCTCCTTTGTCCGCAGGACGAATGACTATTTTTTCATTTTTCTGTAGTTCCCTTATAGCTTTAATTTCTCCCCTTGTCAAATTGTTTTTATAACTATTCTTTATTTTTATTTTCTCCAAATCCGCCTCCACACTTTTTTGAAATGTGGCCATTTCTGGACCAATCTCTGCTCTAGGGAATTTTTTTGATTTGCTCCTTAACTGTGTGTGGATATATGAGTCCTGTGTCTGTTGTTCCATAGTGGGGGGATTTTTAATAAAGTATTTTTTTAGGCAAATTCTTCGAATAAACTTTTGGATGCCTATGTAAGTGTCAAATTTATTCAAGGAAGACGATGGTGCAAACTTTAACCCTTTGTTTAAAAGTGTGATCTGAGTGGAGGTGAGATTTATTCCACTCAGATTAATGATGTTATCCATTACATTTAATGGTGATTTCTGTGTTCCCCTCTTCCTCTGTGATCTTCGTGTCTTCCTCTTTGTTGGTAATTTTCTCTGTGATGAGTTTCTCGTGTGTTCCCTAAATTGTGATTGTTCTGAGGATCTATTGTCCAAATCTCGTGTCTCCCTAGATCTACTTTTGGACGTGTTTGATTCCTCTGTTCCTCTGGTGCTCTGTGTCTCAGATTGTAAGGTGCTCTGTGCATGTGGGGTGTTGTCCTCCTGCGATCTGCTGACTGGGGCTGTCTTTGTTTTAACCGTGGGGAATGGTGAGGGGGAGTCTGATCTAAAAAAGAATTATCTGCCAAGGTCTCAAATCTGTTCTGTATCGGTATATTATACCTCCTTGGTTCTTTCTGTTCACTATGTTTAGGTTGGGAATTTTCTCTTATATATTCCTCCCTATTAGATCTCTTCTCATTTTTTTTAGTCGTATGTTTATATTTTTTAGTTTTTTTAGCTATAATTTCTTGCTCCATTTTATCCAGACTTTTATGTAGCCTTTCCTGCCACATTTCATATGTCTGGTCCTTTGGGAACTTATCTAACTTTATTTTTAATTTCATTATTTTGTCTGTCAGGTCATCCAGAATTGTAGTCCTCCTTTTAATAATAAGCTCCATCAGGGCTCTAGATTGTGAGTGTAATAGGTCCTCCCATTCTTTTTTAAAACCCTCACTTAATAAATCCTGGGCTGGAATTTTATTCAATTGTAGGCCCTTGGGGACTTTATCATGGCTTAAATACAACCGTAGGGAACGTATTTCCCAGATTTGTCGTAATTTTTTATGTAGAAGATCCTCCAATTCTCTGAAAGATTCTACTATTGAACTTTCTTCTTTTCTCTTCTCTGATCAAGTCTATCTACAGAGGAGAGGAACCGCCATGGGTACCAGGTTTGCCCCCAGCTATGCCAATTTGTGTTTGGCGCAATGGGAATCAAACAACATCGATCTGACCCTGGGGGCAGACCTGGTCCTGTGGCGGCAATATATAGACGATATCATTTTTATTTGGGGAGGAACATCAGAGGGTCCTCGATAATTTTGTCAGTAAGATCAATGACAATAAAAACAACTTGAAATTCACCTCCAATTTTGGAGGCGACAAAGTTGAATTTCTTGACATCGAGATCACACGAAAAAATGATAGATATTCATGTAAGACCTTCCATAAACCTACGGCCAGGAATGGATATATCCCGTTTTCAAGCTGTCATCTGCCTCGTTGGCTGACAAATGTCCCTTTCGGGCAGTTCCGCCGACTTAAGCGTAACTGCACGGAAGATGACATATTTGAGGAAGAAGCCAAGGATATGAGTAGCCAATTTAAAGAAAAAGACTACCCAGATGCAATTATTAGAGAAGCCCTTGAAAAACATTCGCTGTCTAAGCACTTCAAGGACGTACATCATCAAGACCCTAAGGGTCTCTCATTCATGGCGCTGGAAAAGGTGGAGAAACATTGGCGAGGAGGTAACCAGATCGAGAAGTTATCAAGAGCGGAATCCAGAAAAATATATGAATTTGGTAGCCTCCTACCAAGAGGCCTAAATGCAGAATTAGAAATTTTTGGGTTCATCTAACACTGGGTGGTCCGTTTGGGTGTCGATGGGGAGTTGCATGTCAGGCTGTTTTTCCCAGCACTGCAACTCTCCCTCTACCCCAAACGTGCCCCCCCTATCCATCAATAATATGTAGTCATTTAGAAGAAAAAAGAATTACAAATAATGTCTGTAGAAAATAATTTACAACAATATTTATGTTCCAGACACTTTTGATGAACTAAAATCATGATCTAAAGGTAATAGGAAAGAAAAACGCATCAAATTCAGAAAAAACGCATTGAAATCGCATATGCGTTTTGGTTTTTTTTTAATAATTTTTTTTTTTTTTCTTGCTAAATATCTTTTTTCGGTTAAATAGGCTTTTTGAGAAAGAATCCCAATGGAGGGGGGACAACCCTTCCACGCAAGGCTTGGAAAACTGCCTTGAGTGCATATATATTTATTGTTTTAAATGGATTTTATTTTTTAAATATATTGTACAAGTAAATGATGATAATAGCAAATATGGGAGGAATGAGAACCCACATTATTATAAGTATTATAAGCAATATATATCAGAATAAGACCCATTGAAACCAGAATGAAAATACTGGAATGGAATTCAAAAACTCCAGACCACCTTTTGAAAATATAATTCCAAATCCAGTTCGGATCTTTTGAAGAACCATCATCGGGTATAAATTACCTCGATTTAAGGAATGGGGGTATGCCACTGAGGAAGGGGAAGCGTCTCCCCGAAACGCGTCTGGCGTCAAGCAAACTTGGATGAATACCCCACTTTCCGACTCTACCTAGTGCACTACAAAGAAAAGAAATCCATCTATCTTAAAAGACTGCAACACGTCATCCAATAGCGCCGGCAAAAGAAAGGTCTGTGATCCTCACTTTGGACTGGATTCTAACATCACCTGTGAGAGACACGTGGGACGTGAGTAGCTCCATAGCCGGGACGCCGGCAGATTCAACGGAGTAAGAGCTCAACAGTAAGTCCCTTTTTTGACCGACGGCGCGGGTGAAGGTAAGCCCACAGTAGTGGGTATTATACTAAGAAGCATCATATCTAATGAACCACTGCTGGTTATTCAAGTAATGATTTCTGCTACAATCAAGCCAAACAAACAGTAGATTGCAACAGTCAGCAGCAGGAAAACTGACATTATTCAACCAGTTTGTAGCAGCCTTTTGATACAGACGGTTTAACAAATTGTGTTCAAACACAAGTGAACAACAAAAATCTAGACATTCATGGATCCCAAACAGTGTGACATTTCTTTTTAATTGTTTATAGGATTATATACTTTATATCTGATGTATAATTATATCTGATGTACTTTGCTATTATATGGATTTTTTAGCTGAGTGAATGCTGTTTGCACCAACCTACCTCTGCAAACCAGATAGAACTATCGCACCTGGGACTGGACAAGTCTGGATGCGAATGATAGAGAGGGGTTTTATTTGGAGCCATCAGCACCCATTCAACACTGCTTTTTGTTTCATTTTATTTTTTAATATATTATTGATCAAAATTTAGTTTTAACATTTTATTGTAATTTTATTGCACACTATTCCATGATATATGCCCAATAAAGTGTCCTATATTTCCATATAAGAGTGACCATTCCATCTTCTTTTTACTGTATCCTGTAATGAACCTGATCGGCTGGGAGTCATGCTGAGTATGTTTCTTATAGAGTGGATCACTTCTCTTTGAAAGACGCGCTCTCCTGTATGCCCTCTCTATACACCGGTTGCCATACCCCCTCTCTTTGAATCTTCTCCTCAGGTCTTCGGCTTGTATCTCAAACAACCCATCCGATGAGCAGATCCTGCGTGCCCGCAGGAACTGCCCCACCGGGATGCTTTTATCAGGTTGCCAGGGTGTGAGGATCCTGCATGTAATAATGCATTTACAGAGGTTTCCTTGCGATATAGATTGGTACCCAGATGACCAGTCTCATCCACCTGGAACTTCACGTCCAGAAAATCCACATTCGTGCGAGCCACCTTAAAAGTGAGTTTAATATTCTTGGTGTTATTATTCAGTCGCCGAATGTAGTTCGCAAATTCCTCCTCAGTCCCCTGCCAGATAATCAGCACATCGTCGATGTACCTAACCCAGTACTGTACCTTACTGGATTCTGGCAGGGGACTGGACTGTAGGATGTCCCTCTCCCACAGCCCCAGGAACAGATTTGCATAAGAGGGCACACATGCCGCCCCCATCGCCGTACCCTGGAGCTGTAGGTAGAAGGACCCCCCAAACAAGAAAAAGTTATGGGTGAGGACATACCTCAGAAGAGTTAAGATGAAATTGCACTTCTCCTTACCCATGCTCGTAGTTTTCAAGAAAAATTCCGTGGCCTCCAACCCATCATGATGTTTGATTGAAGTGTAGAGAGATTCCACATCGCATGTGGCAATCAGCATATCAGGTTCAAGTTGTATCTCTTCCATTTTCCTCAAAATATCCATTGTGTCTTTTAAATGTGTTGGTAAGCCCTCCACCAGTGGCTGTAAGAAATGATCAATATATTTACAAACCTCATCATTTAAGCCGTTCACCCCTGATACGATGGGCCGCCCAGGGGGCTTCCTTGAATCTTTGTGAATCTTAGGCAGGAGATACAATGTTGGAATCACAGGGTGATCCGAAAACAAATGGGAGCTCTGTTTCTCTGAAATGACACCTTGTTCAACCCCCGCTTGCAGGATAACAATCAGATCCTGCTTAAATTTAATCAAAGGGTTGAACGTTAGTTTCTTATAACAGTTCCCATCCTGTAGCTGTCTTTGCTCTTCCTTCTCATACATGCAAGTGGGCCAGATTACAATATTTCCGCCCTTATCGGCCTGTTTTATGACCACATCGTCCCACTTACCTATCTCTTTCAATGCCCGTCTCTCACCGCTTGTACAGTTATCTCTCCTTTGTGAATCAGAAATATGTGAGAGTTCACTCTCAACCAGCTTAAAAAAATAATTCACGTTTGAATATAGTGATAATGCTGGGAAATTCTTAGATTTTGGAATCAGGATTTTTGGGAACTCACCAAATCTCTCTGCCGTGTCTTGTTCATCCAGAAGTGAAGTTAAATTAGCCAGTGCCTCCTGTTCCACTGTGGTAGCAAAGTTGGGGTCCCTCCTCTGATGGTAGATCTTTTTAAATATAAGGCGCCTGGCAAAAAGATGCAGATCCTTCACTGTGGAAAAATACTCAAATGCACAAGTTGGTGAGAAGGACAATCCTTTTGCCAAGAGTGACACTTGATCATCCGTCAGCACATGCTCTGACAGGTTAATTACCTGTAGTTGGCGTCCACTCTCCTGGCCTTTTCTCCCTGTGGGTTGTTTCACATCCGTACCTCTGCGTCTATTATCCCTTCTAGGGTACCTCCGTACATCTTGTCCAGATGTACTACCATCCTCACTCCTTGATGTACGTGACGACACAGATGTGGATCGAGATCTTCCTTCCTGTGACTTGTATTTCCATTTGTAAATTCTGTTGGTTTCCATATCTTGCAGGTCGCGTTGAAATTTCCTCGTTTTTACCGTTTTAATCTGCTTTTCCCAGACCAAAAAGGCCTCGTCCATCTCCTTCTTAAATTCTCCTAATTCTATCGTATTTAACTTCTGAGACAACTGCTCCTCTAGCTTTACAATCTCACCATCAAGTGTCGATATATTCTTCCCATTAGATTCAATAATGAGACGCATGAGGGAGGTAGAGCAGGTGCCACATGCTGCTTCCCATTTGATACAAAACTCATCATCTTCTTGCCCGTAGGAGGGGAACATCTGTACTCGCAACCCCCTAGGAATAAGACCCCTTTCCAAATATTTATCTAGGGTGGCTTTATTCCACCACAACTTCATTCGTCTGTGTAGCGCATTCCTCAATTGTGCCCTCAACTCAGAAGCACTCCTCCCTCCCGAGTCTGGGCCCGCCGCAGCACCACCCGCAAAAACTGCATCCACCTGGGACGTCCAGGTTAACTCACGTGAGTGGAAATCCATTTTACACCTTGCAGCACTGACTGGAGATCCAAATTGCTATTATACAGCTCTGTAATTCCAGCAAACCTTTGTTATTAGGGTGCAAGTGCTTTTTGATACAGCCATTAACAGGGTTTATTACAAGGAAATATTTATATGTCTTATTTGCCCTTGTGCAGTGCAGTTATATGTTCTAAAGCATTTTTTTGCTTGTATTAGTGGGAAGAAACTATTGAGTGGTGAAGTGCTAAAATTACAGCCCTTTTTGTTGTGTATTAGTGGCAAAAGTAAAATAGATTTGCCGGTCACCGATGCAGTTATCTGTCTTAAAGCCATTTGGCCGTGTATTAGTGGCAAACCAAACATATATTTGCCGGTCAGCAGTGCTGTTATCAGTTCTAAAGCCATTTTTGCTGTGCATTAGTGTTAAAACCTAAATAAGGGTACTTTCACACTAGCGTTTTTCTTTTCTGGTATTGAGTTCCGTCCTAGGGGCTCAATACCGGAAAAAAAAAAATCAGTTTTATCCTAATGCATTCTGAATGGAGGGCAATCCTTTTCAGTATGCATCAGGATGTCTTCAGGTCAGTCACTGTTCGGTTTTTGGATGAAGAAAATACTGCAGCATGCTCCACCCAAAATTCCGTAACACTTGTCGGAATGCCGGATCCAGCATTATTTTACATTGAAATGCAATAATGCCGGATCTAGCCCTAAGTGTTCTCGAAAAATGGATCCGGTTTTGCGATCTGCATGCGCAGACCTTTAAAAAGGTGAAAAAGATGAATACCGGATCCATTTTACCGTTTGACAACTGGAAAGACGGGTCCGGTATCGCAATACATTTGTAAGATGGAATCCAGCAACGCTAGCGTGAAAGTACCCTATAATTGCCGTTTAGCGGTGCCGTTACTGTATATGTTTTAAAGCCTTTTGTGACGTACATTACTGTAAAAAGGAAAAATATATTTGCCACTCAGTGGTGCAGTTATCTCTTCTAAAGTCTTTTAGTCTTTTGAGTAATGTATTAGTGGAAAAAGAAAACATATATTTGCTGCTCAGCGGTTCAGTTATCGGTCGTAAAAACTTTTGTGACGTGTATTAGCGGAAAAAGAAAAAATATTTTTGCCGCTTAGTGGTGCAGTTATCTGTTCTAAAGCCTTTTGTGACGTGTATTAGCGGAAAAAGAAAACATATATTTGCCGCTCAGCGGTGCAGTTATCTGTTCTAAAGCCCTTTTTGTCGTCTGTTACTGGCATAAAAAAGTATTTGCCGTTGTGTGCGGCAGTGAGAATATTTTTTTAGGTGTTTTAATTTCCATTTTTATTTATTTGATCTAACAGTATGTCAGACAGAGAAGTGCCAGGCCCTGCACAGGGGAGTGGCAGATGCCTACAATTTTCTGGCGCAGGCACGGGTCACAGTAGAGTAAGGGGGCGTGGCAGCAGGGGTCGCAGTGAGAGGTCTGACCCCACAGTGTTATTTAGCGGTCGTGTCTTGACCAGCAACCCAGCGGTTCTTGAATGGTTGTCTCGGTCATCCACTTCCTCCCAAGTGATCTCAGACACCCCCAGCCAAGAGTCAGTGAGTTCGTCAGACACATCCCTTAGTTCGCATGGCCCGGGAGCAGGCCCTGTGCCCTCACCTGTCCTTAACCTGCCTCTGTCTTTTTCTGTTCCCTCACCACGACAAGTATTATATGATGTGGGCTCAGCCCCACTATACAGCGAGGACGAGCTACTTGAGAACAGTCAACAGCTACTGGCCAGCCAAGATGTAGAGGAGACATCCGCTGCTTGGCGGGCAAGTAGTGATGAGGAGAGTGGCATGGCAGCTGGTGTTGTAAGCGGACAGGCTCCTGACCCAGAGACGGTTAAGGAGGACATCAGTGACGTGCAGACAGTATTCGATGATGAAGATGTAGCTGATCGCACTTAGGAGCCGTGTGACGAAGGGGCTTTATCATCATCGGGAGAAGAGGGTGGCAGCTTAACCATGAGGCAGCAGTGGAGCCAGCAAGTCGCTAGCATGGACGGGAGTCAGCAGGGTGGCAGCAGTGGGAGGTCGGGAGCAAAATGTGCACAGGGTAGACCACCCGCTTCGCGGGATCCTATCTGCCGGAAGTAGCAATGCAGAGGTTCACGGAGGCAGCGGCAGTAGCAGTCAGTCAGTGCGTAGTGTTGGGGGTAAAATCACCTACTCAGCGGTGTGGCAGTTTTTTGTTAAGCCGCCGGAGGAGGTGAACGTGACCATATGTAGAATATGTGGGCAGAAGGCGAAGCGTGGCCAGGGTGCCAATGTTAGCACTACGGCCCTGCGTAAACATATACAGCGTCGCCATAAAGTGGCCTGAGAGAAACGTGGCTCAGATACTGTGGTCCAGCCTGCCGCAGCAACCGCTTCATCACCCAATGGCACACACCCGGTTTCAGGCAGTCAAGGCTCCACCACCTCAGCTGAAGGGAGCTGTCTGTCCTTTCCCTCATCTGCTGGTCCAGATGCTCCTGCTTCTCCTCAGTCATTCCGTCAGCAATCGATCACCGAAGCGATAGCCAAGAGTATGCATGCACTCATCCAACCGCACAGAAGCTGAATGTGCTCCTGGCCAAGTTACCTGGTGCTGCAGTCCCTCCCTTTCCAAATAGGGGTGGACTCTGCACCTTCCAGAGAACTGATGGCTTGTGCTAAACGAGGTGGAGAGTCCCAAGCTGTCATTTCTTTGCCAGAAAGGCAGTACCAGCCCTGCACACACATGTAGAACGGAAGGTGGGCCAGTCATTGAGCCTGTTGGTGTCTGCCAAAGTGCACAGCAGCACCAACGTGGGGAGCTGTAATTATGGTCAGGGACAATACATGTCCTTTACGGCCCACTGGGTGAATGTGTTTCCTGCACAGCCACACCAGCAACTTGGCCAGATGACACCGCTTCCGCCTCCAAGTTGTCACGCCGTTGGTCCTGTGACAATGTCCGCATGTGCCTCCTCATCCTCCACTGTGTCCTCAGCCACCTCTGCAGGGACAATTTACAGTGCCCCTCCAGCATACCACATGTGCAGGGCACTGCGGTGTCACGCTGTTCTGCACCTGGTTTGCCTGGGCGAACAAAGTCACACAGGGAAGTAACTGCTCCATGTCCTTCATCAAGAAATTGAATTCTGGCTGTCTCCGTGACAACTCAAAACCGAAACCATGGTGACCGACAACGGGAAGAACATGGTGTTGGCGCTGTGTCAAGGAGGGCTGAGCCACGCGTCCTGCATCGCACACGTGTTCAATCTAGTTGTCAAGTGGTTTCTGGAGTCTTCCACCCATCTGCAAGACATCCTAAAATGGCCAGGAAACTTTGCATGCACTTCAGCCACTTGTACACCACAAAGTACACCCTCCTTGAGCTGCAGTGGCAGAATGGCATCCCCCAACATAGGGAGAAAGGCCATAAATTATTTCTTTATGATCCAAGTGGACAGGAGTACTCACCTGTGTAACTTCGATGTCAGCCAGTGGCAGCTCATGCGTGACACCAACCGTTTGCTCAGGCCCTTTGAGGAGGCCACGTTATTTGTCAGTCGCCAGGACTACAGGATGAACAACATTATTCCACTGCTTCATGTCCTGGAACAGATGCTGGAAAATCTGGCTGGTCAGGGGACTGGATCTCACAGCCACATCATCCCCCACAGGGCTCAACTGAGAAGGAGGACATTGGAGCACAAGCAATGTGTAGCGAAATGGGAGGTTATTACACACAGGTGATCGGAGAGGAGGCGAAGGAGCAGCCAGAGAAGCTACAGGGCGATGAGGAAGACGAGGCAGAGGACCCATACACACCGTGGCAGTATGCAGTGGAGATGGAGGCAGGGAGTCCATCTGAGTCACTTGCACAAATGGCCCAATGCATGCTCACTTGCTTCCTTAGTGACAGCCGAATTTTCAGCATATGGCAGAGGGATGACTTCTGGCTCTCCACCTTGTTGGACCCTCACTACTCGGTCCAAAATGGGGGCCTTTTTTACACCCGCTAAGAGGGAGAACAAACTGAACTACTATGGAAACATCCTATGTAGTCAGTTGGCCGCTAACTATCTACGCCATCGTCCATCCTTTCAGAGGTCTGACAGGGGGGGCCCTGTGCACTCACGTTCCTCTGCCATGGCTGCTGTGGCAGGGGGGAGTAGGAGCAGTTCCAGCTCCATCAGCAACTTGAGTCTAGAGTCGCTAATGAGCAGCTTTCTTCACCCGCCTAGTGAAGAAACTACTCACCAGCAGCAGCAGCTAGACCTGGAGCAGGATCTGAACCAGCAGGTGGTGGCATACTTGGACAGTACCCTGCCACCTCACAATGAAGATCCACTGGACTACTGGGCAGCCAAACTGGATTTGGGGCCGCAACTAGCAGAGTTTGCCCTGGAAAAGCTGTCCTGCCTGGCCAGTAGTGTGGCATCAGAGCGGGTGTTTAGTGCGGTGGGCGCCATAGTTATCCCAAGAAGAACTCGCCTGTCCACCCTAAATGTGGAGAGACTGACCATTGTCAAGATGAATCAGGCGTGGATCAGCCAGAATTTTCACCCACCAATGCCTGATGCATCAGACTAGATCATTCATGGTGCCACACCAATATTTTGACAAAAGAGACCAGTTTCTTTTGGCTACCTGCCTCAGCTACTATTCTGATGATGCCACCCACCTGATGCCAAGTCCTTCTTCTTTCACCCACCATCTTCACCTGGTACTCGTATTGCCACCCACCTCCCCACTCTATTACCGGGTCACTCTGTGGTCTCCTGATGTTGTTGCACACTATGTCACCTTTCCACTCTGTTGTCTCCTGATTTGGCTGTCACCTCCACACTCTCACCTTGCCACTCTGTGGTCTTCTGATGCTGCTGCCACCTCCCCACTCTGTGGTCTCCTAATGCTGCTGCCACCTCCACACTATGTCACCTTGCCACTCTGTTGTCTCCTGATGCTGCTGTCACCTCCACGCTGTCATTGTGCCACTCTCTGGCCTCCTCCTGATGCTGCTGCCACCTCCACACTCTGTCATTGTGCTACTCTGTGGCCTCCTGATGCTTCCGCCACCTCCACAATGTCATTGTGCCACTCTGTAGCTTCTCCTGATGCTGCCGCCACCTCCAGACGCTGTCATTTGACCACTCTGCGGTCTCCTCATGCTACTTCCACCTCACCACTATGTCATAGGGCCATTCTCTGGACTTCTCATGGTGTTCACACCCTCCCCACTTCAGGACTGGGACACTATTTTGCTTTTTGGCCTGGCTGACATCATCATTTATTTGATCCTTCTTCTGATCTGTCAGAAGGAAGGAAAAATGAGACGCACAACGGATCCTGTCTATGTAACAGCTGTAAGGCCTGTATGATCCCATCAGAAATGGCTTGTGATTTGGTAGCTGAGTTCACATTTGAATTATTTGGTTAGTTTTGGCCCCGTGACTGCCCAAATAAGTGAAGTGTACAGTGATTCTTAGAGTGATGTCTGCCATCTGCATGTCATATGGACTCACGGTATTATTTCACTAGCAAAGCAGACTCCCTATGCGTGTTACTGCAGGGCACAGTGTTCTACACCACTATAAAGGCTCTCTGCAGCCAGGAAATAGCAGTTTTTTAATGCGATTTGCAGCAAATATATTCGGATCGAACCAAATTTTTGCCCAAAAATTTCACGAACCAGCAAATCGAATTTTTTACAAAATTTGCTCATCTCTACTCCTAATCATTGCTCCCTAGATAAAGTGAGCCATTATAACTAATGAAAGGGATTTGGGAATATATTTATAATGAAGTAATTTTTACTTATTTGTATTTTCTTAATTTCCTGAGAACCCCTTTCATGTAGGGATGTATTGGACAATTGTCTAGTTTCCCCCAGGCATGACACTTCGAATTAAGGCAAAAAGTTCAATGTTGGTTTCATCAAAAAGGAGAATCTTGTTTTTTTCACAATATGAGAGTCTTTTAGGTGCTTTTAATGCAAACTTTTGTGTGCCTTTAATTGAGAAGAGGGTTCTTTCTGAACACTCTGCCATAAAGCCAATATTAGAGGAATGCTGCAGTGATGGATGTTTTCTGCCTACAGAATCTGTGGTGCACAGCCACAGGTATAAATGGGTTTTTGGTCTCCTAAGAGGAGGTATTTCATTGCCCTAGGTGGAACAGGTAATTTGCGCCCCCCCCCCCCCCCCCAAAAATAAAATAAAAATAAAAATAAATAAATAAATAAAATTAAAGTGACTTCCTAATAAAGATATTAAAACACATTTGAAAATAAGCAGCCAAGGGCAGATCCAGTGACCTACAGTTGATGTCTCCATGGATTTTAGTTGTTCACTTTTCTTTTCTTCTCCATTTGGTGCAGACCATCACGGGCAGACGTCTTTGGCCATGGGCGTTTAGGACCCTGTGCCACATAAGACCAACCAGTATAACACCAGTATAACTACATGGCCCATGGTAGATGGGGGACAGATTTAGCAACTCAGACGCCAAATTTATACAGACCTCTATCATCTTGCTGCTACTCCCAATATTGTGCCAGCTATGATCACCAGTGCCCAGACATTATACTGTCAGAATTAAGAGTGCCATACAGATAGTCCCTCATAGTAATAGTGCCCTATTAGTAGCAATGTTTACATCTTGTGCTAAATAATAATGCCCTACTGTACCTCCAGCAGCAATAATAGAACCTAAAGCCTCTGTGAGTGCCATGGTAAAACCTTCAGCTTGCACCTTTTTAGGTAGTCTATTGTGGATTTTGAGGTGTGTTTAGGATCATTATCCATTTGTAGAAGCCATCCTCTTTTCAACTTCAGTTTTTTTACAGTTGGTATTCTGTTTGCTTCCAGAATTTTCTGGAAATTCTTTAAATCAATTCTTCCCTCTACCCTTGAAATGTTTTCTGTGCCATTGGCTGCAACACAACTCCAAAGCATGATTGATCCACCCACATGCTCAATGGTTGGAGAGGTGTTCTTTTCATGAAATTCCGTGCCTTTTTTTTCTCCAAAGATACAGTCATGTGAAAAAATTAGGACACCCTTTGAAAGCATGTGGTTTTTTGTAACATTTTTAATAAAAGGTTATTTCATCTCCGTTTCAACAATACAGAGAGATTAAAGTAATCCAACTAAACAAAGAAAACTGAAGAAAAGTCTTTTCAAGATCTTCTGTAAATGTCATTCTACAAAAATGCCTATTCTAACTGAGGAAAAAGATAGGACACCCTCACATGTATTCCCTCTTAAATTGGCTCAGATCTCACACAGGTATATCACACCAGGTACACATAATTAGTAGATCGTTACTCTGCATGTTGAATGAGGCTTGCCCTTTTTAAACCTCAGACATTTAGTTTGGTGTGCTCCTGACTGTTGAAGTGAGAGTGAGCACCATGGTGAGAGCAAAAGAGCTGTCAGAGGACTTCAGAAAAAAGATTGTAGCAGCCTATGAGTCTGGGAAGGGATTTAAAAAGATCTCAAAAGATTTTGAAATCAGCCATTCCACTGTCCGGAAGATAGTCTACAAGTGGAGGGCTTTCAAAACAACTGCCAACATGCCCAGGACTGGTCGCCCCAGCAAGTTCACCCCAAGAGCAGACCGCAAGATGCTAAAAGAGGTCTCCAAAAACCCTAAAGTGTCATCTCGAGAACTACAGCAGGCTCTGGCTACTGTTGATGTAGAAGTACATGCCTCTACAATCAGAAAGAGACTGTACAAGTTTAACTTGCATGGGAGGTGTGCAAGGAGGAAACCTTTGCTTTCCAAGAGAAACATCGAGGCCAGACTGACATTTGCCAGAGATAAAGTTGACAAAGACCAGGACTTCTGGAATAATGTTCTTTGGACAGATGAGTCCAAAATTGAATTATTTGGACACAACAGCAGAGGACATGTTTGGCGTAAACCAAACACAGCATTCCAAGAAAAGAACCTCATACCAACTGTGAAGCATGGAGGTGGAAGTGTCATGGTTTGGGGCTGCTTTGCTGCAGCAGGACCTGGTCAGCTCACCATCATAGAATCCACGATGAATTCTACTGTGTATCAGAAGGTGCTTGAAGAACATGTGAGACCATCAGTTAGAAAATTAAAGCTGAAGCGGAACTGGACCATGCAACATGACAATGACCCAAAACATACTAGTAAATCAACCAAAGATTGGCTGAAAAAGAAGAAATGGAGAGTCCTGGAATGGCCAAGTCAAAGTCCAGATTTGAATCCCATTGAGATGCTGTGGGGTGACTTGAAAAGGGCTGTACGTGCAAGAAACCCCTCAAACATCTCACAGCTGAAAAAGTTCTGCATTGAGGAGTGGGGTAAAATTTCCTCAGACCGATGTCGAAGACTGGTAGATGGCTACAAGAACCGTCTCACTGCAGTTATTTCAGCCAAAGGAGGTAACACTCGCTATTAGGGGCAAGGGTGTCCTATCTTTTTCCTCAGTTAGAATAGGCATTTTTGTAGAATGACATTTACAGAAGATCTTGAAAAGACTTTTCTTCAGTTTTCTTTGTTTAGTCGGATTACTTTAATCTCTCTGTATTGTTGAAACGGAGATGAAATAACCTTTTATTAAAAATGTTACAAAAAACCACATGCTTTCAAAGGGTGTCCTAATTTTTTCACATGACTGTACCTTTGCTCATTGTGGCCAAAGAGTTCTATTTTACCTCACTGATCCAAAGGATGTTCTTTGCAAGCCTCTAACACTGAATTTTTTGGTGAGGTCGCAGAAGAGGTTTTCTTCTGACTTTTCCGTGAAGGACATATTTTTACAGGTGCCGCTGAACAGTTAGAACAATGCACCACAACTGTAGAGTCTGCTAATTCTTCCTAAAGGTCTTTTGCAGTCAAGCAATGGTTCTGATTTGCCTTTTTAGAAATCCTACAAGTAGCTGTCTCTGAAATTTTTATTGGTCTAGTTCTCCAGTGTTCCTGATAACTGCCATTTCTTAATTACAATTGAAACTTACATTCTTTATAGCCTTCTCCTGCTTTGTAGGCCACAATTTTCATTTTCAGAGTGTTAGGCAGCTATCTTTTGTGAAAAGGTTAGAGTCAGGGTATTTATAAAGCTTTGAAATCTGCATTACCTGGCTGTTCCTAAAGATGATCGTAAACAAGCCTTAACCTAATGGGCTATTAGGGTCAAAGTTATCTGAGAGCTCAAATCTCCTTGGGATCCCAAACTTTTACAAGTTACTCCTTTCCATTTTCACTCTAAAATTGTACAAAACCAAAATAATACACTATTACTTAAAATGTGTTTCAACTTTAACTTTATGGCTTTTAGAGATAATTTCACATTTTTACTGTACTTTCCACAGTAACTTTAACCAGGGGTGCCCAAACTTTTGTATGCCACTGTATAATGCCTTCCCCCTTCCTTAGTGCCCAAATAGAGAATGCCCCTCTCTGTAGTGCCAGGAATATATAATGGCCCACTTCCTTGGTGCTTCCAGTAGAGAATGCCCCCTCTGTACTGACAGGTATATTTAATGCTTTCCTCCTTCCTTGCTGCCCCAGTAGATAATTTCCCCTTCTGTTGTGCCAGGTGTATATAATGCTCCCCTTTGGTAATCCCAGTAGTGGTGATGTTTAGTGTTTAAAAAAAAAAAATAACATTACACCCTCATTCCCCTGCCTTCAATGCAGGTGACAGCCTGAGCTATAGCTTGTGTTGCCTTGTCCCCACACAGGCAGTACCAATGACATTACTGCTCCTGCACTGGGTCCACAATTGAGGAATGCGCTACACAGACGAATGAAGTTGTGGTGGAATAAAGCCACCCTAGATAAATATTTGGAAAGGGGTCTTATTCCTAGGGGGTTGCGAGTACAGATGTTCCCCTCCTACGGGCAAGAAGATGATGAGTTTTGTATCAAATGGGAAGCAGCATGTGGCACCTGCTCTACCTCCCTCATGCGTCTCATTATTGAATCTAATGGGAAGAATATATCGACACTTGATGGTGAGATTGTAAAGCTAGAGGAGCAGTTGTCTCAGAAGTTAAATACGATAGAATTAGGAGAATTTAAGAAGGAGATGGACGAGGCCTTCAGATGTAGCTGATCGCACTTGGGAGCCGTGTGACGAAGGGGCTTTATCATCATCGGGAGAAGAGGGTGGCAGCTTAACCATGAGGCAGCAGTGGAGCCAGCAAGTCGCTAGCATGGACGGGAGTCAGCAGGGTGGCAGCAGTGGGAGGTCGGGAGCAAAATGTGCACAGGGTAGACCACCCGCTTCGCGGGATCCTATCTGCCGGAAGTAGCAATGCAGAGGTTCACGGAGGCAGCGGCAGTAGCAGTCAGTCAGTGCGTAGTGTTGGGGGTAAAATCACCTACTCAGCGGTGTGGCAGTTTTTTGTTAAGCCGCCGGAGGAGGTGAACGTGACCATATGTAGAATATGTGGGCAGAAGGCGAAGCGTGGCCAGGGTGCCAATGTTAGCACTACGGCCCTGCGTAAACATATACAGCGTCGCCATAAAGTGGCCTGAGAGAAACGTGGCTCAGATACTGTGGTCCAGCCTGCCGCAGCAACCGCTTCATCACCCAATGGCACACACCCAGTTTCAGGCAGTCAAGGCTCCACCACCTCAGCTGAAGGGAGCTGTCTGTCCTTTCCCTCATCTGCTGGTCCAGATGCTCCTGCTTCTCCTCAGTCATTCCGTCAGCAATCGATCACCGAAGCGATAGCCAAGAGTATGCATGCACTCATCCAACCGCACAGAAGCTGAATGTGCTCCTGGCCAAGTTACTGGTGCTGCAGTCCCTCCCTTTCCAAATAGGGGTGGACTCTGCACCTTCCAGAGAACTGATGGCTTGTGCTAAACGAGGTGGAGAGTCCCAAGCTGTCATTTCTTTGCCAGAAAGGCAGTACCAGCCCTGCACACACATGTAGAACGGAAGGTGGGCCAGTCATTGAGCCTGTTGGTGTCTGCCAAAGTGCACAGCAGCACCAACGTGGGGAGCTGTAATTATGGTCAGGGACAATACATGTCCTTTACGGCCCACTGGGTGAATGTGTTTCCTGCACAGCCACACCAGCAACTTGGCCAGATGACACCGCTTCCGCCTCCAAGTTGTCACGCCGTTGGTCCTGTGACAATGTCCGCATGTGCCTCCTCATCCTCCACTGTGTCCTCAGCCACCTCTGCAGGGACAATTTACAGTGCCCCTCCAGCATACCACATGTGCAGGGCACTGCGGTGTCACGCTGTTCTGCACCTGGTTTGCCTGGGCGAACAAAGTCACACAGGGAAGTAACTGCTCCATGTCCTTCATCAAGAAATTGAATTCTGGCTGTCTCCGTGACAACTCAAAACCGAAACCATGGTGACCGACAACGGGAAGAACATGGTGTTGGCGCTGTGTCAAGGAGGGCTGAGCCACGCGTCCTGCATCGCACACGTGTTCAATCTAGTTGTCAAGTGGTTTCTGGAGTCTTCCACCCATCTGCAAGACATCCTAAAATGGCCAGGAAACTTTGCATGCACTTCAGCCACTTGTACACCACAAAGTACACCCTCCTTGAGCTGCAGTGGCAGAATGGCATCCCCCAACATAGGGAGAAAGGCCATAAATTATTTCTTTATGATCCAAGTGGACAGGAGTACTCACCTGTGTAACTTCGATGTCAGCCAGTGGCAGCTCATGCGTGACACCAACCGTTTGCTCAGGCCCTTTGAGGAGGCCACGTTATTTGTCAGTCGCCAGGACTACAGGATGAACAACATTATTCCACTGCTTCATGTCCTGGAACAGATGCTGGAAAATCTGGCTGGTCAGGGGACTGGATCTCACAGCCACATCATCCCCCACAGGGCTCAACTGAGAAGGAGGACATTGGAGCACAAGCAATGTGTAGCGAAATGGGAGGTTATTACACACAGGTGATCGGAGAGGAGGCGAAGGAGCAGCCAGAGAAGCTACAGGGCGATGAGGAAGACGAGGCAGAGGACCCATACACACCGTGGCAGTATGCAGTGGAGATGGAGGCAGGGAGTCCATCTGAGTCACTTGCACAAATGGCCCAATGCATGCTCACTTGCTTCCTTAGTGACAGCCGAATTTTCAGCATATGGCAGAGGGATGACTTCTGGCTCTCCACCTTGTTGGACCCTCACTACTCGGTCCAAAATGGGGGCCTTTTTTACACCCGCTAAGAGGGAGAACAAACTGAACTACTATGGAAACATCCTATGTAGTCAGTTGGCCGCTAACTATCTACGCCATCGTCCATCCTTTCAGAGGTCTGACAGGGGGGGCCCTGTGCACTCACGTTCCTCTGCCATGGCTGCTGTGGCAGGGGGGAGTAGGAGCAGTTCCAGCTCCATCAGCAACTTGAGTCTAGAGTCGCTAATGAGCAGCTTTCTTCACCCGCCTAGTGAAGAAACTACTCACCAGCAGCAGCAGCTAGACCTGGAGCAGGATCTGAACCAGCAGGTGGTGGCATACTTGGACAGTACCCTGCCACCTCACAATGAAGATCCACTGGACTACTGGGCAGCCAAACTGGATTTGGGGCCGCAACTAGCAGAGTTTGCCCTGGAAAAGCTGTCCTGCCTGGCCAGTAGTGTGGCATCAGAGCGGGTGTTTAGTGCGGTGGGCGCCATAGTTATCCCAAGAAGAACTCGCCTGTCCACCCTAAATGTGGAGAGACTGACCATTGTCAAGATGAATCAGGCGTGGATCAGCCAGAATTTTCACCCACCAATGCCTGATGCATCAGACTAGATCATTCATGGTGCCACACCAATATTTTGACAAAAGAGACCAGTTTCTTTTGGCTACCTGCCTCAGCTACTATTCTGATGATGCCACCCACCTGATGCCAAGTCCTTCTTCTTTCACCCACCATCTTCACCTGGTACTCGTATTGCCACCCACCTCCCCACTCTATTACCGGGTCACTCTGTGGTCTCCTGATGTTGTTGCACACTATGTCACCTTTCCACTCTGTTGTCTCCTGATTTGGCTGTCACCTCCACACTCTCACCTTGCCACTCTGTGGTCTTCTGATGCTGCTGCCACCTCCCCACTCTGTGGTCTCCTAATGCTGCTGCCACCTCCACACTATGTCACCTTGCCACTCTGTTGTCTCCTGATGCTGCTGTCACCTCCACGCTGTCATTGTGCCACTCTCTGGCCTCCTCCTGATGCTGCTGCCACCTCCACACTCTGTCATTGTGCTACTCTGTGGCCTCCTGATGCTTCCGCCACCTCCACAATGTCATTGTGCCACTCTGTAGCTTCTCCTGATGCTGCCGCCACCTCCAGACGCTGTCATTTGACCACTCTGCGGTCTCCTCATGCTACTTCCACCTCACCACTATGTCATAGGGCCATTCTCTGGACTTCTCATGGTGTTCACACCCTCCCCACTTCAGGACTGGGACACTATTTTGCTTTTTGGCCTGGCTGACATCATCATTTATTTGATCCTTCTTCTGATCTGTCAGAAGGAAGGAAAAATGAGACGCACAACGGATCCTGTCTATGTAACAGCTGTAAGGCCTGTATGATCCCATCAGAAATGGCTTGTGATTTGGTAGCTGAGTTCACATTTGAATTATTTGGTTAGTTTTGGCCCCGTGACTGCCCAAATAAGTGAAGTGTACAGTGATTCTTAGAGTGATGTCTGCCATCTGCATGTCATATTGACTAACGGTATTATTTCACTAGCAAAGCAGACTCCCTATGCGTGTTACTGCAGGGCACAGTGTTCTACACCACTATAAAGGCTCTCTGCAGCCAGGAAATAGCAGTTTTTTAATGCGATTTGCAGCAAATATATTCGGATCGAACCAAATTTTTGCCCAAAAATTTCACGAACCAGCAAATCGAATTTTTTACAAAATTTGCTCATCTCTACTCCTAATCATTGCTCCCTAGATAAAGTGAGCCATTATAACTAATGAAAGGGATTTGGGAATATATTTATAATGAAGTAATTTTTACTTATTTGTATTTTCTTAATTTCCTGAGAACCCCTTTCATGTAGGGATGTATTGGACAATTGTCTAGTTTCCCCCAGGCATGACACTTCGAATTAAGGCAAAAAGTTCAATGTTGGTTTCATCAAAAAGGAGAATCTTGTTTTTTTCACAATATGAGAGTCTTTTAGGTGCTTTTAATGCAAACTTTTGTGTGCCTTTAATTGAGAAGAGGGTTCTTTCTGAACACTCTGCCATAAAGCCAATATTAGAGGAATGCTGCAGTGATGGATGTTTTCTGCCTACAGAATCTGTGGTGCACAGCCACAGGTATAAATGGGTTTTTGGTCTCCTAAGAGGAGGTATTTCATTGCCCTAGGTGGAACAGGTAAATTGCGCCCCCCCCCCCCCCCCCCCCAAAAAAATAAAATAAAAATAAAAATAAATAAATAAATAAAATTAAAGTGACTTCCTAATAAAGATATTAAAACACATTTGAAAATAAGCAGCCAAGGGCAGATCCAGTGACCTACAGTTGATGTCTCCATGGATTTTAGTTGTTCACTTTTCTTTTCTTCTCCATTTGGTGCAGACCATCACGGGCAGACGTCTTTGGCCATGGGCGTTTAGGACCCTGTGCCACATAAGACCAACCAGTATAACACCAGTATAACTACATGGCCCATGGTAGATGGGGGACAGATTTAGCAACTCAGACGCCAAATTTATACAGACCTCTATCATCTTGCTGCTACTCCCAATATTGTGCCAGCTATGATCACCAGTGCCCAGACATTATACTGTCAGAATTAAGAGTGCCATACAGATAGTCCCTCATAGTAATAGTGCCCTATTAGTAGCAATGTTTACATCTTGTGCTAAATAATAATGCCCTACTGTACCTCCAGCAGCAATAATAGAACCTAAAGCCTCTGTGAGTGCCATGGTAAAACCTTCAGCTTGCACCTTTTTAGGTAGTCTATTGTGGATTTTGAGGTGTGTTTAGGATCATTATCCATTTGTAGAAGCCATCCTCTTTTCAACTTCAGTTTTTTTACAGTTGGTATTCTGTTTGCTTCCAGAATTTTCTGGAAATTCTTTAAATGAATTCTTCCCTCTACCCTTGAAATGTTTTCTGTGCCATTGGCTGCAACACAACTCCAAAGCATGATTGATCCACCCACATGCTCAATGGTTGGAGAGGTGTTCTTTTCATGAAATTCCGTGCCTTTTCTTTCTCCAAAGATACCTTTGCTCATTGTGGCCAAAGAGTTCTATTTTACCTCACTGATCCAAAGGATGTTCTTTGCAAGCCTCTAACACTGAATTTTGTGGTGAGGTCGCAGAAGAGGTTTTCTTCTGACTTTTCCGTGAAGGACATATTTTTACAGGTGCCGCTGAACAGTTAGAACAATGCACCACAACTGTAGAGTCTGCTAATTCTTCCTAAAGGTCTTTTGCAGTCAAGCAATGGTTCTGATTTGCCTTTTTAGAAATCCTACAAGTAGCTGTCTCTGAAATTTTTATTGGTCTAGTTCTCCAGTGTTCCTGATAACTGCCATTTCTTAATTACAATTGAAACTTACATTCTTTATAGCCTTCTCCTGCTTTGTAGGCCACAATTTTCATTTTCAGAGTGTTAGGCAGCTATCTTTTGTGAAAAGGTTAGAGTCAGGGTATTTATAAAGCTTTGAAATCTGCATTACCTGGCTGTTCCTAAAGATGATCGTAAACAAGCCTTAACCTAATGGGCTATTAGGGTCAAAGTTATCTGAGAGCTCAAATCTCCTTGGGATCCCAAACTTTTACAAGTTACTCCTTTCCATTTTCACTCTAAAATTGTACAAAACCAAAATAATACACTATTACTTAAAATGTGTTTCAACTTTAACTTTATGGCTTTTAGAGATAATTTCACATTTTTACTGTACTTTCCACAGTAACTTTAACCAGGGGTGCCCAAACTTTTGTATGCCACTGTATAATGCCTTCCCCCTTCCTTAGTGCCCAAATAGAGAATGCCCCTCTCTGTAGTGCCAGGAATATATAATGGCCCACTTCCTTGGTGCTTCCAGTAGAGAATGCCCCCTCTGTACTGACAGGTATATTTAATGCTTTCCTCCTTCCTTGCTGCCCCAGTAGATAATTTCCCCTTCTGTTGTGCCAGGTGTATATAATGCTCCCCTTTGGTAATCCCAGTAGTGGTGATGTTTAGTGTTTAAAAAAAAAAAATAACATTACACCCTCATTCCCCTGCCTTCAATGCAGGTGACAGCCTGAGCTATAGCTTGTGTTGCCTTGTCCCCACACAGGCAGTACCAATGACATTACTGCTCCTGCACTGGGTCTCATGTAATGACGTGATCATGTGAGATCCGGTTCTGTCACTGTGAACTCTTGTGCCATTCCACTGCCTCATAGGCTTTAGGCCTAGTGGCTCGAGGCCTATGAGGCTGAGGCCAAATAGGCTGCAAATGCGGTGGTGATTGCACCCCCCCATTATGGGTAGCAAGGTAGCTCCCTAGGTGGGCACCTACGCTATCCTACAAGTTGTCCAGGCCCTGGTTTGGAGAGACGGCCAGCTCTAGCTCCAGTCCTGGTTGTTCCAAACTGCTTCCATTTAAGAACTATGGAGGCCACTTTGCTGTTAATTTCAGTGCATAACATTTTTTTTTTCTTCAGATCTGTGCCACCACTCAAATCTGACTGAGCTCTACAGGCAGGTCTTTCTTTCTCATAATTTGTTTTTGCTTTAATATGCTTGTCAACTGTGATATCTTATGCAGACAGGGCTGTATCTGTGTGGACGCCAATCAAGGTGTAGAAACATATCAAAGATGATCAAGAGAAATGGCAAGCCCCCAAAGTTCAAGTGTCATAGCAAAGGGTCTGAATGTTCATGCAAAATGTTAATTTTTCCTTTTTAATAAATTTGCAAACATTTCTAAAATTCTGTTTTCACTTTCTCATTTTATATATTTATGTACATTTTAGACAATCTTGGTCAGGATTATTATATGAAGAGCTACCTTATATCTTTACAAATTTAATGTGGTCTTACATGTGGCTATTCATATAAATTGCTGTCCATGTAATACATATACAGAGTGGTCTACCACAATCAGAGATCATGCTTCTTAGTGACTCTCTGCTTTGGCTTTAAGGGAAGGGGAAGCAATTGTTAAGAAAACCCATTTAAACTATAGTGTAAGAAATGCTACAAAATTCAAGTTTGTCTTTACATATAGCAAGCGTAGAAAGAGTTTCTGTATTTAACTGCCTACAGAACACTGAACATCTTAAAGGGGTTGTTTCACTTCGGCAAATAACATCTAATATATAAAGCTGAGTGTATGTATGTGTGTGTATGTATGTACACTCACCTAAAGAATTATTAGGAACACCATACTAATATGGTGTTGGACCCCCTTTTGCCTTCAGAACTGCCTTAATTCTACGTGGCATTGATTCAACAAGGTGTTATCATTGATAGCATACCCTGTGTAAGTGTGTATACATAGCTGTCAGTCACTGATAACACTTCCCCCACAAACAATAAGTCAGAAATAGAAAAGATTTAAATGTATAGATTAAAAATGATACTGGATCTATTCCCACAAAGGTACATTTCAATCTGCTCAGCTTCCCCTGCTTTATAACATAGTCCTTGCAGATTGCACAGCATTTTATGGTGACAGATCCTCTCTAAAAGTCAGTCTGGCATTTAATTCTGTATGTCTTCGCACTTATTAGCTAATTTGCTTTACTATTTTCCCCTGATATCACTACAAAATATAAAATACTATTACACAATGACATAAAATAAAACCTTGTATACCACAGAAAAAAAATGTCAAAATTATTTGAATAATCAAAACTCTGCCTGGTCAAACTGGGTGAAAATAGCCTGGTATTAAACTAGTTAAAGAGGCATTCCCACTTTACATATTTATGGCATATCTAAAGAATATGCCATAAATGTCCAATAGATCCAGTTCCCACCTCTGGAGAACAGAGGTAGGACCCATATTTAACTGACATTTATGGCATATCCTTTGAATACGTCTTGAGTATCAATTCATTCTTTTTACAGATTTCACAATGTTTCATCAATTCAAAGTCTCTCCGATGCTTTGACAAGATAAAATGACTACGCTAGGTAAAAACCAATGGGCTTTTCGCTGATAAATTTAGTCTGGGAATTGGCCATGTTCTCTGGTTCAGATTAATGTGCATGTGGGACCTGTACATTAATCATACTGTAAGGTAATCACATTATTTCCAGAATTTTGGCAACTAAACTAGAATACTTTCATTTCAAATGAATTAGACCTTAAAATCAATTTAGCTGTAAATATAATTTCATTTAGTCAAGAGTAATGGTCTATTAAACATACCATATTTACAATAAAGTATAGTTGAGGATCAGCTAAACTGGCATGCTAAAAGAAGAAATCCCCATCAATGACTGAAAGGAAATAGACTTGTAGTTGTAAGTTTTTTTTTCTTAAATCAGTAGAAAGTTATTTTAACAAACCTACTTAAATATGACAGTTAATCAGATCCTCCAGTCATGTGTGCATAATTCTGAAATGATACATTTTCACGCTTCATCAATGACTGAATGTTACAATCAGTGGATGTGGAACCACTGACTTAACCAACAGGTTTTATTTTGGGCTAATCCTAAGGGCATTATCCTGGCAGTTCAGTGTTTTTCACTCTTTAACCCCTATTCAGGGATCTGGACTTCACTGCAGGGGAACCACCATGCTGCTAGCTAAAGGTCAATACAGTAATCATGCACGGGTCAGGCGGATGAGGGTAAGATTCCAGAAATTAAGCAGCAAACATAAACAGTAAAATTTTACAGAATCTAGCAAGCTAGAAAACCTACTGGATTGCCAGCCATTGGCTGGTTGGTTGGTAAAGACTAAGTAAGCATGTTCTGGCAATTTAAGAGCCAAGGAGCACGTGAGCCCCACTGGCAATCTTGAGAAACCTGGCGGGCAAGCACAGGCTGCTGACTGCAGCTGGAGCAGAGCAATGGGATTCTAAAGGCCAGGCCTTCTGCTGGTGAGCAGACGAGGGACGCTGAGACAACATCAGCAGAAGTCGAGTGAGGGACACAGTGCCCATGCCCTCCCTGGATAGCGGGGTGTGGCAGGTACAGGTAACTGATATAACACTAATTGTAGAATGTTACAAAAATACCACCACTTGCTAAGGGGATTTATCCAGGTACGTTGACGATCATCAAACCTATTGCTTGCCACTTTTTGGTAGCTCTTTTAAGCATATTCAAGCTATCAGTTTACTGTCTCTGTCACCTAAATTTTGGTACTTTGTTTCTGATGGGTTGTTGTGATCATAGCCTACACTTAAAAGGCCATGGGCACATATTTCATTAGTTGACTCTTTGAAACAAACCATCACTGAGGGTAATTCTGTTTTTGGATGGCAAAAGACTTTTAATGTGTTAACTAAGGAGAACACAACATGGAAATTGCATATGTGTTCTGTGTATACCATAAGCTAAGGGACACAAGATTAAAGATGACTTTACATGCTTTGGTAATGCTATAAATGTCTGATAATTGGGGGTCCATCCCTGGAAACCCTGTACATCAGAATAATGGGGTCTCTTCATTCTCTGTTTGGAAATCCTGAGAGAAGAAGATAAGGTAAAGGTAATTCTGTGCATGTTTGTAGCTCTCACCATTGTAATTAATGGGAGCTGTGAAACGACCTGGGGTTTCCATAACTCCCACAGACCACAGTGGAGGCAGCAGCACACATGTGAAGGGGATCCCCTTTCTTTCTATAATTGGGAATCCCAGGAATGGAATCTTTACCTATTAGACATGCACTAAATGGACACAAGTATTTGGGACTCCTACTGTTCACACTACAGCTACAGAAGCTTTCATGACACCCCATCTTAAATCCATAAAGATTAATATTGAGTTGGTTTTTACCAATTTATCCAAAATAGTATTTGTAAGGTCAGACACCTATGCTGGATGAGGGCTTGGCTTTGATTCCCAGTTTTAGTTCATTCCAAAGATTTCCGATGCAGTTGAGGTCAAGGGTCTAAGCAGGCCAGTCACGTTCTTTCACAACTAACTCACAAAACCATGCCTTTGTGGACCTTGCTTTGTGCACTGTGGCATAGTCATGCTAGAAACAGAAAAGGACTTCCCAGAAAGTTGAAAGCATACAATTGTCCAAACCTTGATAAGCTGAAGCATTAGGATTTTCCTTTACTGGAACTACTGGGCCTAGGCTAACCTTAAAAACAATCCCATAATATTCCCCTTCCTTTACCAAAAGTTACAGTTTGAACAATGCAGGCAAGCAAGTAACATTCTCCTGGCATTCTTCAAATCCACACTTGTCCATCAGACTGCCAGATAGAAAAGTGTGATTCGCTACTTCACAGAACAAATTTCTGGCCTGTATTAGGGTCCATTCACACGTCCGTGTGTGTTTTGCGGATCCGCAAAACACGGACATCGGCAAAGTGCGTTCCGCATTTTGCGGAACGCACATCGCCGGCACTTAATAAAAAATGCCTATTCTTGTCCGCAATTGAGGACAAGAATAGGACATGTTCTATTTTTTTGGGAAACGGAATTGCAGAATGAAATTGCGGACGTGTGAATGGATGGTTCGCATTTTGCTTGGTGATGTAAAACTTACATGCAGCTGCTCGGCCATGTAACCCCATGCCATGAAGCTCCCATCACACCGTTTTTGTGCTCATGTTAATGCCAGAAAAGGTTTGGAGCTCTGCAGTTATTGAGTCAGTAGAGCGTTCAGTACTAGTGTTGAGCTACTTCCGAACTATAAAGTTCGGGTCCGTACCGAACTTTGCGAGTTCGGGTCCCCGGACCCGAACTTTGCCAGTAAAGTTCGGGTTCCAGTTTGGCGTTCAGGCATTAAATAAAGCTTTTAAAAGGCTGCAGGGCAGCCAATTAACAGGCTTTTATGCTGTGGGCACTAAGAAGCCATCACAGCCATACCTAGATAAGACATGGCTGTGATTGGCCGGTGCATCATGTGACCAGCCTCTATACAAGCTGGATCACATGTAGCACCGTCCATCAGCTCTGAGTAGTGCAGGGACAGGAAGCAGGCAGCTGAAGCGAGGGAGAGTGTTGGAAATCTGGCTATTTGTTTTGTGGGTGACCTAAAATGATTTTTTGTGGGTGCAATACACCAGCTTTGCACCTCTGACACAGAAATATAATAATTCATCTGGCTGTTAATTCTGTAGGTGACCTATAGCAATTTTTTGTGGGTGCAATGCACCATTTTTGTACCCCTGACACAAAAATATAATAGTTATTCCGTCTGTTAGCTCAATGAGTGACATACCCATTTTTGGTGTAAGATACACGTGCACTTTATACGTGACAGAGAAATTAATATAGTTGATCTGTTGGTTCAGCCGGTAACATATACCCATTTTTTGGTGTGAGGTACACCTGCAATGCATATATGACAGGGAAATAAATATAGTTGATCCGTCTCTTAGTTGCGGACAAAATCAGGTGTGAACTGAGCAACGCCACCTGTGGCAAGGTCCACATAACTACAGATACGTGGACCAGTAGGCATGGGCAGGGACATTATATCTCCCTAACTGCACACTGGGTAAATGGAGTGGCGGCTGGGCCTGAGGCATATAGCAGTTTGGTGCATGTCCTACCGCCACTGAGGATTGCAGGACATTTCTTGTTGCCTCCTCCTCCTGCTCCGCTTCCTCCTCTATCAGCTCCTTATCCGGTCAGCGTAACACCTTCACCACCAACTTCAGCACAGCCAGGGGTAAACGACAGCAGGAAGTTTTGAAACTCATATGTTTGGGGGGGGAAACCCCACACCACGCAGGAGCTGTGGACGGGCATGGAAAAACAGACCGATGAGTGGTTGGTGCCACTGTGGCATAAGCCTGGCCTGGTGGTGTGCGATAATGGGCGAAATCTCGTAACAGCTCTCGAGCTAGCCGGTTTGATGCACATCCTTTGCCTGGCGCATGTGCTGAATTTACTGGTGCTGAGGTTCCTGAAAAATTATCCTGATATGTCAGAGCTGTAGAAAGTGTGGACTGTCTATGCGGGCTTTAAGCGTTCTCACCCTGCTGCTGCTCGCCTGTCTGCCCTGCAGTGTAACTTCGGCATTCCAGCCTACTGCCTCATATGCGACAAACGCACAAGGTGGAACTCCCCCTTGCACATGCTGGAGAGACTGTGAGAGCAGCAGTAGGCGATAGTGGAGTTTCAGCTGCAGCACGCACGGGTAAGTGGCTCTACGGAACAGCACCACTTTACCACCAACAAGTGAACCTCCATGCGGGACGTGTGTGCCATGTTGCGCTGTTTCGAGCAACTACTTAGAAATGTTTGAATATCATTCTATATTTTAGGACTGTGTAACTAGATGATTTTTAAGTAGTTGCTTTAAGCTGCTTGTTCCTTATCTCAAGTGCCTCTTTTTGCTCAGTCTGCCTGTTTATACATTGATGAAGAGAGAAGGCGGGGGGGGGGGGGGGCATGAATCTGAGGGCAGTGCTCGTCCTCTCTTCTGCCTACAGATGTGTCAAAAATGATGTATGGACTGTAGAAGAATGCTTGAGCCAATTACTTAGTTATATGATTCACATATATATATATCCAGTACCTATAAAAAAGCACTTCCTTGAGGTGTCATATATGACATATGTAGTATTAATGTTAGTGAGACGCCATTACAATATGGCGCTGACGCACAAATGTTTACATGAGTTAACATATGGGGTTGAGCGAACTTGAACTGTAAAGTTCGGGTTCGTACCTAACTTTAGGATTTTTGGACCCCAGACCCGAACTTTTCAGTGAAAGTTTGTGTTCATCGATTTAATGGCGCTTTTTGAAAGGCTGCAGAGCAGCCAATCAACAAGCGTTTAACTTGTGTGCCCTTAGAAGCCATCACAGCCATGCCTACTAATGACACGGCTGTGATTGGCCAGTGCAGCATGTGACCCAGCCTCTATATAAGTTGGAGTCACATAGCGCTGCACGTCACTCTGCTCTGATTAGTGTAGGGATATGATTCTGCTGCTGATGTGAGGGAGAGAATAGGACAAAATATTTAATCTGAAGTGCTTGTTAACTCAGCAATCTACCTAACTTTTGTTTTGTGGGTGCAGTGCACAATCTTTTTACCCTGCCCTGAGCCCAGTGACCCAGAAAAATAACTTTTATCCGTCTATTAGTTAGGTGAGCGGCGGCCATTTTATGCAAGTTCTGTGCACCAGCACAGCATATGCACATTTGTGACAGTCAAATAGAAGCTTGAAATACTGCAATTATATTCTGGGTTTAAAAAAAATCACCCATTTTTGGCAAGACCCTACATCTGTGGCCTTTGCAGCATTTGTCATTGTTAAATACAAGCTTAATATACTGCACTAATTTTCTGGGTTTAAAAAAGCACCAATTTTTGGCAATACCCTCCATCTGGGGCCTATGCAGCATTTGTCAGTGTGCAATTTTAAGGGGTTATCCCACATCGCTTTTTTATACTTACCTGCTGCCACCGCGCCGTTCACTTCCTGGATTCCGGCTGGGGACGGGCTTCATCTTTATTGAAGTCTTCTCCCGGCCGAGCCGCGCGCTGGACTGAACGCGCATGGTGACAGTGTGCACTTTCGCAGCTCTGTACTATTCTGGCCAGGAAGAAGTCACCATCGCGCACGCGCAGCAGCGTGCGCGTTCAGGACAGCGAGGGCCCAGCCGGTAGAAAAGAAGGAGTCTTCTGCGCAAGCGCGGCCACCGTGTTTCTGGAGAAGAGCGGTGGCCGTAACCAGGGGAGACTGAGTCACAACAATGAGGTAAGTGGGGATGAATTTTATCCTAAACGGTGGGAATTTGTTAATCAAGTATATTTACAAAAATGATCACTGTAAAATAATTAACAGATTTAACAGTGATCATTATGATGGGATAACCCCTTTAAGCTTGAAATACAGGAATAATTTTCAGGGTTTTAAAAAACACCCTTTTGGGGCAAAATACTAAATTTTACAGCCCTTGCTGCATCTTTCAGTGTGAAATACAAGCGTTAGATACAGCTGTCATATTCTGTTATTAACCGCTCCAGGACCGCCTAACGCACGGATGCGTCCTGGAGGCGGTCGATTCATTCCTCCTGGACGCATCCGTGCTTCATCTCGCGAGACGCGAGATTTCCTGTAAACGCGCGCACACAGGAGCGCGCGTTCACAGGATCGGAAGGTAAGCGAGTGGATCTCCAGCCTGCCAGCGGCGATCGTTCGCTGGCAGGCTGGAGATGGGATTTTTTTAACCCCTAACAGGTATATTAGACGCTGTTTTGATAACAGCGTCTACTATACCTGCTACCTGGTCCTCTGGTGGTCCCTTTTGCTTGGATCGACCACCAGAGGACACAGGCAGCTCAGTAATAAGTAGCACCAAACACCACTACACTACACCCCCCCCCCTGTCACTTATTAACCCCTTATTAACCTCTAATCACCCCTGATCACCCCATATAGACTCCCTGATCACCCCCCTGTCATTGATCACTCCCCTGTCATTGATCACCCCCCTGTAAGGCTCCATTCAGACGTCCGTATGATTTTTACGGATCCGCGGATACATGGATCGGATCCGCAAAACACATACGGACGTCTGAATGGAGCCTTACAGGGGGGTGATCAATGACAGGGGGGTAATCACCCATATAGACTCCCTGATCACCCCCCTGTCATTGATCACCCCCCTGTAAGGCTCCATTCAGACGTCCGTATGATTTTTACAGATCCACGGATACATGGATCAGATCCGCAAAACACATACGGACGACTGAATGGAGCCTTACAGGGGGGTGATCAATGACAGGGGGGTGATCACCCATATAGATTCACTGATCACCCCCCTGTCATTGATCACCCCCTGTCATTGATCACCCCCCTGTAAGGCTCCATTCAGACGTCCGTATGTTTTTTACGGATCCACGGATACATGGATCGGATCCGCAAAACACATACGGACGTCTGAATCGAGCCTTACAGGGGGGTGATCAATGACAGGGGGGTGATCACCCCATATAGACTCCCTGATCACCCCCCTGTCATTGATCGCCCCCCTGTAAGGCTCCATTCAGACGTCCGTATGATTTTTACGGATCCACGGATACATGGATCGGATACGCAAAACACATACGGACGTCTGAATGGAGCCTTACAGGGGGGTGATCACCCCATATAGACTCCCTGATCACCCCCCTGTCATTGATCACCCCCCTGTCATTGATCACCCCCCTGTAAGGCTCCATTCAGACATTTTTTTGGCCCAAGTTAGCGGAAATATTATTATAATTTTTTTTGTTCTTACAAAGTCTCATATTCCACTAACTTGTGTCAAAAAATTAAATCTCACATGAACTCACCATACCCCTCACGGAATCCAAATGCGTAAAATGTTTTAGACATTTATATTCCAGACTTCTTCTCACGCTTTAGGGCCCCTAAAATGCCAGGGCAGTATAAATACCCCACATGTGACCCCATTTCGGAAAGAAAACACCCCAAGGTATTCCGTGAGGGGCATATTGAGTCCATGAAAGATTGAAATTTGTGTCCCAAGTTAGCGGGAAGGGAGACTTTGTGAGAAAATTAAAAAAAAAAATCAATTTCCGCTAACTTGTGCCCAAAAAAAAAAATTTCTATGAACTCGCCATGCCCCTCATTGAATACCTTGGGGTGTCTTCTTTCCAAAATGGGGTCACATGTGGGGTATTTATACTGCCCTGGGATTTTAGGGGCCCGAAAGCGTGAGAAGAAGTCTGGGATCCAAATGTCTAAAAATGTCCTCCTAAAAGAAATTTTGGCCACTTTGCGCATCTAGGCTGCAACAAAGTGTCACACATGTAGTATCGCCGTACTCAGGAGAAGTTGGGGAATGTGTTTTGGGGTATCATTTTACATATACCCATGCTGGGTGAGATAAATATCTTGGTCAAATGCCAACTTTGTATAAAAAAAAATACAACTTCTCCTGAGTACGGCAATACCACATGTGTGACACTTTTTTGCAGCCTAGGTGGGCAAATAGGCCCACATTCCAAAGAGCACCTTTAGGATTTCACAGGTCATTTTTTACACATTTTGATTTCAAACTACTTACCACACATTAGGGCCCCTAGAATGCAAGGGCAGTATAACTACCCCACAAGTGACCCCATTTTGCAAAGAAGACACCCCAAGGTATTCCGTGAGGGGCATGGCGAGTTCCTAGAATTTTTTATTTTTTGTCACAAGTTAGCGGAAAATGAAGAATTTTTTTTTCTTACAAAGTCTCATATTCCACTAACTTGTGACAAAAAATAAAAAATTCCAGGAACTCGCCATGCCCCTCACGGAATACCTTGGGGTGTCTTCTTTCCAAAATAGGGTCACTTGTGGGATAGTTATACTGCCCTGGCAATTTAGGGGCCCTAATGTGTGCGAAGTAGTTTGAAATCAAAATCTGTAAAAAATGGCCAGTGAAATCCTAAAGGTGCTCTTTGGAATGTGGGCCCCTTTGCCCACCTAGGCTGCAAAAAAGTGTCATGCATCTGGTATCGCCATACTCAGGAGAAGTTGGGCAATGTGTTTTGGGGTGTCATTTTACATATACCCATGCTGGGTGAGATAAATATCTTGGTCAAATGCCAACTTTGTATAAAAAAAAGGGAAAAGTTGTCTTTTGCCAAGATATTTCTCTCACCCACCATGGGTATATGTAAAATGACACCCCAAAGCACATTCGCCAACTTCTCCTGAGTACGGCGATACCAGATGTGTGACACTTTTTTGCAGCCTAGGTGGGCAAAGTGGCACACATTCCAAAGAGCACCTTTCGGATTTCACCGGTCATTTTTTGCAGATTTTGATTTCAAACTACTTTGGACGCATTTGGGCCCCTAAAATGCCAGGGCAGTATAACTACCCCACAAGTGACCCCATTTTGGAAGGAAGAGACCCCAAGGTATTTTGTGATGGGCGTGATAGTGAGTTCATGGAAGTTTTTATTTTTTGTCACAAGTTAGTGGAATATGAGACTTTGTAAAAAAAAAAAAATCATTTTCCACTAACTTGTGACAAAAAATAAAAAGTTCTATGAACTCACTATGGCCATCAGTGAGTACCTTAGGGTGGGGTGTTTGTACTGTCTGGGCGTTGTAGAACCTCAGGAAACATGACAGGTGCTCAGAAAGTCAGAGCTGCTTCAAAAAGCGGAAATTCACATTTTTGTACCTTAGTTTGTAAACGCTATAAATTTTACCCAAACCCTTTTTTTTTTTACCCAAACATTTTTTTTTTTATCAAAGACATGTAGAATAATACATTTAGCGAAAAATTTATATATGGATGTCTTTTTTTGAAAAATTTTACAACTGAAAGTGAAAAATATCATTTTTTTTGCAAAAATATAGTTTAAAAAAAGTAAGAATGTCAGCAGCAATGAAATACCACCAAATGAAAGCTCTATTAGTGAGAAGAAAAGGAGGTAAAATTCATTTGAGTGGTAAGTTGCACAACCGAGCAATAAGCGGTGAAAGTAGTGTAGTGCAGAAGTGTAGAAAGTGGCCTGGTCATTAAGGGTGTTTCAGCTAGGGGGGTTGAAGTAGTTAAAAAAAACACCCATTTAGGACAGAATCAAAATTTTGCGGCGTTTGCTGCATCTGTCATTGTTAAATACAAGCTTGAAATACAGAAATCATTTTCTGGGTTTAAAAAAGCACCCATTTTTAGCAATACCCTCCATCTGGGGCCTATGCAGCATTTGTCAGTGTGCAATTTAAGCTTGAAATCCTGCAATAATTTTCTGAGTTTAAACCCCTTGAGGACCGGGCTCATTTTCACCTTAAGGTTCAAGCTATTTTTTGCTAATCTGACCAGTGTCACTTAATGTGGTGATATTTTTAAAACGCTTTTACTTATCCAGGCCATTCTGAAATTGTTTTCTCGTCACATATTGTACTTGATGACAGTGGTAAAATTGAGTAAAAATAAATAAATTTTTATTTATAAAAAAAGTCTGAATTTACCCAAAATTTTGGAAAATTAGCTAATTTACAAATGTCAATTTCTCTACTTTTATAATAGATAGTAATACCTCCAAAAATAGTTATTACTTTACATTCCCCATATGTCTACTTCATGTTTGGATCATTTTGTGAATGCCATTTTATTTTTTGGGGAAGTTAGAGGGCTTAGAAGCAAATCTTCTAATTTTTCTGAAAATTTCTAAAACCCAATTTTTAGAGACCAGTTCAGGTCTGAAGTCACTTTGTGAGGCTTACATAATAGAAACCACCCAAAAATGACCCCATTTTACAAACTACACCCTCAAGGTATTCAAAACTGATTTTACAAATTTTGTTAACTATTTAGGTGTTCCACAAGAATTAATGGAAAAAAGAGATAAAATTTCAAAATTCCACTTTTTTGGCAGATTTCCCATTTGAATCCATTTTTTCCAGTTACAAAGCAAGGGAAAACAGCCAAACAAAACTCAATATTTATGGCCCTGATTCTGTAGTTTACAGAAACACCCCATATGTGGTCATAAACTGCTGTACGGACACACGGCAGGGAGCATAAGGAAAGGAATGCCATACGGTTTTTGAAAGGCAGATTTTGCTGGACTGGTTTTTTGACACCATGTCCCATTTAAAGCCCCCCTGATGCACTCCTAGAGTAGAAACTCCAAAAAAGTGACCCCATTTTAGAAACTACGGAATAGGGTGGCAGTTTTGTTGGTACTATTTTAGGGTACATATGTCTTTTGGTTGCTCTATATTACACTTTTTGTGAGGCAAGGTAACAAGAAATAGCTGTTTTGGCACCGTTTTTATTTTTTGTCATTTACAACATTCATCTGACAGGTTAGATCATGTGGTATTTTTATAGAGCAGGTTGTCACTGACGCGACAATACCAAATATAGGGTTGTTTGTTTCAGTTTTACATAGCAAAACATTACAAAAAGAAAAAAAAGATTCTTTAGTGTCTCCACATTCTGAAAGCAATAGCTTTATTAATATTTTGGGCCACTGTCTTGTAAGGGGCAAATTTTTTTCAGGATGAGATGACTGTTTGATTGGAACTATTTTGGGGTGAGTATGGCTTTTTGATTGGTTGCTATTACACTTTTTGTGATGTAAGGTGACATTAAAAAATAGCTTTTTTTACACCATTATTTTATTTACGGTATTCACCTGAGGGGTTAGGTCATGTGATATTTTTATTGAGCAGGTTATAACGTACGCGGCGATACTGAATATGTATACTTTTTTATTTATTTATGTAAGTTTTACGCAATGATTTTATTTTTTAAACATTTTCAGTGTCTCCATAGTCTGAAAGAGCCATAGTTTTTTCCAGTTTTTGGGCGATTATGTTGGGTAGGGTATGATTTTTGCGGGATGAGATGACAGTTTGATTGGCACTATTTTGGGGTGCGTATGACTTTTTGATCACTTGCTATTACACTTTTTGTGATGTAAGCTGACAAAAAATGCAATGGCGGATGGGCCTGAGGCGGATAGCAGTTTGGCACATGTCCTTCCTCCACCGAGGATTGCAGGGTGCTTCAGTTTGCCTCCTGTTGCTTTCTCCTTCTACTCCACTTCCTCATCCTCTACCGCCTCCTCATCCGGTCAGTGTAACACCTTCTTCAGCACAGCCAGGGGTAAATGACAGCAGGCAGTTTTAAAACTTATCTGTTTGGGGGACAAACCCCACACCGTGCAGGAGTTGTGGATGGGCATGGAACAACAGACCGATGAGTGGTTGGTGCCAGTGAGCCTCAAGCCCGGGTTTGTGGTGTGCGATAATAGGCAAAATCTCGTAGCAGCTCTGGGACTAGCCGGTTTGACGCACATCCCTTGCCTGGCACATGTGCTGAATTTGGTGGCGCCGAGGTTCCTTAAAAGTCAGAGCTGCTGCATAAAGTGCGGGCCAGCTGTGCGTGCTTTCGGCGTTCTCACCCTGCTGCTGCTCGCCTGTCAGCGCTGCAGCGTAACTTCAGCCTTCCCGCTCACCTCCACCTTGCGCATGCTGGCCAGACTGTGCAAGCAGCAGCAAGCGATAGTGGAGTTTCAGCTGCAGCACGCACGGGTGAGTCGCTCTGCGGAACAGCACCACTTCACCACCAATGACTGGGCCTCCATTTTGAGTACTCCACCAACATGGCCAGTGTCGATAACGCTGTTCTCAGCTTTACTATCCCACTTCTATCCCTCCTTGAAAAAACTCTTCTGGCGATGATGGAAGAGGATGTGGCACAGGAGGAGGAAGAGGGATCATTTCATAGGGTTTCTGGCCAGTCATTCACAAGTGGCTCCGAGGGTGGGTTCCTGCACCCACAAACGCCAGGTACACAATTACCCAGCCAGGGCACAGTTCTGGAGGATGATGAGGTGGCACCCAAACCAGCACATGGCCATTACTGGTGCGTGGCTGGGGGAATACAGAGGACAGAGACGATACACCTCCCACAGAGGACAGCTTGTCTGGGCAGCCTAGCACACATGAGCGATTACATGCTGCAGTGTCTTCGCAATGACCGCCGAATAGCCCACATTCTAACTTGTGCTGATTACTGGGTGGCCACGCTGCTGGATCCCCGTTACAAGGATAACGTACCATCTTTAATCCCGTCACTGGAGCGTGATCGTAAGATGCGCGAGTACAAGTGCACGCTGGTAGATACGCTGCTGGTGGCATTTCCACCTGACAGCGGGGGCACAGTGGAAGCACAAGCTAAAGGCAGAGGAGGAGAAAGAGGTCGCCAACGCAGCTGGAGAACCACCAGCACATCAGAAGACAGGGTTAGCATGGCCGAAATGTGGAAAAGCTTTGTCAGCATGCCACAACAACCAGCCCCACTAGCTGATATGGAAAGTCTTAGCAGGAGGCAGAATTTCAGCAACATGGTGGAGCAGTGTGTGTGCACATGCCTACACGTACTAAATGATGGGTCTGCCCCCTTCAACTTCTGAGTTTCCAAATTGAGCACATCGCCTGAGCTTGCCCTTTATGCCTTGGAGGTGCTGGCTGTCCTGCAGCAAGTTTATTGTCTGAACGTGTGTTTAGCACGGCAGGGGGTGTAATCACAGACAAGTGCAGCCGCCTGTCCACAGCCAAAGTGGACAAGCTCACGTTCATTAAAATGAACCAGTCATGGATCCCACAGGACTTGTCCGTACCTTGTGCTGAGTAGACAAGTATACAGGCCACACCCAGCCATTGTTATACTCCAGCGCACTTTCTCTTTTCTATTTCCCAATAAATAAATAAAGGGAAAATAATAAAAATAAAAAAACAACAAAAAGTGTGTCTACCTACACCGCCACCTCAACCTCCTACTTCACTTTGACCTCCGCCTCCTAGTTCAAGATTATAATTTTTTATTGTTTTCTATTCTATGTTATTTTATTTCCCACATTTGTTTGCAGGGTAACTGTCCTGCTCCTACCCCCATTTTGCTTCCTTTATCAGCCCTCCAGCCCTTACTACGACTATTTTATAGCCATTTTAGTGCACCAAAGTTCAGGTCCCCATTGACTTCAAACTTTGACCCGAAGTTCAGCCGAACCTGGCGAACCCAAACATTCGCGGGTCCGCTCATTCTATTCAGTACTTCAGACTTTTGTACTATGGGCCTCAGCATTTGGTGACCCCACGCTGTAAATTTACACTTCCACTTTGCAATAATACCACTCACAGATAATGGAGGAATATCCAGACGGGAAGAAATTTCACAAATGTTTGTAAAAGCAAACTGCATGGCTAGGAGCTGGATTTTTATACATCTGTGACAATGGTACTGAATGAAATACCTAAATTCAATGATTAAGAGGTGTGTACTAATACTTCTGTTGATATACTGTATAATAAAAAATGGAGAAATTTAGCTCTCCTTTTCCTGTGGATATGCCATAAGTACTTAGATAAAAATACACCTTTAGGTTTTATTGTGGTAAATTTAATTATGTGGCCTCAGAACAGAAAAGTTTGTGTCTAATCAAACACAATTAAAACCTACCTTCCATGACATGGTAGACATTCTCTATAACTGAGGGAGGACTAATTTCCAGTAAATTGATATTATGTTTAAATAAATTACTTATTTAATAAGATTCATGGCAAAGTGCCATGATTTTTATAACCGTGAAATATTTTTACATGGGCTTTAATAATAATGAACATGTCTTTAATGACTTACAGTGCTTTCACCATAGATACTGTCAAAACCATCTGCCCATTCACTCCAAAAGCACCCTGTTGTACTATATTCAGTCAGTTTGCCCAGTAAATGTGAGAGGTAATTGAAATGAAACACTCCAGGACACTTAACATGCTGGGCATCTTCATTTAGGTAGGCATCATGAATCTTGGCAAGAGGAACATTTGTAAACGACTGACGTACAAAGTGTCTCTTGGTTACCATTAGAGATGGCCTTGTGTTTTGCAGCGAACTTTGCTTGTTTGCGATCGAATATATGGCAATGTTCGCATGCGCCATATACTTTTGCATTGCGACTAACTTTGACCCATGACACATCCATCAGATGGGACAGGACAGCCAATTGAGACATTTCAGCACATGGACACACCCCCACCCTATAACAGAACCTGATCTGGCAGCCATTTTACATTCTGTGTATTGCCAGTGTAGGGAGAGGTTGCTTTGTGGAGAAGGTACAGGCTGTCAGAGACACCAAATGCTAGCTAATAGAGCCACAAAAGCCCTTTTAAGGACTGGTATAGGTGTGCTATCGATGTGATTTACTGAGGGGTGTGATATACTTATAATATACTTTCTAACATAGAAAGTACATTATAGTGCATTTGAATTGTGCAGCAATTGAGTGCGGTTCTGCTGCGATACCGCAGGTATATATAAGGACAAGCGTCATTGGAACAAATATTTGTAACGAGTGTGATATATCTGTTGCCCCAAAAAACTGATTGAGGGGTGTGATATACCTTCTTCCACAAAATACTGATTGAGGGGTTTGATATACCTGCTTCCACAAAATACTGATTGAGTGGTGTGATATACCTGCTTCCAACAAATATTGAATCAGGGGTTCTATATACCTGTTTCCACAAAATACTGATTGAGTGGTGCAATATACCTGCTTCTACAAAATACTGATTAGAGGGTTCTATTTACCTGCTTCTACCAAATATTGATTGAGTAGAGTTGAGCGAACACCTGGATGTTCGGGTTCGAGAAGTTCGGCCGAACTTCCCGGAAATGTTCGGGTTCGGGATCCGAACGTGATCCGAACCCGAACCACATTGAAGTCAATGGGGACCCAAACTTTTCGGTACTAAAAAGGCTGTAAAACAGCCCAGGAAAGGGCTAGAGGGCTGAAAAAGGCAGCAACATGTAGGTAAATCCCCTGCAGACAAATGTGGATAGGGAAATTAATTAAAATAAAAAATAAAAAAATAAAAATTAACCAAAAACAATTGGAGAGAGGTCCCATAGCAGAGAATCTGGCTTCACGTCACCCACCACTGGAACAGTCCATTCTCAGATATTTAGGCCCCGGCACCCAGGCAGAGGAGAGAGGTCCCGTAACAGAGAATCTGTCTTCATGTCAGCAGAGAATCAGTCTGCATGTCATAGCAGAGAATCAGGCTTCACGTCAGCCACCACTGCAACAGTCCATTGTCATAAATTTAGGCCAAGCACCCAGGCAGAGGAGAGAGGTCCCGTAACAGACAATCTGGCTTCATGTCAGCAGAGAATCAGTCTTCATATCATAGCAGAGAATCAGGCTTCACGTCACCCACCACTGTAAGAGTCCATTTTCATAAATTTAGGCCCAGCACCCAGGCAGAGGAGAGAGGTCCCGTAACAGACAATCTGGCTTCATGTCAGAAGAGAATCAGTCTTCATATCATAGCAGAGAATCAGGCTTCACGTCACCCACCACTGTAAGAGTCCATTTTCATAAATTTTGGCCAAGCACCCAGGCAGAGGAGAGAGATCCCGTATCAGACAATCTGGCTTCATGTCAGCAGAGAATCAGTCTTCATATCATAGCAGAGAATCAGGCTTCACGTCAGCCACCAATGCAACAGTCCATTGTCAGATATTTAGGCCCAGCACCCAGGCAGAGGAGAGAGGTCCCGTAACAGACAATCAGGCTTCATGTCAGCAGAGAATCAGTCTTCATATCATAGCAGAGAATCAGGCTTCACGTCAGCCACCAATGCAACAGTCCATTGTCAGATATTTAGGCCCAGCACCCAGGCAGAGGAGAGAGGTCCCGTAACAGACAATCTGGCTTCATGTCAGCAGAGAATCAGTCTTCATATCATAGCAGAGAATCAGGCTTCACGTCAGCCACCAATGCAACAGTCCATTGTCAGATATTTAGGCCCAGCACCCAGGCAGAGGAGAGAGGTCCCGTAACAGACAATCTGGCTTCATGTCAGCAGAGAATTAGTCTGCATGTCATAGCAGAGAATCAGGCTTCACGTCACCCAACATTGGAACAGTCCATTGGCATATATTTAGGCCCCGGCACCCAGACAGAGGAGAGGTTCATTCAAATTTGGGTAGCCTCGCAATATAATGGTAAAATGAAAATAAAAATAGGATTGAATGAGGAAGTGCCCTGGAGTACAATAATATATGGTTAAGGGGAGGTAGTTAATGTCTAATCTGGACAAGGGACGGACAGGTCCTGTGGGATCCATGCCTGGTTCATTTTTATGAACGTCAGCTTGTCCACATTGGCTGTAGACAGACGGCTGCGTTTGTCTGTAATGACACCCCCTGCCGTGCTGAATACACGTTCAGACAAAACGCTGGCCGCCGGGCAGACCAGCACCTCCAAGGCATAAAAGGCTAGCTCTGGCCACGTGGACAATTTAGAGACCCAGTAGTTGAATGGGGCCGAACCATCAGTCAGTACGTGGAGGGGTGTGCACACGTACTGTTCCACCATGTTAGTGAAATGTTACCTCCTGCTAACACGTTGCGTATCAGGTGGTGGTGCAGTTAGCTGTGGCGTGTTGACAAAACTTTTCCACATCTCTGCCATGCTAACCCTGCCCTCAGAGGAGCTGGCCGTGACACAGCTGCCTTGGCGACCTCTTGCTCCTCCTCTGCCTTGGCCTTGGGCTTCCACTTGTTCCCCTGTGACATTTGGGAATTCTCTCAGTAGCGCGTCTACCAACGTGCGCTTGTACTCGCGCATCTTCCTATCACGCTCCAGTGCAGGAAGTAAGGTGGGCACATTGTCTTTGTAGCGTGGATCCAGCAGGGTGGCAACCCAGTAGTCCGCACAGGTTAAAATGTGGGCAACTCTGCTGTCGTTGCGCAGGCACTGCAGCATGTAGTCGCTCATGTGTGCCAGGCTGCCCAGGGGTAAGGACAAGCTGTCCTCTGTGGGAGGCGTATCGTCATCGTCCTGCCTTTCCCCCCAGCCACGCACCAGTGATGGACCCGAGCTGCGTTGGGTGCCACCACGCTGTGACCATGCTTCATCCTCATCCTCCTCCACCTCCTCCTCATCCTCGTCGTCCTCCAGTAGTGGGCCCTGGCTGGCCACATTTGTACCTGGCCTCTGCTGTTGCCAAAAACCTCCCTCTGAGTCACTTCGAAGAGACTGGCCTGAAAGTGCTAAAAATGACCCCTCTTCCTCCTCCTCCTCCTCCTGGGCCACCTCCTCTTCCATCATCGCCCTAAGTGTTTTCTCAAGGAGACATAGAAGTGGTATTGTAACGCTGATAACGGCGTCATCGCCACTGGCCATGTTGGTGGAGTACTCGAAACAGTGCAACAGGGCACACAGGTCTCGCATGGAGGCCCAGTCATTGGTGGTGAAGTGGTGCTGTTCTGTAGTGCGACTGACCCGTGCGTGCTGCAGCTCAAACTCCACTATGGCCTGCTGCTGCTCGCACAGTCTGTCCAGCATGTGCAAGGTGGAGTTCCACCTGGTGGGCACGTCGCATATGAGGCGGTGAGCGGGAAGGCCAAAGTTACGCTGTAGCGCAGACAGGCGAGCAGCAGCAGGATGTGAACGCCGGAAGCGCGAACAGACGGCCCGCACTTTATGCAGCAGCTCTGACATGTCGGGGTAGTTGTGAATGAACTTCTGCACCACCAAATTCAGCACATGCACCAAGCAAGGGATGTGCGTCAAACTGGCTAGTCCCAGAGCTGCAACGAGATTTCGCCCATTATCACACACCACCAGGCCGGGCTTGAGGCTCACCGGCAGCAACCACTCGTCGGTCTGTTGTTCTATACCCTGCCACAACTCCTGTGCGGTGTGGGGCCTGTCCCCCAAACATATGAGTTTCAGAATGGCCTGCTGACGTTTACCCCGGGCTGTGCTGAAGTTGGTGGTGAAGGTGTGTGGCTGACTAGATGAGCAGGTGGAAGAAGAGGAGGAGGAAGTCGAGTAGGAGGAGGTGGCAACAGGAGGCAAAGAATGTTGCCCTGTGATCCTTGGCGGCGGAAGGACGTGCGCCAAATAGCTCTCTGCCTGGGGCCCAGCTGCCACTACATTTACCCAGTGTGCAGTTAGGGAGATATAGCGTCCCTGGCCGTGCTTACTGGTCCACGTATCTGTGGTTAGGTGGACCTTGCCACAGATGGCGTTGCGCAGTGCACACTTGATTTTATCGGATACTTGGTTGTGCAGGGAAGGCACGGCTCTCTTGGAGAAGTAGTGCCGGCTGGGAACAACATACTGTGGGACAGCAAGCGACATGAGCTGTTTGAAGCTGTCTGTGTCCACCAGCCTAAATGACAGCATTTCATAGGCCAGTAGTTTAGAAATCCTGGCATTCAGGGCCAGGGATCGAGGGTGGCTAGGTGGGAATTTACGCTTTCTCTCAAATGTTTGTGAGATGGAGAGCTGAACGCTGCCGTGTGACATGGTTGAGATGCTTGGTGACGGAGGTGGTGGTGGTGTTGGTGGTACATCCCCTGTTTGCTGGGCGGCAGGTGCCAACGTTCCTCCAGAGCGGCAGCAGCAGAAGAGGTAGCAGGGGGAGCCTGAGTGACTTCCTTGGTTTTAAGGTGTTTACTCCACTGCAGTTCATGCTTTGAATGCAGGTGCCTGGTCATGCAGGTTGTGCTAAGGTTCAGAACGTTAATGCCTCGCTTCAGGCTCTGATTGCACAGCGTGCAAACCACTCGGGTCTTGTCGTCAGCACATTGTTTGAAGAAGTGCCATGCCAGGGAACTCCTTGAAGCTGCCTTTGGGGTGCTCGGTCCCAGATGGCGGCGGTCAGTAGCAGGCGGAGTCTCTTGGCGGCGGGTGTTCTGCTTTTGCCCACTGCTCCCTCTTTTGCTACGCTGTTGGCTCGGTCTCACCACTGCCTCTTCCTCCGAACTGTGAAAGTCAGTGGCACGACCTTCATTCCATGTGGGGTCTAGGACCTCATCGTCCCCTGCATCGTCTTCCACCCAGTCTTGATCCCTGACCTCCTGTTCAGTCTGCACACTGCAGAAAGACGCAGCAGTTGGCACCTGTGTTTCGTCATCATCAGAGACATGCTGAGGTGGTATTCCCATGTCCTCATCATCAGGAAACATAAGTGGTTGTGCGCCAGTGCATTCTATGTCTTTCACCGCTGGGGAAGGGCTAGGTGGATGCCCTTGGGAAACTCTGCCAGCGGAGTCTTCAAACAGCATAAGAGACTGCTGCATAACTTGAGGCTGAGACAGTTTCCCTGGTATGCATGGGGGTGATGTGACAGACTGATGGGGTTGGTTTTCAGGCACCATCTGTGCGCATTCTGCAGAAGTCTGGGTGGGAGATAATGTGAACGTGCTGGATCCACTGTCGGCCACCCAATTGACTAATGCCTGTACCTGCTCAGGCCTTACCATCCTTAGAACGGCATTGGGCCCCACCATATATCGCTGTAAATTCTGGCGGCTACTGGGACCTGAGGTAGTTGGTACACTAGGACGTGTGGATGTGGCAGAACGGCCACGTCCTCTCCCAGCACCAGAGGGTCCACTAACACCACCACGACCATGTCCACGTCCGCGTCCCTTACTAGATGTTTTCCTAATTTTTATCGTTCACCACAACAACAAAAATATTATTTGGCCCAATGTATTGTATTCAAATTCAGCTGAATATAAATTTGAGGCCTAGTATTTAGGCGCTGGGTGACCGGTATGGATTTACTGACAGAATTAGACTTGGAAATGCACAGTAGCGTGTGTGTGAAGTTATTCTGAATGACCCTATGTGCACCTTTAATATTATATACCCTTTTAGGGATAGATTTCAAATAGCTCTGATATAGCAGAAACCACTAAATTATGAAATTGCTAAATTGGGAATTGTATTTCAACCCAGAACAAAAAATGTGCTTTGACGGACACTAAATAACTTGCCCAGCCAGAACAGTACAGCGGTAACGACAGATTTAGCGGGATATAAATTTGAGGCTTAGTATTTAGGCGCTGGGTGACCGGTATGGATTTACTGACAGAATTAGACTTGGAAATGCACAGTAGCGTGTGTGTGAAGTTATTCTGAATGACCCTATGTGCACCTTGAATATTATATACCCTTTTAGGGATAGATTTCAAATAGCTCTGATACAGCAGAAACCACTAAATTAGGAAATTGCTAAATTGGGAATTGTATTTCAACCCGGGACAAAAAATGTGCTTTGACGGACACTAAATAACTTGCCCAGCCACAACAGTACAGCGGTAACGACAGATTTAGCAGGATATAAATTTGAGGCCTAGTATTTAGGCGCTGGGTGACCGGTATGGATTTACTGACAGAATTAGACTGGGATATGGCCAAAAAATAACCACACTATTGCTGGTTAAATGCACTTGGTGTGACAGCTTGACCAACCACACTACTGAGGGTTAAATGCACTTGGTGACAGGCGCAGCTTGCCCCTGATGTAGTATATGGCCAAAAAATGAACAGACTATTGCTGGTTAAATGCACTTGGTGTGACAGCTTGACCAACCACACTACTGAGGGTTAAATGCACTTGGTGACGGGCGCAGCTTGCCCCTGATGTAGTATATGGCCAAAAAATGAACAGACTATTGCTGGTTAAATGCACTTGGTGTGACAGCTTGACCAACCACACTACTGAGGGTTAAATACACTTGGTGACGGGCGCAGCTTGCCCCTGATGTAGTATATGGCCAAAAAATGAACAGACTATTGCTGGTTAAATGCACTTGGTGTGACAGCTTGACCAACCACACTACTGAGGGTTAAATGCACTTGGTGACGGGCGCAGCTTGCCCCTGATGTAGTATATGGCCAAAAAATGAACAGACTATTGCTGGTTAAATGCACTTGGTGTGACAGCTTGACCAACCACACTACTGAGGGTTAAATGCACTTGGTGACGGGCGCAGCTTGCCCCTGATGTAGTATATGGCCAAAAAATAAACAGACTATTGCTGGTTAAATGCACTTGGTGTGACAGCTTCACCCTGATGTAGGCTTTAGCCAAAAAACAACCACACCATTGAGGGTTAAATGCACTTGGTGACAGGCGCAGCTTGCCCCTGATGTAGTATATGGCCAAAAAATAAACAGACTATTGCTGGTTAAATGCACTTGGTGTGACAGCTTCACCCTGATGTAGGCTTTAGCCAAAAAACAACCACACCATTGAGGGTTAAATGCACTTGGTCGCAGCTTGTGCTGGCGCACCACAAGACACAAAATGGCCGCCGATCACCCCAGAAAAAAGTGACTGACAAACGGTCTGGGCAGCCTAAAAACAGTGAGCAATTGAATTTCAGCAGCTCAATGATGCACAGCTGCAGATCGATCGATTAATCAAGTCCTTTGGAGGAGTTAATCTGCCTAATCTCGCCCTACTGTCGCAGCCGCAACCTCTCCCTACGCTAATCAGAGCAGAGTGACGGGCGGCACTATGTGACTCCAGCTTAAATAGAGGCTGGGTCACATGGTGCTCTGGCCAATCATAGCCATGCCAATGGTAGGCATGGCTGTGACGGCCTCTTGGGGCAAGTAGTATGACGCTTGTTGATTGGCTGCTTTGCAGCCTTTCAAAAAGCGCCAAGAAAGCGTCACAAAAGCGCCAAGAAAGCGACGAACACCGAACCCGGACTTTTACGAAAATGTCCGGGTTCGGGTCCGTGTCACGGACACCCCAAAATTCGGTATGAACCCGAACTATACAGTTCGAGTGCGCTCATCCCTATGATTGAGGCCTGCGATACACCGGCTTCCACAAAATACTGATTGAGGGGTGCAATATACCTGCTTCTACAAAATACTTATTAAGGGGTTCTATATACCTGTGTAACGGATCTCCTGACACCCCGACTGGGTACCTCCGTTGATGGATGCCCCTAGCGCTTCCCGAGGACTCCAAGCACTCAGCTCTACACCAAAACCACCACAGGAACAAGGAACAGCTCTTGCAAGAGCTAGTAGTTATAGTCAAGGGAATATAGCAAATCTTCAGCGTATAGCAATCCCCAGTGTTGATCAGTTACCCAAACACCAGCCTCAACATGATGAAGGGTAAAACAGGAACTCTTTATTGAACACACAAGCATTGACTTATATACACATTTTCCAACAAGGGTACCACCCCCATGGACCTGGTTGGGAACTGAGGACATAACATAGCAGCCAATTCTTTACAGTTTTACAGTTTAAACACAAAAACCTATACATTCAACAAACACAATGGCATTGTCTGTGACGCAATTAACAAACACAATGGCATTGCCTGTGACGCACTCAATAACAGAATAAGCATGGTCTTTAACACAATCAACAAAATACAATTACCAAAACACAATGGGCTCTGCCTGTGATACAATTACCAAACATAATGGGCTAACTTAATCACTCACAGGCAGAAAACACACATTTTTCCCCAACACACAGAAACCACGCTCAAAACCCCACATATCCCCATAATGTATACATCCATGGACAGCTCTGATCTCAGTAAACAACATATCCCAAAATCACCCAGACCCGAGCAGGGGTTCCCGAATTTCATGGAGTTCACATTTGGCTCTCCGCAAGCATGGCTTTCCTGCCCAAAACAGTTCCACAGATTTAGGCTGTGCGCCCGGTCTGTCTTTTCCTTCAAAGTTAGTATATGGGCCATAATCATGAGGCCAGAGGCTGGCAAACAGGCCCCTCCAAAACCCAGTGGCGAGGTTATTTTCGCCACAACCTGCTTCCACAAAATACTAATTAAGGGGTGCGATATACCTGCTTCTACAAAATACTGATTAAAGGGTTCTATATACCTGCTTCCACAAAATATTGATTATGGGGTGCGACATACAGTGGGGCAAAAAAGTATTTAATCAGCCACCAATTGTGCAAGTTCTCCCATTTAAAAAGATGAGAGAGGCCTGTCATTTTCATCATGTACACTTCAACTATGAGAGACAGAATGGGGGGAAAGAATACAGCAAATCACATTGTAGGATTTCTAAAATAATTAAATGTTAATTATAAGTATTTGGTCACCTACAAACAAGCAAGATTTCTGCCTCTCACAGACCTGTAACTTCTTCATTAAGAGGCCCCTCTGTCCACTCGCTACCTGTATTGAACTTGTTATCAGTATAAAAGACACCTGTCCCCAACCTCAAACAGTCACACTCCAAACTCCACTATGGCCAAGACCAAAGATCTGTCGAAGGACACCAAAAACAAAAAATTGTAGTCCTGCACCAGGCTGGGAAGACTGAATCTGCAATAGGCAAGCAGCTTGGTGTGAAGAAATCAACTGTGGGAGCAATTATTAGAAAATGGAAGACATACAAGACCACTGATAATCTCCCTCGATCTGGGTCTCCACGCAGGATCTCACCCTGTGGGGTCAAAATGATCACAAGAACGGTGAGCAAAAATCCCAGAACCACACGGGGGGACCTAGTGAAGGACCTGCAGAGAGTTGGGACCAAAGTAACAAAGGCTACCATCAGTAACACACTAAACCTCCAGGGACTCAAATCCTGCAGTGCCAGACGTGTCCCCCTGCTTAAGCCAGTACATGTCCGGGCCTGTATGAAGTTTGCTAGAGAGCATTTGGATGATCCAGAAGAGCATTGGGAGAATGTCATATGGTCAGATGAAACCAAATTAGAACTTTTTGGTAAAAACTCAACTCGTCTTGTTTGGAGCATAAAAAATGCTGAGTTGCATCCAAAGAACACCATACCTACTGTGAAACATGGGGGTGGAAACATCATGCTTTGGGGCAGTTTTTCTGCAGGACAACTGATCCGTGTAAAGGAAATAATGAATGGGGCCATGTATTGTAAGATTTTGAGTAAAAACCTCCTTCCATTAGCATGGGCATTGAAGATAAAACGTGGCTGGGCATTTAAGCATGACAATAATCCCAAACAAACAGCCTAGGCAACAAAGGAATGGCTTCATAAGAAGCACTTCAAGGTCCTGGAGTGGCCTAGCCAGTCTCCAGAAAACCTTTGGAGGGAGTTGAAAGTCCATGTTGCCCAGCGACAGCCCCAAAACATCACTGCTCTAGAAGACATCTGCATGGAGGAATTGGCCAAAATACCAGCAACAGTGTGTAAAAACCTTGTGAAGACTTACAGAAAACGTTTGACCTCTGTAATTGCAAGGGTATATAACAAAGTATTGAGATTAACTTTTATTATTAACCAAATACTTACTTTCCACCATAATTTGCAAAAAAAATCTTACTAAATCAGACAATGTGATTGTCAGGATTTTTTTTTTCTCTCATTATTATGTCTCTCATAGTTGAGGTATATCTATGATAAAAATTACAGGCCTCTCATCTTTTTAAGTGGGAGAACTTGCACAGTTGGTGGCTACCTGCTTCCACTAAAAATTGATTTAGGCCTGCTATACATCGGCTTCCACAAAATACCGATTGAGGGGTACAATATACCAGCTTCCACCAAATATTGATTCAGGGGTTCTATATACCTATTTCCACAAAATACTGATTGAGGGGTGCAATATACCTGCTTCCCCAAAATACTGATTGAGGTGTGCGATATACCTGCTTCCACCAAATATTAATTGAGGTCTGCGATACACCGGCTTCCACAAAATACTGATTGAGGGGTGCGATATACCTGCTTGAACAAAATACTTATTCAGGAGTTCTATATACCAGTTTCCACAAAATACTGATTAAGGGGTGCGATATACCTGCTTCCACAAAAAACTGATTAAGGGGTTTGATATACCTGCTTCCACAAAATACAGATAGAGGAGTGCGATATACCAGCTTCCACCAAATATTGATTTAGGTGTTCTATATACCTGCTTCCACAAAATATTTATTAGAGGGGTGCGATATACCTGCTTCTACAAAATACTGATTAAGGGGTTCAATATACCTGCTTCCACAAAATACTGATTAAGGGGTATGATATACCTTCTTCCACAAAATACTGATGGAGGGGTGTGATATACCTGCTTCCACCAAATATTGATTCAGGTGTGCTATATACCTGTTTCCACAAAATACATATTAAGGGGTGCAATATACCTGCTTCAAAAAAATACTGATTATGGGGTTTGATATACATGCTTCCACAAAATACAGATTGATGGGGGAGATATACCTGCTTCCACCAAATATTGATTCAGGTGTTCTATATACCTGTTTCCACCAAATACTGATTGAGGGGTACGATATACCTGCTTCCACCAAATATTGATTGAGGCCTGCGATACACCGGCTTACAAAAAATACTGATTGAGGGGTGCGATATACCTGCTTCCACAAAATACAGTTTTAGGAGTGCGATATACCTGCTTCCACAAAATAACGATTAAGGGGTTTGATATACCTGCTTCCACAAAATACAGATTGAGAGGTGCGATATACCTGCTTCCCCAAAATACAGATTGAGGGGTTTGATATACCTGCTTCCACAAAATACAGATTAAGAGGTTTGATATACAGTGGAGGAAATAATTATTTGACCCCTCACTGATTTTGTAAGTTTGTCCAATGACAAAGAAATGAAAAGTCTCAGAACAGTATCATTTCAATGGTAGGTTTATTGTAACAGTGGCAGATAGCACATCAAAAGGAAAATCGAAAAAATAACTTTAAATAAAAGATAGCAACTGATTTGCATTTCATTGAGTGAAATAAGTATTTGAACCCTCTAACAAAAAAAGACTTAATACTTGGTGAAAAACCCTTGTTTGCAAGCACAGAGGTCAAACGTTTCTTGTAATTGATGACCAAGTTTGCGCACATTTTAGGAGGAATGTTGGTCCACTCCTCTTTGCAGATCATCTCTAAATCCCTAAGGTTTCGAGGCTGTCTCTGTGCAACTCTGAGCTTGAGCTCCCTCCATAGGTTTTCGATTGGATTAAGGTCCGGAGACTGACTAGGCCACTCCATGACCTTAATGTGCTTCTTCTTGAGCCACTCCTTTGTTGCCTTTGCTGTATGTTTTGGGTCATTGTCGTGCTGGAACACCCATCCACGACCCATTTTCAGTTTCCTGGCAGAGGGAAGGAGGTTGTCGCTCAGGATTTCACGATACATGGCTCCGTCCATTTTCCCGTTTATGCGAATAAGTTGTCCTGTGCCCTTAGCAGAAAAACACCCCCAAAGCAAAATGTTTCCACCCCCATGCTTGACGGTGGGGACGGTGTTTTGGGGGTCATAGGCAGCATTTTTCTTCCTCCAAACACAGCGAGTTGAGTTAATGCCAAAGAGCTCTATTTTGGTCTCATCAGACCACAGCACCTTCTCCCAGTCACTCTCTGAATCATTCAGGTGTTCATTGGCAAACTTCAGACGGGCCTGCACATGTGCCTTCCTGAGCAGGGGGACCTTGCGAGCCCTGCAGGATTTTAATCCATTGCGGTGTAATGTGTTTCCAATGGTTTTCTTGGTGACTGTGGTCCCTGCTAATTTGAGGTCATTAACTAACTCCTCCCGTGTAGTTCTAGGATGCTTTTTCACCTTTCTCAGAACCATTGACACCCCACGAGGTGAGATCTTGCGTGGAGCCCCAGAGCGAGGTCGATTGATGGTCATTTTGTGCTCCTTCCATTTTCGAACAATCGCACCAACAGTTGTCACCTTCTCTCCCAGCTTCTTGCTAATGGTTTTGTAGCCCATTCCAGCCTTGTGCAGGTCTACAATTTTGTCTCTGACATCCTTGGACAGCTCTTTGGTCTTTCCCATGTTGGAGAGTTTGGAGTCTGCTTGATTGATTGATTCTGTGGACAGGTGTCTTTTATACAGGTGACTAGTTAAGACAGGTGTCCTTAATGAGGGTGACTAATTGAGTAGAAGTGTCTAACCACTCTGTGGGAGCCAGAACTCTTAATGGTTGGTAGGGGTTCAAATACTTATTTCACTCAATGAAATGCAAATCAGTTGCTATCTTTTATTTAAAGTTATTTTTTCGATTTTCCTTTTGATGTGCTATCTGCCACTGTTACAATAAACCTACCATTGAAATGATACTGTTCTGAGACTTTTCATTTCTTTGTCATTGGACAAACTTACAAAATCAGTGAGGGGTCAAATAATTATTTCCGCCACTGTACGTGCTTCTGCAAAATACTGATTAAGGGGAGCGATATTCCTGCTTCTACAAAATACTGATTAAGGGGTGCGATATACCTGCTTCCACAAAATAATTATTAAGGGGTTTGATATACCTGCTTCCCCAAAATACAGATTGAGGGGTGCGATATACCTGCTTCCCCAAAATACAGATTAAGGGGTTTGATATACCTGCTTCCACAAAATACTGATTAAGGGGAGCGATATTCCTGCTTCTACAAAATACTGATTAAGGGGTTTAATATACCTGCTTCCACAAAATACAGATTGAGGGGTGCAATATACCTGCTTCCACAAAATACTGATTGAGGGTGTGATATACCTGCTTTCGCCACATATTTATTCAGGTGTTCTATATACCTGCTTCCACAAAATACTGATTGAGGGGTGCGATATACCTGTTTCCACAAAATACTGATTATGGGGTTGGATATACATGCTTCCACAAAATACAGATTGACGGGGGAGATATACCTGCTTCCACCAAATATTGATTCAGGTGTTCTATATACCCATTTCCACAAAATACTGATTGAGGGGTACGATATACCTGCTTCCACCAAATATTGATTGAGGCCTACGATACACCGGCTTCCAAAAAATACTGATTGAGGGGTGCGATATACCTGCTTCCAAAAATACAGATTTAGGAGTGCGATAAACCTGCTTCCACAAAATAACGATTAAGGGGTTTGATATACCTGCTTCCACAAAATATAGATTGAGAGGTGCGATATACCTGCTTCCCCAAAATACAGATTGAGGAGTTTGATATACCTGCTTCCACAAAATACAGATTGAGGGGTTTGATATACCTGCTTCCGCAAAATACTGATTAAGGGGAGCGATATTCCTGCATCTACAAAATACTGATTAAGGGGTTTAATATACCTGCTTCCACAAAATACAGATTGAGGGGTGCGATATACCTGCTTCCACAAAATACAGATTTAGGAGTGCGATATACCTGCTTCCACAAAATAATGATTAAGGGGTTTGATATACCTGCTTCCACAAAATGCAGATTGAGGGTTGCGATATACCTGCTTCCCCAAAATACAGATTAAGGGGTTTGATATATCTGCTTCCACAAAATACAGATTAAGGGGTTTGATATACCTGATTCCACAAAATACAGATTGAGGGGTGCAATATACCTGCTTCCCCAAAATACAGATTGAGGAGTTTGATATACCTGCTTCCACAAAATACAGATTAAGGGGTTTGATATACCTGCTTCCGCAAAATACAGATTAAGGGGAGCGATATTCCTGCTTCCACAAAATACAGATTGAGGGGTGCAATATACCTGCTTCCACAAAATACTGATTGAGGGTGCGATATACCTGCTTTCGCCAAATATTGATTCAGGTGTTCTATATACCTGCTTCCACAAAATACTGATTGAGCGGTTTAATATACCTGCTTTCACAAAATACAGATTGAGGGGTGCCTTATACCTGCTTCTATAAAATACTGATTAAGGGGTTTGATATATCTTCTTCCACAAAATACTAATTGAGAGGTGCAATATACCTCTTTCCACAAAATACTGATTAAGGGGTTTGATATATCTGCTTCCACAAAATACTGATTAAGGGGTGCGATATATCGGCTTCCACAAAACACTGATGAAAGGATTTGATATACCTGCTTCCACAAAATACAGATTGAGGGGTGTGATATACCCTCTTCAACAAAATACTCATTGAGGGGTGCGATATACCTGCTTCCACCAAATATTGATTCAGGGGTGCAATATACCTGCTTCTAGAAAATACTGATTAAGGGGTTCTATATACCTGCTTCCACAAAATACTAATTAAAAGGTTCTATATATCTGCTTCCACAAATTACAAATTGAGGGCTGCAATATACCTGCTTCTAAAGAATACTGATTAAAGGGGTTTGATATACCTGCTTTTGCAAAATACAGATTGAGGGGTGCGATATACCTGCTTCCACAAAATAATGATTGAGGGCGAGATATTCTTGCTTCTAAAAAATACTTATTAAGGGGTTCTATATACTTGCTTCCACAAAATACTGATTGAAAAGTGCGATATACCGGCTTCCACAAAACACTGATGAAGGGATTTGATATACCCGCTTCCACAAAATACAGATTCAGGGGTGTGATATACCCGCTCCCACAAAATACTCATTGAGGGATTCGATATACCTGCTTCTACCACATAATGATTTAGGTGTTCTATATACATGTTTCCACAAAATATTGATTCAGGGGTGCGATATACCTGCTTCAAAAAAATACTGATTAAGGGGTTCTCAATACCTGCTTCCACAAAATACTAATTGAGGGGTGTGATATACCAGCTTCCACCAAATACTGATTGCGGCCTGCGATATACCTGCTTCCACAAATACTGCTATTCTCTAGGAACATGGCACAGAGGACAGGCAGAGGAAGAGGCAGGCCGCTCCGCCGGGGTGGTACGGGTTGGGCAGATGCACCATCGAGAGCCTAAGTGGGAAATTGGAGAAGGTGCGTGCGATTACGTCAAAGGACGCACCAGAGTTGGTTGAGTGGCTCACTCAGCCTTCAGCTTCTGCCCCCTTTTCAGCCTCTCTATCTACACCCTCCTCACACACTGCTGTGTGCAAAGAAACCACCACCACCACCACAGCCCCTCTACTCGAGTCAGAGGAATTATTTTCCCATCCACTACCAGACCATACCGATGCGCAGCCATTCTTGGCATCAGATGAGGAAGTAGCAACAGCCGCCACCCAGCGGTCTGACAACAGTACCCAGATCAGCCCAAGGAGGGTGGTCCCCGCTGTTGCTGCCTACTTCGAGATCTCTGTCAGTGGTGGTGAAGATGACGATGATGACGTGTCGATGGACGTCATGTGGGTGCCCACAAGAGAGGAAGAGGAGTGGAGTTTAGAGGGAGAGACGGAGCAGCATATAGGGAGGAGAAGGTGGAGAAGCAGGCAGAACTCGCAGCGCACAGGAGGCAAAAAGCAGACTGCAAATGTATCTGAGTGAGACATCCACCATGCACCTTGCGCTCCTAGGAAGCCGACACATGGTTCCGCAGTGTGGGCTTTTTTTAACTTGTCAGCTGCTGACAATAGTGTTGCCATCTGCAGCCTGTGCTGTCAACACATAAGTTGCGGTAAGCCCAACACTCACCTAGGGACAACCACCTTAAGAAGGCATCTGGCCTCCCATCACTGAGCCCAGTGGGACACACACTGTCAGAACCCACAAAGAGATGCAGGAGCTGGAAGATGAGGAAGTCGCAATGCTGAATGAATTCCCAGGGGAGGGGGGGCTACTCCATCTGAGACAAGTCAGCAAGAGTCTGAAGAGGAGGAGGGTGGTGGCTGGGGTGAGGAGGAGGAGCAGGGGCAAGAAGAGCAGGTTTTGAGGGGGATTTAAACTTTTCGGGGATCCCTGGTGTTGTCCGTGGCTAGGGGGATGAGACTAAGACATTCTCCTGGGAGATGAGCAGGAGCCAGGGTGCTCCACAGCTTCAAATTTAATGCAAATGGGGGCCTTCATGCTCCAGTGTTTGAAGAGGGACCACCGTATAAAAAGCATAAAGGGCAAGGACCAGTACTGGGTGGCAACGTACTTAGACCACTGGTACAAACACAAAATGGTGGACATGTTACCAGCATCACAGAGGGCTGGCAGAATGCTGCATTTCCAGGCCTTGCTGTGAGAGATGCTGCATTCTGCGGTTGCAGGCGCTGGCAGAGGAATTTCCACCCACAGCGAAACAGGTGCAGGCACCAATCCTACCGCGCCTGCAAGAAGAGGGCGGTTTGAAGATGTGTTGGTCACTTCGGATATAATATCCTTTTTGCAGCCAACCCATCGAGAGCCGCCCTCTGGTTCCAGCCTCAGGGAATGCCTAGACCGACAGGTGTCCGACTACATCGGGTTAACGGCCGATGTGGATGCTCTGAGAAGTGAGGAAACCCTGGACTACTGGGTGTGCAGGCTTGACCTGTGGCCAGAGCTGGCACAATTTGCCATGGAACTCTTGGCTTGCCCCTCGTCGTTGTCCTGTCCGAAAGGACGTTCAGCGCAGCAGAGGGGATCGTGACCGATAAGCGCACTCGCCTAGTTCATGACAGTTTGGACTACCTCACATTTCTAAAAATGAATGAGGCATGGATCTCGGAAGAATTCAACACCTGTGACGACCACGTGTAATTGAATTTCCTCTTGCCAGCCCACACATATCCGCCACCACACAGAACAAAAAATGGTCCTGTATATACAACGGCATAAAAGGCCTTTTCTGTCATGTGAATGCCTAATTTTTGGGGCTTGTACTGGCCTTCAGTAAAATTCTTAGCCGGTGACCGCCTATTGTATCTCCAGCCACATCATCACAAGTTCTTTTCTGTCAAGTGAATGCCTAATTTTAAAACATGACAGGAGGCTTCCTATTTTGCATTAACTCTCTTTACTAACTCCACAGCAGTAAAGAAAAATGTAAAGAGTAACAAGTAGATCACTGCGCCACATAGTATATAAGGGTCATGCTGCCTGTGCACTTCCTCTTTCTTTACTGCTCCATCACAGACAGGTCAGACTTTTTGCTCCCCTGGAACTATATTACTTCTTGTACATTTATTCTTACTATATTGTATTATTATCATTTACCTCGGGTTCCTCAGGTCCCCCTCTAGCCTGGAGTGCCTCCTGGCTTCCTCCTTTTAGCGCCATTTCGCGGCCGTTTTTCCCGCCATTTTCGCGGCCGTTTTCCCGCCATTTTCGCGGCCGTTTTCCCGCCATTTTCGCGGCCGTTTTTCGTGCCAGCCCACTTCCAAATCACGGCTGGCCTCAAAAAATTTAGTCTCCGGCTTACGGCCATCTTAATTTTACCTCATACCATCTCACTGGGGATTCAGTGTGACTGTACTAATTAGCTGTTACTCCCTCATTACTGGTTTTCACCCCTGGGCCTATCTCAGACTACTATTCAGTTCTCTCTGTGCCTCATGTGGCTGGGTCAGTCAGGTCAGTGCTGCTGCCTGTTTATTATTGTGACCTGCATTTAAGGGTTTCAACCCTGTGCGAACCGGGGTGAGCCCCCACTATTAATACGCTGCTTATTGGGAGACTAGCTGTTGCAGTTCTCTCTAACTGGGTGAGCCCCAGTTTTTAAGGTCACTACTTTACCCTGCTGGGGTTTATACTGGGCTTTGTTCCCATACTATTAAAACTGACCATACGCCTGTTCTCAAGACCTGGGTGCCCGTTTATTACTGTACCTTTCAGTGACATACCAGCCGACCCTTATTATGGAGAATTCCCAGAGTGTCCCTGTAGACTTCCAGGCTATGATTAACGCAGCTGTCGCTGCCTCTGTGGAGAAGGCACTCTCCAAGGCCCGAGCTTCGGCTCCTGACGTACCTAAAACTCGCAGGCGTCCACGGCACGAGTCGGAAGCCGACCTGTCCGACTATCAGACAGGGGATGAATCCCGCCCTACGAAACGCCATGACAAAGGCGAGGACTATACACCCAAACCACCCAAGGGTAAGACACCTGCCAAGCGTAAACCTGCCAAACTTCACACTCCGGCCCCGCGTCAGGAGTACTCTTCAGAAGAAGAACAGGACCCTACCCACTCCATGTCAGTGCTAGATGAGTGGCAAGCTGACGCTTCAGAGTCGGATTACGACGCATGGGGCTCGGACGAGAAGTCTGTTTCTGCTTTCATGCAGGAGACCCTCCTGGGTGCGGTCCAGGCAAGAGGTATCGAAGACACTGCTGACGCAGAACCTCCTCTTGACTTAGACACCATTATGGACCCCTCAGGTCAGGCGATGTTCGATCCTCGCAACATACGACACCCCAGATCGGGTGAATGGTCGCCTCCAGAACACCTTTCCAGGTTCATGCACCTGTGGCTCCGCAAACCTCTGGAGAAAGAGGTCCGCAACCGACTCAGGTCTGAATGCCCACGCCCTTCCCTGCCGGATAAGGTCGCTCAGACCCCAGAATTTGACAAAGTTATGACAACCTTTATGATGCGCAGTGGCAGAGACCCTCGACGGGGCTTAGAGAAAGGCCTATGGGGCGCCCAAGATAACCTACTGGATTCCGTAGGCCCCCTGGCTCGCATTATGTATCTGGCGGATGTTGCCTACGCCAAAGCCGATTCCTTCTCCACCGAGGACTTCAGGGAATGGGCACATGACATTCGTGAGTGGGCACAACGTTGTTTTTGTTTCATCGGAAACGCCAATGTTACGCCCTCTTCGGAGAGACGAAAAGCAGCGTTATTCCGTATTAACGGTAAATTGGCAGACCTTGGCACAAAAGAGATTGGGCCCCAGGCGCAAGGAAAACTTTTCGGTGAACCATTCCTCAAGGAATTAAACAAACATGTCAACGTGTTCACCTCCCTTAATAAGGCGCAATCCTCAATGCGCAGTGTCTTCAGGAGCAACCCTACCAGAGGGGTTTTTGGAAGGGCTGGCCGGCAACGGGGCCGTGCCGCCAGCCGATTTTGGCCTTCAGGCCCCCGTACTCAACCAACACCATTTTATCCGACAAGGGACTATCAACAACGACCCTTTTCCAGAGGCTCGGATAGAGGCCGTGGAATCCGCGGACGCGGACGTTCCCGCTTTACTGCAGGTAAGGACCCATATTCCTCCGTTGTTACCATGTACCCGCATTGCGGGCCGTATTTCCCTTTCTTTCCACAATTGGGCATCCCTTTGCTCAGACGCATGGATTCTACAAACAGTGCAGGGATATATCATAGACCTAGTGGGAACCCCCTTTCAGGTTCAGCCCCCTCACCCCATCCACATGTCGTCTTTCGACCACAACCTCGTCAACGCGGAGCTACGCGAGCTTCGGGACAAAGGGGCTATTCAACCAGTCCACGAACAGGGAGGTTACTTCAGCAACATCTTCCTCGTGCGGAAGAAGTCGGGAGAATACCGCCCAGTTATCAATCTTCGCGCCCTCAACGCGTACGTGGTCTACCGCCACTTCAAGATGGAGGGCATCCACCTCCTGCGGGACCTTCTTCGGAGCAACGACTGGTTCGCCAGGCTCGATCTAAAAGATGCATACCTGTCAGTCCCGGTGCACCCGGACTGTCGAGCACTCCTACGTTTCCTCTGGCATGGTCGCCCTTGGCAATTCACTTGCCTCCCTTTCGGGCTCAGCCCCATGGTGTTTCACCAAACTCCTAAAACCGGTGGTGGCCCACCTGAGGTCCAGCGGCATTCGATGCATCATCTACTTGGACGACCTCCTCCTGTTCTGCTCCGACAAACGCAGACTACGCCAACACACTCACCTGGCAGTATCCCTACTGGAATCTCTGGGCTTCGTGGTGAACCAACAGAAATCGGAGCTGACCCCTACCCAGACGATACAATTCCTCGGCTTCGAGATCGACTCGACGACGTGCACTCTGAGGCTACCAACCTCAAAGATCGCAACCATTCGCAAGGAGATTCGCAGAGTTCTCCGACTCGATTCCATCCCTCTACGCAACCTGGCCAGGATTGTAGGTCTCCTCTCAGCTTCCATTCAAGCCATATTTCCGGGTCCTCTCCACTACAGGGCCATGCAACGACTCAAGGCAAAATACCTTCGCCACAGACCTACCTACGATCAACCCGTCCCGGTGACGACAGAAGTTCGCGAAGAGCTGTCATGGTGGCTGGACAGCATGCAAGCCTGGAACGGCAAGGCCATTTTCGGAGACACTCCAGATTTCGTTTTAGAGTCAGACGCCAGCTTGTGGGGATGGGGTGCCACCAATGGAACCATCTCCACGGGAGGAGCATGGATGACGCAGGAGCTCTCCATGCACATCAATTGCCTCGAACTCCTAGCAGGATCCTTTGCGATTCGCAGCCTGGCTCGGGAGAGCTCCAATTGTTGCATCCTCCTTCGCATGGACAACATCTCTGCAGTCCAGTACATCAACCGCCTAGGAGGCGCTCGCTCACGCGGATATCACGAGGGACATCTTCGACTACTGCCTCCCTCGCAACATCACGTTACAAGCGGAATACTTGCCGGGAGAAATCAACCTCACAGCCGACTGGTTCTCTCGCCACTGGAGAGACGTCAGCGACTGGAAGCTGAACACGAGAATCTTCAGGACCCTGGCAGCCCGGAGGGGTCCCTTTCACCTGGATCTGTTCGCCTCTCGCAACAATCACCAGACCCCGGAGTTCTTCAGCTGGCTCCCGGAGAGCAAGGCGACAGACGCATTTCTCCAACAATGGCCGGCGACAGGAGCCTACGCTTTTCCCCCATTCTCCATGATTGCGAGAACACTACACCAGATGCGGACGCAGCAAATCAAACTGGTTCTCATAACGCCCTTGTGGCAGAGTCAACCATGGTTCCCGGACCTCCTGGCCTCCTCCTACATGGATCCTCTCCTCCTTCCATCCTTCCAGGACCTGCTCACGGATCCCAAAGGATGTCTCCACCCGCTCATCCTGGAAGATCGACTACCCCTGGTGGCTTGGTCTCTTTCCAGGGTTCCTGGCGAGTCAGCGGACTATCGCAGACTGCTAGGGACCTCCTATGGGACTCATGGGCCCCGGGAACTAGACGCTGCTACCTTTCAGCTTGGGCCTCCTGGTCTACTTGGTGCATGGAACGGGACTCCGATCCATTTACGGCACCTGTTCCCATGATTCTCAATTTTCTTTCCTCCTTGTTTTCTTCTGGCCGCTCTTATCGCTCTATCAACGTCGTTCGCTCCGCGATTTCGGCAGCCCATACTCCCGTCGGGGACCTCCCGGTCGGCAAAGATCCTCTGGTCTGTCGCCTACTCCGCGGCATGCGGCTCCGCCGCCCCCCAGCCCCCAAATACCATCACCTATGGGACGTGGGACTGGTTCTCCGTTTTTTCAGGGATTGGCCTCCGAATGACCGCCTCTCCCTTCGCCAACTATCCGCTAAGTGCGCTTTTCTCCTTTGTCTTGTGTCTTTCCGACGGGTGTCGGACGTTCGGGCCTTCGATGTCGATGCCTTTGAGGTGACCCCTGAAGGGGTCACATTCCATATCTCTCGTCGCACTAAATCAGGTTCGACGTCGGTCTCTTATCCCTTTTTTCCAGACGACCCGCAGCTCTGTGTTGTTTCCACCCTTCGCAGTTATGTTTCGGTTACCTCCTCACTCCGTTCCTCTACGTCGGGTCAACTCCTAGTTTCCTACGTGCGCCCTTACGCCCCAGTCTCTGTCACCACGCTGGCCCGTTGGATCCGCTGGATCCTTTCCCTCACAGGTATAGACCCCGCTTTCGGCGCCCACTCCGTTCGCGGAGCGGCGGCTTCATCAGCCCTAATGGCAGGGGCGTCCCTTTCGGATATTCTCCGAACGGCGGACTGGTCTAGGGAATCTACTTTCCGTACCTTTTATTTTCGCGCTCCCCCTTCTGCTGGGACATCTCTTCTTCAGCGTTAAAATTGCAAAATAGGAAGCCTCCTGTCATGTTTTAAAATTGAAGATTATGCTAGCTTTAGTGTACTAATAATCTTAATTTTAATAAAGACAGGAGGCGAGTATTTTCCCTCCCTTCTATTCCCTACCCTGACTCTTTGGGGGAGTGAATCTCAAGGTGTCGGATATGGGGCTTGATTTTAATAATTTCTCTGTTTTGGGACATATTTGGAATTTCTCACCCTAAGTATTGCCACCTTGACTGACAGTTCTTAGTTGTATTACATACTTACACCTACCATACATTTAGCCACTAGATAATTTGCACCCTATTTGTAATGATTTAACTTTACACTATTCCGTTAAAGCCCATAAGCATGAATAGTTAAGATTCTATACCTAACCTATTTTATACTCTCCTTTCAGCGTAACCCTCTTCAGGTCCTCCACTGGTCGCTGGTTTGTTAATCTTACGACCCGATAGGATGAGATGAGAACTTTGTTCGGTCTTACCTCCAACCTCGTTTACCAGAAGTCTCCTCCAGTTCTACTCGCCAGAAACCGCTGTTACAGTTTTCGTTGAATTTCTGGATGTTCGAGCTCAACCTGGACTTTGATGTCGCTTTTAGAAAGAGGAAGTGCACAGGCAGCATGACCCTTATATACTATGTGGCGCAGTGATCTACTTGTTACTCTTTACATTTTTCTTTACTGCTGTGGAGTTAGTAAAGAGAGTTAATGCAAAATACTCGCCTCCTGTCTTTATTAAAATTAAGATTATTAGTACACTAAAGCTAGCATAATCTTCAATTTTTGGGTCATGTACTCCACTGGCCTGCAGTAGAATTGTTATCTACTGACCGCCTAATATACCTCCAGCCACATAATCACTTGTTCTTTTCTGTCAGGTGACTGCTCGCATGCCATTAAAGTGAATTGGCCCGCCGCGAACATTAAATCGCAAATGCACGTTCGCAAAACGTCCCGGCTGATGTTCGTCCATCACTAGTTACCATGTCTGGGATCCAGCATATCCTAATCAAGTCAGTTAACTCTATGACTAGCATAAATCATCAAAGAACAAACTTTATAAACGTTATAATGTACAAATTTCAAACACAGATTATCTATGAAAACTATTTGTAATTTTTTTCCCTTCACTTTTTAGTGTATTAAAGAGGACCTATGACCATAAAAATGCAGTATAACCTAGAAGCAGCATGTAAGGCCCCTTTCACACGGGTGAGTATTCCGCGCGGGTGCAATGCGTGAGTTGAATGCATTGCACCCGCACTAATCCTGACCCATTCATTTCTATGGGGCTGTTCACATGAGCGGTGATTTTCACGCATCACTTGTGCATTGCGTGAAAATCAAATGGTTCAATAGTCAAAAGACTATCAATTCCTGTTTGTGGTCTTTTATTAAAACATAACTTTTATTTCTTATTTACACACACCAAAACCGAAAAAAAAAAGACTATATTGAGAACTTTAAAAATACATATAGAGGGATATTTGACAGGGGTAAAGGTATGTGACGTACTGTCACTGTATTTTAGACCAGGCTTTGTGGCCACCTGCCTCTTTTAGGTGCTGTGAATAGGGTCCCCACCCGTAGTAATAGCATGCAAAAATCACAGCAAAATAGATGGTTGTCTTTGTTCTATGAATTGTTTTATTTTCACGGCAATATACATGTGCATGTGCAAACGTTTTCGGCCTTATTTAGGCCTTAGTCGGGCACTATGCCGCCAGGGTTTCACTTCTACCCCTGGCGGCATAGTGCCTGACGAAGGCCTAAATAAGGCCGAAAACGTTTGCACATGCAGATGTATGCACATGTATATTGCCGTGAAAATAAAACAATTCACAGAACAAGCACAACCATCTATTTTGCTGTGATTTTTGCGTACTGTCACTGTATACAGTGAAAAGTGGGGGATATGATTTTATCCTTCTATGAGTGGTATATAGTAGTCTAATATGGTTACTTTACTTATTTGTTTGACGTGCCACCTGGCATTAAAGCTGGTGTTATTTGGCACCGTATAGACTATACTTCACTCAATAAACAGATCGACCTAGGAGCTATGCTAGTCGCTGCTTTGAATAAATTCTCCTATCTAGGGCTATGCTGTATCCTGCGTCGATTACCGCTAAATAATAGTCTATTCTACCCCTATCATGTGAGCTTGTGCGCACAGCGTCTGCAGATCGCCGTACTATTGCTCAGAATAGCCCTGCCATAATCTTTAAAATATTGTGAGACGCAGCTCCCCCAACATGTTTCACCACTCAAGGCGGCGTCTTCAGGGAAATGGAGCTACAACTAACACAAATGTTTGCTATGGGATGTACTATATACTCACAGGGCGGGTCGTTATAATTCTTAACCTATGAGTGTGCCTATATTCGCATTAGCGGTCGTCTCTTAGGGCGAATCATAGTACAATAGCGCTGGAGGGGTTAAAAAAATAAATAAAATAATTTAACTCACCTTAATCCACTTGCTCGCGCAGCGGGCATCTTTTCTGTCTCTTTCTTTGCTGATTGCAGTCAAAGGACCTGTGGTGACGTCACTCCGGACATCACATGATCCATCACCATGGTAAAAAATCATGTGATGGATCATGTGATGACCGGAGTGACGTCACCACAGGTCCTTTGACTGCAATCAGCAAAGAAAGAGACAGAAAATATGACGGCTGCACGAGCAAGTGGATTAAGGTGAGTTAAATTATTTTATTTATTTTTTTAACCCCTCCAGCGCTATTGTACTATGCATTCTGTATTCAGAATGCTATTATTTTCCCTTATAACCATGTTATAAGGGAAAATAATACAATCTACAGAACACCGATCCCAAGCCCGAACTTCTGTGAAGAAGTTCGGGTTTGGGTACCAAACATGCCGATTTTTCTCACGCGCATGCAAAACGCATTACAATGTTTTGCACTTGCGCGGAAAAATCGTGCATGTTCCTGCAACGCACCCGCACCTTTTCCCGCTTCGCCCGTGTGAAACCAGCCTAACAGAGCAGGAGGAGCTGAAGAGATTGATATATGCAATGCACAGGTGCTTCCACATTTAGGCCCCTTTCACATGGGAAAGAATTCCGTGCGGGTGCAATGCGTGAGGTAAACTCATTGTACCCATAGTGAATCCGGACCCATTCACTTCAATGGGGCTGTTCAGATGAGCTGTGATTTTCACGTATAACTTGTGCATTGCGTGAAAATCGCAGCATGTTCTATATTCTGACGGCAACGCTAGTATCCGTACAGCGCCCCTGGCTACAGCACGATGGAATCGGCTAGTCTTCAAACATCGTTCCACTACGAGGAGGAGGATGAACCGGACAGGAGGAATGCAGTCCGGAAAGGCGTCTGGCATGAGGCCCTGGAAGATGTACAGCGTCGGCGGGGCGAGTGTCTCCCCAGCGAGGAGCAGCAGTTGCGGATGTAAGTGGCCCTGTGAATGCCCCTCTGGGAGAGCAGCCCCTGGATGAGTGGGTGACAGAACTGGAGAGCCTGGTATGGAAGGAGCTTTGGCTAGACAACGCTTACCAGGCACTCTGGTGGTATGTGATTCGGCACTCCCCCTGGATGGCTAAGCACGACAGACCCGAGGGTGAGGGTCATGATGGCCCTGGCCTGTTGTTTGAGGCCTTCACAGAACCGGAGTTCGGAGATGCTGGAGAGTCCCGGTTCTGGGATATCTATGACTACAGGGAGGCTATGCATGATTGGGCTACAGCAAGAGAGGTGAGACAAGACCTGACATCTCTAGTGACAAAGGAGTGGGAGCTGGAGCAGGATTACCAATACCTCTTCAGCTCAATTCGGTCCCAATATACACTGCCAGAGAGCTGGGTGGCAGTCCCAGATCTACAACCCTACAGCTGGGAAGACCCGACTGAAGTATCCCCTGCTTCAGTACCATAGACAAGTAAAAAGACAAAAAACACAGCGCCTCATGTGTGGTACCGCCTTATAAATAATATAGTATTGTGGTGCGTATTTCGCTTACCGAATTCTGTATGTGTCTTAGCTAGTATCTCTTTCCACCAGCATCAGGGAATGCCGTGCTGCTGCCTGGGCCTCTTGCTGTCTCAAAAGTTCCAGGGAATTTAGTATGCAGAAAATCATAAAAATATCCTTAGGATGAGTAATATTATTTTTATTAAAGTCAATGCGTTTCAAGGGCGAAGTTCCCCCTTCGTCAGGACAATATACAGAATGACTGTATATTGTCCTGACGAAGGGGGCACTTCGCCCTTGAAACACGTTGACTTTAATAAAAAGAATATTACTCATCCTAAGGACTGATTTCTATGCCAGCAGCGCCGGATAGTGGTCTGATATTTTTATGATTTTCTGCTGCTTCAGTACCAGCTACAGAGGTAGGGGACCTCATAGACTGGTCCTGGGGGGAAACTCATATGGCAGGTGGAGATGGGACCGAGATCTCTCCATCGGCCCTACAGGGATGCTGGGCAGTCGGCCCAGATCCCCAACGGCAGCCAGAGTTTCAGGGAGTAGGGACAGTTGGTCCTGCTCCCCAGCGGCAGTGTACTTTTAAGGGAGAGGAGACAACCGGTCTCTCTCCCCAACCACAGGGGGACAACGCCCCTAACTCCGAATGGTGCAGATGGGACCGCAGTCTCTGCACCAGGCCGACCGGGATGCTGGATGGCTGGTACAGATTCCCCACCAACCCCGCAGGAATGCCAGGAGGAGGAGGTAAGCGATCCCTCATCTCCACAGCTGATCCGCAACAAGGTCCTGGGGGTAGGATTCCCTGACCCCATCCCAGCAGAAGAGGTGGCATCTGGGTAGAGCGCCGCTGGCCTCTGCCCTAACTTTCCCTTTGTCACCGGGCAGGACTATACCCCGGTTGCTCCAGCGGAAAAGCTGGCAACGGGGCAGAGCACAGTTGGCCTCTGCCCTCCTTTGTCCCCTTGTCCCAGGCTTGTCTATCTGCAGGTCTCCCCAGCTGAAGCGCTGGCACCAGGGCAGAGTACCGCCGGTCTCTGCTCACTCAGCGACCCACAAAGCCAAGAGACCGGTGCCCATCACAGCCATGGGACCGAAACAAGCTACAAAATTGCCCGGGTGCAGTAACCAAGTGTTGGGGGGGACTGCACTGCGGATTGTATATTATTGTGGGGGGGCTGCCTTGTTTATTGTAATTTACTGTGGGTGGGTGACTCGACTAACTCAGGCACTGACCGACAGAAGGTCAGCTACCTGGTTAGTCTCGCCCGAATGGGAAGATATGTGGTGAAAGCCACTTCGCCACGGTGTTTTGGAGGGGGCTGTTTGCCCGCCTCCTGCCCCTGGATTACGGTCCCTCTCATCAGCCAGGCCTCCTTTGTTCACAAAGGACTTGGACTAACTTGAACCCCTGGTCTAATTCGTGCCATTTTGGGATGTTAAATGTCTATGTGTATTGTAAAGGGTGGGACATTGTATACGTTGAGTAGTGAGGTGTGTTCCATTGTCTCTCTGTGTGTATTGGCGATGTCCCTTTGTCCTGAGAGATAATTGAATTGCGTCTCGGTTGTCTCCAGGACAGAAGACTATTGTGTATTCTCCTGCCTGTGATGATTGCATCAACCCAGTGTGAGGTAATTGTATCACAGGCAGAGGGGAGGATTTTGTGTGGGAGTGTCTGAGTGTATTGTACGTGGTTATTGGCTGTTTTTACATAACCCTGTGGGTGGTAACCTTGTTGGAAGATGTGTATAAATCAATGCTTGTGTGTTCAAATAAAGTGTTCCTGTTTTACATTCAACATAGAGCCTCTTCTCATGTGTGTGGGGATTGCTATACGCTGAAGATTTGCTATACTCCCCTGGCTATAACTACTAGATCTTGTAAGAGCGGTTTCTGGCTCCTGTGGTGGTTTTGGTGTAGAGCGGAGTGCTTGAAGTCCTCGGGAAGCACTGGGAGCATCTATCAACGGAGGTACCCGGTCGGGGTGCTAGGAGATCCGTTACACTGCTTTAGGGGTTAAAAAATATAAAAAAAATCTGTTGTTCGCGCAGCCGGCATAATCTTCTTTCTTCTTCTTTCAGGATCTGCCAAAAGACCTTTGATGATTTCTATCTTCATTCAGCAGGACCTGGGCTGACGTCATCGTGCTCACCATGTGGTGAGCGTGATTACGTTATCAAAGGTCCTTTGGCAGGTCCTGAAAGAAGAAGCAAGAAGATTATGCCAGCTGTGTGAACAACAGGATGAGGTGAGTTAATTATATTTTTTTTTTTAAACCCCTAAAGCCACATTTTAGTAAGCATTCTGTATTAAGAATGCTATTATTTTCCCTTATAACCATGATATAAGGGAAAATAATAAAATATACAGAACACCTAACCCAAACCCGAACTTCAGTGAAGAAGTCCGGGTTCGGGCCTGCGTACCACGGTCAGTTTTTTATCATGCGCGTGCAAAACACATTGCACCCGCGCAATAAAAACTGAACATTGGAACTGACTGCAATTGCGTACCTACTCGCACGATTTCTCCTGATCGCAGACTAAACGCATCCGGACCTAATCCGGACACGCTCATCTGCAAGGGGCCTTAGGCTTCTAAATGCCAGTGCTGAGTACAAAACAGGGCCACCTGCTAAGGCCCTAAAACCATATGAAATTACAAAAACTTGCAATCCCTTTACATAGTTGACGCTTTTTCTCCCACATATAGTTTATCACATGGACATTTGATACAATATATAACTTTTACAAGTAATAAGCTCTACTTATCTTACACTGGAAAAAGCCCAAAAGAGACAAGTCTGTCTTTTTGCAGGAAGGGTCATGAGTATCAGATTGGTGGGGGTCCAACACCTGGGAACCTCACCAATCAGCTGCTTGAAGAGAGCTGCCTTCTCTCTGTTTACCGGCTTGCATCGACATTTCAGTGGCCGAGCAGTGTAATTATTGCTCCACCGTCCCATTGACTTGGAGCTGTGATTACACTCCTCGTCACTGCAATGTCTATGGTGAGCAGGTAAATAGTGAAGAGGGGACAACGCTCATATGACAGCTGATTGTTGGGGTGTCAGGATTCGGATCCTCCATCTGATATTGATGACCTATCCTGAGGATAAGTCATTAATATGGGGAACCAAACAGGCCTGTTTACTACCATGACTCTAAAAGTCCTTATTCCAAAATCATCTTTCTTAAATTAGTTAATTTGTGATTACTCTATTATTTTACATCAGGTTCTTCTATTATCCTTTCGACTGAACACATCGGGGAGAGTTTATCATAAAAGTATAGGTCATCAATATCTGTAGGCCAGAGAACCCCTTCGAAAGGGTTGTCTGGGTTCAGAGCTGAGCCAGGACATCTCCCCATCTACACCCCTTAGGCCCCTATGATATGAACATTTCATAATCCAATGCTCTCCCTTGGCCTACGCTGATCGCACAGGGCAAGGGCTTGTTTACCTCAGCACACTGTCAGGCGGAGGCTTCCACCCAGCAGTGTATTCAGTGATGTCACCGGCAATGCTGGACTGTTTTTAGCACTTCCCTAGCTGCTTTACAGGCTAGGGCAGCGCTAAAGCCCGCTCATCAGTGCCGGTGACATCACCGGGCTCACTGCTGGGCGGAAGCCTCCACCTAGCTTACACTATGGAGATCCCAGGACGTCACCGGAACTCCATAAAATGCCTTTGCTCTGCGCAACAGTGTGACATGACAAGGGAACAAGACCTTTTGTTAACATTGCAAGAAGTAACATTGAATGGGCAAGAATTATGATCTAAAATTACAGTGGTCTTTAAGAAACAATAATTAATAGTGTAATTTAAGAGAACACTATAACGACTGCGATCAGGCTCTCGTACTCAGAACATATTACAATTTTAGAGTAGAGCCTTGCATTATGGATTCTTACCTTGATGACAGTGTTAAGATTTTCTTTATGTGTGAAGCTGTCTCACCAAAGGAACAGAATAGATATTACAGAACAAATACAGAGGAAAGCAGAGAAAATACAAACTAAGCTTATACACACTAGAATTATTACAAAGCACTGTGAAAACCCAAAAGAATAAAAATAAATTGCATCTCAAATGTTCTACTGCGAGAACTGCCAAGGTGATTTTATCAACCTGTGGAAAACATCTCATCTATCACAAGAAATAACAATTTAAGATAAAAATAACGTTCACAATTATTTCATATTTTAAGTATACTGTATAGCGTTTCATATTCTGGAACATTGTTTGGAATAATAAAAATCTATATTTTTTTCCAGTGGAAAAATAAATATTCCCTGTAATCCAAACGGTTTGTTTTCAACACTTCTGGTTTGAAATAGGCAGGTGCCTTAGAACTATTTGCAGTCCAACCTATGGGCATCAGGTAACAGAGGAGGAGGCACTGAGTAGACGATTTATATCCTGTTGTCTGTAGGTTTAGGAGTCCAGTGGGTGGTCCTATTCAGTGATTCACTGTTCTCTAAAGAATTAGGAGTCCAGTGGGTGGTCCTATTCAGTGATTCACTGTTCTCTAAAGGGTTGAGTCCAGTGGGTGGTCCTAAAAAATGACTCGCAACCTTCTCTGTATAACTGTGTCTACAGAGATAGCTGCCAATCAGTGGGTAAAAGTGCCCACTGAACTTCAAATGCCAGAACAAGCAGAAATTGAAGGAATACTGAATAACAGAAGTAAACAAGAAATATAGTTGTCCTCACTGCCTGTCAGCTTGTAGCAACTCTGAATGACCCGGAAACAGTCCTGTAGAGAAGAAGGGCTTAATCTGCTGGTCTGTTCCATTTTGGGCTAGTGTTTAACAGAGGGGGACTGGGCTTGATGAGGCTTAAGAATATTTTCCTCCTACCGTAGACTGAGCAGAAGAGGGAGGCTACTGCCCCAGTGAGTTGTCTTACAGCCCAACACATGGCAGTAAAGAGGAAGTGGAGAGCATAGCCTATCTCCTGGAATACCACAAAATTTTGTTATATTAGAAATGAGTGAATACATTTGTATGAACCAAATTTGTTAAAAAATCATCCTTCTTGACCAGAGACGCGCTGGCCCTGCTGCTACCTCTCCTTGATTTACAGGGCCAAACATCTTGCCTGGCCCTGTCAATCTCGCATCTGTGCAGTTGCTCAGAGTAGAGGCGCAAGTGCAGAGGTGTGCCGCTACTCGGAGCAACACCACAGGTGAGATGTCTGGAGCTGTCAATTGTCATGTTCAAGAGTTAGGAGAACCACTGAGCATATCCCAAGCGTTAGCAGACAAGACATACAGACACAGAATATGTATAAATAAATGCTTTATTAAACAAATCATTCAAGATACAATCAGAATTAAAATCAAGATGGACATAAATGTAGGGAACAGTGCAGACCTAATCTACCTCGACCTAATCTACCTACCTGCTTGGATGATCTGTCCTAAATGACAGCCTTCAACTGGTCACAAACAAAACAGGTCACAGACACAGAATGAAGATCAAGAAATAAACCGGAATCCATGCAGATCAGGATACACACAGGAAGTGTGGCGTTCATGATCACAACAGAAAACAACCATAGACATAACCAACACATTAAGACATGGCAACATTGATGAACAATCAGGCTGACCTCATGAGTCAGGGTTGAGTCACAAACATTCTGGTCAGGATAGCATGCACCCTGCATCCTGGAGACAGAAGAATACTATAGTGCCTGCGCTTGTTTTCATGAGTAAAAAGACTGTGGGGCACATTTATTAAGACCAACGTTTTAGACCTAAGCTGGTGGTGGTTCCACCGAAGTCATGAAGTGGCGCCAACCTCTTCATAACTTTGACGGATCCTCCACAAGTTCTAAATGTAAGATAGCTTCCTCGCTGTCTTACATTTAGACCTTTTTCTACGCCTAAAACAGACGTAGAAAATGGTAAATGAGACAGGCATGCAGGCTCGTCCCCTTCCCCTCCACAATTTTACACCTGGCATGAGTGAGAAGTCGCAGATTACGAGGCAACTAGCTGTTGCGCTGCAATCTGTGCCTTAAATACCCCTAATTTAGGAGTATTTCAGGTTAACAAATGACCCCCTTAATTTCAGACTTAGTCTTAAGTCTCAGTCTTATTTTTTCTGTCTCATCTACCAACTGATTTTGCACCTGTTTTGGAGCCATTTGCGCCTCTTGCACCTATTTTGAGTTTTAAGATTCATTCAGAATCTGATTTAGTCGTAAAAGCAGTCTAATTTCTACTCCACTCCAGGGCTGGCGTACGTTTCTGTTGCTGTTATCTTGCCTATTTTGCGCCTTGTTTGCCTATTTAGATTTTTTTTGTGCCCGATTTTGTTGCAAAAACAGCCTCATTTCTACTCCACTCCAAATCAGTTTTCAGTGGTGAGTTGCATAAAATTCTGCCTTAAAAGTCACACTTTTATGGCGACGCTTGCCTATTTTCAACTCACTTGCACAACATTTTCATGTGCATATTAATTATACCAGTCTTAATGAATACGAACCTGTCATACTGAAAAAGAACCACCAGAGGTCAGACTAATAACAATACGCCTAGTCTAATTCAGGAAGTGCTGTGAGACTTTTTATAAATACTAGCCAAAATACCAACACATGAAGCAAATATACCTGTCAAATTTTATGCCTAAAAACAGACAAGCTTGATAAATGTGCCCCATTAAAGGGGTTGTCTCACTTCAGTAAGTGGCATTTATCATGTAGAGAAAGTTAATACAAGCCGCTTAATAATATATTGTTATTATCCATTTGGCTTTCTTTGCTGGCTGGATTAATTTTTCTATCACATTATACACTGCTCGTTTCCATGGTTACAGACCACCCTGCAATCCTTCAGCGGTGGTCGTGATTGCACACTATGCAGGCAGCCAGCATACATGGAAACGCGGTATCACAGTGAACCGCGTTGTGACATCAATCAAGGGAGCGTTTGGAGTCTCTTAAAGGTGTTGTCCTGCCATATATATATTGATGACCTATCTTCTCACCCGCTGAACAGCTGTTAGAAGTGGAAGCCACTCATCTCTATATTATATATTTCTCAGTTTTAATTGTAATATGAGACAAATAGGATGAAAGACGAGGAGATTAAGAGAGGAAGAACTGGGATACTTTAAAAATTAGCATTTTCTCTGTTCCTCAATGCTGCAGGTCATCATATTCCCCGTTCTGCACTGCGATCTGCCATTAAACAGATTGGTCTGAAACCAACATATGCTAGCGCTCAAAGTGAGACCCAAGGGCTGGAAGCTTCCTTACTTTATTTGGCCCATTAGGACTCATGCACAAAACCATGGTTTTGGTCTGCATCTGATCTGTATTTTTAGCAGATTGGATGTGGACTCAGTCATTTCAATAGTGCGGCATCCGCACGTCCATTCTGCAGGCCCGCACAAAAATAGAACAAGAATAAGCAGTTCTAACAGAGAGCAAGATGTAGCGATCTGCAAAATGCAGAACGCACACGGCCGACATCCGTGTTTTGCGGATCTTCAATTTGCCTACCGCTAACACGGCTATGGCTATATAAATTTTAAGTTCAGTATACAAATAAAAATAGTTTAAAAAAAGGCAGAAAAAAAAACAACAACACCCCAAATCAACCTGCACCATCAAGTATTATTTTTTATGACAAGGACGTATTTTACATGAACATCATAGACAAATATATTCTGTGATATGGATGCATTATTATGTTATTTTAAATCCACATGAATGATTACCTGTTACAATTTTTTTTTTGCCTCTCTAGGCTGACCAATATTTGCTCTTACATGTGCAGAAATTCACAGGTCCCTTTGTTCTTGGGCATTATAGAAATGATGTAGCTGTGGCAATGTGCACATTTTTGGTATCGTTCTACATGGGAGAATGTGTGGATTAATTTGTGATATATATCTGGCTGATTAAACAAATTATATGCATTATCACAAGCTCCTTGCACACAACCGGTATAGTTTCTGTTTCAGTTTTTGATCCGATCCATATTAGTTAGTTTTTTTTCCATCCGAATGTATTCAGTTTTTCACTGATCCATTTTCGGTGTATAAACTTTGGCTCGGATCAGTGACAATGTACATGAAAAGGACATATTCTAAAAATATCGGCTATGCAGATCGGTTAAAAATACTGTAGTGTACATTATGCCACTGAAATGCATTGGTTGTATTGCTATCCACATGACATCAGTTATAAAAATGGATGCCACTAGGGAAGAAAAAAAAAAAAAAAAGAAGTTATGTGCAAGGGACTAATTCTGTGTCCTGATCCAAAGTTCTGAGGGAGAAAATGTAAAAAAAAAAAAGGAATGGAGAAAATAAAAGAGCAATACATTCTCATGTTTTATATTATGGAAAGCAGGCTCTCTTCACTTGGAATTATCCTGAAACAATAGGTACCTGTATTTTTCGCCCTATAAGACGCACCTGCCCATAAGACGCAACTAGATTTTTGAGAAGGAAAATAAGAAAAAAAATATTTTGAACCAAAAGGTGTGCTTTTGGTGGGTTTTGAACTAATGGTGGTCTGTGGATGACACTATTAGGGGGGATCTGTTGAGGACACCGTTATGGGGGATCTGTGGGTGACACCGTTATGGGGGATCTGTGGGTGACACTGTTATGGGGGATCTGTGGGTGACACTGTTATGGAGGATCTGTGGGTGACACTGTTATGGAGGATCTGTGGGTGACACTGTTATGGGGGATCATTGGATGGCTCTTATTAGGGTCTCTGGATGGCACTGTTATGGGGATCTGTAGATGACACTGTTATGGGGGGATCTGTGGATGACACATATATAGCATCTTATGCTATGTGTCATCCACAGATCCCCTCCATAACAGTGTCCCTGTAGTGTGAATGACCCCCAATACAGGGGGTGGGGTCGCATCTGGTTTTATAATGACAGCAGGGCCCGTGCAGTGACTGTATTCTACTACACGGGCCCCTCTCACTGTATATAATCGTATCTGTAATTGAAGGCATTGTTAATGTATACAAATTCTGGGTAATCAGCGCCTGTATTACTGTACTTACAAGCGCTCGGTAGCAGAGAGGAGGGAGGAGGCAGGCCGGGAGGACGGGCGCTGGCAGCGTGAGTCACTACGTCATGCGCCCACACCACCTGCTTCATTCATAAAGTGGGCGGCGCAGGTGCATGACGTAGTGACTCACGCTGCCAGCGCCTGTCCTCCCGGCCTGCCTCCTCCCTCCTCTCTGCTACCGAGCGCTTGTAAGTACCGTAATACAGGCGCTTATTACCCAGAATTTGCATACATTAACAATGCCTACAATTACAGATACGATTATATACAGTGTCATATATATACACACTCCCTCTCAGCTGATACACCCGCCGCACGGCATTGCGGCGCGGCATATCATTGAAATTCGGCAAAATGCAACATTCGCCCCATAGGACGCACCGCTATTTTCCCCCCACTTTTGGGGGGGGGGGGGGGAGTGCGTCTTATAGGGCAAAAAATATGGGTACATATAATAATGGTATTTATTAACACAACTTATAAAAACACAAAGGTTAAAAATAAAATGCAATAAAATAAAGTAGCAAGCCACATTTACTATGGATGAATATGTCACACTTCAGCTGTACTAGAGGAGCTGTATAGTTGATAGGTGTCACATATATAGCAACATGTGGACTATAAATAGTGATATATCCAGTATAATACTTCTGATGGTTTTCTGTATTATTCTTATTATGTATACAAATTGTACATCACTATACCGAAAATGTTATGGATCGCATTGATTAGAAAGCTGCACAAGTGATAGAAGTTCAAGACAGTAATTGATGTCTGTCACATGTATAGCATAATCAATACTGTTGTTCTATTGAACAGATATAATTTCTTCGCTTATTACAAAAATCACACATGTGAGAATAAAAGTATAATTAGGCTTATTGTTGATATCGCACATCTATGAGCATGAAGGTATAGGTATTATTTTGCAATTGGTGAGAGTCTTATATTCTCTTCTGTTCTATCGTCTTCAATAGTAAGTCTTCAGTAGAGATCTATATAATATACTCACTGTTGGTGGTACAGTGTTTACCGACCGTGGCGTCCCACGCGGTAACAGTCCCGCTTGCCTTACCTCGGCTGCTTTGTTTTCACTGCGGGCGGTGTATCTGATCTGCACTCGCAGCTTGCTCGCACTCAGTGTCTCACATGACACGACCGTCTGCTCTTAGTGGTTCTCGTGTTGAGGCACTAACCGTTCAAGGTACTAAGATCTCCATAGGACAATAGTTGGACTGTCCATGGAGCGCTCCACTTTCTTATTATTAGGAATATATTTCCACAATGGGTTAATGGACTGTTTTTGTGGGTCCTGGATCTTTGGTAGATGGGCTTGAAATACCAGACGTGTTTCGGAGTTTGCCCAAACTCCTTCATCAGTGGCAATATTACCTCAAAAGATCCTTCCCACTGATATACTTGTTTCAGTATTATCCAAGACCCAAACTGGATTTCCCATTTTCCATCAATCCTTATTTGAAATGTTCTCACTACTTGAAAGTGAACATTGTCCATTTTCACCTTCATTTGTCAGAGTATTTTTATCCTTTCTCTGTCCATATACAGTACAGACCAAAAGTTTGGACACACCTTCTCATTCAAAGAGTTTTGGAAAAAAAGTCATATTCTAGGTTCTTCAAAGTAGCCACCTTTTGCTTTTATTACTGCTTTGCACACTCTTGGCATTCTCTTGATGAGCTTTAAGAGGTAGTCACCTGAAATGGTCTTCCAACAGTCTTGAAGGAGTTCCAAGAGATTCTTAGCACTTGTTGGCCCTTTTGCCTTCAATCTGCGGTCCAGCTCACCCCAAACCATCTTGATTGGGGAAAAAATAGAAGAAATGCTCCAGCACCACGATGGACGTTGTGAAAATCCCGGTCTTTATTATCACCAAAATTCTGGTAAAATACAGCAATCAAACCACTGGTGCCCACCGGTTCCCAAGATCTACGCGTTTCGAACAGTCGTGTTCTTAGTCATGATCCTAAGTGTCTGACATGTTCCCAGTTAAAATACGGCTCATCCCCACAATACTCCGCCCCACTGGGAGGGGTATAGAAAGGTAGGGCGAGCAGCACAATTAGCCGGGTCCATGTGAGACACCTGTGCAAACCCAGTCGCATGTTGTACACTTAAATTCCCAATAGTGCTATAAACAAACATTAAAAAACATCGATACACATAATAGAAAATTTATATGCACATAAAATCCCATGCAGTCTCTCTCCCTCAATAAGATATCTAAGTAAAGTTCCACTTTTGTATATATTGTATTGTCAATATGCAGAAATAATTATTATTATTATAATAGCTGCAAGTAATAATAAAAAAATGGATAAGCATGAAAAAAAGGCAGTAATTTCATGACAGTTATATTCCTCCACTCGTTGATTACATCGATATATCCTTACGGTAGGTTTCTGTCAGTACCTTCTGATCTGGTCTCCCGGTCAATTTTAAATCCAGAAAATTAATACTTTCAGGATGACAACTGCATGTAAATCTCAAGTTGTACTGATTCTGATTCAAATTATCCGTAAAGTCTGGTATGGCAGACACATCGCCACTCCAAATAAGGAGCAAGTCATCGAAGTATCTGCCATACCAGACAAGACATTCAGAAAAGGGGTTGTCGACCGAGTAAATAATTATTTTTTTTTTTTTCCCCGGGGCTCAATCTCAAAAAAGAACTTATGTATTTGTACTAATACCCTCATGCAGCATAACCGTTTTTTCGCTTTGCTTTTAATTATTTTTTCTAGGTGTGATTACTATTCACACAGAGAAATTTTCCTTTTTAATTCCCTGCAGCTATCCTCTCTTCCTTCTTTTGTTCAGGATGAGACTATATATACTGTAAATATGTTCCATTTGAAAATGTATATGTGTCGTCTTCAAGTATTTCGTCTGGTACATCTTAAATTATCTAGGAGATATCAGGGTTTGAAAAAACGCATATGCCTACAGATATATATAACAAGGTAAAAAAACTGCATGTTCAAAGTTATTTTATTCAACACCCTACAATTTTGCATATACTCTGGATTATTTTATCTACCACGCTATGAGGATGCAATTTAATTATATAACATATGAAAAATCATGGTATATAAAGAATGTCAACTGTAGTTTATTGCATACCTATTCTACAAATTGGGTCTGAATTTACAGTGTACTGCAATTTGTACCATACAATTAACTCTTGAATGCATCCTGTTTGATGTTTTTTTCAGTATATACCACAATCCTAATCCACACTATGCGGTTTTTCAAACCTGAGAATAACAACACAACCATCCCACGATGACGCAGCAGGTGGATGTCAAAGTTCAACATTTATATGGATATAGTGAATCACAAGAAATACGATGTAATCAACGAGTGGAGGAATATACTGTCATGAAATTACTGCCTTTTTTTCATGCTTATCCATTTTTTTATTATTACTTGCAGCTATTATTATAATAATAATAATTATTTCTGCATATTGACAATACAATATATACAAAAGTGGAACATTACTTAGATATCTTATTGAGGGAGAGAGACTGCATGGGATTTTATGTGCATATATATTTTCTATTATGTGTATAGATGTTTTTTTATGTTTGTTTATAGCACTATTGGGAATTTAAGTGTACAACATGCGACTGGGTTTGCACAGGTGTCTCACATGGACCCGGCTAATTGTGCTGCTCGCCCTACCTTTCTATACCCCTCCCAGTGGGGCGGAGTATTGTGGGGATGAGCCGTATTTTAGCTGGGAACATGTCAGACACTTAGGATCATGACTAAGAACACGACTGTTCGAAACGCGTAGATCTTGGGAACCGGTGGGCACCAGTGGTTTGATTGCTGTATTTTACCTGAATTTTGGTGATAATAAAGACCGGGATTTTCACAACGTCCATCGTGGTGCTGGAGCATTTCTTCTATTTTTTCTACTGTCAATGAGGACTGGCTTGGGTCCGCCCCGTGCACCTCCGTGCAGGACGTGGAGGTGAGCTGGCTGTAACCTTCTATACCATCTTGATTGGGTTCAGGTCCAGTGACTGTGGAGGCCAGGAAATCTGGCGCAGCATCCCATCACTCTCCTTCATGGTCAAATAGCCCTTACACAGCCTGGAGCTGTGTTTTTAGGGTCATTGTCCTGTTGAAAAATAAATGATGGTCCAACTAAGCGCAAACCGGATGGAATAGCATGCCGCTGCAAGATGCTGTGGTAGCCATGCTGGTTCAGTATGCCTTCAATTTTGAATAAATCCCCAACAGTGTCACCAGCAAAGCACCCCCACACCATCACACCTCCTCCTCCATGCTTCACGGTGGGAACCAGGCATGTAGAGTCCATCCGTTCACCTTTTCTAAGTCGCACAAAGACACGGTGGTTGGACCCAAAGATCTCAAATTTGGACTCATCAGATCAAAGCACAGATTTCCACTGGTCTAATATCCATTCCTTGTGTTCTTTAGCCCAAACAAGTCTCTTCTGCTTGTTGCCTGTCCTTAGCAGTGGTTTCCTAGCAGATATTCTACCATGAAGGCCTGATTCACACAGTCTCCTCTTAACAGTTGTTCTAGAGATGTGTCTGCTGCTAGAACTCTGTGTGGCATTGACCTGGTCTCTAATCTGAGCTGCTGTTAACCTGCGATTTCTGAGGCTGGTGACTCGGATGAACTTATCCTCCGCAGCAGAGGTGACTCTTGGTCTTCCTTTCCTGGGGCGGTCCGCATGTGAGCCAGTTTCTTTGTAGCGCTTGATGGTTTTTGTGACTGCACTTTCAAAGTTTTCCCAATTTTTCGGAGTGACTGACCTTCATTTCTTAAAGTAATGATGGCCACTCGTTTTTCTTTACTTAGCTGCTTTTTTCTTGCCATATTACAAATTCTAACAGTCTATTCAGTAGGACTATCAGCTGTGTATCCACCTGACTTCTCCACAATGCAACTGATGGTCCCAACCCCATTTATAAGGCAAGAAATCCCACTTATTAAACCTGACAGGGCACACCTGTGAAGTGAAAACCATTTCAGGTGACTACCTCTTGAAGCTCATCAGGGAATGCCAAGAGTGTGCAAAGCAGTAATCAAAGCAAAAGGTGGCTACTTTGAAGAACCTAGAAAAGGACATATTTTCAGTTGTTTCACACTTTTCTGTTATGTATATAATTCCACATGTGTTAATTCATAGTTTTGCTGCCTTCAGTGATAATCTACAATTTTCAGTCATGAAAATAAAGAAAACTCTTTGAATGAGAAGGTGTGTCCAAACTTTTGGTCTGTACTGTACATTATGCTATCTCATGCTTCAGAAAAACACAATGCGGTTTCAATGCGTTACCGATGCATTTGTCTCAATGTGCATTTTTTGTAGTACATTGGCTCTTCATCTCATATAATGATGCTCCACATTTATTTTGAGTTTTCTACCTATACATACTATTATTTTTAATAAAACACCCTAAAATATATATAAAATCAAATAATCCAAAAATCTATACCAATTGCAAAAATATCCATGAGTCTTCTATAAAGTATTGTGATAAAGCAATGTCTTCTGATCACTATATTTTATTCATAACTTTTTCCAGATTTTTGCCTCTTATACATGTTGTCTCTATCTTCTATATTTTTATATATATTATTTCTTCCAGGTAGTTCATACAGATGGAAGATTGAGATGGGGGCCTCCCGCCAACGGGAGATCAGAGTGCTGATATAACAGCCTGACTCCGATTTCCCGTCGGCGAAGGGCACCCATCCCTATTCTACAGGAAACCAAAGAGTTCTAATTCAGCATTAAAGGGGTTGTCCGAGTTATGAAAAAAATAATAATATAGCACTGAAAATCTGATATATAACCAAGCTAAGCAAGTTTTATGCAAAAAAAAATATATATATATATTTCCTCATTTCCCTGGTTCTTTTCTGGCCCTTTGTTTACATGCAAAAAAAACTATCTCTGCCCCTCCGCCTGCTCTGCTAAGGGAGCGGATACAAGAGCTGCCCTGAGTAACATGTCTGCCTGCTGGAAGACTCTGCAGCATGTTGTAGGTATAGAACTACAAGTCCCAGCTGTATAATGACACTGCTAAGGGAGTGGATACAAGAGCTGCCCTGAGTGACATGTCTATCTGCTGGGAGACTCTGCAGCATGTTGTAGGTGTAGAACTACAAGACCCAGCTGTATAATGACACTGCTAATACACACAGGATCTTCCCCCTACCTTCTTGTGCAATGCTCTCTCTAGTCTGTCAGATCATGTGCCCAGAATTGTCACTGCTGCAGCTACCCAGGCAGTGAAGGGGGGCGTGGCCAGCACAGTGACATCTCGTTTACAGGCTTGTAAACGACCTTTATCAGAGCAGGGAGAGAAGCTGACATCACAGGTCATGCGACCCTCAGTGAAATCTGTGAAACCAGCCACTGGAGATAAAGTGAGTGAATTGAAAAGCTGTTACATTTGCCTAGTTAGGAACATAGAAAGAACAAAAAAATAACTCTGACAACCCCTTTAAGTCCCCTGGGTATAAGTGTATCAAAGTCAAAGATCCTTCTAGATTCTAAACGTGACATTCTTGTTATACGATTCCCTCCTCTCCAATGCTTATCTACCTTCTCAATGGGGGCAAAAATTCGGCCTGTTGGGTCTTTATTGTTAAAACGTTTCAATAGAGTGTTTTTCATATTAATTTTTTATATTTCCTATATGTTCAGATATTCTCTTCTTCACTGTTCTTTTTGTCCGCCCTATATACTGTTTTTTACAGGGACATTCAATTATACATATATAACATTACTTGAGTTACATGTCAAAAATTATTTTATTTCGTATATAAAAAAGATGTATATTAGGTACTGCGCGACGTATACCCCCTTAATTTTCCCTGCCTCTCGGCACTTGAAAGGTCAGCAGTGTATATATTTATTTATTTATTATACATACTTATATAGCGCTACTAATTCCGCAGCGTTTTACAGACATTATCATCCAACTGTCCCCAATGGGGCTCACAATCTAAAGTCCCTATGAGTATGTCTTTGGAGTGTGGGAGGAAACCGGAGTACCCGGAGGAAACCCACGCAAACATATATACAGAAACTCACAGATTTCTAGTAGTTATTAGAGATTTTTTATGTAGACTCCAGAGCTCTGGAGTCTACACAAAAAATCTCTAATAACTACTAGGGTCCAGCCCCCTACACCTTTCCCCATTCCCCGAACGGCACTTAAGAAAAAAGAAAAAAAGGAATATCTAGAAAACCAAGAAAGACGCAGGAGAAACAGCCCTCGCAGACGAAAACCCAGGATAAGGTATTCTAAAATCTGTGAGTTTCTGTATATATACACTGCTGACCTTTCAAGTGCCGAGAGGCAGGGAAAATTAAGGGGGTATACGTCGCGCAGTACCTAATATACATATTGCATATATCATTTATTTGATTCTCAACGGTGGCGATACCGTTGCGGTACCGCAGCATCAGTTTATTCTTTGTGCCAGCGCCAGTGTATTACCAGTATATAAAAAAGAATTTTGTGTAGAACAGACCTTGATTGTCTTTTTTGGGAAAGTAGTGTTTTTACAGTTGATACATTATTCGCATCTATAGCATCCTTTCATATTATACTGGATATTTCACTATTTATAGTCCACGTGTTGCTATAGATGTGACAACTATCAACTATACAGCTCCTCTAGTACAGCTGGAGTGTCACATATTTATCCATATAGTAAATGTGGCTTTCTACTTTATTTTATTTTTAACCTTTGTGTATATATACAAGTTGAGTTAAATACCATTATTATATGTACCTATTGTTTCTGGATAATTCCAAGTAAAGAGTGCCTGCCTTTCATAATATATTACATATAACAATAAACTTGACGGGGTGAGTCATATAGACAGAGCACCTTTTTTCATTGTGAGCATGGTGGTGAGCCGCTAATATATAATAAATTAACATTCTCATGTTTACTTAATATCCAGCATGTATGAAATGTAAGTATGCCAAGTTCATTATACCTCTCTTTATATATCCTTTCCCATTGCCAGTAATGTGCATTCTTTTTTCCAATATTTTCACAGTGGCTGTGCAGCGACCTAGCTCCTCCATTTCATCTTGGATTGATATTTATGTCACTCATTTAAGCACATTTAAGAAATGTGGGGGGTTCAGCCCGCACAACCCTGTTTGCAGGTGCACATTGCTATGGCGAAATACAGATACAAACGCAAAAACACAAATGCAATCGCACTCTGCAAACCAGCACTCTGCCCTGCCTTTATGCTGGATGTTGAATAAGGCATTGGTGTACATTTTGGCCAAAGCGTAATAAGCCACTCACCACGTCAAGGTCGCCTTCATGAGTGGTCCCTAACACTAGTTCCTACATGTTATGGGCCACGACAGCCACACAAAGTCCAGGGAGCGCAGGTACAGCATGCACGCCAAGCACACTCTGCTTTTAACCCCGTCCGGTGCCATTACAGCTTTCATCGGATCCAGGGATGCAAGTACCAACATGCATGCTGAGCCCACTATATACTTCTCCTGGAGCCAAATGGCTACTGGTAGGTGCTATATAAGCAGACTCAGTTTTATATTGACAGTTTTATATGGACGTACCACAACCAGCAAACCTTCCTGGCTCTACTGGGCCACCAGCGCCTTATGTGGTTGTAGGGGATGAGGGTTTTGCCCTTTCAAGCCACCTCATGCACCCCTTTCCTTGACGAGGTTTGGATGCCAAGAGGCACAATTTTAATTTTCGCTTAAGTAGAGCTAGAAGGTTTGTGGAGTGCGCCTTTGGCATTTCTTCGCATAAATGGCGTGTTTTCCTGTCGCCCATCCAGCTGGCCCCACAAAATGTGAATATGGTGATCAAGGCATGTGTAGTGCTGCACAACTACATACGTACCTATGAGTCAACAGTCTCAGTCTACAGTCCGCCATCAGGAAGAGACACTTTACATCTTGGAGGATCAGGATCTGCTGGACTGAGAGTGCGGGAGTTATTTTCTGATTATTTTATGTCCCCTAAAGGTTCTTTACCTTTTCAGCAGTAGACCGTGACTTTTTTTAGCTTTTGTTTTTGGTAGTTAGGGACTCGCAAGATAATGAGGACCCTTGACATGGGTTGCGAGCTTACATATTTTGCTTAAATAGATACTGTTTTCAACACAGAAGAAAAATGAAAGAAATGCTCCAGCACCACGGTGGATAGTATGAAAGTCCCGGTCTTTATTGTCACCAAGAATCCAGGTGAGTACAGCAATCACAAAAAACACTGGTGGTCCCCGGTGCCCCGGATCTACGCGTTTCGAACTGTCGTGTTCTTAGTCATGATCCATGTTTTCAACATAGTATGTGACATATGTACTAATACATCATTCCTACACATTTTTTAAATTTCCCAACACATGTATGCATGTTTTCCCATCATCAGTTAATAAAGTTTCATTTGTCTGCATTTTGATGTCCCACCAAAATCTCATTAACATGTGTCATGGCACATAACTCCAACTGTATGTGTTTTCTATAGTGTGTCTAAAAGGACATAAAATTCTGGAGACCATGTTATGTATATATGTTGAAAAGAATTAAAAATATGTTGAATAAAGTGTTTCGAGTTAAATAGCTAGGTGAAATATACATTTGAAATAGTCTGGGTACTGTTATCAACCAAACAATCTACACAATGTGTGTATATATATATGTATATCGTTAACTGTATTTGGCTAAGATAACTGTATAGTATATTACTATACAGTATATCTTACAATACCATATATTTGCAGTACTATAGTATTGGATTTCATTAAAAAACAATACAACACTATAGAGTACACTATTATTAATGTTGTGTATGTGTTGCTGATATATAAATATGCTATGTATTTAATAAAGATAAGAAACAATATAACTTGGTGAAATAAAACTCGGTTTATTAGAACATAGACTTCTGAGTCATATCGACTTTTTAAAAAATAAAACTGTTTTGGTACTGAAATTAAAGAAAAATTACACTTTTATAAATTTGTATAATGGCCAGATGGTGATGGTGGGGCCTGAAACTGTGGCCCAGGGTAGGGGGTTGTGAAAGGGGGCCAGAGTACTGCGATGTGCCAGGCTGAGAAGTGATGGGTGCAGACTGCCCATATGCCGACTTCACATTATAATGTTGCCCATATGGGCGAGTAGGTGGCCCATAATGTCCCATTGGAGGTTGCATTTGTGGAGCAGCCGGTAGTGAAGGGTGTGATGGCTGGGAAACTGGCATTTGCTGGGGGCCAAACAAGTTCCCATAGAGCCGCCAATTTTCAAGGCCCATGAAAATGACATTTGGGTCATTGGGGGGGAGTGGCTGCATCCAGAACGATATTTAGAGCTGCTTTTGTTCGCAAAACTCGTTCTGAAGGCAGCCAGTGCAAATATGAGGCCAGACTACGGACATAATGGTCAAATTCATCCTCATGCCGGGCTCTGGCTAAGTAATCCATAACCTGTGCATTTACATTGGTATCAGCAGGAGTGGTTGCCCGTGGTCTGGGCCTGCTGGGTAGAGCCAAAGGGGTGGGGGGGGGAATCTGCTCACGAAACAGGTGGTGGTCTGGATGGTGCAGTGCTTGGTCTTGGTGCAGTGTCCACCTATGATGGACCAGAGGGAGTGTCTTCCTCACAAGCACTGGACATCTGTGGTGCAGACTCCTCCACTTCTTCATGTAGGTTGTCCTCCATTCTTTAACCACTTCAACCCCGCTAGCTGAAACCCCCTTAATAACCAGGCCACTTTTTACACTTCTGCACTACACTACTTTCACCGTTTATTGCTCGGTCATGCAACTTACCACCCAAATGAATTTTACCTCCTTTTCTCCTCACTAATAGAGCTTTCATTTGGTGGTATTTCATTGCTGCTGACATTTTTACTTTTTTTGTTATTAATCGAAATATAACGATTTTTTTGCAAAAAAATGACATTTTTCACATTCAGTTGTAAAATTTTGCAAAAAAAACGACATCCATATATACATTTTTCGCTAAATTTATTGTTCTACATGTCTTTGATAAAAAAAAAAATGTTTGGGTAAAAAAATAAATAAAAATGGTTTGGGTAAAAGTTATAGCGTTTACAAACTATGGTACAAAAATGTGAATTTCCACTTTTTGAAACAGCTCTGACTTTCTGAGCACCTGTCATGTTTCCTGAGGTTCTACAATGCCCAGACAGTACAAACACCCCACAAATGACCCCATTTCGGAAAGTAGACACCCTAAGGTATTTACTAATGGGCATAGTGAGTCCATAGAACTTTTTATTTTTTGTCACAAGTTAGCGGAAAATGATGATTTTTGTTTTCTTACAAAGTCTCATATTTCACTAACTTGTGACAAAAAAAATAATTCTAGGAACTCACCATGCCCCTCACGGAATACCCTGGGGTGTCTTCTTTCCAAAATGGGGTCACTTGTGGGGTAGTTATACTGCCCTGGCATTTTAGGGGCCCATATGCGTGAGAAGTAGTTTGCAATCAAAATCTGTAAAAAATGACCGGTGAAATCCGAAAGGTGCTCTTTGGAATGTGTGCCCCTTTGCCCATCTAGGCTGCAAAAAAGTGTCACACATGTGGTATCGCCGTACTCAGGAGAAGTTGGGGAATGTGTTTTAGGGTGTCATTTTACATATACCCATGCTGGGTGAGATAAATATCTTGGTCAAATGCCAACTTTGTATAAAAAAATTGGAAATGTTGTCTTTAGCCAAGATATTTCTCTCACCCAGCATGGGTATATGTAAAATGACACCCCAAAACACATTCCCCAACTTCTCCTGAGTACGGCGATACCAGATGTGTGACACTTTTTTGCTGCCTAGGTGGGCAAAGGGGCACACATTCCAAAGAGCACCTTTCGGATTTCACAGGCCATTTTTTACACATTTTGATTGCAAACTACTTCTCACGCATATGGGCCCCTAAAATGCCAGGGCAATATAACTACCCCACAAGTGACCCCATTTTGGAAAGAAGACACCCCAAGGTATTCTGTGAGAGCATGGCGAGTTCCTAGAATTTTTTATTTTTTGTCACAAGTTAGCGGAAAATGATGATTTTTTTTTTGTTTTTTTTTTCTTACAAAGTCTCATATTCCACTAACTTGCGACAAAAAATTCTAGGAACTCGCCATGCCCCTCACGGAATACCTTGGGGTGTCTTCTTTCCAAAATGGGGTCACTTGTGGAGTAGTTATACTGCCCTGGCATTTTAGGGGCCCATATGCGTGAGAAGTAGTTTGCAATCAAAATCTGTAAAAAAATCCGAAAGGTGCTCTTTGGAATGTGTGCCCCTTTGCCCATCTAGGCTGCAAAAAAGTGTCACACATGTGGTTTCGCCGTACTCAGGAGAAGTTGGGGAATGTGTTTTGGGGTGTCATTTTACATATACCCATGCTGGGTGAGAGAAATATCTTGGCAAAAGACAACATTTCCCATTTTTTTATACAAAGTTGGCATTTGACCAAGATATTTATCTCACCCAGCATGGGTATATGTAAAATGACACCCCAAAACACATTCCCTAACTTCTCCTGAGTACGGCGATACCACATGTGTGACACTTTTCTTGCAGCCTAGATGCGCAAAGGTGCCCAAATTCCTTTTAGGAGGGCATTTTTAGACATTTGGATCCCAGACTTCTTCTCACGCTTTAGGGCCCCTAAAAAGCCAGTGCAGTATAAATACCCCACATGTGACCCCATTTTGGAAAGAAGACACCCCAAGGTATTCAATAAGGGGCCTGGCGAGTTCATAGAAAAAAAAATTTGGGGCATAAGTTAGCGGAAATTGATTTTTTTTTTAGTTTTTTGTCACAAAGTCTAAATTTCTGCTAACTTGGGACAAAAATTTTAATCTTTCATGGACTCAATATGCCCTTCAGCGAATACCTTGGGGTGTCTTCTTTCCAAAATGGGGTCATTTGTGGGGTGTTTGTACTGCCCTTGCATTTGAGGGTCTCCGCAATCATTACATGTATTGCCAGCATTAGGAGTTTCTTCTATTCTCCTTTTATTGAGCATACAGGTAATGAGATTTTTTTTTTTCGTTCAGCCTCTGGGCTGAAAGAAAAAAATGAATGGCACAGATTTCTTCATTCGCATCGATCAATGTGGATGAAAAAATCTCTACCCAAAAAAAAAAAGGAGGGGAAAGGCGTCTGCCAGGACATAGGAGCTCCGCCCAACATCCATACCCACTTAGCTCGTATGCCCTGGCAAACCAGATTTCTCCATTCACATCAATCGATGTGGATGAATAAATCATTGCCGGGATTATATATTTTTTTTTTATATACAAAGTGTTTGCCAAAGCATATGAACACCGCCACCTCCTCAGCTCATATGCCTTGGCAAACGTATCTTTTACTGCAGAGGAGAAATCTCGTCTTTCAGCGCCGCATACACCGACTTGTGTGTAATCTGACAGCAGCGCACTGCTTCTGTCAGAATCCACATCAGTGCTGCAGCTAGTCGATCGGTTGGTCCACCTGGAAGGTAAAAAAAAAAAAAAAAAAAAAAAACAGGTCGCAACGCAATAAATTTTATTAACTTTATAATAACTTTAGAACAGAACATATAAACTTTTTTTAACTTTTGAAACTGAACTTTAACTTTTTTGCTTACTGGTGTTCTTTTAGTGTTTTTTTTTTTTTTTTACCTTTTATAGGACAAACCTCTCCTTCCCCATGGGACAATGTGCAAAGCGCAAAAAGATGTGGCGAAGTACATTATGCACTTTATCCCAGGTGAAAGGAGAGGTTTTCAGCAGCTCTGTGTGTAAATGGACCCTAATAGCCCTGTGTGCCTGTCCTGGTGAGATGTGATCCCTATGCTAGGTGTACCTGTGTGTGGTACTTCCGGAAACACTCTCCAAAGCATAGGGCAGGGTGGTCAGGGCAGTCAGGACAGAAATAGCGGGTGTCACGCCTTATTCCACTCCTGCTACAGACACAACATCTTTTTCGGGGTGACGGTTGGGTTGAGGTACCAGGAACGACATTGGGGAAATGTCGCTCGTGTAGACGGCTAACTACACTGGTGGATGGGGCCACGGAACCTCCTGGTTCTCGATGATCTTTTCCTGAAATTTGAGGAAGGATCCTGTTCTCCCAGCCTTACTGTAGAGAACAAAACTATTATACAGAGCCAATTGAATCAAATATACAGACACCTTCTTATACCAGCGTCTGGTGCGTCGGGAAACTAAAAACGGAGACAACATCTGGTCATTGAAGTCCACCCCTCCCATGAGTGCATTATAGTCGTGGACACAGAGGGGCTTTTCAATGACACGGGTTGCTCGCTCAATTTGTATTGTCGTGTCTGCGTGAATGGAGGAGAGCATGTGAACGTCACGCTTGTCTCTCCATTTCACCGCGAGCAGTTCTTGGTTACACAAGGCAGCCCTCTCCCCCCTTGCAAGACGGGTGGTAACGAGCCGTTGGGGGAAGCCCGCGTGACTAGTTTGCGCGGTGCCACAGCAGCCAATCTGTTCTAGAAACAAATGCCTGAAGAGGGCCACACTTGTGTAGAAATTGTCCACATAAAGATGGTACCCCTTGCCGAATAAGGGTGACACCAAGTCCCAGACTGTCTTCCCACTGCTCCCCAGGTAGTCAGGGCAACCGACCGGCTCCAGGGTCTGATCTTTTCCCTCATAGATCCGAAATTTGTGGGTATAGCCTGTGGCCCTTTCACAGAGCTTATACAATTTGACCCCATACCGGGCTCGCTTGCTTGGGATGTATTATTTGAAGCCAAGGCGCCCGGTAAAATGTATAAGGGACTCGTCTACGCAGATGTTTTGCTCAGGGGTATACAAATCTGCAAATTTCTGGTTGAAGTGGTCTATGAGGGGCCGAATTTTGTGGAGCCGGTCAAAAGCTGGGTGGCCTCTGGGACGGGAGGTGGTGTTGTCGCTAAAGTGCAGGAAACGCAGGATGGCCTCAAATCGTGCCCTGGACATAGCAGCAGAGAACATGGGCATGTGATGAATTGGGTTCGTGGACCAATATGACCGCAATTCATGCTTTTTGGTTAGACCCATGTTGAGGAGAAGGCCCAGAAAAATTTTAATTTCGGAAACTTGGACTGGTTTCCACCGGAAAGGCTGGGCATAATAGCTTCCCGGGTTGGCGGATATAAATTAAGTGGTATACCGATTTGTTTCTGCCACAACTAAGTCCAAGAGCTCTGCAGTCAAGAACAGCTCAAAAAATCCCAGGGCCGAACCGATCTGAGCTGTCTCAAGCCGAACTCCAGACTGGGCGGTGAAAGGGGGAACTACAGGTGCGGCTGAAGTTGGGGACTGCCAATCAGGGTTTGCCAGCACCTCTGGGATTCTAGGGGCTCTACGGGCCCATCTGTGCGGTGGCTGCGACGGGGTAACTAATGCACTTGCCACCGTACCAGCTTCAACTGCCCTTCTGGTGCTCGCCACTTCACCCTGTTCTACGGCAGTGCTGGTACTAGGTCCAGGGAGGGCTGCGCTGCTGGTGTATGCCTAACCACGTAATCCGACAGCGCCAGCCCCACTCTGCTGTTCTTGAAGCGGATCCTGCGCAACCTGTGGTCTAGCGACACGGGGCCGGGTACGCCTGGTGCTATCAGGGACCTCAACCTCCTCGTCCGAACTTTGGGTCACAGTGCCACTGCTTTCTACAGGTTCATATTCTGACCCGCTAGATTCGTCAGATGAGGGTTCCCATTCCTCATCCGACTGGGTCAGAAGCCTGTAGGCCTCTTCAGACGAATACCCCCTGTTTGACATTTGGGCAACTAAATTTAGGGGTATTCCCTGAGACTACACAAGAAAAAAAGCAAGCCTGTCTTACAAATGGGAGGCTAGCGAAGTACCGGAGGCCGCTGCGGTTGATAAAAAATATCAAAACTGATTTTTCTATCGCCGCAGCGCGTGTAAAGTGATTGTACAGTGATAAAAAAAAAAAAAATTATTGTCACTGCGGCGGGGCGGGCGTGGGCGAACGCATGTGTGGGCGGCCGATCAGGCAAACACTGCGTTTTGGGTGGAGGGTGAGCTAAGGTGACACTAATACTATTATAGATCTGACTGTGATCAGTTTTGATCACTTACAGATACTATAAAATTTGTACAAAACCGGATTAGCGATACGCTAATCAGCGAATAAGTGACTGCGGTGCGGTGGGCTGGGCGCTAACTGATCCCTAAACTACCTAACCAAGGGGCCTAAACTATCCCTAAAACCTAACAGTCAATACCAGTGGAAAAAAAAAGTGACAGTTTGCACTGATCACTTTTTTCACTTTCACTAGTGATTGACAGGGGCAAGAAGGGGTGATCAAGGGGTTAATTGGGGTGCAGGGGGGTGATCTGGGGCTAAGTGTAGTGTTTGGTGCTACTCACTGTGAAGCCTGCTCCTCTGCTGAGACCAACCGACGAAAAGGACCAGCAGAGGAGCAGGGAAGCCATTTAACACATCATATTTACTAATTTTTAAAAAATCAGCAACCTGCCAGCGACGATCATTGGCTGGCAGGTTGCTGACGTGACCCCCCTCTAACTTTTGCCGGCCCGCGAGGCGCATGCGCGGGCCGGCTAAGCGAGATGACGCGTATATGCGTGACTCTGCGCAGCGCTGCCACCTCCGGAACGCGAATCTGCGTTAGGCGGTCCAGAGGTGGTTAAAAATAATACAAAAATAGTAAAATTATAAGATGAACAGTATTTTCGATTATTACTATTCACGTCACATATTACTATAATCCTCCAATTAGTTATAGAACATAGTACTACATGACCTACACAACATATGACATTTTGGAGATTAGAAGTATCATTGCTGCCCCTAAACACCAATTAAAAACCACTTGTCATGTTGTTTAACCAAATGTCATCATGGAAAAGGAGACATTTTTCAAGTTGCTTTGGCTTTGCAAATATGTCTTTTTAACATGAACATTTTTTAAACCTATATAACATTAAAGTGTTTTTATCATCTCAGAAAATAGAGGCATATTGCTCGGATATGCCCCCATTGTCTTAAAGGTGGGGGTCCCACCAATGGAACCAGCACCTATATCGAGAACGGAGAGCCAAAACTGAAGGAAAGTGCACTGCGCATGTGCAGCTGCCGTCCATTCATTTATATGGGAGAGTCTGGGATTTGCGCAGGGTGGTGGAGGTACCCCAGCAAATCTGCCCTCCTCCAGCCACAGCCATCCCTGCTCTGTTCTTGATATAGCAAGAAAATTTAGACTAGAGCCTTCAGAATTAACAGGTGCATATCCATGAAGCAAACATAATAATAAAAAAAAAAATGGCTGCAGACCGTTAGATATACAAACAATGGAACTAAGAAATGGCGGTCATTCTAGATAAAAGTGATACAATACCGACTAAAAATGAGTCATTTAAACTCTTAGCGCACATACGTGTCGAGCCAATCTACCAGGCGTCAAGGTGGCTTCTGCAGATGGGTCCATAACTAATACTAAATATACTGCCTCACTTTATACTTACTTAAAGAGGACCTTTCACCAGAATTAAACTTCTAAAGTAACTATACAGGCATGTAGAGCGGCGCCCAGGGACCCCCCTGCACTTACTGTTATACCTGGGCGCCGCTCCGTTCTCCCGTAATTGCCTCCGGTATCTTTACAGTTAGGCTCCACCCAGGTGAACCTGCCGTCGGCTCATTCTCCCATGCTGTAGCGCTGGCCAATCACAGCGCTCAGCTCATAGGGAACGGAGCGGTGCCCGAGTATAACAGTAAGTGCAGGGAGATCCCTGGGCGCCGCTCTACATGCCTGTATAGTTACTTTAGAAGTTTAATTCTGGTGAAAGGTCCTCTTTAATCCTACAATATTCAGGGTAGTGGAGGAACCAGCTACAAATGTACTCTGCTCAGAAGTCCCAGGTATATGGGCGTGTTCTTGATATAGCTGCTATCAGACAATGGTGGCATATCCTAGTGATATGCCCCCATTGTGCTAAGATAGGAATACCCCTTTAACTACATAGTCTACAAACAGTGTATATGGATAAACATCTAGTGGTCATTGTGTAGACTAAACTTCAGTTGGTTCCGGAACATATATGGCCTTTTTTTGGTGGCCCCGGAACCACTCCTCGCATGTTGATGCATTTCCTTGCGGAACTGGTCCCTGCAGCTCCGCCAACGATTCTTGACATCATCGACTTAAAAAAAAAAAAAAAAAAGGAACATTTATTAACCCAAATAAATAGTCCTACAAATGATAACATACGACATGTGCTATGCTAGGGAGCAGGGACGTGCACACGCTCTATAAGGGGGCTTGAGCCCCTGCCCCCTTCTGCCCCTGCCTCTTTAATGCCTCCCTCCATTCCGCCGGTGGAAGCACAATTTATTCACCAGTCCGCACGCTCACTAGTGCAGGATCAGGGTGACAGGGTCCTTTAAAGGCTAGCGCAGGAGCTGCCTGGGTAGCGGACGTGCGTGACGTACGTCTGCAATGACACGTGACACCCCCCCAGCGGGATTAATGCAGGGGATCAAGCGCTGGCCTGTGTCACTCCGTCTGCTGCCTAAGTTCCTTTACTGCCTGTCTGCCCTCAGTGGCCGCCCTGGAAATATATTGTATAGAATTTAAAGTCCAGGAACAAAACAAGTATGCAAAGGAACAATAGTTGTAGTGCTTTGTCCCTTTGCATACTGGGGGTTGTAGTGCTTGGTCTCTTTGCATATTAGAGTCTGTAGAGTCTTGTAATGACATCATTTTACCATAATATGTACAGTGAAACCAAAAAAGTTATATTTGTGGGGGGGGTTCTACTTAAAAGCCCCTGCCCTTCAAAATATCTGTGGACGTCCCTGCTAGGGAGGATAAAGATGACATGTGCTATGCTAGGGAGGACAGCAAGGATCACACAGGTATACATTGCCTACTTACCCAAATTCTGGCGGCTTTTGCCATGTGTTTTTTCCAAGATTGTTGCAAAAAGCTCCTTGGTTATTTCCACTCAGGCCTGATCTTTCTTATACCGATTGTGGTACTCATCACTGTGCGTATCCCAGATGCAGGGCCTCTCTTGCACAAGGACTATCAGACTCCCACATCCATTGGCCGTGGTGTCTTTGGCATGGCGTTTGCTATTAAATCAAAGCTCTGCAAGGGCTGGAAGAGTGTGCTGATGAAACCAACTCCTGCCTCATGTGCTGCCTTCAGCCAGACACTGAGCAACTCAACTTCCTGTCTGAAATCCATTCTGGGTTGCTAAGTTACTTGCGTTAATAACGCAACGCAAGACATTTGGATGCACTACGATTTTCACGCAGCCCCATTCATTTTGATGGGGCCTGCGTTGCGTGGAAAACGCACAAAGAGGAGCACGCTGCGATTTTCACGCAACGCACAAGTGATGCATGAAAAACAACGCTCATGTGCACAGCCCCAGGGAAATGAATGGGTCAGGATTCAGTGCGGGTGCAATGCGTTCACCTCGCACATCGCATCCGCGCGGAATACTCGTCCGTGTGAAAGAGGCCTTAACGTCTCTCAACTCCTTAAAAAAGTGTCGAGAAAAGTGGGCAAAGTCTCCAGTGCTCCCACAAATTGACTATTATTTACGCTGAAAACTGGTGTGAATGATATTTTGAATCTACACCGGCTTATAGATAGTGTAGTTTTTAATTTCTGGTGCACAGACTGCCAAATTTATGAAGAGGCATGTGCTTCTTAATAAAGGCCTGTACCTCTTTTGTACTCAGAGTAAGGGTCCATTCACACGTCCGTGTGTGTTTTGCGGATCCACGCATCCGCTGATCCGCAAAACACAGACACTGGCAATGTGCGTTCCGCACATCGCCGGGACTTAATGGAAAATGCCTAATCTTGTCTGCAATTGCGGACAAGAATAGGACATGTTCTATTTTTGTCGGGATCGGAATTGCGGATCCGGAAGTGTGGGTCCGCATTTTCGGATCCAGGCAGCACATTGTTCGGCCCCATAGAAATAAATGGGTCCGCAATTCCGTTCCGCAAAATGCTGAACAGAATTGCGGACGTGTGAATGGACCCTAATAGTCATGGAAACTGCTAAAGGATCAGATTGAAATATACCAATAACTCTAATCTAACATGGCTAGTTAATTTCTACCTAGCATTTTCAAATTATGTACACAGCTCTAAAAAGTTATGGGATGCGGAGGGGGCACAATTTTTTATTATAAAAAAAAATTAGAGAATGATTGGGGGCAGCCCTAGAGCCAAAATGAGAGTTGTAGCGGCCTGCGAGCTCTTTAACAGATATGTGGTAGGGTGGACAGTCAATCTTGCATTCATAACTGCATGCTGGGGATTGGTAAGAAGATTCATTAAATGAATAAATGGCCATCCTACATGTTATACCAAACGTGGATTTGAGGAGCATTCTGGAATCCTCTACATTGGGCAACAAAGCAACTGATTGGCCCACATCTCAACATTTTGTTGCATTCATCTTACTGTTACTATATCATTTCAGATGGCTAAAGGGACACTTATTGTTTATGATATGAAACAAGCCACCTTTTCATGCAGATCCTTAATTTTCAGCAAACCAATTACTACAAAAATCAGCTGAAGTTAGATATTGACGGGGCAAAGAGGGAATGAGAAATTCCCCTCTTATTGCTGCAAATATATAGTACAATAGCTGGAGTTGGTGTCTCATTCAGGGATACCATACATCACAGTGCACTGGTTCAGATAAAACCCTTAAAAAAATAAATCTATATTCTGAATACTATGAAGTTACCAGCTTTCAAAGTTCACCCTACATGCAAGATTACCATTTTGTATATATACTATATAGTCTGTTAGATTGGCGGTCCGTGTCAGTCGCTGCCTGCTACTTCTATTAAAAATAACGCTCATTAAACAACTACTACTCCCATTTTTTGCCTTGACCACCACTCCCTTCCAATCCTTGCTCTGTGTGCAGTAGCACAGCTGCTTCTAATCATACCTATCAGACATTGGGGGCATATCCTGGCTAAATGCCCCCAATGTCTGAGGTGAGACAACCCTTTTAATTATGCTGTATCTAACCAACTTAAGAACAGTATGCAGGTATTACTGAATCAGATGAGGATCCGCTGTGCCACTGAACAGATCTAACTTAGGGCTACCCTAAGGGTGTTATCTAAGTGCGCCCCTGGTCTTCACTATTTAACCCTTATACAAGGATCTGGACTCTGCTGCAGGGGAACCATAAGGCCCAAGGAGTAGTCTCTGTTCAGTGGCTGCTGACCAATTGGAGTCAACAGAAACCAGTGTGGAGCACAGAAAGATCAGGCAAAACTGTAGTCAGGAAACAAGCTGAGGTCAGGGCAGGCAGTGTACAAGCAATCCAGTAAACATTCCAAAGGTCAGCACAGGCAGCATAAGGTCAAAATGAGGAACAGGCAGGGGTCGGCAAACGAGACAATCGTGCACCTTTGCAGGAAACTAGCTAACTAATGTATTAATCAGGCACCTTCCCACAGGGGAAAATCCAGAGAATACCCCAAGGTGAACAGTCATAGGATGGGGTGAATTAAAGTGCACATTTTTTGGCCGTTTAACCCCTTAAGGACTCAGCCCTATTTCACAATAAGGACTTGGCCATTTTTTGCAAATCTGACCAGTGTCCCTTTAAGTGCTCATAACTTTAAAACACTTTGACTTATCCAGGCCATTCTGAGAGAGTTTTTTCGTCACTTATTGTACTTCATGACACTGGTAAAATGAAGTCAAAATAATAAAATTTTGCATAAATAATACCTAATTTACCAAAAATTGGGAAAAATTAGCAAATTTCAAAGTTTCAGTTTCTCTACTTCTGTAATACATAGTAATACCCCCAAAAATTGTGATGACTTTAAATTTCCCATATGTCTACTTCATGTTTGAATTATTATGGGAATTATATTTTATTTTTTGGGGATGTTACAAGGTCTGAAGTCACTTTGCGAGGCATACATAATAGAAACCGCCCAAAAATGACCCCATTCTATAAAACTACACCCCTCAAGGTATTCTAAACTGATTTTTACAAACTTTGTTAACCCTTTAGGTGTTGCACAAGAGTTATTGGCAAATGGGGAGGAAATTTGAGAATTTCATTTTTTTGCCTAATTTTCAATTTTAACCCATTTTTTCCACTAACAAAGCAAGGGTTAACAGCCAAACAAGACTGTATCTTTATTGCCTGACTCTGCCGTTTACAGAAACACCCCATATGTGGCCGTAAACTACTGTACGGGCACACAGTAGGGCGTAGAGGGAAAGGTGCGCCGTATGGTTTTTGGAAGCCAGATTTTGCTGGACTGGTTTTTTGACACCATGTCCCATTTGAAGCCCCCCTGATGCACCCCTAGAGTAGATACTCCAAAAAAGTAACCCCATCTAAGAAACTACACCCCTCAAGGTATTAAAAACTGATTTTACAAACTTTGTTAACCCTTTAGGTGTTGTACAAGATTTAATGGAAAATAGAGATACAATTTAAAATTTCACTTTTTTGGCAGATTTTCCATCTTAATATTTTTGTTTCCAGTTAAAAAGCAAGGGTTAACAGCCAAACAAAACTCATTATTTATGGCCCTAATTCTGTAGTTTACAGAAACACCCCATATGTGGTTGTAAACTGCTGTACGGGCACACGGCAGGGCGCAGAAGGAAAGGAATGCCATACGGTTTTTGGAAGGCAGAGTTTGCTGGACTGGTTTTTTTGACACCATGTCCCATTTGAAGCCCCCCTGATGCACCCCTAGAGTAGAAACTCCAAAACAGTGACCCCATTTTAGAAACTACGGGATAGAGTGGCAGTTTTGTTGGTACTAGTTTAGGGTACATATGATTTTCGGTTGCTCTATATTACACTTTGAGGCAAGGTAACAAGAAATAGCTGTTTTGGCACCGTTTTTATTTTTTGTTATTTACAACATTCATCTGACAGGTTAGATCATGTGGTATTTTTATAGACCAGGTTGTCACATACACGATAATACCAAATATGGTATTTTGGTTGTTTGTTTCAGTTTTACATAACAAAGCATTTTATTTTTTTTAAATGATTCTTTAGTGTCTCCACATTCTGAAAGCCATAGTTTTATTTATTTTTTTGGCGACTGTCTTGTTTAGGGGCTCATTTTTTTGCAGGATAAGGTGACGGTTAGATTGGTACTATTTTGGTGGGCATACTCCTTTTTGATCGCTTGCTGTTGTACTTTTAGTGATGTAAGGTGACAATAAAATGGTTTATTTAGCACAGTTTTTATTTTTTACGGTGTTCATCTGAGAAGCTAGGTCATGTGATATGTTTATAGAGCCGGTCGGTACGGACGCGGCGATACCCAATATGTCTATACTTTTTTTTCCCTATCTTTTCCCAACATGCAATTTTTTGGGGGAAAACTTTATTTTTTCAACTTGCTTTTCCCACTAAATTTTTTGTCCCACTTTGGGACTTCAATTTTTGGGGGTCTGATCCCCTTTACAATGCATTCCAATACTTCTGTATTGGACGCATTGGCTGTATGAGTAATACAGTGTGTATTACTCATACAGCTTCCTGCCTGTGAGATCCAGGGGGCTGGATCTCACAGGCTCTTCACCGGATGGCAGCGCCAATGCCTAAGGAAGGCATCGGGCTGCCTTCCATGCTATCAGCTCCCCATTACAGCCGCACGGGGACCCGATGGCAGTGCCGATCCCCGCCGCAACGAACCGTAAACGCTGAAAACCAGAGGGTGATTGATTTCAGCAGGCACCCAGTTCCGATCACCGCCCGCTGCGTGGCGGTGATCGGAACTACACATGACGTACCGGTACGTCATGTGTCCTTAAGTACCAGGACATCATGCCGTACCGGTACGTCATATGTCCCCAAGAGGTTAAAGAGGACCTTTAGGCTATTTATAATATCTATCGGGGGCTGGAGTGTAATGGGATCCTCATTTAGGTTATACAGATCATTATAATATGCGTAAAATGTTTTTGTGATGTCATAGGGGTTAGTTATAGCGCATTGGCTTGTCCCAGACTGGACAGCCTATATGTCACGGCGGACGTGCACTCAGTATAACAGATAACGCACCAACCAGGCTCTGGACGAGAGACAGGGGAAGGGTCACCTCCTAGCTAATCCCTGACCTCTTTCCCTGCACTGCTCAGCCCACATACAGACCTTGAAGGTAGGTGTGATGTGTCCTCCAGCCTGGGCTGACAAAACCCTGAATTCCCTGAGATGGTGAAGTGGGGAAATAGGAGCAGCCTGCTCGCACAGAACCTGGATAAGATAGATGACACAAAACAACCAAACTAGAAATGACACTTATCTTCCAGAGCAGGAACAGACAGCCAACCTTCCCTCCTAGTTTCCCAGACCACAATGATTACTTGGCTGGAGTGCCATTTACACGAATGACTCCACCCAGTGCACCTGATGAGAGGCGGATCCAGCACGGCACTAAAACAAACACTAACTTCGTGCTGCTATCCTGGCCGACCTCCGCACATTGTCAGAGTGGGGCATGACACTATATCCTTGACTTTCAACAAATGGCCTTGAGTCTATTCGCCATAAGTTTGCTGGCTGTATTATAAGAACTGTAGCATGATATTTTAAGGGTTCTCATTTGCTTATTAAATGTCTGCACCAGGTGTTTCTTGAGAGGAAGGAACTCCTCCTGAAGTGGAGCATGTATCTGCTGGTTAGAATTTAGTTTTTATGGGTTGTTCACAGTTGAGAAAACACTTATTTAAGCTAAATTCCTATCAGTTTGATAAGAATTGAGCTATAATGGGAGTTTATGAACTGTCAGGAATTCAAAGATAAGGATTACACAAGAAAAGTCAGATGATGGCACTCAGTGTAAACAGTAAGCTTGCTGCTCTGCAAATACACAAAAGCTGCATATTTATACTGTTATATAGTGAAAATGGCTGAAAAGTTTTAACTCCCTGCCTCCCACTAATCAACTGTTTGAAGAGGCCCCCCACAGCACCGTATATTGTATAGCCGCTGTGCTTGGCATTGCAGGCCAGGCCCATCCACTTGCATGGGACCAAGCTGCGCATAGCCATTTGACTGCTGAAAGTGATGTCACTGGCCTAGGAAGAGGCCGCAGTGCTCACCGAAGCACCACAGCCTCTTCAAACAGCTGATCGGGGTGAGCACCGTGGCCTTTTCCTAGACCAATGACATCATGTTCATTGGTCAAATGGCCTAGGTGTTGCTCAATGTAGATCAATCCAATACAAGTGAATAGGGCTGAGGTACAAAACCACCACAGACATATTCTCATGTAACTCACATTATGCATACACTGACCATCTTATATGAATATGGGCAGGTTAAAAATAGCAACTGGGCCCAGCTTGAGGTATCTTAGGTTGAAGTCTGTTCACTAAAAGGTTTATATTACCTATTTGGTTAAAATAAATTGTTGAAGAACTTCTGAATGCCATCCAAGTTAGGTTCTATTAATAGTGATTAAGATCTGGAGGGAAATTGCTTGTAGGAATGGTATTAAGATTCACTTTTCCCTGGAATTTTTGGACTTAATTCCAGGGTTTAATTAAAAACCATGCAGAAAGTCCGGCATAACATCGTTAAAGGACACGAGTGTGAATGGCAAATTTAAACGGGTTATCCAAGATAATCCGCCACTGGGTTTGGGGACTAATGCTCCCAGGCCGGCTCTTTCTCTCACTGCCTTGCTGAGGGTAACATTTGTTGATGAGGGACTCGTGACTGCTGCAGCCAATCACAGGCCACAGTGGTGACCTGCTCCCCTTGCATCACGTGACCAGTTGTCATGATGCAAGGGGACCAGGTCACCGCTGCAGCCAATGATTTGCTGCAAGGGTCACGTCTCCCCCGTTATAGGATGTTGATCTTAGCGCATCAGGGAAAGGACGAACCGCCACTCTGGGCGGTCTATCTTACCCTTCGATAACCGCTTAAAGTCTTTTGATGACTTGTTAACTGAGTACAAGCCCTTCAGGAACTCTTTTCTACAATTTTCTAGATTCTGTTATTGGTGATAATTGTGTGTTTTTGACAATTTTTCCTTGAATCTTCAGCAAAGTAATGATTTCATCTGTTTGAAGCGGTTAGATGAGGGTAAATTGTCCTATACAGTATGTATCGAGGGCAGAGGGACTTAAAATCTTCCCATTGCATAAATGGAAACAAGAATTTTTACGGACTAGTAAACTTTCTCACTGTATAAATCGTATTAAGCTTATACTGGGCAGCATCAGGCCCGTCGCTAAGGGACAGGCAAAACTAGCAATTGCTTGGGGCCCCGAGCTGGTTGGGGCCCCGAGCTGGACGGGGCCAAACAGAGTAACTCAGAAGATTCGATGGTATATTCTAACCCCTTGCCTGGGGGTTAGAATATACCATCGGATCTGAGTTTTACGAGCTCAGTGAGATCGCAAAAACTCAAATCCAATGGTATATTCTAACCCCCAGGCGTTCCCATGGTGACGGGGACGCTTGCCTGGGGGTTAGAATAGACAGACAGGGCCACGCCGCTCACAGCAGTATATTTTAAACCAATCAGTAACTACTTTAACTTTATTCATTGCTCATTGCTGAGCTCTTAACTTGGATTATTTGGATATCTCTTACTTTGTCTTCGCTCCGGTAACTAACAGCAGGCAGCGGGGGGCGGCGCTCACTCACTGTCACTGACGTCAGGCGCCTGCTCCTCCCACTAGGCGGCGCAGGCGCGTGACGTCAGTGAGTGAGCGCCGCCTGCACTGCCTGCTGTTAGTTACCGGAGCGAAGACAAAGTAAGAGATATCCAAATAATCCAAGTTAAGAGCTCAGCAATGAGCAATGAATAAAGTTAAAGTAGTTACTGATTAGTTTATAAATATACTGCTGTGAGCGTCGGGGAGGGGGATCTGTGGATGGCACTGTAGGGGGATCTGTGGATGGCAGTGCCATCCACAGATCCCCCTACAGTGCCATCCACAGATCCCCCCCTCCCCTAAACAGTGCCATCCACAGATCCCCCTACAGTGCCATCCACAGATCCCCCCCTCCCCTAAACAGTGCCATCCACAGATCCCCCTACAGTGCCATCCACAGATCCCCCCTCCCCTAAACAGTGCCATCCACAGATCCCCCTACAGTGCCATCCACAGATCCCCCCTCCCCTAAACAGTGCCATCCACAGATCTCCCCCCTAAACAGTGCCACCCACAGATCTCCCCCCTAAACAGTGCCATCCACAGATCCTCCTCCCCTAAACAGTGCCATCCACAGATCCCCCTACAGTGCCATCCACAGATCCCCCTCCCCTAAACAGTGCCACCCACAGATCTCCCCCCTAAACAGTGCCATCCACAGATCCCCCCTAAACAGTGCCATCCACAGATCCCCCCTCCCCTAAACAGTGCCATCCACAGATCCCCCCTCCCCTAAACAGTGCCATCCACAGATCTCCCCTCCCCTAAACAGTGCCATCCACAGATCCCCCTACAGTGCCATCCACAGAACTCCCCTAAACAGTGCCAGCCACAGATCTCCCCCCCTAAACAGTGCCATCCACAAATCCCCCCCTAAACAGTGCCATCCACAGTATTTGCACTGTGGATGGGGGGGGGGGGGGCCTCCATGTCTATTTTGCTTGGGGCCCCCAAATTCCTTCAAACGGCCCTGGGCAGCATGGTGATTAGCACTGGTCTCTTGCAGCTCTGGGGTCCTAGGTTCAAATCCGACCAAGGGCAACATCTGCATGGAGTTTGTATGTTCTCCTGTGTTTCCTTCGGGTACCCTGGTTCCTCCCACACTCCAAAGACATACTGATAGAAACCTAATATTGTGAGTCCCATTGGGGACAGGTTGATGCTAATGTCTGTAAAGCATTGTGTAATATGTTAGTGCTATATAAAAGTGAGTATAATACATCAATAAATACTGAAGTTCCAGCTAAGATGGTACCTAACACCGATGCGAATGGAGAAAATCTCTCCAACCCATTCTGCGTTATGCTGAAGGGATTGTAGTGTGGTGATTTAGTGGGAATGTCCAAAAATTCAAAGATTCTGGTAGGGTTTTTTTTGGAGTAGTCTCTAACCTCTGTGATAGGGTGGTCAACCTAGTCTTTACAACAAGAACAACTAGAGGGCCGAGCATACAAATAATAGGGCTCAGCCAATTCCTCCCAAAATGCAAATACAAAAATGCTGATCCCCTAGGGGACAGAGGGGGTAAAACTTAACATTAAAAAATGATAATGTTAAAATGACCGCGCTGTGTCACGGTAAGAACCAACAAGAACATTAAGTAGACATCCCAGATTGGGCCTAGACGAACATACACTGATTGGTGCCTGTTTATATGTATAAAAAGGGACGCTCTCACCCATCGATAGCTGTGCAGGTTAATGGTCAGGTATCTTCCAATATGATGAGCTTCAAGGAGATGGATATCCTTTATATACTGGAGATGAAAAGGATCCCAAGGATGGTGGTACCAATCAAGAACAATGCCAATGATGAACTTTAGGAATTCAAGAGAAAAAGAATACCGAGATGAAAGCCGCACATCTATAAAAGTATAAAATTTATTGGAGACAACAGACACAACAAAAATTTAATTAAAAACATTGTATACAAAGAATCTGGGCCATGTAAGTAAGGCTACTTTCACACTAGCGTTGTTTTAATCCGGCGTTCAATTCCGACACTGGAACTGCCCGCCGGATCCGGAAAAACGTGTGAAAAAGGATTACATTTGAATCCTGATCAGGCTTTCGATCACAATGGAAAAATGCATTGGAAAAAACGGATCTGCCATTTATGGACTTTAACTTTTTTTTCACATTTTTCGGGTTTAACATGCAAAAGCCGGATCCGTTTTGACTGAACACACGGCGCCGGATCCGGCGTTAATGCAAGTCAATGGGAAAAAAGCCTGATCAGGCGTTCAGTCAAAGTGTTCAGGATTTTTGGCCGGAGGTAAAAATACTGCATGCTACGTTTTTCTGAAAAGCCTGATCAGTCAAAAAGACTGAACAGAAGACATCCTGATGCATCCTGAAGGACTGACTCTCCATTCAGAACGCATTAGGATAAAACTGATCAGTTCTTTTCCGGATTTGAGCCCCTAGGACGGAACTCAGCGCCGGAAAAGAAAAACGCTAGTGTGAAAGTACCCTAAATCATGTAACATGCCCTACCTGACTCACCACAATTCCGTAAGCAAACCCCCACACATACAGATGAACAGATAAATATAGTGCATGGAATCCATCAACAATGAAATTAGTGGAAAGCTAAATACTTATCATTAAAGATGACTCACCACAATTCCGTAAGCAAACCCCCACACATACAGATGAACAGATAAATATAGTGCATGTAACCCATCAACAATGAAATTAGTGGAAAGCTAAATACTTATCATTAAAGATGACATGGTGGAGGTATGCGTGGTGGTCAGGAAACAAGCCCAACGCGTATCGCCAGACTCTGCTGGCTTCCTCAGGGGTGCCTGTTTCTGTGCCACAATAGGTCCTTATATACACATATAACAATCACTAATAATGTTCAAGACATCACCTGTGCTGAGGCGGCAAAGGAGGAGGGGGAGTTGGGGAGGGCGTTGATCCAGCAGCCCTCCATACATGTGGCCAGAAAAGCAGGAGGGAAGAGGAAAGAGGGAGGAGAGAGAAGAAAGCTCCGTATGTCCCATGTGTGCTGCAAACAAACGGCAGCCATGATTCACCGGCGGCAACCTGAATAGTGGCCGAGGGTGGTGCGCATCCATGTGCGCCGCCGAACCAGCGCGTCCTGCGTTCCAACACCCGGAAACAGCAGGGCGGGCATGCTCACAGGCCACGACCTGCGTGTCAAAGACCAGAAGTGCTTCGGAATGAATGAAATCGGCACCAGCGCATATAGAGGGGGGGGGGGCTCTGCGGACAAAGCAGCATAACAACAGAATGAAAAGAAGGAAAAAGTTTGTAGAAAACAAGGAAAAAGGAATCAAGTTATTAATCCAACCTGAAATGAATATATTAATGCATAAATATGCAGCAGTGGACCGTAACATCATTAATACCCCTGATTATTCAATGCAACAACATACCGTCTACCCACATGCTCAGTCCAATGCTGCATATAAAACTAAAAAAACATATATATATATATATATATATATATATATATATACACATACATGCAGTCAAAAGTTGAAAATCTGTCCCTTCACTATCCAATAAATATATAATCATAGACCCGATTAAGTGAGTTCTCCATTGTGTTATTTTATGCTTTAGAATTCAATATAATTTCAATCTTCTATTTTAATTGTTTTATTATTATTTTACTTTAGTTTACCACTTCAACCCCGCTAGCTGAAACCCCCTTCATGACCAGGCCACTTTTTACACTTCGGCACTACACTACTTTCATCGTTTATCGCTCGGTCATGCAACTTACCACCCAAATGAATTTTACCTCCTTTTCTTCTCACTAATGGAGCTTTCATTTGGTGGTATTTTATTGCTGCTGACATTTTTACTTTTTTTGTTATTAATCAAAATGTAACGATTTTTTTGCAAAAAAATGACTTTTCACTTTCAGCTGTAAAATTTTGCAAAAAAAACGACATCCATATATAAATTTGTTGCCAAATTTATTGTTCTACATGTCTTTGATTAAAAAAAAATGTTTGGGCAAAAAAAAAAAAAAAATGGTTTGGGTAAAAGTTATAGCGTTTACAAACTATGGTACAAAAATGTGAATTTCCGCTTTTTGAAACAGCTTTGATTTTCTGAGCACCTGTCATGTTTCCTGAGGTTCTACAATGCCCAAACAGTAGAAAAACCCCACAAATGACCCCATTTCGGAAAGTAGACACCCTAAGGTATTCGCTGATGGGCATAGTGAGTTCATAGAACTTTTTATTTTTTGTCACAAGTTAGCGGAAAATGATGATGATTTTTTTTTATTTATTTTTTTCTTACAAAGTCTCATATTCCACTAACTTGCGACAAAAAATAAAAAATTCTAGGAACTCGCCATGCCCCTCACAGAATACCTTGGGGTGTCTTCTTTCCAAAATGGGGTCACTTGTGGCGTAGTTATACTGCCCTGGCAATTTAGGGGCCCATATGTGTGAGAAGTACTTTGCAATCAAAATCTGTAAAAAATTACCGGTGAAATCCGAAAGGTGCACTTTGGAATATGGGTCCCTTTGCCCACCTTGGCATCAAAAAAGTGTCACACATCTGGTATCGCCGTACTCAGGAGAAGTTGGGGAATGTGTTTTGGGGTGCCATTTTACATATACCCATGCTGGGTGAGAGAAATATCTTGGCAAAAGACAACTTTTCCAATTTTTTTATACAAAGTTGGCATTTGACCAAGATATTTATCTCACCCAGCATGGGTATATGTAAAATGACACCCCAAAACACATTCCCCAACTTCTCCTGAGTACGGCGATACCAGATGTGTCACACTTTTTTGCAGCCTAGATGCGCAAAGGTGCCCAAATTCCTTTTAGGAGGGCATTTTTAGACATTTGGATCCCAGACTTCTTCTCACGCTTTAGGGCCCCTAAAAAGCCAGGGCAGTATAAATACCCCACATCTGACCCCACTTTGGAAAGAAGACACCCCAAGGTATCTAATGAGGGGCCTGGCAAGTTCATAGAAATTTTTTTTTTTCCGCAAAAGTTAGCGGAAATTGATTTTATTTTATTTTTTCTCACAAAGTCTCACTTTCCGCTAACTTAGGACAAAAATTTCAATCTTTCATGGACTCAATATGCCCCTCAGCAAATACCTTGGGGTGTCTTCTTTCCAAAATGGGGTCAGTTGTGGGGTGTTTGTACTGCCCTGGCATTTGAGGGTCTCCGCAATCATTACATGTATGGCCAGCATTAGGAGTTTCTGCTATTCTCCTTATATTGAGCATACAGGTAATGAGATTTTTTTTTCCGTTCAGCCTCTGGGCTGAAAGAAAAAAATGAACGGCACAGATTTCTTCATTCGCATCGATCAATGTGGATGAAAAAATCTCTGCCAAAAAAAATAAAAATTGAGGGGAAAGGCGTCTGCCAGGACATAGGAGCTCCGCCCTACATCCATACCCACTTAGCTCGTACGCCCTGGCAAACCAGATTTCTCCATTCGCATCAATCGATGTGGATGAATAAATCATTGCCGGGATTTTTTTTTTTTGATTTTTTTTTTATATATATATATACCGTATTTTTCGCCGTATAAGACGCACTTTTTCTTCCCCCAAAATGGGGGAGAAATGCCCCTGCGTCTTATACGGCGAATGCAGTCAGTTTTACATCGCTGGCAGCGATGTAAAGCGAGCGGGGATTCGGGGAGGGACTGGGAGGAGGAGCTGGGGCCGGCAATAGCGGCGGGGCGGTGCAGTCACTGTACTAAAGGCCCGCCCCGCCGCTCCGGTGTACTAATAAAATATGTCATATTCAATTAATGGTTATTAAATATGCCCCTTTATGCCTAATGGTACCTTAAATCCTAAGCGCATCTGTACAATGCAGGCCGGGCGGGCGGCAGCGTAACTCCCTGATGTCACGTGCCTGCGCCGCCTACTTTATGAATGAAGCAGGCGGCGCAGGCAAGTGACGTCAGTGAGTGACGCGCCGCGCCGGCTGCCCGGCCTGCCGGCATTGTACTGAAGCGCTTAGGATTTAAGGTACTTTTAGGAATAAAGAGGCATATTTAATAACTATTAATTGAATAAGACATATTATATTAGTATACTGGAGCGGCGGGGGATCTGTGGATGGCACAGTTATGGGCTGGGAGGGTCTGTGGATGACACATGTATAACAGTGCCATCCACAGATCCCCCCCCCCTGTAACAGTGCCAGCCACAGATCCCCCTGTAACAGTGCAAGCCACAGATCCCCCCATAACAGTGTCCGTCATCCACAGATCCCCCCCATAACAGTGTCCGTCATCCACAGATCCCCCCATAACAGTGTCCGTCATCCACAGATCCCCAGTAATAGTGCCATCCACAGACCACCTAGTTCCAAACCCACCAAACCCACAGCACACCTTTTGGTTAAAAATATTTTTTTTCTTATTTTCCTCCCCAAAAACCTAGGTGCGTCTTATACGCCGGTGCATCTTATACGGCGAAAAATACGGTATATATATATACAAAGTGTTTGCCAAAGCATAGGAACGCCGCCTCCTCCTCAGCTCGTATGCCTTGGCAAACGTATCTGTCACTGCAGAGGAGAAAATCCCGTCTTGCAGCGCCGCATACACCGACTTGCGTGTAATCTGACAGCAGCGCAATGCTTCTGTCAGAATGCACATCGGTGCTGCAGCTAGTAGATCGGTTGGTCCACCTGGAAGGTAAAAAGACAAAAAAAAAAGAAAAAACCAGGCCACAACGCAATAATTTTATTAACTTTGGAACAGAACATGTAACTTTAACTTTTTGAACTAAACATTAACGTGTTTGCTTACTGGTGTGTTTTTTTTTTTTTTTACCTTTATAGAACAAACCTCTCCTTCCCCATGGGTCAATGTGCAAAGCGCAAATCGCCCAAAGATGTGGCGAAGTGCGTTATGCACTTTGTCCCATGTGAAAGGAGACGTTTGCAGCAGCTGTGAGTGAATGGGCCCTAATATCCTGGTGAGATGATCCCTATGCTAGGTGTACCTGTGTGTGTGGTACTTTCGGAAACACTCCCCTAAGCATAGGGCAGGGTGGTCAGGACAGTCAGGACAGAAATAGCGGGTGTCACGCCTTATTCCACTCCTGCTACAGACACGACATCTTTTTCGGGGTGACGGGTGGGTTGAGGTACCAGCAACGACATTGGGGAAATGTCGCTCGTGTAGACGGCTAACTACACTGGTGGATGGGGCCACGGAACCTCCTGGATACAGGAGGTTCTCGATGATCTCTTCCTGAAATTTGAGGAAGGATCCAGTTCTTCCAGCCTTACTGTAGAGAACAAAACTATTGTACAGAGCCAATTGAATTAAATATACAGACACCTTCTTATACCAGCGTCTGGTTCTGCGGGAAACTAAATACGGAGACAACATCTGGTCATTGAAGTCCACCCCTCCCATGTGAAGGTTATAGTCGTGGACTGAGAGGGGCTTTTCAATGACACGGGTTGCTCGCTCAATTTGGATTGTCGTGTCTGCGTGAATGGAGGAGAGCATGTAAACGTCACGCTTGTCTCTCCATTTCACCGCGAGCAGTTCTTCGTTACACAGTGCGGCCCTCTGCCCCCTTGCAAGACGGGTGCTAACGAGCCGTTGGGGGAAGCCCGCGCGACTAGTTCGCACGGTACCACAGGCGCCAATCCGTTCTAGAAACAAATGCCTAAAGAGGGCCACACTTGTGTAAAAATTGTCCACATAAAGATGGTACCCCTTGCCGAATAAGGATGACACCAAGTCCCAGACTATCTTCCCACTGCTCCCCAGGTAGTCAGGGCAACCGACCGGCTCCAGGGTCTGATCTTTTCCCTCATAGACACGAAATTTGTGTGTATAGCCTGTGGCCCTTTCACAGAGCTTATACAATTTCACCCCATACCGGGCGCGCTTGCTTGGGATGTATTGTTTGAAGCCAAGGCGCCCGGTAAAATGTATAAGGGACTCGTCTACGCAGATGTTTTGCTCTGGGGTATAAATATCTGCAAATTTCAGGTTGAAATGGTCTATGAGGGGCCGAATTTTGTGGAGCCGGTCAAAAGCAGGGTGGCCTCTGGGACGGGAGGTGCTGTTATCACTAAAGTGCAGGAAACGCAGGATGGTCTCAAATCGTGTCCTGGACATAGCAGCAGAGAACATGGGCATGTGATGAATCGGGTTCGTGGACCAATATGACCGCAATTCATGCTTTTTTGTCAGGCCCATGTTGAGGAGGAGGCCCAGAAAAGTTTTAATTTCGGAAACTTGGACTGGTTTCCACCAGAAAGGCTGGGCATAAAAGCTTCCCGGGTTAGCGGTTATAAATTGTGTGGCATACCGGTTTGTCTCTGCCACAACTAAGTCTAAGAGCTCCGCAGTCAAGAACAGCTCAAAAAATCCCAGGGCCGAACCGATCTGAGCTGTCTCAACCCGAACTCCAGACTGGGCGGTGAAAGGGGGAACTACAGGTGCGGCTGAAGTTGGGGACTGGCCAATCAGGGTTTGCCAGCACCTCTGGGATTCTAGGGGCTCTACGGGCACGTCTTTGCGGTGGCTGCGACGGGGTCACTACTGCACGTGCCACCGTACCAGCTTCAACTGCCCTTCTGGTGCTCGCTACTTCACCATGTTCTACGGCAGTGCTGGTACTAGGTCCAGGAAGGGCTGGGCTGCTGGTGTATGCCTCACCACGTAATCCGACAGCACCAGCCCCACTCTGCTGCTCTTGAAGCGGATCCTGTGCAACCTGCGGTCTAGCGACACGGGGCCGGGTACGCCTGCTGCTATCAGGGACCTCAGCCTCCTCGTCCGAACTTTGGGTCAGAGAGCCACTGCTTTCTACAGGTTCGTATTCTGACCTGCTGGATTCATCAGATGAGGGTTCCCACTCCTCATCCGACTGGGTCAGAAGCCTGTAGGCCTCTTCAGAAGAATACCCCCTGTTAGACATGTGGGCAACTAAATTTAGGGGTATTCCCTGAGACTACCCAAGAAAAAAAAAGCAAGCCTGTCTTACAAATGGGAGGCTAGCGAAGTACCGGAGGCTGCTGCGGTTGATAAAAAATATCAAAACTGATATTTTTTATCGCCGCAGTGCGTGTAAAGTGAATGTGCAGCGATCAAAAAAAAATTTTTTTTTGGTCACTGCGGTGGGGCGGGCGTGGGCGAACGCACGTGTGGGCGACCGATCAGGCCTGATCGGGCAAACACTGCGTTTTGGGTGGAGGGAGAACTAAAGTGACACTAGTACTATTATAGATCTGACCGTGATCAGTTTTGATCACTTCCAGATACTATAAAAGTACAAATGCTGATTAGCGATACGCTAATCAGCGAATAACGGACTGCGGTGCGGTGGGCTGGGCGCTAACCGATCCCTAAACTACCTAACCAAGGGGCCTAAACTATACTGAAACCTAACTGTCAATACCAGTGGAAAAAAAAAAGTGACAGTTTGCACTGATCACTTTTTTCCTTTCACTAGTGATTGACAGGGGCGATCAAAGGGGTGATCAAAGGGTTAATTGGGGTGATCTGGGGCTAGTATGTGGTGTAGTGGGTACTCACAGTGATGTGTGCTCCTCTGCTGGAACCAACCGACCAAAAGAAGGAGCAGAGGAGCACAGCAGCCATATAACCCCATCATATTTACTAATATGTGGGGTTAAATGGCTGCTGATTGGATTTTTTAAAAATCAGCAACCTGCCAGCCAATGATCGAGGCCGGCAGGCTGCTGACGAAATACTTGGCTACGAAATGCCGGCCCGCGATGCGCATGCGCGGGCCGGCTGTGACGTAATCTCGCGTCTCGCGAGATGACGCACCGATGCGTCCAGGAGGAACAAATCAACCACCTCCCGGACGCATCGGTGCGTTAGGCGGTCGGGAGGTGGTTAAACACTATTTTAATATTATTATTTATTTTTATATTATTTCTTATATTTTAAATATTATTTTATATTTTTTATTATTTATTTTTGTTTGTTATTTTATATATTTTATTATTATTATTTATTGTTTTATTTTTTATTATTATAGTATATATATTTTGTTTATTATTTATTTATTTATACCATATTGGCACCATATTACATTCAATTCTAAATTTCAATTAAGATTCTAGTTCATTTAAAAAAAAAAAAAAAGGGGGGGGGGGGGGAGAAGGAGAGAGAATGATGAACTTTAGCATAGATAGGACAAGGGAGAGTAAGTCCGTAATACACCCTGTCCAGGGGGAAGGGACTGAGAATACCCTGCCTATCTATACAAAGTACTTGCCCGGCAAGGAGCGACCCCGTCCGGATACCTTTCCCTGTTCCTCGGGCAGTATCCCTAGTACACCTTATTGGAGGTAAACTCCCGACGTGTCACGTTTCGTTCCACATGAACTCATCAGGGAAGATGTACAATGATAGTGGCAAACACAAGAAAGAGCTTTCTTAGAAAAAAAAAAGGGGGACTAAACATAGATAATAAAATGGCAGTGGTAGGTACTTACACCAAAAATCAAGGTAATACAGAATCCCTAGGGGAAAGTCAGGCCAGTGGGACCCAGGCCACCCAAAAAACGCTAGTCACTAATATGCCAGCACGCCAGTGGGTAGTGACAACTTGGGCAACATATGCCATGTCACCGCCATTTCTCTGAGAAGGTCTGATAGACGTCCTTCTCTACCTCTTGCATGATGTTCTTTGTTTTGGTTTCACTTTCTCATCTCATTTCCTTCTCCCAGGTGTCACCTATTTAGACTAATCATCTTTCCTTTATATTCCCTCCCATACTGCCTCACTTTGCGGTTTATACTACTTCCTGGATTGAAATGTTCACTGCTGGAGGTTTCTGCTGCTGCTTGTTCAGATAAGTCCTTTCATGTATTGTGTTTCCTTGCTGGCTTGATTCGAGGTGACCCTGACTCCCTCCGTATGAAGTGCAGGGAGCCGGTGGTCGTGTGCCCTCACTATTATAGGGTTTTCAGGTGTCACACAGTCTTAGGTACGTGGGCATACAATCGTCTATCTTTGAGACCCTTGTATGTGCTTAGCAGTCAGGGTGAGCTCTTAGAGTTTTATAGGGGTCACCTATGTGCTCCTTAGTTTGGGATCAAGCCAGTCGGATGTTTATTCATAACTTCCAGCTATCTGCAACATCATCCGTGACATGCCAGCACACTAGTGGGCAGCGGCAGATTAGGCAACTATGAGTCAAAGATGTAGGGCTGTCAGCAAGAGGAATTTACCTGCCAGCACTTTTAACCTGCGTCCTGCGGGTGGCCGGGTTATTCCTCCTTAACGCATCTACGCGCCATCTGGCGAGACGCGAGATGACACGCATATCCGGCCCGCACGTGCGCAGTGTGGGTCGGCCAAAGGCGCACAAGGAGTTGGTCACCAGCCTGCCAGCCAATGATCAGCGCTGGCAGGTTGGTGACTTAAAATAACGAACCACCAGCCATATAACACATTATATTTATAAATATAATGTGTTAAAAGTCTTCTGTGCTCTCTGCTGGGTCCTTTTCGTTGGTTGGTCCCAGCAGAGAGCACAGATAACAGTGAGTACACCAAGCACTACATATTTAGCCCCAGATCACCCCCCCATCACCCCATATTACCCTTTGATCACCTCTGTCAATCACTAGCAAAAGGGAAAAAAGTGATCAGTGTAAATTGTCACTTTTTTTTTTCCACCAGTATTGACTGTTAGGTTTAGGTTAGTTTAGGCCCCTTTGGTAGGTAGTTAGCTTCAGTTAGCGCCCAGCCTACCGCACTGCAGTCACTGATTCGCTGATTAGCGTATCGCTAATCAGCATTGGCACTTTATAGTATCTGTAAGTGATCAGAACTGATCACAGTCAGATATATAATAGTAATAGTGTCACCTTAGCTCGCCCTCCACCCAAAACGCAGTGTTTGCCCGATCAGGCCTGATCGGTCGCCCATACGTGCGTTCACCCACGCCCGCCCCGCCGCAGTGACAAAATTTTATTTATTTTTTTATCACTGCACAATCACTACACAAGCGCTGCGGCAATTAAAAAAAAAAAATCTGTTTTCAATTGCAGCGGCTTCCTGTACTTCACTTTTTTTTTTTTTTTTACCTTCTAGGTGGACCAAGCGATTAACCAGCTGCAGCACTGATGTGCATTCTGACAGAAGCATTGCGCTGCTGTCAGATTGCATAAAAGTTGGTGTATGCGGCGCTGCAAGACGAGATTTCTCCTCTGCAGTAAAAAATATACGTTTGCCGAGGCTTAGGGGGAGCTTAGGGGGAGCTTCATATGCTTTGGCAAACACTTTGTATATAAAAAAAATAATAATAATAAAATTCCGGCAATAATTTATTTATCCACATCGATTGATGTGAATGGAGAAATCGGGTTTGCCAGGGCATACCAGCTGAGTGGGTTTGGATGTTGGGCAGAGCTCCTATATCCTGGCAGACGCCTTTCCCCTCTTTTTTTTTTTTTTGCACATTTTTGGGCAGAGATTTTTTCATCCACATTGATCGATGCGAATGAAGAACTTTGTGCCGTTCATTTTTTCTTTCAGCCCAGACGCTGAACGGAAAAAAAAAAATCTCATTACCTGTATGCTCAATTAAAGGAGAATAGCAGAAACTCCTAATGCTGGCCATACATGTAATGATTGCGGAGACCCTCAAATGCCAGGGCAGTACAAACATCCAACAAATGACCCCATTTTGGAAAGAAGACACCCCAAGGTATTTGCTGAGGGGCATATTGAGTCAATGAAAGATTTAACTTTTTGTCACACGTTAGCGGAAAGGGAGACTTTGTGAGAAAATAAAAAATAAAAAAATTTCCGCTAACTTGTGCCCCAAAAAAAACTTCTATGAACTCGCCATACCCCTCACGGAATACCTTGGGGTGTCTTCTTTCCAAAATGGGGTCACTTGTGGGGTATTTATACTGCCATGGCATTTTCGGGGCCCTAAAGCGTGAGAAGAAGTCTGGAATCCAAATGCCTAAAAATGCCCTCCTAAAAGGTACTCATTGGAATTTGGGCCCCTTTGCACACCTAGGCTGCAAAAAAGTGTCACACATGTGGTATCACCGTACTCAGGAAAAGTAGGGCAATGTGGTTTGGGGTGTATTTTTACATATACCCATGCTGAGTGAGAGAAATATCTCTGCAACTTTGTATAAAAAAAATGTAAAAAGTTGTCATTTACAGAGATATTTCTCACACACACAGTATGGGTATATGTAGAAATACACCCCAAAACACATTGCTCTACTTCTTCTGAGTACGGCGATACCACATGTGTGACACTTTTTTGCAGCCTAGGTGCGCAAAGGGGCCCAAATTCCAATTAGTACTTTTAGGATTTCACAGGGCATTTTTACGCATTTGGATTCCAAACTACTTCTCACGCTTTAGGGCCCCTAAAATGCAAGTGCAGTATAAATACCCCACAAGTGACCCCATTTTAGAAAGAAGACACCCCAAGGTATTCCATGAGGGGTATGGTGAGTTCATGTAAAATTTTATTTTTTGTCACAAGTTAGTGGAATATGAGACTTTGTAAGAAAAAAAAGAAAAAATTAAATTTCCGCTAACTTGTGACAAAAAATAAAAACTTCCATGAACTCACTATGCCCATCAGCGAATACCTTAGGGTGTCTACTTTCCGAAATGGGGTCATTTGTGGGGTGTTTGTACTGTCTGGGCATTGTAGAACCTCAGGAAACATGACAGGTGCTCAGAAAGTCAAAGTGCGTAAATAAATTTTTTTGCACCATAGTTTGTAAACGCTATAACTTTTACCCAAACCAATAAATATACACTTATTGCATTTTTTTTTTTATCAAAGACATGTAGAACAATAAATTTAGAGAAAAATTTATATAGAAATGTAGTTTTATTTGAAAAATTTTACAACAGAAAGTGAAAAATGATTAATATCAAAAAAGTAAAAATGTCAGCAGCAATGAAATGCCACCAAATGAAAGCTCTATTAGTAAGAAGAAAAGGAGGTAAAATTTATTTGGGTGGTAAGTTTTGTAAGTTGTATGACCGAGCAATAAACCATGACAGTAGTGTAGTGCAGAATTGTAAAAGGTGGTCTGGTCATTAAGGGGGTTTAAGCTAGGGGGGCTGAGGTGGTATCCCAGTCACATGATGCAGGGTCATGCGGGTCACGTGACAGGTGCAACGCAGGCGGCGGACGCAGCGCAAGTCAGCGCCGCGCTCCACAAACCCGGACAGGGGTGACTACACAAAAGAGCCGCGTACCACGTGACGATGTCACGTGGTGAGACCGACCAGGAGGTGGAGCGCAGTGCCGAAAGGCGCCGCGTTCCAACGCGAGCGACCCACAGGAAGGGCAGACAAGTAAACAGTCTGGAGGCGGGCAAAGTGCCTAGCAACCAGGACACCTCAGAAACATGGCATCCTGGGTGATGGAGAGACTCACAGTAATGTGAGCCTCTGGTAACTCAAATAATAATATTAGTGGGAGGTATTAATGCAGGCCAAAAAGCAAACAGCCCCATATGCATAGAAACTGACTAATAATAAGGTCAAAGAAGCAAGGACGGAATAAAATAAAAAAAACAAAGGATGGTTTTCAGACATGCAGATGTTACTAAACCAAGGGAAGGGTTCTCAAATGAAGCAGCTAAAATTGAGCTGCTCATTTAAACCTAATGGGGCCATGGTTTTAAGATAATAGATCCAGCGGGTCTCACGTTGGAGAATGGACCGATCCCAATTCCCTCCACGCCGTGGGGGAAGAACTCTATCTATACCCATAACGGAAACATGAGCTTTACCATTATGGTGACTGTGAATGTGGTTGGCCACTGGAGTATCTTTGGCCTTGGAAATATCATTTAAGTATTCGCCTATTCTTCTGCGAAACTCGCGGATAGTCTTACCCACATATTCTTTACCACATTCACAAGTCAAAAGATAGATCACCCCACGCGTGCGGCAATTAATGTAGTGATGAATGGCATATTCTTTACCAGTGATATTACTTTGGAATGTTTTATCGGTTTTTAAGTGAGTGCAAGCAATGCACCCACTACACCTGTAACAGCCTTTGACATTTGCTTTTAACCAAGAGCAGCCAGAATGGGAAGGGGGTATATATTCGCTGGGAACTAGTCTGTCACGAAGACTACGTCCACGGCGATACGTGAGGTGTGGGCATTCACCCACAACTCCTTCAGATCAGGGTCCATCAAAAGAGTGCCCCCAGTTCCTGCGAATAACTTCTGGGTCGGTGTATGATGGAGTCTTGGAGTCAGAAGATTAGTTCTATTTTCTTCTAGCGCTGACCTAAAAGGTCTCCGCAGGACTCTGTCTGGATACCCTCGCTGCCGAAACCTCATCAGCCTGCCTTTTAAATTCACGTTGAGTCCCACCTAAGCAAGGTGTTGGTAGATGTGGGCTTTCTATATACTGACGTGATGAGCTCACCTCCCTGGGTTTTGGAGATAAGGACATCGAGGAAAAGCAGATGTTTACTGTCAGACTCACACGTGAATCTAATCCTAATCGTGTCATTATTAAGTGTCTCCACCAAGGACCGAAATGAAGAGTCACTACTATTCCAAATGATAAAAATGTCGTCAATGTAATGCGCCCACAGTCCCACGCAGTCCATTAGAACAGATCGTTCCTCTGTAAAAACAAGGGTCGCCTCCCACCAGCCCAGGAACAAGTTGGCATACGATGGGGCACAAGAACTCCCCATTGCAGTGCCCCTGAGCTGGTGGTAGACCCTCCCACTAAAGGAGAACACGTTTTGAGTCAACGTGAATTCCAATAAACAGAGGACGAAGAGACTGTGGGCGCGGTACTGAACCACGAGTGCTCAAAAGGTACTGGACCACCTTGATGCCCAGGGAGTGAGGAATGCTAGAATACAGCACCTCGACATCAATACTGGCCAACAGACTACCTTCCTCAATGTGAATCTTTATCACAGCTACGGGATTAATAACAAAAAATTGGAGGGGTAAAGTAACAAGGTAATATTTTTGGTAAAAAAGTCTTTCTCACTTAAAGTGTGTATGGATGATAATAATAATACACTTCAAGTGAGGAATCTGGTGAGTAATTGGACTGTATGGACTGAGAAGTTTCCAGATTTGGCATAACATATTGGGGGAGATTGATCAAACTGGTGTAAAGGAGAACTGGCTTAGTTGCCATAGCAACCAGATTCCACCTTTAAATTTCCAAAGGAGCTGTGAAAAATGAAAGGTGGAATCTGATTGATTGCTATGGGCAACTAAGCCAGTTCTACTTTACACCAGTTTGATAAAATCCCCATTGTTTTTAATAAGCAAAGGGAATTTAGCCATTTCTAGGTGCATATCGATTTAACCACTTAAGGACCACAGGTTTATACCCCCCTAGTGACCAGGCCCTTTTTTACAAATCGGCACTCCACAACTTTAGCGGTTTATTGCTCGGTCATGCAACTTACCACCCAAATGAATTTTACCTCCTTTTCTTCTCACTAATGGAGCTTTCATTTGGTGGTATTTTATTGCCGCTGACATTTTTACTTTTTTTGTTATTAATCGAAATTTAACGATTTTTTTGCAAAAAAATGACATTTTTCACTTTCAGCTGTAAAATTTTGCAAAAAAAACGACATCCATATATACATTTTTCGCCAAATTTATTGTTCTACATGTCTTTGATAAAAAAAAAATGTTTGGGCAAAAAAAAAATGGTTTGGGTAAAAGTTATAGCATTTGCAAACTATGGTACAAAAATGTGAATTTCCGCTTTTTGAAACAGCTCTGACTTTCTGAGCACCTGTCATGTTTCCTGAGGTTCTACAATGCCCAAACAGTAGAAAACCCCCACAAATGACCCCATTTCGGAAAGTAGACACCCTAAGGTATTCGCTGATGGGCATAGTGAGTTCATAGAACTTTTTATTTTTTGTCACAAGTTAGCGGAAAATGATGATGATTTTTTTATTTTTATTTTTTCTTACAAAGTCTCATATTCCACTAACTTGCGACAAAAAATAAAAAATTCTAAAAACTTGCCATGCCCCTCACGGAATACCTTGGGGTGTCTTCTTTCCAAAATGGGGTCACTTGTGGGGTAGTTATACTGCCCTGGCAATTTAGGGGCCCAAATGTGTGAGAAGAACTTTGCAATCAAAATGTGTAAAAAATGACCGGTGAAATCCAAAAGGTGCACTTTGGAATATGTGCCCCTTTGCCCACCTTGGCTGCAAAAAAGTGTCACACATCTGGTATCGCCGTACTCAGGAGAAGTTGGGGAATGTGTTTTGGGGTGTCATTTTACATATACCCATGCTGGGTGAGAGAAATATCTTGGCAAAAGACAACTTTTCCCATTTTTTTATACAAAGTTGGCATTTGACCAAGATATTTTTGTCACCCAGCATGGGTATATGTAAAATGACACCCCAAAACACATTCCCCAACTTCTCCTGAGTACGGAGATACCAGATGTGTCACACTTTTTTGCTGCCAAGGTGGGCAAAGGGGCACATATTCCAAAGTGCACCTTTCGGATTTTGCAGGGCATTTTTTACACATTTTGATTGCAAAGTTCTTCTCACACATTTGGGCCCCTAAATTGCCAGGGCAGTATAACTACGCCACAAGTGACCCCATTTTGGAAAGAAGACACCCCAAGGTATTCCGTGAGGGGCATGGCGAGTTCCTAGAATTTTTTATTTTTTGTCGCAAGTTAGTGGAATATGAGACTTTGTAAGGAAAAAAGAAAAAAAAAGAAAAATCATCATTTTCCGCTAACTTGTGACAAAAAATAAAAAATTCTAGGAACTCGCCGTGCCCCTCACGGAATACCTTGGGGTGTCTTCTTTCCAAAATGGGGTCACTTGTGGCGTAGTTATACTGCCCTGGCAATTTAGGGGCCCAAATGTGTAAGAAGTACCTTGCAATCAAAATCTGTAAAAAATGGCCGGTGAAATCCGAAAGGTGCACTTTGCAATATGTGCCCCTTTGCCCACCTTGGCAGCAAAAAAGTGTCACACATGTGGTATCGCCGTACTCAGGAGAAGTTGGGGAATGTGTTTTGGGGTGTCATTTTACATATACCCATGCTGGGTGAGAGAAATATCTTGGCAAAAGACAACTTTTCCCATTTTTTTATACAAAGTTGGCATTTGCACCAAGATATTTTTCTCACCCAGCATGGGTATATGTAAAATGACACCCCAAAACACATTCCCCAACTTCTCCTGAGTACGGCGATACCACATGTGTGACACTTTTTTGCAGCCTAGATGCGCAAAGGGGCCCAAATTCCTTTTAGGAGGGCATTTTTAGACATTTGGATCCCAGACTTCTTCTCACACTTTCGGGCCCCTAAAAAGCCAGGGCAGTATAAATACCCCACATGTGACCCCACTTTGGAAAGAAGACACCCCAAGGTATTCAATGAGGGGCATGGCGAGTTCCTAGAATTTTTTTTTTTTTTGCATAAGTTAGCGGATATTGATTTTTTTTTGTTTTTTTCCTCACAAAGTCTCACTTTCCGCTAACTTAGGACAAAAATTTCAATCTTTCATGGACTCAATATGCCCCTCACGGAATACCTTGGGGTGTCTTCTTTCCGAAATGGGGTCACATGTGGGGTATTTATACTGCCCTGGCTTTTTAGGGGCCCTAAAGCGTGAGAAGAAGTCTGGAATATAAATGTCTAAAAATGTTTACGCATTTGGATTCCGTGAGGGGTATGGTGCGTCCATGTGAGATTTTATTTTTTGACACAAGTTAGTGGAATATGAGACTTAGTAAGAAAAAACAAAAACAAACAAAAAATTTCCGCTAACTTGTGCCAAATAAAATGTCTGAATGGAGCCTTACCAGGGGGGGGGGGGGGGTGATCAATGACAGGGGGGTGATCAATGACAGGGGGGTGATCACCCATATAGACTCCCTGATCACCCCCCTGTCACTGATCACCCCCCCTGTAAGGCTCCATTCAGACATCCGCATGATTTTTTACGGATCCATGGATACATGTATCGGATCCACAGAACGCATGCGGACAACTGAATGGAGCCTTACAGGGGGGTTATCAATGACAGGGGGTGATCAGGGTAATCAGGGTGATCACCCCCCTGTCACTGATCACCCCCCCTGTAAAGCTCCATTCAGACATCCGCATGATTTTTTACGGATCCATGGATACATGTATCGGATCCACAGAACGCATGCGGACGTCTGAATGGAGCCTTACAGGGGGGTTATCAATGACAGGGGGTGATCAGGGTAATCAGGGTGATCACCCCCCTGTCACTGATCACCCCCCCTGTAAGGCTCCATTCAGACATCCGCATGATTTTTTACGGATCCATGGATACATGTATCGGATCCACAGAACGCATGCGGACGTCTGAATGGAGCCTTACAGGGGGGTTATCAATGACAGGGGGTGATCAGGGTAATCAGGGTGATCACCCCCCTGTCATTGATCACCCCCCTGTAAGGCTCCATTCAGACATCCGCATGATTTTTTACGGATCCATGGATACATGTATCGGATCCACAAAACGCATGCGGACGTCTGAATGGAGCCTTACAGGGGGGTTATCAATGACAGGGGGTGATCAGGGTAATCAGGGTGATCACCCCCCTGTCACTGATCACCCCCCCTGTAAGGCTCCATTCAGACATCCGCATGATTTTTTACGGATCCATGGATACATGGATCGGATCCACAAAACGCATGCTGACGTCTGAATGGAGCCTTACAGGGGGGTTATCAATGACAGGGGGTGATCAGGGTAATCAGGGTGATCACCCCCCTGTCACTGATCACCCCCCCTGTAAGGCTCCATTCAGACATCCGCATGATTTTTTACGGATCCATGGATCGGATCCACAAAACGCATGCGGACGTCTGAATGGAGCCTTACAGTGGGGTTATCAATGACAGGGGGGTGATCAGGGAGTGTATATGGGTGATCACCCGCCTGTCATTGATCACCCCCTGTAAGGCTCCATTCAGACGTCCGCATGTGTTTTGCGGATCCGATCCATGTATCCATGGATCCGTAAAAATCATGCGGACGTCTGAATGGAGCCTTACAGGGAAGTGATCAATGACAGGGGGTGATCAGGGAGTGTATATGGGTGATCACCCGCCTGTCATTGATCACCCCCCTGTAAGGCTCCATTCAGACGTCCGTATGCTTTTTGCGGATCCGATCCATGTATCCGTGGATCCGTAAAAATCATACGGACGTCTGAACGGAGCCTGACAGGGGGGGTGATCAATGACAGGGCGGTGATCAATGACAGGGGGGTGATCAGGGAGTTTATATGGGGTGATCAGGGGTTTATAAGGGGTTAATAAGTGACGGGGGGGGGGGTGTAGTGTAGTGTTTGGTGCGACTGTACTGACCTACCTGAGTCCTCTGGTGGTCGATCCTAACAAAAGGGACCACCAGAGGACCAGGTAGGAGGTATATTAGACGCTGTTATGAAAACAGCGTCTAATATACCTGTTAGGGGTTAAAAAATTCGGATCTCCAGCCTGCCAGCGAGCGATCGCCGCTGGCAGGCTGGAGATCCACTCGCTTACCTTCCGTTCCTGTGAGCGCGCGCGCCTGTGTGCGCGCGTTCACAGGAAATCTCGGCTCACGCGAGATGACGCCAATCGGCGTTAGTGTGACCTGGCAGCGCCGCAGCATTGACGCCTTTCGGCGTTAGCGAGACGGGAGGAGGTTAAAAAATAAATAAAAAAATACACACATATGTATATATATATATATATATATATATATATATATAAATATATATATATATATATATATATATATATATAGATACACACTCATCTAAAGAATTATTAGGAACACCATACTAATACGGTGTTGGACCCCCTTTTGCCTTCAGAACTGCCTTAATTCTACATGGCATTGATTCAACAAGGTGCTGATAGCATTCTTTAGAAATGTTGGCCCATATTGATAGGATAGCATCTTGCAGTTGATGGAGATTTGAGGGATGCACATCCAGGGCACGAAGCTCCCGTTCCACCACATCCCAAAGATGCTCTATTGGGTTGAGATCTGGTGACTGTGGGGGCCATTTTAGTACAGTGAACTCATTGTCATGTTCAAGAAACCAATTTGAAATGATTCGAGCTTTGTGACATGGTGCATTATCCTGCTGGAAGTAGCCATCAGAGGATGGGTACATGGTGGTCATGAAGGGAAGGACATGGTCAGAAACAATGCTCAGGTAGCCCGTGGCATTTAAACAATGGCCAATTAGCACTAAGGGGCCTAAAGTGTCCCCAGAAAACATCCCCCACACCATTACACCACCAGCCCGCACAGTGGTAACAAGGCATGATGGATACATGTTCTCATTCTGTTTACGCCAAATTCAGACTCTACCATTTGAATGTCTCAACAGAAATCGAGACTCATCAGACCAGGCAACATTTTTCCAGTCTTCAACAGTCCAATTTTGGTGAGCTCGTGCAAATTGTAGCCTCTTTTTCCTATTTGTAGTGGAGATGAGTGGTACCCGGTGGGGTCTTCTGCTGTTGTAGCCCACCTTTCTTTCCCATTCTGACATTCAGTTTGGAGTTCAGGAGATTGTCTTGACCAGGACCACAACCCTACATGCATTGAAGCAACTGCCATGTGATTGGTTAACTAGATAATCGCATTAATGAGAAATAGAACAGGTGTTCCTAATAATTCTTTAGGTGAGTGTATATATATATCATAAATCTGGCAGCACGACCTCCAACTGAAACAAAAAAGGGTGCATGCCCGAAGGGACTAGACTATTGCCCAATACACGAAGTAGCAAAAAGGCAGCACTCCAAAATCAGTAAAAAATGAAGAAAATTATTTATTCACCCAGGTGGATACGCAACATTTTGGCTCAACAGTTATCGCCTTTCGCCTTTCTCAAGCAGTTATACATGTGAACAGATCATATATATGTATATATATATATATATATATATATATATATATACACACACAAAGTGCATGTGCAATGAATCAATATACAGTACAGACCTTCTCATTCAAAGAGTTTTCTTTATTTTAATGACTATGAAAATTGTAGATACACACTGAAGGCATCAAAACTATGAATTAACACATGTGGAATTATATACATAACAAAAAAGTGTGAAACAACTGAAAATATGTAATATTCTAGGTTCTTCAAAGTAGCCACCTTTTGCTTTGATTACTGCTTTGCACACTCTTGGCATTCTCTTGATGAGCTTCAAGAGGTAGTCACCTGAAATGGTCTTCCAACAGTCTTGAAGGAGTTCCCAGAGATGCTTAGCACTTGTTGGCCCTTTTGCCTTCACTCTGCGGTCCAGCTCACCCCAAACCATCTCGATTGGGTTTAGGTCCGGTGACTGTGGAGGCCAGGTCATCTGGCGCAGCACCCCATCACTCTCCTTCATGGTCAAATAGCCCTTACACAGCCTGGAGGTGTGTTTGGGGTTATTGTCCTGTTGAAAAATAAATGATGGTCCAACTAAACGCAAACCGGATGAAATAGCATGCCGCTGCAAGATGCTGTGGTAGACATGCTGGTTCAGTATGCCTTCAATTTTGAATAAATCCTCAACAGTGTCACCAGCAAAGCACCCCCACACCATCACACCTCCTCCTCCATGCTTCACGGTGGGAACCAGGCATGTAGAGTCCATCCGTTCACCTTTTCTGCGTCGCACAAAGACACAGTGGTTGGAACCAAAGATCTCAAATTTGGACTCATCAGACCAAAGCACAGATTTCCACTGGTCTAATGTCCATTCCTTGTGTTCTTTAGCCCAAACAAGTCTCTTCTGCTTGTTGCTTGTCCTTAGCAGTGGTTTCCTAGCAGATATTCTACCATGAAGGCCTGATTCACACAGTCTCCTCTTAACAGTTGTTCTAGAGATGTGTCTGCTGCTAGAACTCTGTGTGGCATTGACCTGGTCTCTAATCTGAGCTGCTGTTAACCTGCGATTTCTGAGGCTGGTGACTCGGATTAACTTATCCTCTGTAGCACAGGTGACTCTTGGTCTTCCTTTCCTGGGGCGGTCCGCATGTGAGCCAGTTTCTTTGTAGCGCTTGATGGTTTTTGTGACTGCACTTGGGGACACTTTCAAAGTTTTCCCAATTTTTTGGACTGACTGACCTCAATTTCTTAAAGTAATGATGGCCACTCGTTTTTCTTTACTTAGCTGCTTTTTTCTTGCCATGATACAAATTCTAACAGTCTATTCAGTAGGACTATCAGCTGTGTATCCACCTGACTTCTCCACAACGCAACTGATGGTCCCAACCCCATTTATAAGGCAAGAAATCCCACTTATTAAAGGGAATCTGTCACCTGCTTTTTCCATTTTAAGCTGGCACCATCGCTATGTTCACTAAAGTACCTTATTTCCTGCAGTCTTCTTCTTACTTTATTTCGTTTTGTAGTTTTGATATAAAAGCGCTTTTTATGTTATGCTAATGAGGCTCGAAGGTGCCCAGAGGGGCGTTTTTTTCCTTCTCCAGGGCCCAGTGACGCCCCCCCTGCAGTGCCCAAGAACGCCTCCTGATCCTCAAATAACCTCCCACAGCCCGGCAAACAGTTCCGCCCCCTCCCCACGTCATAGTCTACCTTATAGAAATGCCCCGTCCTTCTTCCTGTCGGCGGCCAGAAAAAATTGTGCAGGCGCAGTACCGCCTGCGGCCTGCGCGATCATCAACCTCCTGAGGGCAACAGCGCTCAGGTTACATCTCTGGGCTCGGCGCATGCCCAGTGAGACTTTTGAGGCTGTTGCCCTCAGGAGGTTGATGATCGCGCAGGCGGTACTGTGCCTGCGCGAGTTTTCTGGCCGCAGACAGGAAGAAGGACGGGGCATTTCTATAAGGTAGACTATGAAATGGGGAGGGGGCGGAACCGTTTGCCGGGCTGTGGGAGGTTATTTGAGGATCAGGAGGCTGTCTTGGGCACTGCAGGGAGGCGTCACTGGGCACCGGAGAGTGAAAAAAACGCCCCTCTGGGCACCTTCGAGCCTCATTAGCATAGAAGTGCTTTTATATCAAAACTACAAAACGAAAAAAAGTAAGAAGAAGACTGCAGGAAATAAGGTACTTTAGTGAACATAGCGATGGTGCCAGCTTAAAATGGTAAAAGCAGGTGACAGATTACCTTTAAACCTGACAGGGCACACCTGTGAAGTGAAAACCATTTCAGGTGACTACCTCTTGAAGCTCATCAAGAGAATGCCAAGAGTGTGCAAAGCAGTAATCAAAGCAAAAGGTGGCTACTTTGAAGAACCTAGAATATTACATATTTTCAGTTGTTCCACACTTTTTTGTTATGTATATAATTCCACATGTGTTAATTCATAGTTTTGATGCCTTCAGTGTGAATCTACAATTTTCATAGTCATGAAAATAAAGAAAACTCTTTGAATGAGAAGGTGTGTCCAAACTTTTGGTCTGTACTGTACATAATTAAACATAAAAATCAAAAGTAAAGTGCTAAAAGTGCCATAAAAAGTGCATAGTACATCACAATTGTGCACATAATTATCATATCCCTATACATAATACAGTGAGTACACCAAATCACATAATACCATGATTAATATGTGTCACAAAACATTATTGCACCTGTATACTTCATATGCAAATGTTTATTCAATGAACAAACAACATGTGTGCACGCCGATGTCAGCGTTCACCTGGCATCAATGCGCATGTCAAGGAAAAATAGAGGAGGTGGAGGAAAGCCAAAAGTGTATTGAGCATGTCTGACATGCACTATGCCACTCTGGACTGTGCGACAGCCATCTTGGAAAAGGGAAAACAAAAGGGCAAAATGTTCTGTAATCAGTAAACACTGACAAGCGCCCTAGATATTGCTATGGCGCTAACACCGTATTGAAAAAGGGCAGTCATGCTTGTGGAGCAATTACAGAGGGCTGGCATATATTAAATTAAACTAAATATAGAAAATACTGGAAACAGAGGGGTCTCCTCATTAAAATGGTAACGGTGTGCAAATAATGTGGCATTACTAGAGAAGTGAAGAAAGAGGCAATCACTCCAAATCTGTCGGGAAACCAAATGGTTGAACAACCCTACAAATGTGGTCTTCCTCCTTGTAAGCCCCCCCCCCCAGTAGACACTCATACCTAGCTCGCACCACCCATTGGCCAAATGCACAAAGATGTCACCTCAAAAGAAATATAAAAGAACCATTAAATATAAAAATTATGTCAGTCCCCCGGCGAGTTAAATTTTTATCAAGACACATCTAAAAAAGACGGAAAAAAAGAAAAGAAAAAAAAGAATATGTGGCCCCGACATACGCTAATATGTATATGAGACATCTGGAGGAGGACGTCATCTATGTTTCCCACCATTTCTCCCACGTTTTGAGATGGTGGCGTTACATTGATGGCGTCTTCCTCATTTGGGTAGGATCTCTTGAATCCTTACTTTCTTTTTATACTTTTTTTTTATATCTATCCTGTTACTGTTGTATATTCTTTCAGTCATATTGAATTTCTCGACATGACTGTAAATATACTGATTGACAAATTACAAACTGAATTATTTACCAAACCTACTGTTAAGAATTCTTTGCTTAGAAATGACAGTTGTCACCCTAGAAATATGATTCAACATCTACCATACAGTCAATTCTTACGTGTGAGACGAATTGTTTCTGATGACACAATCCTTATAAGTACCCTTGACAATATGGTTCACAAATTTCAGAATAGGGGTTACCCCAATTCAATATTACAACCACAGAAAACCAAGGTACTTGATAGACAACAAACATTACAGAGGACAGTCAGACCCCCCTCTGGATCCAGGATTCCTTTTATTTCTACTTATATTGATCACAGTTTGGGCATTAATTATATCATCAAACACCATTGGCCTATGCTCTCTGGGTGTGTAAAGGGTGTTCCTGAATTTCCAATTCCTCCTTTATTCTCTTATCGCAGGTCCAGGAATCTTAGGGATCAACTGGCATCTGCTGATGTATCATATAATGTGAGCCATACACAGACTTTACTGTCCATACAGAAATCTGGTTGCTTCCCTTGCTTGAGATGTGTCAACTGCCGCCTGATGATCAAAGGGGACCATTTTACACATCCAGTCACGGGAGAGACATTCCCAATTAAGCATTTTTTAACATGTGACAGTGATCACGTCATTTATGTACTATCTTGCCCCTGTAATTTACTTCATATGGGTGAGACTACTCTTGACCTAACAAAAACTCGACTGGTTTTACGCGTCAGGTTTTACCAGTGCCCAAACATTTCTCTGAACACAAACATAGTGAACATCAGCTGCGGTTTCAGATAATCAACCATGTCCCCCCATTAAGGAGGGGTGGCAATAGATCTGACATTTTGAATAAAAAAGAGCTTCAATGCATCTTTAGATTAAACACCAAGGGCAACATCTGCATTGAGTTTGTATGTTCTCCCCGTGTTTGCGTGGGTTTCCTCCGGGTACTCCGGTTTCCTCCCACTCTCCAAAGACATACTGATAGGGACCTTAGATTGTGAGCCCCATTGGGGACAGTTGGATGATAATGTCTGTAAAGCGCTGCGGAATTAGTAGCGCTATATAAGTGTGTATAATAAATAAATAAACACGTTGAAACCCACGGGACTCAATATACATTTTAAATTGAACACAATAATATGCTGATCTCCTTCACTGTAAACGTATGGTGGATGGCTTGTCCACCACTCCTGGTGCTCTCTCAATCAGCACTAATGTGATATCAAGTTTTCTGCAGTATATTTATTATAATTTTTAGTTAAGTTTATTGTCTTTCTTTCATATATCCATGATTAATAATATTTTTTTTCTTTTCTTTTTTCCCCCATCTTTTTTAGATGCGCCTTGACAACATTTGACGCCATCAATGTAACGCCACCATCTCAAAACGTGAGAGAAATGGTGGAAGACATAGATGACGACCTCCTGCAGAGTCTCACATACATATTAACGTATGTCGGGGCCACATATTTTTTTCTTTTCTTTTTTTTCCATCTTTTTTTTAGATGCGCCTTAACAACATTTAACTCGCCGGGGGACTGACATAATTCTTATATTTAATGGTTCTTTTATATCTCTTTTGAGGTGACAGGAAATGTCCATTTCTTGTCTATAATGCATGAGGCGGCATATCTCGTATTTGGTCTATGGGTGGTGCAAGCTAGGTATGAGTGTCTACTGGGGGGCCTATGTAACATCCCAGAGTTATGTTACTAAACTCTTTTACCCCGCTACAGCCTGTTAAGTGAATGTATGTTGTCATCTTGTGTACTTTCCTTTATTATATGCATTTTCTAGGCCTGTTTCATGTATTTGCTGTAGTTTTCTATGTACACCAGCAGGTGGCAGCAATGTGTGACCAGGAACTTAGTGTCAGTTTAGTATATCTAGACTGGAATAGTACATTCCAGTTTAGCTCCCCCTCTGTGAGCAGAAGTGGGCCGGTCCCATGTCCTGTCTCATGGGGAGGAAAGGAAGTTCTAGTTAGTTTACCAGCCACCCCAGCTAGGGGAAGGTTGTGTTGGTTGGAGCTCCCAGTTCTAGGGATCCCAAACCAGGACCCTGTCTCGGTTGAGACCAGAGAACATTCCCAGCCTGAGCCATCAGCCTCAGCTGGTTGACAAGCAAGCAGCCCCTCCAGTCCTCCAGGAAGAGCCATTCCCTGTGAGCATAGCTGTGAGTACTTATCCAGAGACCAGGAGAAGCCAAATTCCTCCTCAGCTAGTCAGGCCCACACCAAGCAGAAGATAGACAGAACAGAAGATTTAGATTCCTGCCATATTCTCCAGGTATATTATAGAAGCAGAAGAGATATGTCACAGCCTATGGTGTGTTTTGTGACACTTTCCTTCACTTGCTGTTGCCCGTGGCAACGTGTGGTGTTGTGTGCATGTGGTGGCAGTGTCTCGGCCTTCTGGCTGTTTCCCAGGACATGGTTGCCTTGCATGCTGTTGCCGGCGGAAACAGGTGGAGTGTGATAGTTGTTTTGTACACTTCCCCTGTAAGTGGCTTATATCCCTTGCCTGGTGTTGGAAGGGTTAATTCCCTTTCTAGTTTGTGAACACTGGGTGTGTGTGTGTGGGTGTGGCTTCTTGGGCTATTTAGCCCCTGCTGGATGCCTTTATCTGAGGGGTACTCCAGCCATGTGGTCATAAGTATGTCTAGGCATAGATGTTCTGATGTTATGCTATGTCTTGTGGTGTCTTTATGTTTATTGCCAGTTATGGTCCTGGGTTCCTGTGTGATGTGTGCTGTGTCCGTTTATGTTGTTGTGGACTGCAGCACTTGTGCATGGGTTTCAGGCTGTGTGTCTGTGGCAGGTAGTTGTGGTACTAGTTTCACTTACCTGCCATTGCCATATGCTGTATAGGTTTCCCCTTCTTTGCTGTTTGGCCAATTTAGACTTCTGTTTCTCTGTGTCCAGGAGTAACAGGTTGTCTTATCCAGCTCCTAGCTCAGGGATCTGCTGAGGGCTAGTAGGGACCTGAGGTTCCTGAGTATGAGCCCTCCTACCATCAGGGTTGGCTCATACAGCTAGGAGTCAGGGTCAGATTTAGGGATGCGATAGGAGGTGACCTGCTCCCTATTCTGTTGTCCTGGCCGAGCAGCTTCCATATGTTTAACATCACACAGATTAGAGTTACCCCCACTCTGATCCGTGACAGCATGACCACAATGGCTCCTTACTTGGGTGACCTTCGAAAGAGGGTGCAGCATGCATCGCCATCTGTTTGTGGGGTGCATGTGCGTTCTCCGGAGGGAGAGCGTTTTGGGGGTTTCACCGCTAACGGCGCGGTTAATGGCTTTTCCCCGCCATTCCTTCACCGTTGTCTGTTTTGGTGTCCCCTTACTTTTCATTCCCCACCCCCCCTCCCATTGTTTGTTGTGCTCCACCAACTTTCCCCTTTTGTGTTGGGGGGGCTTTGAGCGGTGGGAGTGGCTATGCCTTCGGAAGAGGGCGCAGCATGTGGCGCATGTCGCTTTCTGGCACACATGCTTATCCTCCGGAGGGAGGGTGAAAGGGGAACCCTAGTACAGTGCAGTTCTCTGTAGCAGAGGCTGCAGAGTTGGTGAACTTGCACTTGTGGTTGGGTCTCCCCTCATCCACGTCTCAGTGGGTTCTTGCACTTTTGTAGGTGTGGCTGGCTGCAGTCCTTGTTAGTCTGGCTATGGTGTATGCTAGTGGAGGATGCAGGCTTGCAGCGACCTGGTGCGAACATTGTCCTGAGTCTGGACGCAGTGTCAGTGCGGTCTCTCCTGGCTGTTTGTTGGCTGGCGCCCTGGTTCCTGTGTGTTGCTTTAGGGGCTGGCAGCAGTCAAAGGGAGACTTGCTTTGCGCTGACACTGTTTCTGCTACTTTTCCCCTTCTCCTATCCCCTTTTTGGGTCCCTCACTAGTTTTCCCCTCTTTTTTTTTGGTGGGGGGGCTTTGAGAGGTAGGAGTGTCACGGCCTATGGTGTGTTTTGTGACACTTTCCTTCAGTTGCTGTTGCCCGTGGCAACGTGTGGTGTTGTGTGCATGTGGTGGCAGTGTCTCGGCCTTCTGGCTGTTTCCCGGGACATGGTTGCCTCGCATGCCGCTGCCGGCGGAAACAGGTGGAGTGTGATAGTTGTTTTGTACACTTCCCCTTTAAGTCGCTTATATCCCTTGCCTGGTGTTGGAAGGGTTAATTCCCTTTCTAGTTTGTGAACACTGGGTGTGTCTGTATGTGAGTGTGGCTACTTGGGCTAATTAGCCCCTGCTGGATGCCTGAATCTGAGGGGTACTCCAGCCATGTGTTTATGCTGGAGTCATCCTCCTGGTATTTTACCATCTATCCCGTAAGGGCCACCCTTGTGGTCATAAGTATGTCTAGGCATAGATGTTCTGATGTTATGCTATGTCTTGTGGTGTCTTTATGTTTATTGCCACTTATGGTCCTGGGTTCCTGTGTGATGTGTGCTGTGTCCGTTTATGTTGTTGTGGACTGTAGCACTTGTGCATGGGTTTCAGGCTGTGTCTGTGGCAGGTAGGTGTGGTACTAGTTTCACTTACCTGCCATTGCCATATGCTGTATATGTTTCCCCTTCTTTGCTGTTTGGCCAGTTTAGACTCCTGTTCCTCCGTGTCCAAGAGGAACAGGTTGTCTTATCCAGCTTCTAGCTCAGGGATCTGCTGAGGGCTAGTAGGAACCTGAGGTTCCTGAGTATGAGCCCTCCTACCATCAGGGTTGGCTCATACAGCTTGGAGTCAGGGTCAGATTTAGGGATGCGATAGGAGGTGACCTGCTCCCTATTCTGTTGTCCTGGCCGAGCAGCTTCCATATGCTTAACATCACACGGATTAGAGTTACCCCCACTCTGATCCGTGACAAGATATTGATCCCTGCCACATATTGCCAATACCTGCTGGGACCCAAGACTATTGCTGTATCTCGTTATTGCGCCAGTGTGCATTAGTCCAATCCGGCGTACTGCATAAAATGGCGTCACTGGAACAGGATTCGTATTGAATTGTGTGCCTATCCCTGTCCAACAGAACCGGATCCAATTGTGTGTTAAAACGGATCAAATTGCATGTTCCACAGTATTGCAAGAGCCGAAGATCGTGTAAAAACCTTGAAAATTGACTTTATTAGTTTCATTGCTGGACCTGAAAACACTGCATTGTGCGCATCAGCACTGCAAGGGTTAATCAGCCATGTTTCCCTCATGGCGCAGCGTCTTTATGACTTTCAAGAGCACGAAGATATCGAATACGCTCCCCAGAAGTGGGAAGAGACAACAACGCCCCTTCAAGAGAGCGAAGTTATCGTAACCGCCCCCAGAGGTGGGAAGTGACCAGAACGCCCTCTCAAGAGCGCAAAATTATCGAATACGCCCCCCAGAAGCAGGAAAACTAAAGACTGCCCACCGTGAACTTTATATTGCGAGCCAAGGGAGTAAAGACTCCTCCCTCTGGGCTCCACCCTTTTCTCTAGCAGTCATCATGATCAAGGAGGCAGTGAAGATGGCGCTCCCTCAGCCTAAGTGGAACCAGATGGTTATTGGTGGAGAGCCAGTGTACGAAGAGTACCTGCCGGATATCCAAGTCTCGCAACTTGTGAAGAAGAGTGGACCCTCTGTCTTTGCTACAAGCCCGGAGGCAGTGGATCCCTCTGTGGCCAAGGAGTCCACACCTTTTACCCTGACCAGCACCGAAGGAGAGAAGGCCGCTGTCACTATCCCAGTCCCCGCGGAAGAAGACAAGACCCTGGTCAAGTCCTCGGAGGCTGTAGATCCCTCCGCTTCAACGACTGTCAGTGCGGAAGGCGGGACGTCACACAAGATGGGTGCCGACGCCGAAGCTGCTCCCGCGGAGGACGCCGCTGATGTTGCTGCTCAAGCATCTGACCAGCCTGCCCGGATGGAGATGGGACCCCACGATGACTACTAGGAGGCACCGGAACCGGCCGTGACAACAGGTAGGAGCTGCCGCGCTCCCTGAGGCCCCGGCCTGGTCCGCATCTGCTCCTTCACCGCGTCGTGCGGCTCCTGAAAATCGCCACCAGGCCTAGGCCTTCTCCGCCGAAGACACCCACTCGTGCGGCGGAGGCGGCTGGTGTTTTCACTCCGCCGCCCAGCTCTACCCCCATTAAGCCGGGATGCCTGAACTCCGAGGTGCCATGGGAAATAACTGCCTTTGCCCAGACGGCATGGGAATGTAAATCTGCCATCGAAGAATGGGTTAAACAGGTAGTGGATGACCCCCAGCCAGGAGACCCCAGACTGATCAGACGGACAGGAACAGTCCTATGGTTCTCCGTTGAGAGGTAGGTCGGGTTTCTACAAGACAACCACTCCGGGTCAGAGATTTTTGTGGGCCGTCGCTCAGTAAAGCTCCACTATCTGCCGCAGGCCCGTCACAACCTGTATGTGGGGGACCAGGTGGAATATACCCCCATGCGTTCAGTACAGGGTCCCTTTGCTGCTGGTGCGACTTTGTTGGATAAGCCGTTAACCCCTGCAGTCACCCCAGAGAATTGGCAGGAATATCCAGGCACTGTGGGCAAAGTGAGATGCCTACAGGAGACCCCAGATGGCAGACTGCGATTTAGGGAGCAGCCCCAGCCCGAACCAGCACCACTCATTCCTGACCTGGCCGCACCACCAACACTGCGGGTAGGCCAGATAAATAATTTTGCACTAACTTTTAACCCTAAGGTGCAGCCGTACATACTGCCTTGGAAAAAGCCTCAGGCACCTCCTGCATGCTTGCCAGAGCCACTTCAGCCAGAGGTTCTGAACTCCTCTGTACCGGCCAGGGATTCCGGTTTACAGAAAGTTACAGCTGCATTTTCTAGGCTGTCAGCACAGCCAACTTCATCAGCCACTACCACAGCTGTGACAATGAGCTATCAGAGGCAGGAGCATCCTGATGCGCTTCAGTAGCTCGAGCAGCGAGGAGGACATGGATGCCCTCCTCTAAAATGTGTCTTCTATAACGAAATAGTGACATTTGGGAGCCACGTCATGGACTACTCCTGACGGGTGAGGACCTGTTGGCAGTTGTGTGTTTCTAATGTTTTTATTTTTCAGGTTGCCCTGGTTAGTCCTCACTCTGATGGTCATGCTCTGTTAGGACTCCCCCCATCAGTATTTAACCTCCTCATGTCCAAGTTCAGTGTTTTATCCTCTTTCTCAGGTTACTTGATAGCCTGGTGCTCTTAAACATTTTATACCACCCTTTGGATTACAATTAACTTTTATCTCTGTGGATTACAGTGGACTTTTATCAGTTTCCAGAGTATTCTACAACTTCAAGCACTTTCAGGAAAAAGGACTCAAGTTATTATTGAGCCTCTTCTTGCATTAAATTTGCACTACTTTTATAAAAATGTTTTATTGCAACATAAAAGCTTGCACCCAAAGAAAAGACTCAAACGTGATACCTGAGCTCTTTGTGATTTTCATACTATTTAATAATTTTGCACTAAGTACCAGTTTTATATGTTATGCAATGTTCAAGATAACATGCCCATTGTGTGAATTCTTTTCCTAGGTGCCGAATTGTGAATTTATGCACTAAATTTTTGCACTTACCATTGCACTTAACTTAAAATGTAGCAACTTACTTAAGTATGCCTTAACTTGACAGCTCTTGTTCTCTCCCCTCCTTATACGGACTGTCTTCATAGGGACGTTGAATACTAATAGCCTACACCTGGTGATATATACCCATAGGTACCCAGGGTAGGACCAAGTGGTAAGTCCAGGCAGATCCAGTAACTACACAGGTACCCCCGCTTCTTCGGGAATCGTTAGAAGTCCTAGACTGCTCCTTCCCTCTTGTTAAATATTCAGGATTGTTCCCATCCTGAGGTGTCTCATTTCCAGGAGAGCAACGGGATTATACTACCCTCCTCCTGTGACATTGCCAGAAGTGTACGAAGATGATAAATACCTCCCCTTCTGAGCCTTTTGCCTAAGGTAAGGCGCCTCAAGCCTTAGAGCCATATTTTAGCTACCCCTTAGTCACCATAGTGATCGTGCTTTAAGCCAAATTTCTCAGGCTTTGGTGCAGGGAAGGGAATACAGGATAAAGCCACCCTTACATTTGCGGGCATTTCATTACACAATGGCGGGACAACAGAGTAAAGACACCCCGTTGCTTTCTTTGGTGTCTACAGAGCTCAGGACATACAAAGTCAGTCAGTGATGTTTGCTTTGTGTAGTATTTAGGTTACCTGGTTATACCAAGAGAAGGAAACTGTGTGTTGGACACCTTACTCTAGCAGGCAGGAACCTGGGGAAAGCCGTTATATGTTTTGTCTTTGTATGTCATTATATGTAATTCATGCAGCACTTTATACTTTATTTGGGTACCCCAGAGCTGATTTCTCACCCTCCTAAACATAAGCCGAGGGCAGCTTAACTTAAAGTAAGGGGGAATGTAATATCCCAGAGTTATGTTACTAAACACGTTTACCCCGCTACAGCCTGTTAAGTGTATGTATGTTGTCATCTTGTGTACTTTCCTTTATTATATGCATTTTCTAGGCCCGTTTCATGTATTTGCTGTAGTTTTCTATGTACACCAGCAGGTGGCAGCAATGTGTGACCAGGAACTTAGTGTCAGTTTAGTATATCTAGACTGGAATAGTACATTCCAGTTTAGCTCCCCCTCTGTGAGCAGAAGTGGGCCGGTCCCATGTCCTGTCTCATGGGGGGGGAAAGGAAGTTCTAGTTAGTGTACCAGCCACCCCAGCTAGGGGAAGGTTGTGTTAGTTGGAGCTCCCAGTTCTAGGGATCCCAAACCAGGACCCTGTCTTGGTTGAGACCAGAGAACATTCCCAGCCTGAGCCATCAGCCTCAGCTGGTTGACAAGCAAGCAGCACCTCCAGTCCTCCAGAAAGAGCCATTTCCTGTGAGCATAGCTGTGAGTACTTATCCAGAGACCAGGAGAAGACAAATTCCTCCTCAGCTAGTCAGGCCCACACCAAGCAGAAGATAGACAGAGCACAAGATATACAGGGAGTGCAGAATTATTAGGCAAGTTGTATTTTTGAGGATTCATTTTATTATTGAACAACAACCATGTTCTCAATGAACCCAAAAAACTCATTAATATCAAAGCTGAATATTTTTGGAAGTAGTTTTTAGTTTGTTTTTAGTTTTAGCTATTTTAGGGGGATATCTGTGTGTGCAGGTGACTATTACTGTACATAATTATTAGGCAACTTAACAAAAAACAAATATATACCCATTTCAATTATTTATTTTTACCAGTGAAACCAATATAACATCTCAACATTCACAAATATACATTTCTGACATTCAAAAACAAAACAAAAACAAATCAGTGACCAATATAGCCACCTTTCTTTGCAAGGACACTCAAAAGCCTGCCATCCATGGATTCTGTCAGTGTTTTGATCTGTTCACCATCAACATTGCGTGCAGCAGCAACCACAGCCTCCCAGACACTGTTCAGAGAGGTGTACTGTTTTCCCTCCTTGTAAATCTCACATTTGATGATGGACCACAGGTTCTCAATGGGGTTCAGATCAGGTGAACAAGGAGGCCATGTCATTAGATTTTCTTCTTTTATACCCTTTCTTGCCAGCCACGCTGTGGAGTACTTGGACGCGTGTGATGGAGCATTGTCCTGCATGAAAATCATGTTTTTCTTGAAGGATGCAGACTTCTTCCTGTACCACTGCTTGAAGAAGGTGTCTTCCAGAAACTGGCAGTAGGACTGGGAGTTGAGCTTGACTCCATCCTCAACCCAAAAAGGCCCCACAAGCTCATCTTTGATGATACCAGCCCAAACCAGTACTCCACCTCCACCTTGCTGGCGTCTGAGTCGGACTGGAGCTATCTGCCCTTTACCAATCCAGCCATCTGGCCCATCAAGACTCACTCTCATTTCATCAGTCCATAAAACCTTAGAAAAATCAGTCTTGAGATATTTCTTGGCCCAGTCTTGACGTTTCAGCTTATGTGTCTTGTTCAGTGGTGGTCGTCTTTCAGCCTTTCTTACCTTGGCCATGTCTCTGAGTATTGCACACCTTGTGCTTTTGGGCACTCCAGTGATGTTGCAGCTCTGAAATATGGCCAAACTGGTGGCAAGTGGCATCTTGGCAGCTGCACGCTTGACTTTTCTCAGTTCATGGGCAGTTATTTTGCGCCTTGGTTTTTCCACATGCTTCTTGCGACCCTGTTGACTATTTTGAATGAAACGCTTGATTGTTCGATGATCACGCTTCAGAAGCTTTGCAATTTTAAGAGTGCTGCATCCCTCTGCAAGATATCTCACTATTTTGACTTTTCTGAGCCTGTCAAGTCCTTCTTTTGACCCATTTTGCCAAAGGAAAGGAAGTTGCCTAATAATTATGCACACCTGATATAGGGTGTTGATGTCATTAGACCACACCCCTTCTCATTACAGAGATGCACATCACCTAATATGCTTAATTGGTAGTAGGCTTTCGAGCCTATACAGCTTGGAGTAAGACAACATGCATAAAGAGGATGATGTGGTCAAAATACTCATTTGCCTAATAATTCTGCACGTAGTGTAGATTCCTGCCATATTCTCCAGGCATATTATAGAAGCAGAAGAGATATTGATCCCTGCCACATATTGCCAATACCTGCTGGGACCCAAGACTATTGCTGTATCTCGTATGGATTTATGCTGCCTTCAGTAAAGACAAGTTGAATTATATTGCAAGTCTGGATTTCATTCATTCCTCAATTACTCCTACTAACAACACTCAATTTATTGCAAGTGAGCCAGGATCCAGGAATCCAGCCGTACCCAGGTAGGAGATACCGTTAACACTATACCTACTACCATACAGAGACATTATACCACTCTGGCATTCCTCACCTGGTACGTGAGTTGCAACACCTTAAAGGGCCCTGGGACTGTAACCTGCGCACGCTGCAATTGGCGTCATGAACAAAAACTATTAACTATACCTACACCTGACCTAGTCAGCGCTTATTATTGTGCCAGTGTGCATTAGTCCAATCCGGCTTACTGCGCCTACAAGGGGAGGGGGGGAGGGGCGCTCCACATTTGTGGGGTTGTCCAGCCATTTGGTTTCCCAACAGTTAGGGGCTGTCTCTTCACTTCTCTAGTAATACCACATTATTTACACAGCGGTAGATTGATAGCCGGACCCCTGCTGTATGCGCTGGCGCATTAACCCTAGCACTGATGCTGTCAGCCCTGACTGCTGCACATGGGGGATCCTGCCGGGTGCGGGATAGCCATCAGGTCCCCGCGCTGTTGTGACGGGGACCCGATGCCTTCCTTAAGGCATCGTAGCTGCCTTCTGTGATAACATGTAAGATCCAGCCCCCTTGATCTCACAGACAGGAAGTTGTAAGTCTATTACAGTGTGTAATACACTTACACCCAAAGCATTACAATACAGAAGTATTGCAATGCATTGTAAAGGGATCAGACCCCCTAAAAGTTGAAGCGTCCTTTTCCCAAAATAAAGTAAAAAAAAACAAATTGTAAAAAATAGGGGGGAAAAAAAGGAAAAGTAGACATATTAGGTATCGCCACATCCGTATTGACTGGCTCTATAAAAATTTCACATGACCTAACCCTCAGGTGAACACCGTCAAAAAAATGTAATACAAATTGTGCTAAAAAACATTTTTTGCCACCTTGCATCACTAAAAGTGCAACACCAAGCGATCAAAAAGGCGTTTGTCCCCCAAAATTGTACTAATCTAACCGTCACCTCATCCTGTAAAAATAATACGCTACCTAAGACAATCGGCCCAAAAAAATAAATAAGGTGAACACAGTCAAAAAAATAAAATATGTGCTAAAAAAGCATTTTTGTCTCCTTACATCACTAAAAGTGCAACACCAAGCGATCAAAAAGGTGTATGTCCCCCAAAATAGTACCAATTTATCCATGACCTCATCCTGCAAAAAATTAGCCCCTACCTAAGACAATCGCCAACACAAAATAAAAAAAACTAGGGCTCTCAGACTATAGAGACACTATAACATGATTTTATTTGTTTAAAAAATTATATTGTGTAAAACTTAAATTAAATAAAAATATACATATTAGGTATTACCATGTCCGTAAGAACCTGCTGTATAAAAATATCACATGACCTAACCACTCAGGTGAACACCGTAAAAAAATAAAAAGGGTGTCAAAAAAGCAATTTTTTTGTCACCTTACATCACAAAAAGTGTAGTAGCAAGCGATCAAAAAGTCATATGCACCCTAAAATAGGACCAATCAAACCGTCATCTCATACCCCCAAAAAATTAGCCCCTAAATAAGACAGTTTCCCCAAATAAACTATGGCTTTCAGAATATGAAGACACTAAAAAAAATCATTATTTAAAAAATGCATTATTATGTAAAACTGAAACAAACAACAAAACTGCCACCTTATCCTGTAGGTTCCAAAATGGGGGTCTTTATTTTGAGTTACTACTCTAGGGGTGCATCAGGGTTTTTTCAAATGTGACATGGCAACTTAAAATTATTCCAGTGATATCTGCCTTCCAAAAACCATATGGCGTTCCTTTCCTTCTGCACCCTGCCATGTGCCCGTACAGCAGTTTACGACCACATATGGAGTGTTTATGTAGCCTACAGATTCAGGGCAATAAATATTGAGTTTTGTTTGGCTGTTAACCCTTGGTTTGTTACTGGAAAAATGGATTCAAATGGAAAATCAGCCAAAAAAGTGAAATTTCATCTACATTTTCCTTTAATTCTTGTGAAACACCTAAACGGTTAAGAAAGTTAGTAAAATCAGTTTTTAATACCTTAAGGGGTGTAGTTTCTAAAATGGGGCCATTTATGGGTGGTTTCTATTATGTAAGCCTAACAAAGTGACTTCAAACCTGAACTGGTCCTTAAAAAGTGGGTTTTGGAAATTTTCTGAAAAAGATTTGCTTCTAAACTTTTAAGCCTTCTAACGTCCCCAAAAAATAAAATGTAATTTACAAAATGATCCAAACATGAAGTAGACATATGAAAAATGTACAGTAATAACTATTTTAGGAGGTATCACTATCTGTTTTAAAAGCAGAGAAATAAAAATTTTGAAAACTGGTAAATTTGGTATTTTTTTATAAATAAAAATTTAATATTTTGTCTCAAATTTACCACTGTTATGAAGTACAATATGTGACGAAAAAACTATCTCAGAATGCCTTGGATATGTAAAAGCATTTTAAGGTTATCACCACATAAAGTGACACGTCAGATTTGCAAAAAATTGCCTGGTCCTTAAGGTGAAAAATGGCAGAGTCCTGAAGGGGTTAATGAGGAGACCCCCTCTGTTTCCAGTATTATTTTCTATATACTCGTCTCTTTCCTATATTTAGTTTAATTTAATATATGCCAGCCCTCTGTAATTGCTCCACAAGCATGTCTGCCCTTTTTCAATACGGTGTTAGCGCCATAGCAATATCTAGGGTGCTTGTTAGTGTTTACTGACTACAGAACATTCTGCCCTTTTGTTTTCCCTCTTCCAAGATGGCTGCCACACAGTCCAGAGTGGCAGAGTGCGTGTCAGACATGCTCAATACACTTTTGGCTTTACTCCGCCTCCTCTATTTTTCATTGACATGCGCATTGGTGCCAGGTGAACTCTGACATCGGCCGGCAACACATGTTGTTTGACCCCTGATGAGCCTAATCTTTTGATCTATTCATTGAATAATCATTTGCATATGAAGTATACTGTCACGGATGGTGTTACAGAAAACTAGAAGACACAAATGAAGATCCGACTGACTTGATCCAAAACTAAGGAACAAAAGGGTAAGCCCTGTAACAACCCTAGCTCTCTCCCTTACTGCTCAGCCTATGCAAAAATCTCAATGGTAGAAAATTGCATACCCTGGTTCCTTGACTGTATGACACCTGAACACCCTATAATAGTGAGGGGACACGACCACCGGCTCCCTACACTTAATACGGAGGGAGTCAGGGTCACCTAGGATCAAGCCCACAGGAAAACAGAAATAAACAGACTTATCTTGTGGATGCAGCAGTAAAAGCTTCTAGCATCATCACACTCCAGGAAGTTGTATAAACCGCAAGGTAAGGCAGTATGGGGAGGAGATATATAGGGAGGCAATCACTGCTAATAGATGACAGCTGGGAGAGGGAGGAGAGATGTCAAAACGAAAGCAAAACAAAAGAAGATCATGCAGAAGGTACTGAAGAACGTCTAACAGAACTTCTCAAAGATCTGGTGGTGACATATACAGGTGCAATAATGTTTTGTAACATAATAATCATGGTATAATGTGATTTGGTGTACTCACTGTGTTATGTATAGGGATATGATAATTATGTGCACAATTGTATGAATACATTATTATGTACTATGGCACTATGCACTTTTCATGGCACTTTACTTTTGTTTTTTATGTTAAATTATGTATATTTATTCATGATTCATTGTACATGAACTTTGTGTGTGTATATATATATATATATATATATATAAGGAAAAATGATGGCGGCACAAGAAAAAACAAGAAGGGTGCTAGGTCCAGGGATGTAGCAGCTTACCCCGTCAAATAAAGATGAAACACGGACAGCACTCCAGATAACAGATAATGGTGTTTATTCACCCATGTAGATGGCAACGTTTCAGCTCATGCACGAGCCTTTTTCAAGCCTTGAAAAAGGCTCGTGCATGAGCCGAAACGTTGCCATCTACATGGGTGAATAAACACCACTATCTTTTATCTGGAGTGCTGTCCGTGTTTTATATATATATATATATATATATATACACATACACAATTTATATATTTTCCATAATTTTTTCTTTTCTCCTTCTGTTTCTTTCCTTTTTTCTTCTCCTTGGGCCCCTATTAAAGCATTTAGATGGTTTTGTGTATGTGTTTTTTGTATTGTGGCTACAGAGACAGCTAACACTATTTCTGGCCACTATATTACTTGTACTGTATCTGGCATTTCTTAGCAGTTTTCCCCTGTGCATGCTGAATGTCTAGTTTGCAGTTCTTTATATAAAATAATATCAAGGATACTGCGAACTACCTCACCGGCTACTTCTCTGATTCCCCTGCCTTAAAATAACCGCAAATATACAACTAAATAAAATCTGAGATTACCTTGCTACTGGTTTAGTGGCGTGTACTTTTTCTTATATGCAGTGTTGGATCCAGGGTACATCAGGTCTGGTATCTATACTACGGAGCGTGCCCCGGCCAAAAGGAGTCTTTGTGTGCAGCAGGTAGTGCGGTTCTGCTGCAAAACTGCAGCACAAGATAGACCAATAGAGAATAGTGGGTTATGAGTGCCAGTGGACTATAGAATTGAAGTTTGCAGTTCTCCCAGAGATGGTGGGTGGAGACTAGTTGCCACCCACTGCACACAGAACGTAGAGGAGAATTTACTTCCTAACCTTCTCTTCTTATTTACTCAGAAGTAGACCCAGGATTATGGAGGATATTAGAGAGAATTACTGACCTGTATGGTTGTGAATAAAACACTAGGGCTGAGATATAAACTTCTTATTTAGCTGGAACAGTCTCTTTGGTGTCTCTTCTGGAGTTCTGTCTTACTTTGCTCCTGCTCACTCCTCCCCCATATGCTCTCCATAGACTTGTATCGACATGTGCAATATGATCCTTCAGTGGAGCTGATCTGTCCTGGACAGACACAAAGCATATTTTTAACAGAAAACCAATTAACAAGGTGGGCGGGGGGGGGGGGGGGTGTAAACAGCTTATTTAACGAGAAGTAGACATTTCTTTCTGATAACATATATTACAAAGTTTTGTATGGTTGCTTTTACTATTGATTTATACAAAGGTTGTATGAAAAATTAGTGAACATTAGATAAGTTGTAGATAGCTACAGATTACTATTAGATACTATCTGGGACAAAGACATAAGGATGGTGAAAAAGTATATATGTAAGGATAGAATTATCTTTCTTCTAACTTTAATGAGGAGTCATTCTTGGAGGATAAGATTTCTAATATGTATGCATATATTATTGAATAGCTGGATGTATTTTTATCCTTGCTGATAAATGTAAGAAATAAAAATAAATAAAAATATTGTACTGGAACCTCTTTAAGACTGCCCATGTTTCCATACAGTAAAAATCTACATGTGTCTATGTAATTTTGACAGACACTTCAAAATGCAGTGTGAAAAGCGCCTATGACATTAGCTTCATCATATTTTACAAAGGATTAGGCTAGTCTGATTTAGAACTGTTTAGACAGTCATCAACATCCAGCTGGTTGGTAGTATATTCTGCAAGTGATGTTTTTCATCCTTTTTCGTCCTCATAAAACAAACGATCTTTGATCTGATGCCTGGAACTTATCCTATCCATCTACAGACTTAAAACAGGCAGAGTATTGGCAAATTGATTCTGCAAATTCAATCAACTCCTTTGAAGAGCAATCACACCACAAATCCATTGATGAAGGGGAGCAGTAGCACCCTCCTGTGCACATTAACTGCGCTATATTCGGCCACCTAGCTGACCGATTCATGTTTAACCCCTTAGGGATTGGGCTAATTTTCACCTTAAGTACCAGGCCATTTTTTGCAAATCTGACCAGTGTCACTTTATGTGGTGATAACTTTAAAACACTTTTACTTATGCAGGCTATTCTGAGAGGCTTAGAAGTAAATCTTGAAATTTTCAAAAACCCACTTTTTAAAGGACCAGTTCAGGTCTGAAGTCACTTTGTGAGGCTTACATAATACAGGGAGTGCAGAATTATTAGGCAAATGAGTATTTTGACCACATCATCCTCTTTATGCATGTTGTCTTACTCCAAGCTGTATAGGCTCGAAAGCCTACTACCAATTGCTGCTGCACGCAATGTTGATGGTGAACAGATCAAAACACTGACAGAATCCATGGATGGCAGGCTTTTGAGTGTCCTTGCAAAGAAAGGTGGCTATATTGGTCACTGATTTGTTTTTGTTTTGAATGTCAGAAATGTATATTTGTGAATGTTGAGATGTTATATTGGTTTCAGTGGAAAAAATAAATAATTGAAATGGGTATATATTTGTTTTTTGTTAAGTTGCCTAATAATTATGCACAGTAATAGTCACCTGCACACACAGATATCCCCCTAAAATAGCTAAAACTAAAAACAAACAAAAAACTACTTCCAAAAATATTCAGCTTTGATATTAATGAGTTTTTTGGGTTCATTGAGAACATGGTTGTTGTTCAATAATAAAATGAATCCTCAAAAATACAACTTGCCTAATAATTCTGCACTCCCTGTAGAAACCACCAAAAAATGACCCATTCTAGAAACTACACCCCTCAAGGTTTTCAAACTGATTTTACAAATGTTATTAACCCTTTAGGTGTTCCACAAGAGTTATTGGCAAATGGAGATGAAATTTCAGAATTTCAATTTTTAAACAAATTTTCCATTTTAATAATTTTTTTCCTGTGACAAAGCAAGGGTTAACAGCAAAACAAAACTCAATATTTATTGCCCCGATGCTGTAGTTTGCAGAAACACCCTATATGTGGCCGTAAACTACTGTACGGGCACACGGTAGGGCGTAGAGGGAAAGGTGCGCCATGTGGTTTTTGGAAGGCAGATTTTGCTGGACTGGTTTATTTACACCATGTTCCATCTGAAGCTCCCCGATGCACCGCTAGAGTAGAAACTCCATAAAAGTGACCCCATTTTGAAAACTAGGGGATAAGGTGGCAGTTTTGTTGGGACTATTTTTAGGGTACATATGATTTTTGGTTGCTCTATATTAGATTTTTGTGAGGCAAGGTTACCAAAAATAGAAACTCTGAAATTTTATCTCCATTTGCCATAAACTGTTGAGGAACACCAAAAGGGTTAATAAAGTTTGTAAAAATCAGTTTTGAATACCTTGAGGGGTGTAGTTTCTTAGATGGGGTCACTTTTATGGAGTTTCTACTCTAGGGGTGCATCAGGGGTTCTTCAAATGGGACATGGTGCCAAAAAAATAGAAGGCCATCAAAATCTGCCTTCCAGAAACCATACGGCGTTCCTTTCCTTCTGCGCCCTGCAGTTTGGTCATACAGCAGTTTATGACCATATATGGGGTGTTTCTGTAAACTGCAGAATCAGGGTAATAAATATAAAGTTTTGTTTGGCTGTTAACCCTTGCTTCGCTACTGGAAAAAAAACGATTTAAAATGGAAAATTTGCAAAAAAATAGCTGTTTTGGCACCGTTTTTTTTTTTTTTTTGACCGTGCTCATCTAAGGGGTTAGGTCATGGGGTATTTTTATAGAGCAGATTCTTATGGACGTGGCGATACCTAATATGTCAACTTTTTAAATTTATTTTAGTTTTACAAAATAATATTTTTGAAATTTTTGTTTTTTTGTTTTAGTGTCTCAAGTCTGAGAACCATAGGTTTTTTTTTTCAATTGACCGTGCTCATCTAAGGGGTTAGGTCATGGGGTATTTTTATAGAGCAGATTCTTATGGACGTGGCGATACCTAATATGTCAACTTTTTAAATTTATTTTAGTTTTACAAAATAATATTTTTGAAATTTTTGTTTTAGTGTCTCAAGTCTGAGAACCATAGTTTTTTTTTTTTCAATTGTAGAGGCCTGGATGATCGGGGCACGTGTCACACTGAGTAGTGGTGTCCTTCCGTATCCCCCTCCTGTGACAGTATGGGGGACCACACCTGGAAAGTGTTGGCCAGGGACGATCCGGGCACCTCCAGTTCCCGAGGTACTCCGCCCTGCTCTTTCCCGGTCAGAAAAGATCAGGGCCTTGAGGACTGCCTCATAGAAATTAAGGAAATTCCCTGTGTTGCCAGTGCTCCGGAACAGCACAAAAGAGTTGTACAAGGCAACCTGTACTAAGTAGACCGCAACTTTTTTTGTACCATGCCCGGGTTTTGCGCATGGCATTATATGGCTTGAGGACTTGATCAGAGAGATCAACTCCTCCCATATACCGATTGTAGTCGACGATACAATCGGGTTTGAGGACCGTTGCAGCGGTACCTCGCACAGGGACAGGGGTGATGCCGTTACTGTGAATTGTGGACAGTACAAGGACATCCCTCTTGTCCTTATATCTTACCAGCAACAGGTTTCTACTGGTAAGGGCACGGGTCTCACTCCTGGGGATAGGTACCTGGAGGGGATGGATAGGGAGGCGGCGTTGATTTTTCCGCACGGTCTCACAAGAGGACGTGGATCTGGCGATGAGGCACTGTAACAAGGGGATACTAGTATAAAAGTTATCCACGTACAGGTGGATGCATAAAGTCCCACACAAGTTTCCTGCTAACACCCAGAGTGGGGGACATTCTGGGGGTTCAATACGGGAATCTCGCCCCTCATACACACAAAACTTGTAAGTGTACCCTGAGGTACTCTCACAAAGTTTGTACAGCTTCACACCATATCTCGCTCACTTAGAGGGAACATACTGGCGAAAAATGAGTCTCCTCTTGAAAGCAATGAGAGACTCATCAGCCACGACCTCCCTTCCAGGTACATAGGCCTCCGAAAATTTGGCCCCAAAGTGATCAATAACCGGCCTGATAATGAAGGCATTTCTGGATGGCCTCAAACCGGGTACGTGTCATGGCTGTACTGTAAAGTGGGGTCTGGTAGAGGACGTCTCCACTCCAGTAATGCCTGACACAGTTTTTTTTTTACTAGGCCCATGTGCAGCACGAGGCCCCAAAACGTAATCTCGGCTGCACTGACCGGAGTCCAGCCTCCAGCCCTAGCCAAAAAGCAGCCCGGGTGTTGAGCAATGAACTGTTATTCGAACACGTTCGTTTGCTCCACCATCAGGTTTACAAAGTGGTCACTAAAAAAAAAGACTAAAATAGCCATATTCAGTGAAGCCCACTGTGGGAATCTGTATTCCTGGTTGGCCAACAAAATCAGGAATCGCAGGCTCAAAATGCTCCGGTGGACTTAACTGGTGGGCCGAAAAACTAGTACGAGCCCCAGAGCTTCTCATACTAGTGTGGGCCACAGGGTCCCTAGCATGGCGGTCCCCTTGCTCTGCCGGCGTTGGGGGCTCATCGTCATCGCTAGATGATGAGGAGGACGCGGATGACAAAAGGAAAGTGGGGTCATCCTCGTCCTCACTGGGGCTCTCTGAGTCGGAAGCAAGCTGGGCGTATGCCTCCTCGGCCGAGAACATCCGGCGGGCCATAGGGGAGTGTGTGTGCGTGCGTCAAAATCTTTATTTAGTGTGCGTTGGGGCACGGGTGTTCACGTACTTTGCCCTAAAACTAACAAAAAAAATAAAAAAAAGGCCCAGAAATGTGAAAAAATTAAGTAAAAAATTCAAACTCGCTGATCAGCCATCCGAAAGCTGATCAGCGGTGGGGTGTGCGATGCGCTAACAGTGGCCGGACGCTAAGAGTGCGCCCCAAAAAATGTGTGTGTGTGTGAAGGGGGGGGGGGGGGGGCAAGCTGCAGTACACCTGGGGGGGGGTCTAGGGTCACACAGCTGTGGATCCCAGACACCCGATTAGGGTGATGCAACAGTTAAAAATATATTTCCTGTATTATTCCTGCTGGAAGTTTATAGAAAAATCTAAAGCGGTCTGCAGTAAAGGTACCGCTGGGTGTTACCAGTAGTGGGTGTGTCTGATTCTGTCCAATGCTTCTTGTGTCAGGGCCACCCCCCAAATGGTAACACCCATCTGTACCGTTATTACAAGCTGCTAACAATTCATTCAACGTGTAGTAGAAATAACCAAGGAACGGCACTACATAAGAACAGATGCTCCAGAACTGTTATTACATGGGGAATGTAAGTAGTCAGTAGAAGAGAAAGGTCCTCTTTAAAAAATGCATTAAGTCACTTTGTTTCGCAGCAATATCTCTGGAATTTAGGCAGGCTACTCATATATGTGAGGAACTATTCCAATGTATTAAAAGATAAACAATTATGATAAAAAATGAAAAAAGGAGTCCTAACTGTTGTGAAAACTAAAAGCAATCTTATATAACTAAGTTATTTTATGAGAAGTACATACCTTTAAAGAAAAAGTAGTGGAACGTCTTTGTTAAAAGTTCCATTAATAGAATAAAAAACATGAACTAAATATTTTACTGCATTGTTGTCTGATAAAGAAGAATGGGAAGAATTTTTCTGCCTTTGGCCCTAGGACCATTTTTCTTTTGTAAGACAACTGAAATCTATGGACTGGTTGCTTAGAGTCCCAGTACGCTTTTGACAACACTGAGCTAAGACCTCAAAAGAAGAGTGGACGGCTACAGGGATACAGAGACGGAAACTATTCCTAGGATGAATTCACAGTGTTCTGCTTTCATGGTGTTTTGTTCTATCAAAAACACTGGCCAGAGGTTACTTTGCAGATGATCTTTTCTGCACAAGCATGACTGTGCCTCTGTGCACAAAGTAAGGCCCATGTAGATGCTGATGGAATTGGTATGGAGTAACTCAGATGACTGGCACAGAGCGCTGACCTCAAACTCATTAAAGGGGTCCTCCGGGCTTTTAATATTGAAAGGTCATCAATATTAAAAGCCTGGAGAGCCCCTTTAATCATCTTTGCATGACCTGGAAAGTCAACTGAAGGTTAGACCTTCTAATCTAACCTTGGTTCCAGACCTCATAAATATTCTTTTGGTTGAAGGGGCACAAATTCTCATGGATAAACTCCAAAATCTTGTGGAAAGCCTTCCAGATTAGTAAAATCTTGCCATAACCACAAAAACTCCATATTAACTTCTGTAGTTTTGAAATGGGATTTACAACAAGCTTGTATAGGCGATGGTCGGGCCCACCACCTTTTAGCCATGTCATATATGCAATGGTTTCAAGAGCTATAATCAGATATGGATGTAAGGGGTCAACTTGATCTAGAAAATGTGTCTGACTGCCCTTAATGGCCAGAGAGGGATTTTATTCTGTTTGAGAGACAAAGTTAGGTACAATTGACCAGGGACGTGCACAGATATTTTGAAGGGCAGGGGCTTAAGTAAAAAATAAAAATAAAAAAGGCACTTGTCATAATTTCTAAAAATGTTTGTACCACAAAGCTTACTTTTCTAGAAGTCCTACCTTGTTCTCCATGAATTTTTTGATACTGTAATTGTAAACACAACAGAATCCACAAATATTACTTTTTTGGTTTCACCGTACATATTATGGTAAAATTATGTCATTAGAAGACCCTACAGACTCTAATATGCAAAAAGACAAAGCACTACAACCCCCAGTATGCAAAGGGGCAAAGCACTACAACTATTGTTCCTTTGCATACTTGTTTTGTTCCTGGACTTTAAATTATATACAATATATTACCGGGGCGGGCACTGAGGGCAGACAGGCAGTAAAGGAACTTAGGCAGCAGACGGAGTCACACAGGCCGGCGCTTGATCCCCTGCATTAATTCCGCTGGGGGGTCACGTGATGTTGCAGACGTGCGTCAAGCACGTCCGCTACCCAGGCAGCCCCTGCGCTAGCCTTTAAGGACCCTGTCATCCTGACCCTGCACTGGTGATCGGGCGGACTGGTGAATAAATTGTATCAGTGAATAAATTGCGCTGCCGCCGGCGGGATGAAGGGAGGCATTAAAGGGGCAGAAGGGGGCAGGGGCTCAAGCCCCCTTTGAGACCTATGTGTGCACGTCCCTGCAACTGACCTAGGGGTTTTGTCTTCTCTTCCTCTGTATCAAACAGGCAGTTCTCAGCCTGAAATTCATGGAACTTTTTTTTTTTCAAACAAGGCAACTATGTTCAGTTTATCCCAATTAGAGGGGATAAAAGTGGTCTTATACTTTGCATTGGAATAAAAACATAGATTCATTTGATCTTGTTAACATCATGTGTTCAAATGAAGTCTCAATGCAGAGATTACAGCTGGTCATGCGACTCTCATACAGGAAATTAAAGGGAGTCCGTCATCTAATTTACCCATGTAGAATTGCTCAAATCACATGGTAAGTCACATGCACAGTTCACAAAGTGTACCTTTTATTGCCTTGTCTGCTGCTCTGAAGGTCCAAAAAAGTAGTTTGAAGCCATATGCAAATGAGCTCACAACTGACCAGGGGCATTGTCTATTGCTGCAAGTGTCCAGGCCCCCAGGTGTTTCTTGGCAATAGCTCCTCCCCTGTCTGGCTGTAAGGCAATCTAGTACCCTCTGGAAGTCACTGTCCTCTATTGCTGAAATCCCACGCCTATGCACATCACCGCTGGCCCCATAAAATGCCAACTGTGGGCAATGGCATAGATGTAGAGACTGCGCATTTGCAGGATTTCAGGTGCAGAGGACAGTGATGCAGGAGGATATTGGCTGGCTTATAGCTCTGGCACTTGTGAAATCATTTGCATATGGCTTCAAAGTTAATTTTAGGACCAGCAGACAAAGCAATAAAAGGTGTGAACTGTGCATGTGAGAGACTGATTTGAGCAGTTTAGTAAAATAGATGTCAGGCTCCCTTTAAGGAGAACTTTAACATATACAAGCAGCCGTATCCAAATGGTGTGGCTAGGGAAGGTATATGTACAGTTGCAAGAAAAAGTATGTGAACCCTTTGGAATGATATGGATTTCTGCACAAATTGGTCATAAAATGTGATCTGATCTTCATCTAAGTCACAACAATAGACAATCACAGTCTGCTTAAACTAATAACACACAAAGAATTAAATGTTACCATGTTTTTATTGAACACACGATGTAAACATTCACAGTGCAGGTGGAAAAAGTATGTGAACCCCTAGACTAATGACCAAGAGCTAATTGGAGTGAGGTGTCAGCCAACTGGAGTTGAATCAATGAGATGAGATTGGAGGTGTTGGTTACAGCTGCCCTGCCCTATAAAAAACACACACCAGTTCTGTGTTTGCTTTTTACAAGAAGCATTGCCTGATGTGAATGATGCCTCGCACAAAAGAGCTCTCAGAAGACCTACGATTAAGAATTGTTGACTGGAAAGCTGGAAAGGGTTATAAAAGTATCTCCAAAAGCTTTGCTGTTCATTAGTCCACGGTAAGACAAATTGTCTATAAATGGAGAAAGTTCAGCACTGCTGCTACTCTCCTTAGGAGTGGTCGTCCTGTAAAAGATAAAAAGTAGTGGTTTTTCTGAACCTTTTTTACGGCGCTGAAAACAGGAGGCAAGTTCTCATGTAATATTGTAAAATAGGAAAGTAGCTATTTATTCTTTTGTCAACGCGTTTCAAGGGTGCACCGCCCTCTTTATCAGGACAATAAAAGCATATGTTGAGTCATATTAAAACATCGTCTTTTAAAAAAGTATTTTGGCGCGCAGGCCAGTGGTTTGCTGGGCAGGGAGCTGGTGTGTACAACGTCATACACACCAGCTCCTCGCCCAGCAATCCACTGGCCTGCGCGCCAAAATACTTTTTAAAAGACGATGTTTTAATATAACTGTATTAAGCCTTAGGGAGACTCCCGTTCATCCTTCCTTTTGGAGGAACAGGCTGTCTCATCCCCTTTCTTTTACATCCTGTAAAGATGACTGCAAGAGCACAGCGCAGACTGCTCAATGAGGTGAAGAAGAATCCTAGAGTGTCAGATAAAGACTTACAAAAGTCTCTGGCATATGCTAACATCCCTGTTAGCGAATCTACGATACATAAAACACTAAACAAGACTGGATTTCATGGGAGGCAACCACAGAGGAAGCCACTGCAGTCCAAAAAAAACATTGCTGCACGTTTACAGTTTGCACAAGAGCACCTGGATGTTCCACAGCAGTACTGGCAAAATATTCTGTGGACAGAGGAAACCAAAGTTGAGTTGTTTAGAAGAAACACACAACACTATGTGTGGAGAAAAAGAGGCACAGCACACCAACATCAAAATCTCATCCCAACTGTGAAGTATGGTGGTGGGGGGCATCATGGTTTGGGGCTGCTTTGCTGCGTCAGGGCCTGGATTGCTGATTGCTATCATCAAAGGAAAAATGAATTCTCAAGTTTATCAAGACATTTTGCAGGAGAACTTAAGGCCATCTGTCCACCAGCTGAAGCTCAACAGAAAATGGGTGTTGCAAGAGGACAACGACCCAAAGCATAGAAGTAAATCAACAACAGAATGGCTTAAACAGAAGAAAATACCCCTTCTGGGGTGGCCCAGTCAGAGTCCTGACCTCAATCCGATTGAGATGCTGTGGCATGACCTCAAGAAAGCGATTCACATCAGACATCCCAAGAATATTGCTGAACTGAAACAGTTCTGTAAAGAGGAATGGTCAAGAATTACTCCTGACCGCTGTACATGTCTGATCTGCAACTACAGGAAACGTTTGGTTGAAGTTATTGCTGCCAAAGGAGGTTCAACCAGTTATTAAATCTAAGGGTTCACATACTTTTTCCACCTGCACTGTGAATGTTTACATGGTGTGTTCAATAAAAACATGGTAACATTTAATTCTTTGTGTGTTATTAGTTTAAGCAAACTGTGATTGTCTATTGTTGTGACTTAGATGAGGATCAGATCACATTTTATGACCAATTTGTGCAGAAATCCATATCATTCCAAAGGGTTCACATACTTTTTCTTGCAACTGTATGTGTCACGCTCTAATGTGGTAGGGAAACCCCACACCAAACATAGAAGGAAAAGGGGAAAGGAAATAAGCCCTGAAAACTAGGGAAGGAAGATGGATACCTCCTAGTGAAAACCCTAAACAAAGCCCTGGCTGACTACCAGTATGAACAGACCCCAGAGATAGGTGAGTTCATACACAGGAATACCTAAAGTCCTATCTAACCCTAAAGGACCCTGGTACTAATGACAGGAATGAGACAGCCTGTTCCTCCAAAAGGAAGGATGAACGGGAGTCTCTCTAAGGCCTAATACAAAACAACAAAGAAATGCAAAACAAAGAAAAGTCTAAATAAAATACAAAAGGAAAATGTAACACTTAATTTCCAAGAAGCTATGGCAGCACCAGGAACTTAGCCGAACTCCAAACAACAGCTATCCACAGGTCCAACTTGTGGCAGAAACTATAAATAGGGAAAGCTAAATGACCATAATAGCAACACCTGGAAGTTAAGGGTGTGGCCAGTACCAGAAACAACACAGACGCCTATTGATCCACAAGGTAAACATGTCAAAACAAACCACGTGTTGCCAGTCTCAGATCTCCTGCCACTCACTGTTGCAGTGACGTATGTATGTCTCGGTACGTCTGTGTGTGTGTATGTATGTGTTCCATAAAAATAGAAATAAATACATGGGTTGCACACCCACATACTATGCATTGATCTACTGCTTCTCAGCATCATTTACTGTATGAGACCTTTATCTATTTTTTTTAATCAAAATGCATAATCCCACACATTGTGTCAAGATGACCTCTTTTGAGTAGGTGAGCGCTACATAGCGACCACTGCCAGCGCAACACAGCACCCGCCGTTGCCGTAAGCCTGCTGTCAGACTAAGTCCCCATGGCACTGGGCCCCATCTACCCGCAGGTACAGCGCTACAGCAACCACAATTGAACAGATCTCAGAAGCTCACCTTTCTACATGGGCTCAGAAACTAAACTGAGGCCGAGTAGGTATTAACCCTTGTGCAGGCTCCTGCTAATTAAAAAGGACTGCTTCGACTGGGCCTTCTTTAGCAGTGCTGATACCATGAGAAAACCATAGCACTAAAGTAAAATACAAAATAAAGAACATGGATCGCACATCCACATACTGTGCATAGATCTGCTCCTCAGCCCCATAGCAGGAGTGCTGTTAGGCTGCTGGGTCTCACCACCTGCGGTTAGTGTGTTGTCGCAGCGGTGGTCACCATGTGGTGCTGCCCATAATTTGAGTTTAGACCCATTCATAACAGGCCACCTTGACATGGTAAGTGAGCCTATGTATTTTGATCAAAACGCATTAAATGACTGAATGGAGATAGACATGGCATGTGGAAGTGCGATCTATGTAATGCATGGCATGTGCGATCCATGTAATAAATGGCATGTGGATGTGCGATCCATGTAATAAATGGCATGTGGATGTGCGATCCATATAATAAATGGCATGTGGATGTGCAATCCATGCAATAAATGGCATGTGGATGTGCAATCCATGTAATAAATGGCATGTGGATGTGCGATCCATGTAATAAATGGCATGTGGATGTGCGATCCATGTAATAAATGGCATGTGGATGTGCAATCTATGTAATAAATGGCATGTGGATGTGCGATCCATATAATAAATGGCATGTGGATGTGCAATCCATGTAATAAATGGCATGTGGATGTGCAATCCATGCAATAAATGGCATGTGGATGTGCAATCCATGTAATAAATGGCATGTAGATGTGCGATCCATGTAATGCATAGCATGTGGATGTGCGATCCATGTAATAAATGGCATGTGGATGTGCAATCTATTTAACCACTTCAGCCCCGCTAGGTGAAACCCCCTTCATGACCAGAGCACTTTTTACACTTCGGCACTACACTCCTTTCACCGTTTATTGCTCGGTCATGCAACTTACCACCCAAATGAATTTTACCTCCTTTTCTTCTCACTAATAGAGCTTTCATTTGGTGGTATTTTATTGCTGCTGACATTTTTACTTTTTTTGTTATTAATCAAAATGTAACGATTTTTTTGCAAAAAAATGAAATTTTTCACTTTCAGCTGTAAAATTTTGCAAAAAAAACGACATCCATATATACATTTTTCGCCAAATTTATTGTTCTACATGTCTTTGATAAAAAAAAAATGTTTGGGCAAAAAAAAAATGGTTTGGGTAAAAGTTATAGCATTTACAAACTATGGTACAAAAATGTGAATTTCCGCTTTTTGAAACAGCTCTGACTTTCTGAGCACCTGTCATGATTCCTGAGGTTCTGCAATGCCCAAACAGTAGAAAAACCCCACAAATGACCCCATTTCGGAAAGTAGACACCCTAACTTGCGACAAAAAATAAAAAATTCTAGGAACTCGCCATGCCCCTCACGGAATACCTTGGGGTGTCTTCTTTCCAAAATGGGGTCACTTGTGGCGTAGTTATACTGCCCTGGCAATTTAGGGGCCCAAATGTGTGAGAAGTACTTTGCAATCAAAATCTGTAAAAAAATGACCGGTGAAATCCGAAAGGTGCACTTTGGAATATGTGCCCCTTTGCCCACCTTGGCAGCAAAAAAGTGTGACACATCTGGTATCGCCGTACTCAGGAGAAGTTGGGGAATGTGTTTTGGGGTGTCATTTTACATATACCCATGCTGGGTGAGAGAAATATCTTGGCAAAAGACAACTTTTCCCATTTTTTTATACAAAGTTGGCATTTCACCAAGATATTTTTCTCACCCAGCATGGGTATATGTAAAATGACACCCCAAAACACATTCCCCAACTTCTCCTGAGTACGGCGATACCACATGTGTGACACTTTTTTGCAGCCTAGATGCGCAAAGGGGCCCAAATTCCTTTTAGGAGGGCATTTTTAGACATTTGGATCCCAGACTTCTTCTCACACTTTCGGGCCCCTAAAAAGCCAGGGCAGTATAAATACCCCACATGTGACCCCACTTTGGAAAGAAGACACCCCAAGGTATTCAATGAGGGGCATGGCGAGTTCCTAGAATTTTTTATTTTTTTTGCATAAGTTAGCGGATATTGATTTTCTTTTGTTTTTTTCTCACAAAGTCTCACTTTCCGCTAACTTAGGACAAAAATTTCAATCTTTCATGGACTCAATATGCCCCTCACGGAATACCTTGGGGTGTCTTCTTTCCGAAATGGGGTCACATGTGGGGTATTTATACTGCCCTGGCTTTTTAGGGGCCCTAAAGCGTGAGAAGAAGTCTGGAATATAAATGTCTAAAAATGTTTACGCATTTGGATTCCGTGAGGGGTATGGTGCGTCCATGTGAGATTTTATTTTTTGACACAAGTTAGTGGAATATGAGACTTAGTAAGAAAAAACAAAAACAAAAACAAACAAAAAATTTCCGCTAACTTGTGCCCAAAAAAATGTCTGAATAGAGCCTTACCGGGGGGGGGGGGGGGTGATCAATGACAGGGGGGTGATCAATGACAGGGGGGTGATCAATGACAGGGGGGTGATCACCCATATAGACTCCCTGATCACCCCCCCTGTAAGGCTCCATTCAGACATCCGCATGATTTTTTACGGATCCATGGATACATGGATCGGATCCACAAAACACATGCGGACGTCTGAATGGAGCCTTACAGGGGGGTTATCAATGACAGGGGGTGATCAGGGTAATCAGGGTGATCACCCCCCTGTCACTGATCACCCCCCCTGTAAGGCTCCATTCAGACATCCGCATGATTTTTTACGGATCCATGGATACATGTATCGGATCCACAGAACGCATGCGGACGTCTGAATGGATCCATGGATACATGTATCGGATCCACAGAACGCATGCGGACGTCTGAATGGAGCCTTACAGGGGGGTTATCAATGACAGGGGGTGATCAGGGTAATCAGGGTGATCACCCCCCTGTCACTGATCACCCCCCCTGTAAGGCTCCATTCAGACATCCGCATGATTTTTTACGGATCCATGGATACATGTATCGGATCCACAAAACGCATGCGGACGTCTGAATGGAGCCTTACAGGGGGGTTATCAATGACAGGGGGTGATCAGGGTAATCACCCCCCTGTCACTGATCACCCCCCCTGTAAGGCTCCATTCAGACATCCGCATGATTTTTTACGGATCCATGGATACATGGATCGGATCCACAAAACGCATGCGGACGTCTGAATGGAGCCTTACAGGGGGGTTATCAATGACAGGGGGTGATCAGGGTAATCAGGGTGATCACCCCCCTGTCACTGATCACCCCCCCTGTAAGGCTCCATTCAGACATCCGCATGATTTTTTACGGATCCATGGATACATGGATCGGATCCACAAAACGCATGCGGACGTCTGAATGGAGCCTTACAGGGGGGTTATCAATGACAGGGCTGATCAGGGTAATCAGGGTGATCACCCCCCTGTCACTGATCACCCCCCCTGTAAGGCTCCATTCAGACATCCGCATGATTTTTTACGGATCCATGGATACATGTATCGGATCCACAAAACGCATGCGGACGTCTGAATGGAGCCTTACAGGGGGGTTATCAATGACAGGGGGTGATCAGGGTAATCAGGGTGATCACCCCCCTGTCACTGATCACCCCCCCTGTAAGGCTCCATTCAGACATCCGCATGACTTTTTACGGATCCATGGATACATGGATCGGATCCACAAAACGCATGCGGACGTCTGAATGGAGCCTTACAGGGGGGTTATCAATGACAGGGGGTGATCAGGGTAATCAGGGTGATCACCCCCCTGTCACTGATCACCCCCCCTGTAAGGCTCCATTCAGACATCCGCATGATTTTTTACGGATCCATGGATACATGGATCGGATCCACAAAACGCATGCGGACGTCTGAATGGAGCCTTACAGGGGGGTTATCAATGACAGGGGGGTGATCAGGGAGTGTATATGGGTGATCACCCGCCTGTCATTGATCACCCCCTGTAAGGCTCCATTCAGACGTCCGCATGTGTTTTGCGGATCCGATCCATGTATCCGTAAAAATCATGTGGACGTCTGAATGGAGCCTTACAGGGGAGTGATCAATGACAGGGGGGTGATCAATGACAGGGGGTGATCAGGGAGTGTATATGGGTGATCACCCGCCTGTCATTGATCACCCCCCTGTAAGGCTCCATTCAGACGTCCGTATGCTTTTTGCGGATCCGATCCATGTATCCGTGGATCCGTAAAAATCATACGGACGTCTGAACGGAGCCTGACAGGGGGGTGATCAATGACAGGGCGGTGATCAATGACAGGGGGGTGATCAGGGAGTTTATATGGGGTGATCATGGGTGATCAGGGGTTTATAAGGGGTTAATAAGTGACGGGGGGGGGGGGTGTAGTGTAGTGTAGTGTAGTGTGGTGTTTGGTGCGACTGTACTGACCTACCTGAGTCCTCTGGTGGTCGATCCTAACAAAAGGGACCACCAGAGGACCAGGTAGGAGGTATATTAGACGCTGTTATTAGAACAGCATCTAATATACCTGTTAGGGGTTAAAAAATTCGGATCTCCAGCCTGCCAGCGAACGATCGCCGCTGGCATGCTGGAGATCCACTCGCTTACCTTCCGTTCCTGTGAGCGCGCGCGCCTGTGTTTGCGCGTTCACAGGAAATCTCGCGTCTCGCGAGATGACGCATATATGCGTGACTGTGCGCCAGCCTGCCACCTCCGGAACGCACATGTGCGTTAGGCGGTCCGGAGGTGGTTAATGTATAGCATGTGTGATTAATATAATAAATGGCATTTGGATGTGCAATCCATGTAATAAATGGCATGTGGATATGCAATCTATGTAATGCATAGCATGTGGTTGTGCAATCCATGAAATGCATGGTATGTGGATGTGCAATCTATGTAATAAATGGCATGTGGATGTGCGATCCATGTAATAAATGGCATGTGGATGTGCGATCCATGTAATAAATGGCATGTGGATAGGCGATCCGTGTAATGCATGGCATGTGGATGTGTGATCCATGTAATGTATGGCATGTGGATGTGCGATCCATGTCTTTTTTCTACAGATTGGCATGTTTACATGAGGATACTGTCAGTGTATGTGATTTCCCTGATGGAACAGTAAATGGTCATACCAGTCAACAGCAAGGATATGTTTTATGCAGTGGAGAATCCACAGCGGATCTGGCCAAAAAACACCCGCTGGCTAGTTTCTGCAGTGGTATCACTGTGCATTGCAAAGGTCGAAAGCTGTCGGTCATAACACCTGACATGCTGCGAATTGAACAAATGCAGTGCAAGTCAGTTTACACAGATTTCTAAAATCTCATCCACTTTGCTTGTTCTCTGTAGAGAATCCGTGGGAATTATAGTGTGGTCGTAACCCTGAAGATACAAAGTAAAGGAAAATCAGAACAGAACAATTAGGCCTAGTTCACACGACAGTATGGCTTTTATTGTTTTTTTGCGGTCCGTTTTTCACGGATCCGTTGTTCCGTTTTTAAGTTCCGTTGTGTTTCCGTTTCCTTTCCGTTTTTCCGTTCGGCTTATACAGTATATAGTAATTACATAGAAGAAAATTGGGCTGGGCATAACATTTTCAATAGATGATTCAGAAAAAACGGAACGGAAACGGAAGACATACGGATGCATTTCCGTATGTGTTCCGTTTTTTTTGCGGACCCATTGACTTGAATGGAACCACGACCCGTGATTTACGGCCAAATATAGGACACGCTCTATCTTTCAATGGAATGGAAAAACGGAAGTACGGAAACAGAATGCATACGGAACACATTCCGTTTTTTTTTGCGGAACCATTGAAATGAATGGTTCCGTATACGGACCGTATACGGAACACAAAAAAACGGCCCGTACACCCGCAAAAAAAAACGTTTGTGTGAACTAGGCCTTAGGCAGTTTTAGGGCTCGTCCACACATAAAGGATTTGCTTTAAATATTACATCTGGATTTGCTGTTGAAAATCTGCAGGGGATTACAGGACCAGCAAAGTGAATGGCATTTGTATAAAATCTCATTCACATGCTCATTCCTTTTAAGAACTGTGGATTTGGTGCAGAAAAAAATTGCAGTAAATCTGTTGCATGTGGACATACCCTGACAGACAGAATGGAAGGAATCACCAATACTGAACTGAAGGTATAAAGTGAATCTACCACCAGCGACCTCCCTATCACACTGTTTGCATAGACACATAGCTCCACTTCACCTGATTAGCCCCTTCTCTACCAGTGCCGTACATGTATGGCTCTGGAGCAAAGTGCAAACATGGCACCGCTCGAACGTGCAGCGGGCGTCATGACCGGCGGGTCTCTGCTATGTCAAACAGCAATAATGCCGATCGTGGTCATTAATGCCTTTAGATGTCGTGATCAAGGCATCTAATGGGTGAAAAACGGCCAATGAGGATGCCGGTAATTGATTTAAATGTGCTAGGTCTCTCTGAAGAGACCCAGGGCAATGAAGCTGCAATTCTTATTTTGGTCAGCAGGTGACAGGCCAACATAAGAAATGAGCAATTCTGTACAAATAATGCATCTATAAAATCCATAATTGTTCAGAATAAAAAATAAATAAATAAGGATTTTGTAGGCTCAAATATGATCTTCAAAATCATAAAAAAGTAAAAAAAGAAAAACGGTAAAAAAAAGTTTAAATCAGTAGAATAAAGAAAAAAAATACATAAATAACAAAAAATATAAACATCATGAGTATCACCGTGACTGAAAACACCCGTACTGTTAACATATAAAAATATTTTTCCAATACGGCGAATGGCGTGTCAATTAAAACTACAGGTTATCCGGCAAAAAATGAGCCCAAACACAGCTCAGTAGATATAACTATAAAAAAAAGTTATGGGTCAGAATATGGTGATGTATAAAAAAAAAATGTTTTCTTCAAAGTGATTTTTTTTTTTAACACTATTTAGACATAAAAACAAATACATATGTGGTATAGTTGTACTGACCCAAAGAATGAAGAGCAAAGGTCAGTTTTGCCGCAAACGGAACGGAGTGGGAACAAACCCGTTCTTTCCCCCAATTTCACCCCCCATTTGAATTTTTTTTTCCCGCTTCCCACTACATCATATGCCATATTAAATGGTGGCATTAGAAAGTACAACTTGTCCTGCAAAAAATAAGCCCTCATACAGCTACGTGATCGAGAAAAATACAAAAAGTTATGGCTCAGGGATTTTTGGAAGAAAAATTAAAACGCATAAACCTCTGGTATCCCAAGGGTTAGGCTACTTTCACACTGGCGTTTTGGTTTCCGTTTGTGAGATCCGTTCAGGGATCTCACAAGCGGTCCAAAACGGATATGTTTTGCCCTAATGCATTCTGAATGGATAAGGATCCGCTCAGAATGCATCAGTTTGGCTCAGTTCCGCTTTGGAGGTGGACACCAAAACGCTGTCTTTCTTAAAAAGCTCCATTCCTGAGTTATGATATTTTGTCTTAATATACAAATTAAGTATTTGGGACAATGAAGGTGTTACCATTGCTCTTGTTGTACCCAAGCTCCACTCCTTTCTGTGACCAGCCCCTCCTTCCCTGATTTGATTGAAAGGGCTGGGAAGTTGGAAGGCAGCAAGGGAGGAGCTGGCCACAGAAAGGAGTGGAACTTAGGTGCAACAATACCAATGGTGACGCCCTCATTGACCAAAGCCCTAATTTGTATATTAAGAGAAAGTATTATAATTCAGGAACAGAGCCTCGAATCAAAAGAAAAAGTGCTTTAATTGGGTGAATCACAGCTATGAGTCTTTGCAAACAGCTGGATACAGAGGTAGCTGGTACAGATTCCCTATAAAGGGGTTATCCCATGGTGATGGACCATGTGATTGGAGCATGTGATCTGAAATCACCACAGGTCATTTAGCCGGCAGTTCATCATTAAAGAAGTAAGAAGAGACCTGCAACTACGCGATCAAGAGGAGAAGGTGAGTTAATTATTTTTAACCCTCATTTAACCACCTACTAAGCATTCTGTATTCAGAATACTATTATTTTCCCTTATAACCATGTTATATGAGAAAATAATAACATCTACACAACACCGAACCCAAACCTGAACTTCTGTGAAGAAGTTCGGGTCTGGGTACCACAGTCGGTTTTTTATCACGCGCGTGCAAAACACATTGCACCCGCGCGATAAAAACTGAACATCGGAACACAATTGCGTACCTACTAGCGCAGGTTTTGCCGCAATACATCGGGACACATCCGGACACGCCCGTGTGAACCCAGCCTAAGATTCTGGCCACCAGAGAGGCCGGCACTATTTCCTATAGTGTGCAAGCATGGCCACCGCTTATCACGACCGGCGTGCCTATCACATACGTGACACAAAGGGAGGGAAAAGGGGAGGCTCTGTCCAAGGGAGAGGGAAAGGTGGTGACCCCTATCTCACCTTGAGGCTGGCACCTGACTGCCCTGACGTCCCTAGACGGGTTCCTCACCCGTACGCCGATCGCGTGCCTAAAACCCTGGCTTTCCCTAAGATGAGCCCTAGATAGTGAATAGGGCGGTGGGAACACTAGTCCGCACCACTAACTCTAAAGGAAAACACCAAGGGGAGGACAGACAATACAGACAACATATAATCCCAGGTGGGCGACAACAGAAGACAACAAAAAGCCCAACAGGGATCCGGAGGGTAACACTCTGGAACAACAACCAGGATTCACAGCTCCAGTGGGTCAGTATAGAAGTCCAGGCAGGAAGCTCTATATCTGGCAACCAGAGAAGTGAGAGAGGAGAATATAAGGAGATTGGGAGTGACAGACAAGAAACAGCTGAGGAGGAGAAGCTACGGATCCCCGAGTGAGACAAAAAGGATAGTAAGGCAAACACAGAAAACTATCATTAAGAAACAGCGTAATCTTTAGACATAGAGCGCGCAGCCACCTGCTGCGACTTCCTGACCCCGGGTATAACGGAGTCAGACGTGGCTCTTGACACCCTCGTGACAGTACCCCCCTTTCTACGAGGGGCCTCCGGACACTCAGGACCAGGTCTCTCAGGATGAGAGGCATGGAAAGCCTGAACTAACCTGTTGGTGTTTACCTGTGACGATGGAACCCACATTCTTTCGTCTGGGCCGTAACCCCTCCAATGCACCAGATACTGAAGAGAGCGGCGGACCAGACGAGAATCAACAATTTTGGATATTTGAAATTCCAGATTACCATCCACAATAACAGGAGGGGGTGGCAGTGGTGATGGTTCTAGAGGTGGAACATACTTCTTGAGTAACGACTTATGGAAGACGTTATAGATCTTAAAAGTCTGAGGTAGCTCCAGGCGAGAAGCCACGGGGTTAATGACGGCTACTATTTTGTAAGGACCAATGAACCTAGGACCCAGTTTCCAAGAGGGAACCTTCGACTTAATATTCCGAGTAGATAACCACACATAGTCATTCACTCCTAGGTCCGGACCTGGCGACCGTTTCTTATCAGCCATGCATTTATATTTACCTCCCATATTTTTCAAGTTAGCTTGCACCTTCTGCCATACAGATGAAAGAGATGAAGAAAACCGTTCCTCTTCGGAAACCCCAGAAGACCCCCCCCCCCTCTTTGAAAGTACAGAATTGGGGATGAAAACCATATGCACCAAGAAATGGTGACTTGCCCGTGGATTATTGACGGCGATTATTTATGGCAAACTCGGCTAACGGTAAATATGATGACCACACCTCTTGATTTTCAGACACAAAACACCTTAGATATATCTCAAGGTTTTGGTTGGTACGCTCAGTCTGTCCATTCGACTGAGGATGGAAAGCTGAGGAAAAAGATAAGTGTACCCCCAAACGGGAACAAAAAGCTTTCCAAAAGTTAGAAATAAATTGGGTTCCCCGATCCGAAACCACATCGGAAGGGACCCCATGAAGCTTCACGATTTCACTGAATAATTTTTAATGAACTTTCTATAGAAATTTGCGAAACCCAAAAACCGTTGTAGAGTTTTAAGGTTCTCAGGAAGATCCCAATCTAAAATTGCCTGGACCTTCCTAGGATCCATACGGAAACCTGAAGCAGATAATAGATATCCTAGGAACTGTATTTCCTAAACGGCGAAGACACACTTTTCAATTTTCGCATATAATTTATTCATTCGTAGGACCTGCAGTACCTGTCTGACATGTACTTCATGTGTTTTCAGATCAGCCGAATAAATTAAGATATCATCTAGGTCATATCACTAACCTGCCGATAAGATGACTAAAAATATAATTAACGAAATGTTGGAAGACAGCAGGAGCATTGGTCAGACCGAAAGGCATGACTAAATTTTCATAATGCCCCTCAGGGGTGTTAAAAGCTGTCTTCCACTCATCCCCTTCCTTGATACGAATCAGATTGTAGGCCCCCCTAAGATCAAGTTTGGAGAACCACTTAGCACCCGCAATCTGATTAAAAAGGTCAGGAATGAGAGGAAGAGGGTATGGGTCTCGGATGGTTATCCGGTTTAGCTCGCGGAAATCTAGGCAAGGACGCAGGCCCCCCATCTTTCTTTTTAAACAAAGAAAAACCCTGCAGCCACAGGTGAAGAAGAGGGTCTGATGTGTCCCTTAGCCAGACTCTCGGAGATATAATCTTTCATGGCTTGTCTCTCGGGACCCGAAAGATTATATAACCTGGTCTTGGGTAATTTTGCACCGGGAATCAGGTTAACCGGGCAATCATAAGGACGGTGAGGTGGTAACTTCTGACAACCCTTTTCAGAAAAAACGTCCTCAAAGTCCGAAATAAATGTAGGTAGGGTAGCTATGGAGGCGACTAAGCAATTGCTATTTAAGCAATTTTCTCTGCAATGCTCACTCCACTCCAATATCTCCCTGGCCTGCCAATCCACCACAGGATTGTGCGCTACCAACCAGGGAAGACCCAGGAGAGGGAAGGCCCTCCAGAACGTAACATGAAAGACACTCATTATGGTGGTCCCCTACCCGAAGGTGTAAGTTATGGACAATGTGAGTGAGGTTGAGGAGCAGAATCAATAGCGAATATGGGAATAGGTCTCTGCAGCGTACAGAGAGACAAACCCATAGTGCGGGCAAAATGGGCATCAATCAAATTTACCCCTGCTCCACTGTCTGGCCAGATATAATATCACGACCGGCGTGCCTATCACATACGTGACACAAAGGGAGGGAAAAGGGGAGGCTCTGTCCAAGGGAGAGGGAAAGGTGGTGACCCCTATCTCACCTTGAGGCTGGCACCTGACTGCCCTGACGTCCCTAGACGGGTTCCTCACCCGTACGCCGATCGCGTGCCTAAAACCCTGGCTTTCCCTAAGATGAGCCCTAGATAGTGAATAGGGCGGTGGGAACACTAGTCCGCACCACTAACTCTAAAGGAAAACACCAAGGGGAGGACAGACAATACAGACAACATATAATCCCAGGTTGGTGACAACAGAAGACAACAAAAAGCCCAACAGGGATCCGGAGGGTAACACTCTGGAACAACAACCAGGATTCACAGCTCCAGTGGGTCAGTATAGAAGTCCAGGCAGGAAGCTCTATATCTGGCAACCAGAGAAGTGAGAGAGGAGAATATAAGGAGATTGGGAGTGACAGACAAGAAACAGCTGAGGAGGAGAAGCTACGGATCTCTGAGTGAGACAAAAAGGATAGTAAGGCAAACACAGAAAACTATCATTAAGAAACAGCGTGATCTTTAGACATAGAGCGCGCAGCCACCCGCTGTGACTTCCTGACCCCGGGTATAACAGAGTCAGACGTGGCTCTTGACACCGCTGCTGGATTACAGGTGGTTATAACCACTGGATAAGAGCAGTGTATAATGTGATGGAAAAATAAATCTAGCCAGCAAAGAATGCAATATGGACAATCACAATACATTAGTAAGTGCCTGGTATTAGCTTTCTCTACAAATGCCATTTGCTGAAGTGAGACAACCCCTTCTTCTTCTTAGGCCCAAGAGGACCTGTATGTAATACTGCATTATACGACTCGACTGCACCCCGTTTCTAGATACTTTTGGAAAGTGTCCAGCAAGGGGAAAAACATCTAATGGCACATTAAGACCGACGTTTTAGACGCCGGTCTTAAAGATGACCTTTCATGGGTCCAAACATTGTAAACTATCAGGAAATGTAGAGCGGCGCCCAGGGATCTCACTGCACTTACTAATATTCCTGGGTGCTGCTCCGTTCGCCCACCGGTATGTTCTCCAGCTCTGTATGCTAATTGCTAGCATCGGAGCAATGGGGAGGAGACTGCCCCTTTTCTCAATGGGCGTTCCTTCTCCCTGGCTGTAGCGCTATCCAATCAAAGCGCAGAGCGTCATAGCCAGGGAGAAGGTGATTTTTTTTTCTCTCCCTGGCTGTGACGCTCTGCACTTTGATTGGACAGCGCTACAGCCAGGGAGAAGGAACGCCCATTGAGAAAAGGGGCAGTCTCCTCCCCATTTCCAAAGCTTTTTAAGGACCAGTTCAGTTCTGAAGTCACTTTGTGGGGCTTACATAATAGAACCAACCCATAAATGACCCCATTTTAGAAATGACACCCCTCAAACTATTCAAAACTGGTTTTAGAAATCTATATTTTTTTTTTTTTTTTCTGGCTATGGTCTTGTGTGGGGTCTAATTTTTTTGCGGGATGAGGTGACATTTTTATTGCTATAATTCTGGGGTACATACGACTTTTTGATTAACATTATGTTTTTTGGGAGGTGAGCTCACAAAAATATCTGTTTTGGCGCAATGTTTTTTTTTTTTTTTAAGGCGTTGACCTGATGGGGTAGATCATATGATATTATTATAGAGCCAGTTGTTGCGGATGCGGTGATACCAAATATGTCAATTTTTTGTTCTTCAGTCTCCACCAGAGGTCTTTTAATGACCATATTTTTCGCTTTATAAAACGCACCTACGCTAGGTTTTTGAGGAGGAAGATAAGAAAAAAAATCGTTTTAACCAAATGGTGTGTTTTTGGTGGGTTTAGAACTAATGGGGGTCTGTGGAGGACACACTGTTATGGGGGCAGCTGTGGAGGACACACTGTTATGGGGGGAATCTGTGGATGACACACTGTTATGGGGGATCGGGGGATCTGTGGATGACACATGTATGGGGGATCTGTGGATGACACATGTATGGGGGATCTGTGGATGACACATGTATGGGGGATCTGTGGATAACACACTTATGGGGGATCTGTGGATGACACACTTATGGGGGATCTGTGGATGACACACTTATGGGGGATCTGTGGATGACACACTGTTATGGGAGATCTGTGGATGACACACTGTTATGGGAGATCTGTGGATGACACACTGTTATGGGGGATCTGTGGATGACACACTGTTATGGGGGATCTGTGGATGACACTGTTATGGGAGATCTGTGGATGACACACTGTTATGGGAGATCTGTGGATGACACACTGTTATGGGGGATCTGTGGATGACACTGTTATGGGAGATCTGTGAATAAAGTACTGTTATGTGACTATAACCCCTATCATCCTAAAGAATTCACCATGTACTGCAGTACATTGGTGTATTGTTAAGGATAAGGGGGATTATAGTGACATTAATATAAACACTGATCAGGGGCTATACCATTATTGGCCTGGGTTTATATTACATATGACTATAACCTTCCCCATCCATAGGAATGCACCCATGTACTGTAGTACATCGGTGCATTCCTATAGATGAGGGGAGTTATAGTCATATTTAACACACATTTAATTTTTAGACTGGCCCCTGAGCTGTCGGATACCCAAGATTTTAGGTGACAGGCCAGAGAATAACGACAGAGGGCCAGTAAAACTCTGTTTCTTTCTCTCTCACAGCAGAAGCTGCGGAGCTCTGTAACAGTGGCGCTAGTGGTACGGCAATGGGAGGGAGTAAGCTGATTGGTGGAGGCAGGGAGCAGCAGTAGTTCCCGATGGCGCACACCACCAATCAGCGTTACATGCATGCGGGCGGCAATGCAGAGGAGAAGAACTGCTCTCCTCTCTTCTCCTCCTCCTCTGGTATGGAGCGGACCCGGCAGGCAGATCTGTGGTAAGGACGTGATGGCTGGCAGCATTCAGCATCACTGAATGTTTAACTGTCGCCACCCGCCCCACACTTAATAAGCACGCTCAGGAGCAGGCCGAGGGTGGGTTCACATCAGCGTTATGGCTTTCTGTTATAACATGGTTATAACACAAAGTAACGGAATCCATAAGACGGAATGCAAAACGGAAGCCTTTGAAAGGCATTCCATTTTGATCCTTCATAATAGAAGTCTAAGGGAATCATAACGGATCCGTCTGGTTAAGATTCACATAGACTTCTATTATGACGGAAAGCAAAATGGAATACCTCTTAAAGGCTTCTGTTTTGACTTCCGTCTTATGGATTCCGTTACTTTGCGTTATAACCATGTTATAACGGAAAACCATAACGTTGATGTGAACCCACCTTTAGCAACAGCTCCTGCTATCCTGCAATAGGGCCGGTCTTCTTGATTTGAGGCACATTCGCTTTATAAGACTGACTATTTCCCCCCACTCTGGAGGGAAAAAGTGCGTCTTAGGCTACTTTCACACTAGCGTTCGATCGGATCCGTTCTGAACGGATCCGATCATATTAATGCAGACGGTGGCTCCATTCAGAACGGATCCGTCTGCATTATATTGGCAAAAAAATTGTGAAATTAGTGTGAAATTAGCCTGAGCGGATCCGTCCAGACTTTTACATTGAAAGTCAATGGGGGACGGATCCGCTTGAAGATTGAGCCATATTGTGGCATCTTCAAACGGATCCGTCCCCATTGACTTACATTGTAAGTCTGGACGGATCCGCACGCCTCCGCACGGCCAGGCGGACACCCGAACGCTGCAAGCAGCGTTCGGGTGTCCGCCTGCTGAGCGGAGCGGAGGCTGAACGCCGCCAGACTGATGCAGTCTGAGCGGATGCGCATCCATTCAGACTGCATCAGGGCTGGACGGAGGCGTTCGGGTCCGCTCGTGAGCTCCTTCAAACGGAGCTCACTAGCGGACAGCCGAACGCTAGTGTGAAACTAGCCTTATAAATCGAAAAATACGGTATTATGTTCCAAAAATAAATTTTAATATAAGTAAAAAAAAAAAAGAAATGAAATAAAATATACATGTTACATATGAAAACGATCATCACAAAATACAGTCGGATGCGAAAGTTTGGGCAACCTTGTTAATCGTCATGATTTTCCTGTATAAATCGTTGATTGTTACGATAAAAAAAGTCGGTTAAATATATCATATAGGAGACACACACAGGGATATTTCAGAAGTGAAATGAAGTTTATTGGATTTACAGAAAGTGTGCTATAATTGTTTAAACACAATTAGGCAGGTGCATACATTTGGGCACTGTTGTCATTTTATTGATTCCAAAACCTTTAGAACTAATTATTGGAACTCAAATTGGCTTGGTAAGCTCGGTGACCCCCGACCTACATACACAGGTGAATCCAATTATGAGAAAGGGTATTTAAGGGGGTCAATTGTAAGTTTCCCTCCTCTTTTCATTTTCTCTGAAGAGTAGCAACATGGGGGTCTCAAAACAACTCTCAAATGACCTGAAGACAAAGATTGTTCACATCATGGTTTAGGGGGAGGATACAGAAAGCTGTCTCAGAGATTTCCGCTGTCTGTTTCCACAGTTAGGAACATATTGAGGAAATGGAAGACCACAGGCTCAGTTCAAGTTAAGGCTCGAAGTGGCAGACCAAGAAAAATCTCGGATAAACAGAAGCGACGAATGGTGAGAACAGAGTCAACCCACAGACCAGCACCAAAGACCTACAACATCATCTTGCTGCAGATGGAGTCGCTGTGCATCGTTCAACCATTCGGCGCACTTTACACAAGGAGATTCTGTACGCGAGAGCGATGCAGAGGAAGCCTTTTCTCCGCCCACAGCACAAAAAGTGCCGCTTGAGGTGGGCTAAAGCACATTTGGACAAGCCAGCTTCATTTTAGAATAAGGTGCTGTGGACTGATGAAACTAAAATTGAGTTATTTGGCCATAACAAGGGGCGTTATGCATGGAGGAAAAAGAACACAGCATTCCAAGAAAAACACCAGCTACCTACAGTAACATATGGTGGTGGTTCCATCATGCTGTGGGGCTGTGTGGCCAGTGCAGGGACTGGGAATCTTGTCAAAGTTGAGGGACGCATGGATTCCACTCAATATCAGCAGATTCTGGAGACCAATGTCCAGGAATCAGTGACAAAGCTGAAGCTGCGCCGGGGCTGGATCTTTCAGCAAGACAACGACCCTAAACACTGCTCAAAATCCACTAAGGCATTTATGCAGAGGAACAAGCACAACGTTCTGGAATGGCCATCTCAGTCCCCAGACCTGAATATAATTGAAAATCTGTGGTGTGACTTAAAGAGAGCTGTCCATGCTCGGAAGCCACCAAACCTGAATGAACTAAAGATGTTTTGTAAAGAGGAATGGTCCAAAATACCTTCAACCAGAATCCAGACTCTCATTGGAACCTACAGGAAGCGTATAGAGGCTGTAATTTCTGCAAAAGGAGGATCTACTAAATAATGATTTCATTTCTTTTTTGTGGTGCCCAAATTTATGCACCTGCCTAATTTTGTTTAAACAAGTATAGCACACTTTCTGTAAATCCAATAAACTTCATTTCACTTCTCAAATATCACTGTGTGTGTCTCCTATATGATATATTTAACTGACATTTTTTATCGTAACAACCAACGATTTATACAGGAAAATCATGACGATTAACAAGGTTGCCCAAACTTTCGCATCCCACTGTAATTATCCCGTATGGTGAATGGCATAACAGCAAAAAACAAAAATGTCCAATTCGCAGTTTTCTGGGTCACTTTACCTCCCAAAACAAACTGAAGAAAGAGAAATCAAAAAGACATACACAGTCCAAAATGCTATCAATGAAAAATATAGATTGCCCCGTAAAAAATTTACTTTGTAGACATAAATATAAAAAAAATTACGGGAGGTTATAGACTAGGGTGATACACATAAAAAAAAAATATATTAAAACAAGAAAAACCATAAAAATGTGGTATCGCTGTTATTGTACTAACTGCAGAATTAGGGCTCCTTCACACTTGCAGCAGGACGGATCCGGCAGGCTGGTCTCCCTCCCGGTGTTTTGCCGTATGGCCGGACCGCCGCTCCGTCCCCATTGACTATAATGGGGACAGGGGCTGAGCTCCGGCGCAGCACGGCGAAAGCCGCCGGACTAAAAAGTCCTGCATGTCCGACTTTTTAGTCCGGCGGCTTTCGCCGTGCACCGCCATGCTGCGCCAGAGCTCCGCCCCCGTCCCCATTATAGTCAATGGGGATGGAGCGGCGGTCCGGCGAAACAGCGGAAGGACGGATCCGACAGGGAGACCAGCCTGCCGGATCCGTCCTGACGCAAGTGTGAATGAGCCCTTACTCTAACAGGTCATTTTTACTGGATAGGGAAAACTGTAAGGCCTCTTTCACACGGGCGTCATATTTTTGGCTCGGATAAGAGGCGGGTGCGTTGCGGGAAAATGCGCAATTTGGTACCCAAACCGAACTTCTTCACAGAAGTTCGGGTTTGGGATCGGGGTTTTGTAGAGTGTACTATTTTCCCTTATAACATGGTTATAAGGGAAAATAATAGCATTCTGAATACAGAATGCATAGTACAATAGGGCTGGAGGGGTTAAATTTTTTTTAACTCACCTTAATCCACTTGCTCGCGCAGCCGGCATCTTTTCTGTCTTCTTCTTTGCTGATTGCAGGAAAAGGACCTGTGGTGACGTCACTCCGGTCATCACATGATCTTTTACCATGGTAATGGATCATGTGATGATCGACGTCACCACAGGTCCTTTTTCTGCAATCAGCAAAGAAGAAGACAGAAGAGAAGCTGGGCTGCGCGAGCAAGTGGATTAAGGAGAGTTAAAAAAAAATGTAACCCCTCCAGCACTATTGTACTATGCATTCTGTATTCAGAATGCTATTATTTTCCCTTATAACCATGTTATAAGGGAAAATAATAAAATAATCGGGTCCCCATCCCGATCGTCTCCTAGCAACCGTGCGTGAAAATCGCACTGCATCCGCACTTGCTTGCGGATGCTTGCGATTTTCACGCAACCCCATTAATTTCTATGGGGCCTGCGTTACGTGAAAAACGCACAAAGAGGAGCATGCTGCAATTTTCACGCAACGCACAAGTGATGCGTGAAAATCACCGTTCGTGTGCACAGCCCCATAGAAATGAATAGGTCAGGATTCAGTGCATCGCATCCGCGCGGAATACTCGCCCGTGTGAAAGGGGCCTAAGAATGAAACCTACAAAACTATAGTGGAATTGTGTTTTTCCCCCCAATTTCTCCCCCTTTAGAATTTTTGCCAGCTTCCCACTATATTGTATGCAATAATAAATGGTGTCATTAGAAAGTACAATTTTTACCTCACAAAAAAAAAAACGTGAATGGGAAAAAGAAAGTTATGGCTCCTGAAAAGAAGGAAGAAAAAAAAAAAGGCTAAATTACTGCGTCAGGAAGGGGTTAAGACGCACTTAAAGGGATTCTGTCACCAGATTTCACCTTATTACGCTGGCTGACATTAGCGATGTGCTAATGTCAGCTAAACCTAACTAGCCTATTCCAACTTTTATCTATGCCCCCGTTACGCCAGAAAACTAACTTTTATATAATGCTAATTAGCCTCTAGGAGCAGGGAGGGGGGGTGGCGTCGTTCCTGCTCCTAGAGGCTTCGTTCTCCCACCTTTTTCGCCTCCCTCCAAGTCCTGATTGACAGGGCCTGGCAGCGCTCGCATCTGTCTGCCAGCCCTGTGCTCTGGTGAAATCTCGCGCCGTTCAGTATTCGGTGCAGGCGCGGTGGGGAAGCTGGCAGCCTGCGAGCGTCCTTCCCTCACCGCGCCGAATGCTGAGCGGCGCAAGATTTTACCAGATTACAGGGCTGGCAGACAGATGCGAGCGCTGCCAGGCCCTGTCAATCAGGACTTGGAGGGAGGCGAGAAAAAGGTGGGAGAACGGATCCTCTAGGAGCAGGAACAATGCCCCCCCCTTCCCCTGCTCCTAGAGGCTAATGAGCATTTTATAAGTTAGATTTCTGGCGTAACGGGGGCATAGATAAAAGGAGGAATAGGCTAGTTAGGTTTAGCTGACATTAGCACATCGCTAATGTCAGCTAGCTGAATAGGGTTAAATCTGGTGACAGAATCTCTTTAACCACTTCCCAACCGCCTAACGCGCCGATGCGTCCGGGAGGTGGTTGATTTGTTCCTCCTGGACGCATCGGCGCGTCATCTCGCGAGACGCGAGATTACGTCACAGCCGGCCCGCGCATGCGCATCGCGGGCCGGCATTTCGCAGCAAAGTATTTCGTCAGCAACCTGCCGGCCACGATCGTTGGCTGGCAGGTTGCTGATTTTTAAAAAAAACCAATCAGCAGCCATTTAACCCATCATATTAGTAAATATGATGGGGTTATATGGCTGCTGTGCTCCTCTGCTCCTTCTTTTGGTCGGTTGGTTCCAGCAGAGGAGCACACATCACTGTGAGTACCCACTACACCACACTTAGCCCCCAGATCACCCCTATTAACCCTTTGATCACCCCTTCTTGCCCCTGTCAATCACTAGTGAAAGTCACTGGTATTGACCGTTAGGTTTTAGGTATAGTTTAGGCCCCTTGGTTAGGTAGTTTAGGGATCAGTTAGCGCCCAGCCCACCGCACCGCAGTCCGTTATTCGCTGATTAGCGTATCGCTAATCAGCATTTGTACTTTTATAGTATCTGGAAGTGATCAAAACTGATCACGGTCAGATCTATAATTGTATTAGTGTCACTTTAGTTCTCCCTCCACCCAAAACGCAGTGTTTGCCCGATCAGGCCTGATCGGTCGCCCACACGTGCGTTCGCCCACGCTGCACATTCACTTTACACGCACTGCGGCGATAAAAAAATCAGTTTTGATATTTTTTATCAACCGCAGCGACCTCCGGTACTTCGCTAGCCTCCCATTTGTAAGACAGGCTTGCTTTTTTTTTCTTGGGTAGTCTCAGGGAATACCCCTAAATTTAGTTGCCCACATGTCAAACAGGGGGTATTGCTCTGAAGAGGCCTACAGGCTTCTGACCCAGTCGGATGAGGAGTGGGAACACTCATCTGATGAATCCAGCGGGTCAGAATACGAACCTGTAGAAAGCAGTGGCTCTCTGACCCAAAGTTCGGACGAGGAGGCTGAGGTCCCTGATAGCAGCAGGCGTACCCGGCCCCGTGTCGCTAGACCGCGGGTTGCGCAGGATCCGCTTCAAGAGCAGCAGAGTGGGGCTGGTGCTGTCGGATTACGTGGTGAGGCATACACCAGCAGCCCAGCCCTCCCTGGACCTAGTACCAGCACTGCCGTAGAACATGGTGAAGTAGCGAGCACCAGAAGGGCAGTTGAAGCTGGTACGGTGGCACGTGCAGTAGTGACCCCGTCGCAGCCACCACAAAGACGTGCCCGTAGAGCCCCTAGAATCCCAGAGGTGCTGGCAAACCCTGATTGGCAGTCCCCAACTTCAGCCGCACCTGTAGTTCCCCCTTTCACCGCCCAGTCTGGAGTTCGGGTTGAGACAGCTCAGATCGGTTCGGCCCTGGGATTTTTTGAGCTGTTCTTGACTGCGGAGCTCTTAGACTTAGTTGTGGTGGAGACAAACCGGTATGCCACACAATTTATAACCGCTAACCCGGGAAGCTTTTATGCCCAGCCTTTCCGGTGGAAACCAGTCCAAGTTTCCGAAATTAAAACTTTTTGGGGCCTCCTCCTCAACATGGGTCTAACTAAAAAGCATGAATTGCGGTCATATTGGTCCACGAACCCGATTCATCACATGCCCATGTTCTCTGCTGCTATGTCCAGGACACGATTTGAGACCATCCTGCGTTTCCTGCACTTTAGTGACAACACCGCCTCCCGTCCCAGAGGCCACCCTGCTTTTGACCGGCTCCACAAAATTCGGCCCCTCATAGACCATTTCAACCTGAAATTTGCAGATATGTATACCCCAGAGCAAAACATCTGCGTAGACGAGTCCCTTATACATTTTACCGGGCGCCTTGGCTTCAAACAATACATCCCAAGCAAGCGCGCCCGGTATGGGGTGAAATTGTATAAGCTCTGTGAAAGGGCCACAGGCTATACACACAAATTTCGTGTCTATGAGGGAAAAGATCAGACCCTGGAGCCGGTCGGTTGCCCTGACTACCTGGGGAGCAGTGGGAAGATAGTCTGGGACTTGGTGTCACCCTTATTCGGCAAGGGGTACCATCTTTATGTGGACAATTTTTACACAAGTGTGGCCCTCTTTAGGCATTTGTTTCTAGAACGGATTGGCGCCTGTGGTACCGCGCGAACTAGTTGCGCGGGCTTCCCCCAACGGCTCGTTAGCACCCGTCTTGCAAGGGGGCAGAGGGCAGCACTGTGTAACGAAGAACTGCTCACGGTGAAATGGAGAGACAAGCGTGACGTTTACATGCTCTCCTCCATTCACGCAGACACGACAATCCAAATTGAGCGAGCAACCCGTGTCATTGAAAAGCCCCTCTCAGTCCACGACTATAACCTTCACATGGGAGGGGTGGACTTCAATGACCAGATGTTGTCTCCGTATTTAGTTTCCCGCAGAACCAGACGCTGGTATAAGAAGGTGTCTGTATATTTAATTCAATTGGCTCTGTATAATAGTTTTGTTCTCTACAGTAAGGCTGGGAGAACTGGATCCTTCCTCAAATTTCAGGAAGAGATCATCGAGAACCTCCTGTATCCAGGAGGTTCCGTGGCCCCATCCACCAGTGTAGTTAGCCGTCTACACGAGCGACATTTCCCCAATGTCGTTGCTGGTACCTCAACCCACCCGTCACCCCGAAAAAGATGTTGTGTCTGTAGCAGGAGTGGAATAAGGCGTGACACCAGCTATTTCTGTCCTGACTGTCCTGACCACCCTGCCCTATGCTTAGGGGAGTGTTTCCGGAAGTACCACACACAGGTACACCTAGCATAGGGATCATCTCACCAGGACAGGCACACAGGGCTATTAGGGCCCATTCACTCACAGCTGCTGCAAACGTCTCCTTTCACATGGGACAAAGTGCATAACGCACTTCGCCACATCTTTGGGCGATTTGCGCTTTGCACATTGACCCATGGGGAAGGAGAGGTTTGTTCTATAAAGGTAAAAAAAAAAAAAAACACCAGTAAGCAAACACGTTAATGTTTAGTTCAAAAAGTTAAAGTTTACATGTTCTGTTCCAAAGTTAATAAAATTATTGCGTTGTGGCCTGGTTTTTTCTTTTTTTACCTTCCAGGTGGACCAACCGATCGATTAGCTGCAGCACTGATGTGCATTCTGACAGAAGCATTGCGCTGCTGTCAGATTACACGCAAGTTGGTGTATGCGGCGCTGCAAGACGAGATTTTCTCCTCTGCAGTGACAGATACGTTTGCCAAGGCATACGAGCTGAGGAGGAGGCGGCGTTCCTATGCTTTGGCAAACACTTTGTATATATATATATATATATAAAAAAAAAAAAATCCCGGCAATGATTTATTCATCCACATCAATTGATGCGAATGGAGAAATCTGGTTTGCCAGGGCATACGAGCTAAGTGGGTATGGATGTTGGGCGGAGCTCCTATGTCCTGGCAGACGCCTTTCCCCTCCTTTTTTTTTTTGGCAGAGATTTTTTCATCCACATTGATCGATGCGAATGAAGAAATCTGTGCCGTTCATTTTTTTCTTTCAGCCCAGAGGCTGAACGGAAAAAAAAATCTCATTACCTGTATGCTCAATATAAGGAGAATAGCAGAAACTCCTAATGCTGGCCATACATGTAATGATTGCGGAGACCCTCAAATGCCAGGGCAGTACAAACACCCCACAACTGACCCCATTTTGGAAAGAAGACACCCCAAGGTATTTGCTGAGGGGCATATTGAGTCCATGAAAGATTTAAATTTTTGTCCTAAGTTAGCGGAAAGTGAGACTTTGTGAGAAAAAATAAAATAAAATCAATTTCCACTAACTTATGCGAAAAAAAAAGAAATTCTATGAACTTGCCAGGCCCCTCATTGGATACCTTGGGGTGTCTTCTTTCCAAAGTGGGGTCACATGTGGGGTATTTATACTGCCCTGGCTTTTTAGGGGCCCTAAAGCGTGAGAAGAAGTCTGGGATCCAAATGTCTAAAAATGCCCTCCTAAAAGGAATTTGGGCACCTTTGCGCATCTAGGCTGGAAAAAGTGTGACACATCTGGTATCGCCGTACTCAGGAGAAGTTGGGGAATGTGTTTTGGGTTGTCATTTTACATATACCCATGCTGGGTGAGATAAATATCTTGGTCAAATGCCAACTTTGTATAAAAAAATGGGAAAAGTTGTCTTTTGCCAAGATATTTATCTCACCCAGCATGGGTATATGTAAAATGACACCCCAAAACACATTCCCCAACTTCTCCTGAGTACGGCAATACCAGATGTGTGACACTTTTTTGATGCCAAGGTGGGCAAAGGGGCACATATTCCAAAGTGCACCTTTCGGATTTCACCGGTCATTTTTTACACATTTTGATTGCAAAGTTCTTCTCACACATTTGGGCCCCTAAATTGCCAGGGCAGTATAACTACGCCACAAGTGACCCCATTTTGGAAAGAAGACACCCCAAGGTATTCTGTGAGGGGCATGGTGAGTTCCTAGAATTTTTTATTTTTTGTCGCAAGTTAGTGGAATATGAGACTTTGTAAGAAAAAAATAAATAAAAAATCATCATCATTTTCCGCTAACTTGTGACAAAAAATAAAAAGTTCTATGAACTCACTATGCCCATCAGCGAATACCTTAGGGTGTCTACTTTCCGAAATGGGGTCATTTGTGGGGGTTTTCTACTGTCTGGCCATTGTAGAACCTCAGGAATCATGACAGGTGCTCAGAAAGTCAGAGCTGTTTCAAAAAGCGGAAATTCACATTTTTGTACCATAGTTTGTAAACGCTATAACTTTTACCCAAACCATTTTTTTTTTTTTGCCCAAACATTTTTTTTTTATCAAAGACATGTAGAACAATAAATTTGGCGAAAAATTTATATATGGATGTCGTTTTTTTTGCAAAATTTTACAGCTGAAAGTGAAAAATGTCATTTTTTTGCAAAAAAATCGTTACATTTTGATTAATAACAAAAAAAGTAAAAATGTCAGCAGCAATAAAATACCACCAAATGAAAGCTCCATTACCCTGGGTTCAGACCTGAGCGTTTTACAGCGCGTTCCTACGCGCTGTAAAACGCACAACAGGCAAGAACCAATGATTCCCTATGGGAATGGTTCTCACCTGGGCGTTTTACAGCGCGTACGATCGCGCTGTAAAACGCCCGACGCTCAAACAAGTGCTTGAGCTTTTTTTTGGGCGTTTGTCGCGCGTTCCCGCACATAGATATTCGGGAACGCGCGACAATGTGTGCACGGCTGTCTCTGTATGCGCGCTTGTAAACGCCCGTACAAGCGCGCATACAGAGCGCTCCTTTCGGAACGCTCAGGTCTGAACCCAGGGTAAGTGAGAAGAAAAGGAGGTAAAATTCATTTGGGTGGTAAGTTGCATGACCGAGCGATAAACGGTGAAAGTAGTGTAGTGCCGAAGTGTAAAAAGTGCTCTGGTCATGAAGGGGGTTTCAGCTAGCGGGGCTGAACCGTTTTTTTTTTTTTTTCTTTACTAATAATTCCTACACTGCGATCTCATCATACATAAGCTAATTAATGATTTTCGTTCAGTAGAATTAGTTAAAAATCGATTTTTGAAATATGTAAATTATCTTGCTACCAGCAAGTAGGGCGGCTACTTGCTGGTAGCAGCCGCATCCTCCAATGGTAATGACGCCCCCTCTGCTTGTTGATTGACAGGGCCAGCGGACGGGATCTTTCTCTGCTGGCCCTGCCTGTTTTGATTCAATATCTGGCGCCTGCGCCGCAGCCCTCTTCAATCTGCGCAGGCGCACTGAGAGGCGGCCACTCACTCGGCCGCTCCATCCTCAATGCGCCTGCTCCGATGACGTCACATCTACACCCGGCGCAGGCGCATTGAGGAGCGAGCGGCCGAGTGAGTGGCCGCCTCTCAGTGCGCCTGCGCAGATTGAAGAGAGGTACGGCTGCGGCGCAGGCGCCAGATATTGAATCAAAACAGGCAGGGCCAGCAGAGAAAGATCCCGTTCCCTGGCCCTGTCAATCAACAAGCAGAGGGGGCGTCATTACCATTGGAGGATGCGGCTGCTACCAGCAAGTAGCCGCCCTACTTGCTGGTAGCAAGATAATTTACATATTTCAAAAATCGATTTTTAACAAATTCTACTGAATGAAAATCATTAATTAGCTTATGTATGATGAGATCGCAGTGTAGGAATTATTAGTAACTCAAAACAGTTTAAAAAACGGTTTAATGGGGTGACAGAAGCCCTTTAAGATCGGCACAAATTTCCGTACAGATTTATGTGCATTTCTGCACCAAAATCTGCAACGTATAACAGTGTTTTTTTTGGTGCAGACTTGATGCAGTTTTGCCTCATTGAAAAGGGTGAAATCAGCAGCTAAAACCGCAAACATAATTGACGTGCTATTTAATTTGTAAACCGCAAAGCAGGTCAATTTCCACATGGAAAAAATCAGCTAAGTGTACCTAGGATTAGTGTAATCTCGTACACTTTGCTGGTACAGGAATTTTTCCAAAAGGAATCCGCGGTAAAAAAACGCACATATTCCGCAATGTCGGCAGATAGTTGTTCACACAGCACAATCTGCTTCCCAGAAATGATGATCTAATGTGCCGCATAAGGCCTCTTTCACACGGGCGAGTTTTCCGCGCGGGTGCAATGCGTGACGTGAACACATAGCACCCGCACTGAATCTGGACCCATTCAATTCAACGGGTCTGTGTATGTGTGTGTTGGTTTTCACGCACTTAGGCGTTGCGTGAAAATCGCAGCATGTTCTATATTCAGCAATTTTCACGCAACACTGGCCCCATAGAAATGAATGGAGCTGCGTGAAAATCGCAATGCATCCGCAAGCAAGTGCGGATGCGATGCGTTTTTTCACGGATGGTTGCTAAGAGATGTTGTTTGTAAACATTCTGTTTTTTTCACGCGCGTGCAAAACGCATTGCGCCCACATGATAAAAACTGAACGAGATCACAGGCAAAACTGAACGACTTTGCCTGCGAAATCGCGCATCTTTCACTGAACGCATCCGGACCTAATCCAGACACGCTCGTCTGCAAGGGGCCTAAAAACTTCATTTTTGGGCGCCCTCCCCTTTCAAATTTTGCGTTTGCCACTAAAGAGGTTACAAATTAGCGCCGCGTGCAGAGACCCCGTAGGCCGGTCCTATAGGGACTCCTCGCGTCGCTATATGGAGCCTCTGTACGGCATGGTAGTATGTGACAGAATCTGCCAGGGAACATTCTGATAGAATTGCTGACAATTTATTAGGGTGTGACCCCAAACTGCAATCTGGCAGAGAGCTCAGGCCCAAAACCAGCTCCCTTCCCCCTTCTCTGTGGCTCCCACTGGCCCAGCACCTACTCTCTAGCCTCCTGTACCATGTATCACCCTCCACCGGTTGCCATGTCTACCAAATGCTCAGGCACCCTCAGCACTCCCCCCTCACAGGGCGGTTCTATGGCAGGAGCCGCAGCATCAGCAAAACCGCAGCCTCCAAACCTGGCGCTCCGCTTCCTAGAATGCACTGCGGGCGGCGCATGCGCGGTTCCAGGCTATACTAGCGTGGCAGGTCGCGAGTGCGCAGCCTCAGTCACACGTGGTTCTCCGGTGCTGCTGCTGCTCGGTGCTGTGCGGGAGGCTCCGGCTGCAGGTTCCTGTGCGGCCACGCATCATGTTACCGTTCTCATTGCGGCGTCTGGTCCAGGTGAGTGGCACGGAGGTGGGGGCAGCACAGCGGCCGCCTGTCAGTGTGCAGCATCCTGCCACCAGCTCGCTCATAGGGCAGTGATGCAGTCCCATCAGTTCTGCTAACTTTTTGCACGTGACTTGGTCTCTTTGCCATTATGGAATTGTGAGCGATGATGCGATCCGGTCAGTGTACTCCGCTGCGGTTTATGTTGGCGCTGTATAGAATAGAATATTTATGGTGGCAGCACATTTCTTATGTGCAGGAAGGATTGATGCACTTGCTGCAGTCAGTACTATGCGAGTGCACCCTGTGGGACCCAACAGTAGGGGGTTCCAGGTCTTTATCCTAAGGGTAGGTCATCAATACCCATCAGTGGGGGTCCGACACCTGATACCGCTGCCGATCAGGTGTTAGAGGCCGCGGTGCTCTGGTGAGCCCCACAACCTCCACGCAGCTTACCAGCACAGCGCCATACATTGTACAATGGTCTTTTCTGACCCATCGTAAATCAGACTCGGCATACAATGTCTCAGACTCAGACCCAACCAATCCAGGCCACTTCTCTGGTAAAATAACTGGATTAGTTACTAGTTAGCAGCTATTTCTGGCTGTTATAAGTAAGGACTTGTTTTAGCTGTCTTAGGGCTCTCTCACACTTGCGTTGTTCTTTTCCGGCATAGAGTTCCGTCGTTGGGGCTCAATACCGGAAAATATCGTTGGGGCTCAATACCGGATCAGTTTTATCCCCATGCATTTTGAATGGAGAGCAATCCGTTCAGGATGTCTTCAGTTCCGGACCGGACCGTTTTTTGGCCGGAGAAAATACCGCAGCATGCTGCGCTTTTTGCCCTGGCCAGAAATCCTGAACACTTGCCGCAAGGCCGGATACGGAATGAATGCCCATTGAAAGGCATTGATCCGGATCCGGCCTTAAGCTAAACATCGTTTCGGCGCATTACCGGATCCGACGTTTAGCTTTTTCTGAATGGTTACCATGGCTGCGAGGACACTAAAGTCCTGTTTGCCATGGTAAAGTGTAGTGGGGAGCGGGGGAGCAGTATACTTACCTTCCGTGCGGCTCCCGGGGCGCTTCAGAGTGACGTCAGGGCGCCCCACGCGCATGAATGATGTGGTTGCATGGATCACGTCATCCATGCGCCTGGGGCGCTCTGACGTCACTCTGGAGCGCCCCGGGAGCCGTGCGGACTGTAAGTATACTGCTCCCCACTACTACTATGGCAACCAGGACTTTAATAGCGTCCTGGCTGCCATGGTAACACTGAACGCATTTTGAAGACTGATCCGTCTTCAAATGCTTTCAGTTCACTTGCGTTTTTCCGGATCCGGCGTGTAATTCCGGCAAATGGAGTACACGACTGATCCGGACAACGCAAGTGTGAAAGAGCCCTTAAGGTACTTTCACACTAGCGTTATTCTTTTCCGGCACTGAGTTCCATCCTAGGGGCTCAATACCGGAAAAGAACTGATCAGTTTTATCCTAATTCATTCTAAATGGAGAACAATCTGTTCAGGATGCATCAGGATGTCTTCAGTTCAGTCTTTTTTGCCTTTTCCAGAACACATGCCGGATCCAGCATTTTTTCCCATTGACATGCATTAATGCCGGATCCAGCCCCAAATGTGCCGGCAAAACGGATCAGTTTTTGCGGTCTGCGAATGCTCAGACCGCAAAAAATGTGAAAAAATAAATAAATGCCGGATCTGTTTTTCCAGATGACACTGGAGAGACTGATCCGGCATTTCAATTCATTTGTCAGACTGATCAGGATCCTGATCCATATGACAAATGCCATCAGTTTGCATACGTTTTGACAGATCCGGCAGGCAGTTCCTGCGACGGAACTGCCTGCCGGAATCCTCTGCCGCAAGTGTGAAAGTAGCCTTAGTTATTTGCTTATTTTTTGAAAACATAATTTTTTTTCTTATCTTGGATGACCTTTTGGGATTTGGAACCGATTACTCAACATACAATGGTCATCCTGGAACCAATTAAAGGCGTTGTCCGGGTTCAGTCAGATCCATAAATATTGGGACAGCAACACAATTCTGACATTTTTTTGCTCTATACACCACCACAATGGATTTGAAATGAAACAAACAAGATGCGCTTTAACTGCAGACTGTCAGCTTTAATTTGAGGGTATTTACATCCAAATCGGGTGAACGGTGTAGGAATTACAACAGTTTGCATATGTGCCTCCTACTTGTTAAGGAACCAAAAGTAATGGGCCAATTGGCTTCTCAGCTGTTCCATGGCCAGGTGTGTGTTATTCCCTCATTATCCCAATTACAACGAGCAGATAAAAGGTCCAGAGTTCATTTCAAGTGTGCTATTTGCATTTGGAATCTGTTGCTGTCAACTCTCAAGATGAGATCCAAAGAACTGTCACTATCAGTGAAGCAAGCCATCATTAGGCTGAAAAAGCACAAAAAAACCATCAGAGAGATAGCAAAAACATTAGGCTTGGCCAAAACAACTGTTTGGCGCATTCTTAAAAAGGAACGCACCGGTGAGCTCAGCAACACCGAAAGACCACTGAAATCAACTGTAGTGGATGACCGAAGAATTCTTTCCCTGGTGAAGAAAACACATTTCACAACAGTTGGCCGGATCAAGAACACTCTCCAGGAGGTAGGTGTATGTGTGTCAACGTCAACAATCAAGAGAAGACTTCACCAGAGTGAATACAGAGGGTTCACCACAAGATGTAAACCATTGGTGAGCCTCAAAAACAGGAAGGCCAGATTAGAGTTTGCCAAACAACATCTAAAAAAGCCTTCACAGTTCTGGAACAACATCCTATGGACACATGAGACCAAGATCAACTTGTACCAGAGTGATGGGAAGAGAAGAGTATGGAGAAGGAAAGGAACTGCTCATGATCCTAAGCATACCACCTCATCAGTGAAGCATGGAGGTGGTAGTGTCATGGCGTGGGCATGTATGGCTGCCAATGGAACTGGTTCTCTTGTATTTATTGATGATGTGACTGCTGACAAAAGCAGCAGGATGAATTCTGAAGTGTTTCGGGCAATATTATCTGCTCATGTTCAGCCAAATGCTTCAGAACTCATTGGACGGCGCTTCACAGAGCAGATGGACAATGACCCAAAGCATACTGCAAAAGCAACCAAAGAGTTTTTTTAAGGGAAAGAAGTGGAATGTTATGCAATGGCCAAGTCAATCACCTGACCTGTTCCGATTGAGCATGCATTTCACTTGCTGAAGACAAAACTGAGGGGAAAATGCCCCAAGAACAAGCAGACAGTTGCAGTAGAGGCCTGGCAGAGCATCAGCGTCTGGTGATGTCTATGCGTTCCAAACTTCAGGCTGTAATTGACTGCAAAGGATTTGCAACCAAGTATTAAAAAGTGAAAGTTTGATTTATGATTATTATTCTGTCTCCTTACTTTTGGTCCCTTAACAAGTAGGAGGCACATATGCAAACTGTTGTAATTCCTACACCGTTCACCTGATTTGGATGTAAATACCCTCAAATTAAAGCCGACAGTCTGCAGTTAAAGCACATCTTGTTTGTTTCATTTCAAATCCATTGTGGTGGTGTATAGAGCCAAAAATCTTAGAATTGAGCTGATGTCCCAATATTTATGGACCTGACTGTACCTCCATTTTCACCCAGGCAGCCCCCCTGACTTGAGCATCGGAGGGCAGGCAAAGGCATTTTCAGGAGTTTAGATGACAAACCGGGCTCTCCATGGGGCTGCCAGGAAGCCCGGTGACATAAGTCACTGATGGGCGGGCTTTAGCGCTGCCCTAGCCAGTAAAACGGCTAAGGCAGCGGTAAAGCACGCCCATTAGAGCCGTTGACGTCATTGAACACACTTCTGGGCGGAAGCCTTCTGGCAGTGTGTTGTAAACAAAAAAGCCCTTGCCCGATATAGCGCAGGGCAAGGGAGCGCATCGGAGCTCCGATGCGAACATCAGGTGGGCTGCCTGGGTGAAAATATGGGTATGTACAACCCCTTTAATATTGTAACTTGAGAGACCACTGTATAATTGCTGTGTATGGTACTGCAGCCCAGTACCACTTTCTTGAATGGGACGAAGCTGCACGTAGGCCATGTGACCGATGCACGTGACATCACTGACCGAATCCTCGATTTTAATAAATTTGCATCGAGGATTTTTTTTTTTTTTTTTGTCGAATTACTTGATTCAATCAAACAATTATTTCAGCCCTAAGTCAAACTGAAGCATAAAGAGTAATTGCACTTTTTTTTTCTTTTAATTTTTGATCTGTCATAGGGACATATCAGGAGTGTTGATCGGCGGGGGTCACAGCTCTGAGACCCCCACTGATCGCTAGAACGAGGGGTCAAAAGCTCTCAGCAGAGCGCAGGTTCTCCTGGCTGCTGAGTGCAAGACGTGCTCAGACTTTCTATTGAAACCATCTACAGTCTCGCTTGGCTGAGCGCTTCTGACCCTCCGTTCTAGCGATCGGGGGGGGGGTCTCAGAACTGTGACCCCCCCCGCCGTTCAGCACTACTGATATGTATCCCATATAGCAATACCGTCCGGTTTGAATCACACTGTCACTTGGAGCTGAAAAAAGTCATCAATTCATCTGCACTCGTAAGTGTGTATAAAAGTGTGTATCTAGCGTGGTATTCGTACCAGTTCTTCGGTTAAGTGAGATCTCCCGCTCCTCTGTACGCAACACAACAATATAGCAGGACTTTCTGCTGTGATCTTCCAGGACCTACGTGGCATCCCACGTGGTTCACTGCTTGGTCATGTGCCGCTGACGTCTTCTGCGCGGGGATTCAAATCACCTGTATCCGAATGTTGGTAAATTCGTACGTGATCAATGGTCAAGATGTTGAAAGATACATGCCAAATTAATATGAAGAGCTCCTACGCTGATGATCCCTCACTGTTATTACCAAACGTGTTTCGGGGGGGGACCCCTTCAGTGGTTTTTCTGAATAGTAACAGTGAGGGATCATCGGTGTAGGAGCTCTTCATATTATTAATTTGGCGTGTATCTTTCAACATCTTGACCATTGATCACGTACAAATTTACCTACATTCGGATACAGATGATTTGAATCCCCGCGCAGAAGACGTCAGCGCCACATGACCAAGCAGTGAACCACATAGATCCTGGAAGATCACAGCAGAAAGTCCTGCTATATCGTTGTGTTGCGTACAGAGGAGCGGGAGATCTCACCTAACCGAAGAACTGGTACGAATACCACGCTAGACAAAAGAATCGGATAAAGACGTGGTAACGTACAATCAATTAATATAATGGCACCCCTCTTTTATACACACTTACGAGTGCAGATGAATTGATGACTTTTTCCAGCAAGTGACAACAGTGTAATTCAAACTGGACGGTATTGCTATATGGGATACCTATTCCCCTATTTGCGGCCATTGCAATAACAGATATTGGGACTTAGTGTTAAGAGCGGTATATGATTGCATTCTTTAACTTTTTCTTTTTGCAATTGTGTTTTATGATATGTTTTAAATTGCATGTGATATTGTAGATTGTCATATTTTATGCTTAATTATATAAAGTCGAGTGTGGATACTGACTATCGTGTGTTTGCCTGATATTTTGAGTGACCCCCCTATCCAAGTTTTATACAATATTCACGCACCAGCATTTGGGAGTGCTGAGGGGCTGTGCACCAATCCAGAAGTGGTACAGTGAGAGAGCCACCATCCTTTTTTACTCCTGATATGTCCCTATGACATTTTGAAAATTGAAAAAAAAATTAGTTACTCTTTAAAATGTGGATGTGGTTGGTAGGTGTACATAGCATCCTGTGTGCAGGTCTGAATGTCCTCCCCAGCTGCCTCTGCTCCAACATTTCAGCCGTCTTTATCAAACCAGTAAAAAAGATGGTTTAAAGACTTGCCTAATGGTATCTGGTTGTAACCTCTGCTGTATCTGGCTGCCTGTGAGCCATATGGGATAGTCTGATATACATTTGTGGACAGCAAGTAGAAAACGCCCATGGGTGATTGTGCCCACAGTGTGAGCTGCTTGTAGGCCCTCGGTAATCATTGGCCTAAAAAACTTCCAGTCAACAATTAAAATGGCCTATTCCTCCAGTCACATTCTTGTCCCACACCTGAGCCTGTGGCAGTGGTGAGAGGAGCAGCTGCCACACCTCGTCTCCGGGGCAAATTAGAAGCCTACATGGGAAATCCAGCTAGTAGCCTTGTAGACATTAGGTTGTTTGCCCACCCCATGGAAAAATATCTTGGCGGGAAATTATCATCAAGGGAATATTTGAATCTGTATTTGTTTGTGCCTGGATTGGATTACTTTATGCCACATTTATCAAATGTCACAAGTAGTTTGAAAAAGTTGTCTTATTCTTAAAGGGATAATGCAAGAATGGGGATCTGCTGGACCTGCAAAGAAAAGATGACTTAAGCCTCATTCACACGTCCGTGCTCAAATCCGTGAGCAGATAGTCAGTGATGTGTCCGTGAAGGATCTGTGTTGGGTCCATGTGTCTGTTTTTTCCTGTCCATGTTTCACTGACACTGAACAGCTGAAAAATAATTTTCAAAGCATCTGTGTTGCATCTGGTTTTGACGGACCCATAGACTATAATGGGCTTGAGGGATCCAGGAACATGGTCCAAGATGGGACACTCATTCGTGTTGAAAACACGGACCGTGCTAAAACACTGATGTGTGAATACACACATTTAAATGAATGTGGACGTGTGCTGTCCGCGGAGAACTCGTACAGCACACGCACGTGAAACACTGACGTATGAATGAGGCTTTAGGCTACTTTCACATTGGCGTTTTGGCTTTCCGTTTCTGAGATCCATCATGGGCTCTCACAAGCGGTCCAAAATGGATCAGTTTTGCCCTAATGCATTCTGAATGGAAAAGGATCCGCTCATAATGCATCAGTTTGCCTCCAATCAGTCTGCATTCCACTCTGGAAGCGGACACGAAAACGGCCAAATACCATAAGAGGGACTGAACTGATGCATATTGAACAGAATGCTCTCCATTCAGAATGCATAAGGATTAAATCAGTTTTTTTTCCCCTCACCCGTGACGGCACTCATGCGGACTAGTGTTATTCTTTTCCGGTATTGAGTTCCGTCCTAGGGGCTCAATACCAGAAAATAATACTCTTACCGGTAAAAAAAATGTTCTTGAAACCCATGCGACTAGGACCTCCCATCCAGGACAGGAAACTTGAATAAAATGGTTCACACCCCCACCACACCTCAGTTCAAGTTTCCTGTCCTCCTACCGTTGCTTGGTTCTCACCTGGGAAGGTCTGGGTCTACTAGACCATAAAGGGACCTATCCCTGGTGCCGTCAGTCCTGGGGGAGCCCCTGTCTGGACCTGCTCTTCCTCCTGCCTCCTTCCAAGCCTTATTGGTGAGCCGCTGTGGCAGTGTTCAGGTGGCTCCTGGTCCATTGCAAGATGGCGGTGCATGCTTCTCTGGCCTTCTGCGCATGCCTGCCGGGACGGCCCCTTCCGGTCTAATAATGTCATTTCTGGGCACTGCCAGATGAGGTGTGGGCATCCTCATGCTTTGGATTAGACGTTTTTGGGCCAAGGTTTAAAAGAAGCCAAGGCGCGTTTTATAAATTGGCAGCCAGTCTTGTGTGCACACAGTGCTGTGCAAGATCTGTGTTTCCACCAGCATGTCGGAACCAGGTGATGCAGGACGCGCCAACCCCCTGGAGCCCTTGAGGTCCACAAGCCCGGTATTGGTCCTGAGTGGGGAAGCCTGACTCCACTATTGGTGAGATTCATCCTCTCCTAATTAATTTGGGGTGTTTCGCTTTATTGTTATAGGTAGCAAAAAACACCAAAGAACTCATCCAGAAAGACTAAACATAAAGAATGTGGAGGATGTAGAGTAGCCTTAGCAACCTCTTATATTAAACCTCCTATGTCAAGCATGTATAGATAAGTTATCTATATAGGTTATGAAGGAGTCTCACAGCTTATCCAGAAATATTAAGGCCTTGGTATGGTCAGAAGTTAAATCTTCTATTAAATCACCTGGTCAGAGTCCCCCAAGGTCTACCTATAATAAGGACTCTGATTCTGATTTTTCTGGGGAGGACAAGGATAAAGAATCCGGCCAGGCCTCATCAGATGATTTCTTCTCTTCAGATGAGGATTCAGTAGGGAGGGCTATTTTTCCACCCGAAGATACAGAGCCTTTACATCCACCATGCAATTAGAGGATGTAAAACAGCATAAATCTATTGCTGACCAGGTTCTTGAGGGATCTCGGCCCTAAAAGGCATAGAGTTTTCCCCGTTCATAAAAATATGGAAGCCCTGATAGAAAATGTTTCATTCCTAATTCTGTAAAGAAAATCTCAGTTTGAGGAGTCGGTAGCGGGCATCTGGGACAGAGCCCCCACGGTAGATGCCCCGGTAGCTAAAATAGCCAAAATATCTGCTCTACCATTTGATGATTTAGGCTGCTTAGGAGATCCGTTAGAAAAAAAAAGCAGACGTCTATCTTAGACGTGCTTGGGAGTCTGCTTCAACAAGTCTTAGGCTGGCCATTGCCGTCTCTTGGGTCTCCAGGTCCTTAAGGCTATGGTTAGATCAGCTGGAGTCGCATGTTAATGACAAAAGACCTAGAGAGGAATTACTATCTTCCCTCCCTACCTGTTCTAAAGCCGCGGACGCCTCTACTGATGTGATTTGTTTTTCCTGCCAGAGCAGCTGCCATGTCTAATGCAGCTAAATGGGCTATCTGGCTTAAATCATGAAAGGGGGATCAGGGTTCTAAGTCTAGACTTTGCTCTCTTCCATGTGAGGGTTCTAGGTTGTTTTGGTTCCTCGCTTGATGACCTCCTAGACAGGGCCTCGGATAAGAGGGGGTTTCCCGGTTCCTCAGACAACTTCCTTTTTTCGTAAATCCCAGGCCGTTTTTCAAAGACAAAGGAGTAGGCAAGGTGACAGGAGAGACGGGGAGAAATTTCCTAAAAGATCTTTATTATTATTATTATTATTATTATTATTATTATTGATGCCAGATCTCAGGTGGGGGAAGACTGTCTCAGTTTCTCCCAGCCTGGAGGTCCATTTCTTAGAACAAATGTATCTTAAGTGTGATAGAATATGATTCAGGCTGGAATTCCTTTCTCATCCACCAGATTTTTGCCCAGACAGCTTGTCTAGAAAGAAGAAATGCTTTGGAGTTAGAAGTTTTCTCTCTCTTGGACAAAGGGGTCGTTTGCCCGGAACCCAAAACAGAGAGGGACAAAGGGTTTTATTCCCCTCTATTCTTGGTGAAGAAACCCAATGGAACATTCAGAGTGATTTTAAATCTAAAAAAATTAAACAAATCTCTGGTCTACAAAAAATTTTGTATGGAGACTAAAAAAATCAACTGTTAAACCACCTCTTCCGGGATTGCTGGATGGCAAGCTTGGATCTGGAGGATGCATATTACCATTTTCCAATCTGTTTCCTCCCAGAAGTTTTTAAGAACAGCAGTCTGGGTCCAGGGAGAGTTACTGCATCTCCAATACAGAGCGCTGCCCTTTGGGGTCTTTACCAAAGTAGTAGCAGAAGAAGTAGCTGCTTTTGTTAGACTGTCTGGAATTGCATTAGTGCCCTATCTTGACGATTTGTTAATAGTCTCTCAATCAAAAGAGAGACTAGAAAAGAATATAAAATTCCTCTGCTCCACTTTGCAAAATCTATGATGGAAAATAAATTGTAAAAAATTATACCTAATTTCTTCTCAGGTTTGCATTTTCTTAGTAATTCAGCTGGACTTCTATCTGCAAATAAGTTTTCTTCCGCTTCCAAGGCAGGAGTCAATCGGGGCACAATTATGGTCAGTCTTCCTTTCTTACCAGTGTACTTTCAGGGAAGCAATGGTGGCACTTGGGCAGATTAAATCAGTGATTCCAGCAGTACCTTATGTACAGATCCACTCCAGAGAGCTTTAAGCAAACATCCTAAAATCATGGGACGGCTCCCCTTATTCCTTGGATCAGAGTTTCCACCTTTCTTCAAAGACAAGAATCTCTGTGTTGTGGTGGACAATTCCAGAGAATCTATCTGCAGGGGTTCCATGGACATTTGTAAACCTAACTATAATTACCACAGACGCCAGCCCTTGGGGTTGGGGGACCCGCTCCCAGAACAGGTGCTGGCAGGGGAGATGGGACTTGAACACGAGGAAAGCATCCTCCAAGTTAAAGGCTGTAGAGATGGCACTGAAGTTGGCTATACCAGAGGTAAAAAACAGGAGGATTTTCTTCTATTCCGACAATTCTAAAACAGTGGCCTACATAAACCATTAGTAATAGACGGGTTGGCACAGGACTGGAGTTAGGGTATGCCTTCCCTCCATTTTGCCTTATTCCCCAGGTTTTGAAGAAAATAGAAAGAAAGGGGGCCTTGGTTATCCGGATGGCTCCAATGTGGCCAAAGAGGTCCTTGTACTCCAGTCTGCTAAAGTTGGCAGTAGAGCCTCTGTGGACCCTTCCGTTGAAAGAGGATCTTCTGTACCAGGGTCCGCTAGTCCATCCCAGCCCAGAAATTCTCCACCTCTGTGTGGATTTTGAAAGGGAAGTTTGGTCTAGAAGGTGATTATCCGCCAAAGTAGTCTCCACTATGCTGAAGAGTAGGAAGGTGGTTACCTCAAGAAAATATAACAAAGTTGGAATGTTTTTTCAGCCTTCTTAGGGCTCTTTCACACCTGCGTTCTTTTCTTCCGGCATAGAGTTCCGTCGTCGGGGCTCTATGCCGGAAGAATCCTGATCAGTTTTATCCTAATGCATTCTGAATGGAGTAAAATCCGTTCAGGATGTCTTCAGTTCCGTAACGGAACGTTTTTTGGCCGGAGAAAATACCGCAGCATGCTGCGCTTTTTGCTCTGGCCAAAAATCCTGAAGACTTGCCGCAAGGCCGGATCCGGAATTAATGCCCATTGAAAGGCATTGATCCGGATCCGGCCTTAAGCTAAATGTCGTTTCGGCGCATTGCCGGATCCGACGTTTAGCTTTTTCTGAATGGTTACCATGGCTGCCGGGACGCTAAAGTCCTGGCAGCCATGGTAAAGTGTAGCGGGGGAGCAGCATACTTGCCATCCGTGCGGCTCCCGGGGCGCTCCAGAGTGACGTCAGGGTGCCCCACGCGCATGGATGACGTGATCGCATGGCACGTCATCCATGCGCATGGGGCGCTCTGACGTCACTCTGGAGCGCCCCGGGAGCCGCGCGGACTGTAAGTATACCGCTCCCCCGCTCCTACTATGGCAACCAGGACTTTAATGGCGTCCTGGCTGCCATAGTAACACTGAAAGCATTTTGAAGACGGATCCGTCTTCAAATGCTTTCAGTACACTTGCGTTTTTCCGGATCCGGCGTGTAATTCCGGCAAGTGGAGTACACGCCGGATCCGGACAATGAAAGTGTGAAAGAGGCCTTAGGACATAGCCCAGACCCCTTTAAGTCTCCTGAAATAACAAAGATCCTAGAGTTTTTGCAAGCAGGGCTAGACAGGAATCTTAAAGAATCTACATTGAAACTCTAGGTAGCTGCTTTTTTTTCTTTGATTCCAGATTAGCAGATCATCCATGGGTTAAAAGACCGTTGGCAGCGTCGAGAATGCACCCTTCTTTAAGACCCTTGTCTTCCCCCTGGGATTTGAATACTGTCCTTTCAGCCCTTTCGCAAAAGCTGTTTGAACCATTAAGTGAGATTTCTATTAAAATGCTTACTTTCAAAATGGTCTTCCTTTTAGCTATAACATCTGCTAGACGGGTTTCAGAAATTCAGGCTTTCTCTGCCTTTCCTCACTATACTACCATTTTAGAGGACAAGTTGATTATTAGACCGCTTCCATCCTTTCAGTCTAAGGTGGACTTTTAGTCTGGAGCCCTAAGGACAGAGCTCAATACCAGAAAAGAATAAAGTTAGTGTGAAAGTACCCTAAATGACAAAATACAAGAAATCATATAAGTATTTGAATTAGAGGAAATGAGAAAACAAGACTACCGTATTTTTAGCCCCATAAGACTCACCTAGGTTTTAGAGGAGGAAAATTAGAAAAAAAAATATTTTTCATTATACCTCAGGTCAGACCCCTAATGGTAATAAGACCCTCAATTAGACCTCAGATCAGAGCCCAATATAAAGACCCCCTCCCAGTCAGACTTCAGATGAGACCCCATGCCTTATATCAGCCCCCTGCTATATCTCATAACCCCCAGCCATGTTTTATCAGCTGACATCCGAGGACCAGGAAGCGGTGAGCAGTGTCGAGTTCAAACGAGTATAAGCGCAAATGCTGAAATCTTCCTGTAGGGGCTGCATATCACATTATGGATAGGTATAAATGAAAATAAAGCTGGTAGACGATGGCAATAGCCAAAAATGGAGAAAGACGGCAAAAACTAAAAATGGGGCAAAACGTGTAAATATGACACAAAAATTTGTTTGGGCTGATCCTACAATAATGTGATAAGGTGTTAATTACAAAACAGTCATTAGATGGTTCACTGTGGATCGAGGTTAAGGATGACAATGTTGCGACATATTATGAGATGCATCCAATTTCACAAATTGAGACCTATTGGCTAGACTATACTCTGCCGGGTCCCTTTGATAGAAAGAATGAAACTCTCCTAGTTGCCATGGGAAGAGAATAGTGATTTGAGGAAGGTGATTTGGTCTCCTGAGGTCTGTTTGTATTAAGTACTGTGTGGACAGGAAGTGTTACCTCTAGACAGGAAGTAAATGTGACACATGGTCAGAAAGTATTAGAAGACTGGTGCTGGTAGGAGGTTAAAAAGAGCTCCTTTTGTGTCCCCAAATCTGGTACATTTCCTTAAGGGTCCATTCACATGTCCGTAAGTGTTTTTTAAGGTCTGCAAATTGCGGATCCGCAAAACAGACACCGGCCATGTGCGTTCCGCATTTTGCGGACCGCACATGGCTGGCACTAAAATAGAAATGCTTTTTCTTGACCGTGTCTGCTGACAAGAAAAGGACATGTTCTATTTTTATTTTTTATTTTTTTTGCGGGGCCGCGGAACTGAAGTGCAGATGCGGACATCACACTGTATGCTGTCCGCATAATTTGCGGCCCCATTGAAAATGAATGGGTCCGCACCCGTTCTGCAAAATTGCGGAATGGATCTGGACCCATTTGACAGACGTGTGAATGGACCCTAAAAATAGATAGGCAACCAGACTGTTTTATAGACCCCAGATAGCCATAGCTTTTTGTAAACCCCTGACAGCGCAGTACATCGTCCTCTGTGCCCGCTCAGAGCATTTAAGAAATAGGTTGCATGTGAGGATGAATGTTTTAATCAACATTTCCTCTGCGTCCGGTGCGTTCTTCAGTTTTCCTGATGGATACAGAAGGGTTAATACTGATGCTACCTGAGTGGCATGCACAGTGAGAATTGGCATTGTGTTATCTGCCGGAGTAAGTGGCTGGAAATGGGTTTATTAAGATCTCTTCGGAGACACGGCGCGCTCCGTTGACTTTATAGCCCAATTTTGTTGGCTTTGTACCTTGCAGCTGTGTGTGTCTGCACATCTCTTGCATAAAAGCCATTTTCCAGCAGCCACAGCTGGCCGGCCCCGGCCTGACTGCTCCGAGTGTGGATTTTCTTATTATCTGGAAGCGCTGGACCTTGATTGTTAGTACACGCTCCCTATGGGGGGCAGCGGAGCAGACATTGCACCAAGTCACTGAGCCGGAGGAGTCCGCACAGGGCTGGCTGATGTTCTTTGGACTTGAACTCTGTGCGGATTGTGTGCAGAGCCCTTCTGTCAATGAGTAGCCATCGATAGAGGCGTGTGGCGCCCAGGCTTCATGTCATTGGATAGCACTTAAAGAGGAGTTGTCCCCTCTCCTGACAGGTCTGTTGTAGTAACTACATGCATTCCCCATGTAATATCAGTTCTGGAGAATCTATTCCTATAGCTCTGTTGTGCCATTCCTATATTATTTCTACTAGAAGTTTATGAATGGATTGTCAGCAGTCTGCAGTAAAGGTACAGATGGGTGTTACCAGCTGGGGGGGGGGGTGTCCTCGCACAGTCTGACACTGCTAGCACTCATAGGACAGAGTTGGACACACCCACTACTGGTAACACCCAGCAGTACCTTTACTGCAGACCGCTGGCAATTTATATGCAAACTTCTAGCAGGAATAATACAGGAATGGCGCAGCACAAAGGGATGAGTAGATGATCCAGAATTGTTGTTGCATGGGGAATGCAAGTGGTTACTAAAACAGGCATGTCAGGAGGGGGGGCACGTCCTCTATAAATATGCCCAAATCAGGGCATCACCCACATGCCGCAGAGTGAGGGGTCGTTCACACAACCATTAGTGTTTTGCGGTCTACAAATCACAGATTCTGGCCATGTGCAGGGCGTGTCACTGTGCGGACCCATTAAATGGCTCCATGGTCTGTATGTTGAGGAAAAGTATAGAACATGTCTTATCTTTAGCGGCTCGGCCGCACGGATGCAGACGCACATGGAGGGCAAAAACAGACATGGGGACCAACCATGGGTGAAGTATGGATACATTATTTGGACACCGCAATGTAAAGGAGGCCGGTGTGCGGGCTGTAGCTTGGCTCTGCTATATCTGTGTTAGGATACAGTGCAGCACTTTGCCGTTTCAGGTTAAATATTACAGATACCATACTTTTCTGAACTTTGCTTTTCTCTTATCTCTGCATTTTTCACTTCGGAACAGCTGTTATGTAAAGGCTCTTCCACTGTTTGTTTCTCCTATCACTTTTCTGTAGGTGTAAAAGTCGACGAGTTCTGTATAGACATCATTCAGCTGATGCAATTTCGGAAAGGCGATTTCATCATCTCTAGATCCCTTAGGCTGGGAGGGAGGCTGAGGCGATTACATATGCGTGGCATGTTACACTAAGCCTTTTTGTTTCTGGGCTGGATCATAAGCTTCTAGGCACTTGCAACAGTAAAGTTTTAAAAGTTAGATGTTTTATGTGGTTTTTTTTTATTTTTTTTTATTTTTTATTTTTTCTTTCTTTCTTTTCTTTGTGGTTTTGACCAGCAGGCTTTCCTCTGAAAGAGAAAATAACAGCTCTGTCTTACTAAACGGCGTCTCCGCTCACAGTAACGGGCTGCGGTCGGTCTGGGTTTGGCTATAATGGGTTTAGAATAAATTGAATACAGGGTGTGCGCAGCATCAACCCCTTCCTCGCCTATCTTCACTTTCTGCCCACCACCGCTTCTCCACCCAGCAGTTTGTATAAAAACATTTACTAAGACCGTTCCCCCCCCCCCCCCCCCCCCCGCCTTCTTTTCTCCCTGCTCTGCCGTAAGATATATGGTTATTGTATGACGAGACGTGCAAATCTAAGGCAGTGCCTGATTCCAGACGTAAATGTTAATACATTTACCCCCGTCCCGCTGCACACGCTGTTAAACTGGCTGTGGTGTGGCAAGATATTAAAAGGGACTAAATTTACAAGTCCCTTAATAAATAACCCGCTGAGTTTTAGGGTTTGGCCACACGGTCAGGTTTCCTGATTCAGTTTTGGAAACCAAAATCGGAAAAAGCATATAGAAAGTATAAGGCCTCGTTCACATGACCATATGTGTTTGCGGTCGGCAAAACATGGATCCCGGCCGAGTGCATGAGGCCATTTCCTTGTCTGCAGATCGGACAAGAATAGGAGATGTTCTATCTTTTTTATCACCTTAAAAGGCAATGAAGGAGGGATTTTTAGTACCCGAGGTCCCTTTCCCAGAAAACACTACAACCTCAGAATATGGTGCAGAACTAATTGTTTCCATTCACATGAAGTACAGTCCAATACTTTCAAAGAAAAAATTTATAAAACACACAATGACCATAACCCATGTGGATAGCAGGAGCTGGGACCAAATCCGGAAACAACGCACAATGCGACTTCTTGTTTTCTGACAATTGTTGGATGGCGGCAGTGGTAGTCTTTTAGGATCTATAGACTTTAGGAGCCAGTGACATCTTTCCAGGAACCAGTCTGATAATTGGCAACAGAATTTTAATATCCGGGCCTTTTTGGAGAAACACTGGTCGGACATCATTGCTACTAGTGCTCAGCGAAGTATTGAAACATTCTATTCAGCTGCTTCGACTAATTTTACAAAATAATTTGCTTCTTGACTAATTACTTCATCACAAAGCGCATTTCTTTGTAAGTAGTGGCTGTAATGACACTGTACCCCTCCGATGCCGCGTTTATAGCTGATCGCGGCATCTGACAGCAGCAATACAGTGTAAAATAAAATCATACTTGCCTCCTCCGTTTGGAGCGCAAAGAGCCGCCGTGCACAAGATTTCATGTGAGATCTTCAATCAAGATGGCGGCGGTCGACTCTTTGCGCTCAAACGGATGAGGTAGTATAAAAAAAAAAAAAAAAAAATCATAACTGCCATTTAGGGAAAATAGATTTGCTACCACGAGGAAATTCAGCTTCATGGCGAATAAAATTTTTAATTAACTTAAAATAGAAGTCCACTTCGTGGTGTTCGATTCGCTCAAGGCTAATTGCTACCTCTGGCGGAATTTAGAGACATTTTGAAGAGACCTGCTTTTTGCCGGATCTGTATAGAAGGGATATGATACACTTCTAGCATTCAATTTTTCTGAGTCGGGGGTTAGGTTGATATTCTGATAGACATTCAACCAAAAGTGTGTACATAAAAATAAAAAACTCCAGAAATTTAAATTTAAGTGCAGCAATCGTTCTGTCCTTACATGACTGACCGCCATTTCTTTATCTATACTAGCCTTTAAGAAGATGCTGCCATGTGCGAGCCCAGCATACAAAACCTGCATCTCAAGCTGGGAACCAGTTATGGAATGGGCAGGAAAGCTTGGCTGAAAATGACCCTGAAATGTGGGACCTTGTACAGAAGGAGAAGGACAGGCAGTGCCGTGGACTGGAGATGATCGCCTCTGAGGTAAGAGTATTTTGTTGTGCTCACTGTTAAGTTATGTACCCAAAATTCATGTTTTTCTAATCTTTGAGGGAACATTCTTCCAGTTTGTGGATATTTGTTAGGATGTTTTAAATCCTTGGCATGTGCAAGACATTGAATGCATTGATGGCTTCTTAATGGAACTTTGAAATAATACCAAAACTTGCCCATGGTCCTTGTCCGTTGCCAGGGTTTTCTAAAATGCTCCTGAAAAAGTAGAGATCTTACAGGAAACATGATTGATAACTTCCCCTTAAGGCTAAAGCCAGTTGTTGGGAAGGAACGCTTCCTTCCTGACAGCCGGGTTGCTCCTTCAGTGGAGGAGACCACCGCATTTATATGTAGCTAGCTATCGCCTCCACAGTTTGAGGACGAGGGATTGCGATTGCTCGTCCTCCTACAGCTGTATTGTCTCTGGGCAACAGATCACTGTTTAGACCGCACGATCTGCTGCCCAGAAATGATAATTTAGGTGCCTGCATCAATGACAGGATCACTCGCTCATCGGGTAACCAGTGGCACATTTAGATGGGCAGATTGTCAGGAACAAGCTTCTGCAGGAACCCAATAATCTGCCCAAATATCAGGTCATGTAGATCTACCTTTAATCCCTCATGCTTTTTGTTGAAGGAGCAGAACTTCAATATAGGGATGTTCCCAGAAAGTGCACACCACATATGTTTCTGATAGATTTAGGTCCACCTGCTACATCCAGGTGAAGAACGAATGAATGACCATGCACGTGGGCAGTTCCTCCATTCATTTTGGGGGAGTTTTGGAACAGTCGTATGCTTGGCTTGCCACCTCTCCATTCATCCACCGTCTGTTGGTGGAGGCCAATGGCTGGTTGGGGTGCCCTGTTCTCCAGCCATCGATGGCATGTCCTGTAGATGTGTAAATATCCATGTTGAGAATACTAATTGTAAAGGGCTGAATCTTATATCTGGTTTAGTGGACTGAGGAGGAAGGGGCTCTCAGCTGTAGCAGCCAGTAACCTAAGGGCTTATACAGATGAGCAATGTAAAACGCGTCCATACTCCATGCAGTAAAAAAAATTATATATATATATATATATATATATATATATATATATATATATATATATATATATATATATATATATATAAAAAAAATTTTTACACACACACACGTACTTTGTTTTCGAATGATGCAAATGCGTCCGGGTCTTTAGCGCATGCACACTTGACCACATATGTGTTGGTCTGTCGGATGATTCATTTATGGGACGCATGCGCATCCGAGTTTCTTAGACGCTGACTTTGGCAATGGAGTCACATCGGGAATTTGTAAGTTGCTTGATTATGTGCTTGTATCCATGTCCATAGTCATGTGACCTGGCCACTCCCCATGATAGAAGTGTGGTAGTAGCTTCTCATTTTAACCAGTTATCTGGGTTATTGCACAAGTGCACTTTATATACATGAATTTTGTATTTATTCACATATATTATAATATACAATTGTATCACAGTTCTATCTTATGATTATCCACTGTGTTCACCAGACTTGCATAGGTACATGTATATATTTCACTTTATTTTTTCATATGTCACTTGTACAGGCATGGGTTAATGCTAATTATGCTTGATGATGTCATTTCCTCACACTATATAAGTATGTTCAGTTTGCATTGTTACATTGCTTGAGAAAGGCTTCATGTTGGAGCCGAAACGTTGCGAACCCATTGACTTGAATGGGAGACTGTATTGCGAAAATTGTACCAAAGCAGTACATTCCGCAGTTTTTCTCTGTGCGGAAAATTGGACATGTATATTGGCCTATTGAATGTGATGCGGATGTGAACATTGCTTACCTGAATGAGCTCTTCTAACCAAAGACAGGTATAAACCAAGCTCCCTTTGTAGTGACCAGAACAAGGCTTGTAGAGAAGTAAGGGATAAGCAGTGCTGTATCAGAAGAACGGCGCGCTGTTCCCACAAGAGAGATTATGAAATCATTCAGTACAGAACCTTTAGACCTGAAAATAAAAAGTGAAAAGGTGCACATTCATTTCCCATTGTGGTACCTCGGCCATGGTGTAGTTATGGAAAAGGTTTATCAGCCCCAAAGGGAGGTTATGTTGTGTTAACAGCAACGTCAATTGCAAATCCTTCAACCTAAAAAGAATATCTGCATATCTCCATGTACTGTGCAGTCACCGATCTCGGATTGTCTTGCATGTCGCCATTTGAGCTCCTCCAGAAACTCTTCCGTCTGTGTAAATATGTGGCTGCGTTGTTTGCATTTTGCCTTTTTAGGTTTAATATACTTTTATTCTTTTGCACGTAGAATTCATACGTCACAAAGGTCTAATATTATGTAAAAATATTTCTTAATAGAATTTCTGCAGTCGAGCGGCTTTGGAAGCACTTGGTTCCTGCCTCAACAACAAATACTCTGAGGGCTATCCTGGAAAGAGGTGAGTAACAGCACCCAGTGATATTGTTCACATTAAAGGGCTTTTCCGAGATTTTTATATTAATGACCTATACTCGGGATAGGTAATCAGTATCTCATCGCCGGAGGTCCGACACCCAGGACCCCCTCCAATTAGCTGTTTGAGAATGCCGCAGCGCTCCTGTAAGTGCCACAACTTTCTCGCAGCTTTCCCCAGGCTGAGTGACCACACGTTCACTGGTCACATGGCCTAGGACCAGCTCACCGATACCAAGCACAGCCGCTATACAATGTACGACATTGTGGTTGGTGAGCTGCGAGCTGATCGGCAGGGGTCCCGGGTGTTGCACCCCCACCGATCAGATACTGATGATAGGTCATCAGTATAAAAATCCTGGGAAACACTTTTAACCATGAGAGATGTACTGAAGATAGATTTGGTATAGTGATTTGATAGGCAACTTATCACCTTGAGTAGTGACACAGGCTGATTTCAGCAATATGTCACTCATCTGCGAATGATATGGGTGCGGAGCAATTGCTGTTAAATTCTGGCAGCGCCTATTGGTAAAGAGTCACCCACCGCCAGAGAAGAGTCCGGCCAGCGCCTCCCTACCCCCTTCATCAGATGCACATTCCCCTACTTGTAAACGTTCAGTCATCGGCAGGGAAGGATAATCTGGACTCTTCTCTGTCGGGCGCTGCACAGAACATCAGCAGATGAGGCACAGCCTGTCCGTCACTACCCGAGGCACGCAGGTGAGGTATTCGTATTTGAATTTTTTTTTTTTTTTTTATACAATTGAAGTTAATAGGAAAAAAACTGCATTCATCTGCTTAAGTGTCTGGGCTGATTAAATTTATTGTCCTGTCCCAAAAATTATCCAATACCAATATGTTTTTCTTTTGTTAACAGTGGAAGTCAATAACAGTACAGTGCAACTGCATAGACATTCATGGGGCATCCGTTTCTTCCAGAGAACTGTTCCCTCTGGCGACCCACTGGTTCCAGCGGGCGGTCACTTCTGGGCTAGCCTGCCGCACTTTTACTGTACTGACAGAGCAAACCTCGCAGCGTACGCCTGCTCTGCAAGGGAGGCGACTCGTGGCTCCGCCTGACCATGACTGGCGGGTTTCTTCTCTGTGCATAATGTGGAGGAGGGTAGAGGTATGAGTCCCAGCACTGGCTTGCGCTGCAAGATTTTACCTTTCGTTACTGTAAAAGTAATCGGCGGGTCTGTCACCATACTTTAGTACAGGAGAAAGTTTCCCTTTAGAAGTTGCACACTGTTTCGTAGTAGAATGATGAAGTGTCACTTTAAGTAGCTTTCTTGGTTTTATTAAAGAGGACCCCTCACCTCTCCGGACATCAGTTTTAGTAACTACTTGCTTTTCCCATGTAATAACAATCCTTTTCATATCTCTGTATGTTGCTCCATTCCTCTGTTATCCCTGCTAGAATTTTATGAATGCATTGCCAGCAGACTGCAGTCCAGATAGTGGTTACCAGTTAAGGGTGTTTCCCTGCACAGTCTGACATTATCCAGTCAGTGCTGCTGGTGTCAGACTGCAGGAGCTTTTAGCAGGAATAATAGAAGAACAGCACAGTGTACAGTTATTTGAAAAGTTATTACATGGGGAATGCAAGTAACTGCTAAAACAGACATGTCAGAAGAGGCGACAGGTCCTCGTTAAGGGACAACCGTTTTCACGTCTAATGTGCGGCCGGAATTACTGAAGCTGGTGGGAATGGACCTTATTAGTCTCTTGTTAGTGCTGCCTTTTCTTCATCCAATCGTTGTTCTTCCCTTGGCATGAGCGCTGGAGATGTCTGGAAACCTTTCACACCTTTACGCTCCATGAAAAGCCTGACCTTTTAGCTGCTCTGTTTACACGCGTTAATGGGAGGATCCGGTGTCTGGGCGCCTACCTACCGTCTATGTCTGGCCAACTCTGTTGGACTTGGCCATACACCTCAAGTCTCTGTGTTTTGCTCACTCATCTGCAGTGTTGGCTTATCTTCATTATAAGTTAGATTACCGAGTAGATTATCAGTGTGTTCTCCTTCCACCCTCCTCCAATCAGAACCACACACTTAAAGGGGTTGTCTAGTTTCAAAGAACAGAGAATAGATGATTACTTACCAGACAGATCCCGCACCGCTGCTCCAGTACACCCAGCCGGGTGTACCTGGCTGCAGCAGTGACATGACCTCAACAACATGTGATTCCCGCAGCCAATCACTGGCCTCTTTAGTGCGCCACTGAGGCCAATGATTGGCTGCAGCGGTAACATGTTGTCAAAGTAAAGTCACCACTGCAGCCAGGAGAACCAGGTAAGTAATCATCTATTCTCCCCTGAGTTGTCCAGTTTGAAACCAAACAACCCCTTTAAGAGGGATCCAGGCTGCATATCAATAACTTGACTGCTTTCTGCCCTGAAGCCTAAAAATGACATCATGTAGTACATGGCAGTACCTTTCTAACAAAGCTCGAATCAGACCTGTACCACACGTGGGTCCAGAGATCTCCACATTCACTGCTCCAATTGCTTCGCTAGATTATCCTCAGCGTGGCACCTCAAGGGGTGTGTCCTTTCTGCTGCAGCTCTTTACCTGTAACGGCCACAGCTTCAAACAAGATATGGCTGGTGACAGTTGATTTAAACTGAGCGTGTGCGACCACCTCAGTGAGGTCGATGGAGAAATAAAAAATAGCGGAAAAAGAACAAACAGCGGGTGGCGCTATACAGATAGATTTTCAGTGAATAACTCTGCGGCTATACAATTTTTTTATTTTTTTATTCCATGCAATTATGAAAGTATTCAGATTCAGTATCTGGTTTGAAAAATTTAGAATATTTTTTATGGCACAGGCCCCTTAATGTTTAATTATTGAAGAGGCAGTCAACAGCTTCTGTCTGTCTTTTCCTCAGATATTATGGAGGGGCTGAGGTGGTGGATCAGATAGAGTTGCTCTGTCAGCAGCGAGCATTGGAAGCCTTCAGACTGGACCCAGGAAAGTGGGGTGTGAACGTGCAGCCGTATTCCGGGTCTCCCGCCAATTTTGCAGCGTACACGGCTCTGCTGCAGCCACATGACCGCCTCATGGGGCTCGATCTTCCAGATGGAGGGCAGTAAGTATGCATTACCTCACTACGTTGTGATTAATCCAGAGACTTAAAAACCAACTGTGTTTGTTGCATCAGTGATTTTGCATCAGGGCATGTTTGAGAAGAAAATACTATTCCTGTCGCAGTTACCATCTGGTTTACCGCGCCATTTATAGTTAAGAACCTTTAAATGTCTTGTTTGTCGTCACCTTTCAGTATCACAATGGCTACAAATACACATTTCAGTATAGTTTGGTGATATGCAGTGCAGAATATTCTGTACATCTTAAAGGGGTTGCCTCACTTCAGCAAATGGCGTTTATCATGTAGAGGCACTTACTAATGTATTGTGATTGTCCAGATTGCCTCCTTTGCTGGCTTGATCCATTTTTCCATCACGTTATACCCTGCGCGTTTCCATGAATATGACCACCCTGCAATCCAGCAGCGGTGGTCGTGCTTGCACGCTATAGGAAAAAGTACCAGCCTAAGCTGACTCCCACGGGCAACCAGTGTGTCCAGCACCTTTTCCTGTAGTGTGCAAGCGCAGCCACCGCTGCTGGATCGTAACCTCTGAATACAAGCAGTGTATGATGTGATGGAAAAATTAATCTAGCCAGCAAAGGAGGCAATCACAATACATTAGTAAGTGCCTTGTATTAACTTTCGCTACATGATGATAAATACTATTTGCTGAAGTGAGAGGACCCCTTTAAGAGTCAGTTTACACTTCTAAGTGGCCGGGCAATGAGAACTTACATGTCAGTAGAAAAGAGGAAAGTTTGGTGACACTGGTTACCTGGCTCTGGAATAGATGCGTATTAAGGGGTAGATCTATCAGAACTAGTGTAAAGTAGAAGTGGCTTAGTTGCCCATAGCAACCAATCAGATTCCACCTTTCATTTTTCCATGCTCCTTTGGAAAATAACAGGTGAAATCTGATTGGATACTATGGGCAACTAAGCCAGTTCTCCTTTACACCAGTTTGATAAATCTCTCCCTGAGGCTTGGAAATGTTGACTAAGGCCTCTTTCACATGAACATATTGGTTCCATTCCGTGCATTGGGGACTGCAATTTGAATGGGTCCGTTCCACAAAAGACGGAAGCATGGATTGGAACCCCACGGATGCGGAATGCACATGGCTGGTGCCCCATGTATTGTGGAACCGCCATATGCGGCCTGAAATATGGCCACGGGAGCACTATGGCTGTGTGAAAGGGCCCTAACCAAAAGGTTATAAATCGCCTGTAGCCTCCAATTAGTTAATGTGTGTGCGTTCATGCCAGCTGTCAGTGACTTGCATTGCGGTTGCGTCATATGAATACATAGACGCCTAGTACTTTGGTCATTGAAGCTTGGGAACAATTAGTCACCCCCGCCCCCATTCTGGGAGTGTGAGAGGCGGATGGGTTTACTGAAACTGTCGCAGCCTGGCCAGTTAAACTGTGTGTGGAGGGGAGGGGGGGGGGGGGTTCAGCTCCCAGAGGTGGGACCTGCTCTAATCAGACTTCTATAGCGTATTCTGTGGTTATATAAATGTCTCCATATATTTTTTATTTTATATTTTTTTCTTTTACAAAAAATAGGCTACATTTGCACCACAGTGGAAAAAAATGGGCATGAAAAATGGACACCCTTAGGGAGAATAATCATCCGCCAGTCTTGATCTCCCTGTGCTGGAGTGAGATGCTCCTATTTTATTAAGAGGCAGATGCTTCTTAGCAAATCGGGATCATCTCTGTCCGACCAGGCACCAAAAACTGAAGTGACTTCAGTTATAGTAAATCCAGTGGGCTGAGTGAAGCTAAGCCACCCCATTTTCTAACCGCTTCGGGAAAAGTGGCGAGAAGCCTAAAAAGTCGCAAATTATGGAGCAGATGTGGCATAGACTCTTTTTTAATGTCCGTCGCTGTCCTTTTTCATGGCCATTTTTGAACCATTTCTGCATTTGTTTTGTCAATTTTTACGGGTTAATTCAATTTCCATTTTTTATTTTTTTTTATCCTAACCCCTGCAGTGCCATCTGTATGTATAATGTCCCCCATAGTGCCTCCCCAGTAGAATTAATACCTCCATTAGTGGCCACCAATATGTATAATGCCCCTCTTTCTGCTTGTGTTTTAAAAAAAAAAAATATGTATCTGCTTAAATGCGCGGGGACACTCGCTCCTCACTGAATGTTAGCTGAACTGCACTCCCAGCATGATGTCAGTGCAGGTCATTTCCTGCAGCATCCAGTAAGAAGTGAGCGTCCCTGCTCGTTCAAGATAAGGTGTGGTTTTTTTTTATTTTTATTATTTTATATATTTTTTTTTAACCCGTAAAAGGCCCTTTGTATCATTTTTAACAGACATTTAACAGGTGCACTCCTGTCTAAATGACTATGGGGGAAAAAAACGGTCCCATTGATTTCAGTGGGGTCTGTCTGGCCAAACATAGGGCATTTCCTATTTTTTTTAATTTTTTTTACAGCCGCTATTCACTGGCTGTTTAAAAATAAGAAAATGGCTGTGTAAATAACCCCATTCACTTCAATCGATACTAAAAAAGGTTTCATTTGCGTGAATGTAGCCTTAGGCAGGGACCTTCACACTGCATTGAAAGTTCATGTAATAGGTGGCATTGCTTTAGCGTCTTATTTTAACCTCACAATATCTTATTTTTCCAAGCTTGACCCATGGGTACATGTCTGATGTGAAGCGCATATCTGCTACCTCGATTTACTTTGAATCTATGCCTTACAAGCTAAATGTAAGTACTATGAAAGGAAAGTCACTTCTGTTAGCCTTATTAATGCTGGAGGACAGGGGAGAACATGACTAGCAGGTGGAGATTTTTCAAAACTTCTGCAAAAGAAACATGAAAAGTAGTTGCAGCATGGCCGCCAATTGTTCCAAAGGGCACTGAAAAATCAGTGGTGGAATGTGCTCTGTTGTTGCTATGAACACATGCATGTGGTTATCTGTTCACGTGATCTGCTGATCCATAGATTACAATGGAATCAGTTCGGCCTTTTAGTATCATAAATATGCCAAAATATTTATTCTTAAACAGGTTTTGCCAGAATTGGGTTTTTTTTTTTTTTAACCACTTCCCATCTGGGCCATTTGCCCCCTTCCTGACGAGGCCTAATTTTGCAAAACTGACATATCTCACTTTATGTGGTAATAACTTTGGAACGCCTTTATTTATCCAAGTCATTCAGAGATTGTTTGCTCGTGACACATTGTAGTTCATGATAGTCATAAATTTGAGTCAAAATATTTCACCTTGATTTATGAAAAAATCCCAAATTTACCCAAAAATTTGAATTTTTTTTTTTCTAAATTTCAATTTCTCTGCTTTTAAAACAAAGTGATACCTCATTTATTACTTAACATTCCCCATATGTCTACTTTATGTTGGCATCATTTTGGAAATGTCATTTTATTTTTTTAGGACGTTAGAAGGCTTAGAAGTTTAGAAGAAATTCTTCAAATTTTTAAGAAAATTGCCAAAACCCACTTTATAAGGACCAGTTCAGGTCTGAAGTCACTTTGTGGGGCTTACATAGTAGTTACCCCCATAAATGACCCCATTGTAGAAACTACACCCCTCAAGGTATTCAAAACCGATTTTACAAACTTTGTTAACCCTTTAGGCGTTCCACAAGAATTAAAGGAAAATGGAGATCAAATTTTTAAATTTCACTTTTTTGGCAGATTTTCCATTTTAATCAAATTTTTTCTTTAACACATCGATGGTTAACAGCCAAACAAAACTCAATATTTATTACCCAGATTCTGCGGTTTACAGAAACACCCCACATGTGGTCATAAACTGCTGTATGGGCACACGGCAGGGCGCAGAAGAAAAGGAACTCCACATGGTTTTTAGATGCCATGTCCCATTTGAAGCCCCCTGATGCACCCTTACAGTAGAAACTCCCAAGAAGTGACCCCATTTTGGAAACTAGGGGATAAGGTGCCAGTTTTATTAGTACTATTTTTGGGTACATATGATTTTTTGATCATTCATTATACTTTATGGGGCAAGGTGACCAAAAAATTGGTTGTTTTAGCACAGTTTCTATTTATTTATTTATTTATTTATTTTTACAGCGTTCACCTGAGGGGTTCAGTCAAGTGACATTTTTATAGAGCAGATTGTTACGGACGTGGCAATACCTAATATGTATACTTTTTCTCATTTATTAAAGTTTTACACAATAATAGCATTTTTGAAACAAAAAAATTATGTTTTAATGTGTCCATGTTCTGAGAGCTATAGTTTTTTAATTTTTTGAGAGATTTTCTTATGTAGGGGCTCATTTTTTGCGGGATGAGGTGACGGTTTTATTGGTACCATTTTGTGGGACATACGCGTTTTTGATCACTTGGTGTTGCACCTTTTGTGATGCAAGGTGACAAAAATTGCTTGTTTTGACAAAAAATTTTTTTTCTTCTTTTACGGTGTTCACCCGAAGGGTTAGGTCACGTGATATTTTTATAGAGCTGGTTTTTACGGACGCGGCAATACCAAATATGTCTATTTTATTATTTTTTCTATTTTTAACATTTTATTTTTTTTTTTTTTTATTCCTTACTTGGGGACTTTTTTTTTTACATGTGAAACTTATTTTTATTTTATTTTTTCAACCCTTTATTTTTTTTTATTTTATTTTACACTTTTCGTCCCCCCTAAGGTCATACAAGACCTCTAGGGGACATTTGCTTCACTTTTTCTTTTTTTTTTTTTCACTGTTGATTTCTCCTGTAACTGGGGCTGACATAGTAGCCCCAGTTACAGAAGAAATGCACCCCCCAGAGAGGCTGTACAGCGCTGTACAGCCTCAATGCAGGGCTGATCGAGGTCTCTGAAAGACCTCACACAGCTCCTGCACTCTCCGGTCCCGGCGCTCCGTGAGCGCTGTGTCTGCAGCGATCTGAAAGGCAGGGACACCTGGGAACTGTCCCTGCCTTCTCTCTGGGTTGCCCTGCTGTCACTGACAGCGGGCAACCTGATCAGCAGCTGCACGATTAGCGTGCAGCTGCTGTTTCTGAAAGGACGTTTTAAAACGTGCTTTCAGAAATAGAGGTCCACCCATAGGACGTTTATATCCTATGGGCAGACGGAAAGTGGTTAATAAACCAGTCCACTTAGCCGGACCTGTAAAGGGAAGAAGACTTACCTGCTTCCCGGCGCTGGCTACTCGCTGTTTCGCCGAACACATCCGGCTTGCCAACGCTGCAGCCAATCGCTGGCCGTGGGGTTGACCTGATGAAATGGTCAACGCAAGGGAATCCGGTCACCACTGCGTCATGTTAAGCTGAGAGATGGCTGACAGCGGCATAAATTCTTCTCCCTGGGGAGAACAGATATACGCTTAGATGACCCAAGCGGGCATGTATAGGGGGGACAGGTTGCTGGCAGGCTTTTTAAATAATTTCTGGAGAACCCCCTTTAAGGCCCCATGCACACGGCCGTGTTTCACAGCCGTGTGCGTGCCGTGGAACCGCGGCCTGGATCCCTCCTGAGAGCAGGAGCGCACGGCGTCACTGGTTGCTATGACGCCGTGCGCTCCCTGCTGCTGCCGCAATGCAGTAATACACTGGTATGATCTATACCAGTGTATTACTGTACTGTGCCGGCAGCAGGGAGCGCACGGCGTCATAGCAACCAGTGACGCCGTGCGCTCCTGCTCTCAGGAGGGATCCAGGCCGCGGTTCCACGGCCGTGTGCATGGGGCCTAAGAATCTAAACCAGAAGTCAGTAACCCCTGGCAGTCAAGCTATTAAACTACGACTGCCCACATTCACAATGGCTCAGCTGCTAAACCGCGCAGGGCACGGGCTCTTTTGTTTTCAATAACACACTGCCGGGCGGTAAGTTCCGCCCGGCAGTGTGTTCGGTGACGTCACCGGCTCTGAGGAGCGGGCTTTGGCTCTGCCCTAGCCGTTTTACTGGCTAGGGCAGAGCTAAATCCCGCCCATCGGTGCCGGTGACGTCGCCGAGGTTTCTGTTAGCCCCATGGAGAGCCCCGGTACGTCACCGGAACTCCTAAAAATGCCTTTGCCCTGTGCAATTTAGCGCAGGGCAAAGGAGAGCATCGGAGCATGAACTGCTCCGATGCTCCTGTCAGGGGGGCTGCCAGGGTGAAAATGGAGGGATGTCCGGGTTCAGCTCTGAACCCGGACAACCCCTTTTTAAGTAGCCGGCAGTGAGTTTCTAATGATGATTTTCTTACTGCATTCTGATGAGGCAGAAGTATGAAAAACGTTTTTATCCTCCATCCGCGCTATTTTCCAGTCATGCTTGAAGTCAATGGGGCAGGGTCCTCCTTGCTTCAAGTCAAGGTAACCGCGCCCCCTTCCCTGCCCCTTCTCCTGTGACTGACAGCCGGCTGTTCGGCAAAGCCAGACGGCTGTCTGGCATAAGTGCGGTCAGTCACAGCGAAGGGGCAGGGAAGGGGGCGCGGTTACCTTGACTTGAAGCAAAGAGGCCGCTGCCCGCTTGACTTCAAGTCTGACTGGAAAATAGCGCGGACGGAGGATGAAAGAATGTTTTTCATACTTCTGCCTCATCAGAATGCAGTAAGAAAATCATCATTAGAAACTCGCTGCCGGCTACTTAAAGCGGTTTTCCAAGTTATATTTATTGATGACCTATCCTCAGGATAGGTCATCAATATCAGATCGTCGGGGGTCTGACACCCGGCACCCCTGCTGATCAGCTGCTTGAAGAGGAGGCGCGCACCATGCCAGCGCTGCCTCCTCTTCACTGTTTACCTTCTAGCCGTTGCATCTGCAGTGGTGAGCAGATGCTATTGAAATGAATGGGACGGCTTGGGTGTAATTACACCTGCTCACCACTGCAGATGCAACTGCGAGAACGTAAACGGTGAAGGGGAGGCAGCTGTGGCACGGCGCGCGCCTCCTTTTCAAACAGCTGATCAGCAGGGGTGCCGGGTGTCAGACCCCCGACGATCTGATATTGATGACCTATCCTGAGGATAGGTCATCAATATAACTTGGAAAACCCCTTTAAAGGTACTGCTGGCGGATTGGGATGGCTTTTGCCGCTAACAGGTTCCCTTTAAAACATCATTTTTCTCAGCAACGCGGGCACATATGAACATGGGATCAACTTCAGCTGCCAAGCGGACATGTAACAGGTCAGTCCAGTTTCATAGGGAGAAGTCTGCTGAAAGATGCCCTTTAAGTGAAAATGACCCACTAAAGATAAGTGAGTATGTTGGCAAAAATATAAATGATAGACTGGAAACATTAAAGGGGTTGTACAGCTTTTGATCACTGATCTATCCTTTGGTGGGCAACACCCGGCACCCTCGCTGATCAGCTGTTTCCTGCAGGCCCAGCAACATCACCACTGTCGTCACTGGCCTAGGCGAGGCTCTGCCCTATTGAAGTAAAGGGGGTTGCTGCTGATCGGCGGGGGTCGATTAGATGCTGATGATCTATCCCAGGGATCGGCAACCTTTGGCACTCCAGATGTGGTGAAACTACGACTCCCAGCATGCACACTTGCTTGGCTGTTTTCAGAACTCCCATAAAAGTGAATGGAGCATGCTGGGAGTTGTAGTTTCACAACAGCTGGAAGTTGCTGAAGGAAAGATCATCCGTAATCAAAAGGTGTAGAACCCCTTTATGATCGGCATATGAAAAACCTGAAAGCTAGTACAAAATAAAGAATAGTAATAAAGTGTGACAGCGAGAAATAGTCAGTTGCCATAAAAGCAGACCCACACACAACATAAAAATAAAAGCCATTCCCAAATCGATAAAAGTAAACTACGCCAGCGAGAGGGAAAGATGTGGTGGTTAGTTTACACTGAAATGCAGATGATCGCACTCCCCCTCCCCCACATAAACATTTTCCTTCTGAAGGAAAGGCTCACGGATTCATCAGAAGGACTATTATGGAGAATAAAGGGGAGAATATCTCCTCGGTGGTGCTGGATCATTTGTGGTCATTGTAATAAATGGAAAGAAATAATCGTCTTTCCAACAGTCTCCGTTCTTCCGAGCCTGCTCATAATGTCGCCTTTGTTCTCCCGCTGCTTTTTGCTTCCCGGGGGCTATGTTGTGTCTTTTATTACAGAACACAAATGTAAGGTAGTTAGAAAGTTTTCTTTTTAGACTGAAGATGACAACTGGAGAAAAACCTGTTGTGTCCAGATTCTAAATAACGCTGGAACGATTGTAATGGCATTGGGAAGTTCTTGTAATTCAGTTGTGGCACCATCAGGCAAGCACAGGTTTCAGCACCCCAGCTGTTCTTCGTGACGCTGCGGAGTCGGAATGGCACCATATACAGCATTGGGGGAAAAAGTCATGGCACATGCAGATATGCGATTATATGATAAAGGAAGTATTTGTGCACGTCATTGGGGAAAATGCTCTGTCCAGAAAAATATGGCTGCTTTCTTAACCTGGGCATGAGTGTGAATTTTTTATTTTTTTTTATGTTTTATGTGTGGTAGTTCGGTGGCACTGGGCTGCAATACTGGACACCCCCAAAGAACCAGGGTGGAATTTTAAGTTGTACTTTAATCTTTAAGGCTGTTCTCCTATCCCCCAATGCCAAAATGACCAGTCCCCTCATACTGGTCATACTTACCCCCCCCCCCCCGCACCCACTTTGCTTCTGATGCCTGCATGGCCGCCGCTGCGTCTCCCCGTCGTGTGGATCAAAACATCTGGCTATGGATTGATCCCGTTGCGGCCTGCTTTTGGCTACCCACTCGCCTCTCTGTCAGCGGATGTTTTGATCCACATGTCTGGGAGATGCAAAGGCGGCTGTGCAGGCATCAGAAGCGACGCGGGTGTAAGTATGACCAGTATGAGGGGCCCTGACATTTTGTGGGCCATTATAGGGGTTGGATACCCCCTTTCAAGAAAGCACTGAAGCTTCTTCCTTATTTGCCTCAGTCCATCTACCTGCACTAGTGAAGGGTGATGCAGCTTCATCTCAATCAAGTGAATTGGCTGAAGCTGTAATACCCTGTACGGCTTCTATTAGGTAGACGGTGTGCAGTTCAGCTGCCCCATTTAATTAAAGGGGTTATCCAAACCCACAAATGTCCTGGCCCCTCACACAGATTGTATTTCACTCCCCGGCACCTGCATCGCTCTTTTTGCCCGCGCGGCCGTTGCTTTATGTCCCCGTTTCGCGGATCAAAACATCCAGCTGTGACTCGCTAGCGTCACCCGCGATGGTAAGGAGGCTCATTTCCGTCATGGCCTGCTATTGGCTGCCCGAACCGCTTCCCCCCGGCGCCGGATGTTGTGATCTGCACGATGGGAAGATGCAGCTGTGCGGGCATCAGAAGCGACGCGGGGTAAGTACAATCTGTGTGAGGGGCCTGAGCATTTGGGGGGGCTCCAGCACTTGCCCCGACACCTTCTTGGGTTAGGCTTGGGTGCCAAGAGTTGCCTATCTGATTCTGATGGCTTCTCAATATGCTGATTCCAGAGACCATGGTGAACACAGTGGATGTTATGATTTCCTAAATTTTATAAGGTTTAGAAGTTTGTAAAAACCCTTCACAGGCTGGCAGACCGCCCGCCACTGAGGGACACGTTGTAAAATGCCCTTCTTTTCCATCATGCCGAAATATATCTCATATCTGAAATGTTTGTTATTCTTTCAGAAAAAAAGATTTGTCATTTGTCTGATATCCATCTCTCTATAACGTAATCTCTAGAGATACGGTATATAGACATGCACACAATCTACCATGTACTACCCACACAAACCAGTAACAGCGAGGACTGTACCTTTCCGCACCCGCCGCCTGCTTTCTCATTATGTCATGAAGCCTCTTTAGATTGCAGACAATGAGCTGTGATTGCAGAGGTAATAGTCATTCTGTGGATTTGGATCTCCTCCATTTATAAAGTCTATTGTGGTGGTTTATTTTCGCGGTGGAATTGATTTCTGACAGTGTACGCAGCACTTCTGCAGATCCCACTTGCCGGTCTGTGGCGGACGGTTCATCGGAAAAGGTATCTCTGTTTAAGAACACAATGTCATAGTATTAGAAAAAAACTTGGCTCTAGAGTCAAAATTGTGTATCTACAAGTTAACGCTAGGGTGAGACCCATATGATTTAAGGTGCGTCTACACCGCGATTCTGGCTGCAACACGTGTCGCACCCATAGGAATGAATGGGGCCACAGTTGACTCGCCTGTTTGCTGCGACCCCGGCACGCAAATAGTAAAAAAAAAATCAAAAACTGCTGGAATTCTTGCGATTTGTATGTAGCAGTCGAAGCAAACATGCGAGTCAACTGCGGCCCTATTCATTCCTATACTGCGATCTTTGGTCGCACAACAGCTGTCACGGCCAAAATCGCCATGTACACGTACCTTCAGGGTGCTTTCATGCAATCGGTTATTTTCAGGAGTAGAGTCTGCAGAAATAAGGTATAACTGAAAGATCTGCACCTGTTCTGTGTTTTTGACCCACACCTGGTTTTCGCACACAATGACCGTTGTTTTGTCACTTCAATGGGTCCGCAAAAAATATAACATGTCCTATTCTTGTCCGCGCTTTGCGGACAAGAATAGGCATTTATATTGAAGGCTGTGCGTGTCGTTCCGCGAATTGCGGAACGCGCACGGAAGCCATCCGTGTTTTGCAGGTCCGCGATTTGCGGACCGCAGAAACACACCACAGTCGTGTGCATGCGGGCAATCACTGATTGAAATCACTGATCAAACACTGAAGTGTGAACTAGTCTTTGACTGTGTGAAAGCAGCCTCGGGCCTCATGCACACGGCCATAGTTTCAGTCTGCATCCAATCCACATTTTTTGCAGTTACCCTTAAAGGGGTTTTCTGGGACCAGCATATTGGTGCCCTGTGAATAGGTCAATATCAGATCATTGTGGGTCCAACACTCTGCAACCCCTTGGGTCCAGAAGTAAACCGTGTATGCAGCCAGAACTGTGCAGTGGCTGCTCTTGGGTACTGCAGCTCAGCTTCTATTCAACCAGGTCATCAATCTTGGTACCAGTAACCGCCTTTAAGCTGGCACAGAAAAATGTCAATGGACATACCAGGGTTTAATGCTATTTCTAGAGCAGTGGTTATCAGAGTGTGTGATATGATTTTATTCGGCTCTATAGATAAATAGCTGCAGTGAAACATAAAATTAGTATTCAGCACAGATGTGGCCATTTGTATGATGTTCCTTAAGGCTGTTTTTTTTTATTTTTTCTATGCAATTTTTCAAGCCAGAGTTAAGAACGGAACATAAGTGGCCTGAATCTTCTAGACTCCTGTCTTTGGCCTCAAAAACTGCATCAAAAACCTAAATGTGGAAATCCAGCCCAAACAAATGGTTCAGTAAAATTCTTGCAGAGAGTAAATATTGTTTGCTGATCTCTTCGGTGTTCGGCTGGTGAGCAGCTGCGGATGGGTCCGGTGTAACAATATAGCATTGCTGACTTGAAGCGCTGGGCTCGTGGCTTTGAACCCAAGGGCATCATCCACATTTGGAGTCTGTATGTTGGAATTAAGACTGAGCCTCAAGGGGGTGAGGAGCCAGCGTTGGTGGTGACCCTCTGTACAGCGCTGTGGCATACGTTGGCGCTGTATAAATGAATATTTGTGTCTTTCTAAAAACATGGGCAGACTAGGAACTGGGAAAAAAAAGATAAGTGGCCCTATGTTGTAGGTGGATCCGTTGACCAGGTGCTTGAGTACCTGATGCCCCAGCATTAATGATGAAGGCATCAGATTGTATGTTCCTGCCCGGCAGGAATGAAGAGGGCTCGAGTGGCCCCCTGGGCATTGGCCCACCGGCAAATTTCCCTGTAGAGTCTGTGGCCTGCCCCTCCGTCTACACAGAAGCTGCAGTCAGACAAAGATGGGGAACATGACTGAGCTCCTGGGACACGTAGAGAAGATTTCTTTATAGATTTCTCAGTTTTAATTGTAATATAACACACAATAGAACCAAAGCAAGGAAGAATTGCTGGGATATTGGTTTAGTGGTCTTTTAAAGCGGTAATCACAAGAGGTCCCATGGCCATCACATACGTATCACTCAGGCCAACCATGGAGCAAATTATCTTCACAGGAGGGGTTTTACTGGTGAAATCCAGAGAGGCGGCGACATTTGTATTTGAGTTTTCATTGCTTCATTAACCTGATAACGACCATGTACAATACACGTACAACACTTCTGTTTTTTTAGGATCATATGAATGTCCCAGTAAAAGAACCCCCCCCAAAAAAGTTTGGGAAATGTCCTCCGAGGTCTTTACGACCTCTTGGGCTTCATTCACACATGCGTGGATTTTCACGGACCTCTCTGTCTCCTCTCTGTCTCCTCTCTGTCTCCTCTCTGTCTCCTCTCTGTCTCCTCTCTGTCTCCTCTCTGTCTCCTCTCTGTCTCCTCTCTGTCTCCTCTCTGTCTCCTCTCTGTCTCCTCTCCTCTCTGTCTCCTCTCTGTCTCCTCTCTGTCTCCTCTCTGTCTCCTCTCTGTCTCCTCTCTGTCTCCTCTCTGTCTCCTCTCTGTCTCCTCTCTGTCTCCTCTCTGTCTCCTCTCTGTCTCCTCTCTGTCTCCTCTCTGTCTCCTCTCTGTCTCCTCTCTGTCTCCTCTCTGTCTCCTCTCTGTCTCCTCTCTGTCTCCTCTCTGTCTCCTCTCTGTCTCCTCTCTGTCTCCTCTCTGTCTCCTCTCTGTCTCCTCTCTGCATTTGGCAGATAATAATTATGGTAATCCTAATTGACCAAAACAGGAAGTTTATTCTGATTTAATGTCAGATATTGAGAAAAACATGCATGCGTGTCTTTTTATATAGTGTATGTAAACTTCTGGTTTGTTAACATAAGACTATTTAAGAAATAAGAAATTACAGTAACAAATTAGGGAAACCATTTTAAAAGTTGCTGTGAGTTAGCAAATTTAGAGGATAAAGAACTATAAATTGAATGTTTTTTTTTTTTTTTCCCCACAGTTTTATATCCTTCTTTAAAAAAAAAAAAAAAGGGCTATTGGCCGTTAAACGTCACACATGCTAGCTAAATCGAAAGAGTGTCTGGTCTTCTGGCCAGGTCATTAAAGGGAACCTGTCACCGGGATTTGGGGTAAAGAGCTGAGGACATGGCTTGCTAGATGGCCGCTAGCACATCCGCAATACCCAGTCCCCATAGCTTTGTGTGCTTTTATTGTGTCAAAAAAGCGATTTGCATATGTATTAAATAGTCTTTTTTTTTTTTTTTTTTTTTTTTTTTTTCCCCCCACAATAAAAGCACACATAGCTATGGGGACTGGGTATTACGGATGTGCTAGCGGCCATCTAGCAACCCATGTTCTCAGCTCTGTACACAAAATCCTGGAGACAGGTTCCCTTTAAGTGGTTAAAGCCTATGGCTGTTGGAGAGAGAGTCAATTAAGCTGCTCTTCTGTGGATGTACTTTATATGGCATCTGTCAGCAGATTTGTACCTATGACACTGACCTGTTCCATGTGCGCTTGGCGGCTGAAGACATCTGTGTTGGTCCCATGTTCATATGTTCCCGCATTGATGAGAAAAATGATGGTTTTATATATGCCAATGAGCCTCTAGGAGCAACGGGGGCGTTGCCATTACACTTGTAGGCTCTGCTCTCTCTGCAACCTCCACGCCCTCTCCACTTTGACAGGGCCAGACGGTGTAAACGTCATCACACCGTGCCCAGTAAATTAAAGTGCAAAGGTTGCCACAGTTAGAGAGCGCAGAGCCTCTAGGTGTAAGGACAACTTCCCAGTTGCTCCTAGAGGCTCGCTTGCATATATTAAAACATCATTTTTCTCTGCAAATTGGGCAAATATGACCGTGGGACCAACACAGATGCCTTCCGCTGCCAAGCGCACATGTAACAGGTCAGCCAGTGTCATAGGTACAAATCTGCTGATAGAGTACTTCCACTGCGGAAGTATTAATGTTTTATACTTTTAGATACAGTTTTTTTTATGCATCTAATTTTTTGCATTGTATCTCTTTCCCCTGTCTGGGCAGCATTAGCCATTATTGCTTGTGACTTTTCTTACCCAAAATAAGTGATTTTGTTTTCTTGGGTAGCAAATAGCAAGTCACCTAAAAGACTATTAAATCAATTTTGTTCCATGATGTCATTCACAACTCATTCCTGATATTATGTATGACTCGCAGCCTTCCAGGTATAGTGTTCAGTTTTTCCTGCATGATATGTGCCTCCATAAATAAAAAAATACAGCATTTCTTGGCTGCAGCTGACATCCCTCCCCTGTCCTTAGGTTCATTAGCCCTCCGGAGCCAAATATTCTGTCATATATCCGTTCAGCCCGGGTGCTCACCTGCCTTTTCCAATGCTGATCATATTGCATTGTTTGCAATGACTGATCCAGTGCCCTAAATGACAATCGGCTAATACCTGGCTTTGATGTCACCAGCATTAATACTGGCTAACACTATACTGTAGTTGGTTGGGAAACCTATATTATAAGTAAGATTAATGTGTCCTTCATTAATACCTGGATTTTATTTCTAAGCCAGCCACTGGGTTGATTGACTATGACCAACTGGAGATGACAGCCCGACTCTTCCGCCCGAAGCTCATCATCGCCGGGACCAGCGCTTATGCAAGACTGATTGATTATGCCTGCATGAAGAAGGTATGCAGAATGTACCAGTATGTCTTTCATGTGACAGTTTAAAAAAATAAATAAAATTATGTTGAGATACAATTAACTTATTTTTATGTACTTGATATTATGTGTTATGCGGACACCAGTTTCTGTATCTCTGGATTAAGGCAGGCTCATAAGAAGTCTTTCCTCACCACCATCTCGACTCATGTCACCTATGGCTCACTTGTTAATGCGGTATGGCTTTTTACGTGCATGACCTTTCCTGTATTTCCAATGTTCTGCTAACATTTTATTAAAGTTGTTGTTGTTGTGGAAATTATTAATATCCTGAAACAAAAAATAACATCAGATACCACATCTGTCGCTCGGACCAGCCCTAGAGCAAAATACGTTTGCTACTGGGTTCAGATTCTAGCTAGGTAATACAGGGTGGCTCATGAAAAGGTACTGTAGCCCGTATAACATGATGAACGAGCAAGTGGCTTGTTTTATTTTTTTTATTATTTTTATTACCCACAAGTCATAAAAGACGCTGAAAGTGGTCCCCGTTCACATCTCTGCATCTTTGGGCACGTCGGATTATGTTGGATGATACGGCTTGTGATGCTGCGGATAGTGTTTGTGATGTTCTCCTTGAGTTCATCCGGGGAGGTGGACTCACTATTTATTTATTCTGAAAATGTGCACCAAACACCAATTTTCTGGTGGTGAAGTGGTGTTTCCTTAGTGAAATGGGGATTTCCAGCGGAAAAGTACCTCATATTCTAGGAATTTATGTGACCTGATAAATAAAACCAAGCTTCGTCCATCATGAAGTGCAGCAATAGGTCCAAATGGCTGTCGGCAATGATGGTCAGCAACCAAGTCCAGTACGAGTCTAGCTTTGTCAGACTCTTTCAGCTCCTCCACACACGTTATCCTGTATAGTTTCAGGTCCCGAGATTTTACCTCTTGCTGACACGTCGTTTGTGATAGGCAGCTTGACTTGGAGATATTAGAGGTGGGCTACCCTGTATATATGTATCAAGAGGTATCATTCCACAGTATGCTTGTAATATCTCATAAATGCTTTGTCATGGTAATAGGCAACAGTAACGGGAAGCCAAGAGAGAGCTGTAGTGGTGCAGTAGGCACCTGAGCCCCGTAGGCTATGGTCCTGAAAAGATGATGGGTGGGCACACCAGAGGGAGGAGAAAACATGTCACATGTAGCCAGTCTGGTATCATTACTGTACAGCAAGTCATCAAATAGAGCAAAGAAATAGTGGACTGCAGTGCCATTTTGTGATGCCAGCGTGAGCTGCTTGATCACATCAGAGTGGCATACCACCCACCCAGCATTAAGGTTTGTTCTGAGATCTGAATACATGTTTGGGGGTCTGGTTTGGGATCTAAATGAGTTTAGGGTTCCGGGGGTCTTCATTTTTAGGTCTGGTCTGGTGAATTTCAGGGTCTGGTTTTTCCACTAACAAATGATAAATCTTGATCTAAATAGTTCTAGAAATTTTGCTAAACTTTTACAAGGCAGCATCTTTACTGTTGGTGTTCAGCTTAGACCTTTACCTAACCACAGATCCAGACAAGTGGATCTTTACCAAATCTAGATAAGTACCCCTAATCTAGGGGAAAGCTGGTCTGTGAGCCAGTGAGTACCTTATAATTCGATGCTCTAGGAAAGTGAGACTCTACAGAGGATGTGACATTGAGTCCAACTTGAGAGCGTTGTGTTCCCTTCAATATTTACCCGCACACCATCTAGATTGTAATTACACTGCCCCGCCAATACAGTGTCCCCTCTCATTCTGATGTCAGGTCATCTATATCCTGACACTGCACAACCCCTTTATGGTCCCCTCTGCTCACTACTTCCGAGTCCCGACACGACACTCGGGAGATGCCTGCTCAGCCAACCACTGCCTGAGACAGGTCAATGTTTAGGTTCGTGATTGATTCAGCAGGCATTTCCTGTGTGTGGGTGGCACGGATAGGTAACTTTTGGCATGGCGGGGAATCGGTGAAGGTTGGTAATGCGTGGTTTTTTTTTTATTGGGGGAAGGAAAAAATAAAATAAAAATACATATGTAAAAGAAAATGTAATCCCCACTGGACACCCCCTATAAGTGGAGTGAGAGCGCGCTAATATGGTTTATTTCTTCTATTCTCCTCTGCTTCCCCTTCTGTGGAGAAACTCTTTCCGAGCCCATTAGTAAGACTGGCTCATGCTGATGGTATATCCAAGCTAATATAGCATGTTTATCTGCAGTGAGTACCTGGGGGACCTGATTCATGCTCGTAGACTGCTGCACCGAGTCTCTGATGAAATTCTCATCTGAATGAGGTGACATCTTGGCCGTGTTAGGTCTCTCATTGTCTTCAGACCCTTTGGGTATAAATCATTGGCCAGAAAAAGGAGCTTTAGTTATTTTAAGGAAAGCTTTGTCAGTCTGGGCACAGAGAGGTCTCCACCTGAAAGCCACCAGTCTACATCTCTCAGAAGACTGAATTAAAACTAACTTTACAGCTGAGAAATGGAGGCAGAACCGGTTTTAATTCTGAAGTGGTAAAGCAAGGACAATTGTTAGAAGAAAAATCCAGTTAGAGGGGAAGTGTGCTTGCGCAGAGGATTTCTGTAGTGCAGGAATTGGCCGTAGCCACCTGGAATCTGAGATGTTGGTGATTTGTATAAATGTTTCTCGCCCAGTTTCCTTGGGGAACACAGAAGACCTTGGGTATAGCTCATCTCCATAGGAGGCGTGACACTAAGTGAAGACTGTTAAGCCCCTCCTCCACAGCTATACCCTCAGCCTGGAGAGAGAGACTGCCAGTTTTTTGCTTAGTGTCCAAGGAGGCAAGACACTCCCTGCTCTGCAGGGCTCTTTTCTCCTTGTTTAAATTTTTGATTTTTACTTTTTTCTTTTCTTTTTGTTCCAGAACATCAGGGACAACAGAGACGCACTAGACCTCTCTGTTTCTCCCGGGGTTGAGCTGCGCCAGTGCCGGTCATCCGCACTGCTGCCTCCCCCACAGAAGGCAAGGTGGACCAGGGCAGCCCAGCTCCCCTGCATCCCGCCAGCGCAAGGGTCGCCCGCACGCCAAGTCCCTCTTCCAGCGTCCTGCCACTACGGTGCCAGTAGCTGAAGGGGCGACCCTGCTGGAGTGGACCGAGGGTGAAGACGGCTGTGGTAAGAGAGTGGCTTCTCCAGCCCTACGTCCCCCACCCCCCACCCAATGGTCTCCTGCGTGCCTGACCCCCCCATACTGGGCCTCTGGATCCTTCCCCTGCTGGACCTAGGCTGGCCCCTGGGTGCCGCAGTGCGGCAATCTGCTCCCTGCCTTTTTTTCCTGGCCTTCATAGGACCAGGATACGGCGATGCAGCTAGTGGCTGTCGGCCGTCGCCTGCCTTCTCCTCACGGGCATCCCGTCTCTGGGTCACGTCCCCATCTCGCCTGATCACATTGGGCCTTACCGGAGTGTGCAGGACGCTGCAGTGGAGTAAGGCCTCGCCTCCGGCCAGCACTTATATTCCGGTGCGGCCGGGCGCCGCGAAAATTAGGCTCCGCGGCCAGCAAGCCGCCATTCCGGCCCCTGTCTCGTCCGGCGGCGGGGTGGGCTCCCGCGGCCGGCAAACGTCATTCCGGCCCCTGTCTCGTCCGGCGGCGGGGTGGGCTCCCGCGGCCGGAAAACGCCATTCCGGGTCCCTGTCTCGTCCGGCGGCGGGGTGGGCTCCCGCGGCCGGCAAACCGCCATTCCGGGTCCCGGTCTCTTCCGGCCGGCGGGGTGGGCTCCCGCGGCCGGCATTGGGGACTATGCCCCAGCGGGTGCCGGTCGGCGGGGCTCCGCAACTTTGGTCCCATGCTTCGCGGCCTGCTGGGCCGCATTTCCGACCGGCCCGCGGGGTGGGCTCCCGCGGCCGGTTTGTAGCGGCAGGTCCCGGCGGTATAACGGGCCGGGCGCCGCAATTTAGCCCCCGGCTTCGCGGCCTACTAGGCCGCAATATTCCGGTCTCTGGTGGAGGGGGCGGGAACTTCTCCAGGCGCGAATTTTTCCCGCCTGGAGGTTCCTCCGCCCCCAGGGGATCGCACGCCGCCCTCCAGGCCGGATTCCTGTTAACCCTTTGGGTACAGGCCGGCCCCCAAAAAATGGGTCTGTTTAGTTGGCCCCCTTTTTTCTCCTGCCTCTCAGGTGCCCCTATATGGTGGCTCCCCTTTAGCCTCAGAGGCTGTGTTTCAATAAATAAATAAAAAAAAAAAAAAAAGAATATATATGAATTCAATAATAATAGATCATGATTTCTATTAGACTGCGCAGGACGCTGCAGCCTCATCAGTAATGCTGCAAGTCTGCGTGACCTCTTTCCACGGGCGGCATGGTGTTGCGCTCCCAGCCTGCGTTGCTGCTAGGGCATTTCCCCTTTTAGGCGGTTTTCTTGCCTCTTCCAGGATACGGCGCTGGCCAAGTGCGTTCGGCCCTTCTGTAGGCAGCATTCATCGTCTCTCCAGTTATGGTGCCTGCCATGTGCATCCCCCCCCCCTCCTAGGCGGGCTACTGCACTCTCCCTGGCTGGCCATGTGCATGACCCCCTTCTTAGGCGGAATACTGCATCTTCACCGGATACGGTGCTGGCCATGTGCACGACCCCCTTCCATAAGCGGAACGCTGCACTCTCTGGTTTTGCTGCCGGCCATGTGCGTGACCCCCTTCCGTGGGCGGAACGCAGCACTCACTGGATTCACCGCCTGCCGTGTGCGTGAGCCGGCCATGTGCGTGACCCCCCTTCCTGGGCGGAACGCAGCACTCTCACTGGATCTGTTGCCGATCATGTGCATGACCCCCTTTTTTAGGCGGAATACTGCGCTCTCACCGGATACGGTACTGGCTATGTGCACGACCCCCTTCTATAGGCGGAATGCTGCACTCTCACTGATGTGCTATGTTGTATTTAGGTACTATGTTATTATGCTGCACTCTCACTGGTTTCGCTGCCGGCCATTTCTTAGGCGGTATGCTGCACTCTCATTGGATTCCCTGCCGGCCTTGGGTATGCCTCCTTCCCTCAGGCAGCTTACATACATCCCTCTGTCTGTGGTTGTTTCCTCGCAGGTACGTCACTGACCATGTGCGTGTGCCCAATACATGGAAGGGTGCTTGCACTCTCGCTGGATCCGCTGTCGGCCATATGCATGACCCCTCTTCCGGGGCGGTGTACGCACTCTTGCTGGATTCGCTGCCAGCCAGGGGCTTGCCTTCCTTCCTCAGGCGACATGCACGCATTCTTAGTGACTGTGTTTGTCTCTCGCCAGTACGTTGCTGGCCATGTGTATGACTCCCATGCATGGCGGTGTGCTCGCACTCTCCCTGGATGAGATGCTGGCCATGTGCTTTACCCCCCTTTTTTTCTGGGCGGCATGCTACACTCTCACCGGATACATTGCTGGCCATGTGAATGGCCCTCTAACAGGGGTGGAACGCTTGCACTTCCATTGGATACGGTGCTGGCCTTGTGCGTGACCACCTCTCATTTCAAGGGCAGAATTTGGCACGCTCATGAGATTCACGGCTGTCCTTATATGGCTGTGCTGGACTTGTACATGTCCCCCTTCGTTGGCAGAGTAGTTGCACTCTAGCTGAGTTCAGTGTTGGGTGCATTGTGGCACACTCACTTAATGCTGGGATACCCTGTGCATGTTCCCCTTTCGCTAGGTGGACCTCCTGCGTTCCTGCTGGTTTATAGGGTATGTCCTGCTTCTCTGAAGTAGGTACGGCCTTAGGCATCACTTCCTTTTGGGACGGGCCTTTGCACTCTTGCCGACTGCTGTTGACCTGGTACAATTCCCCCCTTTCGGGGTGGACTGGTTGCGTTCCATCGCATGCTATGCTAGGTTTGTGCATAACTCCCTTTCAGGTTGCACTTGCAATTCCGTACATGCTGTGGCACTCTGGGGCGGGCCCCCCTTTTTCTAGGTGGGTTGGCCTTCTCGCTGCTTACGGGGCTGCTCGTACGTATGCCTCACCTGCTTCCTGCGGCATACCTTTGTTTCTTGGGATGCGATGCTTGCCGCGAGCCTTGCACTCGTCCCTAAGGAGTTCATTCTGTCCTCCTGACCGAACAGGTTCTATTGCTCTCTGCTGCACCGAGCTGGGTGGTGCTCATTCATTTCGTTGGCTTTTCATTCCAGGGAGTGTTCGTGGGTCCTAGATGCATGCCCATTCGTCCTTCTGCGGCATTGCTTCCCTGCGCTGGGGTCACATGGTCGAGAGTGCTGTTGTCTGCAGCGCCTCTCGAATTCATCGTTGGCTCTGGCAGGACTGCGGTTCCCTTGCCTGCTGCAATTTCCTCCTCTTCGGATGCAGTGTGGTATGAGTCCTTCCTCTTGGCGCCTCTACGCTTCTGTCTGATCTGCTACCAGGTTCGGGCTGCTCTTCTCGGGAAGGTCACCCGACTTCTCTTGGGTGCTCGATTACCCGGGTCCGGAGGACCTCCGCCTTGGGTTCTTCACGGTATTCGCCTTCTGCGAGGCGGTGGACTGGGCGTCTCACAGTATAGTGGGTTCTGCTTTTGAGCTGTCCTATGGCTTCCCTGTTGCCCACTCCTCCTCCTCCTTTTGGTGGGAGGATGTTATGCCGGTCTCTGTCTCGACTACCTTATCTCGCCGGCCTTGTTTGGCTCCCGCTCGGTACAGATCGCTCCAATGTGGCTTCCCGCCTGACTTCAGAGGCTGTTCTTCGTTGTCCTCCCTTCTGGGGAGAGCATGGTTGTTCATGTGGATGGTTCCGGTGTTCCTTTTGGCCTCGTACTGTCTCCCTTGTTCACACTGGCTGTATTAGCTGTGTGCCTATTTACCGAGTCTACCGCGTTCTGTTCTCCCGCTGAGTGCAGATTGCGTGGCCCATTCTAAGACGATGGTCCTGCTGTAGACTTACCTTCTCGATAACTTGGGGGGACTACCTTTTCATTCCAGATTCTCCTGATCTCCCACACCGGGACGATACGACGTGGTTACGTCAGCATGGACTTTAGCCTGTCTTCTCCTGGCATCTGGCGGATCGTTTGGGTTCTTTCCATCTGTCCTTCTGCTTCCCCATTCGGGTGGATACGGGATAACGTTGTTCGAGGGCCGATGGGACTATTTTTGTCGACCCTTCTGCCTGTGCTGCTGGTCTGCGCCTGATCACATTGGGTTTTTGCCCGCTTGCCAGGCGACTCTAGCGGGTTTGCTACTGTCCACTCCTGGCAGTGTTTCGTCCAGGATCTGTCGTAGGGCTTAGGTTTTTTTGTCTGGGGTTCTGTGGGAAGCTGTGCATTCCCCACTCTGAATTTCTCTCCCCATGGTTCGGTCTTTTACTTGAGGTGTCAAGTGTCGGCGCTGTTCTTCCTCTTCCAGCGTTCTCGGCCCCCTGGGCCTGCCAAGACCTTCTTCCTCGGAGTGGCTCTTTGGTTCCTCTGTGCTGTCCTTCGGTACCGCCCTGGGGACTTTATACTGAGCTCTCGGTGCTCCAATCTTGTCCTTGGAGCCGTTACAGAAGTTCTCTCTACCCCTTCTGTCCTGTACGGTTGTGTTCCGTATCAGTCGTGTCTCTGACGGGTGCCGGAATGGTCCTTTTTTTGTTCCAAGCCTTCTGTCTTTTCCAGGACAGGGCTGTTCTACATCCCGTTTCTTCCTTCCTTCCTTCTGAAGGTGGTGTTTGCCTTTCGCTTCAACACCTCACCTGTTTGGGCCTTGCCGCTTTTACTTGGGGTTCTCCGACTCTTGTAGCCGTTCAGCCTCTTGGGTTTCCAGGAGGTCTGTGCATAGGGTTGACTGACTCCGGGGTGTTTTTCCTCCGCTTGATCAGTTTGGCTATTGCTGAGGTTACCGCACCGAGGGCAGGATTCTGTCTTTGGTGTCACCGTTCATTTCGCCAGAGCGGTTGGTGCCTCCTGGGCCGGAGGCATTGGGCTTCGGCCATGCATTTGGGCAAGGCGGCCACGGGTCTACCTTACGCGCCTTGCCGTGTTCTACAGGGTGCATACTCTGACTTTGGCAGATGCTGCCTTGCCCCGCCTGGGGTTGCGGGCGGCGGTTCATTGATGCCTTTCGGGTGCTTCACCTTGGGCTGTGGTCCCTCCCCCTTTTGGACTGCTTTTGAACGTCCCAAGGTCTTCTGTGTCCCCCAAGGAAACTGGGTGAGAAAACGAGATTTTTGTATTACTTACCAGTAAAATCTCTTTCTCGCTCTTTCCTTGGGGGACACAGCACCCACCCATTCATTGTTTTTTCTCTTTACGGTTTCCGAGTTTTTTGTTACCCGTCGGGTTGTTGGCTTGTTGGTTCCTTGTTGGACTTTGCCTTTTCTCACTGCTTGGACACGCAACTGGCAGTCTCTCTCTCCAGGCTGAGGGTATAGCTGTGGAGGAGGGGCTTAACAGTCTTCACTTAGTGTCACGCCTCCTATGGAGATGAGCTATACCCAAGGTCTTCTGTGTCCCCCAAGGAAAGAGCGAGAAAGAGATTTTACTGGTAAGTAATACAAAAATCTCGTTTTTGTAGTTGATATTGAACAGATTAAAAATGAGTGGAGTTGCCTTTACAGTTTAGTCGTGTGAGTATCTTCAAGGGAATCTGTCACACTGATCTTGGACCAGCAGTAGGCAACCTCCGTCACTCCAGCTGTTGTGAAACTACAACTCCCAGCTTGCATACTTCCTCTACTCTTCTCAGACGGCTCATAGAAGTGAATGGAGCATGCTGGGAGTGCCGAAGGTTGCTGGCCACTGATCTACACTAATACATGAGTAGTATTGCAGATAAGGAGCCCAGATCGCGATATTTTATTTTCCTCTTACCCCCGCTGTCAGCACTCAGAGCTGCACTGAAGTACATTGTCAGGACTGCTGTCCTGTTCTAACATAATAGAGATTCGTGTGCATGCACAGTAGTACTGACAGTGTATTTCAATGCTGCTCTGAATGCTGACAGCGGGGCAACGAGAAGCAGTAGGAAAACTAAAAATAATTGAGATCTGGACTCCATATCTGCAGTACTAATGTTTTACTGTAGATAATGATACAAAATCAGGATGGCAGATTTTGTTTCATTAGGACCCATGCACCATACTCTCTGGGTGTTGTATGTTACCTAGTTAGTCCAAAATTGGGGCGTCAGATTCCCTTTCAGTAGGACGCATGTTGTATGTTGCGCTGTCACCTTTTCTGCCCAGTGTGCGGTAGCATCCTTCCAAGTCCAATATAAAACTGGGATGGGAGATCATAATTGGGGATCCTCCATGTTTGTAAGTCCAGTCGCTGTTGGCAGCATCTAACCTTGGCAGTCCAGTAAGGTGGTCCTGCATGCAGTTTTGTTTCTTTCTCCCGGATTTCTTTCTTGGCTCTGTCTGCGCTATATTGGCATTCCCTGTGTTCTGCGGCTTGGTCTCTGCACAGCAATAGGCTTCCTGATTTCAGGCAGCGCCATAGTGAATATATATTTTTGTCAACATTTCCTCCATCCCCCTCATAGTACTATGACATACGCTGGGATTATCAGCCATCCTCACAACTTGGTAACTTAGAGGGTCTATTTTTTTTTCTGCTTCTGAGAACTGCTCCTGCTTTGTTGGAATTGGTGTAATGTAGAACTGGCTTAGGCTACTTTCACACCAGAGTTTTTACTGGATCAGTAAAAACGCTTCCGTCGTGATAATACAACCGTCTGCATCCGTTATGAAAAGACTCGGTTTGTATTATCTCTAAAATGGCCATGACCGATCCGTCTCTAAAACCATTGTAAGTCAGTAGGGATAGATCAGGTTTTTGTGTTGTGTCCGAGAAAACTGATCCGTCTCCATTGACTTACATTGTGAGTCATGACGGATCTGTCTTGCTCCGCATCCCAGGACGCACTCAAAAATGCTGCTTGCAGTACTTTTGTGTGCGTCATGGAGCGCAATGAAACGGAGCGGAATACATTCTGGCGCACTCCGTTCCCTTCAGTTCATTTTTGTCCCCATTGACAATGAATGGGGACAAAACTGAATGGTTTCCCCCGCTATTGAGATCCTATGACGGATCTCGATAGCGGAAATGTGAAAGTAGCCTTAGATGCCTATCAGATTCCACCTTTCATTTTCCAAAGGAGCTCTTTCCTTTACCCCATTTTTGATCTCCCCCAATATGGATTTACCCAACTTTTGCTAATAGAAAACCCAATTTCACCCCATTTTTACTTCACACTACTAGTTTTGATACCTGGGATATCCCACAAGCATTGGGGGAATTTCAGCCTACCAGAGTATCTGTAATGGCTGGTACGCTGCACTGTTATAGACCTGGCCTACGTTATTGGTGCTCATGTATTTGTCTGAGGTACATAGGAGCTGGTATCCATGACTTTTATCCATACCAGCAGGGGCCACACATACATTTCAACACTGGCAGCCATACCGTATGACCTTTTTTTGACCGCTTGCCGTACAATGGCCGCTGCAGACATAATCCAAGATGCTTGCTTATGACCTCTTCTTGCTTTCAGGTATGCGACGACGTGAAGGCGATCCTCCTGGCTGACATGGCGCACATCAGTGGTCTTGTAGCGGCAGGTGTGATTCCATCTCCTTTTGATCATGCTGATGTGGTCACCTCTACAACTCACAAGACTCTCCGAGGAGCCAGGTAAAAGGAATAACCTGTCGTACCAACGGAAGATGTTGGCGATGGCCGGTCACCTCTCCTGACATCTGTTTTAGTCACTACTTACATTCTCCATGTAATAATTCTGGATGATCTATTCTGTCCCCATTTCTCGGTTATTCCTGGTAGAACTTTATAAAGGAATTGTCTGCAATAATGGTCCTTTGGGGTGTTACCAGTTGGGGGGTTGTCTGCGCAGTCTGACACTGGCAGCACTGATTGGATAATATCAGTTTGTCCAGGTAACACCTAGATGGACCTTTTATTAGAGACTGCAATTTGTGTGTAAATTTCTACTAGGAATAATGAGACTGTCACATTGTAGAGTCATAAGAATAGCTGCTCAAGGATTATTAAATGGGGGATGCAATTAGTTACTAAAACACGTCAGGAGAGACGACAGGTCCTCATTAAGTTTAGACTATATTGTGGATGACTATCTTTCCTCTGTGCCTTGTCTCAATAAATTCACTAGCAAAATGAGGTGTTTTTGTTAAGTGTTGTGATAGTTTATATGAAATCTGTCTCCAGCGACCTCCCTATCGCGCGGTTTACTTAGACACACAGCTGTGGTTCACCTCATTGAAACAGTTTTTCTTTTGTTGATCTGAGGCTCTATTCCGGAGTTATGATAGTTCTTCCTAATATGCAAATTAGACCTTTGGTGCAATGAAGGCGTCACCATTTCTCTTGTTGCACCAAAGCTCCATTTATTTCTGTGGCCAGCCCCTCCCTCGCTGTGTTGATTGACAGGTCTGGGGCAAAGCAGCCAGGGTGGGCCTGGCCACAAAGGAGTGGAACCTGGGTGCAACAAGAGCAATGGTGACGCCCTCATTGCACCAATGGCCTAATTTTATACATTAGCAAAAAAAAAGTATCATAACTCTGGAACGGAGCCTTGTATCAACAAAAGAAAACCGTTTTAATCAGCTATGCGTCTGTGCAAACAGTTGGATAGGGAGGTCGCTGGTCATAGATTCTGCAAGGAGCACGTTAGGACAGGAGGAGCTGAGCAGATCAATGTATAGTTTTGTGGGAAACTGATTCAGTAATCTACAATTTTGGAAGTTAAAGGGGTTATCCCATGATTAATGTAAAAACTGAAAATCAAACATCATATAGTAGATGACAACCTCTTTCAAACAAAGATAGAACCAGCTCTGTGCCCCACATGGATCCAGAGATCTCCACATTCACTGCTCTACTAGCTTTATATCAAGCTGGCAGATCAAGGGGAGTGTCCTTTCTGCTGCAGCTATAGAATTTTCTTATTCCACATTAAGGGCACAAATGCGTTAAACTTTTTCTCCTACTAGTGTCCATATCCTAAGGCTATATATTGATATTGCCTCTATAGTTAGGTTGCCATGCTGAAACGTAGAGGCATTTATTTTAAATGGCCACAGTCAGCGTAGCCCTAGGCTGACATTTCGCCAGTTAAAGGGGTTGTGTCAACTGGGACTTTGCTTGCAAATCCTGGTGATGTGTCATCAAAGTCAGATAGGTGCAGGACCCACCTCTGAGACCCACAGGGATCTCCAGAACTTGCCTCCAAAAGTGAAGGAGAATACACCCCGCACATGCACGGTTCTAAAAACAGCCGAGTAAATGCAAGCGCGGCCACCACTCCTTTCACTTGAATGGAACCTCCCTCCGCTCACTTCGGGGGTCCCTTTCTGTAGAGGTGAGGGCAGCACTTATCTAACATTGGTAGCATATTATAGCGATATGCCACCAGTGTCTAAGGTGAGACAACCCCTTTAAAGGGCATCTGTCAGCAGATTTATATCTATGAAACTGGCTGATCTGTTCCATGTGTGCTTGGCATCTGAAGGCATGTGTGTTGGTCCCATGTTCATGTGTGCCCACATTGCTGAGAAAAATGTTTTATATGCATATGAGCCTCTAGGAGCAATGGGGGCGTTTCCATTACTCCTAGAGGCTCTGCTCTGTCTGTAACTGTACTTTAAGTGACAGGGCCAGGCGGTGAAAATGCCATCACGACTTCCTGGCCCTGTTGGTTAAAGTATGGAGGGTGCAGCACTTACAAAGAGCGCTGAGCCTCGATGTGCAATGGCAACGCCCCTGTTGCTCTTGGGGGCTGATTTGTATATAGTAAAACTTAATTTTCCTCAGCAATGCAGGCACATATGACCACGCGACCAACCCAGATGCCTTCAGCTGCCACACGCTCATGCAAAAATGATAATCTTTAGGATACATCCAGACAGGATAGAAATACAGCATTAAAATCTGTGCTGAACCCTTGGCATGCAGATTATGCTGTGGAGTTCACCATATGCATTGCAAAGGGTGAACTCTGCGGTGGAGATCTACGGCATACTTTAACACGGCTAGTACGGATTCCATGCAGATTTATTTTTTTCTGCAGCGCATGGATGAATGATTCACCGCTCCTGTAAACGCAATGCCACAGCGCATATTCCTCACTTTATCTGCCCTGTGGACACATACCCCTAGAACACTGCTAGTAAAATCATTAAAATAATTTTGAAGTAACCCTAGGATGACTGGCACGTGATCACGCTGGATAACTGAACGTGTGGGACTTTACATATGTTTGATTGGGCGGACTACCGGTGACTAAATACATGGTCACCTGGCAGCTAGCGGCGCTCCTCGCTCTGTTTTCTATGGCGAGCTGCAAGTACATATTGTTATTTGATGGATTCTAACAATAAAAAGGTAGCAGGATTTGCTGTCAGCGGTGGTTTCGGTTATTATAACATTGACGAAATGGTGAGAACACTGCCAGCATTTCTTCCCGCTGCTCTCTTCACCTTCCTATCAAAGCAATTAGCAAACAGGTCCCAGCTCACGCATGTCTCTGCCCTCGCCTCCCCTGTTTTTTTCTGATCTTTGGAGTCTTACTTTATTATTATTTTTGGCACCTCTCTTGCTTCCGTCAGTTTCACACCCTGGAGTGGAGCGTGAAGCACAAAACGGTGTGAAACTGAGCAGCAGGGCTCCTCAGTCCTCACGCTGGGCTTCATTCACCCTTTCCCTGCACCAGAGATCTGTCGGATGCTACCTACTGCTCCTACGAAATACTTCTTGTCTGCGAATTGAGACGCGACCAGCGAGGCCGCGGTGCCGTCTTATCTACAGAAGGTGGCAGATCGGTGACCGAAGCCTTCCAAATAAGGAGCCTGTGGTCAAGTCCTAGTTATGTAATTATATTATTGATCAAGATGGTACGTGGAAGGCAAAACAGGCCTTCTCTCGTTATGTACAGTGATTCACTTTGCTTGCTTTTTCATCTTCTTGGGCCGCCGTACATTTCTTTATTTCCAAGCTTTCCTATGATGTAGCCTGGAGAAAGTGTGCTTATAAGAAAAAACAGTGCCCCAGCATACAAAATATTGAGCTTTTATTTCTAATATAGCTTATGATGGGTCCCTGTTCAATTTCTTCAGGACTGAGCTCTGACTATCTGTTCTCCCACACACGTATTTGCTGAAAGTACCTGTAGTAATAGAAAAAACAGCAGGTCTCTGGGAATTTAATTGGAAAAAAATATATATAAAAATAATATAAAATGACTAAGGCCCCTTGCACGCGGGCGTCACTGATTTTTGTCCGGATGCTTTTCAGGAAACCTGCGCGAGTGTGCACGCAATTTCGATCATTTTTGTCTGCGGTTGCGTTCAGTTTTTTTCCGTGAGTGCAAAGCGTTTTAATGCGTTTTGCACGCTCGTGATAAAAAAATTGAATGTGGGACCCGAACCTGGACTTCTTCACTAAAGTTTGGGTTAGGTGTTCTGTAGATTTTATTATTTTCCCTTTATAACATGGTTATAATGGAAAATAATAGCATTCTTAATACAGAATTCTAAGTAAAATGTCCCTTAAGGGATGTGGTGAGCGTGGTGTCGTCAGCGCAGGTCCTGCTGAATGAAGATATTATAATCTCCTTAGCAACCATCTGTGAAAATCGCATTGCATCCGCACTTGCTTGCGGATGCAATGTGATTTTTTTTTTTTTTCACGCAACCCCATTCACTTCTATAAGGCCTGCGTTGCGTGAAAAATGCAGAATATAGAACATGCTGCGATTTTTGTGATGCGTGAAAAATATTGCTCTTGTACACAGCCCCATTGAAGTGAATGGGTCAGGATTCAGTGCGGGTGCAATGCGTTCACGTCACTCATTGCACCTGTGCGGAAAACTCGCCCGTGTGAAAGGGGCCTAACTGTTTCGATTCCTGTTCTGCTCAGAAGTCTAGGAAAACTGAAGAGCAACCAGTGTGACTGCTTACACAGGGGTCCAAGGAGTAGATTTGACCAGGAGATGGCAGAGTAGGGAACCTAAGGGTAATCCTTGGCGAGATTGCAGAATTGCAGCTTGTTCACACAGTCCCTGTTCGTTCAGTGATTTTGAGCCAAAACCAGGTGCGGCTCTAAACACAGAACAGGTGCAGATCTTTCCCTTATAACTTATGCCTGTGGAGGCTCCAGGCCTGGTTTTGGCTCACAATCAGCTGACCAAACGCTGACGTGTGAACGAGGCTTTACACAGGGTCTCTTAACGCTAAGGAAGGAACATTTTAATCAGGGCCTCCTGCAAATTTGCTTAATTTTGCAATAATTTTTTATCATTTTAGATGCTTTGGGCAGTGAAAGCTAAATGTAGACCCGGTCTTTTTTTTTTTTTTTTTTTAAGTGATTTGTCTTTTGTTCTTCAAAAGAAACTGAATTTGAATGAATTTGCAACCGGCTCTGAGGTTACAGCTGTGGTTTACTCTGAAATGCTGCATTTTCGGAGAACGCACAGTTTAAATACTGGCTGGGAGCTAGGTCTTTCTATGTGTGTGTGTGTGTGTGTATATAGAGACCTTTCGGACAAGCTGAGCTGTGCGGTCAGCCACCCAGATGACTCTTCTTCCCATTCCCGGATCACTTTTTAGTTTTTAGCAGTGTTTTCTCTGAAATTGCAGTATTTCATAGTAAAAGCTGTAACCAGGGAGCCTATCAAGATATCGTGCTGCCCGTGGTTCTCTCTAAAGGGCATCTGTCAGCAGATTTGTACCTATGAAACTGACCTGTTCCATGTGCGCTTGGCAGCTGAGGGCATCTGTGTTGGTCCCATGTTCTTATGTGTCTGCATTGCTGAGAAAAATGATGACCTGACACATATGAACATGGGACCAACACAGATGCCTTCAGCTGCCAAGCGGACATGAAACCAGTCAGCCAGTTTCATAGGTACAAATCTGCTGACAGATGCCATTTTAAAGGGATTTTCCGGGATTCTAATATAGCTGACCTACCCTCAGGATAGGTCATCAATATGAGGTCGGCTGTGGTCCAACTCCTGGGTCCCCTGCCGATCAGCTGTATAAAGAGGTCGCGGCCCTTGGTGGTCACTTGGTCCTCTTCCTAGGCCATGTGACACACAGTTCATGACACGTAATCTCAGTCCCATTCAAGTGAATGCAAAGCTCATCCGCCGTGGGTAGGACATCAGTACAATTATCCCAGAAAACCTCTGTGAGCTCAGCCTTGTTGTTTTGATCTTTCTTTAGGTCTGGACTGATATTTTATCGTAAAGGCGTGAAGTCAGTGGATAAGAAAACTGGAAAAGAAATTCTTTACAACTTTGAAGATAAAATCAACTTTTCGGTTTTCCCTTCAATCCAAGGAGGTCCTCACAATCATGCAATAGCAGCAGTAGCAGTGGCCCTAAAACAGGTGAGACCTAAGGCGTTGTGAACTCCGACACTCTGCTCCAGTCACTGTATCTGGCATATATGCCGGCTTTTGACCGGACAAAAAATGGTAAATGCAGGCTTTTTGTCCCGGCTGGAAACCACCTGATAGAGTGAACTCCAGAACAGACTACCGGAGATCGCAGCGCAGATGTGAACACCGCCTAAGCAAATTAATATTAACACCTCACTTATCAAAAGTGGAATGTTTTTTCCCAAGATGCTAAAACCTCATGTCTTGAAAAAATATTATTACATATAGTCCTTTCACATAAATGCATGATCATCATGTAACGTTACGCACCATGGGGGCGACTTATCAAAACTGGTCTAAAGGAGAACTGGCTTAGTAGCTCATAGCCACCAATCAGATCCCACCTTTCATTTTCCAAAGGAGCTGTGAAAAATGGAAGGTGAAATCTGACCATGACCGTTCTCCTTCATACTAGTTTTGATAAATCTCCCCCCATGCCTTGTAGAGCAGGAGCAGCTCTTGCCAGTGACTTCACTATGGCTCATGGCTTTATCATGTCCATGTGTCCTATTAAAGGGGTTATCTGAGACTAAAAAAAATGTCCCCCATATGCTCTGGCCCCTCACATTGAATCTACTTACCTGGCTTCCTGCGCCGCTCCTAGTCCCCGCACTGCCGCAGCTGCTTCTCCCCGTGCACGGATGAAAACATCCGGTGGTGACTCTAGGGAGGCTTGGCTGCCCTCCGCCATAACCCCCTCCCCCCCAACACTGGATGTTTTCATCCGTGCATGGGGAGAAGCAGCAGTGGAGGAGATTTTTTAGTCTTAGATAACCTCTTTAAGTCACATTGCACATTGACAAGGATTGTCCAGTTTAGATGTCCCATTTAAAGGGATTGAACCCGGACATATCCCCATTTTAACCCAGGCAGCCCCCCAGTTCATGCTCTGATGCTCTCCTTTGCCCTGTGCCGCTGAATCGCGCAGGGCAAAGGCATTTTGTGGCGTCTTGGTGACTAACCGGCTCTCCTTAGGGCTCCCAGGCAGAGGCTTCCGCCCAGCAGTGAGCCCTGTGACTTCACCAGCACTGATGGGCGGGCTTTAGCACTGCCCTAGCCTGTTAAACGGCTAGGGTAGCGCTAAAGCCGGCCCATTCGAGCCGGTGATGTCACCTAACACACTGCTGGGCGGAAGCCTCCGTCTGGCTGTGTTACTGTAAATAAAAAAGCCCTTGCCCTGCGCAATCCAGTGCAGGGCATGGGATGCTCAAGTCAGGGGGGCTGCCTGGGTATGCCCGGGTTCAACTCTGAAACCGGACAACCCCTTTAAGGGTGCTTTCTGCAACTTATTTGATTATTCTATCCTGGTTAAAGTTGCTCCTCTCTTTCTCTACTACCCTTGTCTTGGGTCCATAATCAATGCCGCATAAGTGACAGCCATTCTATCTCATTTCTTGTTACTGTACTTATTTCTTTCCGTTTAATAAATCACCATATAGTCATGTGCTGTGACTTGTCTCACTGTTCATCTAACACTATTCTCCTAGGATGACTAATCTCCATCATGATTTATACATCCCGGGGTTTCAATATATGGATTAACGATGGAATGATAATTAATTGCCTTCTTTTTAATCAAATTGTCATTTGGAACATTAATACCTTGTATTTCTTGAATTTTAAAAATTAAAGGGGTTGTGTCACCATTAAAGGGTTTCTGTCACTAGAATTTTCAGTATTATACTGGCTGACATTAGCGATGTGCTAATGTCAGCTGCACCTAACTCTGCTATTCTTGTGATTCTCCGTGCCCCCGTTACTGTAGAATTCTTACTTTTATAATATGCTCTTGCACCTAGAGGCTCCTGTCTACCACCTCAAGTCACACCTTCCAAGTGTTGAGTGACAGGGCCAGGCATCGTTCGCATCCTTCTGCCTGCCCTGGGACAATCTCGCGCCGTTCGGTATTCTGCGCAGGTGTGGTGAGGGAAGGACGCTCACAGGCTGCCAGCTTCTTCACCGCGCCTGCGCAGGATACCGAACGGCATGAGATTTCACCAGGGCAGGCAGAAGGATGTGAATGATGCCTGGCCCTGTCAATCAACACTTGGAAGCGTGACTGGAGCCTCTAGGTGCAGGAGCAACGCCCCCCCTTGCTCCTAGAGGCTCATTTACATATTATAAAAGTAAGAATTCTGCAGTAACGGGGGCACGGAGAATCATAAGAATAGCAGAGTTAGGTGCAGCTGACATTACCACATCGCTAATGTCAGCCAGTTTAATGATGAAAATTCTAGTGACAGAAGCCCTTAATGGTCACTGGGCCTGCGGTAAACGGTCAGGGGGCTGCTGGAGCGGCGCTGCCTTCTCAAACAGCTGATTGGCGGGCGTACCGGGTGTCGGACCCCTGCCGATCAGAAGCTGATGATCTGTCCAGAGGATATATCATCAGTTTAAACAAAGTGCAGAACCCCTTTAAATATTATTTGAATATAATTCAGAATAAAAAAACTAGTTACTTTCGTAATGTCCTTTGTTGCAAAAATGCTCCAGTTGTGAGATACTTTGTACAGCAACATAATGGCACCCCTGGTGTTTAATCTGTATAGTAATGTACACATCCACCTATTGTACTGAGGTGGTCGCACAAGCTCATTTCCATCCTTTAACTGCCAGCAGCCATATCTACTTTTTAGGCCGTGAAAGCGTCATCATTCCTGTCCCTGTCAAAGTGCATAGGGTGCACCAGTTGCAGTGAGATCTGAGCTTATAGTAGTAACGACGTCCCTGTTGCACCTAGAGCAGGAGTCTCAAACTCGCGGGCCATTTGCAGCCCTCAGTACAATATTTTGTGGCCCGCACCAATGGCCGGCCTGCGCAAAAATGAATGAATGAAAAAAAAAATCAATCATCTGACTTACTGTAGTACTGCTGCAGCGCCGCGCCGCCCGCCCAGCCTGCGAGTGCCGTCATGGCAACACACGGTCACATGGGCTCAGGGCAGGCCACGGGGGTGTGACAGGGTGAGTGAGCAGCGCCGCAGCGGCGGGAAGCAGCCAGAGCAGAGGGACTGTCAGAGGCGAGCAGTCTGACACAGCCACAGCGGTCAGAAAGAGATTGAATTGAAGAGTCGCAGGCAGCCGGCAGGAGAGTCAGGACAGGTCAGGTTGTGTTATGTTAGGGTAGCGAGTGTCATGTGAGTGACAACACAACATGGATGGCATGGAGGGGGAGAAATATGATAACGTGGATGGGGGGGAGAAATGTGACAAGATGGAGGATGGAGGGAGCCAGAGGGGGAGAAATGTGACAACATGGAGGGAGTCTCTGGCAGCAAGGAGTAGGCAAAAGATGCCATGTTCAGAATAACTGTTCATGATCTTCACTCAATGTTCTATTCATGTTCAGGACACTTCATGTTCAGAAGAAATAATTAAAACTGTTAATAATGACATTTGAGGACTTTTATATTTTTTTGTGAAATCCCTTATGCGGCCCAGCCTCACCCAGACTCTGCCTCCTGCGGCCCCCAGCTAAATTGAGTTTGAGACCCCTGACCTAGAGGCTCATTTGTTTACATTAAAACATAATTTTTCTCAGCAATGCGAGCACATATGACCATGGGACCAACACAGATGCCTTCCGCTGCCAAGTGCACCTGTAACAGGTCAGCCAGTTTCATAGGTACAAATCTGATGACAGATGCCCTGTAAAGGAAAGATTACGTGACTGCTTCCCGGTGCCACCTCCTTCTCCTCCAGGCCTGCGATGCCCTGCTAGGCTCCCTTGATGTCAACATCCAGTTTTACATCCCCGCATCCAGTCACTAGCCGCAGCGGAGACTGGATCCCCTTGTGTCATGTAACCATTTGTCACCAGTCACCGGATGTTGACATTGAGGGAGGTCTGGAGGAGAAGAAGCAGGGAGCCAGCACGTGGAAGCGGGTAAGTGATCTTTCCTTTACAGGTCAAGTCTGGATCCAGCCATCAGAGCAGCTCTCTGACAGATTCACTAAGAAGGATGCAACGTCTGCAGATACACCGAAAGTGAAATCTGCAGAGGAAAAACAGTTGAACATGTTAATAAAGACCAATTGGAAGAGATGTCCATAGCCTTTAAAAATGCCCAAAAATGCTTTGAAAAACACGCGACTACAGCCAAAAGGTGTCTTTCTGAAGCTGCCCAGGCTATATATGTCTGGGGTGTAAATCTGTGTTCGCACACACATTGTGACCCCTTTCTACCGCTTCACAATGCAGACGCTCGGATATCTTTTAATAAACCCTTTCCTTGTTAAATGGAATAACGCTTTCCTTGTGTGTGAAGCACCTGCTGGCCGACAACCACAGAGCAGGTGATTCCAATAGGAAATTCAGTTATTAATCACATTGTGACAGCGCCCGAGAATACTGCAGAACCAAAACAACCGCCTCACCCCCAGAAACCATTAATTGCTGACTGCAGGGACAGACAGATCCCTTGTCTGAGAGGAAGTGGCTATAAAAAGATGGAATCTGCGGCTTCTGTGTTGATTTACTAATTAGGCCGGGTTCACATCACTGTTTCGTTTTCCGTTTTTCTGATGCATAAAAAAAACAAAAACGGATCCTATACTTTAAGCGCCTGTTATGCTCAGTTATGCACATTTTGCATTTCCATCTGACATCCGTTATTTTAGACGGAAAAAAAGAAATGCTTTATGCAAGATTTTCTTTTTTTTCCATCTAAAATAACGTACATCTCAGACAGAAATGGCTGAAACAGATGCCAAATGTGCATAACCGCATAACCCCTTCCTGAGGTATGACCTACTACTACGGAGAAACAGAATGCCCAGAGTAATTTCTTTTTTTTAAATCATTTTTTTTTTTTTTTTCTGTGGACCCATTGAAGTGAATGGTTCCGCATACGGGCTGCCAAAAAATAAATGGAACGGACACTGAAAACAAATATGTTTGTGTGTATGAGCCCTTAATATGGAACACAGTTATTTACTTTAGACATTTCAGCAGGGGCGACAGGTCCTCTTTAAACCTCCTGCCTCTAGTTTAGTTTTATTTACTGGGGCAGTAAATTGCTATACATTCATGTGACCACTGCAGGTTAGGATCACTGTTGAAGCCAGTGATTGGCAGCTGCGGTCACGTGTATGTAGGGCACCTCATCACTTAGAACGAAGACTGATGGAACAGTCGCAGCCTCTGCGCTGGGGCGGCGGGGAATGAGAGGGTTAGCAATGTTTCATTTTTATTATTATTATATAACATATTCTGCAGTTTGTGTACTTGTCTTCCTTTTCATGGGGAACACTCTCTTTGGCTGTGGTTGTGTTCTGGTTCTCCATAGTTCTAAGAAAAAATACAAAAATCTTAGCCTTCATTCTACCCAGGTTTTTTGTCTCTAACATTTCCAGATTACCTTGTGAGGTTTTTCTGTTTTGTAGAATGCTTCAGATTATATAGCGAATCAAATAATGATGCAAAGAAATTTTGTTTTCGACTCCACAGGCCAGTTCTCCGATGTTCCAGCAATATGCCGTGCAGACGCTGAAAAACGCCAAGGCCATGGCAGCCTCCCTGCTCCTGAAGGGTTACACGCTTGTGTCAGGTACAGCGATTATGCAATACCCCCATCGGCTTGTGTCTTCTATTCTCATATGTATAAGATTTGCCTGTTTTCAGTGTTGTAAGTTTAGGGAAAGGGGCCTAGATTCATTAAGGGGAGTTTATCATGAGGGGGAATATTTAAAGTCAGTTTTGCTTGAGTCTGTTACTTTATGCCACATTCATCAGATGTCGCACGTTTGATAAATTTGTGTTATCCTTAAACCGAACACTTTTGTCTGGAGAAGGTCCACCAGTTTTCCTACTCCACCCTCGGTAATCTGGAGTGAAACTCATTAACATAGCTAACAGCCACTTTCAGTCCATATTTCAAAACTGGAGTGAATGGTGTAAAAATACAAAAGGTCACTAAATTTTGTGCGCAAGTGAGCCAAAAAAGTTGTAAAAGCCTATTTTGCGACTCTTTGAAGCCAGAATTCTAGATTTGAAGGCGTGATGAATCGGGGCCATTGATTTTTATTTGGGCTTTGATCGTATAGTTTCCATCTCTTTTCAGGAGGTACCGATAACCATCTGGTTTTAGTAGACCTGAGGCCCAAGGGTCTGGATGGAGCCCGGGCTGAGAGGGTGCTGGAGCTGGTGTCCATAACCGCCAACAAGAACACATGTCCTGGAGATAAGAGCGCTATTACTCCTGGTGGCCTAAGGCTGGGTAAGTCTATGAAATTGTCTGTGCCGCAACCAGGAGCAGAAACTATGACAAATAATGGACAGTATCTACATTTTAAGTTTCCCTCAGTTAAAGGGGTTGTCCTATTAAGACAACTTATCCCCTATCCACAGTATAAAGGGATACGTGTCTGAACATCAGTCACTAGAATGGGGGCTATCTCCAGATTTCCTATAGAGTTGAATGGAGCGTTGGATATTTATGCGTGTCTGCCACTCCAATCATATGAGGAGCACGGGTTCCCCTTTCTCATTACTGCCGGTCAGGCATGTATGCCCTAGCCCTGTGGATGGGATAGCTTGTCTTAATAGGACAACCCCTTTAATTATGGGGTCAGAACCCCTCCGATCTGACATGTATCCCCCCCGTCCAGTGGATAGAGGATAAGTTGCCTGTATATGGGACATCCCTTTAAAATTGCATTACACTGATTGATGGACTATGAAGAGATTTGTGTAGATAAGCCCTTTAAATGAAGCAACGCCTCCAGGGTGCTATTGAGTGTCCTTGGGCACGCAAACGATCAGCTCAAGATGGTGCTGCTGTCAGGGGTCCAGCCGAGTAAGGCCTTGTCCACGTTTCCGTATTCACTTTCAAGTCCATGAAAAAAAGGATTGTTTTATTTGTGAAAATGTCCATGAAGGATCAGTTTGGTCTGTGTCCTCCCTTTTTTTTTTTTTTTTTTTTTTTTTTTTTTTATAGCCTCCTTGTGTCATCCGTAATCCACGGACATTGCTGACCTGAAAAGTAATTTCCACAGCATCTTTTATTAGTCTTCAGTGAAAAGTGGATGCACCACGGACGTCACACAGATGCCATCCGTGTTGTGGCCGTGATTTTCACAGACCCATAGACTTTCAATGAGCATGTTTGGTCTGCATCACGGATCAAAGTAGTGTATGTCTTCGTGATTATTTTGTTTACTGACCCCTGGTCAGTAAAAAAGCTGATGTGTGAACAGGCATTCAAATCAATGGGTACGTGTGCTGGCCATGGAAATGTGAACGAGACCTAAGACCTATTAGCCCCCCTGGGTGGTAGAAATGGCATCCAAGCGGAAAAAATGCAGCACATGTATTTTCCCACATGATGAGTTCAGTGGGAGCTGCATAAATTCAAATGCAGTCAGCTCCCCCTAATGGTGGCTCCAGGTAGCCAATGTTTTATAATATTCGAGGACATGTCAGCTTTCTGGACATGTTTATTTTAGTATATAATTCTACTCCCTATACTGTAACAACTATGGAGTGTGTGTGTGTGTGTGTGTGTGTGTGTGTGTGTGTGTGTGTATATGTAGATAGAGATAGATATCTCTATCTATATATTTATATCTCTATCTATATCTCTCTATCTCTTTTTTTTAATACATTTTTTTTTTTTTTGTGCTGTTCCTCTGTTATTCCTACTTGAAATGTATGAATAAATTGACCGCTAGGTGTTAATGTTCTGACATGTCATAATGTACAAATAAACTGAGAACTGGGTATTACCTCCCCTACAGTCTGTCATAATCACATAATCAGCGCTGAATGGGCATTGTTGGGCTATGGGGGGAAGCAACCAATTGACCAGGGGAATGGTTACTCCAGTCATCAATTTGTGCATACAATTCCAGGAGGATTAACAGAGGAGCAAAAGATGCTCAAGAATTATTTCATGGGGATTGCAGGTATTTTCTGAGAGTCATGTCAGGAGAGGTTAGAGCTCCTCTTAAAGCGACACCTCAACAATTTTTTATATATATATATATATATATATATATATATATATTCTTTTGCCTATTCGTATAGGGCATCATATAAACCAGTATGGTGAAATTACTCACCATGCACCTCTTCTAGGTAATATAGCCTCCATTGGGGTCCGCAGGTTGGTCACTTGATCAGGAAACTGACCGGTTTGCTTTCGGGTAGACCAGTAGTGTCCTTTTCTATGCAAGTCTATAAGGGCCTGGATGGGAGTCTCCTAGACAAGTAGACCTCCATTCTACACAGTAGATTCTGCGTGAATCGGCAAGTCAGTTTGGGTCACGTGACTGTAGGGAGACTGTTTTGCATAGTGGATGATACCTTACTGCAATTTCTATGATGCGGTCAAAGTCTGAGTGTCCCTTTTAAAGAGATGAAACATATCCGCTTTCAAAAATGAATTTGAGGGCTGCCAGCAGTGAAGTTCCCCCATGATCCCCTGCATTTCTGTCACTGAACCTTACTGGTAGCCTCCCAACTGACCAGATATGACTAGATTTGATGTTTTGTCTCACAGATCCTTTACTTTTTCTGCTGAAAACACAATTAAAAGTAATTATTATATACATCTGCACCGATTTCACTGTTGTACGGAAGGGCGTAAAAAATAATAAGACTGGAAAAACTCTCCAATGTTTCCCTGGGGATTTTGGTGATGTAAACATAAATCCTTGTACATGCTTTTAATAGTTGTAATTGTTCATAAAGATGCTGCAGTTATCATCCATCTGCTGGATTCATCCACCTAGCAATTACAGCTTCACGCTGCTGACTCAGCAAAGTGTAGATCAGGCAGCCCTTCAAATACGGGCAAGGTGCAATTACCTAGAGAATGCGGGAACACTTGACTCGTGTGGCACCTGGGTGACAGCTGGGCCAGATGTACCTAAGGGTGCTGCCACGCAAGCAGGTTTTTTTTAATGCAGTTTTTGAATCTAAACTCAGGGCTGAAACATAAAAGGAGAGAAAACTGCTACATCTCCACTTAAAAAATATTTATTTTTATTTTTTTCTTATCCACGACTGTTTCATTTACCCGGGAACCTCGTGTCACAAGCTGTTTTGTGAGACTGTCAGGGCATGTTCACTTGGAGTTTTCTGTGTGCTGAAAAGTTAAAAACTGATGTGGAATCGCTTCAAGATTATTATAATTTTTTATTTATTTTTTCTTCTTTTTGGATGCAATTTTTATTCCAGCTCAGTTTTTTGATTTGATGACTAATCCGCACTAAGAATGTATGTGGCTTCTATTTTCCATGCCACGATTTTAAAAACCACGATTGGGGGGAAAAAAACAGCGCTGTGTATATATGAACCAGCAGGTTTCCCATTTCAGTCAATGGAGATGATTGGCATGAAGTTTTAGTGCAGTTTGTGGGTGCAGAATCTGCACCGAAATCCAGCGTGAGAAACCTCTATGTGAACATATACCCTCACCGTTTCATCGGTATCAGTCTTGCCACTGATGTCACCGGCTTTAGTTAAAAAAAAATAAAAAATAAAAATGCTTAACTCACTTTTCCTAAAATGTAACTGGGTTTCACCAGAATATGCAGAACGGGTGTCTACCGCTATTTGTAGCGGCTTTCTGAGACGCACACTGACATCTGGAAGACGTGATTGTGGACGTGCACGTGAAAAATATCTACAGTAGCAGAACCTTACATATTGGGTTTGGTCTTTGGTGAATGGAGTGAGCGAAGAATAGATGGGGAGTGCTGCAAGCTCTTTCTAGATCATGTGTGCTGCTTACTATTTTAGTTTTAGGTCTTTTTTCCAAGGAATGAGTGAATTATATGAAGCTACAAGGCAGCGTTATCTTGTCGTTCTTCTTTAGGTGCCCCTGCTCTCACCTCGCGCAATTTTAAAGAGGACGACTTCAAAAAAGTGGTTGATTTTATTGACGAAGGAATTGCTATTGGACTTGATGTGAAGAGCAAGACAGGTACGTGAAAATAGGTATAAGGGATCTTTCACACGAGGAGGTTCTTGTGAACGCATAGCATCCGGACTGCATCCTGACCCATTCATTTGAATGGGTCTGTGTACATGTCTGTAGGTCTGTGTACATGTCTGTATACATTTTTGCATTCTGGAAAAATCGCAACGTGTTCTATATTGTGCATTTTCACGCAGCCCTGACACCATAGAAGTGAATGGGGCTTGTGTGAAAAACAGAAGGCATTCATATGTAATGTCTTTTCTACGCCTGCCTTTGTTTCCCCCTGCACTGGTGGAGAAACCTAACTTATGTCGATGCTCAGGCGCACCTCTGGCAGTCCGTGCACCTTGACCCTGGGTTCAGACCTGAGCGTTCTGAAACGAGCGCTCTGTATGCGCGATTGTACGGGCGTTTACAATCGCGCATACAGAGACAGGCGTGCACACATTGTCGCGCGTTCCCGAATATCTATGTGCGGTAACGCGCGACAAACGCCCAAAAAAAAGCTCAAGCACTTGTTTGAGCGTCGGGCGTTTTACAGCGCGATTGTAAGCGCTGTAAAACGCCCAGGTGAGAACCATTCCCATAGGGAATCATTGGTTCTTGCCTGTTGTGCGTTTTACAGCGCGTAGGAACGCGCTGTAAAACGCTCAGGTCTGAACCCAGGGTGAATACTAAATATTCCAGCCCCGACTAGAGTAGTTTTCATTCTGCTTTTATCCTGTTTCCAGCTGTAAAAGATGGTAAATGTGGTGGGTACGATTCCCTGGCCCGTTCCATGCTGCGCCCCATCGCTGCACAAAAACACCAGTTTGACAAAATGTCGCACAGGTGTTCGAAAAGTTGCAAAACATGGTCTGGCGACCTCTTTTTACACCAAAAACCAGTGTAGCACCCAAAATAAGTGACCCCCTTTTTTTCTTTTTTTTTTTTTGGTATTGATAATTTTTGGCCAATAGGCTTCTCATTCAGATTGACCAGTGCACAGACAACGCTAAAGCTTCTGGTCTTGCATTGTGTTGTGGCCTACCCATGTGTAATATTCGGTGCCATAAGATGTTCTGCTAAGCCACAAAGCATACTGCCCGCATATGACAGTGCTGCATCTCTATAGAGATCGAGCTTAAGAGGTTCTCCAGGAATTAAGAAAATTAAAATACTCAAATATTACTTTATTATAAATATAGTCTCAAATACCTTTCATTAGTTATAATTGCTCGTTTTGTCTGGGGAACAATCAGGGCAAATAAAATGGCCGCTGTACTATTAGTTCACACAAAACCTGTCCTGATCACACATGAAGACAAGTTACTTTACAACACTGAGGTAAAGAGCTGCCTCGTCCTCCTCTCTACTTGTCAGGGATTATGATCCTGAATACAGCTGATAAGAACTTTAGCTTAATCTCTGGGGAATTTAGTTAATGAGGGGACATGAATTACAGAGAGGACGGACAGGACAGACTGTGGTAATGGAGACTGTAAACGAGAGTTGCTGCTCATTAGCCACACAACCCTCCTCTCATGTCTCATCTCCATTCACACAGAGATTCACCTGTATTCAGGATCATGATTCCTGACCAGCAGAGAGGAGGATGAGGCAGCACTATGGCTCATTGTGGTGAAGTAACTAGTCCTCCCGCTGGCCGTGTCTGCAGTGTAAATCTTGTCCCGTTCAGTATTCGGCACATACGCAGTGAGGGAAGGACGCTCGGCGGCTGCTGGCTTCCTCACTGCGCCTGCGCCGAATACTGAACGGTGAAAGATTTACCCTGCAGACATGGCTGGCGGGAGGAGAGCAGCGCTTCCCTGGCCCTGTCAATCAGGAGAAGGGCGTGAAAAGAGGAGGACAAACGGAGCCTCTAGGAGCAGGTGCAACCCCCCCCCCTGCCCCGCCCCTAGAGCCTTATTAGCATATTATAAAAGTTTTTTTGTTTTTCTCAATAAAGGCTATAGGCCGTGAGATCGCACTAATATAATTATGTTTAGCTGATATTAGCACATCGCTAATGTCAGAAAGCTTAATACCCATTCTTGAGGTGACAGAAACCCTTCAAAGGGGTATTCCCATCTCAGCTATTCATGGCTACGGGAATACTTAGTGGCATCCAGGGTGGCCAGAGGTATAGAACCAGCTGCTTGGCTGCACTGCTCTGTTGCCATATGTCCCAAGTTATGGAAATGGTGTAGTTCACTGGACTGCTCTGTTTCTGTGGCTTCTCGTCTACGTAAGGGAACAGCGTAGCATAGCCCACCTGGCTGGCTTGTAACTCCAGGCACCACATGTGCAGAAAAAAGGCAGATGTTCTGATCTGAGCTGGGAATATCCCTGCCATCACTTTCTAAGCCTATTTATCCACTGACTTTTCTATAAATACTTTTTAATACATTAATAATGATATTAAAATCAATTCTGAACGAACTATCGGTTCAGAGAAAAACCTAAAATAAATGTTCCCGCCATATAAGTAAACGCACCTTAGATGAGTCCTGTCTCCTCCATCCTTCAGAGAGGAGTCCAGCGTTCCCTGACTCTTGGTGTGCAGCCGTGCCCACAAACGAATAAGTCACCCCCTCTACGATTGCTCCTCTCCACCCCTTCTCTTCCAAGTCTCGCAGCTGCGCAGTATACATTATATGATCAGTGTGAGGTGACTGGTTCTGCACATGCGCGGGATTTGGGTCTGGAGGAGGGTAGGATCTGTAGATTGTCACTCATGTAACGGGAGGTGGGGTTAGGAATGGGAAGTGATGAGGTAAGCATTTAATTTTTCTGTCCACCTTGCTGAGGTGGATGCACGTGCTCAGTTCCACCATTCAACTGCCATCAGCCATATTTACAGTTAGCAGTTGTGACCGTTACAGGGAGAAAGCTGCAGCAGAAAGGACATGCCTCCTTAGGTGCCAGCTTGATATATCTAGCATAGCAGTTGGAAGAATAAATGGGGGAGGCTCTGGTTCCATGTGGCGTTCAGGTCTGGTTGTAGTTTTCTCAGAAAGATATTGTCATGTACTATATCATGTATCATTTTAGTTTTTCTACATCATGGGATAGCCTCTTTAAGCTAATAGCTGGGGTTTTAGTATCTTGTGTACACTGCGGGTGGCTTGTGTGAGAATTTTACTTTAAGGAAAGCTATTTAATTGCAGGATTACTAGTAGCAAACCTAAACACTTCTGTAGACAACAAGTAGTTTCTAGGTTCCTGTAGGTCACTGGAAGCCACTTTCTCATCTCCTACAATAACAAATTCTTCTGTGGGAAACCAAACAATTTGACGCATGTTTCACGTGAGGTCAGGAGATTAGTAAAGCAGTTGATCTCTTATAATCTGCCTTTCTCTTTTTCCCAATATCTACATGATACTTTGGCTTTGCTTGAACTGGATAATTAATCTTACAACATATTTTCAGACCAAGAAAGTCTCTCTGTTCGATGTATTATAGTGAAAATGAATGACCATCTAATAGCATATGAAGACTTAAAGGGACACCTCTTAGGGTAGTTGCACTCAGTGGAGGAGATTTATTAAAACTGGCTTAATTGCCCACAGAAGCCAATCAATTTTCCACATTTCAGTTTTCATTTACACCAGGGTTATATGTTTTAGGTTATAGAGATGCGGACATGCACGGCTAGATCGCCGCTAGCATGTCCGCAATATACCTGTCCCATAGCGCTGTGTGCTTTTTATTGGGTTTTAAAAAAAAAATGATTTTAGAGATATGTAAATGAGCCTGGTAAGGTGCCCAAGGGGCTGTACTAACCTTCATGGTGCCCAGCCATCCCCCCCTGTGAAGGAGCCCACCACCGCCTGCGTCCTCCGAATCTCCTCCTTGCTCACAAGGAGTGCTGTAATCTCGTGATGCGTGAGCTTGCGCATGCGCAGTTCCTTCCCTGAGGCTGATGCCAGCACAGGGAAGGAACACTATACCGGCACTGGGCATGCACTCTAACTGTGAGCAAGGAGGAGATTTGGAGGACGCAGGCGGTGGTGGGCTCCTTCACAGGGGGGATGGCTGGGCACCATGAAGGTTAGTACAGCCCCTTGGGCACCTTACCAGGCTCATTTACATATCTCTATGTAATCATTTTTTTTAAACCCAATAAAAAGCGCACGGCGCTATGGGACAGGTATATTGCGGACATGCTAGCGGCGATCTAGCCGTGCATGTCCGCATCTCTATAAACTAAAACAAGGTGACAGAATCCCTTTAAGGAATCTATATAATATATGATTCTAACTAATTTCTGAAATTTTGTTCAAAAAGTGAAGTGATGTTCTAATCTATTGTGATGCACCTGTAAAAGGAAGAACTTCAACTCCTCCTTAATCCTCTTCAGGTTTTTTTTCTCCTAAAAAAACAGCTGCGTCAAAAACCACAGTGGCTCATTTACATATCTCTAAAATCATTTTTTTAACACAATAAAAGCACACAGCGCTATGGGACAGGTATATTGCGGACATGCTAGCGTCGATCTAGCCGTGCATGTCCGCAGCTCTATAAGGTAAAAAGAGGTGACAGAATCCCTTTAAACACAGTGATGTATTTCTTTGAATGTTGATGACTATGGCTTCCAACTAATGAAAACCCAAAAGTCAGTATTTCAGAAAGTTGTAATACTATGAGACCAATTAAAAAAAGATTTTTAATACAGAAATGTTGGCCTATTGAAAAGTATGTACAGTATATGCACTGAATACTTGGTCAGGGCTCCTTTTGCTTGAATTACTGCATCAGTGCTGCATGGCATGGAGGTGATGATCCTGTGGCACTGGTGAGGTGTTATGGAATTCTCTATTGGGTTTAGGTCAGGCGAGTTTGCTGGCCAATCAAGCACAATAATACCGTGGTTATTAAACCAGGTATTGGTACTTTTGTCAGTGTGGGCAGGTGCCAAGTCCTGCTGGAAAATGAAATCGGCATCTCCATAAAGCTGGTCAGCAGAGGCAAGCATGAAGTGCTTTAAAACTTCCTGGTAGACGGTTGCACTGACTTTGGACTTGATATAACACAGTGGACCAACACCAGCAGATGACATGGCTGCCCAAACCATCACTGACTGGAAATTTCACACTGGACCTCAAGCAACTTGGAATGTGTGCCTCTTCCCTCTTCCTCCAGACTCTGGGACCTTGATTTCCAAATGAAATTTTAAATTTACTTTAATCTGAAAACAAGACTTTGGTGAACTGAGCAACAGTCCAATTCTTCCAGTTTCTCCTCGGCCTAGGTAAGACTATTCTGACATTGTCTCATGAGTGGCTTGACACAAAAAATATGACAGTTGTAGCCCATGTCCTGAATAAGTCTGTGTGTGGTGGTTCTTGAAGCACTGACTCCAGCAGCAGTCCACTCCTTGAGAATCTCCTTCAAATTCTTGAATGGCCTTTTCTTGACAATCCTTTCAAGGCTGTGGTTATCCCTGTTTGTGCACCTTTTTCTAGCACACATTTCCATTTCGTCCACCATGACGGCTTACTATGAGATTGACCCTTGACCTCTGTAGGGGCAGGAACACACAGAGTTTAAAAGGCCACCACACTCACCCTCAGTGTTTCCTGTCCCTACTGGGGTCAACCACACAGAGCCCTCCTGGTGGAGGTGAAGAAAGTTTTTTTTATTTTAGAAATACCTGAGGATTTTTGTCCTCTCCCCCTGCCCTCCTGCGGTCTGGTCCAAAGCTGGGCAGGGGATCCAGATGGAGGCGATCTCGCTTCTGTTCCAGGAGCCTGTATCCCTCCCCACAGTGTGGTCCCCCTTCCCTACATTGAGGAAGCTGACCGCAGGGAAGCAGCATGCTGAACGCTGACTCTGTGGAAGCCTCAGCATTACTCCCGGCGGCTGGGGGCGGAGCTTGGACGGGCGCACGGCGATAACGTCAGTCGCCGGGCCGACTACTTGTGGCGGCAGATTCAAACAGGCAGTGGCATCGATCTGCCTCCGGACGCATAACAGCACCTATGTCTGCTCCTGAAGCCCTGGACGCCCCTACAGCCCAGATGGACTCTGAAACTCCCTCGGCGACTCCAACAGTGAGTTCCCCTGTGGGGAAAAGACAAAATAATGTATCCTTTTGACTTTACTTGACTCTTTTGTCTATTGATACCTGGCTGCTCCTCTCTTATAGGGAGTTAAAGAGCCCAAAACAAGGTCTAAAGTACAAAGATGTGCAACTTGTAATAAAAGGCTTCCTGAGAATTATAAAAAGAAGCTCTGCCAGAGTTGCATTAAAGATCTTATAAAAGAGGAGCAACCGTCAATTTTGTCTGAGGTCAAAACACTTATTCAGAACGAAATTAAGTCCTCCTTGGCCTCCCTCAGATCAGTCCCGTCCACACCTCCTACAAAAAAACCTAGATTATCCACCCCATCCTCCTCTGTTTTGGAGATTATGGACGAGGATGCCTCCACCTCTAGACAGAATGTGGATCTTGACGTTCTATCAGAGGGTGAGATAACGGAAGATAGTAAAAAATACTTATTTTCTTCCGAGGATATGGAAGAGCTATTGGGAGCTGTCAGAGCGACCATGGGCATTGGGGAGGTGAAGAAACCGAGGTCCGTCTTAGACGAGATGTTTTTCCGATGAATGAAAATTTAAAGGACATGATTTTAGACGAGTGGACTGACCCTGAGAGGAGACTGGGTGTATCTCGTGAATTCAGAAACAGGTGGTTGTTTGATCCAGCGGACGTCAAATTATTTAATGAGACCCCCAAAATAGACATCCAAGTAGCAAAAGTAGTTAAGAAGACTTCCCTCCCATTTCAGGACTCTTCTCAACTACAGGACCCAATGGAGAGGAAAGCCGACTCTCCTAAAAAAAAAATCCTGGGAGACTGCTATGTTTGGGGTCAAAACCAACATAGCCGCAACATCAGTCGCGAGATCTATGTGTTTTTGGCTCAACGAACTTGAAGAACATATCAAAAACAAGACACCTAGAGAGGAAATATTGAGCTCTATCCCACTCCTCAGGTCTGCCACGGCCTTCTTGGCGGATGCCTCGGCGGAATCAGTGAGGTTCGCCGCTAAGGATGCGGCCCTCACCAATTCTGCAAGAAGAGCTTTGTGGATGAAGGCCTGGGGAGGGGATAGAGCATCAAAAGCCAAATTATGCTCCATAGCATTTTCTGGGGAATACGTTTTTGGGCCTGTATTAGACTCTATCCTGGAAAAGGCGGCAGACAAAAAGAAGGGGTTCCCGGAAGAGACCAAAAAGAAGCCCTTTCGTTCCTCCGACCCTCAAACTAGACCCTATAAGGGCAAAGGAAAGGGGGGTAGATGGACTTACCAGAAGGGGGGAAAAGGCAGAGGGTTCCTTCTTAACCCCGAAAACAAACAAGCAGATAAACAATGACGCCAGAGTAGGGGGAAGACTGCAGAATTTTCTGTCCCAGTGGGAGTCAATTACAAAAAATCCATGGGCCCTAAACATAATTCGGGGTGGTTAGCGGATAGAATTTTCCTCAGCCCCTCCAAAAAGGTTCAAAATAACCTCCCACAGCCCAAAAATTATAGAGAAGATCTGGCAGGGTATCCTGCAACCTTTAGACTCAGGCGTTGTGACAGAAGTCCCAAGTTCAGAAAAAGGAAGGGGTTATTATTCCAGTCTATTTCTGGTACAAAAACCATATGGTACCTTCCGCACTATTATAAATCTAAAAGAATTGAACAAAGCAGTGACATACAGAAAATTCTGAATGGAATCCATAACATCCATCATTCCCCTGATCAAAACAGGAGACTTCATGATGTCCATAGACTTAAAAGACGCGTACTATCACGTCCCCATAAACAGATCATCACAAAAATTCCTCAGGTTTGCCCTAGCGGACAGCTCAGGAGTTGTAAGACACTTCCAGTTCACCGTGTTACCCTTTGGAATCTCATCTGCACCAAGGGTATTCACAAAACTAGTAGTAGAAATGATATCCCCCCTGAGAGCAGAGGGGATAAAAATTTTCCCATACTTGGACGATTTTCTGGTCCTAGGATCCTCGGAGCTGGAGACAACCAGCGTTACCAGAGACCTGATGCGCAGGTTTTCAGACCTGGGGTGGGTGATAAACCTGAAAAAAATCTAATTTAATCCCCTCAACCAAAATGAAATTTCTGGGGGTAATCCTGGACTCGGTCTCCCAGGTGACATCCCTCCCTCGGGAAAAAATTGTCATTTACGGAAAAAACACAAAAATTCTGAAGCCAATCCCAGTGCTCCATTCGCAATGCCATGAGCCTCCTAGGCACAATGACCTCCTACATAACAGCGGTGTCTTGGTCTCAGGCCCACACCAGGATTCTCCAATCTTGGATCCTGAGAATCTGGGACAAGACAATGCTCTGTAGAGAAAAAAATCCCCATCCCGAATCAGGTAAAGTCAGATTTAAAATGGTGGACGAAAGAGGAAAACCTGCAAGAGGGTGTACCCTGGGTAAAAGATCCGGAGATTCTAATTTACACGGACGCAAGTGGTACAGGATGGGGAGCAAAAATAGGCTCGCTAAATTACCAGGGCACTTGGTCGGACGCCATGAAAAAATGTTCCTCAAACCACAGAGAACTGGGGGCAATCTGGGAGGTGCTGAAGGTAGCACAGGACAAGGTCTCCAGAAAACACCTAAAAATCCTCTCGGACAACGTAACAGCCGTGGCATACCTGAAACATCAGGGGGGCACACGATCGTCAAGCCTAAAGGAATTGGCGGGAAGAATATTTTCCTGGGCGGAAAAGAACGTTCTATCCATCACAGCTATCCACCTAAAGGGTACAGAAAACATACAGGCGGATTTTCTCAGCAGAGTAACCATAGATCCCGGGGAATGGGCCCTAAACTCAATCGTATTCGATCAGATTACCAGAAGGTGGGGGAACCCCAAGATAGACCTGTTTGCATCAAAAAAGAACGCAAAGGTCCATCCCTTTTTTGCTCCCTAAACCCAAGAGACAACCCTTGGGCGACAGACGCATTTTCAGTCAGGTGGTCTTGGGATCTAGCCTATGCCTTCCCCCCCTTGGCCATTAATACCCAGGGTGCTGCAGAAAATAAGATCAGACCCGGTAACTGTAATACTGGTTGTCCCTTACTGGACAAAAAGGAATTGGTTCCCAGTGTTAAAAAACTAGCTCTGGAAGAACCCTGGATAATCCCCCCCCACAGGAGGACATTATTTCTCAGGGTCCGATTCTTCACCAGAATCCAGGTCTTTTCAGACTATCAGCCTGGATCCTGAACGCGAAATCCTAAAAAGCAGAGGGCTATCAGAAAAGGTCATTAACACCCTTAAGTCCAGCAGGAAAGAAGTTACTTCTGCAATATATCTTAAAATATGGAAAAAATATTGTAGTTGGCTAGGCCAGACTCCTTCCGTGAACTCTTCTCCAAATATTAAAAAGGTGCTAGACTTCCTCCAACGAGGGTTAGACCTGGGCCTTAGACAAAGTACTCTCAAAGTACAGATCTCGGCCTTGGGGGCTTGTTATGATAGAGACCTGGCCAGTCATAGGTGGATAAGGAGGTTTATAAAAGCTGCCTCAAGATTGAGACCTTCCCTAACTCCTAGGACGCCTCAATGGGATCTAAACTTGGTCCTAAGAAATCTTACGATTTCGCCTTTTTCTCCTATACAGGATATATCTCTAAGGCACCTATCTTTAAAAGCAGCCTTCCTAGTGGCAATTACTTCAGCCCGACGCCTGGGTGAAATCCAGGCGCTGTCCTGCAGGGAACCATACCTCACTATCTTCCCGGACAGAATAGTTCTACGTTTAGACCCAGGTTTTCTCCCAAAAGTGGTGTCTGACTTCCACAGAGACCAAGAGATCATCCTTCCATCCTTTCCCAAGGACTGCTCATCACAAGATCAGTTCCAACTCCTGGACGTTCGAGATACTATCATACAATACCTAGAGTCAACAAAGGAATTTAGGAAAGATGATAACCTTTTCATCCAGTATGCAGGTCCAAATAGAGGAAAAAAGGCTTCCAAAGCCACGATCGGCAGATGGATCAAATCTACTATTATTTGCTGCTATCAGAAGTCGGGTCTAGATAGCCCCACGAATATAAAAGCTCACTCTACAAGAGCTATGGCGTCTTCTTGGGCAGAAAAAGGAGGTGTCTCCCTAGACAAGATTTGTAAAGCAGCCACCTGGTTGTATATAAGTACTTTCATCAAACATTACCGAATTAACGTGTCAGCTTCTGCGGATTTAACCTTCGGTCAGAAGGTTCTACAAGCAGTTACCCACCCTGTCTAATTATCTGGTAGTTCTCATAGTAAGCCGTCATGGTGGACGAAATGGAAAGACCGTAATTAGACTTACCGGTAATTCTGTTTCCTTGAGTCCACCATGACGGGCCAGATTCCCCCCCCTGAGATTTAAGGAGGGGTTGAGTATGAATTAATACTGAAGAAGAAAAAAAAAGTGTATATTCATATATTGCCTAGATTAAGGCTACACCCACTTGGTAATTTGGAAAGCACTGAGGGTGAGTGTGGGTGGTGGCCTTTTAAACTGTGTTCCAGCCCCTACAGAGGTCAAGGGTCAATCTCATAGTAAGCCGTCATGGTGGACTCAAGGAAACAGAATTACCGGTAAGTCTAATTACGGTCTTTTTTCCTTCCACTCAACTTACCATTAATATGCTTGCTGTGAACAGCCAGCTTCTTTAGCCGTGATCTTTTGTGGCTTACCCTGTGATGTCAGCAGTCTTCCCCATGATTTTGTAGCTGACTGAACCTGACCACTTGAAGGCATAGGAAACCTTTTGCAGGTGTTTTATGTTGATTAGCTGATTAGAGTGTGACACCATGAGTCTACAATAGTGACCACTTCAACGCTATCCTAATTTTCTGAGATACTGACTTTTGGGTTTTCATTAGCTGTAAGCTATAATCCTCATCATTTAAAATAAATAAACGCTGGAAATAGATCACTCTGTGTGTAATGAATCTATAGAATATTTGGTCCTCCACTTTTTGAATTGAATTGCGACACCTGGGACCCTCACTGATTAGCTGTTTTGAGAAGGTAGCAGCGGTCCTGTGAGCATCGGTGCCTTCTCGTGGCTTACCAAGCAAACTGCCGTTCATTATATAGTGGCTGTAATTGGTATTGCAGCTCAATCCATTCACTTCTGTGGGGCTGAGCTGTACCTAAGCCACGGGACCGATGAACGTGTCGTCACTGGCCTAGGAAAAGCTGTTAGAAGGCTGTGGCGATCACAGTAGCATCAGTTCCTTCTCAATACTGATTGGTGGAGATTCAATGTGTCAGATCCCCACCGATCAGATACTGATGACCTATCTAGAGGATTGTTCATCAGTTAAAATGCACCTGTATGTTCCCTACTCCTGGCTTTGGCTCCAAAACCAAAGTGGTATTTAAAAAAATGAATAAAACTGTGCGAAACCACCTCTGGACTATCAGTGATGTGGTAGTCCAAGACAAACCTGCTCTAGATCAGGAGTGGTCTTCTCAAATTGCTGTTTTAATGCTGTTGGGTATTTAACTTATAAGCCTCGGAACACCAATGTTTTAAATATTTTTTTTTTTTTTTTTACTGTTTACAGCTAAACTGCAAGACTTCAAGAACTTCCTTCTCGAGGACCAAGACACAGTACAGCGCATTGCAGATCTCCGTCAGCGTGTAGAGAAATTTGCCCGTGCCTTCCCCATGCCAGGGTTTGAGGAACGTTAAACTCTGACTTGTTTCTGAGAAGACGGCTACCTTCATTTTGCCCTCTACCATCTGTACCAATTAACTTGGACATGCTTTCCTGTTACTTACTATGCATTACTCCTTCTCCAAACAGTTTTCAATTTTTGAGCTTTTTTTTTTTTTTCTAACAGACTTCTTCCAGCAGATTCTATTTTCCGTGTTAGAGTCGGCTATAGGACTGTATGGACAGATTGTGTAGCCACAGCAGTGGATGTTCAAGTGGCATTTTTAGGCTTCATTGTCTGACTGTCAATAAAAGCAATAGCATACATTGTCTGGATTCCATGCCTATCTTGAAATTAGACTGGCCAACGTATACCACCTCAATGTAATACTTTGCTACCTGCAACATAACCACCTTTTATTTTTTTTTGACCTTTACTAAGTAAGGCTCTTGGCATAATTTTGGTATTTTATAAAATCTGTCATGGAGACTGTTCATGGAGTAAGCTTGTTAGTGTATTGTAGACAAAAATGTAGTGTGCCTCCAGTGAAAAATTCAATCTTCAGAGTTCTTAGATCCTCATATACAGTACCTTTTTTGTGAAGTCTTTTCCTTCCTACTTAGCCATTTTTGCTGCAGATCTCTCGTCCCACGTGACTCATCCCACCTGTTATTATTGTCAATGTTGGGTTCTGTCCTCCTGGACTTTGGCCACCATGTATAACTGAGGCCACAAACCCGTGACCAAATCAGAAGACCGATATCTATCAGGTTTTGTCATGGTGTCCGTTTTCTTACCCAAAAAAAGTATCCATGCTGCCTCCAACACAGATTTGAACACAGCCTTACAAATGCAGTAAAGCTTTAGCCTATCCCCAGTCAGTCTCCCAATCACAGCTGTAGCCTAGCCCAAGTTAGTCTCCTAGCTCACAATACACTTGGAAACACCTCATTCATTCTTCTTCCCTCTCGCTACAGAGACCATTTCCTCGAATTAGTGCCAATGCTGCTGGGATCACAGGACTTTAGCAAGTTCAGTCTACAGACACTCAAGAAGTATATCCTGTTTGTGCAACATAGTGCTCTAGCAAGGAGGAAGTAAAGGCCTGCAGCAATTCATGTCCTTCTCATTTGTTCTTTATTCAAATGAATAGTGTGTGCATCCTTCAAGTGAATATGGCTAATAAGTACTTTATGCTACTCAATTCCGGATTGAAAACTTCAATTTACACACTGATGTGATTTCCTAAGAGTTTTAGGTAGTTCACTGGAGGTATGCTTCTAGCCTGGAGCTGCACAGTGACATGAGGATTGCAGTGTTGCAGTTAAACATCGCATCTAATGAGTGTCAGTGACTATGATGCAACAGCCACAAAAAAAATCAAACTGTGGATTTCTGGTGGCTGGTCGCAAGTTGTACATGACTTTGTCATCTTGGACCACAATGCAAGGCATGTGTGGCCTGCAAAATCTCAGAAATTTGGCTTTTTTTCACAGCCAAATCCTCTTTTGTAAGTTTTTGTGGCCACGTTTCTGAAACTTGCTGTTCCGTGACACGATGTAGCCCAAGTCTTAACCAGGTTATATTTTTAGCACTATCAGTCCGAGTATGTATATACTATGTAGAATTAACTTGTGCCAATAAAAGATATGCTATGTGTTGTATGTGACATCTATATGTGAAGCTGATTGATAATTGGCTAAAAACAGTATTGTCATTCTAATTACCTCTAGAGTACTATGCCATGATGCACCATTGAGTGCTAATGTCTAAAAGGTACCTTTTTATCTCTCCCGCCATTGCTCTGTTGGCTTGGCGCTTTACGGGACAGAACTGACACTGACTAGGATGGCGACATTTGATTTATTATAGCTCTTGGAATTCTGACTGCGAATCAGCAGATGACGACTGCCTCCTGTGTCCAGCTTTTGGAAAGCATTCCTATAAAATATCATATTCCTTTTATAAAATGAAGCTTACGGACAGAATGAAAACCCATTAGTGAGTGTTGGGCATTATGACACGACTATCTGTTTTGCAGTCAGCAGATTGCGAATTTGCAAAATACAAATGCATTGCCTGTGCCGTCCACGTTCTATTTTTGCGTAACCCCAGACTTCATTGCCTGCATTTTTCAGACATATTCTATAGTTTTGCATAGCGTATATATACGCATGCAGAAAGCACACGGATGATCCATGTGCTTTCTGCCTCCGTATGTCTGTCATGCAAAAAAGTAGACTGTTCTATTTACTTGGCTGAAAAATGCAGACCACAGATTCATTGAAGTCAAAGAGTCTGCAAAAAATGCAGACACAACATGAATGATATCTGTATTTTGGGGATCTGCAATTTGCCGACTGCAAAATGCATACAGGGGTGTGCATGCGGCCTTAGAAGGCGGGAGATTAAATAGTCTGTTCCTTTCCAGATAATATGCATAAAGAATGGAGCAATAATTAATACACATGTGAATTATAATACAAACAATCTGTTCATCGGTTTCAAAAATACTCATTTTAATTGATGGTATTGGCAGGCTGCACACAATTCTAGCAAAATCATTATTAAAATACTTGTAAAACCCATGCCTTGGCAGCCTGCCACCCTCTTGCTAATCTTAAAGGCATCTTTCCTGTCTGGAGCCATAGTATGTGACGTGGTGCTTCTCTCCTCCTCATGCAGGGCTCACAGCCATAACTTCCCATCACAGCCAGAGAACTATTATAGCAAAGCAAATTCAATTTGTTAGATGAAATCGTATTTGCCCCGAGGCTGTGGCTGTGTTTCGTCCATGGAAGGAGCAGGCAACAGCTTGGGAAGTAGACTCCTCGCATTTTTGTTTTTTAAATGATCCCGGCGGTCAAATTAGAATCGATTAACAAACAAACGGAGTAAATGTAATGAAATGAGACTGGGTATTGGCGTAATGTTCCCATCTGCTCGCTGCCTGGAGTGACACACACAGTTCTGTGTTATTAACCCTTTTTGCTGTAAGGGGACAGCAGTATAATGCTCAGCTGGCCTGATTAGGCTCTCCTTCCAGGAATGGAAATTTGACCAACGTGGGCTGATAAATCCAGGCGTATGCTTCTCTACTATTACCTAAATAAACGGTGAGGATTGGTCTATATTTTCATAAAATCAGAAGTTTCCATTCCGAGTGTCCTCTCTGATGTAATTCAGGTATATTAACAGAAAACATATTTTTTTGATAGCGCTGTAAAGGCAGACTTCTTAATTGCAGCAAGAATTGATTATGAACATGCATTTTCTATTCATGTTAGATCTGGAATTGACATAGGAGCTGGGCATGTCCTTGCCTTATATTGCATGTTTCATAATGAGATCTGTAACGTGAATAAAAATTAATATAATAAATTACAGTCTGTCAATCCTTATTTATCATGAATCCGTGGCTCCCAGATGGCAAATGAATACTCTTCAATTTCTCATGTTCTCAGGGTATTTCAGTTGCAGTTTAGGGAAGTTCTACACTCTCTTTTTGATTTCTCACCATTTTCAAGATCTCTGTTTGCAGTCTGATGCAGGAAGAACCTTTTATTGTTGACAGTCACTGAAGAAAATTCCATCATGGTCTTGTTAACGGCGATATCCACATCAGAGTTGAAAAGCTCAGATAGTCTTAACAGAAATCAGTTTAGCCCCTGTACATTGGTCACGTGACCAGGACAGCAGCTGGACCACACTTACTTTGTTGTGATGATCAGTGGGAGTCTGAGCCCAGCAATCAGGTATTGATGCCCTACTACTGGTATCGTCTGCCATGCAATACTTTTTTATTTATTTATACATATGAACCTTATTCCCATCTCAGACACTGATGGCATACTGCTAAATAAGACCTACTCTGCAGAATGGTGGTATTTCTGATCACGGTTCCTGTGGCAGCCTTGGGCCCTCTGTAGGATCTAAGGCAGGCATGCTCAACCGGCGGCTCTGCAGCTGTTGCAAAACTACAACTCCCAGCATGCCCGAACAGCCTACAGCTATCAGTCCACAGCAGGGCATTGTGGGAGTTGTAGTTTTACAACAGCTGGAGGGCCGCAGGTTGACCATGCCTGATCTAAGACAGTACCGCCAATCGGATATTGTCTGTTGTGTAAAACGGCGGGTACCCAGTAGCTATGGCGCATGCTCAGCTCCATGTTTGAATGCTGGACTTATTCCATATATGTACAGCGGTTGTGGAGCTTAATTTAAGTGATGGTCTAGCATCAGGATAGGCCATTACTAGCTGATTGGTGGGCACCCTATCCCCCACATCTCCACCGATCACTCCAAAAAAAGCTAGACAACTCCTATAAGTATCAGTGGATTGGGCATTTGGATTAAATCAGAGTGATTTGCACTTTGCATAATCAATTGTTAATCAACCTGTTAGGCCAGACGCACACGAGCGAGTTCAATGTGAGAAACTCGCAGCATGTGTCAGTGTGACATCCCATTCTGGCCTCCCCTCCTCTGACCGGATCGCACAGCATCCCTCAGGGTTACACAGCATTATAAATCAGTAAAATGCTGTGCAATCCTGGCAGAGGAGCGGAGGCCAGAATGGGACCTTGCATAGATGCATGCTGAGAGTTCCTCGCATTGAACTCTCTTGTGTGTCTGGCCTTATTTTGTCCTTTTCTGTTGTGGCGTTTGACTATGGATTTAAAGGGAACCGGTCATGTGGATATTTGATTATAATCTAACTAATTATATACAATCATTAACTACTATCTAGTACCTTAGATATATTCGCTTACTGGTGTGATAGATGGTTGAAGAAAACCACAGAAACAAGATAATAATGCACTTATTAAAGCAGATGCAAGCACTATATATGGACTAAGTCCTCTCCCTGATATGATAATGTCTGAGACACTTAGTCGATATATTTTGATCAAAACACATCTAAGCCCGCCACCAAGCGTCAAGGTGGTCTCAGGTCAGGCGGGTCCTACGCTAAACCTACCTAAGCCGTTGGGCTTCTATGTTCAGGAGCGCAGACCCCGCACATATGGTGTGCTGCTCCTAGTAACCTCCATGTGCATCAAGCAACCAATGGGAGGAGGAGCAAGCACAGCCATATGTACCACCTCTTTTATCTTAGTTTTTTCTGTGATTTTTTTTGTTTATGTGATAGATGGTTACCTCATAATATACACACAAAGATGCTGCATGCTAATGAGCTGATTTGACTCCAGCGTGATGTCAGTGAGTCCAGCGTTTTTTTAATTCAGAGCTAAAGCCACTCCCCTGCCCACCTGCTGCTGATTTATATAGAAAATAACGGTCAATCAGCAGCAGGTAGGCGGGGAGTGTCAGGAGCTCCTGAATATTCAGGACTCCTTATGAGCTGGAGCTTTTCAATACAAGATGTTGGCAGATTGACTGGGTCAATTAAAGAAAGTGACCCAGCATTTTGCTAAGAGAATCAGTCACTTATTTATGTTGCCCTTAGTTAGCACACCATAAAACTGGTGACAGGTTCCCTTTAACTTTGTACAACAAAAAGTAGCTAAAATTCCCACATAAAACCATGCAGATTATTCTGCAGGTTTTCAATTTATTTCCACAATTCTTTTCCCCCCACTATGTATAAAATTGAATTCTCGTACACAGCCTTATTACAGCTCTGCTTTCTATGTAGCACATAAAATAATATAGAAATATATTCTATGGGTGCATGGACCTCCTTATGCCTCTGATTTCATAATCTTTTTATAGCAGCAACATATTCTACAGTCAATTGGAGGGTGCACGTACAAAATAAATCAGACATGAGTATAAAACTAATCAATTCAAACAGGAATGAGGGTCCTGCTTGCAAAACAAAAACCTTTTTTGTAATTTAATTTCAATAGACTTTAAAGGCTATGTACTCCTTTTTGGAATATTTTTATTTTTTTATGATTTGTATTTTACTTAGTTTTAGCTAAAAATAATTTTTTCAATTGGCCTTTATTAAAAATATTGATCCGTTCTGTCACAAAAGGTTAACCGTTTTTCTAGCTGCGTGACTGGTACTTTTACTTTGCGCCGGTCAATAAACCTGATCTCTAAACTACTGAGAGGTCATTAATACTTATTTAAGCCACATTCTTATCAGTAAGATGAGAACTGAGCTATAATGAGTGTTTATAATGTCAGAGAGCAGAGACGAGGAACCCATCAGCCCCCATCTGATGAAAAAGACAAAAAATCCAGAAGGTGCTACAAGGGCATCTCAGTTCTGTGCAGAAAAAAGGCTCCATATTAATAAAGACAAATAAAAAAAAAAATTTTTACTTCAAAATAAGTACAATGCAATAATAAAAAACAAACATATGGATATATAGACAAATTTAAACTCCTTTCACAGCATGCCCTTTATGTTATGGATTGATTTGCTGCAGAATTTTGGTGTGTATCTTTACCTTTTTTAAGCTTTTTGCTATCCAATGCTCTTGAAGCACAGTACCTATATGTGAGCATCTTTGCTAGATAGGAGTATAGAAATGTAACTTTAGTAATATACAAAGGTTGTGGCACATTACCGTGCTCAGCAGAAATTATAGTCTACTTGACCGGAGGAAGTAAAGCTACATGTTGGAAATGATTTCGGACTTTAGAAAATTCTCTGTGAATCCACATTGCAAGAGGCTTTTAAAGTGAGCTGAGAATGGATCCAGCACCATACTCTGAATGGTATTTAAGAGGACAGATGCATTTTAATTTAAAATTAGAAGGGGTTAATTGAATATAGTCTGATAAGTGCTGCCTGATTATAGCTCTCAATTTAAGATTAATCCCAGTAATATCCCAGCTTTGTATCGATTTCCTTTAGCGGGGTTAACGCTTCTAATCATTGGTTTATTCCATTCAGCTCAATAGTAACATTAATCATAGTAATTAGTAGTTTCAGGGAGTGCAGAATGGAAGGTTGAATAAGGGGCAAATGTATTCATTGAGGGGAGCGTGAGCTGTGGAAATATGAAATCATTGATTGGAAACAACCGCCAGTGCTGGTAGTATCGGATCAGAAAGCATGGACCTAGGGATCATAATTACTACGTCTCTGCAGATGTCACTAAGTGAGGCCAGGCTGGCTGAAAAAATGCAATCTGCAGGCAGCATGTTATAGAGCAGGAGAAGCTGAGCAGATTTATATACACCAGGGGTCAACAACCTTTAGCTCTCCAACTGCTGTGAGCCTTCATCCCTCAGTATTTCTACTTGTTCAGCTTTCCTTTTAGCCCCCAGGTAGTATTGAGCGAACTTGTGTTTTGAAGTTCGGCTTACAAGGTTATCTAAGAATTCCTTTATGGATTCTGCTATCACGGACCATAAGTTATGGTCCATAGTAGCGGGATCGATAATGGAATTCTTATATAAACTGAACCTTTGTATGCTGAACTTCAAAACACAAGTTTGCTTATCCCTACTCCCAGGTGAATGAAGCATTCTGGGAATTGTAGTTCCAGAACAGCCAGAGTGCCGAAGGTTGCTGATCCCTAATATACACTAAATATACTGTATCAGAGTAACCCTTAATCCAGTCTCTAATAGATCTTTTGGCGCTTCAAGATCTACTGAAGTAGGTCCTCTTCAATACAAGTCAAGAACGTTTTAACCGGATCCATGCTGCCTCCTATTCAAGAAACAGATAAGCTCATCTGATATGACCCGTCCATGGTAGACCTGGTTACTGCAAGCTCCACAGTCAATCACCTCACATCTCTCCCTCGGTGTCTCACTCATGCTTCCAATCTCTTGGATTAGCTGGTGGAAGGGGGCTCTTTTGTGGGGATTGCAATAGGCCCAGGTGGCCTCCTTTCATTCTCCTGGGATTATTAATTGAACTTCTTACAGATATGGACAAAATTCTGGTCATGTCTAAGAACTAAAAAGACATGTCAGATCGCAGGGAGACTGGCCTGCACTTGTGTCTTTTTAATTCTCAGATAAGACCAGTATTTTCTCCATATCTGTAAGAAGTTAAATTAATAATCCCAGTCTCTGCAGGAAAGTCTGACCCTAAAGTAGCAGTGAATGAAAGGAGGTCATCTGGGACCATGCAATCCCCACAAAAGAAATGGGAGTGAGACACCAAGGCAGTGATTGACTGTGGAGCTTTGAGTAACCTGGCCTACCGTGGAAGGATCGTATTGGAAGTTTCTTTTACCTGCTCTATTTCTGGAATAGGAGGCAGCCCAGTTACGGTTAATATATAGTTTTGTATGTAAAGATTCAATACAACTTATTATTGTAAATTCTTTATCATTTTTTTTTGGGGGGGGGGGGGGAAGGGAAGGACCATGGAAGGGTACATAAAGGAAAAAAGTGAAGGCAGAGACGGAGGGAATAAGAGGGTTTATCATTACATAATAGCCAAGTGTGTTACACCGAAACAGCCTCTGATGAAGAAAAAAAATAAATTGAGAAAAAAGAATCCTGTGGGAAAGAGGTTGTAAATACTGTAGTGATGAGCAGCAGGTGCAATATTCTAATTCACGATGTTTCGTGATATTTTTGCTAATTCAAGACTTCGTTCTATTCGTACAATGCTATTCTATTGTGAAAAGTAGTCATTGAAATATTCGTGCGCATGCACATTTTTCAATAAGATAAACTATATGAAATAATGAAGAATATTCTAATTCAGTACTGACTAAGATATTTTAGCCTTCTCACATTGGCCCACAAGTAATGGTCCATTACCGGCCTGCTTTTTACTTGTGGGCCAATGTGAGAAGGCTAAAATATCTTAGTCAGTACTGAATTAGAATATTCTTCATTATTTAATATAGTTTATCTTATGGCAAAAATTAGCAATGAAATATGCGCATTAATCGAATCCCGTAAGGGCGTTAAGCAACTTTCCTGTTGGGTTGGCTTGGTAGAATTGTCGAATATGTAGAATATAGCGCTATATTTGTAATCTGAATATTCAGGTATTTTTTATTTTTTATTTTTTTTTCATCTGAACCCATTACATTTACTATCACTAATGGGTTCAGATGAAAAAAAATAAAAAGATTTGTTTTTAATAAATATATCAATAAATTCTAAATATTCGCAAATTATCGAAGTGCTGATATTCGCGAGAAAAATTCACTATTCGAATATTCACGCTCAACACTAGTTGTAAAATACAATCAGGTTAGTGTATAAAATGTGGGTCAAGGTTGTCAACAAATTTTTTCCAATTTCTCCAGATCAGTTCAAATTTGTCATAAGAACCGGCAGAGGACCAACCTCTGGAGTAGTAGGAAAGTCCAACATCTGGCTATCAAAGCTTTAGTGGTGTCTAGTAAGAAGGACATTGCTAAGGAAAGTGAGTTAGTTTACATTGTCTAAAGGTTGAGCAGCACTGTCACTGAAGTGAGGGGGATCTCTCTTACCAGGTTCCAGATGTTGCTCCAAAATCAGAAAACAGCTTAGAGATGTGTAAAAAATCACAGATTTTCCTTTCACATCTCCAACATGTAGGAGGATAATTATCAATTATGTTTAGTAGTTGGGGCATTTTGTAACATCTAGAAACAATCTTATAATTAAGTTCTTGGAGTCTAATTAAAATGAAAAAGGATTGCAAATTTTTAGGCTGGCTTATTTGTGATGTTGAACTCCCTATTTTCTATCATTGATGGCGTATTGAATCTGCTGGTCAAGAGTTTATATAACAGATATCTTAACAGTACAAGATCTATTACCAATCTATTATCACTTTGCTAATTATGTTATTTGATGACTATGTATATTGAGGCAGAAACATCTTATGGCCTCAGTTAATAAAACCTGTAATGTTTTGTTTAAGTTGCTGTTCTGTCTGATCTCAAGATGGTCCATTCGCCTATTATCATTCATTGACCGCAGTCCCTGTGTAAGTGTGTATACAGAGATAGCTGTCAGTCACCTAGAAGAGGAAGAGCCTTAAAAAGGCTGTGCAAGAATTGGGGGGGGGACGGGGTTGCAAACCCCCACACTTGGGCGAACCTGTAAAGGGAAGATGGCTTACCTGCTTCCTGGTGCTTCCCTGCTCCTTCTCCTCCAGGCCTGTGATGCTCCGTTGTACTCCCTCAATGTCCTCATCCAGTTTGACATCTCTAAAAATGATCACATGATGCAACGGAATTCAATCTCTGCCATAGCCAGTGATTGGCTGCTGTTGTCACACTGGAAGTTGACGTCGATGGAGCCCAGTGGATCATTTGTAGGCCTGGAGTAGAAGGAGCCGAGAGCAAGTTCCAGGGAAGACAACATTTCCTTTACGGGTCTGGCACAACCCCTTTACAGAGGTTGTTTGGTTTCAGAAGAAACAAATCTCAAATCGGCAATTTAAAACTGGTAAGTACATACCGGGCAGGCCCCAGATTTACCTGGCTGCAGCAGTGACGTTACGTTAACATGTGATTGCAGCACCCAATGACTTACCTCAGCAGTGCATTGAAGAGGCCCAGTGATTGACTGCAGCAGTCATATATTGTCAACATCATGTACTTTCCAGTTCTTTATTGCAGGCTGATCCCTGATTTAAATGTATAAATTCCGAGTTTAACTGGATGTTTTCCCAAGCTATGTATCAATCTGCTCCACTCCTCCTGTTCTATAACATGCTGCCTGCAGATTGGATTGCATTTTGTGGTGATAGGTCCTCTTCAAATACTAGCTCCCATATATCTGCTTAATGGCTCTTCTGGGGTGTCGGGTATGGGGAAAAGGGAAGTCCTACCTTCTAAATGGCCACAGTGTATTGTAGCTTAATGTTGTCAGTGTTAGGTGGGTTCTTACAGTGCAGATTTTAAAGTGCATCCATCAGCAGGCTGAACCCTATTATGCCTGGTCTGTTAGGGTTGTGGTTGCTGAATAAAAGAATACCTTTATTGTGAGAATTTGGTACTCTGTTAGGCTGGGTTCACACATAGGGTTAATCTTTTAATGTTAATGCAAATAAGGGCTTAAGTGCACCAAGGGGCGGTCAGAGCCCCTCAATGCACTTTTGCTGTGCTGCCCCTCCCCTTGATTGACAGGGCTGGCATCATCCGTGTCTTCTAACCTGTCCATATAATTCCACCCCTTTGCCATACACTATCAGCACATCTGCAGTGCTTAGCAAGCAGCAGACGTACGCAAAATACCCAGCATTATTGTCTACTGACAGCCCCTCCCCCACTGGCAGCTGTATTATCCCCTGACCACCCATCCTAACTGGCAGCAGTATTGTCCTGTGACAACCTCTCCCACACTGGAAGCCGTGTTATCCCTTGACGTCCCCCCTTCTTTCTGTAACAGCTGTATTGTCCCCTTTACAACGCCTCTGTCTGGCAGCAGTATTTTCCCCCTGAAATCCTATCCCTCCCTGGCAGCACTACTGTCACAATGTCTAACCTCTCTTTCAAGACAGGAGCAGTGAGGCTGGAGTTGGAGAGAGATGGCTTCTTCTGCAGTTCTTTTTTTTTATGTCAGGGGGGGTGAAGGAACTTTAATGATGTTATCACAGCTTCTGCACTCTCCTAACCTCAGAACAACACCATTGTCAGTGCAGTTCCTTTACTCTTAGTTCAGGACCTGTGATTATGACATCTCAGGTTCTTTAGTTTTCTAAGCCTCCAAACTGCACTAAATATGCAGAGTTTGCATCATCAGTGCAGTTATTTTTCAGTCATGTTCCCTGAAAAATTGGACCATTAGGCAGATTCCTAGTCTGAACCTGGATAGTGTCTTGACAGTGCCCCGGCAGCAGGTCTCCCCTTGGCAGTTTGGCATCTAGATCAACCGCCCCTCTGCCCCCCAGACTACGCCACTGTGACCCATAGAAAACTTGCATATTCTTATGAAGTCCATAAGTGTTCTAGGTAATGAGCAAGGAGAACATATAATGTGATACGCTTCAATGACTAATGCTGAATTTTGGAGGCAGCATATGTTCCTGGTCAATATATTGGTCCAAGATATTTTAGCTTTATCAGTATTAAAAAGGCAAAGAAGGGTGAGGAGGAGCACTGTCCCTAGTCATCAATAGCATGCAAGGAGGCACGTTTCAAGGATTTTCACCATCTGCTCAGTGTCACAAGCTTCTCCTGTGCTGTGAGTGTATTTAGCTCTCCTCCCGGCTTGAGCTTTTTGCTCCAAACACGGACAGCTGCTCAGAGGTCCTTTAGGTCCTCAGAATTTTACAGCTTACAGTCTTTCTTTAACTCTTGTCATGCAATACATTATTGTATAGCATGCTCCCTTACTGAATTTACAATTACAGAGGGAGGGGAGCTGAATTTACCATTGTATTCTTATTATTGTGTACCATGATAACTCCAACCTGTGTTTTTTTAGGTATTGTGAAACTACAATGCTCAGTAGGCCCCGACAGACCTGGCGAGTTTTACAACCGCTGTAGATCACTTCTCCTTATTAATAATATTTACAGGATGTGCATGATGAAGAACATGAATGACGACGATATGTGAAAGATTGCAGACTCCATCTGTGGTTGCTTGTCTAGACTGTGTCATTTATACTATTATGTTGTATAACTTTGTTCTCAGTACTGGAAACAGTGGTTAAGTCTGACTTGCTTATTTGTTTCTAACGAAGCAAACACTGTCTTATTATTGTGATCAGTCACAAATTGTTTTAGTCTATCCTGGGAAGTACAATTTGTTCTCCAAATGTCATATCACTAGGGAATAAAATGTCTTCTGCTTCGTGACAGATAGTATATGAAGTGTATTTATTCACTGGAATGAACACCCTGCTGCTGAGATTGGAGCTACCATATGTTGCCTGGGGCAGATTTGGCCTGTCTCAGAATGCAAGTCCCTTAAGCTTGCAGATTGTTGAGATTTGACTGTGTGATGTACACCATTGCGTAACCTTGCTCTCTTTCCTTACCACTGTGCATTACTATCCACTAGGGATGAAGACTTTACTTCTCCACTGGGAGAAGTTCTTCTCCACTTGACAAAGTTGCGCAGAACAAACTCTGTTTTCTTAGTCGGAACATGGAGTCACTATATACAGTATCTTGAGGAGTCTATGCGAACATTTTAGGAATAGTTGTGATCTGTCAACTTTTATTGTCTTGAAGAAAGGATCATTTCAGCTCAGTGATTGTCTTGTGTAATGGAAAAATCTGAGATAAGAGAAATGGCTGGTCATCTGAGTCATGCTTTCCTGTCAAGTATGGGTCCAACCTTTAAATACTTCTCTGGCTCAATGGGTGGGTGATGTACCATACTCCATGTCCTAGCAAAGGTAGGAATTACTTGGCGTGACAGCTTTGAGACCCTTCTTCTGCAGAATTACAAAAAGGTGATGCAATAACTTCTATATCAAACATTATCATTAGATCTGTGAAGTAATTAGTTGGACAGAACAGGTATAACTATTGCACTATGAACATCCAAGCTACATCTTTGGACATACCAATTGCCAAATATTTGCTATTTAAAGAGGACCTTTCATTACAATAAAAAATCTAAACTAAGTATGCTGACATGGAGAGTGGCTCCCAGGGATCTCCCTGCACTTACTATTATCCCTGGGCGCCGCTCCGTTCTCCTGGTATAGGCTCCGGTATCTTCAGATTTTCGGCTCAACCGGGAGGAGCCTTCTCTTGTTCTCCTGGGCGTCTCATTCTCCCAGGCTATGAGCTGAGCGCTGCGATTGGCCAGCGCTACAGCCTGGGAGAAAAAGACACCAAGGAGAACAAGAGCAGGCTCCTCCCGGTTGAGGCAAAAATCTGAAGATATCGGAGCCTATACCGGGGGAACGGAGCGGCGCCCAGGGATAATAGTAAGTGCAGGGAGATCCCTGGGTTCCGCTCTCCATGTCTGTATACTTAGTTTAGATTTTTTATCGTAATTAAAGGTCCTCTTTAACTTCTCTCTTTTGCTATCAGTCATTTTTAGCAGTGTTGACCCAATAGCACATTGGCCATCAATAGAGGTTAAAGCACATGCTGACAGATCTATCATTCAGCGGGAGATAGTGAGCTCCTGCCAGCAAGAAAGAAATCGATCATTGGTTTATGACGGAGTATGTTTATCACACACATATACTAACTGAGCACTAAATTTACTTTTAAAGTGAGCTACAATACCTAGCTGCATAAACAGTATAATACTAAGGGCAAAAACGATATGTCACAGCCCTATTAAAAGCCTCATCCTGCCCGGTCTCCACCATTTTCCAGTGAACTAAGCCTAGAGACAGATGTGACAAGTGCTAGGGAAAGTGATTAGGAAAGACTTTTATTTGAAAAATATTAGTTTTCAACAGTTCAGGGACAGCACTGAGATGGTGTAGGTAGATAATAGGGAGACTTTATCCACACTATAGGGAGAGAGCAGGGGCCAATTGAACAGTGTAAAGCTTGGCTAATACAGAAGCCATTCTATTACACCTTGCTGCACTACTTGAGGTTAAAATATGTTCTAATACTACTGATTTTGGGGTGTTTATATTCTTTTATACATAAGTAATTCTGTTAATCCTTGATTCTATAATTGGGGTAAAATAGCAGTTTGATACTACTGATTTTGGGGGTTCACATTGATATTTTGCATAAGTAATTCCGTTAATCCTTGATTCTGGAAATGGGGTGAAATTGCTGCCTGATGCTACTGATTTTGGGGTGTTCACGTTCTTTTATACATAAGTAATCCTTGATTCTGTGGTGAAATTGCGGCCTGATGCTACTTATTTTGGGGTGTGCATGTTCTTTTATAAATCATTCCGCTAATCCTTAATTCTGTAATTGGAGGGAAATTGCAGCCTGATACTACTAATTTTTGGGTGTTCACGTTCTTTTATACATAATTAAATCTATTAATCCTTGATTCTGTAATTGTGGTGAAATTCTTAATATTAATATATTAAGTGGATTTATTTAGAAAAAAAAACTTTCTATTTGGTTATTATGAGCAATGCTGGAATTTGTAGTTTTCACTTGTTTTTAGAAATGGATTAAAGTGTAAAGGCATGAACTAAATAGTGGCTCTGAACTCTTCAGTGAGAGGGATGTATAGAAGTGTATGGTTCACAATAGATTATTTCTGCTGTGGGTTACATCATTCCATCTTTCTAGCCAAATTTATTTTTAAATGAAAAGTTTATTACCCTTCTAATTATCTGATTCCCTTGTACATTCAGATAAGAAATGTCCCAGAGCACTTCCTTCCTAAAATCCAGGAATTACTCCAAAACTCTCTATTCCTTGACCCATCATATCTTAAACATCTGCAGTTATGACAAACTCTCACACGTACCATACTTTGTTATGAGACGTCTTGTCCTTCCTCATTACACCAGCTTCCCTGGTGAAAGAAAATAAATATTTTCTGACATGGGAAATTAGAAGACGCTGCTACCCAAGTGAGTGAGTGAAATTTATCTGATCAAGTCATGCTTACTAGTGTTGGGCGAGCATGCTCGGCCAAACACTAGTTCGGCTCGTGCATCATGATGACTGGCACATTGCGGTGTTCGGCCGAATACCGCGTGTGCTCGAGCGCTCAAGTCTCCTTCCCGCACGTTTGTTGGCTGCTACGTAGCCAATAAACATCCAGATAAGTACTGCCACTCACTGTAATGCCATAGCCATGTTGGCTGCTGGCATAACAGTGATTGGCTGGCTGCAACACGTCATCGGGTGCTATATAAGATAAGATGCCTTTTATTGTCACTGTACAATACAATGCACAATACAATGAAATGTTGTTTGGAGCAATCCTAGATGCCATGGACCGAGGAACAAGAACTGACAGATATAGCACCCGATGACACGTGTTCGGCTCAGTATTAGTCAGGGAAAGCTGGAGAGCAGAAGGGAGAGAGAGTGTAGGGATTGAAATGGCAATATTTTAATTTTTATACTTGTTATAGACCCAAAAGTCCTTTTAAGGACTATTGTGTGTGGCAGCAATATATATTTTTAGCGCAACTGCGCTAAATAGCTTGCAATTGTTTGGCAGCTGTAGAAGGGACATTATCTGCGCTACATCTCTACAGGTGCTACTGACGCCAAGGATTGCGGACCCTACTTCCATCAGGGTTTCCGCCATCACCTACATTGGTGGCTGCAACCCCTCCTTCTCCTCCTCCTCCACTTCCACCTCCACCTCTGAATTATCATCTTTCAGCACCAGTTAGACATCAGTCAGGAGCTGGAAGCAGTGTAGCTCTGCAATGGGGAAGCAGCAACAGGCCGGGCTTAAACTGATCTGCTTAGGTGACAAACAACACACCGCCGCAGAGCTATGGCAGGGAATAAGGGACCAGGCTGGGCTGTGGCTCTCGCCACTCAACTTAGAACCAGGCATGATTGTGTCTGATAATGGCCGTAACTTGGTGGCGGCTTTGGAGCTTGGCAAGCTCACACATACCATGCCTAGCCCACGTGTTCAACCTAGTGGTTCTGCGGTTTCTCAAAACCTACACTAGTTTGCTGAGCTACTGGTGAAGGTGCGCTGCGTGTGGGCCCATTTCCGCAAGTCATCGACAGCTTCCGCTGGTCTGGCAATGCTGCAGCAGCGCTTGAAGTTGCCAGCTCACTGACTGTTGTGCGATGTGAGCACATGCTGGAACTCCACGTTCCACATGTTGGCCAGGCTTTGTGAGCAGCAGAGGGCAGTAGTGGAATACCAGCTGCAACATGGTCGTCACCTTTCCAGTCAGCTTCCGCTCTTCACAAGCGACGAGTGGGGATTGATGTCTGACCTCTGTGAGGTTCTACGCAACTTTGAGGAATCAACACAGATGGTGAGCATCGATAACACTATTATCAGCGTAACCATCCCACTTCTGTGCCTATTCAAACGCTTGCTGCTCACAATTAAGGCGAATGCTTTGCATGTGGAAGAGGTGGAAATGGGGGAAGAAAGTACACAGGGTGATAGCCAGACCACCCTCAGTTCGTCTTCTCAGCTCGAATTGGATGATGATGAGGAGGAGGAGGAGCAGGAGACGGTTGGCTCCGCTACAGAGCATAGTACCCATAGAAGTTTTACAAACCGGATTCCAAAAAAGTTGGGACACTATACAAATCGTGAATAAAAAAAACTGAATGCAATGATGTGGAGGTGCCAACTTCTAATATTTTATTCAGAATAGAACATAAATCACGGAACAAAAGTTTAAACTGAGAAAATGTACCATTTTAAGGGAAAAATATGTTGAATCAGAATTTCATGGTGTCAACAAATCCCCAAAAAGTTGGGACAAGGCCATTTTCACCACTGTGTGGCATCTCCCCTCCTTCTTACAACACTCAACAGACGTTTGGGGACCGAGGAGACCAGTTTCTCAAGTTTAGAAATAAAAATGCTCTCCCATTCTTGTCTAATACAGGCCTCTAACTGTTCATTCGTCTTGGGCCTTCTTTGTTGCACCTTCCTCTTTTATGATGCACCAAATGTTCTCTATAGGTGAAAGATCTGGACTGCAGACTTGCCATTTCAGTACCCGGATCCTTCTCCTACGCAGCCATGATGTTGTGATTGATGCAGAATGTGGTCTGGCAATATCTTGTTGAAAAATGCACGGTCTTCCCTGAAAGAGATGACGTCTGGATGGGAGCATATGTTGTTCTAGAACCTGAATATATTTTTCTGCATTAATGGTGCCTTTCCAGACATGCAAGCTGCCCATGCCACATGCACTCATGCAACCCCATACCATCAGAGATGCAGGCTTCTGAACTGAGCGTTGATAACAACTTGGGTTGTCCTTGTCCTCTTTGGTCCGGATGACATGGCGTCCCAGATTTCCAAAAAGAACTTCGAATTGTGACTTGTCTGACCACAGAACAGTCTTCCATTTTGCCACACTCCATTTTAAATGATCCCTGGCCCAGTGAAAACGCCTGAGCTTGTGGATCTTGCTTAGAAATGGCTTCTTCTTTGCACTGTAGAGTTTCAGCTGGCAACGGCGGATGGCACGGTGGATTGTGTTCACTGACAATGGTTTCTGGAAGTATTCCTGAGCCCATTCTGTGATTTCCTTTTACAGTAGCATTCCTGTTTGTGGTGCAGTGCCGTTTAAGGGCCCGGAGATCACGGGCATCCAGTATGGTTTTACAGCCTTGACCCTTACGCACAGAGATTGTTCCAGATTCTCTGAATCTTCGGATGATGTTATGCACAGTTGATGATAGATGCAAAGTCTTTGCAATTTTTCGCTGGGTAACACCTTTCTGATATTGCTTCACTATCTTTCTGCGCAACATTGTGGGAATTGGTGATCCTCTACCCATCTTGGCTTCTGAGAGACACTGCCACTCTGAGAAGCTCTTTTTATACCCAATCATGTTGCCAATTGACCTAATTAGTGTTAATTGGTCTTCCAGCTCTTCGTTATGCTCAAATTTACTTTTTCCAGCCTCTTATTGCTACTTGTCCCAACTTTTTTGGGATTTGTTGACACCGTGACAATTCGAATCAACGTATTTTTCCTTTAAAATGATACATTTACTCAGATTAAACGTTTGATCTGTCATCTACGTTCTATTACAAATAAAATATTGATATTTGCCATCTCCACATCATTGCAATGAGTTTTTATTCACAATTTGTTTAGTGTCCCAACTTTTTGGGAATCCGGTTTGTATTCCATCTGTTCAGCGTGGATGGGTAGAAGAGGATGAGGAGATTGAGAGTCATCCTCCTGATGAGGACAGCAAAGTCTTGTCTGTTGGGACTCTAGCACACATGGCTGACTTTGTTAGGCTGCCTTTCCCGTGACCCTCGCGTTGTACACATTTTGGCCAACACCGATTACAGTTTTTTCACCCTTCTCGACCCCCGCTATAAAGAGAGCTTCTGTACGCCTTGGAGGTGCTGGCCTGCCCCGCCACCAACGTTTTGTCATAGCGTGTATTTAGTGCTACTGGGGGCATAATAACTGATAAACGTATCCGCCTGTCAACTGAAAATGCTGTATTCTCATGCACCTCTTCCACCACTAAAAAGGGCATATCGTTCAATCTCCCTTTTCTCGTCCTCCTCCATCATATCAACATGCTTATTAGGCTGCCCTCGCTCCTACTGTTTTAGAGGGTCAGCTCAGCAGCGGGCCCGCACCCATAATATTTTAGAGGGTCACCAGCAGGCCCTCACCCATAATGTTTTTGAGGTTCACCAGCAGGCCCTCAACCATAGTGTTTTAGAGGGTCAGCTCAGCAGCAGACCCTCACCCCTAAATTTTTAGAGGGTCAGCATTGCAGCAGGCCCTTGCCTACAATGTTTTTTTAGATGATCAGCTCGGCAGCAGGCCCTCACCCATAATTTTTTTAGATGGTCAGATCAGCAGCAGGCCCTCACCCCTAATGTTTTTGAGGGTCACCAGCAGGCCAGCAATCATAATTTTTCTAGGGTGTGTATGATGCCCTCCTTTATGTGTAATAAAAGGTTTATTGAAGTGCCGGTTCCTTGTGGTTTTTGGAAGCCCTTTCCCTTAGTGCATAGGCTTTATAAGTGTAGGAGTCCCAGTACCTGAACAATTGTACCACAATGTGAATGAGGCCCTCCCTTTATGTGATATACAGGTTGTATTAGAGTGCCTCTTCCTTGTAATTTTTGGCAGCATTTGCACTTTATATACAAGTAAATGTACAAGAAAGAAAGTTTTCCTTTAAAATCTATTTTATCTTTGGTTTTGTGTGTATTATTGTCAGTCTGTAAAAGTGGCGTACTACTCGGACAACATCGTTCCCAGCAGCGACCTGGGAGTCCAAGATGCATCCAGACATCCCCCCATGCTGTTCCCGAACCATTTCAGTTTTGTTTCCATCAATTTCTGTCCTTTTACTATGAACCAGACACCCTGCCCTCTTAAGAGCAGGGGGTTCCTGGTTTAATGCCTGGGTTCTCTCATTGACTTCCATTGTGCTCGGGTGCTCTGTAGAGCACCCGAGCATCCCGAGGTGTTCTACTCGAGCACCTGAGCACTTTGGTGCTCGACCAACACTAATCCTTACCGTAGAAACCTAGCCTAAGCTCTTTTTATACCAGGGTTAGGTCAACCAGGAGTCAATTAGGCTTCTATGTAAACTTCAGAAAACATGTATATACAAGTACATTATAACTAGAGATTAGTGGATTGATTCTAAAATTTGGAACAAATCAGAATTTTGTGTGATTCAATTCAGGAGAATGGCAATGAGAGAGAGAGAGAGAAACGGAGAGAAAGATACTTTTCCAGACCGACAATAAGTTCGGGTTGAATTTATTCTGACCTTAATCGGATGGGCAATTTGGCCAAATAGAATCAGAGCTGAATTGTAAGACATTCACTAATCCCTAATTTGTAACATCTGTCAGCAGATTTGTACCTCTAAAACTGGCTGACCTGTTCCATGTACACTTTGCAGCTGAAGTCATCTGTGTCAGTTCCATGTTCATATGTGCCCGCATTGCTGAGAAAAATTACGTTTTAATATATGCAAATGAGCCATTAGGAGAAACGGGGGTGTTGCCTTTACACGTGGAGGCTCTGCTCTCTCTGCAACTGCTGCGCCCTCTGCACTTTGATTGACAGGGCCAGGCAGTGAAAACATCAGCACGCAGTTGCAGTGAGAGCGGAGCCTCTAGGTGTAACAGCAACGCCCCCATTGCTTCTAGAGGCTCATTTGCATATAGTAAAACATGATTTTTTTCAGCAATGCGGGCACATATGAACATGGGACTAACACAGATGCTTTCAGCTGCCAAGCGGACATGTAACAGGTCAGCCAGTTTCATTGATGCAAATCTGCTGACAGATGCCCTTTAACCACTTGCCTACCGCCACACGACTTTATACGTCACGGTAGGCTCTTATCTGTAACCTGACGTATAAAAGCGTTGTTACTTCGCGATCTGCCAGCGGCCCGTGCTGCCGCAGATTGCTGTGAATGCACTGTCATTAGACAGCTGCGGTCACAGGGAGGTGTGCCGTGGCCAGCGGTAGAGGTCAGGCAGTAATAGACGCTTGTAGCATCCATTAGACAAGCGTCTAATTCATTGTAAAATCTAAAAACCGTTGTGGCGGTCTTGCCTAACAAAAAGTGCTCCGTCTGCTGGCTTTAAAATGAAATGTCATCCTGAAGGCTGCGAATTAACCTATTCCTGCCTCGAAGTAAATAATACTAATAAATAGATAATAAAAAAATGTATTAAAAATACACTTAAAATGTCCAAATTTCCCCTAGATGAATAGCATGAAAAAATTCACTTTGAAGGGGCTTGTTGCATTTGGCGCTGTACAAGATTTTTCTGGCAGTACGGTGCTATAGAACCAGCAATAGAAAAATAGGCCACCAAAATCCAAAATGCGCTTCAGTCTTATGAATTTTTGCGGCAGGCCTAACCAGTAGATAAATTACATAAATAGCGTCCATTTTCAGGGTACAAGCGTATGGGAAATGTTTTGTCTTGAAACCTTTTGTAATAGTTAGAAAAAAAAATGCTAAGAAAGGAAAAAAAAAATTTTTTCATAATTTTCAGTTTTTCATTAAATATTTTTTTAAAATATTATATCCATCATCTAATGGCACAGAAGGATGGTCTAAGGTGTCCCGTGAAAAAAAAATTCAAATACATGTAGGCTGGCTTAGAAACTAGTCAGATATTTGCTGTTCGATAGACGCATTGCTACAACTGAAAAACTGGCCTGGTAAGGAAGGGGGATAAACACTCCGGTAATGAAGCGGTTACAGTCTATGATGAGAATATAGTTTATACAAGTTTTTAGCTCATCACAAACAGGGATACGTAACTTAATAAATATGAACAAGAGGGATTAAAAGGGGTTTTCTAAAATATTGTTTTACGTTATTCAATAGGACATACAATTACATTCTGTGGTCATGGACCTGCTGCTGAGATGTCCAATAGTTCCACCCTCAGTCAGTAAGGGTATGTTCACATACTGCAAATTTAGAGCAAAAAATTTGCTGACTAAGCAATCCATTCCAATAGAGTTTCTGAAAGTCCTATACAAATGAATAGGAAAGTCAAAAATGTCTGCAATAAAACTACTGTTTTCCTGCAAGTTATGCAAGTTATGCTGAGTACCCCTTTTTGGCATAAAGCCATTTTGGTCTGGGTGGATAATGGTGGATATGACCCGCGACAGCCTTCTAGCCAGAGCTTTGGATAGTATCTTAGCATCCGTGTTTAATAAGGAGATTGGTCTATAAGAGCTCAATTCTGCCGGGTCCTTATCCTTTTTTAAGATTAAGACAATGAGAGCCTCCATCATGGAGTTTGGTAGTCCCCCTCCCTGTGTTGCTTGGGAAAAAACCTCGAGCAGCTGAGGAAGAATCACATCCCTGTACTTACGGTAAACCTCGTATGGCAGGCCATCCAAGCCTGGCGATGAGTTCCCCGAAATAGACTCAAGGGCCTCCTGCAGCTCTGAGAGAGACAATTCCTCTTCCAGATATTTTATTTGAACTTCATTTAAGGTGCAGAGTGGAATTTTCTCCAAGAACCGCATCGCCAGTTCAGATGTCAAGCCAGAGGAGGGTTTATATATCTGAGCAAAGTAATACAGAAAAGTATTCCTGATTCCTTCTGAATCTGTTATAGTTTCCCCCTCTGTATTCCGGATCAAGGTAATAGATTGATTTTTCTTATCTTGTTGTGAGATTATTCTAGCTAGAAGCTTACCCGGTCGTCCAGACTCGGAAAAATAATTTAGCCCCTTAAAAAATACCCTATGGTTTGCCTTCTCTGTTACACAACTCTCCAGGAGGCAGCTGGCCTTCTGCATCTCTTCCCTGTTGTGCTCAGTGGGTTGCCTGGTGAATCGCTCAGTTGTAGATGCTGCAGTCTTAGCCAATTCCTCCTCCTTCCTTTTAAATGTTCTCTTTAGTGCAGCAATCTCACTTATAAAGGTCCCCCTCAAGTATGCTTTCAAGGCATCCCATACCATATTGATGTTTGCCGAGGGTAGATTCACCTCCCAAAAGGAAGAAATCAGCAGTTTAATAACTTGATGATTTTCCATAATAGTGAGCCAATATGGATTCAGCTTAAATCCCAGCCCCCTAATATCCTTGTTCTCCCCAGTGCAAACCTCAATCAAAACGGGCGAGTGGTCTGAGATTGTTCTTACTCCATATCGCATCTTGCGGATATTACTCAAGTTACACTCATTAGTAAATGCTAAATCAATCCTAGACATTGCTCTACCGCCCCTGCTGACACAGGAATACACTCTCTTTCCTCCGCCAAGATGTTCCCATATATCCACCAGCCCTACTTCCAAACAAAACTGAGACAGCGGGGAGTTACAAGAATTCCTCCGCCTTTCTGTATCTGATGAGAATCTATCTCTGTTGGGGTCCATGACCGCATTAAAGTCTCCCATCAAGATCAGCCGAGATTCTGGTCTCCTTTCAGAAAAGAGCATCAACTGGGTCAGTGGATACATTGAAAATGGCGGGGGTATATAAAAAAAAGCGAGGATATAGCTGCATCCAGACAGCTCGCCATGAAGGAAGATGAATCTACCCTGATCATCCATATGGGATTTTATAAGGGTGAAATCTATCGAATTATGGATAAGAACTGAAACCCCCCTGGCAGAACTGCTGAAAGTAGAATGATAAGATTGAGAATACCATCCCGTTGTCAAACGGGACACGGTTTCTTTAGTTAAATGGGTTTCTACTATGCAGATGATTGCTGGGAGATATCTTTTTACTGCATCCATAATCGCCTGTCTTTTTACTTTTTCCCCCAGCCCTCTGACATTCCAGGATACCATTCTAATAGACATCAATTACAAGAAAAAAAAAAAAAAAAAAAAAAAAAACCTGCCTGCAAAGTGGGTAATCATCCCCCCCCTCCCCCCCCCCTTCTCCGTTGATTCGCCCGGTCTATTCAGCGAACCTCTAACCTCCGGCCGTTCTCCCCCATTCTAGCCCCACCCCCCTCCCAACCCTCCGGTAATGAAAGTACACAATGTCAGATGCCCTTTTGATCCATCCACTCTAGCACTTGTTGCGGTGTCTCAAAGAAAAGGGGAGTCCCATTGTGAATCACTCTCAGTTTCGCTGGGTACTGTAGAGAATATTTAATCTCCTTGGATGCCAGGCGTTTCTTTATCTCTGTAAAATTTCTTCTCTTTTCCTGAGTTTGCCGAGCAAAATCAGGAAAGAAGAGCAGCCTTGTGCCCTGATATTCAATGGGTGTCAATTCTCTTGCTCTTCTCAGTATCATATCTCTGTCTGAGGACAATAATAATTTCATTATAATTGCACGCGGGGGCCTCCCTGGAATAGGTTTCCCTCCTGGGATTCGATGAGCTCTTTCAATTTGAAGTCCCGATGAGAAGTTATCGCTACCTAGGCTATGCAGAACCGCGTCTTTAAGTTGTTCCTCTAAGTGTCGACCCTCCACTCCTTCTGGGAAGCCAATTATTCGAACATTATTTCGCCTTGACCTATTTTCAAGGTCCTCTAACTTATTTTGAAGTACTTGATTTTCTGAGGCGAGAAGCATAGTTTTAGATTTTAGCATGTCCATGTCAGTTTGCAGAGAGGCAACTGTTTTTTCCATATGCAAAACTCGATCACGGATCTTTGCTAGGTCATCTCTTATTAAGGATATATCGATCTGCATTGACCCCAATTGAGCGGACATCCCTTGTACTAAGCTGCCGTTATTTTCCACGGCGCCAAGGATTTTGTCCAAAAGAGATGGATCGTATTCGATTTGTGTTTGTGCAAGGAGGCCTTCCTCCCCCGTCTCCTGATCTGCATCCTCTAATCCGTCCTCAGACTGATCAACTTTTTGAGGAATTTTGGCGAATTTTCTCAGATTAGCAGAGGGATTCGTTTTTACTAAGTTCTTTTCGAATGGGAGAGGTGATTTCAGGAATTTGTCAATTCTGTTTTCTGGAGTTTTAGACCCCACCTTGATTACAGAGGAATCAACTGAACGTCGCTTTGGGGCCATTCTTTCATAAGAAGAAAGTTTATTCTCTTTTTTTTTTTTTTTTTTTTTTCCCCCCTCTCTCCTTTTTTTTCCCTCTCTTTCTTCCCCCTTTATCCTTGTCCTCTCTTTCTCTCCTTTTTCTTTTTTTTTTTCTCTCTCTCCTTATTCCTTTTCTTTATTGCCTCTCCCCCTTTTCTTTCGCCTTCTTATCCTCTTCGGCCTTTTTCTCTATCTTCTCTTTCTCTTTTCTTATCCTTTTATTTATTCATTTATTTATTCCTTTTCTTCTTCCCCCCCCCCTTTTTATCCTTTCGCCCCTACCTCTTCCCTCCCTTATTCCCTTCCTCCCCCCCTTACACTCCCCCCCCTCACCGGGGACGAGAAAAGGAAGGAGAGAGCGGGTAAGCAAAGAGAAAAAAAACAAAACACCTCCAGTCAAAAAGAGGGGGACTATGTCCTCCGTGTGGCAATCTGAGGGAGGAAGAAAAAAAAAAAAAAAAAAAAATGAAAAAATCCTGCACACCAGGGATGGAAAGGCTCAGAAAAACTTAGAAGAGGCAAAAATAGGCTATATATATATTTTTTTTTTTTTTCTCACGTGTCCGGAGAGGAAGTCCTACTCGTAGGGCACTCCGCAGCTGATTTCCAAATATCGAGGGCAGACGAGAGGGATGGCAACAGTTCAAAGTAGAAGGCACCAACAAAGTGGGAGCCAAGTAACAACCAGTCCGCAAGAAGCAAGCAGCAGGTGGAGAGACGACCCAGCAGCACACAATCCGGGCAATCAATCAGCTGAAGCCCGCCTCCAGAGCAGAGCCAGACGGTCCGATGACAGTGCAGAGCAGAGCAAACAGCAGGGATAGAAGCGGAGGATCCCACCGCACAACGGCTGACAAGCGATGAAAAGCAGCTCACCAGGCAGCCGGACCCAGAGGGCAGGAGGTAAAAGCCTACAGCAGAGAGAGGAGATAGCGCCGGGTCACAGCACTATCCATCAGCTATTCAGCATCAGCTGTTTTCGGATAGACGCGAGAGCCTGGGAGGAGGAGGCCGGTGGAGGGGGAGAACGAGACGCGACGTATTCACGTCATCACGCCGTTCCTCGTGGGGTCTCAACCTCCCCTATTTTAGGGGTTACTTTATGGCCTCCCAATTATGTCTTTTTAATGACTGGGAAAATAGCCCTTTCTGCAGTAGAGTGGTGAAAGACTCAGGATTCTCGGACTTCTTTACTGTATTGGAGTCTGATTATCTAGTAAACACACTGAGTGGGTACACACTGTTCTGCAGAATGGCTATGAGGACTTGGATGGCCATAAGGAGATGGTGTGGAGTTAAGGCGTCACTTATTTGTACCCCATTGTGGCACAACTCTAAGCTCCTTAAATTAAATGACTTAAATTGCTGCCAGTATTGGAGGAATAAAAATGTTCAGTATCTACACCAAGTGGTTAGTGAGGGACAAATATTGCCCCTCATGGAACTAAAACAAAGGGCAAACTTAGGTGAGGTGGTTTGGTTTCCATATTTTCAACTAAGGTCAGCACTATCTTGTACGTCGGATAGCCAATTTTTTATTGATACCCCTTTATTTCTACACGATTTAATTTGCAAAAAAACTGCCACGAGAATTAAAATATCACACTGCTATAAACACTTAATGAATATTTTTTTTTCGGATGTTCTCTCTCCAGGACAGAGAGCCTGGTCTTCCTTACTTTCAGAGGTGGGTTCTCCAAGTTGGGAGAACATGGGGGATAGTTTAAAGTTGGTTTCACACAATTTTAATCACATTGTTGTACAATTTAATATTTTGCACAAAATTTATGTGACACCCATATGGCTATACAAAAGAGGCCTTAGGGCCTCTTCCGATTGCCCACGCTGTGGCGACCCCGGGGCAGATCATTTACACCTGTTCTGGGACTGCCCCACGGTGAGCAGATACTGGAGTCTGGTCCAAAACAATCTGGCTCACAAACTCAACATCTCTATCCCTTTGTCACCCAGGATATGGGTCCTGGGAGACTTATCGGAGCTTAATTGCCAGCCTATAAAACGCCAACTGCTGATAAAGGTTATGTTTTTGGCTAGGCTCCTGATCACTAGATTATGGTTTTCCCCTTCTGCTCCAGAGTACAACAACTGGTTGGGCCTGGTCAAGAAAGTGAAAACTTATGAAAAGATTCTGTACAAACAAAGAGGATCTTACTTGAAGTGGAAAAAACTCTGGAAAGATTGGAACAGGGTTAATTAATCAGAACCTTTTTCCCCCCTAGGCTCTCTATGAAGGATTTTTTCTTTTTTTTTTTTTTTTTTTTTTTTTTTTTTCTCTTCCTGCAAAGTGGGGTTGGGTGGGGGGTTGGTGAAGTGAAATTGTAAAAAAGAAAAAAAAAATAAAAAAAAAATACTGTTTTCCTTATCCTGAGTTTCCACACGTGTTAATCCCCTTTAAGAAAGAATTAAAGCAAATAATATCATTATGTGATCTGCTGAGTAGAAAAGTGCGTATGTGCACAGGTGGTCCTGCGGTGCTGCCGTCTGCAGGTTACCACTTTGGCAAGCTCAGTTTTAGATAAGTGTGATATGGTTAATTGTCAGTTTACTTCTCTTTTTTTTCCCAAGGGCTATGATCCTGTGATATAGTGCCCACTGACATGCTAATGCTTATGTATATGCTTGTTAAATTATGTATGTGCTTGTGCAATATTGCTTTAGTGAAAAGAAAGAAAAAACATTTTTTTCTTAGATACTTGAACCAGTATAATACATTAAAGAAATGTTGCACATAAAACTAGGTGCAAATCTCTTTTATTTGTAGAAGTGCTGTACTTGCCTTGCAATAAGAAAACATGTCCAAAGGTGTCTAAAGATTAAACTTGTACTGGGAGATGGTGTTGAGGGGAGGAAGTAGAGTGTTGAGCTTGGACATATATACTGTAGGCTTGGTCATTTTGATGATGCTTTTTTTTTTGGAAAGAGCTGCCCAGTCTTAAGGAGTGAGCCAGTGAGTCCCTGCTCCTCCCAACCCATACAGAGTCACTGGCAAACTTGCCTGTAGTAGTGGACACATGGGTTAAGCATCAATGTAAAGAAATAAAAACAGCATCTTATCTGCTGTTACAATATTGTGTTTTTGATGTGTATATTCTAGTATTCTTAAGATTGTACAATCGTGAATTTTGGTGCAGCATATCAGAAGCATTCTACAGTACTAGTAAAGTGTATGGCAGTTTAGGAAATCTTATCCACAGGATGCGCATGTGCCAGGTCCCTGTCACTCTAAGTGGCACAAGTTGAGGAGAGCTTCATCCACTGCCATCAGCCCCCCTGAAATAAAAGCAATACAGATGGGAAATTTTCCTAAATAGGCTTGTGACTCACTTAATGGCATTGTTTATTTTTCCTTTGACTATGTAGCTTCAGTACTGTATAGTTTACAGAGTTGATATGTCGTTACAATTAGAGATGAGCGAACCAATCCAGATTTGTTTCAAGTTCGGTTAGCAGAATTTTTGTAAAAGTTTGATTCAGACACAAATTGGTTCGGGCCAAACCAAAGTTGCTGCAGTTGCCCTGAAAGTTAGTATATAACCCCTGTTATCCCCCTGGGACTCAGAATTTTTAGGAAAACTTGATATCCCTTTACGTTATTGGGGAGCTTCTCCCCAAGCTCTAGAATGCATTGACAGCTATAGTAAATGATGTCTGAGTGACACATTGCGTCGCTACATGTTATGCTTTTTCATGTTCCAAAGCCTGCAAAAATTGTTCCTGTGTTTAAACAGCCATAGTATGTGATTAAGGGTCCAAAAATTATGCCTTGACAGGGTCGAAATGCATGGCCATTCGACACGTACAAGTGTTGACTGTCAAAAGCAAAAAGTGACTTGTTTTGAACAAGCTTAAAAAATTCTCCCTTTTAATTGGGGACAGCTGCTGTGCAGTGTGGATGTGGAAAGGGTATAGTACAGATATAGTGGCATGCAGCCACAATAGTAGCGGCAGCAGAAGCAGCATAACATGGAATATACATGCTAGTAGGCTGTAAACCCTCTCTGAGATGACACTGGAGGCTGGGCAAGAAGAAAGAAAGAGTGTGCTGTGGCCGTTCAGGCCACTGTTCTTAAGAAAACTGAAGGTTCCCCATTAGGAAGTGGCAGTGAAGATTAATAGAACTCCACTAAAAGCCTTCTTTGGGGCTGCAAGGAGAAGCAGGAGGAACGCTGTGACCCCTGGCTCCACGACATGGTTTTGTACTCTTCCTGCTGCGACTGAGAGGAGGAGTGAGCCATCTAATCCACAATCCCATGCTATTTCTTCTTAATGATAATGTTGCACCTTTCCGAAGCCAGCAGGGACAACTGCGGCCTACTATTTCTGTCCGGATAGTTGGTGGTGCTACCACCTACCCACATTTTGGCTCTGGGTCTTTCGTTTGGAATCTTTCCGTAGCCCGAACATTTTGGGGCCTCTCAGATAAGGTTGTGTATTACCCCATATATTGGTGTAGTAATCACCTATAGGCTGCTTTAAATATGATCAACAACCTTCCCAAAAAATTGTGTGAAAACATGTGAACACTCTGTCTATTGGTGTAGTAATCACATGTATATGCTGGTTTGAATATAATCAACAACCCCAATAAGAAAAAAATTTGATTAGAAACGTGTGAACACAGAAATAAAAAACAGATTCAGCCTCGAAAATCCTTCTTGTAAGAAGATTGAGTCGAGGATTATCTGTGTTAACGTCCAGATTGGACGAGAGTTGTAGTTCATAGAGTGGCGTTAGTTTCGTTCTGCTCATGTCGAACCCTACATGGCATTGTCTGCTGGTATCTAACATCTTCAAGTAAGCTGCAGCTGCAATTGCTTTGACTGAAGCATCGCAGAAAACACAACGTTTTTGTGTCTCAACCTTGGTAGTTGGTACAGAAACATATGAACGAGCTATGTTAAGATCCGATAAGGCTGTAAGGGAATTCTTCCAGGCCATCCACGTGGTTCTTTCCTTCATGGGAAGGGGAGTATCCCAGTTCGACCCTTCTCTGGTGAAGTCACTTAACATAGCTTTACCTTTGAGTATAGGAGCTGCAAATCTCAATGGGTCATATAAACTGTTTATGGCTGACAGTACTCCTCTGCGAGTAAAGGGTTTTTCTTCTCTGCTAACCTGGAAAGTGAAAACATCAGCTTTTATGTCCCAAAGTAGGCCAAGGCTCCGTTGCTGTCACCGCCAGTTCTGTCAGAAGGTCTGGCAGACGTCCTTCTCTACCTCTTGCATAATGTTCTTTGTTTTGGTTTTACTTTCTCATCTCTTTTCCTTCTCTCAGGTGTCACCTATTTAGACTAATCCTCTTCCTTTATATTCCCTCCCATACTGCCTCACTTTGCTGTTTATATTACTTCCTGGATTTAGTGTTTACTGCTGGAGGCTGCTGCTGCTTGTTCAGATAAGTCCTTTCATGTATTGTGTTTCCTTGCTGGCTTGATTCTAGGTGAGCCGGACTCCCTCTGTATTAAAGGGAGTCTGTCACCACATTTGAGCATATTAGACTGATCAAATAGCGTTATATGTGCCACGAGAACTTAAAAACGGTACCTTTGTTGTATCTAATGGAGTTTTCTTTCAGCCAAAAATGAACTTTTAAGATTCTGTAAATGCGCCCTCTCAAGTGCCATGGGCGGCGTCTCAATCGTCCGAGCCCCAGGCAGCACCTCCTCAACAGCTCATAACCCCACCCTCCGTGTGCCTCTGCCCGCCCGTTTACTCTCCTCCTCTCTCCTTTTCCACTGCGCCCGCTACGAATTTGACCGCGCAGCCTCAGTGGAAAAGGAGAGAGGAGGAGAGTAAACAGGAATTTTGTCCGCTTTAGAGAGGCTTGCAAACTCCATTTTCACCTACTTCCCCATTCCTCTGGTGATGAGGAGCAGAGGGTGGGGATCATCATCTCGCTTCTCAGAGATAATGCTCAGTCTTGGGCCTTTTCGCTGCCGGTGGGGGCACGGCCCCTCCGATCGGTGGATTAATTTTTTGTAGCCTTGGGGCAGATATATGATGACCCGGATCGTATTGCTCTGGCTGAATCTAAACTGCGTCTTTAATGCCAGGGTAAACACTCCGCAGAGATATATTGTTCTGAATTTCGGAGATAGGCAGCTGATACTGGTTGGAACGATGCTGCACTCCGAAGTCAATTTTGCCATGGTCTTTCGGAAAGATTGAAAGATGCATTTGCTTTTCATGAGAGACCTGCCTCGTTGGAGTCTGCCATGTCTCTAGCTGTTCGTATTGACAGGCGTCTTAGAGAGAGGAGACTACTCCTTCCTGTCATATTCAGCCCAAGGACAGTGGGGCTGTCTCATTCAGTGCGCAGGGGTCTCAGTCTCGCTCAATCCCCTCTGAGCAGGAGGCCATGCAGCTGGGTTTGCTTGCCTCTGATAGTAGAGGATTCAGCTCCCAGAGGAGGGTTTGCTTCTGTTGTGGGGGGTATAAATCATTTGGCTAATGTTTGCCCCTCTAGGAGATTCATGGAGTTTTCTGAGGGTAATAAAAAACAAACAAAAATAAAAAGACCCTCTAAAAACTTTCCATTTGCTACTATTGGCAAGGTTGATGCGGAAATTGAAGATTTGCCGTTTGCTTGTAGTTCCCGTTTTCACCTACCTGCCAGGGTGGCGCTAGACAGCAAGAACATTGTTTGTGAGATTTTTGTTGATAGTGGAGCAGCGGTCAATATCATTGATAATCAATTTGCTATAACGCATGGTTTCCAGGTATGCACTTTGGAAAATTTATATACCTGTTTTTGCTATCGATTCCGCTCCACTTTCTCAGAGATTGTTAAAGGGCATAGTTCAAAATATCCGTTTGACTGTGGGTGATGCTCATGTTGAAGATATGTCATGTTTCGTCCTAAGTGGATTACCTACTCCTCTAGTGTTGGGGCTACCCTGGCTCACTAAACATAACCCCACCATTGATTGTCAAGCAAGGCAAATAAATGGTTGGAGTGACTTTTGCAGAGAGAATTGCCTCACGGCATCTCTTTCAGAGGTTGCTACCAAGACTGTACCATCTTTTCTCTCTGAATTTTTGGATGTATTTTCCGAGAGTGGTGTCCAGGAGTTGCCCCCTCACCGGGAGTACCATTGCCCTATCAATCTCATCCCAGGCGCCACACTGCCCAAATCACGTTTATACAATCTTTCCCAACCTGAAAGAGTCACTATGCATGCTTTTATCTCTGAGAGCCTGAGAAAGGGACACATCCGACCCTCGAAGTCACCTGTTGCCGCTGTTTTTTTTTTTTTTAAGAAAAAAGATGGTTCTTTAAGACATTGTCTGTCTGGATTTCAGGGAGCTGAACCGTATCACAATTCGTAACCCATATCCGCTTCCTCTGATCCCGGACCTGTTTAACCAGATTATTGGGGCTAAAGTTTTTTCTAAGTTGGATTTAAGAGGGGCATACAACCTAGTCAGGGTCATGGAAGGGGACGAATGGAAGAAGGGCTTCAATACCCCTGAGGGTCATTTTGAGAATTTGGTTATGCCCTTTGGTTTGATGAATGCTCTGGCCGTCTTCCAACATTTTGTGAACAGCATGTTTTAAATTTGTACTGGTGTATCTAGATGACATTTTGATTTTTTTTCTCCTGATTTCAAAACTCATAGGGACCATCCTCATTCTGCGGGAGAATAAATTGTACGCTAAACTGGAAAAATGTGTGTTTGCGGTTCCGGAGATTCAATTTCTTGGTTTTCTTCTCTCTGCTTCTGGTTTTCGCATGGACCCTGAGAAGATCCGCGCTGTGCTTGATTGGGAGCTTCCTGAGAATCAGAAGGCGCTGATGCGGTTTTTGGGTTTTGCCAATTATTACAGAAAGTTCATTTTTAATTATTCCTCTGTTGTTAAGCCACTCACTGATATGACTAAAAAGGGGGTCGATTTTTCCTCCTGGTCGATAGATGCGCTTAAGGCCTTCTCTAGTATCAATGAGAGTTTTGCTTCTGCTCTTATTTTGGTACAACCTGATGTCTCTCTACCTTTTATTGTTGAGGTGGATGCTTTTTAGGTGGGTGTGGGTGTGGTCTTATCTCAGGGTCCCTTTCCTGACAAATGGCGACCTTGTGCCTTTTTCTCAAGGAAACTCTACTCTGCAGAGAGAAATTACTAAGTGGGAGATAGGGAGTTGTTGGTCATCAAATTAGCTTTTGAGGAATGATGCCATTGGTTAGAGGGAGCCAGACACCCTATTACCGTGTCTACCGACCATAAGAATCTGGCCTACTTGGAATCAGCCAAGCGTCTGAACCCGAGACAGGCCAGATGGTCTTTGTTCTTTTCTAGGTTTAATTTTGTTGTCACGTTCTACCCTGGGGTTAAAGATGTGAAGAAGGATGCCCTGTCATGTTGTTTTCCGGGAGGGGGGAACTTTGAAGACCCGGGTCCCATTTTGGCTGAAGGGGTGGTCGTCTCTGCTCTTTATCCTGATTTTTGGAGGCAGAGGTTCAGGCAGCCCAGGCAGAGGCTGCTGATCTTTGTCCTCCTGGGAGGTTGTTTGTGCCTCTCGTTTTACGACACAAGGTTTTTAAGGAGCACCATGATACTGTCCTTGCTGGGCACCTGGGGAGTAGAGCCACAGTAGATCTCATTGCTCGGAGATTCTGGTGGCCGGCTCTTCATAAGACGGTTGAGGGCTTTGTGGCAGCCTGCGAGACCTGCGCTCGTGCCAAGGTCCCTCATTCACGACCATCGGGTTCTCTCCTCCCGTTACCCATTCCTTCCCGTCCTTGGACGCATCTGTCCATGGACTTCATTACGGACCTGCCTTGTTCCTCGGGGAAGACTGTGATCCTGGTGGTAGTGGATAGTTTTAGCAAAATGGCGCATTTTGTTCCCTTTCCTGTGTTACCCAATGATAAGACATTGGTGCAAGCATTTGTTGATCAAATTGTTAAATTGCATGGCATTCCTTCAGACATCGTTTCTGATAGGGACACGCAATTTGTTTCCAGATTCTGGAAGGCCTTCTGTTCTCGCTTGGGGATTGTCATTTTCTTCTGCTTTTCACCCCCAGTCGAATGGTCAGACCGAACGTGTCAATCAGAATCTGGAGACATATCTGCGCTGTTTTGTGGCAGAGAATCAGGAGGATTGGTATTCTTTTTTGTCCCTTGCTGAGTTTGCTTTAAATAACCGTCACCAGGAGTCATCTGATAAGTCACCATTTTTTGGTGCATATGGGTTTCATCCACAGTTTGGGACATTCTCTGGAGAGGGGTCTTCTGGTTTACCTGATAAGGAGAGATTTTCCTCATCTTTGTCATTTATTTGGCAAAACATTCAGGGTAATCTTAAGGGGATGAGTGAGAGATATAAGCGTGTGGCGGATAAGAGACGTGTGCCTGGTCCGGACCTGAATGTGGGTGATCTGGTGTGGTTGTCTACAAAGAATATTAAACTGAAGGTTCCCTCCTGGAAGTTGGGTCCTAAGTTTATTGGGCCTTACAAGATCTTGTCCGTCATCAATCCCGTTGCCTTCCGTCTTGATCTTCCTCAGACTTGGAAGATCCATAATGTTTTTGACAGGTCCCTATTAAAACCTTATATCCAACCCACTGTACCCTCCTCTTTGCCTCCTCCTCCGATTTTTGTTGATGGTAATCTTGAATTCCAGGTCTCTAGGATTGTGGATTCTCGCATTATCCACGGTTCTCTCCAGTACCTTGTTCATTGGGAGAGTTATGGTCCTGAGGAGAGGATGTGGGTCCCAGTGGCGGACATTAGGGCCACTCGTCTCATCATGACTTTCCATAGGTCTCATCCTGAGAAGGTGGGTTCTGAGTGTCCAGAGTCCACCCGTAGAGGGAGGAGTACTGTCACCGCCAGTTCTGTCAGAAGATCTGGCAGACGTCCTTCTCTACCTCTTGCATAATGTTCTTTGTTTTGGTTTCACTTTTGTAACGGACCGTTTCAGCAGACAAGGGGTTAAAATCCGTTTAGGCGATATGCCCCTTTCCGAGAGACAGGCACAGCTACTGCAGAACACCAACCTCCCGAACGGGATACAAAATAGCACTCCAAACTGGAACCTCACAAATAGCTGTCAGCAGACGAACAGGAAAAGGATCCAATCAGCTTACACTCCTGGCAATCAGTCTCTAACAGCATACAGGGAATCCCCCCAATAACGAGACAAGGCTCTGTCTTGAGGGTCAGCAGTGATCTGACTGTACTTCAAGTACAGCCTCTTTTATTGATAAAAACCAAACATAGTACTGCCCACAGGGTTTTGAAATCCAACCAATCAGTAATTCACAACACACACAATGTAAATACAGCAACCAATCGTTCCCGCCCCCTAGAGGACCAGAAGGGAGACTGCGACACAGAACAGATACAACATATCCCCACAATGCATCATGGTTTCCTCCTCTCTACCTGGGAGACGACCGAAGACAATCCAATTATCTCTCAGGACAAAGGGGAGATCACCAATACACATGTGGAGACAACAGGACAGACATCACCATTTAAACACACAATGGGACAATAGAACCACACCCAGCATATTCCTCCCAAGCTGACAAGTTACACTTATTATAAGTTGTTACAACTTTGTGAGGTTACATTGTCCATACATATAACTTACATCAATTTAAACAGTATAACTTGGGGGACAAACCTATCCAAAATTCCCTGGAATAGGTTCAGGGGTTTAAAAGTTACTATGGGCCATAATCCTGAGGCAAGAGGCTAGCAACCAGCTCCCTCCAAAACACAGTGGCGAGGTTGGTTTCGTCACAACTTTCTCATCTATTTTCCTTCTACCAGGTGTCATTTAAACTAATCCTCTTCCTTTATATTCCCTCCCATACTGCCTCACTTTGCGGTTTATATTACTTACTGGATTTAGTGTTCACTGCTGGAGGCTGCTGCTGCTTGTTCAGATAAGTCCTTTCATGTATTGTGTTTCCTTTCTGGCTTGATTCTAGGTAACCCTGACTCCCTCCGTATTAAGTGCAGGTAGCCGGTGGTCATGTCCCCTCACTATTATAGGGTTTTCAGGTGTCACACAGTCTTAGGTACGTGGGCATACAATCGTCTACCTTTGAGACCCTTGTATGTGCTTAGCAGTCAGGGAGAGCTCTAGGGGTTTTATAGGGGTCACCTATATGCTCCTTAGTTTGGGATCAAGCCAGTCGGACGTTTATTCATAACTTCCAGCTATCTGCAACATCATCTGTGACAGTTGCATCGGAGGTGAGTCACAGCTTAGATCTAAATCCTTTAAGTCTTCTAAGGCTTCCATCAATTTCTGGCTGTTAGAAGCGATCTTGTGTAGCCTCAGGTTAGACAGAGAGAGCATCTCCTGGGTTCTTTTAAGAAGACTGATTGCAGTCTCATCTGAGGGTATTGATTTCAGACAGTCATCCACATAGAAGTCCTTCTCTACAAAGAGTCTGACATCCGCTCCGTACTTTTCTTCTACTTTCTAAGCTGCGCATCTTAATCCATAGATGGCGACTGAATGGAGAAGGACTATTGCCGAAGATTTGAATTTTCATACAATACTCTGTAACATCTTTAGAGGGATCGTTGTCCTTGAACCATAGGAATCTCAAGAAATTTCTATGTTCTTTCTTAACTAGGAAGCAATGGAACATCTGTTGGATATCAGCCGTGAATGCAATGGAGTCTCTGCGAAAACGGAGAAGCACTCCTATGAGCTTGTAGTTTAGATCCAGGCCTCACAGTAAAACGTTGTTCAATGATACGCCTTCACACTTAGCACATGAGTCAAACACTACTCTGATCTGACCTGGCTTCTTCGGGTGATACACCCCAAACATGGGCAGGTATAGGCGCTCTTCTGAGTCTCGAAGTGTGGGTGCTAACTCTACATGACCGTTACAGAATATCTTTTCCATGAAGGTAAAGAAGTGATCTTTAATCTCAGGTTTACTTTGTAGGTTGTGCCTGAGAGAGATAAATCGTTTGAAATCGTTTGTTCTCTATTGTTGGGTAAGCGTTGTCTTTGAGGCTTAAAGGGTATAGGTGCAACCCAGCTTCTTGTTTTGTCCTGCACCATTCCCTGCGCCATTATATCTAGGAACAGTCTATCTTCGAATGACATCACCATACGATTGTCCTCTTTAGTCTTGCGGAGGACTGTGGATCCCAGGTGGTCTTGATTGCCCTCCTAGATAAAGTCCTCATAGGTGGGACCTGCAAAGATACCTGGTGATGAAGTGGTTTGAGGCAGTTCCTTGATGAAGAAGTGATTTTCGCATGGTTGGAGAAGAGATGGGTGTCCATTCTCAAGTGTACTGGTAAGCATGCTGTTGACAGTTGTTGGTTTGTGTACACCTCCCAAACAGACTTCTCCTACAATGACCAATCCTAGCTCAAGTCTCTGGGCGTATGGAGCATTGTGAGGTCCATTCATCTGCTGTCTAACCTTGTGGACCTGTAGGATATCCCTCCCGAGGAGTAAGACTATCTGAGCTTCAGGATCAAGGTTCGGGATCAGGTGTCTTATAAGCTTCAGGTGAGGCTGATGCGCTGCTACTTCTGGCGTGGGTATCCCGGTAAAGGCAGACACACTTGACTATGTAGCCACTTGCCCTCCTTACGGCTGTTTCCACAGAACCAGCACAAGTTCTCAGAGAGTAGGGGGCACCAGGCCCTCTGATGTCGAAGTTATCAAAGAAGGCAGACTTCGCTAACGACTTGTTACTTTGATCGTCTAGAATTGCATACACTTTGATGGCTTTGCTTCGGTCGTCTGCTGGGAGATATTAGAGCAGGATCTGCCTCCTCTGAGGTCTCTGCAAACCTCTGTACATTTAGAAGTAACTGCCAAAGTGTCAGTATTTTTGTCCTTCAGCTCCCCGCTATGCTCTTTTGTTTTTGGTGAAGCCCACGGTGGTGGCCCAGGGTGTAGAGCTGCGTTATGATCTGTGCTGTCACATTCGTCACACTTTGCATTAACCACACAGTCCCTGTCAAAGTGCAAAGCTGAAGAGCAGCATTTAAAACAGATGTTGTTCTCCTTGAGGAAGGTCTTGCGGTCTTCCAATGACTTTTCCCTGAAGGTTCTGCACTTAAGTAGGGAACGAGGCTTCCTGTGTAAGGGACACTGTCTGCTTGGTTCCTTGGGCTTGTCTCCTTGATAGGAGCTGAGCTCTTTATGGACTGAACCTGTGGAAGTAACGTTAATTTTGTGGACCTCCACCGTAGCCCTACAAGGTTTACTGACTGAGGTGGTGACACATGACATCATGAAATCAAAGCTAGGATCATTTCTGATTTTTGCTTGTTCAGAGACAAAATCTACAAACACGTTAAATAGAGGAAATGGTACATTGTAAGTCTGTTTATACCGAGAACCATACATGACCCACTTCTCTTGCAGGTTGTATGGAAGCTTCTGAACTATGGGATTCACACCTCTAGCAGTGTCAAGGAATGTCAATCCCACCAGATCTCCTTCTTCTGCCTGTGCTACACTCAGCTCTATTAATAAGTCACTTAACTCTCTAAGCTTTGCATAGCCTTTGTTCGCTATTTTAGGAAAGTCCTTAATTCTCTTAAATAAGGCGCTTTCTATGACCTCTGTTGAGCCATAAACCTCATCAAGTCTATCCCAGACCCTTTTTAGACCAATGTCTGGATAATTTACATTGATGTTGCTAATCTTTCTAGCATGTTCGGCGGACTCGCTTCCCAGCCATTTTACCAGGAGATCCAGTTTCTCACTACATGACAGATCTAAGTCTGGTGGCATCTTGGAAGGAAGCTCGCCAAGCTCTATAGTTCTCAGCACAGTCGCTGAACTTTACAAGTCCCTTGGTGACCAGCTCACGTCGAGCAAGGAACCTGGCAAAGTCCATTGTGGCTTGATTGGCGCTGTAACCGGCTGGTGTTGTGTTTTCAGAGTGAATGTGTGGTGCACGGCCATACCTGTTGGAAGTATCTGGTTTAATCCGGTCTGTGTAATACCGTTCTGAAGCGAAGGGCATCTCTCTTAGCAGGGGCGGATTTCTGATTCTCTGTTCTGGAGAGAAGTTGTTGTAGCCGGTTTCACTCTGATGTGTATTCTCTAGTTTGCTGCAAGGAGACTGATAGTCGACTTTCTGATGATCCGAATAAGCATGTTGGCTTGGCTTGTCAACAAACTGCTTTGTATTAAGTGGTGGTTAAAGTTCTGGATGGAAATATAATCTGCGGTTAATAGCGTTCCCAGAGGGGGCAGAACGGGATAATCCGCCGAATTTCATTCAGAAGTGGTTGGTAGAAAGTTTAGGTCCAGATTATGATATATCTAACTTCTGTGTGGAAAGGGCCCATAGAATCCCATTCAAAAAACCTCCTCCAGGGGCCCCTCCTAGGGCAATCCTGGCAAAATCTGTTTGCTCAAAGGATCGGGACTGGGTTCTTAGATGTAAAAGAGAAGTAGCAGATATACATTTTGACGGTAACCTGATATCAATTTTCCCCGATTTCTCGCGAGAGACCCAAAATAAAAGAAGATCTTTCTTTGATGTGAAAAAAAGATTGATTGTAGCCAAGATTAACTATTCAATGTTATATCCCGCTAAATTGAGAGTGGTGGATAATGATTCTGTGCGTTTCTTTTCCACACAGACGGAGGCGGTCCAATGGTTGGATTCAAGGGGCCTATGAAATAGTATGGAAAGGTGGTGAGGAGGGAGGTGAATGAGGGGAGGTGGCGGGGGGGAGGTGTGGTGGAAGGAGAGAGGTTGATGGGTATTGTGAAATGCCTTATCAACCATGCAGGGGGGTTCTTTGGGGGTGGGTGGGAGGGTTTTAGGGAGGGATTGGCTGCTGTTCTCTGCCACGTGGCAGTGCGTGCCTATCCGCTGAGATTGGCGATACCTCTACGTATATGATATGCCGTGTAACATCTTATGTTGGAATGTGAGAGGGTTGGGAGACAGAGTGAAGAGGACAGTGGTTTTTGACCTTGTGGTCCGGCATCTGCCTGCGATTGTGGCACTACTAGAGACTAGGGATGAGCGAACTCGAACTGTATAGTTCGGGTTCGTACCGAATTTTGGGGTGTCCGTGACACGGACCCGAACCCGGACATTTTCGTAAAAGTCCGGGTTCGGGTTCGGTGTTCGTCGCTTTCTTCGCGCTTTTGTGACGCTTTCTTGGCGCTTTTTGAAAGGCTGCAAAGCAGCCAATCAACAAGCGTCATACTACTTGCCCCAAGAGGCCATCACAGCCATGCCTACTATTGGCATGGCTGTGATTGGCCAGAGCACCATGTGACCCAGCCTCTATTTAAGCTGGAGTCACATAGCGCCGCCCGTCACTCTGCTCTGATTAGCGTAGGGAGAGGTTGCGGCTGCGACAGTAGGGCGAGATTAGGCAGATTAACTCCTCCAAAGGACTTGATTATTGATCGATCTGCAGCTGTGGATCATTGAGCTGCTGATCCTCAATTGCTCACTGTTTTTAGGCTGCCCAGACCGTTTGTCAGTCACATTTTTCTGGGGTGATCGGCGGCCATTTTGTGTCTTGTGGTGCGCCAGCACAAGCTGCGACCAAGTGCATTTAACCCTCAATGGTGTGGTTGTTTTTTGGCTAAAGCCTACATCAGGGTGAAGCTGTCACACCAAGTGCATTTAACCAGCAATAGTCTGTTTATTTTTTGGCCATATACTACATCAGGGGCAAGCTGCGCCTGTCACCAAGTGCATTTAACCCTCAATGGTGCGTTTGTTTTTTGGCTAAAGCCTACATCAGGGTGAAGCTGTCACACCAAGTGCATTTAACCAGCAATAGTCTGTTTATTTTTTGGCCATATACTACATCAGGGGCAAGCTGCGCCTGTCACCAAGTGCATTTAACCCTCAATGGTGCGTTTGTTTTTTGGCTAAAGCCTACATCAGGGTGAAGCTGTCACACCAAGTGCATTTAACCAGCAATAGTCTGTTCATTTTTTGGCCATATACTAAATCAGGGGCAAGCTGCGCCCGTCACCAAGTGCATTTAACCAGCAATAGTCTGTTTATTTTTTGGCCATATACTACATCAGGGGCAAGCTGCGCCCGTCACCAAGTGCATTTAACCCTCAGTAGTGTGGTTGGTCAAGCTATCACACCAAGTGCATTTAACCAGCAATAGTCTGTTCATTTTTTGGCCATATACTAAATCAGGGGCAAGCTGCGCCCGTCACCAAGTGCATTTAACCAGCAATAGTCTGTTCATTTTTTGGCCATATACTACATCAGGGGCAAGCTGCGCCCATCACCAAGTGCATTTAACCAGCAATAGTGTGGTTATTTTTTGGCCATATCCCAGTCTAATTCTGTCACTAAATCCATACCGGTCACCCAGCGCCTAAATACTAGGCCTCAAATTTATATCCCGCTAAATCTCTCGTTACCGCTGTCCTGTTGTGGCTGGGAAAGTTATTTAGTGTCCGTCAAAGCACATTTTTTGTTCTGGGTTGAAATACAATTCCCAATTTAGCAATTTAAAAATTTAGTGGTTTTTGCTGTATCAGAGCTATTTGAAATCTATCCCTAAAAGGGTATATAATATTCAAGGTGCACATAGGGTCATTCAGAATAACTTCACACACCCGCTACTGTGCATTTCCAAGTCTAATTCTGTCACTAAACCCATACCTGTCACCCAGCGCCTAAATACTAGGCCTCAAATTCATATCCAGCTAAATCTGTCGTTAGTGCTGTAGCTGGGCGAGTTATTTAGTGTCCGTTCAAGCACATTTCTTGTTCTGGGTTGAAATACAATTCCCAATTTAGCAATTTCATAATTTAGTGGTTTCTGCTATATCAGAGCTATTTGAAATCTATCCCTAAAAGGGTAGATCATATTGAAGGTGCACATAGGGACATTCAGAATAACTTCACACACCCGCTACTGTGCATTTCCAAGTCTAATTCTGTCACTAAACCCATACCTGTCACCCAGCGCCTAAATACTAGGCCTCAAATTTATATCCAGCTAAATCTGTCCTTAGTGCTGTAGCTGGGCGAGTTATTTAGTGTCCGTTCAAGCACATTTCTTGTTCTGGGTTGAAATACAATTCCCAATTTAGCAATTTCATAATTTAGTGGTTTCTGCTATATCAGAGCTATTTGAAATCTATCCCTAAAAGGGTATATAATATTCAAGGTGCACATTGGGTCATTCAGAATTACTTCACACACACCCGCTACTGTGTATTTCCAAGTCTAATTCTGTCACTAAACCCATACCTGTCACCCAGCGCCTAAATACTAGGCCTCAAATTTATATCCAGCTAAATCTGTCCTTAGTGCTGTAGCTGGGCGAGTTATTTAGTGTCCGTTCAAGCACATTTCTTGTTCTGGGTTGAAATACAATTCCCAATTTAGCAATTTCATAATTTAGTGGTTTCTGCTATATCAGAGCTATTTGAAATCTATCCCTAAAAGGGTATATAATATTCAAGGTGCACATTGGGTCATTCAGAATAACTTCACACACACACGCTTCTGTGCATTTCCAAGTCTAATTCTGTCACTAAATCCATACCGGTCACCCAGCGCCTAAATACTAGGCCTCAAATTTATATCCCGCTGAATTTGAATACAATACATTGGGCCAAATAATATTTTTGTTGTTGTGGTGAACCATAACAATGAGGAAAACATCTAGTAAGGGACGCGGACGTGGACATGGTCGTGGTGATGTTAGTGGACCCTCTGGTGCTGGGAGAGGACGTGGCCGTTCTGCCACATCCACACGTCCTAGTGTACCAACTACCTCAGGTCCCAGTAGCCGCCAGAATTTACAGCGATATATGGTGGGGCCCAATGCCGTTCTAAGGATGGTAAGGCCTGAGCAGGTACAGGCATTAGTCAATTGGGTGGCCGACAGTGGATCCAGCACGTTCACATTATCTCCCACCCAGTCTTCTGCAGAAAGCGCACAGATGGCGCCTGAAAACCAACCCCATCAGTCTGTCACATCACCCCCATGCATACCAGGGAAACTGTCTCAGCCTCAAGTTATGCAGCAGTCTCTTATGCTGTTTGAAGACTCCGCTGGCAGGGTTTCCCAAGGGCATCCACCTAGCCCTTCCCCAGCGGTGAAAGACATAGAATGCACTGACGCACAACCACTTATGTTTCCTGATGATGAGGACATGGGAATACCACCTCAGCATGTCTCTGATGATGACGAAACACAGGTGCCAACTGCTGCGTCTTTCTGCAGTGTGCAGACTGAACAGGAGGTCAGGGATCAAGACTGGGTGGAAGACGATGCAGGGGACGATGAGGTCCTAGACCCCACATGGAATGAAGGTCGTGCCACTGACTTTCACAGTTCGGAGGAAGAGGCAGTGGTGAGACCGAGCCAACAGCGTAGCAAAAGAGGGAGCAGTGGGCAAAAGCAGAACACCCGCCGCCAAGAGACTCCGCCTGCTACTGACCGCCGCCATCTGGGACCGAGCACCCCAAAGGCAGCTTCAAGGAGTTCCCTGGCATGGCACTTCTTCAAACAATGTGCTGACGACAAGACCCGAGTGGTTTGCACGCTGTGCCATCAGAGCCTGAAGCGAGGCATTAACGTTCTGAACCTGAGCACAACCTGCATGACCAGGCACCTGCATGCAAAGCATGAACTGCAGTGGAGTAAACACCTTAAAACCAAGGAAGTCACTCAGGCTCCCCCTGCTACCTCTTCTGCTGCTGCCGCCTCGGCCTATTCTGCTGCTGCCGCCTCGGCCTCTTCCTCCGCCTCTGGAGGAACGTTGGCACCTGCCGCCCAGCAAACAGGGGATGTACCACCAACACCACCACCACCACCACCTCCGTCACCAAGCGTCTCAACCATGTCACACGCCAGCGTTCAGCTCTCCATCTCACAAACATTTGATAGAAAGCGTAAATTCCCACCTAGCCACCCTCGATCCCTGGCCCTGAATGCCAGCATTTCTAAACTACTGGCCTATGAAATGCTGTCATTTAGGCTGGTGGACACAGACAGCTTCAAACAGCTCATGTCGCTTGCTGTCCCACAGTATGTTGTTCCCAGCCGGCACTACTTCTCCAAGAGAGCCGTGCCTTCCCTGCACAACCAAGTATCCGATAAAATCAAGTGTGCACTGCGCAACGCCATCTGTAGCAAGGTCCACCTAACCACAGATACGTGGACCAGTAAGCACGGCCAGGGACGCTATATCTCCCTAACTGCACACTGGGTAAATGTAGTGGCAGCTGGGCCCCAGGCGGAGAGCTGTTTGGCGCACGTCCTTCCGCCGCCAAGGATCGCAGGGCAACATTCTTTGCCTCCTGTTGCCACCTCCTCCTTCTCGGCTTCCTCCTCCTCTTCTTCCACCTGCTCATCCAGTCAGCCACACACCTTCACCACCAACTTCAGCACAGCCCGGGGTAAACGTCAGCAGGCCATTCTGAAACTCATATGTTTGGGGGACAGGCCCCACACCGCACAGGAGTTGTGGCGGGGTATTGAACAACAGACCGACAAGTGGTTGCTGCCGGTGAGCCTCAAGCCCGGCCTGGTGGTGTGTGATAATGGGCGAAATCTCGTTGCAGCTCTGGGACTAGCCAATTTGACGCACATCCCTTGCTTGGCGCATGTGCTGAATTTGGTGGTGCAGAAGTTCATTCACAACTACCCCGACATGTCAGAGCTGCTGCATAAAGTGCGGGCCGTCTGTTCGCGCTTCCGGCGTTCACATCCTGCTGCTGCTCGCCTGTCTGCGCTACAGCGTAACTTCGGCCTTCCCGCTCACCGCCTCATATGCGACGTGCCCACCAGGTGGAACTCCACCTTGCACATGCTGGACAGACTGTGCGAGCAGCAGCAGGCCATAGTGGAGTTTCAGCTGCAGCACGCACGGGTCAGTCGCACTACAGAACAGCACCACTTCACCACCAATGACTGGGCCTCCATGCGAGACCTGTGTGCCCTGTTGCGCTGTTTCGAGTACTCCACCAACATGGCCAGTGGCGATGACACCGTTATCAGCGTTACAATACCACTTCTATGTCTCCTTGAGAAAACACTTAGGGCGATGATGGAAGAGGAGGTGGCCCAGGAGGAGGAGGAGGAGGAAGAGGGGTCATTTTTAGCACTTTCAGGCCAGTCTCTTCGAAGTGACTCAGAGGGAGGTTTTTGGCAACAGCAGAGGCCAGGTACAAATGTGGCCAGCCAGGGCCCACTACTGGAGGACGAGGAGGACGAGGATGAGGAGGAGGATGAGGATGAAGCATGGTCACAGCGGGGTGGCACCCAACGCAGCTCGGGTCCATCACTGGTGCGTGGCTGGGGGGAAAGGCAGGACGATGACGATACGCCTCCCACAGAGGACAGCTTGTCCTTACCCCTGGGCAGCCTGGCACACATGAGCGACTACATGCTGCAGTGCCTGCGCAACGACAGCAGAGTTGCCCACATTTTAACCTGTGCGGACTACTGGGTTGCCACCCTGCTGGATCCACGCTACAAAGACAATGTGCCCACCTTACTTCCTGCACTGGAGCGTGATAGGAAGATGCGCGAGTACAAGCGCACGTTGGTAGACGCGCTACTGAGAGCATTCCCAAATGTCACAGGGGAACAAGTGGAAGCCCAAGGCCAAGGCAGAGGAGGAGCAAGAGGTCGCCAAGGCAGCTGTGTCATGGCCAGCTCCTCTGAGGGCAGGGTTAGCATGGCAGAGATGTGGAAAACTTTTGTCAACACGCCACAGCTAACTGCACCACCACCTGATACGCAACGTGTTAGCAGGAGGCAACATTTCACTAACATGGTGGAACAGTACGTGTGCACACCCCTCCACGTACTGACTGATGGTTCGGCCCCATTCAACTTCTGGGTCTCTAAATTGTCCACGTGGCCAGAGCTAGCCTTTTATGCCTTGGAGGTGCTGGCCTGCCCGGCAGCCAGCGTTTTGTCTGAACGTGTATTCAGCACGGCAGGGGGCGTCATTACAGACAAACGCAGCCGCCTGTCTACAGCCAATGTGGACAAGCTGACGTTCATAAAAATGAACCAGGCATGGATCCCACAGGACCTGTCCGTCCCTTGTCCAGATTAGACATTAACTACCTCCCCATAACCATATATTATTGGACTCCAGGGCACTTCCTCATTCAATCCTATTTTTATTTTCATTTTACCATTATATTGCGAGGCTACCCAAAGTTGAATGAACCTCTCCTCTGCCTGTGTGCTAGGCCTAAATATATGCCAATGGACTGTTGCAGTGGTGGCTGACATGAAGCCTGATTCTCTGCTATGACATGCAGACTAATTCTCTGCTGACATGAAGCCAGATTGTCTGTTACGGGACCTCTCTCCTCTGCCTGGGTGCTGGGCCTAAATTTATGACAATGGACTGTTGCAGTGGTGGCTGACGTGAAGCCTGATTCTCTGCTATGACATGCAGACTGATTCTCTGCTGACATGAAGCCAGATTGTCTGTTACGGGACCTCTCTGCTCTGCCTGTGTGCTAGGCCTAAATATATGCCAATGGACTGTTGCAGTGGTGGGTGACGTGAAGCCTCATTCTCTGCTATGACATGCAGACTGATTCTCTGCTGTCATGAAGCCAGATTGTCTGTTACGGGACCTCTCTGCTCTGCCTGTGTGCTAGGCCTAAATATATGCCAATGGACTGTTGCAGTGGTGGGTGACGTGAAGCCTCATTCTCTGCTATGACATGCAGACTGATTCTCTGCTGACATGAAGCCAGATTGTCTGTTACGGGACCTCTCTCCTCTGCCTGTGTGCTAGGCCTAAATATATGCCAATGGACTGTTGCAGTGGTGGCTGACGTGAAGCCTCATTCTCTGCTATGACATGCAGACTGATTCTCTGCTGACATGAAGCCAGATCGTCTGTTACGGGACCTCTCTGCTCTGCCTGTGTGCTAGGCCTAAATATATGCCAATGGACTGTTGCAGTGGTGGGTGACGTGAAGCCTCATTCTCTGCTATGACATGCAGACTGATTCTCTGCTGTCATGAAGCCAGATTGTCTGTTACGGGACCTCTCTGCTCTGCCTGTGTGCTAGGCCTAAATATATGCCAATGGACTGTTGCAGTGGTGGGTGACGTGAAGCCTCATTCTCTGCTATGACATGCAGACTGATTCTCTGCTGACATGAAGCCAGATTGTCTGTTACGGGACCTCTCTCCTCTGCCTGTGTGCTAGGCCTAAATATATGCCAATGGACTGTTGCAGTGGTGGCTGACGTGAAGCCTGATTCTCTGCTATGACATGCAGACTGATTCTCTGCTGACATGAAGCCAGATCCTCTGTTACGGGACCTCTCTCCTCTGCCTGTGTGTGTGCTGGGCCTAAATATATGCCAATGGACTGTTGCAGTGGTGGCTGACGTGAAGCCTCATTCTCTGCTATGACATGCAGACTGATTCTCTGCTGACATGAAGCCAGATTCTCTGTTACGGGACCTCTCTCCTCTGCCTGTGTGTGTGCTGGGCCTAAATATATGCCAATGGACTGTTGCAGTGGTGGCTGACGTGAAGCCTCATTCTCTGCTATGACATGCAGACTAATTCTCTGCTGACATGAAGACAGATTCTCTGTTACGGGACCTCCCTCCTCTGCCTGGGTGCTGGGCCTAAATATATGCCAATGGACTGTTGCAGTGGTGGCTGACGTGAAGCCTCATTCTCTGCTATGACATGCAGACTAATTCTCTGCTGACATGAAGACAGATTCTCTGTTACGGGACCTCCCTCCTCTGCCTGGGTGCTGGGCCTAAATATATGCCAATGGACTGTTGCAGTGGTGGCTGACGTGAAGCCTCATTCTCTGCTATGACATGCAGACTGATTCTCTGCTGACATGAAGACAGATTCTCTGTTACGGGACCTCTCTCCTCTGCCTGTGTGTGTGCTGGGCCTAAATATATGCCAATGGACTGTTGCAGTGGTGGCTGACGTGAAGCCTCATTCTCTGCTATGACATGCAGACTGATTCTCTGCTGACATGAAGCCAGATTCTCTGTTACGGGACCTCTCTCCTCTGCCTGTGTGTGTGCTGGGCCTAAATATATGCCAATGGACTGTTGCAGTGGTGGCTGACGTGAAGCCTCATTCTCTGCTATGACATGCAGACTGATTCTCTGCTGACATGAAGCCAGATTCTCTGTTACGGGACCTCTCTCCTCTGCCTGTGTGTGTGCTGGGCCTAAATATATGCCAATGGACTGTTGCAGTGGTGGCTGACGTGAAGCCTCATTCTCTGCTATGACATGCAGACTAATTCTCTGCTGACATGAAGACAGATTCTCTGTTACGGGACCTCCCTCCTCTGCCTGGGTGCTGGGCCTAAATATATGCCAATGGACTGTTGCAGTGGTGGCTGACGTGAAGCCTCATTCTCTGCTATGACATGCAGACTAATTCTCTGCTGACATGAAGACAGATTCTCTGTTACAGGACCTCTCTCCTCTGCCTGGGTGCCGGGGCCTAAATATCTGAGAATGGACTGTTCCAGTGGTGGGTGACGGGAAGCCAGATTCTCTGCTATGGAACCTCTCTCCAATTGATTTTGGTTAATTTTTATTTATTTAATTTTTATTTTAATTCATTTCCCTATCCACATTTGTTTGCAGGGGATTTACCTACATGTTGCTGCCTTTTGCAGCCCTCTAGCTCTTTCCTGGGCTGTTTTACAGCCTTTTTAGTGCCGAAAAGTTCGGGTCCCCATTGACTTCAATGGGGTTCGGGTTCGGGACGAAGTTCGGATCGGGTTCGGATCCCGAACCCGAACATTTCCGGGATGTTCGGCCAAACTTCTCGAACCCGAACATCCAGGTGTTCGCTCAACTCTACTAGAGACCCATGCAACAGTTGATAGGATTTATTCATTGAAAAGGAAATGGGCTTCTTTGGAGTACCACGCTTGATACTCTTCCTATGCAAGAGGGGTTAGTGTGTATATACATCGAGGGATGGAGTTCCAACCACTAGACAGTTCCATCGATAAAGAAGGGCGATACGTATTTCTTCATGGGTATTGGAAAAGGCAGGAGGTGATATTGGCTTTTATTTATATCCCCCCTCCATTTAAGGCAACAGTTCTTTCCCACTTAGCTCAATATATAGCTACTAAAAATCAATGTGCCTTATTGGTGGTGGGTGATTTTAATGAGGTACCGGACCCTGAGCTGGATCGGTTCTCTTCACGTTCTGGGCACTGTCGCAGCGGGTCCCCTTTCAATGCTGTGTTCCAGGAGCTGGCGCTGGTTGATATCTGGCGCCACCTCTATGGCAACAAAAAAATCTTTTCATGTTTTAGCCAGTCATACGGGTCTATGTCCCGTATTGATTTGGCTTTTGCAAGTAGGGATCTGTGCGGTCGTGTCCTGAGGATGAGGTATGAACCTCATGGAATCTCGGATCACTCCCCAGTACTGATTGCGTTTGTGGAGGCTCCATCCGTAGGAAGAACTTTTAAATTGAACTCGCATTGGCTTGAGGTGATTGGGGAGCAGTCCCGAGTAGACCAGGATATTCAGGAATTTTGGGGCTTCAACGTAGGTTCAACTCACATTCATTATGTCTGGGACGCGTTGAAGGCCCATATTAGGGGTCTGTACTTCAATAAAATCCATAGATTTAGAAAGGAATCACGACGAAGGGAAAAACAACTGACAGACTCAATAAGCAGTCTGCGGGTCGCATTGATGGATAGTTATAATGAGCAATTCATCACCCAATTAAAGGAGGCTAACTCTCAGCTTAAGACACTCTTATATAAAAAAGCACAACACAAGCTACTATTCCAAGGCCAGAATCGTTTTTGCGTGTCTGGTAAAACGGGTAGGTTTTTGGCTCGTTTGGTGGCCAACCAGAGAGAGGATACCAGTATAAAAGAAATCAGGAATCCACAAGGAAATAGAGTGAGATCCGCAGAAGAGATTAGAGAGGAATTCGTGAAATACTATTCTACTCTCTATAAATCTGAGTCTATGTTTAGTCGTACCGTTATGGAACAATATCTTCAACAACTGGCGCTTCCCCAGTTAACTACCCAAAATAGAGAAATGTTAGACTCCCCCATTTGTTTGGAGGAACTCCAAGCGATTCTCCCGTCCTTAAAGTATAGTTCATCCCCAGGCCCAGATGGATTGCCTTTCGAAATCTATAGGTACCATGCCAAGTCCCTCCTCCCAATCCTTCTTCGGGTTTTTAATGAATCCTGCGTACTCTGCTCTCTACCACCATCATTTAGAGAGGCAGTGATGGTTTTGGTCTTGAAGAAGGATAAGGACCCATGCGATGTGGGGTCATATAGACCTATATCGCTTTTAAATACGGATTACAAGATTTTTGCAAAAATTCTGGCTTGTCGCCTGAAGAGGGTTATAGCTGATCTGGTACACCCTGACCAGACGGGCTTTATTCCGGGCGCCGCCATATACAGTCGAGTCTATATAGGGTGTATTTGAATTTGTCTGTGGGGGGCAGAGTGGACCACTCCATCCTGTCATTAGACGCCGCAAAGGCGTTTGACAGGATGGAGTGGTCTTTTTTGTGGGCTACAATGTCTCATTCTGGCCTTGGGAAGCTTTTTTTTGGAAATGACACAAATGCTATATGAAGAGCCGGTTGCATATATTAATATTAACGGTATTACTACTTCTCCTGTTATGATGCGGAGAGGGATGAGACAGGGTTGTCCCCTGTCTCCCCTCCTCTTTGTCATGGTCTTACCTTCTTGCTGTTCTCCTTCGTTTGACATGTGCTGGCGGCCATCTTGGTTTCTGGGTTTCTTGTAGCCTCCCACCCTGCGGCTTCTCCTTCCCACTGGGAGGAGCTGGATGCCTAGCTCATATATATAGGAGGTCTGTGGCTTCAGTTCCTTGCTTGGTCCTCCTGTGTTCACATGCTTCTAAGACTGCTGCTGCTTCTGGTTCCTGATCCTGGCTTCGTCTGACTACCCTTCTGGTTCCTGATCCTGGCTTCGTCTGACTACCCTTCTGGTTCCTGATCCTGGCTTCGTCTGACTACCCTTCTGGTTCCTGATCCTGGCTTCCTCTGACCACCCTTCTGGTTCCTGACCTCTGGCTTCGCAAGACCCTGCTTCGGTTTAGCCATCCGTTTGGACTTTTGCCTTACAGCTTGGTTTTCAATAAAGCCTTCTTATTTCCACTTATCTCTTGTTGTACGTCTGGTTCATGGTTCCATGACACTCTTCGCTCTCTTTATAGAACCGTTGGCCTGTCGGATCCGTTCAGAGAGGGGTATAGCTTCGGGGTGGCGGGAACGAGCGATAAAATAAGCCTATATGCATATGATGTGATCCTGTTTTTGGATCAGGGTTGGAAAATCCTTCCGTATGTTATAGAGGTAATAGAACATTATGGTAAATTATCAGGATATATGATCAACTGGGCAAAGTCATCGCTCCTCCCGCTGAACCGGAAAGCTGTAGATGAGGGGAGCCGAGTCCGTGTCTTGGCCCCTAACGATACCTTAGATTACTTGGGGGTTAAGATCGGGGTTCCTATAAGTAGGTATTATGAGCTCAATCTGGCCCCAGTTTTGGAAAAAGTTAAGATCAAAGTTGGTGCTTGGCGGAAATTGATATTGGCACAGATAGATCGAATCGCATTGATCAGGATGGTTATTTTGCCTATGATTTTGTTTCCGTTGTGTGCCTCTCCTATTTGGATAGATGATATCTTCTTTTATAGATTGGAGACCCTGATTAATGATTTAATTTGGGGCAGGAAGAGGGTGCATATAAAACAGAGATATCTATGGTTGTCGGAGGTAGATGGTGGGTTGTCACTACCTTTTTTTCAAGGTTATTTTTTTGTGCACAGATTCAGCGGTGTTGTAATTGGAAAGAGAGCTTACTTTCACGGTATTTGAATAAAGTCATTGAAAAGCCAATAGAGAATATTTTTTCATGTTTAGAAAGTGGGTTTATGGGAATGAGGAAATCCTTGTCGATCCCTTTCTCATTGCAGAGGGTGTGGAATAGGCTGAAGGAGCTTCTTAAAGTCCCCGGCCCGTTTGTTTTTACCCCTCTCTAAATGATGGTGGTAGAGAGCCGAGTACGCAGGAGTTTTTTAAAGTTACAGAGTTTGGGTACTGGTCTCGTAATGGTATCAATAGGGTGTCCCACCTATTTCATTTAGGTCGATTTAAATCACTTGCAGAATTTGGCTTAACTGACATTTCACCATTAGATTTATTTATGTATGCACGTTTGAAACATATATTTGAAGCCTCTAGGAATAGGGGCCGTATTTTTCCACAAGAGAATATATTTTTTTATTATTGTGACGCACAGAAGGACCAGAAGGTGAAACTATCTCGATTATATGCTAAACTCCGAAAGGCACTGGCTTCTGTAACCCCTTTTAAAAGCCCAAGTAAATGGGAGCAAGAGCTGAATTGCCCTCCTTTACAGTGGCCTACTATCTATAGGAATGTGAGAAAGGCGACAGTATCCAGTGCGCATAGATTGATTCAATTTAAGATCCTTCATAGATTATATTATACGCCCAAAACCCAAGGAAAATTCCCCCAAAATAGGGATCGGGACTGTTGTTGCCCTAAATGTGGATACGTGAACGCTAACTATGCCCATATGCTTTGGAGCTGCAGCAAAATAAGAAAATATTGGGAGGAGGTTTTCTCTGCCCTACAAAAGGAATCCTCAATGAACTATAACCCGGGGAGCTTGATAGTGATCTTTGGAGATTATAGTTCAGAAACGGAAGTCCCCCATCAGGTTAGACGGGTATGGATGAGAGGATTGATGGTAGCGAAAGCTATAGTGGTAAGGTACTGGGGCTCTGCCTCCCAGCCCTCGTCAAGGGAGTGGGGTTCATACCTTCAGCAAATTAAAATATACGAGGATATCGAAAGGAACCGGAGAGTTGCACGCAGAACCACGTGGAAATAACTAATGTATTTGTTGTATGCTGTCTTTGTTTGAATTGAGGGGAACAGCAGCCAATGGGGGGGGGGGGGGGGATATAGGGATGTCTAGGATTCTTATATTATATACATAGATGTGATGGTTATGTTATATACTGCTATACTTTTCACACTAATGTGACTGATACTGGTCTATGTATTAATCTTATGTTTAAAAAAAATAAAATAAAGACAAATAAAAAAAAAAAAAAAAAGTTCTGGATGGACGATACTGTGATGACTCTTGGTTTCTCGATGTTCTGTGGCTTCTAGATATTCTGCTTCTGGTATGGTAGCTGCTGTCACTTTATCAGCATTGAGTTTTACTAGAGTTGCTTCAAGTTGTGCTTTCTCCATAGTCAGGGAAGCTTCAAGTTGCGCTTTCTCCAGCTTTATCTGTATTTCTTGTTCCATGAAGCTGGATTTTGCCTTTGCAGCTTCTGCTTTTGCGTGGGCAATGGCGGTGCCTTTTCTGATTGATGTCCTGTTAGAGCCACTTATCTGAGACCTTGTCTTGACTGAAGATGCTTGACTGTTAGACATGTTGTGACTGCTAGGAGACTGCTGCAATATCCGTAAGTAGGCTCTGTGTGGATAATGGTGGGCTCCTTATAGTCTGATATTCGGTGCGACTGTTAGGAGACTGTTGCGAAATCCGTATGCAGGCTCCGCGTGGATAATGGCGGGCTCCATCTAGTCTGATCTTCTGAGCTTGTTCTCAGCAGTTATTTCACTGCTGTCTTCAGAAGTTATTTGCTGAGCTTGTTCTCAGCAGTCCTCAGTCCTGATTACTGTCCTCATTCACGTTAGCACGGTGTGTAATCTGACATGTAGCTAAACCTTCTCTGTCTTGATAAGAATAGAAAACTGTACTGCTTTAAATTTCTCTTTATTGATCGTAGATTGACAGGAAAGGTGAAACTACTCAATAAAACAGTAGTATTTTAGAACATATACATCAATAGTACATTGTATAGGACACCGAATAATTTGCGATACATAAAGTACATGAGGTAATGCAATGACAATCAAATGCAACAACATAATAAACTGCAGTATAATGACACAAAGATAGTGCCTTTACCGACTATGCTTAAAATCAGGGTGAATGACAGATGAATGGGACAGGAAAACCAGTGAGAGTGTGTGGCTCCTGAGACATAAGATGGTGGCTGCTTGCTGTACCAGCACAAGACTAGAAAGAACCAGGAACTACCCACAATGCCCTGGGACTCCCATAATAAAACAGGCTGGATGAAATGCATGAACTCATCAGTAGATGGTGCTGTTACCATACAATGTAATGCACATGAATTACAACACAGGTAATGCAATGTCAAACTGATAAACACACAGAAACAACTGTATCTGGGGACAGAACACGGAGCATTAACATGATTAATAATGCTCCATGCCCCTCTGTGATCTTTTTACTACAAAATCACAGTGAGATAAAATTGTCACTGTGATTTTGTAGTAAAAAGATCACAGAGAGGCACAGAAACATTATTAATCATGTTAATGCTCTGTGTCTCAACTGTACCGAACAGGGCTTGGCTCTCTTTCACGCAATGGATTCCACTCATGGCATCTGCTTGTGTGAAAGAGCCCTTACACTTTTATAATGGGATAATCCCTTTAAGTAGGGAACTTGTTTTAAAAAATATGAACCCCACCCCTGGACGGACCGAATACTAGTATGCAAGGAACATTACAATAGCAGCCATGGTGAGAGCAGCACGTACAGTATTTGTCCTCAGACTACACAACTTCCATACATTACGCAGTACTTTGCTATTCTTAGTGGATAGATACTTCAGCAGAGTATATAGAAATTTATGGGCGCTGTTGAGGAAGAGGTGGAATGTAAATGTGCATAATGGAATTATAATTCCTTAGATGTGTATCTATTATAACCTGTGCACATTTTAATTTCCTTATAACATCAGCGCATCTGGCACCTGCTGTGCTGGGACCTGCTACACACTTCATTCAATTGACTGGGGATGTGTTAGGGAGAGTTCACACATCACATAAATATAATACTATTGAACCAGCAAAGAGATCTGCACCAAAATTCACAAGGAAATCCACACATGTTAAGTAGTAAATAACAGGTTTCACCCATTGCATTTCAATGAATGCTGTAAATCTGAAAATACCTAGAATCCAATGCAGAATCCTATGCTGTAAGTGAATGGCTTTTGTTGAAACCCTACTTACATCGTACTGTACTTTTTTTTGCAGATTTTTGTTTCGGACTCCACAGCAAATATGTGACAAGCTAAATCAGATTTATGGCTTCTGAATTGTTGGTGGTGGAGAGGGCCAGTCTGCAGTAGTTAACTAGTGCTGTGCTCCCGTCATTCTCATGGTTGGTGGGAATCCCATCCATCGGACTACTATTGATCAGAAATTAATGGCAGATCCATAATTACCAAAGTTTGGCAAAATCAGGGCATCCAAAACCCTGCCCACAGGAGCATCAGACTCCTCCCAAAAATGCCAATTTGTGGCCTATTATTGATAGACCCACCCATTTTCGGCTCGGGACAGCCAGAATTTGCTGAGACTGTTTCTGATAATCAGGGACAGTCCTGGCAAATTTAAAACAGTTGGCAACTATTCCCATAGTAGTAATATGACTTCAACCACTTTAACGACCCGTAAATATGGTGCTGCTAAGGGCCCAATTCAGCTCAAAAGGGTTTTCCAGGCCTGTGCTTAGGATAGGTCATAAATATCTTATTGCTGGGGGTCCAACTCCTGATACACCTAAAGATTAACTGGTAGTGGCCGAAGATGATAACTGAATCACTGCTCCATTTGAAATGAATAGGAGCACAAACTCTGTCCACTACACAATGGACAGAGCTGTGTAGTTCGTGTGCCCATTGCCAGACATGGAGCTACTAAAAAACAGCTGATTGGCGTGTTTGGCGAGAGATCACCGCAGGTCAGATGCACATGGTTGGACATAAGGCTCATCATAAACATTACCTTTCTGTGACGGTAGTGGGGCATGCCATTAGTTTTTGCCATAATAATGCCATAACAATTTGTGGCACAATTTTGACACATTTTACTTAATAAATCACTCCATTATGTATTTCCATTAGTTACTGGTGGTCATTATCTTAACAAACTAAAAACACACTGTATTGAATAGTAATTATGTGAATATCAAGACATATATGGTTGGTTTATAACTAGCAGCTGGTCATCCTATACAATGGATTATTGGGGGTTACTCATCTTCATGGCATATCCAATTGATGGGTGTCTCTGAAGTGGGACCTATGTGTGTTACATAATTTTGGCATATGGTCTGGATATCCTTACTTACCAATAGAGTTGAGCGAACCCGAACTGTAAAGTTTTTCGGGACCCGAACCCGAACATTTACGTAAAAGTTTGGGTTCGGTGTTCGGCAATTTTTATGTCGCTTTTTGAAAGGATGCAAAGCAGCCAATCAACAAGCGTCATACTACTTGCCCCAAAAGGCCATCATAGCCATGCCTACTATTGGCATGGCTGTGATTGGCCAACTACAGCATGTGACCCAGCCTCTATTTAAGCTGTAGTCACTTAGCGCCGCCCGTCACTCTGCTCGGATTAGTGTAGGGAGAGGCTGCAGCTGCTGTGAGGGAGAGATCAGGGAACGATCTTATCAAGAACTGGTTTATGTACTCAGCGATCTACAGAAAAAGTGTTTTGTGTGTGCAGTGCACAATTTTTTTAAGCCTGCCCTGAGCCAACTACTGCTGAAAACGAACTTTTTTTTCTTAATTTCATCAATATCAATACCTGATCGGCAGCCATTTTATGCAACGATAGACTATGCTGGTGCACTATCTGCAAGTCCAGAAATACAGCTTTGGCAAACTGGGGTGAAAAAACCCTCTAATATACTGCACATCTGGGATTAGACAAGCATAAGTGACTGTCACATTTAGGACAGGAATACAGATTTTTGGTTAGGGTGAAAAAACCCTCCGATATACTGCACATCTGTGATTACACGTGCATAAGTGATTATCACATTAAGGCCAGAAATCCTTCTTTGGCATACTGGGGTGAAAAAACCCTCTGATATACTGCACATCTCTGATTACACGTGCATAAGTGATTGTCACATTTAGGCAAGAAATACGCCTTTTTGGTTACTGGGGTGAAAAAAGCATCTGATATACCGCACGTCTGGGATAAGACGTGCATAAGTGAGTGTCACATTTAGGCCACAAATGCCGCTGTCATATAGAGTAAAAAAAATATATAATTGAGTGCAATACCCTACATCAGGGTTTTTATTGGGGGTTATTTTTTTTTTAACAGACTTAACCACTTTTTACTTTGCTTTGTAAACGCTAACTATGAGGCAAACATCTAATAAGGGACGCGGTCATGGTCGTGGTGGTGGTGTTGGTTGAGCCTCTGGTGCAGGGAGAGGACGTAGGCGTTCTGCCACAGCTACACACGTCCTACTGAACCGACTACCTCAGGTCCCAGTAGCCACCAGAATCTTCAGCGATATTTGGTCAGGCCTAGTGCCGTTCTAAGGATGGTAAGGCCTAAGCAAGTACAGGCGCTAGTCAATTTGGTGGCCGACAGTGGATCCACCACGTTCACATTCTCTCCCACCCAGTCTTCTGCAGAAAGCGCACAGGTGGCGTCTGAAACCAGTCTGTCACATCACCCCCGTGCATATCGGGGAACCTGTCTGAGCCTCAAGTCATGCAGCAGTCTCTTATGCTGTTTGAAGACTCTGCTGGCAGGGTTTCCCAAGTGCATCCACCTAGCCCTTCCCCAGGGGTGGAAGACATAGAATGCACTGACGCACAACCACTTATGTTTCCTGATGAGGACATGGGAATACCACCTCAGCACGTCTCTGATGATGACGAAACACAGGTGCCAACTGCTGCGTCTTTCTGCAGTGTGCAGACCAAAAAGGAGGTCAGGGAGGAAGACTGGGTGGAAGACGATGCAGGGGACGATGAGGTCCTAGACCCCACATGGAATGAAGGTCATGCCACGGACTTTCAGAGTTCGGAGGAAGAGGCAGTTGTGAGACTGAGCCAACAGCGTAGCAAAAGCGGGAGCAGGGTGCAAAAGCAGAGCAGCCGTCGCTAAAACTGTTTGCCTACTACTGGCCACCGTCACCAGGTACCGAGCACACCAAAGGCAGCTTCAAGGAGTTCCCTGGCATGGCACTTCTTCACACAATTTGCTGACGACAAGACCAGAGTGGTTTGCACGCTGTGCCATCAGAGCCTGAAGCGAGGCATTAAAGTTCTGAACCTTAGCACAACCAGGCATCTACATGCGAGACACGGGCTGCAGTGGAGTAAGCACCTTCAAAACCAAGAAAGCCCCTCCTGCTCCCTCTTCTACTGCTGCCTCGGCCTCTTCCTCCACCTTTGAAGGAACGTTGGCACCTGCCGCCCAGCAAACAGAGGATGTGCCACCAACAACAGCACCTCAGTCACCAAGCATCTCAACCATGTCACACGGAAGCGTTCAGCTCTCCATCTCACAAACCTTTGAGAGAAAGCGTAAATTCCCACCTAGCCACCCTCGATCCCTGGCCCTGAATGCCAGCATTTCTAAACTGCTGGCCTTTGAAATGCTGTTATTCAGGCTGGTGGAGACGGGCAGCTTCAAACAGCTCATGTCGCTTGCTGTCCCACAGTACGTCGTTCCCAGCTGCCACTACTTCTCCAGGAGAGCCGTGCCTTCCCTGCACAACCAAGTATTGGATAAAATCAAGTGTGCACTGCGCAACGCCATCTGTGGCAAGGTCCACCTAACCACATATATGTGGACCAGTAAGCACGGCCAGGGACGCTATATCTCCCTAACTGCACACTGGGTAAATATAGTGGCGGCAGGGCCCCAGGCGGAGAGCTGTTTGGCGCTCGTCCTTCCGCCGCCAAGGATCGCAGGGCATCATTATTTGCCTCCTGTTGCCTCCTCTTCCTACTCGGCTTCCTCCTCCTCTTCCACCTCCTCATCCGGTCAGCGACAGACCTTCACTAGCAACTTCAGCACAGCCAGGGGTAAACGTCAGCAGGCCGTTCTGAAACTGATGTGTTTGGGGGACAGGCCCCACACTGCGCAGGAGTTGTGGAGGGGTATAGAACAACAGACCGACGAGTGGTTGCTGCCAGTGGGCCTCAAGCCGGGCCAGGTTGTGCGCGATAATGGGTGAAATCTCGTTGCAGCTCTGGGACTAACCGGTTTGACGCACATCCCTTGCCTGGCACATGTGCTGAATTTGGTGGTGCAGAAATTCATTCACAACTACCCCGACATGTCTGAGCTGCTGCATATAGTGCGGGCCGTCTATGTGCGCTTTCGGCGTTCTCACCCTGCTGCTGCTCGCCTGTCAGCGCTGTAGCGTAACGTCGGCCTTCCCACCCACCGCCTCATATGCGACGTGCCCACCTGGTGGAACGCCACCTTGCACATGCTGGAGAGACTGTGCAAGCAGCAGCAGGCCATAGTGGAGTTTAAGCTGCACCACGCACGGGTGAGTCGCACTGCGGAACAGCACCACTTCACCACCAATGACTGGGCCTCCATGCGAGACCTGTGTGCCCTGTTGCTCCACCAACATGGCCAGTGGCAATGACGCCGTTATCAGCGTTACAATACCACTTCTATGTCTCCTTGAGAAAACACTTAGGGCGATGATGGAAGAGAGGTCATCTCTAACACTTTCAGGCCAGTCTTTTAGAAGTGGCTCAGAAAGAGGATTTTTAAACAACACCAGAGGCCAGGTACAAATTTGGCCAGCCAGGGCCCACTACTGGAGGAGGAGGATGAGGATGAGGATGAAGCATGTTCACAGCGGGGTGGCATCCAACGCAGTTCGGGCCCATCACTGGTGCTGGGGGGATACGGAGGACGATGACGATACGCCTCCCATAGAGGACAGCTTGTCCTTACCTCTGGGCAGCCTGGCACATATGAGCGACTACATGCTACAGTGCCTGCGCAATGACTGCAGAGTTGCCCACATTTTAACGTGTGCTGACTACTGGGTGGCCACCCTGCTGGATCCCCATTACAAAGACAATATGCCGTCCTTAATTCCCTCACTGGAGCGTGATCGGAAGATACGCGACTACAGGCGCACGCTGGTAGACGCGCTCCTGAGAGCATTCCCGACTGACGCCTGGGGACAAGTGGAAGCACAAGGCGAAGGCAGGGGAGGAGGAAGAGGTCGCCAACGCAGCTGTGTCAGCGCCAGCACCTCAGAAGGCAGGGTTAGCATGGCCGACATGTGGAAAAGCTTTGTCACCTCGCCGCAACAACAGTCCCCAGCTGCTGATATGGAGCGTGTTAACAGGAGGCAGCATTTGAACAACATGGTGAAACAGTTGCCATGCTCTTAAGCACATTTTGATGCCTTTTGCAGCCCTCTAGCCCTTTCCAGGACTATTTTAGAGCCATTTTAGTGGCCAAAAGTTCGGGTCCCCATTGACTTCAATGGGGTTCGAGTTCGGGGTCAAGTTCGGGTCAAGTTTGGGTCCCGAACCCAAACAGTTTTTTCAAGTTCGGCCGAACCTGCCGAACCCGAACATCCAGGTGTCCGCTCAAGTCTACTTACCAACAGCCACTGCCACCAAGGCCAGTTTCAGACGAGCATGTTCACTGCCCGAAGCACACTTCTTGTGGGAGCGTGAATTCCCTTAGTGAACTCTGCTTTTTTAACCAGAGTGCATGGCATTATAATGATTTATAATGCTGTGTGTCTCTGCCCAACCTCAACTCTAATGATTTATTCTAACATAATGCCCTCAGTACAAATAACTAGAGTTGAGGTCGGACAGAGACACACAGCATTATAAATCATTATACTTCCATGCGGTCCAGTGAATAGAGCAGAGTTCACTATGGCAATTCATGCTCCCACACGGAATGTGTTTCACGCAGTGAACACACTTATCTGACACTAGCATAAGTGAATAGTGATATAAGTGGCGCACAGCATCCCAGGAAAACTAAACTAGTTATGCTTTTATTTGTGCTCTGGTTGTTGAGTATACATATAAGTTTTTTTCAACTGCATGGAATAGTATATTCTCCAAAATACTGCATTTTTATTTTTAGCTTGGGAGTTTAGGTGCAACATATGTCACTTATTGCCTATACCAGTGGTCAGCAGGCTTTAGCACTCAAGATGTGGTGAATCTACAACTCTCAGCGTGCTCCATTCACTTCTATAGGAGTTCTGAAAACCACAAGTATGCATGCTGGGAGTTGTAGTTACACCACAGCTGGAGTGCCGTAGGTTGATGATCCCTGGCCGGTACAATGGCATACATCGGAGTTGTACATTGGACATAGAATATTTGTGAAGAAATTCCTGCTGATGCATAACTTCCATGTACTGCAGTGTGAATAGACACTTACACTGAAACCTTCACTGGCAGCTGCTGATTGTACACTGAACTTTAGCAGTAGAAATGCCATAGAGTCATAGAAAGCAGGAAATGCTGACCTTTCACACAAACAGATGTATAAAAAGCTTCCATTACATCAAAGTAACGGAGTAAATTAACCCTTATATCCAGCAGTGGAATCAGACAGATACCAGGAGAAGAGGAGGATTCTCAAAAATGACCTTTATTGATTGTATTCTGTAGGTTCCATACAGTAGACACATTAAATCACATCAGTTACGTAGTCACTTCTAATTCTTATTAATACTGGCTAACATCCAGACATACAGATATGGTATAACACTCTGCTACATCAATAGACAAATATCAACAGTAAAGTACATTGGTTTTTCTCATTATATTTTTGGAGCAATTTTCCTTTATGTACCTTCTACACAGGTGAAACATTCCTTTTTGGTATTTATTGATTGAACTTTGGTCACTTGTTAAAGAGCAGGACCCCAAGCCATACTTGTCCAAAAACAGGCCAAACACTTTCCCTTCCCCCTAGGTCCATGTCCTGCCCCAGCCAGTGACTGGCTGCCCCATGCTGTGTGTCAAGTCCTGGCCAGAAAGTGGTGTCCAGTGGGGACCTTAGGCTCTTAAGCCCAAACTTACTAAAATAGGTAATTGCCCCTTTTGCCGCTCCTTCTCTGCTATTTTTCCAGGATCTACAGTAATTCTCATTTACAAAGCTCATAGCCATACCACAACACTTCTTTGATAGACTATAGTGTTAGCCAGAGGTGTAACTTGATGCTCCCAAGCAAAAGCAATCTGTAACAATGCTCTTAACATGTCCCATCAGAAGTCTTCGTATGGAGCAGAGGGACCTTTGGGCCCCCTCAAGGACTATGTGCTATGGCCAGCTCTATACCCTCCATAGCTTTGCCCTGATTAGCTTACCTACTGACTGAACTATAGTAACCAGACCTATAATGATGACATTGCCAGATCACAAAGCCTATCACCTGCAGTTCTCTTGACAGTGAAAAGAAACTAACCACACTACATCCATTTTCCTTTACTTTCCGTATACAGAAAACGTTCGATTTCCGTTCTGGATTAATTAAACTAGCACGCCTTTTTTCAGTATGATGTATTTATGAGTTTTCCCTGCTGACATAAAGCATCACTACACCCACACAAGCCTCACTAGTCAAGGGAGGTGTGAAGCTCTTCCGGTGTATAGCATTCATCCATCTCCTATAGTATGATATACAAATCCTGACAGCAGCAGGATCATGGCAAGGGTTCTGTTTCTCATAGTTTTCATGCTTAGTAGTTCAACAAAGTCGTCGGAATTTGCACGAAAAAAAAAAAAGTTTATTCAAACTAAAAAGAACAGTCGTAATGTAACAAAAGGCTGGACTATGTTTTATATGGAGCACTTTGGACAGTAAGTATTCTTCTTCTTGGTGTACATCTAAGGCTCCATTCACACGTCCGTAGTGTGTTTTGCGGATCTGCAAAACACAGACACTGGCAATGTGCGTTCCGCATTTTGCAGACTGCACATCGCCGGCACTAATAAAATATGCCTATTCTTGTCCGCAAATGTCAGCACTTTCTTTCCCCTGTTCTTAACATCACTACATCTGGCAGAATGTTTACATGCAGATCTTCCTGTTTTCTTCTGTTTTTTCTAACTAATCCCAGCATGCTTTATTCTGTTTTACAGGGTTTCCCCACCAGCCACACCATTCCCTCTCTAGCAATGACTTCCTCTACACCACACTTCTCCATCTAAGCCGGAAGGAGCGCTCCTCATGAAGCACTGCAGAGCAAAGCATGCCGGATTTAGTTAGCAAGTCCAACAGGAAGATGAGGAAAACAGGAAGTTCTGCATGTAAACATCCTGGCAGAATCCAGAGATGTGAGAAAAAGAAGCGAAAGTGCTGACATGAGAAACAGGTATTTAGGACAAAACTGGTATATGGGGTACTCTGGTCAGATAACATGAGAGGAGAGAGGGAGACCGCGGCATTAAAAGCATTTTTGATTCCGAATCAATTTTTTTGCCTAATTTGGGGATCAGAACGAAACAAATTTTAGGAAATTTGCTCTTAGAGCCTATGGTCCTATCTTGGACTTCTTGTAGTCATGGCCACTCCTGCACTGGTTTTGGCAGTGACACAGATGCTGGTGTTTGAATAAGTCCTGGTAGTCCTGGTAGCTTGTGTTATTTACATTCTTCCATCTTTTTGGATGGTCAGAGAAGAACACTTATGGCTGATTGCATTTAAGATCAATTTTTTCATGCATATCTATCTGCCTGAATTTTTTTTCAATATTAATAACACAAAACTCATCTAAATAGAGACATTTTTAAGATCCTGTTTGCACCAGAAGTGTAAAATACAGTTCTAATATACAGCTAGAAGCAGACACTTTCTGGAGCAGTATGGTACATTTATTAGTGCAAATTCATTTCTGATTTTAGGAACATGGAGGGGCATGAGGATTTATGGGAGTGATTATTATACAGTGGATGCAAGGTGCTACTGCTACCTCGGCATCCTCTATAGCTATACCCCTGAATTCTGTCATAATCTTTTTTATTATTATTGAAGTCAATGAATAATGGGTTGAAAAACTGATGCCAATGGGTATGTTCATTTTTGCCTTAAGTGGTTATTTGTGTTTTCAATTGCTGAAATACAATATATTAGGGTCATAACTGGACCAGAACTGTTGCATGATGCCTTTTTGAGAGGCCTGGAAAATGGGAATTAATGGATTTTCAAAGCAGATTTGGAGACATAACAAGCTAATGGCATTACCTACATATGTTTCACCTTTTCTATTTAAAATCACGAGAATGGAACACGAGTATTAATAAAATACAAGACAGTATAGAGCAGTGATGGCGAACCTATGGCACAGGTGCCAGAGGCGGCACTCAGAGCCCTCTCTGTGGGCACTTGCACCCTGGAAAAGTCTATGGTGTACCAATATGCCTTAGGCCTCCTGCACACGAACCCCGTGGCCGTGCTGCGGGCCGCAATGCAAGAACACTGACCATGGGGCAGCCGCAGTGGATCACGGACCCATTCACTTTAATGGGTCCACGATCTGCAAAAAGATAGGACATGTTCTATCTTTTTTCGGAACGGAAGTACGGGATGAAACCCCATGGAACCTCTCCGTAGGGTTCCGTTCTGTGCTTCCGTTCCGCACCATTCCGCATCTCCGGATTTGGCGGACCCATTAAAGTGAAAGTGTCCGCATCCGTGATGCGGAATGCACGTGGAGCGGTGCCCATGTATTGCGGATCCGCAAATGCGGTCCTCAATATGGCAACGGGACACCTACAGTCATGTGCAGGAGGCCTTAGACTTTTCCTGCCATTCATCAGCGCAGGCGTACTATGAACACCACAGGCAGCGCACTGAGTGTAAACAGGCTTTTATAGCGAAAAGTACATGGAAGATATACTATACTGGACTGTAGTATTCAGGGGAAATTCCCATGTTGGCACTTTGTGATAAATATGTGGGTTTTGGGGTGCAGTTTGGGCACTCGGTCTCTAAAAGGTTTGCCATCACTGGTATAGAGAATTAGTCAGTAGTGGATAATGAGTAACAAAAAGTAATGAGTAATAAAAACTACTTTTGGGTAGTGGACCTCTTGGTGAGACATCATTGACTGCTAGACATGCCAATATGACGCACACAAAGACATTTTGTCCAGTTGACAGACTTTAAGAGGAGGTATTTTATTGGAGTGGGAGAAGCAGGATGGTCATTTCAATCAATTGCCTGCCATCTAGCGGAAATCTGGGTAACATAGCATGTGGAGCGGTAATACTAAATGTACCTAAATAAATACCCCTTCTAGCTGCCAAATTGTGCCGTAGCTAGTCGTATTTGCCTATTCGGGTCTCAGTAAAAGCTGTGTAGTTTACACAAAGTTAGGGTAATAATAAGAGTAGCAATTTTACTGAAGGTAAATGCAAACAACAAACATACAATCCTCACCTAACTCTTTAACTTCTCATTAATGTTCATGTTAATTGCCACGAGTTCTACAAACTTGGGTTTGGCTGAATATTAAATATATCTCATCACAACATTGATCCAAGGATCCAATACTAGCATTGATACCAGCCTGGTATTGTGGACATTTGTATGGACAGTTAATTCATCCACACAATATCAGTTACTATAGCGAGGGACCCGCTACATGTTTCATTTGGGACTAAGATTGAATTGATTTTATATTTTTATTCTTGTTACTGTTTTGTATTTTTATACTTTTTAATTTTATATGGATTAAATTGCTTTTACCTTACCACTGTACAGCCTTGGTCTTTTTAAATATTTTTAGATATTCAGTTTTATTTAATTGGGTGTATAAAGCGGAATATGCACAGGTGGGGCTATTATTTTTACTTGGGTGAACCCATTATATATTTTTATTTGCCTTACTATCTATGTTGTAATTGTTACCTTGGAGTTTCTCTGGTCCCAGATTCATCAGCACTATACAGACTATGGACTCAATTATACTCAATGGGGGCTAAGCTCCGTCCATCTCCCCTGAACTTCCAGTCTCCTGCTGAAGATGGAGGAGACAGGGAGAACAGGGTTCCTCTGTGCTCCAAGATTTCAGCAAAACTGCTTGCTTGTGCAGCTGATAGACTTGGAGGCACATCTAAGTGGGAGGTTTTTATACATGTATTTAAATATTTTTTGTAAGTGTTTATAGAGGTTTAGTGTTACTTTAAAGATATTATTGTTGGACTGGTCAAACAAGATGTTCATTCCCCCAGAGTAAAAAGAGATAGCTGTGATTTCATGTAGAAGGAAAAGGAATAATACAATTTTTCGCAGTGGTCAATCAGTGGCTCAGCATCTTCTTCAGGAGAAATGTTAAAGATCCTACCAAAAAGAAAAAAAAATATTATATATATAAATAAAATAATACAATAGATAAACCAGATATAAATGCAATGTACCGCCTTCATAAACTAGTGCACCAGTAGTGACTCTGTTCTCTGGACATGTGATCAGGAGAAGGAGTCAGCAGAGTCCAGCAACGAGGCAGCGCTAGGCCAGAAAGAGCCGTGCTTTTGGCCCCTGGTCAATGGTTTCTGGGATCCTACACTCAACTGTGTCTGTGTCCCCAGGATGCAGATACAACTGAACAACTGGCAGCACTGGTAGGACAAGGAACTGCTCTTCTGAGATGGCGGCAATGTCATTGTGAGGCCAGGTCTGCATCACTACAGGACATTGTGGAACTGGGGACAGTTGGTGAGTATCCATATACTATGGGTGTGTTTGCGTGTGGCACATCAGGCAAGAGGCATTACATACAGTGGTCAAAGCAGGCCAGAGGCACGGGAGTCAGGAGACATTTTATATTATATGGGGGGCATGGGGGGCACATGGGGGGCACAGTAGACAGGAGTAATTATATATGGGGGTACATGGAGAGGCACATCATTCAGAAGACACTATATACAGGGGGCATAGCAGGCAGGAGAAACTACAGAATGTACAGTGTGCAGGAGACACTATATACAGGGGGCACAGCATGGAGGAGACACTACAGGGAACACAACAGGCAGGAGACACTATAGGGAGCACAGGCAACAGACACTGTATACAGGGGGCACAGCATGGAGGAGACACTACAGGGAACACAACAGGCAGGAGACACTATAGGGAGCACAGGCAACAGACACTGTATACAGGGGGCACAGCATGGAGGAGACACTACAGGGAACACAACAGGCAGGAGACACTATAGGGAGCACAGGCAACAGACACTGTATACAGGGGGCACAGACTATAATAGAAGGGCCACAGGCCTACAGTAATGTATAAAACGGGCACAGAACCTGGTACTATATACAAGGGGCAAAGAGTGTGTGGCACTATATATATATATATATATATATATATATATAGATATATACTGTATATAGGCATTGAGCGTGTTGCACTAAATAGATCTATATCAAGCTGGCAGCTTAGAGGGCGTGTCCGTTTTGCTGCAACTTTTTCCCTATCACAACTCAGGAGGCAGTTGAAGGATAAAAGTGAGCATGTGTGTCCACCTCAGCGAGGTGACTGGTTATTTTCCTAAACTTAATGTATAGAAGTTTTGGGAAAGATTATAAAATGAAATATAAAGATTCTCATGTTATCAACCCCAAAACATTATCTTAACTCCACCATGTGTAATCATAATTTACATGGAAATGTATTGTGTCTGAATTTTATTTAGCCCCATAGGGAGATGCAGGCCTTACTACGAAGACCAAAGGCACATGCTGAACTGAACCTTGTGGGAATATAGGAAAACAAGGTGAAATGATAGCCCATCTAATACCTCATTTCAGCTGGAGGTTTCAGGAAAGGAATAACTAGAGAGATTGACATGCTTTTAGGACATTGATGTGGGGGCTATCTGATCTGCTGAGCAATCTACCACTACAATATGTACAAGTACAGTCATTTAGATTTCAATCCATTCTACCTGTTTTCATTATAAGAGCATCTGTAGGTCTTCACCTCTCCTCTAGAGGTCTGGACCTCATTTATACCAAGGCTCCGGTTCTTCTTTCTTTACCCAACTGAAACAAGTCAGAACAGAAAATATAAGTCAAATTATTTTTTGTCTGCCCTGCCATAGAACAGATAAAGGACATTAATGGACTGATCTTGTGAGATTTGGAACACTGATTGCGTTAACATTGGCCAAGAAGTTTCTTTCATGGCAGTTCTTTGTGGTTGATAGAATGAAACCCAATAAGTATTAGATGGCAGTGCAGCAGATGGAGTCAGTGTGAGCGTGATACAAAGTAGCAGCAATCCCAGTCATAGCAGTGGAAATACTGGGGCATCACATTGCCCAGTATCTGCATTTTCTTATCCAAATGTTTGGACTGCAGTGATATTTTGGAAATGTATTGAAGCGATGTTAAGAGATGCATAGTGTTTCTTGTCTTACTGTACCTTAATTTTGGGTTGGAAAGGGCAGACTTCATCAGGTAGATGGTTCCATTAGTGATGCCCAACATTGTGAAACCAAGCAAAGGCACCAACTGTAGGACAAAAGTAACATAGTATATTAGTATATATTCAAAACAGTGTGTACCGCCAATACATACACAGGGCACTATCATGTTCTGATTACAGTACATAATTAAATAATCAGCACATAATTTTTCCAATATCTTAGAGTCTCATGTACTTATGTTGCTTATATGGTACTAACATATTCTGCAGTGCTGTCAATATTTTCTCTCCAGCACAGCTCACAATCTAAATTTCAAAAGGACGCATTGACCGATTGGAGTGAAAGAGGAAATCAAATCCACAAAGATACAGTTCAAATCTTGTTTGGGTTTGAATCCACGACTTTAGTGATTCAAACAAAGAGATTGGGCAGCACTCTTTCATATAGACATATTCTGAGTATAAGGTTAGACATAACTCCTTATCACTAGGCATACACAATAAAAAAAAGGCTAAGCACACATCGTAGGTGATATTCTTCACATTAGCCTACAAGTAACCTGTTCTGCAAACTGCGCATCCACTGCCAGCTACCTGGTTCAGCAAGAGCTGTGAGCTTGCCCTGCAACAACCGTATAAATACAGCAGCCTTGCCTACAGCAGAATAGCCACCCCAATAAGGCCGATCCCACTCAGGAACCAAACTAGTTAACCCTGAGTCCTTGTCCCTCCAGGTGGTATGAATTCCTATGATGCATTAAGTGGGGAGCTGCTGGCAGATGGAGTGGACAAGTTGAGTAGTCGTACCAGCGGAGGTCAAAAACAGAGTGGACAAATGTCAGAGCCAAAACAGTATCCAATAGCAATGTCAGAAGCAAGCCAAAGTTAGAACCAAGAGAGACAAAAGTGCAGAGATGCAAAGTCATGAGAATGGTCACTTAACAGTCTGAGGTCAAATACAGCAGTATGCATGGGAAGGAAAAGAGTAAACATGTAGACAAGCCCGGTCCAAAATGCAAGGATACTAACAATTTACATACACAACAACCAGGTTAAAAGTACAATAACTGACATTGAGAAATTTCAATGCAGGTGATACATAGTGGGTGTGGACCCATGCTATCACTTGAACAAATGTTATCTTAGTTCTACTCCCAAGGGTGTTATCTAAGTGCCCCGGGGATCTGGGGTTTACTGCAGGGGAACCACCAGGCTGCCACCCCTCAAAGTAGTCTCTGTCAAGTTAGTGCTGAAGTTTGGGATCAGGAGACACTGGAGCAGCAGAACACTGAGGGTATTCTGCCACAGATGTACGTTAGAGAAGTCTCTGACTGGTTGTGAGTGGTAATCTCTGTACAAGCAATGGTAGACAGCTGAACTCACTAATATCCCTAGGTCGTGGTACCATATGTATGTGAAAATCCAGTGAGGAGAATACAATGGAGATGCTTTGGTAATTTATTGAGTTTACCTTGAGCAAAACACAGAGGAAATTAGAGGATACTAGAGGACATTAGAGGTCCAAATGAAATGCTCTCACCAGCTCTGAGTCTGTTGCAGGAAAGGAAGACACAGGAACAGAGCACAGAATGTGATTTCACAGAAAGGGAGGAGTATAACAGAGAGCAAAGGCAATTGAATTTACATAATACATTTCAGGAAAACTATAACAAGAGTGACCACAGGGTGGCAGCATTACAAAACAAGGTAATGATATAATAACACAAACAGCCATTTATCTAAATGGAAAAAATAAATGCTGGGACAGCACTGAGGGATCAGGCAAAACTGTAATCAAGGACAGGACAAGGTTAGGGGACGCAGAGTATATGCAATCCAGTATACAGTCCTGGGTCATGGCAGGCAGCTCAGGGTCAATACAGAAGTCAGGACAGGCAGTAAATTATCAAAACCCAGGAAACAGGCAGAAGTTGGTACATGGCCAATCAAACATCAAACATACCTTATCAGGAACTAGCAAACTGAAACATATTGCTCAGGCACCTCCCCACTGGAGCGAATGCCTAAAGTACCACTGCGTGATCAGCCATTGGCTGCATAAAATTAGGGTGCACATGTGATGGCCCTTTAAGAGCAGGAAAGAGTGCACCCTACAGGCAGCAAGTGGCAGTGCTGGCTGAAAGTAGGCCTGCAGTCTGCAAGAGTGAGTGGGGAGCTGCTCTGGAAGCCGGGCATCCTTGAAGGTGTAGGAGTAGATGGGAATGGAGGGGGGAAGTACAGGTCGTTGGACTGCAGAAGTGAGGGAGCAAATGAGTAGCGAGGTGGCCATGCCGCCATGAAGAGTGGGATGGTGGCGGGCATGGGCCACTGCACTTACAGCAGGAATTAAGTAGTGAACAGATTCAACGTATTTGCTCTCAAGCCAAGACCTCTTCTGCCTCTCTGCTCCATGTAAGAAGTAAGAGCAGATAAATATTGCCACAACTCTCAGGCTACTCCCTCTCTTACTTCTTTGCCTGGCTTCTGGAGCAGAGATTGTTACAATTATTTGCCCATGTTGGACAAAACACAGCTGTGTAAAAATACATGAAGCAGCAACATCCTATCTATCTATCTATGTGACAGACTGCAACTAACCGCTAAACTTGAAGAAACTCTTCTTTTTGATCTTCCTTTTAATTGGAAGAATAAAATTCATTTTCTTCCCACCATGTAGCCCAAGTAATTGTGTTCTCATGGATATGATGTCACAGCTATGAATAATAATATTACAGAACTGTAGGTGTTAATATAAGAGCTCTCTGGATGCAGGTGTTTTATTATTCATTTTTAGCAGAAGCATCTTTGAGATAGATTAGTAGGCAGCTGGAAATACCTGATATTTACCCCGATATTCATACTTTATGTGACACTAAACTTCAAGTCTAATGCAATTTTCACCTTACATATCTATTATATGTTATTTATTTAGCTGTGGAGGACTGTAATGGACCACAATAAAGGTAAATATTTTATATAAACTATTACACTTACATTATGCTTTTGTCTTCCACATTAATACCATATTTATAGTTCTATACATGTTTTCATTATTGATATGTCATATTTACGACTCATGCACCCCACCATATTTGTCTTCAGGGTGCTAATGGATTGCACACTGACCAATACAATTGAACAGGGCCATGCACACTCCATGTTTTTCACGGTCCCATGTGCTTGATAGGTCAGAATAGCCTATCAAGCTGGAATGCCCCCAGAAGCTGTCTGTTTTTCAAGGATCTGTTCTTTGGACTGAAAATAGGAAACAGCCATGGCATGATGGCATCATCGGGCTGGCTAATACTTGAGTTGTAAAAATAATTATACCACAGAGGCAGCCGATGTGGCTACTAAGAGTCTTATAAATGACGAGGACCCAAACACGGTTGCCCCATCTTTGTTTTCCATGGGTAACATGAACCAATACAGGACTCCTCTCCACAAGACCTTTCACATGCAATTAAGGGAAAGCAATCTGAGGGCCACTAATCCATTAAATCCTTGTTAGGCTGGTGGCACATGTCTGCCGCTGTCCTGCTCTCCTGGACATGCGCAGGCATCACTCAACTCTCCCTGTGTGTATTGGGACTAGTGCTCTGTGAACTTCCTTTCAGTGCTAGGATAATGAATCCTTTCCTTCTGCCCTAGTCCAGGTGCTGGTTAAGTTGATTATCAGCCTTCCTATTTAGCTGGGCTGTGGATCCACCTCTTGTTGAATACCCAGTTACTGCACCCTCTCTGTCTACCGATTCTGTTCCTTGTCGCCTGCCCTGACCATGAAACTGTGACCTGGACTACAGATGTACTCCGCCTGCCCTAAACTTGGAATTGTTATTTGGAATACGCAAGTACTTAGCCTGCCCTGATTATGGACTGTGTTCAGACTACACTTTTTACCTGAGCCTTGGTGCTTCACACTGGTGTCTCTGACCCCAATAGGTCATCGGCCAACTACACCAGGACTACTGCAGGAGGTAGTGGCCTGGCTGGTTCCCTGCAACGAACTCCAGATCGCTGTACAGGAGCAGAAGGATGAATACCAGGGAACCACAGGACAATGCCCTTAGGTTTAGCCCAAAGTTAAACTAGTTAGCTGGTGTGGTGTCCATTACAATTCTGCAAGAAATTAGTAGGAGGGTTAAAAGGCATCTGACTGTCATGGCATTATCACATCATAACATGAATAGCATTTGAGGGAGCCTCCATTTTGCCCTTGTTATGGTGCCCACTCTCACTTTTTTGAATTTACAGATAGACACCTAATTCAAGTTTTTCCTTCTTTTCTATCTTGTATTTTTATTTTTCTTGTGTGTTTTATGCTTTTAGACTGAGAGAGTACATATCACTATGATGACTGTCAGCCCGGAGCAAATTATATGTAGTGTGGTATTATATGCTACTAGATGGGTTAATAAACCATCCACCTTTTTCACATTATGATGGAGTGCTGCCTTTTTTTCTACTACTATTGAGTGGATCTTGGTCTCTGGTCTATTTGAAGGATTTGCACCCTCACTACTGTGTGCTTTTTTTTCTGTGGTATTATATTAACTATAATGTTAAGCTGTTTGGGGGTGGCAAAGGCAACCACCGCTCTGGTCCGTGTAACGCTGCTCAAAGAGATCAGGAGTGGCAGGTGCAGTAGTCGCACATTCATTCTTGAAGCAAAAACCCATAAAAGTTCTTATGCTGACCAGCCACACTTTCAGTAAAACATAAAAACTATACATATTTTATTATTATATGCATACATATCATACATCATTACACATCATTGCAGTAGTACTGAGCCATAGAATCAAGGTAATATGTAGTAATGAAACAAAATTTAAAACACCAAACATTTATGGCAGATGCTTTTTTTTTTCATCTGTCCCTCTGAAAGAGTTAATAAAGGTTAAACGGGTTGTCTCATCATGGACAATAGGGGGCATATTGCTAGGATATGCCCCCATTGTCTTATAGGTGCGGGTCCCACCGCTGGTTTTCGCACCTATATCGAGAACAGAGCCCCGCAAGTGAAGGAGGGTGCACTGCGCATGCGCAGCAGCCCTCCATTTATTTTCTATGGGGCCGGCGAAAATAGCCGAGCACTGGCTGGGCTATTTACGTCAGCCCCATAGAAATGAAAGGGAGCAGGGGCCGCGCATGCAAGTTACGCTCCCATTCACTTCTGTGGGGAACTGGCTTGATGGTGGCCGGACCGGGGCTCAGTATAAGTGCGTGTCCCAGTGGTGGGACCTGCACCTATAAGACAATAGGGGCATATCCTAGCTATATGCCCCCATTTTCTATGATGAGACAATACCTTTAAATGGCATCTTCCAGAAGATTTGTACCTTTGAAACTGGCTGACCTGTTACATGTGCACTTGGCAGCTGAAGGCATCTGTGTTGGTCCCATGTTCATATATGCCGCATTGCAGAGCAAAATAATGTTTAAATATATGCAAATGAGCCTCTAGGAGCAATGTGGGCATTGCCGTTACACCTAGAGGTCGTTTCGCAGTGAACTTTGCACACACCATATTTTTTGCATAGCGCCGAACTTTGACCCATGATACATCCATCAGGTGGGACAGGACAGCCAATTGAGACATTTCAGCACATGGACAGACCCCCTACCCTATAATTAAACCCGATCTGGCAGCCATTTTACATTTTGTTTTTTGCCAGTGTAGGGAGAGGTTGCTGTGTGGAGCAGGGACAGACTGTTAGGGACACCAAACTCTAGCTAATAGGTCCACAAAAGTACTTTTAAGGACTGGTATTGGTGTGCTATCGATAGGTGTGACATACTGAAGGGTGGGGTGTGATATACTTATAATATACTTTCTAACATAGAAAGTATATTATAGTGCATTTGTATTGTGCAGCAGTTGTGTGCGGTTCTGCTGCGATACTGCAGCTGTAAAGAGGGACAAACGCTATTGGAATAAGTAATAGCAACAGGTCTGATATACCTGTTGCCCCCCCAAACAAAACTGATAGAGCGGTGTGATATACCTATAATATACCTTCTAACATAGAAAGTATATTATAGTGCATTTGTATTGTGCAGCAGTTGTGTGTGGTTCTGCTGAGATACCGCAGCTAGACAGAGGGACAAACGCTATTCGAATATCTAATTGCAACTGGTGTGATATATCTGCTGCCCCCCCCCCCCAAAAAAAAATGATTAAGAGGTTCAATATACCTGCTTCCACAAAATATTGATTGAGGGGTGTGATACACCGGCTTCCACCAAATATAGATTGAGGCCTGCGATACACCAGCTTCCCACAAATACTGCTCTTCTATAGGGACTTTGTCACAGGGTCATTTTGAAAATTATAGGCAGAGGAAGAGGCAGGCCATTCCTCAGGGGTGGTATGGGTTGGGCAGGTGCACCAGGCCGGAGCCTAAGTGGGAAGTTGGAGAAGGTGCGTGCGATTACGTCAGAGGACGCACCAGAGTTGATTGAGTGCCTCACTCAGCCTTCCGCTTCTGCACCCTCCTCATCCTCTATATCAGCACCCTCCTCACTCTCTTCTGTGTGCACCCCCAAAGACACCACCACCATAGCCCCTCCACTCGAGTCAGAGGAATTATTTTTCCATCCATTCCCAGACCATACCAATACGCAGTCATTCTTGGCATCGGAAGAGGAGGTAGCAACGGCCGCCACCTAGCGGTCTGACAACAGTACACTGATCAGCCCAAGGAGGGCGTTTCCCGCTGTTGCTGCCTACTCCGAGATCTCAAATGTCAGTGGTGGTGAAGGTAAAGATGATGACGTGTCTATGGACGTCATGTGGGTGCCCACAAGAGAGGAAGGGCGTTCAGAGGGAGAGACGGAGCAGCAGATAGGGAGTAGAAGCAGGCAGAACTTGCAGTGCACAGGAGGCAAAAAGCAGACTGCAAATGTATCTGGAGTGAGCCTTCCACCATGCACGGTCACATCTGGCGCTCCCAGGATACCGGCAGATGGCTCCGCAGTTTGGGATTTTTTTTTTTTACGTGTCAGCTGCTGACAATAGTGTTGCCATCTGCAGCCTGTGCAATCAACGCATAAGTCGCGATAAGCCCAACACTCACCTAGGGACGACCGCCTTAAGAAGACACCTGGCCTCCCATCACCAAACCCAGTGGGAGCAACACCATCAGAACCCATAAAGCCACACTCCTGGCGCTCCATGTCCTGCCTCTTCTCCTTCTCCTCTCTCCTCCCATTTGTCCTCCACTCCAATTTCCACCATGCCGTTATCGCGTTTATCTGGCAAAAGGCAGGCTTCCGTGGCCCAAATGTTCGAACGTAAAAAGTTGAACATATCCCTCTTGCCCAAGGGCTGAATGCCGGCTTGTCGGAACTGCTAGTCCGCCAACTACTGCCATATTAACTGGTGGACTCAGAGGCCTTTAGAAAATTTGTGGCCATTGGCACACCACAATGGAAGGTCCCCGGAAGGAAATATTTTTCCCAGAAGGGCATCCCAAAGCTATATGGTCATGTTCAGCGGCAAGTGAATGTATCTCTGGCACACAGTGTCGGTGCCAAGACACGTGGTCTAGCAAACACGGGCAGGGAAGGTACATAACTTTTACTGCCCACTGGGTGAACCTTCTGACGGCTGTCAAGCATGCAACTCGTGGCACCCATGTGGATTTGGTGTTACCGCCACGGATTGCATGCAGGCCTGCCTCTTCTTCTCCTCCTCCATCCTCCATCTCCTCCTCGACTGACTCCTCCTTTTCCAATGCTACTGCCTCTTCCGCTGCACCCCCCAATCTCCCCAGAACCTATTTGACGTGCCAGGTGAGACGTTGCCATGCTGTGCTGCGGCTGTTGTGCCTGGAAGCCAAGAGCCACACCGGTCCTGCACTCATCTCTGTGGTCACAGGCCAATCAGTGGCTAACCCCGCTCAATTTGACAGTTGGTAAACTGGTGTGTGACAGAGGTGCCAATCTGCTGAGCGCGCTGAAACATGGAAAAATGACACACGTGCTGTGCATGGCACACGTCCTGAACTTAGTCGTGCAGTGATTCGTTGCCAAATACCCCGTGGTCCAGGACGTCTTGTGGCAGGCCAGGGAAATCTCTGGTCATTTTAGAAGATCTTACACGGCCATGGCTCGCTTTGCTGACGTTCAGCGGTGACACCACTTGCCCGTCAGACGTCTAATTTGTGACTGCCCGACGCGCTGGAACTCCACCTTGTACATGCTTTGTTAGGCTGCTCCAGACAAGCCTGTACAAACTCTGCAGCAGGACAGGTTCTGGGGAGTTTTTTTTTTTTTCACCACGCCAGTGGCTGATCATACGCGATGCATGCAGACTTCTGCGGCCATTTGATGAGATCACCAAACTGGTCAGTTGCAGCCAGGGCGCCATCAGTGACATTGTACCTTACGCCTTCTTTCTGGAGCATGCATTGTGTCGTGTCATTGATCAAGCTGTCGAGGAGCAGGAGCAGGAAGATGAGGAAGTCGCAATGCTGAATGAATTCCCTGGGGGGGCTACTACATCTGAGACAAGTCAGCAGGAGTCTGAAGAGGAGTCAGAGGAGGATGCTTTAAACTTTTCTGGGATCCCTGGTGTTGTCCGTGGATGGGGGGAGGAGACCGAGGACGACATTCTCCTGGGCGATGAGCAGGAGCCAGGGCGCTCCACCGCTTCCAATTTAGTGCAGATGGGAGCCTTCATGCTCCAGTGTTTGAAGAGGGACCCCCGTATAAAAAGCATAAAGGGCAAGGACCAGTACTGGATGGCAACATACTTAGACCCTCGGTACCAACACAAAAAGGCGGACATGTTACCAGCATCACAGAGGGCTGTCAGAAAGCAGCATTTCCAGGCCTTGCTTCGAGAGAGCTGCATTCTGCTGTTGTGGGCGCTGGCAGAGAAATTTCCACCCACAGAGAAACAGTTGCGGGTACCAATCCTACAGTGCATGCAAGAAGATGGCAGTTTGAAGATGTGTTGGTCACTTCAGATATGAGATCATTCTTGCAGCCAACCCTACAGCCGCCCTCCGGATCCAGCCCCAGGGAACGCCTAGACCGTCAGGTGTTTGACTACATTGGGTTAACGGCTGATGTGGACGCTCTGAGAAGCGAGGAACCCCTGGACTACTGGGTGTGCAGGCTTGACCTGTGGCCAGAGCTGGCACAATTTGCCATGGAATTCTTGGCTTGCCGCTGGTCGAGAGTCCTGTCTGAAAGGACGTTCAGCGCAGCAGGGGGGATCGTGACCGATAAGCGCACTCGCGTAGCTCACGACAGTGTGGACTACCTCACATTTCTAAAAATGAATGAGGCATCTCTGAGGAATTCAACACCTGTGAAGACCACATTTAATTAAATGTACTCATGCCAGCCCACACATATCCGCCACAACCCAGAACAAATTATGGTCCCTGTCCTATGTAAATACAGCGGCATAAAAGGCCTTTTTTTGTCCGGTGAATGCCTAATGTTTGGGGCCACGGAGGAATTCAACACCTGTGACGACCACGTGTTATAGAATTTTAACTATTATCATTTTGGGTTTTTTCAAGAAGGGGGATTTCGTTAGCCATGTTTTTAATCCAATTTATTATTTTTTGTTCTTTTAAAGATATGTATTTGACATGTATTTGTACTGGCTTGCAGTAAAATTGATATACAATGCCCGTCTAATATACCTCCAGCCACATAATCACTTGATGTTTTCTGTTCGGTGAATGCCTAATGTTTGGGGCCTGTACTCCACTGGCCTGCATTAAAATTGATATCCGATGACCGTCTAATATACCTCCAGCCACATAATCACTTGATGTTTTCTGTCCGGTGAATGATTAATTTTTGGGGCCTGTAGTCCACTGGCCTACAGTAAAATGTATCCATTTATACAATTCTCCTTGGGAATGTGCTGATTGTCCTGAAACGCTGAGCAATACACAAATTTGAGCGCACACAGCTCATGTTTGAATTAATTTGATATTTAAACAATGCAATATCACTTTAACAAAATAAATCTATCACAAAATCACTTTGACTCCAACCAGGGGAGTTGCCAGGGTTTCAAAAATGTTCGAACTACTTATCGCCTTTTCCTGCTGGCCAGATATTATTTCAAATTAGAGTTAACACTACCAAACATAAACGAGAATACAACATTCCCTGTGGTTATAGACATTTTCTTTCCTCATTTTCAGACCTCCATGATGACTTCTTCCAGTTACATTGCATCTCTGCAGAGTTTGCTATGCAGACATCTTGGATTCCTCACTTTTCTATCATCCTTCCCACCTTCTCAACACAAACTCCTTGTCCCTGTGCCCCAACAGTGTCATCCTGCTGCTACCCCCAAAACTGTGCCCGCTGTGTTCTCCAGTGCCCCCAAATACAAAACGTGAAATGGAGGACAAAAATAGAGGCACATGTGCCTGAGGAAATTAATAATCCACTTTCTTAGTAATTTTAACTGTCCTTTTAACAAAATATTTGTATACACATAGAAGCACTCTTATATAGCCCATTTTTTCTTCCTTTTCTTTCCTACTTTTCGAGGAACTGTGGCTTGAACTCGAAGGAGCAGAGCTTCAGCTATTGTGACCAGAGTTGTGCCTAAGGATGCACAACTTCATTCAGTAAGCTGTCTACCTGTCAGGTTTCACTCTTGGGCAAGGGCGGATTGACCATACACCTTACAGGGAAATCTCCCGGTGGGCCCATTCCCAGGGGGCCACCTGGGCCCTCTTCACGGCCGGCCAGTGGAAGTTTTTGAGGATGTATTTTGCGCTGCTGGCAGTATTTTGTGATGGACTGTGGTATTTGGCTCTGTTGGGGTAGTATAATGTGCTACAATATGGTATTGCTGGCCCTGCCCTCTATCAATTTGGACCAGACTACTATTTTTTCCAGGGCCACTTTAAGTTTCCAGCCCGCCCCTGCTCTTGGGAGGGCCCTAGTTTTCTTTTTTCCCGTACACTATACTGCAAAGATAATAGTGTCATAAATAGTAGCACCACAAACAGGCTCGGACTGGCCCACAGCGATACAGGGTAATCCCCCGGTGGGCCCCTGAGTAAGGTGGGCCCCTAGTCTCCCACCCCCTGCACTAGTGGCACATAACACAGTAGACTTCCTGCACTACATATATATATATATATATATATATATATTCAATGTACAGCACTTCAACCAGACTATGTTCATATAAAAAAAAAAAATTAGCAAATAAAAAACATGTTAGATTATTTAATATATTTGAATGTATCCATACGATGGGCCCCCATAATAAATGTTACTGGTGGGCCGTAGGTACCCCAGTCCAACACTGACCACAGAGATAGTTCCTCCTTAAATAATTATTGCCACACAGTGCCCTCAAAAATAATTGTGTCCAGCAAATAGTACCCCTGAAAGTAACAGTGCAGGAGCGATCACTACATTCTGGACCCTGGACAAATCACCCAGGGCCAAAACCCCAGATTTTTTGGGTTTCCGATTAATTTTTTAATATACTGGTAACCAAGCCCATTATACATTTATTTTAACTAAATAATTGTACAAATATCTAGATATATTTTTGCAATTTACTTTTCTCAACCTTTCCAAGATTAATTGCTGGCTAAATGAAACAGGACAAAAAAAATTGCATAGTAATCTTAGTAGCAATACATCATCCTGGCAGCATCCCAACCCTGTCCAGCACTTGATGGGTCAAACCCTACCTCCTTAACGCACTAATAAGAGTTTTGTTTCTCCATTTCTCAGAATAATGGCTTTTGTTGCTGTCTTCAGGTCTACTTTGCCTGTGTTTGTCCCAAGGGAAAGAAAGCTTTGCCCTCAATTGGATACTATACACAAGCACTTGACCTTAACTAAGCTAGAGTCCCCTGCCAGGCTATGTACTGCTGCTGATTGTCTCATTTGGAATGGACCAATGGCACACTGAATAGCTCTCACTTACAAACTGTGGAAATAATAAAAGTGTGGATGGCGGTGAGCGATTCAGGACAGGATATCAGTGTTGGTGGGGAAGATCTAACATTTGTGCTCACAATGTTCTACTGTCAAAAACTATGTGTCAAATTTTTCATAGTTTATAGTATATTTTTTCTGTGTTTTTGTACATTTTGCAATGGCAACCTAATTGCAGGGGTATAAAACATATTGCAACTATGGAAATTTCCTCCATACTCAATCGGCATCTGTCTGAACTCAGTTTAATAAAGGTATCTGCTCACTTACAGTGAAAATGAACAAAAACAGTCCATTATTACTTTTTCATATGGCTGATATGGTAGTTTACCGTACTAATCCCAAAATGTTGGTGCGACTTTCCTCAGATCCGGTACAGAAGTTGTAATTGCACCTGGGGGATATTTACCTTGCTATATACGCCTCTTCTGTGGCGTTAAAAAGTTGCTAATTTTGTGTGCAACCTCTTCATGACAGTTTTCTGAAGTGGCAAAAAAATGTGGTGTGGTGAAGGTGGAAATGGAAGGGGGCGGTGTAGCAGGTTCCGGCACATTCATCTGTATACACATCAGTTTTCCGTCCCCCCCTGGTTTTTAGGGTCTGAGAAGGCCTAAAGGTCGATTTGCCTCCATAAGAAATACTCTCCCAATATTTATTATCTGTGTACTAAGACATCAATATCTTTCATTCCTGCATCATGGTGCAATGTATGATCCCCGTGGTGTGACATCACTGTGGTCCTAGCTATTATCTGTGACATCACTGTGGTCCTAGCTATTATCTGTGACATCACTCGGTTTACTACCCATAATATGACACAGTGGCATACATAAAGAAGTAAGGGCCCCATAGCAAGGATCAAACCAGGCCCCCCACACAAGACAGAAGGGTTTCCAGTTAAACCCTTTTCAATGACCCTTGGGCAATTTTATCCACTGCCTCATTTGCGTAAAGTTGTTCCTTTAGAGCAGGCATGTCCAAACTGCGGCCCTCCAGCTGTTGCAAAACTTAAACTCCCAGCATTCCTGGGTAGCTTACAGCTATTAGGGCATGCTGGGAGTTGTAGTTTTGCAACAGCTGGAGGGCCGCAGTTTGGACATGCCTGCTTTAGAGGGTAGAGTCCTGACCAAGTTTTCACCCACAGTAGAAGAGGGGATGATCCCAACTGGGCCCCCTCTTGCCCTGGGCCCCATAACAGTCACATTGTCTGCCACTATGGTAGTTACGCTCCTGATGTGACATTACTGTGTGCAATAATATTTTCCTATGACATCACAATGCTTAATTATCCATGTAGTATGGCATTACTGTGTGCATCACTGTGACTATTGCTCTCCCGATATTACTTCACTATGGTCCTTAGTCCATGTGCCACAACATCACTGTGACTTGATTTCTATGACATTACTGACTATATCGCTGCACAGAGCGATGTCTGTTATCTTTGCTGTTGTGACATCGATATGCTCATCATCCCTGTATTGAGACTTTCCTGTGGCAGATGTATCAGTATATTTATGCTTTCTTTGATATAATTGTAACACGTATTTCTGTGCAGTGACATCACTGTGTGCATTTTCAATGGGTAATCACATGAGGTGCAAAAGATGCAGTCACATCTGGGAACAGGTACTTCAGGTGCTCCAACTGTTCATCTGTCACATATAGGAGGATACCTGTTCCAAATTTTGCATCAGAGCCCCGGAACCTCAAATCATGCATCCGTTCGGGTCCCTTTGAATAATATTTTATATCTTGTAAGGTTTTAGAAACCACTTAATGTTACTTATACAATAATAAGGGAGATCTGGTAAGGTACAATTTTTTCACTATGTTGTGTCTGAATTACCTGTATACAAGTAACATCAGTGCCCCTTTTCGTATTCATAAATAAATGTTATGCATGGGTTTATCATATAGTTCGGATCCATTGCTGAAATCCATAGCCGATGGTTAAAAACATCCTTAATGACTGGGACCTACATGGATATGGTCATGGGCATTATTTGGCCTTTATATAGTGTTATTATTGGTGATGTTGGCTACAGATTCAGTAATATGCACTTCATTGTGTTTTGTTATCTGCACGATTAGCGATCGCCCCTCCCCCCCGGTCCACACGAAAATTATCTTGCATGAAACCGGTCCCTGGTGCAAAAAGACTTGGAATACATGCCACATGGTTAGGGGTCATGCACATGAACGTATTTTCTTTCCGTGTCCGTTCTTTTTTATTTTTTAGGACCGTATGCGGAACCATTCACTTCAATGGGTCCGCAAAAAAAAAAAAAGGAAGTTACTCCGTGTGCATTCCGTTTCCGTATGTCCGTATTTCCATTCCGCAAAAAAATAGAACATGTCCTATTATTGTCCGCATTATGGACAAGGATAGTACGTTCTTCAGTGCTGGTGAATGGACAAGGATAGTACTGTTCTATGAAGGGCCAGCTGTTACGTTCCGCAAAATCCGGAATGCACACGGATGTAATTCGTATTTTTTGCGGATCCGTTTTTTGCGGACTGAAAAATACATACGGTCCTGTGCATGAGCCCTCAAGTGGTACACAAGTCTGCCCTAGCATCCAGGAATATTTCACTTTGGTTGCTAGAGCTGCTCCACATTTAACTGTATCACTGTCCTCCAGGGCCCAAGTCTTACCTTCCCCCGCCAATCACCCTCATAGGCCACAGGCCAGGAAGAGGATGATGCTGATGATGCAATGACATCATCGTCATCGCAACTGCCTGAGCCCAGGTGGCAGGCCGGAAGAGACCTGTGTCCTGAAGACTAAATCAACACCAACAGCCAGTGCATAGTTCATGAGGCTCCCAAACTCGTCCAGGAATGCAACAGGACGCTTCCAAATATTACTTTGCTTCTTTATTAACTCCTTCTTAACAAAAGGATAAAATCTGAATAAGAAAAAATCCACATGTGAACCATGTGAGTCCAAAAGGTGTATAACAAGTTCAAATTTTCAAAGAGATAATCCACAGGGAGACATGATGGAGATGAATTGAACGAGATAACATGCAGATGGCAGCATTTTGGGGTCTACCTAGTTCCTGCACCTCACCGCAGACAGCGGCTTGGGATGGGAGTAAGGTGAGTATTCTATTTTGTTATTTTCCTTTACCAGTTTGGGAAGTACTACTGAGGGGCACTATTATGGGTTTTATTACTACTGGAAAAAAAATAGGAGGCATACATACTACTGGGGGCACTAAAGTGGGGCATTTCTACTACTGGAGAAAACTATGGGGGCTTTATTACTACTGGAGGGCAATATAATGGCTTTATTACTGCTGGGAGTCAGTATGGTGGACTTTTTTTACTACTCAGGGCACTAGTATTCCTGGGTACACTATAAGGGAGCATTTTTACTACTGGGGCACTATAGACGGGCATTATTACTAATGGGGCCACTATATGTGGCCATTGTTAAAACTTAGGGGCACTATGGTGGGTTTATTGCTACTAAGAGCATTATGATGGGATTTAGCACTACTGGAGGAATATGGGTAATTATTACTGCTGAGGGGCACTATGGTGGGCTTTACTACTACTGGGGCACTATAGGGGGATTATTATTACTAGGTTAACTATGGGGAACATCATTATTACTGCGGGTACTAAGGGGTATTATTACTACTGAGGGCAGTATAGGGCACTATTATTGCACTACTACTAATAGGGCACTCTGGGGGAAGCAGAAATAATATTGCTAGGACTTTTTGAAGCATTATTTCTATGAGCGTTTGGGTGGGCCATGGCACAGTATCAGCTTGGAGAAGTTATTTTTGGGAGACACTATGTATGCCACTATTACTGTCATGTCTTGGTAACCATGGGCAAGTCTAGAGTTCCCCTCGGTCAGGAGGGGAACACAGAGACAAAAAAAGGGGTATGGGGGGCGCACAATAGGGTAGTAGGTTCAATACAAACTTAATTGTTAAACAAGTTAAGGTGCTCACCTTTTTAGGTTGTACAATAATAGACACAACTCTATTGTAGGTATGTAAGTAAAAGAGAGACTTTCGGGATCCGTGAATGCAGCCGCAGAAGAGGTATCTTTGGGATCGGAGGCCCAATCCCCCAAAGGATGCTTGTAGAGAAAAAGGTTTCTGATCAGGCGCAAACACACAGGATCCAATCCGTCTCTTATAGGTGAATCTTCTTTAATTGCATAAAAAGTTTAGAACAACGCTGTTAACCTGATGAAGGGGACACTTTGAGCCCCGAAACGCGTTGTTCTACACTTTTTATGCAATTAAAGAAGATTCACCTATAAGAGACGGATTGGATCCTGTGTGTTTGCGCCTGATCAGAAACCTTTTTCTCTACTATTACTGTCATGGGCAGTATTTGCTGGGCACACACAGCCCTCCATCATGGGTCCAAATGTTGTGTCTGTTATTTTGACAGGAAGATTAGCACTTCATACTGCGCTATTCTTTCCATCAAATCAGAAGCAACTTCTGACAGAAGCTCAGAACACAGCCTTATTTTGTTCCTTGGGGGTTCTCGGTTGGAACTTCTCTTCACTAGGTACTTGGCAAGAAAAGGTTGAGAAGCATTGCTTTACAGGATAGGTGATGAGTTTGTGATTGGTGGGGGTCCAAATGCCGGAACTCTCACCAAACACAAGAATGGGGGTCCCATGCCTACAGAGTATGTAAAAATGGAATGGAAGGCTGTACATGACTGCTACTACTCCATTTGCTATGGCACAACGAGGGATGGAGAGTATTTACTTTTCAGCAAAGTCCCTTAGAGACTAAATAGAGTGACACTGGACATGTGTGAGTTTCCACTTTCTCTGTGCTTAATTAGGCCATTAATTGATGCCAGTTTGGGACCCTTAGTGGCAGAGCTGGTCTGGAATTTTAAAGTATCCCTGTAAAAAAAACTAAAAGTGGCCTCATGTTGTAGGGGGGCCCAAATAGACAGACGGTGGGGCCAAATTAAATAGTAGACCTAGCAATATCATAGGGGGACAGTATATTGTGACATACTATGGTATTTGGTTCTGCAGCAGAATTAAATACCACAGTGCAGCACGATATACTGCCCCAGCAAAGCAAAAAATCACAGTGCAGCACAATATACTGATCTAGCAGCACAAAATACCACAGTGCAGCACAATATACTGATCCAGCAGCAGCAAATAATACACATTAGAACTATATATTCCCACAGCAGAACCAAATACTAAAATGTAGCACAATATACTGCCCTAGCAGAACCAAATACCACAGTGCTGCACAATATACTACCCCAGCAAAAGCAAATACCAGAAGAACTATTGCTAGCACAGTATATTGTGCTGCACTGTGGTATTTGGTTCTGCTGGGACAATATTTTGTGCTGCACTATTTTATTTGGATCAGCTGGGTTAATATTTTGTTCTACATTATGGTATCTAGTGCTGCACTGTGGTATTTGTGCCAGCTGTTGCAGTGTATTGTGCTGCACTTTGGTATTTGGTTCTGCTGCAGAACAAAATGTCGCAGTATAGCACAAAATACTAACCAGGCAGTACCAAATACCACAATGCAGAATATCCTGCCTTAGCAACACACAATACCTCCCCAGAAGCTGCCCTTCTGTGATGACCAGTGCCAGCTACCATGTTCTGTCCTCCTCCTTCAGTTGTCTCTTAAGATATCAGGAGGAGGCTAAAGAGGTTAGATGTGGACCACAGCACCAAGCTAGCACTACTTTTCTCATAATCTTGTCTGGTAATTTAGTGCTAGCAAACATACAGGAGAATACAGTACTACGTATTTTTTTTACATCCAGCGATCTCTTGAGATGTTCTCTTTCCTTATATTCTCCTTTTGACCCAGACCACCATGATTGTTTAAACCATGTCTTGTCTCTCCAGTTTGCAACACAGAAATCTTAGATTCCCAACTTCTCCATCATTCTTCCCATCTTGTCAACACACACTCCCCATCCTTGTACTCTAACAGTGACATCCTGCTGTCACCCCCAATACTGTGCACACTGGACTCCCCAATATCCCTAAATACTATACAGCTGAAATAGTGCCCCAGTAGTGATAATGCCCTCTAAAATGCCTCTTCAATATTGCATAATAAATGATGCTAGTAATACAAATGCCCTTATATTGCCTTCAGTTAATATACCCCCTATTGTATGTCAGCATTAATGCCCATATAGTGCTCTCAATATTTATAATGTACCCTAGAGTGCCATCAGCAATAATAATGCCTCCAGAACTAACAGTTCCCCTATAGTGCTCCAGTATTGAAATGCCCACAGTGGCACCAGTAATGCCCCAGTATAAAAAAAGCTGAAAGTACTTCAAGTAATGCCCACTGTGGTGCCCCTCATAGGAAAAAAAAAAAAAAAAAGTTCCAGTAATGCAATGTATAGTGCCCAAGTGCTTAAAAAATGTCCAAGTAATGCCCCTTATAGTGCTCCAGTATTAAAAGGCCCCAGTAATGCCCCCTAGAGTGTCCCCAGTATTTAAAATCCCCCCATAGTGCCCCAATAATGCCCCCTATAGTGCTGCCATTAATGTCCCCACCGTGTCCCGAATAATGTCCCTCACAAACCCCCAATAATGTCCCCACAGTGCCCCCAGTATTGTCCCTAATGGACCACAAGTGGCCATCAAAGAAAAAATAAATAAAAATAATACCATCTGCCTGTGATGTAGGGCACAGGCCGCTTCTGGCCTATGGTTTGATAGACCTGCACCCAGAGCAATATTCAATGACATGGTTGTCCTGAGGACAGCGATACATTTGAATCAAGAGGGGGATCTGAGGCTGCCAGCTGTGTATGTAAGTGGTGCTCCCAGCATTAATTAATAGCGGGAGCACCAGATTGTTATTTACCTGACCAGCAGCCAAGAAAAGGGTTTGGGTGGCCCCCCAAGAATTATCAGGATAGGGTCTATGGTCAGTCCACCTCTGCTTTGTGGGGTCTCGTTTGAGGTACCCTGGGCTGAAGAAGTTTGTGAAATTCTGGTCTACAGATGTAGTATGCATTTGTGCTAGAATTCTTATATTTTAGGTGCTACCAATTTTTGTTAAAAAAAATGCAAGTTTTTGTCATTTAACACTGGTCTCCCTACTTCTAAATATACTAGAGTAAAATCTCTGTATAAGTGTTATCTTTAAAGATACACCACATTTATCAAACAAAATTCAACATTTTATAAATTTGACACAAATTACAGCAATATGACAAATTCCCCCAGTGTATTAACACACTAAGCTTTGCCACATTTGTAGTTTATGGTAAAATGAAAGCACACAATGGCAATTTCAGTCATGGACATATCATTGATAATATCTTGGCAATTCGAGCAGCAATGATTGCACCAGATTGCAGACAGAGCATAATGGACACTATTATGTAGAACTAGAGAACCAGATTCCAGGATCCACATTATACAGCACTTCATCTGCAGTGTGATGCGATGCCTCTTTGAATGGACTGTAGCACTGAGGAATTATATACCCGAAGATCCTCACGCTGAGACAATGGCGAGATACAAGAGGTAGTTATTCTGCAATAGCTCTAAGCGATTTGATGAGAGTAGTGGGAATACTCAGGGATGTATCCAGGAGGGGAGAAAGGTCCTGGGAAGTGTACTTTTCTTCTGGATATTCTCCAAATTGTGTGGACCTTTCACCCTGTGGTGTTAAACATAATCATTCCCAAGCACATGAGTGCGCATACAAAGGTTTACTTTCATCTTCATTAAAAATATACACATTCCATTCACACCAACAATGATGTATATGGATAAATAGCAGTATGCTACATTATGGGATAAAGAAATAGTGATAACTGTTATCTAGTAGCAATCCAAAAATGCATTACTTTTAAAATGCAACATATGGTAACAGTACACAAGGGAATTGCTATTTATGTAATTTTCTAATATGCTTGTATGGCTTCAAAGTAGAGTTTCACCTAAACATACTATTCAGTAGCTAGTTTATAATCTTTAGGCTGCTTTCCAGAGTCTTGCACCTTACATTATATTCTCTTGTAGGAGACTACCAGTTCCACCCCTCGCTCAGACAACACCTATACATATTGTACCTGAAAGAAGTGTCCTCACATGGAAGCAAAAATGAGAAGGAATCTTTCCTGATAAAGTCTTGTTTTTTCATTTTTTTATGAGGACTTCACTACGACAGGTTGCATCCTGCAGCAAACACCTTGGACCATGCCAACAGACCAGTGGCATCCCTCATCCAAGAGAAATGGTCCATAGCATCACAGTAACTGAGATCTCTCACCACTTACATTAACCATATGGAACAATCTGTTTCCTATGGAACTACATTATTATGTGACAACTCATCTGTCAATGAATAACATTGAGACTGGTAAAGAACATTTACTATTATCTAGGTGGTATGAATAAAATAGTAGACCACCTGTTGATGTGGGACAAGTCTTTTATTAGAACCAGCTTATGAATGTTGCATCTAAAATTTTCAATTGTGAATAAGGTCCAGCAGGTCAAGAAGGATCCAACTAAAAATTCAGTCTTTATTATCCAAGGTTAAAAACTCCAGCTTGAGTCAGCTTTTTTTGATAATAAAGACTGAATTTTAATTGGATCCTTCTCGACCTGCTGGACCTTATTCACATTGGATTTCGGCCAGTTTTCTTTAGGCTTTATTATCTTGTGAAGGTTAGCTGGGCTCTGTTGTACTATCTAAAATCTCCAGTATGAGAAGTACAATACCAATAATAGAAACATTGAGGGCTGTGACATGGCAGATGCATTTGTACTAAAAACTATAAAAACTGGTTAGTATATACTGTATTATCACTGTAGATCTACAAACCTTACACTTACTACAATGTCTACTAGTAACCTACAAGCTAACATAGGTAAAATAATACAAAAAGCAGGACTTACTCCAGGGTGTTTCTTCACCTGCTTTGAGAATGTTGAAAGCTTCCACCACATTCTCTCCAAGTTTCTGTCCTGCTCTGCTGACTTCTACAAGTAACAGGTCCCAGCATTTGTCTCTGCTTAGGAGAGTCCTATTTAAGGAGAGGGTGACAATTGAGGGTGGGTGTATACAGTTGATTTACAGCATGTTTCTCTTTAAAACCCACTCCTCCACCTAACATGATTTTGTGTAATGAGGATGTAGAGGATGTAATTTAATTATCTATCTCATTTCCATCGTAGTCCAGAGTGTACATGCCCCCCGGTTCTCCTGCTTGTATTGATTTCTTTCTTTTATTTATTTTTTGTGATCATTATTTCAGTACAATTTCTTTAAATGTGCTAAATGACATTACTTTTATTCATGGGGCATTTGCTTGGGACATTTCATTCAATGATTCAGAACCGACAATTAAACTGAGATAAATGAAAATGCAGAGCTCAATTAATCATCCCTAATTATGAGAGTTGTAATAGAGCAGAGGCTCCAACTACACGGTAAAACATTGGTGACAAGGAACATAATGATAGAAAGTCACTTGTCTACAAATAATAGCTTAATCTATAACTGAAATACCAGGGAGCTAGAATTATGAGGTGTTAAGTGGAGTTCTGAGTTGATCTTCTCCTGCACCTTGGTGTTACTAGTCCATGTATTTTACACCAATAAATACATTAGTCTATTAAAACATTGCGGTGGCTAAACCTTTGTTATTAAAGGGGTTCTCTGGGATTTTGACTTTGATGGCCTACCCTCAGGTTAGTAAAAGAAAGTTACACCAGCACCTCCAAACTATATATAAAGAAGGGGTTCAGGTGCAAGCTACCATGGCTGCAATGTAAAAGCAAACAAGGACTACAAGTAACGGCACACTGCAAACACTGACAACATGAATAAATGTAAATTGCATTACTGCCATACTTACAATATGAAAATTTGAAGCTCTTTGCTCATGTTTGATCAAAATTGTGTCGGGCCCATCCTACCAGTGACAAGCTGGCTTCTAACAGATGGGACCTACACTAAAAGATTTGCCTTTCTTGGACTTTTGGCCTAGACTTTTGGCCAAACTCCTGGAATCCCCATTAGAGTTAGCCCTGCAGTTCGCCTGGCGGTCGCTTTGCAGCGAACTTTGCTCGTTTGCGGTTTCGTAAAAGATACAAACATATTTCAATGTACGCCGGCGCCATATTCTTTTGCATTGTGCCGAACTTTGACCCATGACACATCCATCAGGTGGGACAGGATAGCCAATTGAGACGTTTCAGCACATGGACACACCCTCACCCTATAAATAAACCCAATCTGGCCTCCATTTTACATTCAGTCTTTTGCCAGCATAGGCAGAGGTTGCTGTGTGGAGCAGGGACAGACTGTTAGAGACACCAAACGCTAGCTAATAGGGCCACAAAAGTCTGGTATAGGTGTGCTATCAATAGGTGTGATATACTGAGGGGTGTGATATACTGAGGGGTGTGATATACTTATAATATAGTTTCTAACATAGAAAGTATATTATAGTGCATTTGTATTGTGCAGCAGTTGTGTGCGGTTCTGATGTGATACTGCAGCCACACAGAGTGCCAAACGCTATTGGAACAAATAATTTCTACTGGTGTGATATACCAGTTGCCCCACCAAAAAACTGATTGAGGCAGGGGTGGGATATACAGTGGATATAAAAAGTCTACACCCCTGTTAAAATGTCAGGTTTCTGTGCTGTAAAAAAAACAGACAAAGATAAATCATTTCAGAACTTTTTCCACCTTTAATGTGGAACTGTACTACTCAATTGAAGAACAAACTGAAATCTTTTAGGTAGAGGGAAGAAAAAAATATAAAATTAAAATATTATGGTTGCATAAGTGTGCACACTGTTGTAGAAACCTTAATAGTTGTAATCAGCTTGCATCAAAGTTTGTGTAAGGAAAAAGGTAAATCCATTTTCCATCAGCCGCAGTTAGAGAAAGACCCAGTTGCTACCATCTTTATTGAAATCTTGCTGAGCACTTCCCCCCCTTGCTCAGTGTCTTCACTTTTATTAACTCAAAAGGTGTAAAAGGGGCTGGCCCAAGACAAGGATGCAGGAAGTGATGACATACAGGAAGTGATGACATAGGAAGACAAGACACCATAATTTAGCTAACAAACACATGTATACAATAATCTACCATTACCACTGAGAGACATGATGACAATACACAATATATTAAATACACATCCTAACACAATTTCCACAACAGTCCCTCCTCTTTGTCATATGCTCCCCAGTGTCCCTTGACGAATCTCGATCTTCCTCTTTGAAAAAAAAAAACTGTCTTGTCTACGAAAAGTCCTGAATCCATCAAACAAAACAGATGATGGAAAACAGAAAGTCAATCTTGACATGTAGCTTAAAACAAATCTTGACTCAGAGATTCTTTTCTTTGAGAGCTGACGCAGGCTGGTTTGGAATCCTCTGCATCTGGTCCATGGTCTGGTCTTCAGGGCGTCTTGTCTGTTCGGGCTTTGGTATATCAGTCGATTAGACATCAGGAACATCTCACTCCGGCGTATAGAAGGAATGGAAACAAAAAAACATAAGTATATGTCCTATTTCCTTTCGCCCGGATCCAATGGAAAACCAGTGAGCCCCAAGACCTCCCAAAGCTTTAAAAAGGAATCTGACTCTCACTAGTCATAGCTACGCCCCTGCCCTGCTCCTGTCAGTATGGGCCTGACCATTGTCAATGGTGTCTGCTAGCCTGGCATAACCATATACCTTCCTCACAACTGGAGGATCCCACATCTATGGGTTGCCTAGCTGCCCGGACACCTATACAGGATTAAGAAGCGAGGAGCAGGAGCCAGAGCTAATATTAATATCGTCTATCAACAAATGCCTCCTTGTAACAAATAAACAAAAGTGATAGTCTGCATTCTTTGACTTAGTTGAGCAGCTTCTTGCAGTGACCGGTGGGGATCCAGTTGTCTCGTCCCTCGAACTTCAGAGAGGTTGGCATCAGCAGCACCTGGAATGGCCCAAGATATCTTGGCTCTAGTCCCGTCCTCGGATGTTTCTTTAGCACGACCCAATCACCTGGTTGAACAGAATGAACACTGGTTATTGAGTCTGGGTCCAGGAGAAACTCCCGAACTCGGTGGTGGACATCGGGTGATAAGGGCTTCCAATTGACCTGGAGTGGAAAAAGGGGTGCACAGAGAACACACAGTACCTTCTGTGGGGACGAGGGGTGCACAGGAAACAAACACACAGTACTCCTGGGGGGAACGGGGTTACTCACACAGCTATTGGTATGCCCAAGTGATATATATCACCTTGTCTCCTTAAAAAAATGCTCATCAACTCACTTTCCTCTGCCGATATGATTCTATATAGTCAAGCTGAACAGCACACAAAGCCCTTTTTGCAGTGACTGATCAAAAACCTCTCGCTCAGCAGCAGCCCTTGAATTCAGACAGTAGTTCCCACACAATATCATGAGACCCCCAGTACTCCTAACCAAATCTACAGAGAAAAGAGAGGGAGCGAGAGAGAAAAAGAAAGAAAAAAGAGAAAAGCACCAAATTATGAATAGACTAAAACCTAAAAAATAAAAATGGATCAGTAAAAGAAGAAAAATGTAAATGTAAATTAATCAAAGAAATACCCAAACAAAAATAGACAAAAATGACTGAAAAATAAAAAAGGAAAAAACACTTGATTACATACATTGAGCTTCAGTAAAAAGTAAATTTTACCTTAACCCAAAACACATACAAAAACTAAAACCTTAGGAACACATACACTTGTATAGGACTGAATTAACAAATCAATGTCCTGGAGGGTTCCCCTGAAATTCTACCCACCCAGTAATTGAAATGTTAATTTGCCCAGCCCCAAACAGCTTCAGATCCATTTGACCAGAGAAGCAGGATTTAACATCACAAGGTCCCAAAACCGGTTTATTTCACATTTTAGCCGTTCATATTGTGATTTAAAATCTGCTTCACTGATAAATGACCTTAGCGGTCCCTGGGTTCTCTGCCTTTGCAAAGAAGTATGTCTGGGACCATTACCCCACCTTGCTGAATAAACCACTTCACTTCTAGGTGTGCTTCTGGGGTACTTAACAAACCTGTGTCTGTTGCTATTAGCAACGTCACAATATCGTGCAATGTTCCCGTATTCCCTGCATGCGAAACAAAGAATAGCTCGCCTCCCCCCACAATAACTTGCACATGGCGATTTGACTTGGCGCACAACATTAACCATCCTAGCATGGGTAGATCCCACACTACGATCTGTATTGAGTCCACTTACCACGGACTCATCTGAGGAATCTTCTGGCCTTGTGTTAATATGCCCAAATCCAGGGTCAGACACATTGTCCATCTCCATCCCTGAGTCGGTTCCACTATGTGACCCACAGTCCTCAGACTTATCCCTGCTTTCAGCCCATACATTGCCTCTAATCCCAGACACATTACTCTCCAACGGTTGTTTCAATAACTCTGGCAATTCCCTTACAGCACCCTGTGCATGCGTCAGGCTTTCAGATAGACTTTCATTTTCATTGCGCAGCTCAGTATTACACGTCACAGTACATTCATAATTAGCGCTAGCTTCAGCTGTCTGCTGGACAAGAGTTCTCAATTTAAGAATTTCCACTTTTAAATCTTCCACTTCTCCTTCCAAACTCAGCTTTAGCCTACAAGACTCCTGATATTTATCCGCTATCCACCCAGCAGCAAAAATCAGAGCATACTTGCCTTTCCTTTTGCGCCATTTTTTGGTACCGATCAGGTTTGCTACACAATTCTGGGCCTGCAGCCATGGATCAGTAGATCCCTGCATAGCCTGAAAAATGGCTGCCGTGTCCTTCAACTTTGCTACTTCTTTAAAAAATACTTTCCATTGCACAAAAAACAAACACCACAATGGTTGTTACAAAAAAACAAAACACTAGTACCAATTTCTAGGAGTTGTCCCAATACTTTTGGCAGAGAACCTTTCTACACTGTAGTACCAGTATTAATTATGCCAAACAAGTCTACAATTCAGTGTAACAGCCACAGATATACAAACATTAAGCAGAATCATCAACTATAGGACGATTTCACCACTAAACTGCCACTAATGCTCACACAATGATTCCTGTATCAGACTGGTCACTGCGCTATACCATAACCGGACACTCCACTGATATCACAAAACTTATCAAAACAAAATCAAACTGTACATAGAAAGGTTACAAAAAGACAAGATAACTATTCGACAAAACTAACATTTCAGGCAAAAACAATCAAACCTTTATCCTTACACAAACTTTGATGCGAGCTGATTACAACTATTGATATTTCTATAACACTTTGTTGACGCACCATTTGATTTTATTACAGCACGCATTTTTTGGGGGTAGGAGTCTATCAGCATGGCACATTTTGACTTGGCAAGATTTGCACACTCTTCTTTGCAAAAACACTCCAAATCTGTCAGATTGCGAGAGCATCTCCTGGGCACAGTCCTCTTCAGATCACCCCACAGATTTCCAATCGGATTCAGGTCTGGGCTGCAGCTCGGCCATTCTAAAACTTTAATCTTCTTCTGGTGAAGCCATTTCTTTGTTGATTTGGATGTATGCTTTGGGTCGTTGTCATGCTGAAAGATGAAGTTCCTCTTCGTGTTCAGCATTCTAGCAGAAGCCTGAAGGTTTTGTGCCAATATTGACTGGTATTTGGAACTGTTCATAATTCACTCTAGCTTAACTAAGGCCCCATTTCAGCTGAAGAAAAACAGCCCCAAAGCATGATGCTGCCATCACATGCTTCACTGTGGGTATGGTGTTCTTTTGGTGATGTGCAGTGTTGTTTTTGCGCCAAACATATCTTTTGGAATTATGGCCAAAAAGTTAAACCTTGGTTTCATCAGACCATAACACCTTTTCCCACATGTTTTTGGGAGACTTCAGATGTGTTTTTGCAAAATGTAGCCTGGCTTGGATGTTTTTCTTCATAAGAAAAGGCTTTCGTCTTGCCACTCTACTCCATAGTCCAGACATGTGAAAAATATGGGAGATTATTGTCACATGTACCACACAGCCAGTACTTGCCAGATATTCCTGCAGCTCCTTTGATGTTGCTGTAGGCCTCTTGGCAGACCAGTTTTCTTCTCGTCTTTTCATCAATTTTAGAGGGACGTCCAGTTCTTGGTAATGTCCAATGAATAAAGATGGAGGCAGCATGTCTGGTACAAAAAATCCCTTTATTGGGAGCTGCTTAAGTGAACAAACGTGCAGAAGGTAGTTACGTTTCGGCTAACACATAGCCTTTATTCCAATAAAGGGATTTTTTGTACCGGACATGCTGCCTCCATCTTTATTCATTGGACTGTACGTTCAGGAGCCCTGATGGATCTAGGACTCCAGGCAGGCTGCTGCATTTCGGATGACCATAAGTTCTGGTGAGTGCGACTCCACAATACTTCTTCAGTTCTTGGTAATGTCACTGTCTTCACTGTGTTCCATAGTATATCTAATGCCTTGGAAATTATTTTGTACCCTTCTCCTGACTGATACCTTTTAACAATGAGATCCCTCTGATGCTTTGGAAGCTCTCTGTGGACCATGGCTTTTGCTGATTGAGGCAGGGGTATAATATACTTTCTATATAGTGCATTTGTATTGTGCAGCATTTGTGTGCGGTTCTGCTGAGAGGCTCCAGCCACATTATCAATTGTTCTTTTCTGTACAGTAAATGAATAATTTTTAGGCCCTGTAGTCCACTGGCCTGCTGTAAATTTTTTATCCATTGACCGTCTAATATACCTCCAGCCACATAATCGCTTGATCTTTTCTGTACGGTGAATGCCTAATTGTTGGGGCCTTGGAGGAATTCAACACCTGTGACGACCACGAGTTATCGAATGCAACCTTTTATCATTTGGGGTTTATTCAAGAGAGAGGATTTTGTTAGCCATGTTTTTAATAAAATTTTTAGTTATTTTAAACATATGTATTTAACATGTAGTTGTACTGGCCTGCAGTAAAATTGATATCCAATGACCGTCTATTATACCTCCAGCCACATAATCACTTGTTTTTTTCTGTCTGTTGAATGCCTAATGTTTGGGGCCTGTACTCCACTGGCCTACAGTAAAATTGTTATTCAGTGATCGCCTAATGTACCTCCAGCCACATAATCACTTGTTCTTTTCTGTAAGGTGAATGCTTAATTTTTGGGGCCTGTACTCCCGTGGCCTAAAATAAAAATTTTCTAGGCTCCAGCAGGGCACTTTTTTGAGAGTTTCTCTTTAAGACACATAAAAATGTCCCCTGATTAAAATACATATTTTTTTGTAGGAATTTTTGCCATTGATACCCCTCTGGTATGTCACTGTCCATGTTGTGGGACGATTTGTGCACTTCTAGTAAGTATTTGGTGGCTGGAAATATGACCTGAAGGTTTGGGTGAATGGGGCCCGCCGCGAATTTGCGGTTCGCCAACATTTGATCGTGTTTGCGAATCGTCCTGGCCAATGTTTGTCAATCACTAAATTCCCCATTGATAAGGTGCTTGAGGAAGCTGGTAATTTTCAAAGCCTCCTCACAGCTTACCAAGCACAGCACCATCCCATGGATAGCAGCTGTGCTTAGTATTGCAGCTCAGGCTCATTCAAATAAATGTGAACGAGCTACACCTAGGACATGTGACCAATGAACATGATGTCACATGGCCTAGGAAGAGGCTTAAGTGCTAACAGAGCACTGCAGCCTCCTTATATAGCTAATTGGCAGGATTACTATGAGTGGGACCGTGCCAATGTGATATTGATGACCTATCCTAAGGATAGGGCATCAATATAAAAATCTCAGAGAACCCCTTTAATTATGGAGACAATGTTGAATATTGTAGCTTTTCTGATTGTTTTAGGTTATTATTATGAATCTGGATGCTGGGCAACTACTTCAGAGCAGGCTACTGTAGGGAATCTCTGCTCTTCACTGTTGACCCCTATAAGTAAGTAAGGCCATTGCCCAGGTTGCAGATTACAATATGATCTCCATTAGGTGGTAGCTGTCAGGATACAGTATAAAGTAAACAGGCCTGGACTAGTAGTCAGAGTCATTTTCTAGAAGACAAACTAAAGCCACAATCAATGGACAAAGCAGAGTCAGGCCAAAGGAATTAGGCAAACTATTGAGGATGACATAACTAGCGAGTGATCCAGAATCAGGACTAGAAACAGTGACATTAGATGCACAAGTCAAGGGGTAGATTCAGACCAAAAATAGGAACTCTAAATAGTCTTCCTCAGTGCCTGAGAACAGTGATGAAAAATATGACTGGGCTGTTCATATTACAGTTTAACGCTAGTAAGGGCTGAACCCATCATTGCTGAAGTATGTGAAGTTGTTATGGACTATTATAACAGTATGGATACTTGCTTGCTTTATACACTTGTGTCACACTGCTCAGACACCGCTTAGTAGAAAAATCCTGCTTCCTGGATGTACCACCAGGCATGCACACAGCTTTCCCACTATTTTGAAGATGGGGGGGAGAAGGAGAACATTCCAAAGCCCTAGGTAGCTGCGGAGCTGCGCTGTTAGTTGATTTGTTAAGTCATCCTGATGAAAAAGAAGTGTAAGATTAATCCATTGAATGCTTGCTTTTGCTTCCCAGTAACCAATAAAAATGCACCACATTTAGTCACCTCCCACCGGGAGGGTATATTCTGTGTGACCACTTACAATTAAAGTAGAAATTTACTTTGACTCCAAACTGGGTGTGTCAGAGTTTGATTTCTCCGTGCACGTTAAGATAATTTTCTACTAATTTGGAGCAGTACATCAACCTACCTGGTACCCTGACCAGATCCAAAACAGTTGACGCTCAGCGTGGGGCTCGAAGGACATGACCCTGTGATCCAGTACCCCTGATGACCAGACGAGGAGGACCTCACTGATGGACACCGGGACTGCAGGCCCGTGATAAGAGATAGGACAACGTGTTATCTTGCCACCATGTGTAGCTTTGGAGTAGTCCATCCGTGCCTGTATGAGGGAGGGGTGCCGTGTCAGCTTGGGGCGTGCTCGAGGGCATGAAAGTAACAACCCCATGTGTTTTAAAGTCTTGATGTACTATGTTTAAAAACTGAAAATTCTGTTGACAAGTATCACTGACTGCGACACAGAGAGTTCTCCTATTTGCCTGTATCGGACTGCAGCCCGGTTGTCTGACTCTACCACAGAAGGGGGGAGAGTGGTCCACAGCAGTCCAGAGTGTGCTTTTCTGGGACTCAAAGCTTCATCAGGTCCAGTTATTACTTTATACAGAGGTCTCTAGATGGCTCCAGTAGGTGTGAGAGACGATAGGACATAACGCAAGTGTCCCAAGAGGTTACTGCTCACCTGAGCAGTACATGGCGGACAGGAGAGGAAAACGATTTGTGAAAAGTCTGAGCAAGCTAGAGAAAGGATATGGTATATGTAAAGGTGGTACTTTGTGTTGTACAACATGGCAAACTTTGCTGACAGAAAAGAAAGGTAGATTAGAAGATGAGAAGTTTGTGGATACAGTCCAAGTGTGGCTGGACTGTAGCAAGGAATTTAAACAGATGGGAGGAGAGCAAAATCTTGATGAAGCTAGTGGCAGATATTATTGTAAACCTGGTAATCTTGTTGGGCTGGGGCAGCCACAGCCTATAATGGCGCTGAGAAGAAAAGAAGTGGGTGAGTCTGTAATGTATGTTGTCAGCAAAATCCCCACATAGTCACACCCCTGTAAGCCCCAAGCATGTCCTCCCAGTCCCTGCTACGGCGCCATCTTATTCCCAGCCGACGCCCACGGCTGGACCATTAATGTCCTTCAGCCCTGATCCTCCTGTTGCCCCTGTAATCTTACCAGTGGCTCCGTTATATCCCATGATAAATCCAGACGTGACGTTTATGGCCCCTAGTAATCCACCTCCTGCCTCAATCATGATAGGGACAGTCAGAAGTACCTGAACAAGAGAATCTGGACAGCGTTGTTGGTCCTGTAGACTCAAACATACAGACTTCTAAGCGACCACCCCCAATAGACTATAGTGGCTCCGGCACCCAACCCTTGAGCCTGTCCAGACCAACTCTGCTCCAGGACCAGATTAATGAATTACAAAGTAATATGCAAACTTTAGAAAGGGGCAATTTCGAAGTTGTAAAGGAAGCCTTATCTCTTACCCGACCACAAGGACCTCTAAAATATGTTTCCTTTACCCCGCAGCAGTTATTTACCATAGTGAACCTGCTCCCAGATCCTGAAACCCATCCCATGACCTTTTTCAGGAAACTGTCACAAGTACATCAAACGTATGGATGTACATTGTCAGACCTACATAGTATTGTGGAAAACAAGACAGAGGAGTATTCTTCACTAATAATGGACCATATCCCCACCCCTATCCTAAGGAGTCTTAACTTCAACCCTCGGGATCATGAGTCTGGGGAATACTTCATAGAGAGGTTACACAAATAGGCAAAAGCAAAGCTAGCTGATCAATCTACCACATTGCAGGACATGGCTCAGAAGAAAACCAAAACTGTTGAGAGATTTGTACAGAGAGTCAAGCAGAATTACAAGGACATGGGTTCCAGCCAGAATGAACCTGTACACCTCAGAATCCTGGCCCGCTCTTTTGTCGATGGTCTGCAACCAGAGATAAACCACGCCCATGTGATCTGTCGTCCTGAGTGGAAATCCCTGACCCATGAAGTCTTGGAGCAAATTGCAAAGGGTTTGGAAAGCAACACTAAGAAAACTCGAGCGGCTGTGATAGCCATAATGTCAGGAGAAGATAGTGTAGAACGCCCGCCACCTCATGTCTGTTATGGGTGTGGCAAGCCCGGACACATCAAACGGAACTGCAGTAGCAGACATCTGTGGCCAACCAATCAACAGCGACAGGGAGACACTCCGCCTCCCTCATCGCAATAGGACGTTGGCAAACCAGTGCAGGGAGGGGACACTCCATGTATGGCAGTCTCCGCCCCTTGAGTCACCCTCCAGGTGGCAGGGAAGGAACTTTCATCCCTTGTAGACACTGGTGCAGTCCGCAGTGTTTTATGTGAGACTGCTGTACCCCCTTTTTGGCTCACTGACATTCAATTACCCTGTTCTGGTCTAGAAGGGGTCGTGCAGCATAACCCCGTTACCAAGCCACTCTGTCACTTCCCCTGGATTTGCCAGGACTAAAACCCCTTGGCTCCACCTTCCAGCAGGATTCATGTCACAATTTGTTGTCAGCCAAACATGCCACTTTAATCTGTTAGGCTCTGATCTTCTTTAGAAAATCCAAGCTAACATACAGCTCAAAGAGGATGGGACGGTCACCCTTAGTACAGCCCTATACCCGGAAGAAACTTGCCTCCTCATGGCATTAACAACTTATCAGGTCACTGATTCATATGAGCAAGGGCATTCGCTGCAAACCATATTGCACCTCATCCCTGATTTCTCCGCAAGTCTGCCTATCCATTTCTGTTTCTCTTCTGCAGTTCCTGGCTTCTGCTGACTGTCGAGTCTCACAAGCCAAATTGCAGCTGTGTCTCCCCAAAGTTGTCTTCCTAGGTCATTGTATCTCTCAAGGTAGCAAGCACCTCACCGGTGCCAGGAGAAAGGCCATCTCTGACATCCAACTCCTGGACACCCCTCATCAGCTGCATACCTTTCTGAGACTCATCTCCTACTGCAGACACTGGATCCCTGATGCTTCATTCCTAATGAACCCCAATCAAGAATGCTTCAGCAGTAGTGGCTCTAATAGCAGCAGTACTTCTGCCCACCCAAGTGGCAGTAATCAAGGTAAAGGCCCACACTTGAGCTGATACCTCTAAATGGGCCAGAGTCCAGTCAGACCAGATTATGGTAGCACAGGAAGACCTGGAACAAAAACAAGTCACATGGGACCTACTGAAACAAATGCAGAAACAGGCCACTCCCATGGAAAAGAAAACCTGGTTGAAAGAGTCAGCCCTCAAAGAAGAATCTGGACTCTGGACACAAGGAACGAGAGTGTGCCTACCAAGAGCCCTCTATCCCTTAATAGCCTCAGTGGCCCATGGGCCCACCCACCAATCCAAAACCATCATGAAAGAACTAATTGACAAAATATGGGTGGCCCCAGGAATCACCCCAGTCCTGGTAAGACATACCCAGTCTTGCCTCATTTGTGCCAAGTGCAACTCAGGCAGGACTGAACCCACACCCACCAAGTGCCTTTCCAGAGCCCTGTACCCATTCCAATGGATCTAAATCAAGGGTGTGAGGAATATGGATTAATATTTACTGTCAGCCATGTCCTCACACCCCCCATTTGCTGACAGACAGCAGAGGTAGGGATTTCCCTGCTTCAAAGCCCCCAGCCCTGATTGTAATTTGATGCACCTCTTGGCATGATTTAGTGTACATGCCAAATAAGTTTCCACTCCCCCCCCCCAGCCAACTGAGTGTCAGTTGGCCAGGAAGACACCCCTCAGGGGGTCCAAGCTTCAAGGAGAAGTTCACACCTCTGTGCAGCAGTTGGGAGCCACCTGAATCTGCAGGAAAACCCCCTTCTGTGGGTATCTGCTTTTGCCTGGATCAATGAGATTTCCTAGACATATTGGCACCTACCTCTCATTAGGAATTATGAATCACCTGGCCATCGCAGACGCAAACTGGATACATATTTGTGTCCCGGTGGCCACGAGGTACGGTCCCATGGTCTTTGTTTACTCGTACCCAGTCGGGGTAGGGAGATACCCATATCTCCCCATAGAAGCCACCTACCGGTACCAGGTTTGGGCTCTACTTGTAGCCGGAACCCAGGCAGGTCCATTAGTCCCAGAACCATCTCCCTGTGACCCTCTGGTCTGGAGCTATGACCCCTAAAGGGTTTTGTGGGTCATTCACCGTCAGCCCAGAAGAGGGGGAGTTGACCCCTCCCTGAGGCAGGGAGGGGATGGGCCAGCTACAGGTTAAAAGCCTGGTGCCAGCAAGTAGGCGGCGTCTTTTCTCTGAAGAGGGGTCACATCCTACACATGTGTTTAGAGGGACCCAGGAAATAGCAGGAGATCACAGCCCCTCGTGTGGCCTCCAGCTCAGGACATCACAAAGAACTTTCATCATACTTGGTAACTTACTTTTACACTGCTTAGCCCAGTTGTACCCATATAATCTGTATCTGTAATCTCAGACCACTGTATATATTGTCTGTGTATATTGTGTCATATCTAGTGTGCTCTTACAGCGGTTAAATCTATAATTTAATCTTGTGCTATCTTGTATCTCGATCACGAATCCCCACGTCCGTGTTTTGGCCTAGTTATAAGCTACTGCGGGTTGGTTTCTGACCCTATATTATCCCGTTAGCGGACCGGGCTTATATAAAACGAGAAACTGGTGGCAGTTACCCGGGCTGAGTGTGGGCTGTTTTCACTGCGGCAGTGAAAAGGCCCTTCCAGCTTGTTGCCTCTCTGTGCCCGCGTGGACAGGAGGTGTGTGTGTAAACTATACCAGCCTGACCTTACGTGCTCCTCTGGAGGGCGTAACTTCACGTTTTTGGTAAACCCCGTGATCATACCAGGTCTCGTGAGCTCGACGTGGTTGACGTCAGCGGACACGAGGGGTGGTATTCATCACATATTGGTGGCAGCAAAGTGGGATCGAGATACTAGTGTGTGTGAGTGTGAGACCCATACTTCCAGACACTAAAGACGACCAGCAGTAGCTCTTGCTGCTGGAGTCTTAAGATCAGTTCAAAACTAGACCGTCTGAGTGCAGATACAATAAGGTGTGTGTGCATCAGGTTGCAGTGGTGTCAGTGACCATCCGTTGCAATGCCGGCCAGTATCACAAGGAGCAAATCGAAGGAGATGGCCGATGCTTTAATTGGGGGCGGAGAGGAGGTGGAAGGCGAGGGGGAGCACAGCCAAAGCTCCCCAAGGAGCCAGTCGCCAGAAGTGAGGTCCGCGGTGGGCCTCACTCCACCTGCCCATCCCCCCAGCCAAGCTGGCTCAGCTGCTCTCCTACAAGCTGCCATGGACCGTCTCCAGGCTGGAGACCAGGCAGCCTCTGAGCTCCTACTGGCGGCTGCAGAGCGTCGCGAGCAAGCAGAGGCTGCAGAGCGTCGCGAGCAAGCAGAGGCTGCAGAGCGTCGCGAGCGAGCAGAGGCTGCAGAGCGTCACGAGCAAGCCCAGGCCGAGCGTGAGCACCAGCTACAAATGCTCCAGCTGAAGCTTCAATTCCAGCAGCCCTCCCCAGCCCAATGTGAGTCTCCAGAGGTCCGGATTCCCAAACTGCGGGCAGAGGACTTTCCCCTACTGGACAAAGATGGGGACCTGGACACCTTTTTGTTGGCATTTGAGACAGCCTGCCATCAATACCAACTGCCGGAGGACCAGTGGGTCAGATTCCTCACGCCACGGCTCAGGGGAAAAGCCCTTGAAATCTTCGGGTACCTGCCCAGCGAGACCATCCTGAGCTATGAGGAAATCAAACAGGCTCTGGTCAGGCAGTATAACTTAACCCCTGAGTCGTACCAGAAAAGGCTCAGGAATTTGCACCGGGGTTCTACCCAGAGCTGGGCCGATCACATGCGGGCCTTGCTGAGAGCGGTTGACCAATGGACCACAGGATTGGAGCTCAGCACCGTCCAGCAGCTGAAGGAGCTCATCGCCCCAGACAGTTCTTGTGGAACTGCCCAGAGGATCTCCAGCAGTACCTCCGTGACCGGAAGGGGGCCTCCGCAACAGCAGCCCTGGCCGATGAATACACCAACAACAGGACTTCAGAGGCCCGGAAACCTGTCGGCTGGAGAGGGGGTAAGACGCACGCTGCACCTGCTACCCCTGCCCCTAGGCCCAAGTGGGCACCGGCCCCTGCTGCACTTTCCACGTCGGTGGGGGAACCCCGACTTTGTCACCTGTGTAAACAGCCAGGACACTTCAAAGCCATGTGTCCCCAGCGCCCGAGGGATCCGTCCCAGTCATCAACCCGGAAACCGTCCACTGTGTTGTGTGTGGGTGGGGGTGGTGGGAGGTCCCTTGACAATGTTCAACCGGTCACCGTGGGCCAGGCCGTGGCCATGGGACTTAGAGACACCGGTGCTGAAATGACACTGGTACGGCCTGAACTGGTGACACCCCATGATTTACTGCCCGGGAGATCCCTCACTATCTCCGGGATTGGAGGAGTGGAACCGGTGCTGCCCGTCGCCAAGGTCTATCTGGACTGGGGCGCCGGTCGAGGAGTAAGGGAGGTGGGGGTATCCGCGAATATCCCTGCCAGTGTTTTGCTGGGGACGGACCTGGGGCGGCTTGTGTCTAAGTACGTGGCCGCTGACACCCCAAGGTCCGATTCCCCAGAATGTGATGTAATGTCCCCCCCTGATAATACTGTGAAGGTACCCATCATGCCTGTTGATGGGGAGGTGGGGGATGTGATGTGTGCCTCTCCCCTCAGTGGAGAGGGGGGCATTCCTGCCAGCTGGGCTGAAGCCCCAGGGTGTAGCCAGCAAGCCTGCTGGACCCTGTTGTCCTCCAGTGTGGTGACTGGGGGGACAAGCAGGGGGCAGACAGCTGCAGGGGAGGAGGATGCAAATGAGGTCAGGGCTGTCCCAGGAGAAGTAGGGCTCCCAGGTAAAGCCTCAGTGCAGTGTTCCTCCACCACTGGGATGTCAGAGGGCCAGGTTAGTCCGTCTGGACTGGCGACTTGGTCGGGAGCTGAGGGGAAGCAGGCACTACCAGCGGTGGCAGCGTCTGTCACGCGCGGTGGGAGTGCTGGGGCCCTAGGGGCCCCTCAGGGGTCTGATGGCTTTCCCCCTTCCAACCAAGTGGCTGCCAAGTCAGATGGAGGCCCAGAGACAGGTCCCAGGGACCTGACAGAGGACGTGGCAGTCTCATCTATTCTGACCACGTCCAGTCGGGGGTTTCAGGTGGCGTTAGTGGCTGACGCCAGCCTGAACGCTCTCAGGGAGCAAGCGGCGCTGCCTCCCTCGGACTCAGACCTCAAGCAGGTGGTCTGGGACCAAGGAAGGCTGTGCCGGGTCACGGTCCAGCAGGGCTCACCGGAGGAGTGGCCTAGGGACCAGCAGTTAGTAGAACTGACAGGGGACGTGGCAGTCTCATCCATTCTGACCACGTCCCACCAGGGGTTTCAGGGGGCGTTAGGGGCTAGCGCCAGCTTGAAAGCTCTCACAGAGCATATGGCACGGCCTCCCTTGGATTCAGACCTCCAGAGGGCGGTCTGGGACCAAGGTCGGTTGTGCCAGGAAACGGTCCCACAGGGCTCACCAGGGGCGTGGCCTAGGGACCGACCATTTGTGGTATCCTAGCCGTACAGGGCAGAATTTCTGTGGGCTGTGCATGAGACTCCGGTAACCAGATACCCAGGGGCCGCTAAGGCAGAGGCTTGGAGTGGAGACCTAGCCACTCCTGGGGCATCGGTCATCTAGTGTGTCGTGTGCTTCCAGGAAAAAGCGCCGGCCTTGTCGCGGTTGGTGCACGACAGTATGGGGCAGGCCCCGATCGTCCAGAAGCAGGGGTACGACCAGTTAGCTTGTGAGAGGACCCATCACGTGGGTCCGCAAGCATGGATACTGGTTTCGGTACCTCAGACTAAGCTTCAGGCGGCCTGGGAGGGACCGTACCTCGCGCACCAGCAGCTCAATGCCAGGATGCACCTGGTCACCCTGGACCACGCCCGGGGAAGGCAGAAGGCACGGGAGGCAGGTGCCCTCCCAGAAGGCCACCCCTTCCGGGAAATGTTAGCAAACAAGCATGGAAGGACTGTGTCCACCAAGATGCCCTTGGGCATGGAGTATGCCCCTGCCACTTCTCAGTGGATAGTCAAGCTGCTTAAGGGACTTGAAGGGTACGCGGCTGTGTACCTGGAGGTCATTGCCGTCTTCGGTCCTACATGGGAGGATCCCCGAGAGCATCTGGCGCAGATGCTCGGGCAGATCTGCCAGGCAGGCTTGACCCTTACGCCAGGAAAGTGCCAGCTGGGCATAAGTGAGGGGCCCCGGGTAGGCAGGGAAGCCTCGGAACCGGAACCTGGGAGAGGGGATGCCAGCTCATCCTGGATCACCCTCCGGGACAAGCACCAGGCGATATCCTTCCTGGGCTCCGCCGGGTACTATAGGGAGTTCGCACCCCACTATAGTAGCCTGGCGAGGCCCCTGACGGACCGCACCAGGAAGAAGCTGCCCTCCGCAGTCGATTTGACCAACGACTGCGAGACGGCCTTCCAGGCGCTGGAGCATGCCCTTTCTAGCTTCCCGGTACTACAGGCAGCCGACTGCACGCGGCCGTTTATGGTACCGTCTGATGCCAGCCATTGTGGCCTCAGGGTCAGGCTCAATCCAGGTGACCACCTGGGTCAGGAACGAATGGGAGGTTGGTACGCAGGAGCCTGGCTCTCCGGCCGTACCACTTTGCCATTAACCACCAGGGAGGGCGCGGATGGGCGCACGGGGGAACACAGGAATGTGCTGCCCCCTGGCGCCCTCTAAAAGGCGGAGGTGTGAGGAATATGGATTAATATTTACTGTCAGCCATGTCCTCACACCCCCCATTTGCTGACAGACAGCAGAGGTAGGGATTTCCCTGCTTCAAAGCCCCCAGCCCTGATTGTAATTTGATGCACCTCTTGGCATGATTTAGTGTACATGCCAAATAAGTTTCCACTCCCCCCCCCCCAGCCAACTGAGTGTCAGTTGGCCAGGAAGACACCCCTCAGGGGGTCCAAGCTTCAAGGAGAAGTTCACACCTCTGTGCAGCAGTTGGGAGCCACCTGAATCTGCAGGAAAAACCCCTGCTGTGGGTATCTGCTTTTGCCTGGATCAATGAGATTTCCTAGACATATTGGCACCTACCTCTCATTAGGAATTATGAATCACCTGACCATCGCAGACGCAAATCGGATACATATTTGTGTCCCGGTGGCCACGAGGTACGGTCCCATGGTCTTTGTTTACTCGTACCCAGTCGGGGTAGGGAGATACCCATATCTCCCCATAGAAGCCACCTACCGGTACCAGGTTTGGGCTCTACTTGTAGCCGGAACCCAGGCAGGTCCATTAGTCCCAGAACCATCTCCCTGTGACCCTCTGATCTGGAGCTATGACCCCTAAAGGGTTTTGTGGGTCATTCACCGTCAGCCCAGAAGAGGGGGAGTTGACCCCTCCCTGAGGCAGGGAGGGGATGGGCCAGCTACAGGTTAAAAGCCTGGTGCCAGCAAGTAGGCGGCGTCTTTTCTCTGAAGAGGGGTCACATCCTACACATGTGTTTAGAGGGACCCAGGAAATAGCAGGAGATCACAGCCCCTCGTGTGGCCTCCAGCTCAGGACATCACAAAGAACTTTCATCATACTTGGTAACTTACTTTTACACTGCTTAGCCCAGTTGTACCCATATAATCTGTATCTGTAATCTCAGACCACTGTATATATTGTCTGTGTATATTGTGTCATATCTAGTGTGCTCTTACAGCGGTTAAATCTATAATTTAATCTTGTGCTATCTTGTATCTCGATCACGAATCCCCACGTCCGTGTTTTGGCCTAGTTATAAGCTACCACGGGTTGGTTTCTGACCCTATATAATCCCGTTAGCGGACCGGGCTTATATCAAACGAGAAACTGGTGGCAGTTACCCGGGCTGAGTGTGGGCTGTTTTCACTGCGGCAGTGAAAAGGCCCTTCCAGCTTGTTGCCTCTCTGTGCCCGCGTGGACAGGAGGTGTGTGTGTAAACTATACCAGCCTGACCTTACGTGCTCCTCTGGAGGGCGTAACTTCACGTTTTTGGTAAACCCCGTGATCATACCAGGTCTCGTGAGCTCGACGTGGTTGACGTCAGCGGACACGAGGGGTGGTATTCATCACAAGGGGTCCTCAAACTTTTTAAACCGGGGGCCACTTCACTGTCCCTCAAACCATTGGAGGGCCGGACTATATTTTTTAAAGGGGTATTCCCATCTTGGACAATAGGGGAATATCGTTAGGTGCAGGTCCCAACGCTGGGACCCGCACCTATATAGAGAACGGAGCCCCGAAAGTGAATGGGAGTGTACTACGCATGCACTGCCCATGCTTCCATTCATTTCCATGAGGCTGGCGGAAATAGCCTATTTTCAGCAGCTCCATAGAAATCAATGGACGGCGGCTGCTTATGCACAGTGCACCCTCCTTCACTTTCGGGGCTCCGTTCTCTATATCAGTGCGGGTCCCAGCGGTGGGACCCACACCTATAGGACAATAGGGGCATATCCTACCTAGCGATATGTCCCCATTGTCCAAGATGGGAAAATCCCTTTAACTATGACCAAATTCCTATGCACACGTTGACGTTCTGGTTTGGAATGGCTATATAAGCAGGAAGATCCTTTCCATGGGACAACCATGACACTAAAATAGGATCTTCCTGCTTATATAGCCATTCCAAACCAGAACCCCGACTTACAGGCCTCTGCCCCCCAACGTGGACACTTACCTCTTGCAGGCTTTTCTATGCAGACCAGATCAGTCCCTGACGGGGTTCTCCCTATATAACGGGCCTAAAAAGGAAAATCGTATATAAGTAGGATGCTATTTTATTATCATGGTTGCCCCATGGAAAGAAAACTGGCAGTTGGCTGGATTGGCATGCTCTCAATTGTTTCCCAAAGAGACTTGGATAATGAAATATCAGGCTGCAAGTCTGCATTTCAATAGGTCAGATTCTGACCTATTGAAATGCAGACTGGCACCCTGATATTTCATTATCCAAGTGTCACTCTGACTGACCTGTTGACAGGCAGACTGGCATTTCGTTATCCAAGTCTCATTGAGTGTGAAATGAGAGCATGCCAACCCAGCTAACTGCCCGTTTTTTTTTCCCCACTGTCAGTGGCCACCATTTTCATTTGCCCCACAGACAAGTGGCTGCCATTTTAATGTCCCTCGCATCGGCCCTGCCACCCCCCATTGTAAAAAATGCCCGCCACACACTGTCTCCCCATTGTTAATATTAAAATGTTAAGTGCCACACTGACGCACCCACGGTTGTCCAGGCTGTTCTTCTCTCTGCTCCGGGCGGTGATATGAGAAGCTGGCGGACGACAGCGGCGCTAACTCACTCACTGTAGGTCACGCGCCAGCGTCGCCTGCGTCGCCTGAGAGGAGCAGGCGCGTGACGTCAGTGAGCAGTCACGTACCGCCGGAGCAGAGCTGACATCGGAGGGAGCCAGGGCGCAGGAAGAGGCAAGCAGAGGTGCGCAGGCCCTAACCTAAGGTTAACTGTTAAAGACCCGGCGTGCCGGATCAGAGTCCTCGGCGGGCCGCATGTGGCCCGCGCGCCGTAGTTTGAGGACCCCTGATCTAAATCAACCACATCCAGATGCCAATGTGCCAAGGGTTTCAATATGTGCTAGTAGTGATAGACTTGTTCTCTGGGTGGCCAGAAGCCTACCCTGTTCGAAACCAGACAGCAACCACTCAAGAGTGTTCAGGGCCATTGAGATTATTCAGGGCCCAGCATTTACTGCTAGTCTAACACAAGAGATCTCGAAGATGGTAGGGTCACACCTAGTGTTTCACACCCCTTACCAACCCCAAAGCAGCGGCAAAGTTGAAAGACTGAACGGGGTGTTGAAATAAAAAAGGCTGACGATGACCAGGGAGACAAGAGGCTTAATTGGGTTCAGTGCTTGCCTATAACACTGTTTTCAGTTAGGCACACACCAAGGCCCCCACACAAACTGACCCCATACGAGATCTTATTTGGGACAGGGCGAAAATGGGACAGTATTTTCCGCAGCAGCTACAAATGCATTATGAATCTGTTGCAAAATATGTGATAGCATTGAGCAAACAATTGTCTAACATGCATGCAAATGTTCTCTCTTCCATTCCAGATCCAGACTCCCTAGAAGGAAGCCACACTCTGAAACCTGGAGAGTGGGTGGTAGTCAAGAAACACATCAGAAGCACCCTCGAACCACGATACGAAGGACCCTACCAAGTGCTGTTGACTACCTCAACTTCCGTGAAACTCGAAGCGACACCCAGCTGGATCCACACCTCACATTGTAAAAGAGTAAAGGCCGTCCTGACGACCCAGGAACAATAAGCCATGAGGATCCACCTACTTATCATGACTTTGACCGTAGGCATATCCGCAGTGTTCATGCCACTGGGTGATGAATGGGACAATTCACTGATACAGCACCATCACATTCTAGTTCAGGGGTTGAATGAGACTGAAACTCTGAGAGATTGTTGGATCTGTACCCACAGTCCCATGAGTTCAGCCAGTATGGCTTATTTTGCAATACCCCTGGACCTTTCTGAACTGATTGACCTGTCTACCTCTACTATCTTTCTCACTAGAATATACCAAGTTAAATCCAGGAAAGACAGGGACAGGGAAGTGCCCTTGCCTGTCACAGGGTGGGCAGATGCCCCATGGCTCATGATAAACAGATCAGGACCCTCAAAAGATCATAGTTCTACACCCTGGCAAGAGGGATACTGAAAACAAAAACAGACAGCCACATGCAGTGTATTGGTGTAGATGCCGAGAACGGAAAAGTTCTACCCTGTAACCGCTGTACTGTACAGGATCTCCTGACAGGTACATTAGCTAATAACACTGAAGATCAGTTAAAAGGATATGAGCTGGCGAACGGGATAAAATAAGCCAAATTAATTACCCAATTATTCAATAGCACAGCAGTGGCAGTTCCAGAGGAGATATACTCAGTTTGTGGACACAAAGCGTACAAATGGTTATCCGAGAATGTCACAGGACTGTGCACCTTTGCCAAGCTTACCCCTGCCACCTTTACCACACTCTAAAATTGTCAAATGCTATTCCTAAACACACCTTGTACCGTAGGGCCAAAGATAACACACTGTAGGGGATCAGCTCTCTTTCAGGGGGTCACACTCACAGACATCTTCACAGACACCAGGATTTAAGGGCCAAAACGATGTTTTATTGCGGCACGTCCGAGTAAGGCTACTTTCACACTTGCGTTCGGGGCTCCGCTTGTGAGTTCCGTTTGAAGGCTCTCACAAGCGGCCCTGAACGCATCCGTCCAGCCCTAATGCATTCTGAGTGGATGCGGATCCGCTCAGAATGCATCAGTCTGGCTCCGTTCCGCTCAGCAGGCGGACACCTGAACGCAGCTTGCAGCGTTTTCGTGTCTGCCTGGCCGTGCGGAGCCAAACGGATCCGTCCAGACTTACAATGTAAGTCAATGGGGACGGATCCGTTTGAAGTTGACACAATATGGTGCAATTTCAAACTGATCCGTCCCGTATTGACTTTCAATGTAAAGTCTGGACGGATCCGTCTGACTACAAATTGGACTTAGACTTTTTTCTGAAATATAATGCAGACGGATCCGTTCTGAACTGATACCATCGTTTGCATTATAGGAGCGGAATCCGTCTGTACAAATACCAGACGGATCCGCTCCGAACGCAAGTGTGAAAGTAGCCTAAACATAAACAGTTTTACAAAATAAACTTCTGCCCGTCTGGGCTCTACCTAAACATATAGGGTTCCCTGACTCACCTCTAAGTACTGCTTAGTGTCAGGGTCTTAGGCTCCAAGCCTTAGCAGGTTCCACTCATCAAGCATCAGTCCACACAGGGGAGAGATCAGGCTTCGCATAGCCTTGTGGCCCCTCAGTCCTCCTGACTGAGACCACACACAGAGCCTCTGCTCCAGTATCACAGACACGTCTCCCTCTCCCAGACTGACCTACTCTGAGGCACTTTATGCCAGCCTGATTACAGCAGGCCTCACCTGCAATCACCTCAGGTAGAAAGGAAAACCCATACTGGAAGGGTGTGGACTGGCAACTCCCTCTACCAAGCCTAGCCACCAGTCCAAGTAAAATCCAGCCCAGAAAATGTATACAAAAATGTCTCACCAAACTATGCTTTGCTGAGACTACTGCCACTCTCTGGATTTTATCTGTCTCACCCATCTGAGGTACCTGAAGTGGGACAACACACCTTCCAGTACTGTTCACATTACCACAACACCCAGACCAAACGGTAAGCCACATATTGTAGAAATAAGCATTCCCAATAAAGTTCTCAGTACCCTTTTCATATATCCCATGGTAGTGCAGATGTGGGATCATTTGGTGATTGCAACTGATTATCTAGATGATCAAATATGGGAAGTGATGAGACTTATGAATACCTCAAACATCGTGCAGAACCAGTTGATCATTGTCACCAACCAACACACATTAGCTCTAGACTATGTTACAGCTAAAGATGGAGGTATGTGCCAGGTTGTGGGACCCGCTTGTTGCCATTACATAGACCCGCAGAGTCATTTGCAAGTAAAGGTAGATCTAGAGAAAAGGGCGGATCTAAGGGATAGATCGCTGGATGCACATAAAGCTGATAAAGAAACATAGTGGTCTGATACCTTCTCCATTCTTAACCCCGCCAACTGGTTTAAAGGTATTGGGGGTTGGCTCATGGGAATTGTCCAAGGAGTATTACAGGTAGCTCTAATACTACTGGTGATATATATGGTAATTAAGCTTGTTCTTACTTGTGTGACCCGCCTTTCAAAAAGAATTTAGAAAACTGATGAGCAACCTATCATGCTTCTCAATGATGAGGAAGAACAAAAGGAAACACCATTCAACACGGTTCCCCCTCCCAGCTAAGATGCCGTGCAGAGATAGGGTAAGATGAATCCCGGGGTACTACCATAAGTGATGTTTTCTTCTCAAAGAGACAGTTTAAGATCTGTGCTCAGGGCTCTAAGTGCTGAATAGCCAAAGATGATATTTCAGGATGCCAGTGCTATTATTTAAAAAGCTACTTGGTACCTTTATGAGTAGGATACAAGTAATCATCAAACAATGATACCAGAAAAATGGCTATGTTTTGCACTAAAGTACAGACACAATTCATTTAATTCCTATATAAAAGATCTCATAGTAATTGTATAACATAACATAGGTATGAAAAGTGGCCTACAAGAAATTATCTGTTATTCATTAGCATCTGCTACCATGGTTCCATTCAGTTAAGAATCCATTTTCCTGAAAGGAATTTTCAGGGAATATGAAGTGTTAAGGTCCCTAGCCTACATCGCCTCCAAAAAGATTCATAGATCACTTGCATCTCCAGTCCTGTGCACTGGCTTCCGCTCTTCCATCTCCGGCCCCTGGCTTGTTGTCTTCTGGGCGGAACATGGGCATGGTCATGTGCACCACTAAAGCCAATAAGTGACTTCAAAGGTACTATGTCCTCCTAGACCAGTGGTGGCGACAGTGGCGTAGCGTGGGTTGCAAGCACCCGGGGCAAGCCAAGTATTGTGCACCCCCCAACCTGTGGCCACACCCCTTTTTACAGATAATGCAGTAGATATCACTTGCAGTCATATGTAACAACACAGATAACACAGTGATAACTCTCTGTGTACAGATAGTGTAGTGGATAGGTGTGAGCCCCCAGAATTCAGAACACGCACAGTGTGACCTGAAGTCTGGGGCCAGGCTGCTACAGTGTGGCCCGAATTCTATATCCACCCTCCCTTCACTACAGAACATACAGGGTAAGGCTACTTTCACACTTGCGTTCGGGGTTCCGCTTGTGAGTTCCGTTTGAAGGCGCTCACAAGCAGCCCCGAACTGATCCGTACAGCCCCAATGCATTCTGAGTGGATGCAGATCCGCTCAGAATGCATCAGTATGGCTCCGTTTGGCCTCCGTTCCGCTCAGGAGGCGGACACCCGAACGCAGCTTGCAGCGTTTTCGTGTCCGCCTGGCCGTGCGGAGCCAAACGGATCCATCCAGACTTACAATGCAAGTCAATGGGAACAGATCCGTTTGACGTTGACACAATATGGTGCAATTGCAAACGAATCCGTCCCCCATTGACTTTCAATGTAAAGTCAGGAGTCCCTAATAATATACCATCGGATCGGAGTTTTCTCCAATCCGATGGTATATTTTAACTTTAAGCGTCCCCATCACCATGGGAACGCCTCTATGTTAGAATATACCATCGGATTTGAGTTAGATCGTGAAAACTCAGATCCGACAGTATAGTCTAACACAGAGGCGTTCCCATGGTGATGGAGACGCTTCAAGTTAGAATATACTAAGAAGTGTGTACATGACTGCCCCCTGCTGCCTGGCAGCACCCGATCTCTTACAGGGGGCTTTGATCAGCACAATTAACCCCTCAGGTGCCGCACCTGAAGGGGTTAATTGTGCGTATCATATACCCCTGTAAGAGATCAGGTGCTGCCAGGCCCCCCTCCCTCCCCAGTTTTAAATTCATTGGTAGCCAGTGCGGCCCCCCTCCCTTCCCAGTATTAAATTCATTGGTGGCCAGTGCAGCCCCCTCTCCCTTCCCTGTATTAAATTCATTGGTGGCTAGTGCGGCCACCCTCCCTCCCCAGTATTAAATTCATTGGTGGCCAGTGCGGCCCCCCTCCCTCCCTCCCCTCTATTAAATTCATTGGTGGCCAGTGTGGCCTCCCCTCTCCCCCCCTAATTAAAATCACCCCCCTCCCCCATCATTGGTGGCAGCGGAGCGTTCCGATCGGAGTCCCAGTTTAATCTCTGGGGCTCCGATCGGTTACCATGGCAGCCAGGACGCTACTGCAGTTGTGGCTGCCATGGTTACATAGCAATTTTAGAAGCATTATACTTACCTGCGCTGTCTGTGACCGGCCGGGCGCTTCTCCTACTGGTAAGTGACAGGTCTGTGCTATAAGCAATGCGCCGCACAGACCTTTCACTTACCAGTAAGAGGAGCGACCCCTGCAGTCACCACAGAGACTTGGCAGGAAGATCCAGGCTCTGCGGGCAAAGTCAGATGCGGGCAGGAATCTGCGGATAGCCATTTCATGTTTGTCTATGTATGTATTTATATGCAAATTCACGCAGCACTTTGTATTTATTGGGTACCCCAGAGCTGGTTCTTTCTCACCCTCCTAAACATAAGCCAAGGACGGCTTAACTTAAAGTAAAGGAGAATGTAACATCCCAGAGTTATTTTACTAAACTCTTTCACTCCGCTACAGCATGTTAAGTGTATGTGTATTGCCATTCTGTATAATCTATTGTCATTCTGTATAATCTAACATTGCATTCTTTATTATATGCATTTTCTAGGCCTGTTTCATGTATTTGCTTTAGTTTTCTATGTACACCAGCAGGTGGCAGCAATGTGTGACCAGGAACCTAGTGTCAGTTTAGTACATCTTGACTGGAATAGTACATTCCAGTTTAGCTCCCCCTCTATGAGCAGAAGTGGGCTGGCCCCATGTCCTGTCTCATGGGGAGGAGAGGAAGTTCTAGTTAGTGTACCAGCTACCCCTACTTGGGGAAGGCTGTGTTGGTAGGAGCACCCAGTTTTAGGGATCCCAACCCAGGATCGTGCCTTGGCTGAGGCCAAAGATCAACATTCCCAGTCTGAGCCCTTCAGCCTCAACTGGTTGACAAGCAAGCAGCCACCTCCAGTCCTCCAGGAAGAGCCATTCCCTGTGAGCATAGCTGTGAGTACTTATCAAGAGACCAGGAGAAGCCAAATTCCTCCTCAACTAGTCAGTCCCATACCAAGCTCCAGGCATATTATAGAAGCAGAAGAGATATTGATCCCTGCCACATATTGCCAATACCTGCTGGGACCCAAAAGACTAATGCTGTATCTCGTATGGATTTATGCTGCCTTCAGTAAAGACAAGTTGAATTATACTTCAAGTCTGGATCTCATTCATTCCTCAATTACTCCTACTAGCAACACTCAATTTATTGCAAGTGAGCCAGGATCCAGGAGTCCAGCCGTACCCAGGTAGGAGACACCGTTGACACTAGCACTACTGCTACAAACAGACATTACCCCACTCTGGCATTCCTCACCTGGTACGTGAGTTGCAACATCTTAAAGGGCCCTGGGACTGTAGCTTGCGCACCCTGCAATTGGCGTCACGAACAAAAACTATTAACTATATCTACACCTGACTCAGTCAGTGCATATGATTGCGCCAGTGTGCATTAGTCCAATCCTGCACATGATGTCATGTAGTGAAGGTAATCTTCTCACCAGTGACTGTATTTGTGAGTTATCCCCTCCCTCCTGATCCTCAGCTGTGTTATGTGACCAGCACTCTGACTTTCCAAATAACACAGCATCGTGTGGAGTCTATTTCTCTATGTATTCCTATGGGAGCCACACTCTCAGTCTCATAGGAAAGAATAGAGAAGTAACTGACTTCTTTGAGGTGTCAGTTGGAGATCAGAGAGTTGTCACATAACACAACTAATAATTAGAAGGGAGGCTATAACTCTGAAATACAGTCACTAATAAGAAGATTACATTCACTACAGAGTACATCATGTTCATGTACCTTTCTAACAGGTCAGAGAATAAAAAATGTGGTGGGAGTGCTTCTTTAAAGGAAATTGATTGGAAGGTCAGACTACAGTACATGAGGTTTGTTTATATCCTGAGACTATGGAGACAGGTTTGCAATGGAGCTGTAGGCACAACACTGAATGCTGTGTATAGAGATCAGGAAGTGGCAACGCTCTGGTCCAAGCAATCATGTGATCGCTGGGGCCAGGGTATCTGCACCAGCTGCTGGGTCTTAGTACACCCAGGTCAGATCTTCAGGGAAGCTGTAAAAACTTGTACAACCTCTCTGGGGGCTGCATTTCCTCTGTAACTGTGGCTATTACAGGAGAATTCAGGAATGTTAAAAAAAAAACTAATGTAATGTTAAATGTCCTCTAAAGGTCTTTTATGACCTCATAGGATGCACAAAGTATAAAATAAAAATATAGAGTAGAGAAAAAATAATGCCACCACATGCCACAGATTGTAACCCCACCTCTGGCAATCATAACCCCTACATCCCATATATCAAAACAACTATTATGGAAAGGGGACATGATTTAAAACATTATTTTAGTTGCAGGTTGTGCTATTAACAAAGATAAAAAAAAATTGAAAACAGACTATTTTTTCTTTTTTTATGTTTACCCAGGTATAAAAAAAAATAAAAAATACTAAAATTAAAATTACATTACAATAAAGTTTCATATATTACTGAAAAAAGTTGCAAACAATTTTCTACATTCAATAACTGAATGGAAAAAAAAAGTTATGGCTTTTAAAGACAAAAGTAAAAAAAAAAAAAAAAAAATGACCCTGGTCAGGAAGGGATTTGGATGCCCCGGCCTTAAACTGGTTAATCATATATTATGTTATGGCGTAGTTTAGCAAGATTTTTTTCTTTTTTGTTAGAATTGGCAACAAAAGAAGAAAAGTATTTCCATTGCATTTTCCACTGTTTAAAGCGGTTGTGCACTAATATCCATTCCAGACCTCTAAGACTGGTGGGACCTGCGTTGGTGATCACACTTACCTGATCCCCGGTGCTAGATCCCAGCTTGTTCACTCCTCAGCCTCCGCTGCTTCTCTCAGGTCCCTCCATGTAAAGATCCGGTTTGACGCTGCTGCAGCCAATCACTGGATGCAGCGGTGATATGCTCTCCTTGAGTCACGTGAACATTTGACATGAAGCAAGGGGAGCAGCAGCCAGATGCAGTGCATTGGCATCAAACAGGACGTTTACATGGAGGCAACTGAGACAAACAGCAGAGTCCGGGGAGCGAATGAGCCTAGACCCAGTGCTGGGGATCACGCAAGGCCCAGGTCACACATCAGTTATTTGATCCGTTATTTCCATCAGTTATTGTGAGCCAAAACCAGTAGTGAAGCCCTACTCAGATATAAGGTATAAAGAAAAGTTCTGCACCTGTTCTATGTTTTTGACCTGTGTAATGTCCCGGAGTGCCATTACCACCTCTTTTGTTCCCCCCACCATCTTGGTTGGTGCATCCTGTGTCATCTCTCATATTTAAATTCATTTTCTGCAAGGTGTATATTAATTTCCTTGCAAAACTAATGTTAACATGTAATGTGCCTGGTTCACCAGCGGGCGGCAGCAGATCTGTGCAGAGATAGTTTCTCTGGAGAGGAACCTCCTAGTTCCATTCCAGCCCTCTCTAGAGAGGGAAGAGTTTAGTGTTAGTAAGTGAGTATCTAGTCCACCCTCCTTAGGCCTCTTGCACATGAGCGTATGGCTTTTTCAGTATTTTGTGGTCCGCAAAAAACGGATCCGCAAAAAATACGAATGACATCCATGTGCATTCAGTTTTTTGCGGAACGGAACAGCTGGCCCCTTATACAACAGTACTATCCTTGTCCATTAATCGGACAATAATAGGACATGTTCTATCTTTGAACAGAACGGAAATACGGAAACGGAAGGCTTACATAGTAACTTCCGTTTTTTTTGCGGATCCATTGAAATGAATGGTTCCGTATACGGTTCGTATACTGAAAGCAAAAAACGGAATGGAAACGGAACTTGTGTAAGAGGCCTTAGGGAGAGGTTGTGTGCTGGCTAGCAGAGCACTGCCTGCTCTGCTAGGCCCAGAGGTCCTGCCTCTGAATTCTACATGGTTGCTTGTTCCCTCCTGGGCTTGCATCCAAGCTGAAGCTAGAGCTTGAGGTACTCCAAAGCCAGGACAAGAAGTTCCTAGGATTAAAGTAAGAGACAAACAACAGGCTAAACTAAGTTCCAGCAGAAGAGGAAAGTTCCTATTTACTCCAGCTAGCATAGCAGAGCTGAGATTGTAGCAAAGAAATGTTTGCCTGCCAGATTAAGCCACTACCTGCTGAAGACCAAGATACCGTTTGGAAACTGTTTGGATTACCGTTTATGCAAAGCAAGTGGCGTCATGATGACAGGCCAGGGACTCTTTCACTTTAAGGGACCCCTGGTAGGACCCCATCTGTTTGCACCTGGTTTTAGTTCACAATAACTGATGGAAATAACTTATCAAATAACTGAAGTATGAACTAGGCCTTAGGGTACTTTCACACTTGTGGCAGTGGATTCCGGCAGGCAGTTCCATCGCAATCCGGACACAAACGGATGCATTTGTCAGATGGATCCGGATGCTGAACCGTCTGACAAATGCATTGCAATATCAGATCCGTCTTTCCGGTTGTCATCCGGAAAAACGGATCTGGTATTTATCTTTGTGACATTTTCAAAGGTCTGCGCATGCTGCAGTATTTTCTCTGGCCAAAAAACGTAAGAGGGACTGAACTGATGCTTCCTGATGCAAACTGAATGGAATGCTCTCCATACAGAATGCATTAGGATAAGGCCTCATGCACACAACCATTGTTGTGTTCCGTTACGCAAAATGGGGTTTCGTTGTTCCGTGATCCATTTCCGTTTTTGTTTCCGTGTGTATTCCTTTATTTTTGGAGGATCACCAGACATGAAGGAAAGTAAAAAAAAAAGTCAAGTTTGCCATGCAAATGATAGGAAAAAAATGGACAGGACACCGATGACAATCTTGTGTGCCTCCGCGTTTTTCACGGTCCCATTGACTTGAATGGGTCCGTGAACCGTTTTCCATGAAAAAAATAGGACAGGATATATTTTTGGGACGGACTGGAACCACGGATCACGGACGCGGATGACAAATGGTGCATTAGCAGAGTTTTCAACGGACCCATTGAAAGTCAATGGGTCCACAGAAAATCACGAAAAACGGAACAACGGACACGGAATGAAACAACGGTCGTGTGCATGAGGCCTAAAACTGATCAATTTTTTTTCTGGTATTGAGCCCCTGTTACGGAACTCAATACCGGAAAATAAAAAAGCTTGTGTGAAAGTACCCTTAGTATAATCACCAACACAGGTCCCACCAGTCTGAGAGGTCTCTGCTAGTTTTGGCTTTACCGGACACACAATAGACATGAATGCAAAACTACACTATGTGAACCAGATGATTGTGAAGCATTTAGTCAGGAATGGATCAGAGAGGAAGAAGGGGGAAGAATAAAGGAAATACTATAATTTTTGTCTCAAACTTTTTTGTTGTTGTAAATGGTTCAGTATTAATAAATTACAGTTACATATTCTTTTGGACCATTTGATTAATTTTGCCTTAGAAGATATCCACCTGCTGATTCCATTCATGGCCAGAGATGTAACATTTTGATGGTGCCAAAACTGCTGGTTTGTGTTTAAAAAAATAATTACATTATTATTTTTTTAAATCTATTATCTATCTATCTATCTATCTATCTATCTATCTATCTATCTATCTATCTATCTATCCATCTATCTATTATCTATCTGTATATATATATATATATATATATATATATATATATAAACATATTGATAAATCTCTCTTTAAATGGTATTAGCAGAAAACAATGTTTGTGAAATGAGCCTGCAGTAATATTCCCTGGTCAATACAGAACAAGCAGTGCGTTCTCTCTTGGGAGAGACAGCAGTAATCCAGTTACTAAAAATTGCTGATCTGAGCAGATTCTGTACCCTAGAAATGAAAAATAACTTGATGAAAATATAATGTTGTGGCAAAAAGATGTGACTGAAAATAATGTAGTCTTTCGGATTAACCCTTCTTTACACCTTCTTAATAAAGTCATGTCTAGGGAAATAGTTCTAGTCATTGTATCTGCCATATGAATTTTTGTAGGAGCTACATTCCTGGCAGGACTTGAGTAAGGCCTCTTGCACACGGCTGTTGCCGTATTGCGGCCCGCAAACAGCGGGTCCACAATATGTGGGCACCGGCCGTGTGCACGGAACGGCCGCACAACGGCCGTGAGCATGAGGCCTTAAAGGGAACCTGTCATTGACTTTATGCTGACCGTGCTGAGGGCAGCATAAAATAGTGACAGAAATGCTGATGTCAGCGGTGTGTTACTAATGAGCTAAAAGTGGTTGCTGAGAACCAGCATCATATTCATTGCAGACTGGGCCTGGAAAAGAGTCAGATCTACCTGAGAAGAGTCCTGGTTATTCATAATCTCCTGCCCTCTCACCCATCTGATGATTGTCAGTTCTCTCCTAGAGAGAAAGGGAGACAACTAGGTAGAAGACTGTCAGTCATCAGCAGGTGGGCAGGAGAGCAGGACCTCATGAATAACCATGACTCTTCTCAGGTGGCCGTGACTCTTTTCCAGGCCTGGTCTGCAATGATTGTGATGCTGGTTCTCAGCAACCACTTACTTTTAGCTCATGAATGACACACCGCTGAGGTCAACATTTCTGTCACTATTTTATACTGCCCTCAGTACGGTCAGCATAAAGTTGATGACAGGTTCCCTTTAAAGGAGTTCTCAAGTTTAAAAAAAAAACATTTTCATATACCCAATTTCAATTAACAGAGAGGGGGAAGTGTTACCTGTTTAGGATTTCTTATTTTGGCATTCCAGACAATAAAACTTTTCAAATAAGGAGGACCTGTCAGTCACCTCTCCTGACATATCTGTTTTAGTAAGTAATTGCATTTCCCATATAATACCAATTCCAGAGCATCTATTGTTATGACTCTATGTGCAGGGTTACATCCACAACTGGTAATCTTCTAGTAGGAATAATATAGAAATAGCACAACATTGTGGCATAAGAATAGATGCTCCAGAATAGTCATTTAAAGGGAGAATGTCACCATAATCTTGTACTATTATATGCAGTACTACATGAGATAGCAGTTTATCCGTCAGTAAGCAGCTTTACAAAAGTCGCAAGTTTTTATGAGAAAGTCGCAAGTTTTTATGAAAAAGTCGCATGTTCTATTAAAAAGACTCATAAGATAAGCATGGTCCTCACTGGAGTGAAATTGCGACTTTTTAAATAGTCCCAATAGTAAATCTGTCTAGAGATTCATTTACATAAGAAAACACGCCCACTTTCAGAAAACTGGCGAGCATAGTCCAGAGCAGAAAAAATATGCAAATTTGTGCGCAGTTTTAGCATTTGTTTTTTTGGGGACTTTTTCACTCCATTATTCTGACCTGAGCTAATGAGAAATCTGGCCCAAGGTGTGTAGATCAATAGTTTTTATTTTCTTCCTTTCCTCTGATCCCCTGCTATCAGGACTGCAGGGTGCACATACAGTAGTCCTCTATGTTATGTTAGTGTAGTGCAGCAGTCCTGACTGTGTATTTCAGAGCTACTCTGAATGGGGGAATGGAGGGCAACAAGTAAATAAAAAATAATGCTGTGGACTTACTATCTGCAGGATTTTTTATGTATGACAGCAGATAATGGTCCAAGATTCACTTTAACATGGAATACAATTATTTATCAAAACAAATTTGTCAGGGGTAACGACATATCTGTACAGGACACCTTACAATGAGTATATTGTGCCCTGGAGGACTTACTGTATCCCATCCTGTATTAGGGTTTGATTACACGACCGTGCAGCGTTTTGCGGTCCACAAATTGCGGATCTGCAAAACACGGATGCCATCCGTGTGCCTTCCGCAATTTGCGGAACGGACGGCCCTTTATAGAAATGCCTATTTATCTCTGCAAAATGGGACAAGAATAGGACATCACTCATAACTTTTGCGGGGCCATGGAATGGAGTGTGCTGTCTGCATCTTTTGTGGCCCCATAGAAGTGAATAGGTCCGCACTTGCGGCTCGGATGCGGATGAAAACCACGGTCGTGTGAACGAGCCCTTACACAGACATTCCAGTGATTTGAATGGCCTCTGTGCAATGCTTAATTTCCCCTGTGGTGGCGCTCCGGGAAGACTGAGCAATTACTACAAGTTTTCCCCACAGATAACAGCTAATTAGAAATGAGTGAATCAATTCTAGATTAATCGAATTTGCCTTAAATTGCCCCAAAATAAAAAAAATAAAAAAATAAGACAATGTGTTATTAAACAGGCTGATTGTTACCAGCGACTACCATACGTTTACCCAGAGCCATATACAGTCGTGGCCAAAAGTTTTGAGAATGACACAAATATTAGTTTTCACAACGTTTGCTGCTAAACTGCTTTTAGATCTTTGTTTCTGTTGTTTCTGTGATGTATTGAAATATAATTACACGCACTTCATACGTTTCAAAGGCTTTTATCGACAATTACATGACATTTATGCAAAGAGTCAGTATTTGCAGTGTTGGCCCTTCTTTTTCAGGACCTCTGCAATTCGACTGGGCATGCTCTCAATCAACTTCTGGGCCAATTCCTGACTGATAGCAACCCATTCTTTCATAATCACTTCTTGGAGTTTGTCAGAATTAGTGGGTTTTTGTTTGTCCACCCGCCTCTTGAGGATTGACCACAAGTTCTCAATGGGATTAAGATCTGGGGAGTTTCCAGGCCATGGACCCAAAATGTCAACGTTTTGGTCCCCGAGCCACTTAGTTATCACTTTTGCCTCATGGCACGGTGCTCCATCGTGCTGGAAAATGCATTGTTCTTCACCAAACTGTTGTTGGATTGTTGGAAGAAGTTGCTGTTGGAGGGTGTTTTGGTACCATTCTTTATTCATGACTGTGTTTTGGGGAAAAATTGTGAGTGAGCCCACTCCCTTGGATGAGAAGCAACCCCACACATGAATGGTCTCAGGATGCTTTACTATTGGCATGACACAGGACTGATGGTAGCGCTCACCTTTTCTTCTCCGGACAAGCCTTCTTCCTGATGCCCCAAACAATCGGAAAGAGGCTTCATCGGAGAATATGACTTTGCCCCAGTCCTCAGCAGTCCATTCACCATATTTTCTGCAGAAGATCAATCTGTCCCTGAGGTTTTTTTTGGAGAGAAGTGGCTTCCTTGCTGCCCTTCTTGACACCAGGCCATCTTCCAAAAGTCTTTGCCTCACTGTGCGTGCAGATACGCTCACACCTGCCTGCTGCCATTCCTGAGCAAGCTCTGCACTGGTGGCACTCCGATCCCGCAGCTGAATCCTCTTTAGGAGACGATCCTGACGCTTGCTGGACTTTCTTGGATGCCCTGAAGCCTTCTTAACACGAATTTAATCTCTTTCCTTGAAGTTCTTGATGATCCTATAAATTGTTGATTGAGGTGCAATCTTAGTAGCCACAATATCCTTACCTGTGAAGCCATTTTTATGCAATGAAAAATGATGGCTGCACGCGTTTCTTTGCAGGTCACCATGGTTAACAATGGAAGAACAATGATTTCAAGCATCACCCTCCTTTTAACAGGTCAAGTCTGCAATTTAAACCCAATCAGCCTGACATAATGATCTCCAGCCTTGTGCTCGTCAACATTCTCACCTGAGTTAACAAGACAATTACTGAAATGATCTCAGCAGGTCCTTTAATGACAGCAATGAAATGCAGTGGAAAGTTTTTTTTAGGATTAAGTTAATTTTCATGGCAAAGAAGAACTATGCAATTCATCTGATCACTCTTCATAAAATTCTGGAGTATATGCAAATTGCTATTATAAAAACTTAAGCAGCAACTTTTCCAATTTCCAATATTTATGTAATTTTCAAAACTTTTGGCCACGACTGTACATCACTCTGACATTACTAATGCACTTGAATAGTCGGATACAGTCCTAGGAGACCCCAGAGTATCATACATGAATTTTCAGGACAATCTGAGCAGTTTCGATTCAGGTTGAATTTATTCGTACCCAAATCGAATCTGCCAGCCTATGTAGGACCCAAAGTGAGTTTCAGGAAATTCACCCATCTCTACAGCTGACCACTGGAGCTTCAGCAAGGGAACTATACATTATATGCTTGTTATCAAGGGACAGTAGGGATTTTCTAAAAAAGAGAGCCCCATTTAGGGTAAATCCACACAGCACAGATACGCTGAAGATTTGTTGTAGCAGATTTATATGCTGTAAATGCAGTGTATTACAGTACCCGCTAAGCAAATGAGATTTTAAAAAATCTCATCTACATGCTACTGAAAAAAATCTGCTGTGTAAATTGACCTGTGATGAGGATTTTAAAGCCACATATGTTGCTTTATGATGTGCATTTCCACTACAGATTTCGCACTCTGCAATGCTTAGGGTACTTTCACACTTGCGGCAGGACGGATCCGACAGGCTGTTCACCCTGTCAAATCCATACTTCCACTATTTCGCCGTGCCGCTGGACCGCCGCTCTGTTCCGATTGACTATAATGGGGACGGGGCGGTGCTCCGGCGCAGTACAGCAGTTCGTGGTCAGAGGCCGCCGGACTAAAAAATTGGACATGCAGGAATTTTAGTCCGGCTGCCTTTCGCCGTGCACTGCCGTACTGCGCCGGAGCGCTGCCCCCGTCCCCATTATAGTCAATGGGGACGGAGCGGCGGCACGGCGAAACAGCGGAAGGATGGATCCGACAGGGTGAACAGCCTGTCGGATCCGTCCTGCCGCAAGTGTTAAAGTACCCTTAGGGTGAAATCCATGGCACATCTGCAGCAAAATCCATGACATATCTGCATGTGACTCATGAGGATATTATGGGGATTTGTTCCAGATTGTTGTGCCACAAATGACACCCCATGTGGAGGTGCCCTAAGGCTTCATGTCAAACCCACACACTTCCATAGTATGAGAAATGTGTCCAACTGGATAAGACATTCAATATACAAGGAGAGGCCCGTAGAGGCAGGGTGTGCAGGGCTGGAGAGGAAAATTGGAGTAGCGATGGTGGCAATGAGAATGGTCTTAGTACGCACAGTGGATAATCCATTGCTCCAGCGCTTCCCTCAGGCAGCACATGCAGTGAATGCAGGCGCGCAATCCTTCTTTCCCTTAGGGCACATCCTGGTTGTTGTGGTCTCCTGCTTAGTGATGGCTTGGGTGCGCTAGATGTTGGGTAAATGGGTAGCAAGGTTCAAAGCAGGAAAACATAGATTGGATTGTGGCGACCAATGACCAGGCCGACTTAATTATAATAAATAAAGTCTCTCTTTACTGAATAATGATGGGGGTTGTATTACACATACAAGTAGTAGGCACAGTTCTCAGGTATTTCACAGAGTAGGCTGTTCCCAGAAGCTGTATATAGGGGGTGGCTGTTTTGAGAGTCTCTCTCTCTCTATGGACACTAAAAATCTTCCCAAATGACCAAAGACATGCAATCTCTCAACAATTCTCTGCAATGCTGAATTGCAGAGTTCAGTTCTAGATCGGATGGATAGTCCATCACAGTATTTTGGTGGGTGCCAGAAGCAATTAACCCTGAACAAATTAAGTAAAATCTAAAGCCGCATCTGTACGTCACCTTTACTGTCTCAGTCCAAACATGTTTTGTATGCTCCTCAACCTTCAGCAATTATTCAATGCTTCCTTATCTCAGAGGTTTATATTTAGCAAAGTTGCTTTTCTGGCTGTTTTCACTCTCAGAAATGGTGTTTTACTGAATAAGGCTTCTGTCTTTGCCTACTTGGCAGCATCACACACAACACAGGACCTATCTCTTGCCTGTTTAAAGGATGACTCTCCACTTACTAACCAGGGGAACATACGACTAGCCCACTACACGACAACTAAAACTTAAGACTGCCAGTTAACTACTTCAGTAATGTGCTACAACACTGCAACATTAACCCATAGTATTATAGCTTTAACCCTTTAACAGTGAACCAGTGGGTCACTGCACTTAAGTGCTTCCCTATTTTGTATGATCAATTGATGGAGCTGCTTTATTTTTGTTAACTGGTCTTCAGCTCTTAAAAGGTATTATTTATCTCAACATTTAGGGCATATTGCTAGGATATGCAAAAAATGTTAGATAGGTGCAGGTCCCACCTCTGCAACCCGCTTCTATCACTAGAACTGGGCCCCTGAAGTGTAGGAGAGCACATCATGCATGCATGACTCCCTTTCAATTCACTGCCATGGGACTACTGAAATTAGCTGAGTGGGCAAAAGTCGTATAGCAGAGAATGGGGAGCTAGCTGAGCAAGCATCCATTCACCACTATGGGACTGCTAGAAATGGACAAAACAGCTCTCTTCCAGCTATTTGGAGGGCGGCCATGCATGCACGACTGCTCTCCCTTCACATCGGGCATCCTATTCTGGAAATAGCAGAAGATACCAGAGGTGGGACCTGCACCTACCTAACATTTTTGGCATAGCCTTGTTATATGCCATAAATGTTGAGAAGTAAAAAATGATTTAATTTATCCATTTGGTCTACATTTGAGATATCGCCTTTTATGTATCCCATGAAATTTCCAATGGGAGCGAGTTTTTAATATAAAGCTCTATATTAGGTGGATACTGACTTTCTAAGGTTTTATCATCTGAAATCATAATTCCCATTGTTCATTCGATAGAGCATACAACAGTCTGTAAATTCTCGCACCGGACAGGAGTTGATTTTTGTGACAGAGAAATAATAGAACATTTCTTCGAGTGATAAACTTCCGGAATACAGTTTATTTCTATTGGATTTGCCTATAAAGCTGAAATACACTGATGACGTGAATGTATATGCTGAGCATTATTGCTGGCAATATTGAGGATCTGCAGAGGAGAGATGAATTACCATATCCTTGCGCCATACATATGGGGATATGTGACACTGACAAATATATGCATAGATTACAGTGCGGAGTGAGATGGATTTATTACTGGAAATCTATATGTTGAGCTGAGGGTAAAATACATAAGATAAATAACGATTTTCATGACAGAACAGAAGACGTATTCTGTTTACTACTATGTCATCTGGCAGGGCTCACTGGCCGCTGAAAAATGTAGTTGTAATGTAATGGTGAGAAGATATATTACTGAACGCCGATAATGGGTCCATCAGCAATCAGCAGGGTGCCCCCTGCTAACTGGATCCATGTAATCGAGCTCCGAGCTTGGATCTCCTGACTTTATTTATTATATGGTATAATCGTGGCTGCTTCCTGCTGTTTACTGAGAAAAAGACCACCCATTCTGTGTGCTTGGTATGCTGAGGAAAGCAATAGTAACGGCAGCTAAGGCGCTCTGATATTGTAGCCCTCACTATTCTATTTAGCCCCATGCATTTCATACTACAAGGGTTGGGCCAGGTTCATATCACCGTTTATTTTTCAGTTCTTCTGAACCGTCAGAAGAACAGACAAAAAAAAGAACAGAAAAAATTGGATCCTGTATTTTAAGCATCCATTCTGCTCAGTTAGGCTACTTCTCCGACAGGCTGTTCCGGCGGGTGAACAGGCTGCCAGATCTGTGCTGCCGCTAGTGCACCGTGGTGCTGGAAGTCAGCTCCTGTCCCATTGACTATAATGGGGGTGGGACGGAGGTCAGGCCGCAACACGGCAAACATGATGAAAGGCGACCGGAATAAAACTACGACATGTTGTAGTTTTATTCCAGCAGCCTCTCGGCATGTTTGCCGTTCTGCGGCCGGACCTCCGGCCCACCCCCATTATAGTCAATGGGGCCAGAGCGGATTTCCAGCACCACGGTGCACTAGCGCCAGCATGGATCTGGCAGGCTGTTCACCCATCGGAACAGCCTGTCGGAGAAGTAGCCTGAATGAGCAGAATGGATGCTTAAAATACAACAGGAATAGGATCCATTTTTTTGCTTATTTTTCTGTCCTTCTGAACCCAACCTAAGGCCACATGTAACAGACACAGCTTGTGGCTTCACCATAAATCAACACGGTTTTGCAATACATGGTTGTTTTACCTCCAAAAACACATGGGAAAGAATGCATCAGTTGCAGCAGAAGCATATGCTGTTGTGGTTTTTAGTCCTGCTGGGGTCGCTGCACATGGCCCTTCCTAAGGCTTTGTTCACACTGCCATCATGTCTGCTTTCATATGAGCAATATGCATCTATTTTGCAACAAATTTGAATGGAACAATTTATGAGGATCTGTCAGATTTCTTTACTGACAGTCAGGCCTCTTGCACACTTTTTTTTTGTTTACCTTCCGTATACGGAACCATTAATTTCAATGGATCCACACAAAAATGGAAGGTACTCTGTATGCCTTCTGTTTCCGTATTTCCGTTTTTCTGTTCCGTTCAAAGATAGAACATGTCCTATTATTGTCCGCATAACGGACAAGGATAGTACTGTTCTATCAGGGGCCAGCTGTTCCATTCCAAAAAAACGGAATCCACACGGAAGTTATCTGTATATTTTGCGGATCCGTTTTTTTGTGAACTGAAAAATACTGAAAAATCCATATGGTCGTGTGCAAGAGGCCTCAACAAGCAAATATATAACACAAGTGTTAACAGAACAGGTGTAGACGCAGCCTCAGCACGTCCTAAGTGTAATGCGCTGAAAATGCCCGCAGTGATGTCACCACAAAGGAATAACTCTTCTGACAGTTAAGCCACATGACATGGATAATGAAGAGAATCTTATCTCATCACAGAGATGATGAGCAGAAGGATGACACATTACAGTGATGAAAAAAACACAGCAATATGACAGTAAAGATTTAATAAATACCAAGTATACAGTATGTAACCGCTGCATAGTCACAATAATGACACTGATATGACCAAATTGAAGTGAAGCACAGAAATACTCACCCCAGTGATATCACAGTGCAGGTGTGGGGGTTGTGTTTCAATTCTTCCCTCAGGCAGCACGAAGGCTGTGGCCCCTTTCACACGGGCGAGAATACTGTGCGGGTGCAATATGTGAGGTGAACGCATTGCACCTGCACTGAATCCGGACCCATTCACTTCAATGGGGCTGCTCAGATGAGCGGTAATTTTTACGCATCACTTGTGAGTTGCGTGAAAATTGCAGCATGTTCTATATTCTGCGTTTTTCACTCAACACAGGCCCCATGGAAATGAATAGGGATGTGTGAAAATCGCAAGCATCCGCAAGCAAGTGCGGATGCGGTGCGATTTTCACGCATGGTTGCTAGGAGATGATAGGAAAAAGCAACCCCATGGAGCATTCTTAATACAGAATGATTACTAAAACGTGGCTTGAGGGGTTATAAAAAAATTAAAAATTAACTCACCTCATCTGCTTGTTCGCGCAGCCGGCATCTTCTTCTTCTTTCAGGACCTGCCAAAAGACCTTTGATGACGTAATCGCAGGTCCTGAAAGAAGAAGAAAGAAGAAAATGCCGGCTGCGCGAACAAGCGGAGCAGGCATGGCACATTTTTGTAAGCATTCTGTATTAAGAATGCTATTATTTGCCCTTATAACCATGTTATAATCGAAAATAATAAAATCTACAGAACACCTAACCCAAACTTCAGTGAAAAAGTCCGGGTTCGGATCTGCATTGCACTCGGGCGGAAAAAACTGAGCAACGCAATGCAATTTCAGTGAAAACTGACTGAAATTGCGTATGTACTCGCAACGAATTTGCCTGATCGCAGAAGCAATGCATTCGGACCTAATCCAGACACACTCGTCTGCAAGGGCCCTATGTTTTTCCTGGCCTCTGGCCACAAAGTACTGAGGGAAGGGGCGCCCAAGCTGAACTCTTGCACCAGGGCCCATGAGCCTTTAGCTATATCCCTGGCATACAGTGATATAACAGCTAACAACATATACAGGTAAATACAATGATGTCTGAGAACCAGGATGCTCCAGCACATGGGTAATAAACATGGTCTCAAAGCTTAACTGCTTCATTACCAGTGTGTTTATCCCCCTTCCATACCAGGCCAATGGTCTTATCTAAATGCAAATAACTAATTCATTTCTCAGCCAACCTACATGTATTTGATATTATTTTTAGGGATGACAAATCGACTTTGGATGAAACATTCGAAGTCGATTTGCACAAAACTTTGTTTCAATACTGTACGGAGCGAGCGCTCCGTACAGTATTAGAATGTATTGGCTCTGATGAGCCGAAGTTATTACTTCGCAAAGTCTCGCAAGACTTCTCATAATAACTTCATAAATTGATTTCTACTGAAAAATTGCGTTTCCCGAACTCGGGTTCAGTTCCAAGGTACCACTTGTTTTTTATTGTAGAAATCAAAGTAATAACTTCAGCTCATCGGAGCCAATTCATTCTAATACTCGCTTGCTCCGTACAGTATCGAAGCAAAGTTTTGTGCGAATCGACTTCAGATGTTTTATCCGAAAGTCGATTCGCTCATCCCAAATTATTTTCACAGGACATCTTAGACCTTTCTTTTGTGCCATTAGATGGCATATATAATATTTAAATAATTATTTAAGGGAAATCTGTAAAAATTCAGAAAGAATGTATAGTTTTCGTTTCTTCTCATTTTTTTGTTACAGAAAATTTCAAGACAAAACATTTCAAAATTTTTACATTTTATGAAAGCAAGCTATATATGTATATTTTACACCCATAAAGTCACTATACTATAGTCAACCATTAGTGGGGGTCTGACAAACCACACTCCTGCCAATCAGCTGGTATGCAATAATTCTGCTGAATACAAGAGGACTGCCCCTCTAGACACCCCGTCAGCCTGTGTGAAGATTATGAACAACCATTTATTCCATATGAATGGCCACTGGTGCTGCCTAAGTACAAGAGGTTAGCTGATCAGTGGAGGTGTCAGCAGCTGTCCAGTAGCTATAGATTATCCTGTCTATTGAATACACACGTTTAATTAATTGTGCAATTACAGAGCATGTGAACAAAGAAATAATAGTTATCTTTTCATTGTTATCCTATGTACTAAAAATGCTCTGAAAATATTTCCAAAATCTGTCATCTAGAAAGACAGCAAAATAAAGTGTAATGTGATGTGGTGCAACCTCTGTGCCGGGCACAGCAGACTTCAGCGGCAGTGATTTATCTGCTTCCCAAATGCGCCAGATATATACTACAACTAGCTGGCATGTATACCGGCTCTGTGAAGAAATCTCCTTGGTGGCTTATAAACTTTACAGGGGCATAATATATAAAGATAGAAATATTGTATTCTGACAGAAAATGTGCTGATCTGGGCAGTCATTCAGATTTGTGCAGTAAAGACAGAAAAAAGCTTAAGGAAACATAGCCCGCTGCTCCCTTTTAGAATTCAACTAAACAACGCAAATATTAGTACATAATAAGTCATGCAATTATTGATGTAGTGGTTAGGCTTGAGCGAATCGACATTCAGATCATAGATCCGAAGTCGATTCGGTCAAATACTTACACTTTAATGCTGTATCCGTACAGCATTAAAATGTATTGGAGCCAAAGTTCTTCTTGCCCAAAGTCGCACGAGACTTTGAGTAATTCCTACTGTATGCATATCTGAGTATTAAAAAACTGTTGGGTACCAGCCAGTACCAAAGCCCAGTTCAGATTGTCATTTTAAATTATTTTTCAATACACAGATATGCATATAGTAGGAATTAATCGAAGTCTTGCGCAACCGAGCAAAACTAACTTTGGCTCCGCAGAGCTAATACGTATTAAAGCTGTACGGATACAGCAATGTAAGTATTTGAACGAATCGACTTCGGATCTATGATCTATGATCCGAAGGTCAATTCGCCGAAGCCTAGTAATGGTCAATCAGTAATATGTATAATATTGGGATATTACCCTGATTCTGTGGTTTGCAGAAACACTCCATGAGCACACTGCAGGGCTCAGAAGGGAAGGAGTGCCATATGGTTTTTGGAGGCACAATTTTGCTGCAATTATTTTTGGGCACCTTGTCACATTTGAAGAGACCCTAAGTTACCCCTACAGTGGAAACCCCCCAAAAAGTGACCATATTTTGGAAACTACCCCTCAAGGAATTTATCAAAGTGTGTACTAACTGCTTTTACCCCACAGTCTTTTTATAGAATTTAGAAACACGTGGCTATGAAAATGAAATTTTTCATTTCTTCCGATAAAATGAATAAGCCTACCTTTTTTCATTATGACAAGGGGTAATAGAAGAAAAAGCACCCCAAATTTGTTTACACATTTTCTCCTGAACATGGCAGTACTCCATGTGCGTTGGCTATTTTAACACCATTTTTATTTTTTTACAGTGTTCACCTCAGGGGGTAGATCACATAATATTTTTATAGAATCGGTCATTACGGACATGGTGATACCTAATATGTCTATTTTTTTTGTTTGTTGTACATGACTTAGATATGGGAAAAGGCTTTTTGTTGTTGCTGTTTTTGTTATTTTTGTCGTACTATGGGACTTCAGCATTTCAGGGTCTGATCCCTGTTTCAATGCAGTACAATACATGGTAGATACTGTATATTTTGCTGTAATTGCTTTTGGGCACCATGTCGCATTTGAAGAGACCCTAAGTTAGCCCTACAATAGAAACCCCAAAAAGTGACCATTTTGGAAACTACCCCTCAAGGAATTTATTCAAGGATGTACTAATCGTTTTGACCCCACAGGCGTTTTAAAGAATTTAGAAACATGTGGCTGTGAAAATGAGCATTTTCATTTCTTCCAATAAAAGGTTGCATAAGCCCTCTATTTTTCATTTTCACAAGGGGTAACAGAAGAAAATGCACCCTAAATTGTGTTACACATTTTCTCCTGAACACGGCAACACTCCATGTGTGGTCGCAATTGCTGTTTAGAGACACAGCAGAGAAGAAGCACCATCTGGTTTTTGGAGAGCAGATTTTGCTTGAAGGCGCCATGTCACATTCGAAAAGACCCTAAGGTACCCATAGAGTGGAAGCCCCCAAAAAGTGACCCAATTTTGGACCCCACTGTGCAAAGTGAAAACTGCAAGTTTTCCACACATATGGGATTTCAAGTGCTTAATATGTTGCGCCCAGTGTGTACCATCTGAGACACACTGTTCGCTATAAATTGATAGGCAGGCTCTACTGGGTACTAAAATGCCATATATGTGGATGTAAATTGCTATTTGTGGATGTAAATTGCTATTTGGGTACACTGCAGCGTTCAGAAGGGAAAGACCACCTTTTGGCTTTTTGCTATGCAGATTTTGATGGATTGGTGTACGCGTGCCATGTTTCTATTGAACAGCCTCTGAGGCATCAGAACAGCTATTTTCTGGGAACCGTCCTTTTTTTAAATTTTGGGTTGCATACATTTTTTTGGGATAACTTTTTTCATTTAGCTTTTTGGGAAGCAGTGTGAACAAAAGGCAGTAATTCTGTCATTGCTTTTTGGGTTTTGTTATTGCAGCATACACTGTGCGAGAAAAATGACATGTTATCTTTATTTTGCTGGTCAGTACGATTACAGAAATACCAATTTTATATACTGTATTTTTCAAACTATAAGACACCCTTGTCTTATAGTCCAAATGCTTATGACTGCTTCCATTATGGAAGCAGTCATCAGCATGTGTGAGGGCTAAACTGCGCTGGTTGTACTCACCCTCCCTGGTCTTCTTCTGGGCCCACTGTGCACTGTGTCCTGACCATGTACAGCATCAGAACGTAGTGCATGTAGTTGCGCACTATGACCTGATGCTGTGCGACGTCAGGTCACAGTACAGAGGGGCCGGAAGAAGCAACATGGGGAGCGGTAAGTCATTCATCTGCAGCGCTGACCGGAGCAAGCGAGGTAAGTTTTTAAATTTGATTTTATTTTTTTAACATCTGATCTGAAGTCTGTTTGGGTTCAATCAGAGGCAGAGTGGGCTGATCGGAGACTAATGGGATCCGATCTGAGGCTTATCGGTGGTCTGATCTGAGTCTGATGGGGGCTGGGGGGTCTAATAAGGGTCTGATCTGAGGCTGATTTAGGCTGAAGGGTCTAATCTGAGGCTGATAGAGGCTAGGGGGTCTAATAAGGGTCTGATCTGAGGCTGATGGAGGCTAGGGTTCTAATTTTAGGGTCTGATTGGAGGTCTGAAGAAGAGTGGAGGTCTGATTTGGAGGTCTAATGAGGATTGGGGCCTAAAGAGGGTCTGAAAAGATGTTTTCATTGGTACCATTTTGGGGTACATAGTATGTTTTTAGCGCTCTATTATGTTTTCTGTAAGGCAAGGTAACCAAAAATGGTTTTGACAACTTTTTTTTTTTACAGTGTTCACCTGATTGGGTAGATATTTTTATAGAACTGGTTATTACAGACATGGTGATACCTAATATTTATATTTTTATTTGTTTATTGTGCATGGCTTGATTATTGGAAAGTGCATTCTTTTTTCAGTTTTTTATTTGTGTTGCACAATGGGACTTCAACATTTCAGGGTCTGTTTCAATGCAGTACAATACAGGGAAGATATATGCCAACATATGGCAAACATATGTCAATGTTTGTATCCCGTTTTAAGGTACACATATATCAACTGTGTGACCCAAACCTTTCTTAAAAATGTATATTCTATGGCCTCAGGCACATGATATAAATTGTAGTGAAGGTAACTTTTCGGGTGCTTGTAATTGTGAGTCATCCACTCCCTTCTGATGTTTAGCTGTGTCCTAGCCTTTCTGCTGCCTGAGGCAAAAAATGAAACGGTACCCCCTCCAATGCCAATTTCTTAACCTAACCCATTTGCCACAATGTAAGCGCTTGTTGCCCATGGCCCTTCCACTGCCCTCCTCTTGCCCCTACCTGGTGCTGCCTCAGGCGGTTGCCTCACCTGGCCTCATTGGTGGTGCACTTCTGGCTGTGTCATGTGACCAACACTCTGACTCTCCAACTGACACAGCTTCTTATAATTGGACAGGAAGTGAGGTTGTCTATTCATTCCGATGAGACTGACATTGAGGCTCCTACAGGGATGAATAGAGAAACTTACTTCCTGTCCGCACAAAGGACGCTGTGTCAACTAGAGGGTGGGAGATAACCTTTACTACAATTTACATCATGTACCTTTCTAATGGGCGAGAAAATAAACATTTTTGTGGTCGTGCTTCTTTAAGAACAATTAACTTGTTTTATCAACTTACACAAATTGTAATAATTCACATACACTGGGAATATGAATGTATATTGGCTTTAGACATTTTTCGTAAACTTAGGTTTATATTTCTGATATAACCAGTTTATTAATTTCATGTCTGTAAAATCTAAATGCGGTTTTGTGCGAAATCTAACCTTATCATTGTTCCTATAAAACTCTACGCTGAGTCAGTGCTTTAAAGAATAAGAGTTGTCAATGGCAAATCTGCTGGATAGATTTTTGGATGAAAATTAGATTAGAAACTATGACAGAAAAAGGATTAGTTACCTACTTAAAGCAGTAATGAGATTGTAGGTTCTATCTACTAATTACTGCCTGAAGTCAAGTAAATGTGTAAAGGAAACGAATGGTAGATGTACACACAAATGATTACATGTCTAATAGAACTGGATATTGCTTTGCCTCCATCTGCTTAGTGTCATCAGAAAACCATCTACACGGTAAGTGATGATTAAAGGGAACCCAAAATGCAGTCCAATCTGCGGGGAGCAGGTTATAGAGTAGAGCACGCTGAGCAGATTGATACACAATTTTGAGCAACAAGATTCAGTAATACTTGTAACTTAAAGTAGTTGTCTCACCTCAGTAATCAATGTTTATTCAATTCCTTGTAGTCCTAGGATCCTTCCATCCATGCAGTTGTTTTTTCAATTATGCCTCTGTCACCTTGTCTTCTCCTTCAAACAGCCCAAAATGTCATGCTCGTTCCTAGGGGTTAGGGCCACCACTGTAATGTGGTCAGCGGCGGCTGCGCAGGCGCACAGAAGCACTCAGAAGCTTGGCCGGCTGATCTGGTGGCTGGGTTTCACAGGAGTGAGCGCACACATATTCTTGCACATGAGCAATCACTCCCGTCCCCGGCCATCTCGTCAGTGCTCAGCTCCACCCCCAGCAAGCAGGGAATCGAGGCCCTGATAGCCACAACGGAGAGATGAAAATAGCAAGTAAGTAGCATTTATCATGTAGAGAAAGTTAATACAAGGCACTTACTAATGTATTGCTATTATCCATATTGTTTCCTTTGCTGGCTGGATTAATTTTTCCATAACATTATACACTGCTCGTTTCCATGGATACAGACCACCCAGCAATCCATCAGTGGTGGTTGTGCCTTGTTTATTCTATGCTATGCTGCTACTGCTGCCGCTACTATTGCAGCCATATGCCATTAATACTATACACTTTCCACATCCACACTAGACTGCTGCTGCTCCCAAATAAAAAGAATAATTTTTACCAGTCTTGTGCAGAACAAACCACTGATTCTTCTGACAATTACCAATTGTGTTTGTATAAATAGAGGCATGCATTCTGCCCCATTAAGACATCATTTTTGGAGGCTTGTTCCTAACAAGCCACTGTTTTTTGCGTTACTGTGTGTTTAAACACCATCAGCCACCAATAAGGCCAACCACCATACATTTATCCATAGCTATATAAGTCAGTATCACTCTGATATTATTTGCTATTGCTGTCATTTTGTTAAAAATGCCTAAAAGTGTGGAGAGAGAGAGAGCAAAAATTAGATTTTAAAAAATTGAGCACTGTAGAAGCAGTTGACAGGTTTGCTGAAAGAGAGATTTTAGTTAAAGCCCTAGAGAACCCCTTTAACAATACTTAAAGCTCTGTCTTGGGTCAGTAAGAAAATAAATGCGAACTCAAAAAACAGCCATCAATCCAGATCTCCTGTTTCCCATTTTCTTCAGTAAGCTCATGGTATATGCAGAGTAACTGATTTTGTAACATTTATTCGCCATTGATATTGAGATGAAGCTCCCCCTAGAAGAAAAACAGGCTGAAGTTCTTATATTAAGGTAAATGTCAGCTCAGTGGTATGCTCTTATTTCCCATATTTTAAATCTGTGATATCTAAAATGTGTTGCCTTGATGTTGCTTTTGACTTGATTTATGCATCTTTGAAGCTGGAATAATGTTCGTAGACTTCTCTTTAAATCTCTATGCAAACAAAACCATAGCTTGTCCCCTGAGGTAGTCTCTTGATAGCCAGTGGTCTGGGCCGATTGTACTGTAGACATTCTGTTGGCATGGAGACTTAGGACTTCGCAAACTTCGAGACAATCAGTTGCTTAGCAACCCAAAATCAGCAGCAATGTAAAAGGTGAAAGGCTAAAAAGAAGGGCACGGAAAGAAGATTAGAATAAGATAGACATAGAAGAAGAATCAGTGAATATCCTCCAAGATTTAAACTGCAATAAATGTAAGCTATCCATCTTTATTCACAGTTTATCATACAAGGCCCTGGCGCTGCCATGAAATTGCCCCTATTATGTCTGTGTAATTACTCTAGTACTGCTGATATTGAGTCTGTAGATCAACAATTCCCTGTGTGATTTCTATGTCTACACCATATTCCCAGCACAGACACTTTGATAAATATAACTACTGTTTAAATATTCACTGATATTAAAGTACATTGCTACCGAAGTAGCTGCAAATGAAATTGTAAAGGTTTCATTATACAGCACTCCCTTACAATGAAGACTGCGCGTGGTGCAGGGCAATAAGAAGAAAAGTTCCCTGACTACAGTCAGTGGAAACTAACTTCATAATTCCCTTGTATTTGACTAGTAATAATATTGATACTAATATTATCATTACTTCCAATACTAATGCTATTAATACGAATGCTGTTACTACCGCTAATACTACAACAACTACTACTACTAAATCTACCACTGCTAGAGCTGGTTCTACTTCTAATATTACTATTTCTACTAACGCTGATACTACTGCTAATACTACTACTACTTATGCTACCACTACTAATGCAGGTACTACTGCTAATACTACAACTAATGCTACTACTACTAATGCTCGTACTACTGCTAATATATTATTACTACTAATGCTACCACTACTAATGCTGGTACTACTCTTACTAATGCTACCACTACTAATGCTGGTACTACTGCAAAAAATACAACAACTACTACTACAAGTGCTGGTTCTACTTCTAAAACTACTAATGTTACCACTACTAATGCTGATACTACTGCTACAGGCCCCAATAATTAGGCATTCACCTGACAGAAAATAACTTGTAATGATGTGTCTGGAGATGCATAAGGCGATCACTGGATAACATTTTTACTGTAGGCCATTTGAGCACAGGCCCCAAAAATTAGGCATTCACCTGACAGAAAAGGCCTTTTATGCCGCTGTATATACATAATACAAGGACCATTCTTTGTTATGGGTGGTGGAGGATATGTGTGGGCTGGGATGAGGAAATTCAATTACACGTGGTCATCGCAGGTGTTGAATTCATCTGAGATCGTTGCCTCATTAATTTTCAGAAATGTGAGGTAGTCCACACTGTTGTGAGCTAGGCGAGTGCGCTGAACGTCCTTTCGGGCAGGACACTCGATGAGGGGAAAGCCAAGAGTTCCATGGCAAATTGTCCCAGCTCTGGACACAGGTCAAGCCTGCACACCCAGTAGTCATGGGGTTCCTCGCTTCTCAGAGCGTCCCCATCGGCCGATGTAGTGGGACACCTGTCGGTTTAGGCATTCCCTGAGGCTGGATCCAGAGGGCAGCTGTCGATGGGTTGGCTGCAAGAATGATCTCATATCCGAAGTGACCAACACATCTTCAAATTGCCACCTCTTCTTGCAGGTGCGGTAGGATTGGTACCCGCAACTGTTTCTCTGTGGGTGGAAATTCCTCTGCCAGTGCCCGCGACAGCAGAATGCAGCATCCTTCGCAGCAAGGCCTGGGAATGCTGCATTCTGCCAGCCCTCTGTGATGCTGGTAACATGTCCTCTAATTTGTGTTTGTTCTAAGTACGTTGCCACCCAGTACTGGTCCTTGCCCTTTATGCTTTTTATACAATGGTCCCTCTTCAAACACTGGAGCATGAAGGCCCCCATTTGCACTAAATTGGAAGCGGTGGAGCGCCATGGCTCCTGCTCATCACCCAGGAGAATGTTGGCCTTGGTATCCTCCCCCCCAGCCACAGACAACACCGGGATCCCAGAAAAGTTTAAAGTCCCCCTCAAACCCTGCTCTTCTTGCTCCTCCTCCTCCCCCCAGGCCCACCATCCTCCTCTGACTCCTCTTCAGATTCCTGCTGACTTGTCTCAGATGGAGTAGCCCCCCATTGGAATTCATTCAGCATTGCGAATTCCTCATCTTCCATCTCCTGCTCCTCAATGGCTTGATCAATGACATGACGCAATGCACGCTCCAGAAAGAAGGTGTAAGGTACGATGCCACTGATGGTGCCCTGACGGCGACTGACCAGTTTGGTGATCTCATCAAATGGCCGCAGAAGTCTTCATGTGTCGCACATGAGCAGCCACTGGCCCAGTGAAAAAAAAACAAGCTCCCCAGAACCTGTCCTGCTGCAGAGTTCGTACAGGTAGTCGTTAACAGAACGTTGCTGCTGGAGCAGCCTATCAAGCATATACAAGGTGAAGTTCCAGCGCGTCGGGCTGTCACAAATCAGACGTCTGACAGGCAGGTGGTGTCGCCGCTGAACTTCAGCGATGGCAGGCCATGGCCGTGAAAGAGCTTCTAAAATGCCCAGATAATTTCCTGGCCTGCCACAAGACATCCTGGACCCGGGGTATTTGGCAACTAATTGCTGCATGACTAAGTTCAGGACGTGTGGCATTTTGCCCTGTTTTAGCATGCTCAGCAGATTGGCACTGTTGTCGCACACCACTTTACCAACTGTCAAATTGAGTGGGCTTAGCCACTGATCGGCCTGTGACCACAGAGCTGAAAGCAGTGCAGGACCGGTGTGGCTCTTGGCTTCCAGGCACAACAGCCGCAGCACAGCATGGCAATGTCTCACCTAAGACGTCGAATAGGTTCTGCGGAGCTTGGGGGGCGCAGCGTAAGAGGCTCCCAAACCACGGGAGCCACAGGTTACATGCTTGACAGCCGTCAGAAGGGTTACCCAGTGGGCAGTAAAAGTTATGTACCTTCCCCGCCCGTGTTCGGTAGACCACGTGTCTGGGGTCAGATGTATATTGGCACCGACACAGTGTGCCAGAGATATATTCACTTGCCGCTGAACGTGGCCATCTACAGTAGCTCTGGGAATCCCCTCTAGAAGAAATATTTCCTTCCGGGGACCTTCCATTGCGGTGTGCCAATAGCCACAAATTTTCTAAAGGCCTCGGAGTACACCAGTTTATATGGCAGTAGTTGGGCTAACAGTACCAACAAGCCAGTGGTCAGCCGTTGGGCAAGAAGGTTATCCGGCATCATAATCTTTTTACGCTTGAACATTTGGGCCACAAAAGCCTGCCTTTTGCCAGATGAACGTGATGACGGCACTGTGGAAGGTGGTGTGGAGAACAAATGGGAGGAGAGAGGAGAAGGAGAAGAGGCAGGACATGGAGCGCCAGGAGTGTAGTTTTGTGGGTTCTGACGGCGTTGCTCTCACTGGGCTCGGTGATGGGAGGCCAGGTGCCTTCTTAAGGCAGTCGTCCCTAGGTGAGTGCTGGGCTTAACGCGACTTATGCGTTGATGGCACAGGCTGCAGATGGCAACACTATTGTCAGCAGCTGATACGTTAAAAAAAGCACACACTGTGGAGCCAAGTACCGGCTTCCTGGGAGTGCCAGAAGTAACCGTGCATGGTGGATGGCTTGCCCCAGATGCATTTGCAGTCTGCTTTTTGCCTACTATGCCCTGTGAGCTCTGCTTCTCCTCCCTCTCTGCTGCTCCGTCTCTCACTCTGAACTCCCCTCCTCTTCCTCTCTTGTGGGCACCCACGTGACGTCCATCGACACGTCATTATCGTCGCCTTCACCACCACTGACATTTGAGATCTCGGAGTATGCATCACCAGCGGGGACCTCCTTGAGCTGATCTGGGTACTGTCGTTAGACCGCTGTTCCTACCTCCTCTTCCTCATCCGATGGCTGTGCATCGGTAAGGTTTGGGAATGGATGGGAAAATAATTCCTCTGACTCAAGTGGAGGGGCTATGGTGGTGGCATATTTGGGGGTGCACACAGCAGAGAGTGAGTAGGGTGCAGATACAGTGGATGAGAAGGGTGCAGAAACGGAAGGCTGAGTGAGCCACTCAACCAACTCTGGTGCGCCCTTTGAAGTAATCGCATGCACCTTCTCCAACTTTCCACTTAGGCTCCGGCCTGGTGCACATGCCCGACCCCTACCACCCCTGTGGAACGGCCTGCTTCATCCTCTGCCTGTCATTTTCAAAATGACCATGTGCCTAAGTCCCTAGAGAAGAGCAGTATTTGTGGAAGCAGGCATATTGCAGGCCTCAATCAATATTTGGTGGAAACAGGTATATCAAACCCCTTAATCAGTATTTTTGTGGAAGCAGGTATATCGCAGGCCTCAATGAATATTTGGTGGAAGCAGGTATATCAAACCCCTTAATCAGTATTTTGTGGAAACAAGTATATCGCACCCCTCAATCAATATTTGGTGGAAACAGGTATATAAAACCCCTTAATCAGTATTTTGTGGAAGCAGGTAGTGTTGAGCTGCAGGGCCAATATTCGATTTCGCGATATTTCATTAATATATGGCCGAATATTCGTCATATATTCGTGAATTTGCTAATTCGCTATCTTCATTCACATTTTTTTTCATTAATAAAATCGCAATGTAAAATTCGCTTAATACGCATGCGAGAAAGGGCGTGGCCTAGAAACTGTTTTCGAACTACCCGAAGTTTAAGGCAACTGGAATAGATGGTCGGAGGCAATTTTCGAGACAGTGAGGAAGAACTTCTGATAACTGTAAGTATTTTCACATTACACCAGTGTATTTGATTACATTTCACATGCATGTCAGACCAATCCCTTTATATGCAGATATAGTGTTATAAAATATTAGTGACTGCGAAAATTGCCACTTATGATGAATTATTTTTTTCGTGATACATATAACTTCGCTTTATCAGGTTTAAGTAGATATTACTGATTGGTGCACTAAGTATTGTTGTAACATCACAGCACTATGTCTGTAGAATGTATGTATGGACAGCATAGTAATATCTCTCACATGCACATTGCACATCCATTTTCCCGCCGCACACTATATGCCCCACACACACACACACACAAACACAGTCCATAGATTAGAGTTTGTGTCCTGAGAAGCAGGCCATTGTGAGTGAGATCCATTCCAAGCTCAAGAGGAAGTTTAAGGCCAATCAACCTAGGATGGCCATATTAGATTTGAAGAGGAGGAATTCGGAGCGGATCAGAGAGATCCGTACAGAAAATGCCCAATACAATCCTTATATTACTTTTGTATCTCTCGCCAACACTCTGTAATGTACAGGTCCTTCTCAAAAAATTAGCATATTGTGATAAAGTTCATTATTTTCTGTAATGTACTGATAAACATTAGACTTTCATATATTTTAGATTCATTACATACCAACTGAAGTAGTTCAAGCCTTTTATTGTTTTAATATTGATGATTTTGGCATACAGCTCAAGAAAACCCAAATTTCCTATCTCAGAAAATTAGCATATTTTATCCGACCAATTAAAGAAAAGTGTTTTTAATACAAAAAAAGTCAACCTTCAAATAATTATGTTCAGTTATGCACTCAATACTTGGTCGGGAATCCTTTTGCAGAAATGACTGCTTCAATGCGGCGTGGCATGGAGGCAATCAGCCTGTGGCACTGCTGAGGTGTTATGGAGGCCCAGGATGCTTCGATAGCGGCCTTAAGCTCATCCAGAGTGTTGGGTCTTGCGTCTCTCAACTTTCTCTTCCCAATATCCCACAGATTCTCTATGGGGTTCAGGTTAGGAGAGTTGGCAGGCCAATTGAGCACAGTAATACCATGGTCAGTAAACCATTTACCAGTGGTTTTGGCACTGTGAGCAGGTGCCAGGTCGTGCTGAAAAATGAAATCTTCATCTCCATAAAGCTTTTCAGCAGATGAAAGCATGAAGTGCTCCAAAATCTCCTGATAGCTAGCTGCATTGACCCTGCCCTTGATAAAACACAGTGGACCAACACCAGCAGCTGGCATGGCACCCCAGACCATCACTGACTGTGGGTACTTGACACTGGACTTCAGGCATTTTGGCATTTCCCTCTCCCCAGTCTTCCTCCAGACTCTGGCACCTTGATTTCCGAATGACATGCAACAGTCCAGTGCTGCTTCTCTGTAGCCCAGGTCAGGCGCTTCTGCCGCTGTTTCTGGTTCAAAAGTGGCTTGACCTGGGGAATGCGGCACCTGTAGCCCATTTCCTGCACACGCCTGTACATGGTGGCTCTGGATGTTTCTACTCCAGACTCAGTCCACTGCTTCCGCAGGTCCCCCAAGGTCTGGAATCGGTCCTTCTCCACAATCTTCCTCAGGGTCCGGTCACCTCTTCTCGTTGTGCAGCGTTTTCTGCCACACTTTTTCCTTCCCACAGACTTCCCACTGAGGTGCCTTGATACAGCACTCTGGGAACAGCCTATTCGTTCAGAAATTTCCTTCTGTGTCTTACCCTCTTGCTTGAGGGTGTCAATGATGGCCTTCTGGACAGCAGTCAGGTCGGCAGTCTTACCCATGATTGCGGTTTTGAGTAATGAACCAGGCTGGGATTTTTTAAAAGCCTCCGGAATCTTTTGCAGGTGTTTAGAGTTAATTAGTTGATTCAGATGATTAGGTTAATAGCTCGTTTAGAGAACCTTTTCATGATATGCAAATTTTTTTAGATAGGAATTTTGGGTTTTCATGAGCTGTACGCCAAAATCATCAATATTAAAACAATAAAAGGCTTGAACTACTTCAGTTGTGTGTAATGAATCTAAAATATATGAAAGTCTAATGTTTATCAGCACATTACAGAAAATAATGAACTTTATCACAATATGCTAATTTTTTGAGAAGGACCTGTATATATACAGTTATGAAAATAAGTATTTCATCCCTTTACAAATGATTACGTATTAACTGGTGTGTAGAGATGTCGCGAACATAAAATTTTTAGTTCGCGAACGCGAATTTCTACAAATGTTCGCGAACGGGCGAACCGGGCGAACCGCAATTGACTTCTATAGGCAGGCGAATTTTAAAACCCACAGGGACTCTTTCTGGCCACAATAGTGATGGAAAAGTTGTTTCAAGGGGACTAACCCCTGGACTGTGGCATGCCGGAGGGGGATCCATGGCAAAACTCCCATAAAAAATTACATAGTTGCCGCAGAGTTGGATTTTAATCCATAAAGTGCATAAATCACCTAACAATCCAATTTATTTTTTTGAACAATGTGGTTTAAAACATCCAGTGTGTGTATACGATCAGGTATGATGTTGTATCGATCAGGTAGTGTAAGGGTTACGCCCGCTTCACAGACGTTGACAGACCAAACTCCCCTTTTAATGAACCGCAAACAGTCCATTTGCCCAACCACAAACTCCCCATTTGCACAAGGTTGGATACCAAGCTAGCCATGTCCCGTTGATGTCATTGAAGGTTTCTTCCTCCACCCAGCCACGTACAACACCAAGGGCCCCGAAAGGTGAATTGAATTGATTTTTCGAACGGGGAGTTGGTTAAAAAAACACTCGCTCCCTCCTCTTTGTTTGAATCCACGGTCACTGCGTCTGTGCCGTGCAATTTACTGTCCCACCCGATATGAGTGCTATTTTCTATAGTTCTCTCTTCTCATCAGTTTAATCCCTGTTACGTCCCCAATCTGGGGTCCATTTATTAAATAGATTTTTCGAACGGGGAGATGGTTAAAAAAACGCTGGCTCCCTCCCCTTTGTTTGAATCCACCACACAGTCACTGCGTCTGCGCTGTGCAATTTACTGTCACACCCGATATGAGTGCTATTTTCTGTAGTACTATTCTCATCGGTTTAATCCCTGTTACGTGACGTTCCCAATCTGGGGTCCATTTATTAAATGGATTTTTCGAACGGGAAGATGGTTAAAAAAACGCTGTCTCCCTCCCCTTTGTTTGAATCCACGCCATGGTCACTTCGTCTGCGCCGTGCAATTTACTGTCACACCCGATATGAGTGGTATTTTCTGTAGTACTATTCTCATCAGTTTAATCCCTGTTACGTCCCATATCAGGGTGGGATTGCCTTTTGTGAAAAAAAATTTAGGCCGGGTACCTTCGACTGCCTTGACAGTGACAAACCAAACTCTGATACATCAAACTGAATTGACTTTAGGAACCGGGAGATGGAAAAAGCAGCTTGGTCGGTCCTCTTAGGCCCCTTTCACACGGGCGAGTTTTCCGTGCGGGTGCGATGCGTGCGGTGAACGCATTGCACCCGCACTGAATCCTGACCCATTCATTTCTATGGGGCTGTGCACACGAGCGGTGATTTTCACGCATCACTTGTGCGTTGCGTGAAAATCGCAGCATGCTCCTCTTTGTGCGTTTTTCACGTAACGCAGGCCCTATAGAAATGAATGGGGTTGCGTGAAAATCGCATGCATCCGCAAGCAAGTGCGGATGCGGTGTGATTTTCACGCATGGGTTCTAGGTGACAGTCTATTCACTGTATTATTTTCCCTTATAACATGGTTATAAGGGAAAATAATAGCATTCTGAATACAGAATGCTTTGTATAATAGTGCTGGAGGGGTTAAAAATAATAAAAAAGTTAACTCACCTTCTCCTCTTGTTAGCGCAGATGCCGGTCTGTTCTTTATCTGTGGGCTAAAGGACCTTTGATGACGTCAGATCACATGCTCCATCACCATGGTGATGGACCATGTGATTGGAGCATGTGATCTGACGTCACCTCAGGTCATTCAGTCCACAGCTAAAGAACAGAGTGGAATCTGCGCGAACAAGAGGAGAAGGTGAGTTAACTTTTTTATTATTTTTAACCCTTCCAGCACTATTATACTAAGCATTCTGTAGTCAGAATGCTATTATTTTCCCTTATAACCATGTTATAAGGGAAAATAATACAATCTTCAGAACATCAATCCCAAGCCCGAACTTCTGTGAAGAAGTTCGGGTCTGGGTACCAAACATGCGCGATTTTTCTCACGCAAGTGCAAAACGCATGACAATGTTTTGCACTCGCGCGGAAAAATCGCGCATTTTCCCGCAACGCACCCGCCTCTTATCCGGGCAAAAAACATGACGCCCGTGTGAAAGAGGCCTTAGGCTGAGTTCACACGGGCGAGATTTCCACGCGGGTGCAATGCAGTAGGTGAACGCATTGCACCTGCACTGAATCCTGACCCATTCATTTCAATGGGGCTGTGCACATGAGCATTTTTTTTCATGCATCACTTCTGCAATGCTTTAAAATCGCAGCATGCTCTATATTCTGCGTTTTTCACGCAGCCCTGGCTCCATAGAAGTGAATGGGGCTGCGTTAATAACGCATTGCATCTGCAAGCAAGTGCGGATGCAATGCGTTTTTCACTGATGGTTGCTAGGAGATGTTGTTTGTAAACCTTCAGTTTTTTATCACGCGCGTGAAAAAAGCATCAAAACGCATTGCACCCGCGCGGAAAAAACTGAACAACTAGACGCAATTGCAGCCAAAACTGACTGAACTTGCTTGCAAAATGGTGCGAGTTTAACTGAACGCACCCTGAACGCATCCGGACCAAATCTGTCACGCTCGTGTGAACTCAGCCTTACTCCCAAGTTGGGGCACTGCGCGTGCACGGAGCAATGTGCTGTGACACATGTGTCAAATGTGGTGTCTTAACTAGTAACATTCCTATCAGTTTAATCCCTGTTACGTCCCCTATCCGGGGACGTGTGTCGAATTGATTAACCATTGTCGAATTAACGAACCATTACGACATCCTGGAATAATTTAGTTCTGAGATTTGTACTTGCTTTGTATTGGAATTGATGGGGATTTTTAAATTGTCTGCATTATTTCTAATAAACTATTAAGAGACTTTATTATGATTTTTTTATTTTATGTATTAAAAACCCATCCATACAACTTAAAATAAAAATTAAAAAAAATTAGTTTTTTCTATGAAAAATTATCCAGCCGATCGCTTTTGGTCTGATCATAATGAAGCAAAGGCCTTATCATCTGGGGTGTGGCAACATTGCCAACACACTCATAGAGGTGATGATCGCTTCATTGTGATATGCAAGCCCCTTCACCACAACAAGGTAACGATCACGAAAGGGGAATTTTTTTTGTTTTGTTTTTGCTACCACAGTGCAGCACCAGAGGCCAGAAAAATTAGGCATGTACACATGCCTGAAAAATAATGTTATTGTTGCACCCGCTGTTGTAGCAGCGGCCGGAAAAATTGATGTTTTCAAGGCAGAAAGGTGACTAAAACATTGCGGCTTGAACACTAGTTGGTGGCGGAGAATTCACGAAAGTCATCCGGTATGCAGACATTAAATACAGCAGCGTGGGGACCATTTTGAGGCAAAGGCATGTCATCAGGCCTTTTGTTAGTTAAACGTATCCCCTACTGTCAGTCCCTTCGGGATCCATGCCTCATTCATCTTAATGAAGGTGAGGTAATCAACACTTTTTTGACCGAGGCGACTTCTTTTGTCAGTGACAATTCCTCCTGCTGCACTGAAGGTCCTTTCTGACAGGACACTTGAAGCGGGGCAGGCCAGAAGTTCTATCGCAAACTGGGATAGTTCAGGCCACAGGTCAAGCCTGCACACCCAGTAGTCAAGGGGTTCATCGCTCCTCAGAGTGTCGATATCTGCAGTTAAGGCGAGGTAGTCTGCTACCTGTCGGTCGAGTCGTTCTCTAAGGCTGGATCCCGAAGGGCTGTGGCAATGTGTAGGACTGAAAAAGCTCTGCATGTCCTCCATCAACAACACATCTGTAAAGCGTCCTGTCCTTGCCGCCGTGGTCGTGGAAGGAGAAGGATTACTTTCCCCTCTTCCCCTATTTGGTAACATTTCTGCCACTTTCTGCTTATACCGGGGGTCTAGTAGTGTGGTCACCCAGTACAGGTCGTTCTCCTTCATCCTTTTTATACGAGGGTCCCTCAACAGACATGACCGCTTGAAAGACCCCATTTGCACAAGGTTGGATGCCGAGCTACTCATTTCCCGTTCCTCCTCCTCACTGATGTCATTGACGGTCTGTTCTTCCCCCCAGCCACGTACAACACTACGGGTCCCAGATAGGTGACAACAACGAGCACTCTGGGATGCCTGCTGTGGTTGGTCTTCCTCCTCCTCAAAGCTACATTCCTCCTCTGACTCCTCTTCCTCATACTCCTCTTGCAGCGTTGCCGCAGGTCCGGCAAGCGATGATGACAAGGCTGTTTCTGGTGGTGATGGTGACCACAACTCTTCCTCTTCCTCTTCCGGCTCATCTACAGCCTGATCCAGGACTCTTCGCAGGGCACGCTCCAGGAAGAAAACAAATGGGATGAGGTCGCTGATGGTGCCTTCGGTGCGACTGACTAGGTTTGTCACCTCCTCAAAAGGACGCATGAGCCTACAGGCATTGCGCATGAGCGTCCAGTAACGTGGCAAAAAAATTCCCAGCTCCGCAGAGGCTCTCCTAGCACCCCGGTCATACAAATACTCGTTGACGGCTTTTTCTTGTTGGAGCAGGCGGTCGAACATTAGGAGTGTTGAATTCCAACGTGTCAGGCTGTCGCAAATCAAGCGCCTCACTGGCATGTTGTTTCAGTGCTGAATGTCTGAAAAGTGCGCCATGGCCGTGTAGGAACGCCTGAAATGGCCACACACCTTCCTGGCCTGCTTGAGGACGTCCTGTAAGCCTGGGTACTTAGACACAAAACGTTGTACGATGAGATTCAACACATGTGCCATGCACGGCACATGTGACAACTTGCCCAAATTCAATGCTGCCAACAAATTGCTTCCATTGTCACACACCACTTTGCCGATGTCCAGTTGGTGCGGGGTCAGCCATTGATCCACCTGTGCGTTCAGGGCGGACAGGAGTGCTGGTCCGGTGTGGCTCTCTGCTTTCAGGCAAGTCAACCCCAAGACAGCGTGACACTGTCGTATCTGGGATGTGGAATAGCCCCTGGGGAGCTGGGGGGATTCAGTTGATGCGCAGCCAGACGCCGCAGCAGAAGAGGACTCAGCCGAGGAGGTTATGGAAGAGGGTGGAGTAGGAGGAGTAGAGGAGGTGGCAGTAGGCCTGCCTGCAAGTCGTGGTGGTGTCACCAACTCTGCTGCAGAGCCACGCATTCCATGCTTGGCAGCCGTCAGCAGGTTGACCCAATGCACAGTTTAGGTGATATACCTGCCCTGACCGTGCTTTGCAGACCAGGTATCAGTGGTCAGATGGACCCTTGCCCCAATACTGTATGCCAGAGATGCCATGACTTCCTTTTCAATCACTGAGTAGAGGTTTGGGATTGCCTTATTAGAAAAAAAAAATTGTCCGGGTACCTTCCACTGTGGTGTCCCAATAGCGACTTATTTTTTGAAGGCCTCAGACTCCACCAGCTGGTATGGTAAAAGCTGGTGGGCTAAGAGTTCCGTCAAGCCAGCTGTCAGACGCCGGGCAAGGGGGTGACTCTGTGACATTGGCTTCTTACGCTCAAACATTTCCTTTACAGACACCTGACTGTGGGCAGATGAGATGGAACTGCTGAAGGTTAGAGGTGGAGTGGCGGGTGGTTGAGAGGGGGCAAGGAGGACAGCAGTGGTTGACGTGGCTGAAGATGCTGGACCAGGAGGGGGATGGTGGCTTTGAGCTTGTGTGCTGCTTCTACTCGTCATCATGTGTTGATCCCATAGGCGTTTGTGATATGCGATCATGTGCCTTCGCAAAGCAGTTGTACCTAGGTGGGTGTTGGATTTCCCACGACTCAATTTCTTTTGGCACAGGTTGCAAATGGCATCGCTGTTGTCAGAGGCAGACACACAAAAAAAATGCCACACTGCTGAGCTTTGCAATGACGGCATTCTGGTGGTGGCAACAGCATGCGTTGATTGGCGTGCTGTCTGGCTGACCCCGGGTGCCGATACATGCTGTCTGACTGTGCCACTAGCTCCTTGCGACGACCTCCCCCTGCTTCCAACTCGTCTCCTCCTTCTCTCTGTCTTCCCTTCTGAACTTTCCCCCTCTTCTTCTTCTCTTCGAGCAGGCACCCACGTGGCATCCACGGACACATCGTCATCATCAACCACTTCACTTGTATCTGACACCTCAGCAAAGGAAGCAGCAGCGGGTACAACATCATCATCATCATCACACTGTACGTCCATGTGTGTAATGCTGCCTGACTGAGACATATCCCTGTTATCTACATCCCCTGGCAATAATGGTTGCGCATCACTAATTTCATCCAACTGATGTGTAAATAACTCCTCTGAGGGATCAAGTGAAGCGACTGTGGTGGCTGTGGTGGTAGTGGTGGTGGTGGCGGCAGGCGGGAGAGTGGTAACTTGAGAGCAGGTGACCAAAGCTGAGCTGGAGGAGGATGGTGCGTCAAGATTCTTAGCGGAAGCTGTTGAAGATTGGGTGTCCTGTGTAAGCCAGTCAACTATTTTCTCTGAATTTTTGGGGTTCAGGGTACGTGGCCTCTGAACATGGCATTATTCCAGGGCCAGTGGAAATCACAGCACCACGACCACGACGGCCACTGCAGGGTGGCCTGTCTCTGCCTGTTATTTTTTTTTAATGTGAAGTGGTACTATGCATGCAAGGTACTGTGCCAACCTATATAAGTGGTGGGCACTGGGCAGTGGGCACAGTACAGTATGTGTGGCCCTGACACACATGGGCTTGCAAATGTGATTATATCACAGAAAAATTTTAAATAGATTTTTTTTATATGCAAGGTATTTGAGTAAATGACACCCTGTAATGGTATGAGTGCAGGCCTAGCCACTAGCCAGTGGCCAGTATACAGTATGTGTGGGCCTGACACACACGGGCTTGCAAATGTGATTATATCTCAGAAAAAATGTCAATAGATTTTTTTTATCTGCAAGGTATTTGAGTGAATGACACCCTGTAACGGTATGAGTGGAGGCCTAGCCAGTGGCCACAATACAGTCTGTGTTGGCCTGACACACACGGCCTTGCAATTTGCAAATGTGATTATATCACAGAATTGTTTTTTATCGAATTTTTTTTATCTGCAAGGTATTTGAGTGAATCACACCCTGTAACGGTATGAGTGGAGGTCTAGCCACTAGCCAGTGGCCAGTATACAGTATGTGTGGGCCTGACACACACGGGCTTGCAAATGTGATTAGATCACAGAAACATTTTAAATATAATTTTTTTATCTGCAAGGTATTTGAGTGAATGACACCCTGTAACGGTATGAGTGCAGGCCTAGCCACTAGCCAGTATACAGTATGTGTGGGCCTGACACACACGGGCTTGCAAATGTGATTATATCACAAAAAAATTGTAAATATAATTTTTTATCTGCAAGGAATTTTCTGTCACACCCTGTATGAATGGTGTGCACGTGCTGTCTGTGACTGAACCTTCAGCCTCTCACACACGGGCATCCAGGCAACTGCAATATATATATATATATATATATATATTAAAAAAAAGAAAAAAGCACACTCATGTACCAGCCCTGAAAAGGGCTTTTTGGGGTGCTGTCAGGACGCTGTCCTTACAGCAGATGAGTCTGTGGACACAGAACAATGCCCTAGCTAACGCTTTCCCTATTGAATCAGCAGCAGCAGCACTGTCCCTCCTCTCTCTGTGAATGCAGCTTCCGAATGAATCTAAAATGGATGCTGTCCAGGAGGTGGGAGGGTCTGGGAGGGAGGGTCTGCTGCTGATTGGCTGGAATGTGTCTGCTGACTGTGAGGTACAGGGTCAAAGTTTGCTCAATGATGATGTATAGGGGGCGGACCGAACATCGCATATGTTCGCCCGCAGCGGTGAACGCGAACAAGCTATGTTCGCCGGGAACTATTCGCCGGCGAATAGTTCGGGACATCACTAGTGCCCACACTGGTGATTACGAAGGGGTTGTCCAAATTGTAGAGTCCATTTAACTTTGGCTGCTCATTGACACCAGAGTAATATACAAGTGGTACACAGCCATAATACAGCCCCCAAAGTAGTCTATGGGGCCTTACTGTACCCAAGGGAGTAACTAGATGCAAAATTTGGAAACACCCCAAGCAACTTCCCCAAAACCTCTCCTCCTACAGCGAGTCCTGCACCGTTCAGGAGGAGGGGTCAAGAGTTTACTAATCAATGGCTGATGAAAGCACCTCCCCAGGCCCTTCCCCCTTATTAATGCCCCTCCCCTCCATCTACATGCAGCAGCTTCCTGATAGTTCTCTCTGAGAGCTTGGGTCCCTGTAGTTTATTATCTTCTGTCCTTACTGTAACCTTTTCATCTCTCCACGTATTGACCTTCCACTTTGCAAAATTGAACAGCCAGTGCTGCAGTGTAAAGCTTGAGGGAGATACAAAACGGCAGACCAAGTTTATATGGAGACATATTTAATAATAGTAACAATCATGCAAAAGTGGGGCTTCACCTTTTATAGGGTTTTCCAGGATTACCATCGTTTTTAACACATACAGTCATGTAGTTGTACATCTTCCCCATCCTTTTTTTTTTTTTCAATTTAAACTTTCCCAACCCATTGTCTTCTTGTCAGCAAATCCCTCTGGTTTGTTTCCATCCTGTATGTAGCACTTCCTGTTGCCGTAGCCAGCCAAACCCATGATGCACTTCTCCTTTCTCAGCTCCAGCACCGCCCCTAACAAGCCCAGCTAGTTTATAGCTCCTCCCACCGATCCAGTTACATGGACACTCCGATATCACTGCCCCGACAATGGACATAACATCACAGGAAATAAGAAAGAGCTGCCTGGAAAGGGTCATGTGACCACAGCCCCGAACGAGAGATAGGAGCAATAAAGGTAAAAGAAATACATTACAAAATTACAGCTGCCTTCATAAATGATTATTTTAAAGGATGCTGATACAAACAGGAAAAACCCTTCAAAGGAGCTTCCAATGGGCAATATTCGTAGCAAACGGCTCTGAATGGTGTAAAAATAGTTTTTAAAACTGATACCGACACCAATCCTCTGCCACTGCTGTTCTGTTGCTTACCTGTGGTTACCCGGTAAGAATTAGAATGGCATAGATGGGGAGTCGATAAGGGTGAGTATCAATTCACAGATTTTTTTTTATTCCATTCGTGGCACTTTATTAAAGAGTTTGCTCTACTGGACACTCCTTTCAAAGGCTTAGTAATTGTCATAGACTGAAATTGCTTGGTTAAAATAAAAAAACACAGATATTCCAAAACTGCAGGAAATATGATGCAGACACTGACCTTAATATACAGTATTCCTAGAAGAACCTGCTCTCCTACTATACTTGGCATTTACCCTCCTAGTGTGAAACAGACAATATATTTCCTACGTTCATTCTCTTAACAGTAGCTTGACAAATCCAGGATATGTACACGCTTTTGTAGTCTGACAGCTGTATCTAAAGTCATTAAATTTTTTAATTGTTGGTACACAAGATGGAATTGTTCTGGAAACAAGACATCTGCTTTTTTTTCACGCTTTTTAGTGCGCACCATCAGCAATAATAAAAAGTCCTACATAAACAGAATCTAAACATCCACCTTAAAGCTATAACATACTGTATAAAAATAAATACGCTCACACGACAGATGTCATCAATAGTAAACAAGGCACGAGATAATAAAAAAAAATGGCAAGAATGAATTTGTCATCTAAAATTGACGTGAAAATAAAGCGCAAAAAAAAGTGACTATTTCAAGAACTGCTTTGATCAAAATGATATACTATACATTAGGTTCACACATGATGACAGTAGCCCAGCTTATAACTGTGGCACCTAATGCAACAAAAAAGCATAACCTATAAATTTAATTAGTAATGAGCGAATTTCTTGAAATTCAATTTGGCTGATTTGGGACGGTCATGTGATCTGTAGGGTCATGTGATCCTCCATCTTTACTGTCTTATGATCTGAAAATGGATCATACCACTTTGATAAGTTTGCTTGAATAGGATCACCCCAAAAAATCAGATTTGGAATTGACTTGAATTTTTGAAAAATTTGGGTAAAATTCAATTTGTTTAGATTTAATTTGCTCATTTCTGTTATTGAATTATGTCAAGTTCAGGTTTTGGGACAGAAGGGTGGACCCACTATTGGGTTTATGGCATGCAACTGTACTTTTGTAATGGTTGGTGGTTGTAATGTCCAGGGTTTTAGAGATATGACTAGCCAGGTCGTGTCCAGTTGTGAAGGGCGTTTTAACCATGTCTCTTAGCTTATAGCATTTGGGAGCAGCTAACTGACTCCAATGCTTGGTCATGCAGATTCTATAAGTTCTCTAGTTCTCTCATTTTGCCTATTATACCAAAGCAGTAAAATGCAATTAATTAAACTGGTATATTGATACAGTAAAATGCATTAAACTGCACTATTTTAAATGGTAGCAAAATTGTATATAAAAAACACTTATGATCTGTAGCTTGAGTTTTTTTTAAAGCCTGGCTGTTCATGTACAGAAAAAAAAAGATCTATGTTCAGGCACTACAGGATTTTTGTATTTGCAGTGCATTATATGAACAGCTTCAGCTGCCCTACGCAAAAACACACACACACAGGACAATGCCCCTATGCTCTCCCTGACTTTTTTTTATCTATTAATTAAATCTACCTAACTAAATATATCCCTAAACTATCCCTGCAACAGCATAAGATTGCTGCCTTGTGTCTGTAATTGGTGTCCACCAGAGATGTCAGACATATAGGATACACATCCTCTCACATTGCTGGCTGAGCTCACACTGACACCTGTTTTTCTGAGCTAGCCCACAGTCTGAAAGACCGACCAATATCCTGCACCTTGATTGGCTGACAGACTGTCAGTCAATCAGGTTGGTTGTGGGCAAGCCCCCTCCTAGAGTCATGTGATCCTCAGTCTTCATGCTCCCTGCCCTGTTTCCCAGCATTTTAATAGTAAAATAGCAAACATCATTCTGCATGAATCTCCAAAACTTCTTATTCGTTTAGAAGAATAATTTTTATGATTTGCATGACGAATCTGATTCATATACAATCCATTCACTCATACTGTCTTCACTGGAGCTTTGTTTTCTCTTCCACACACTGGATGCTCATTATCTCCTGCAGTTGGTCAGCTTAAATATTTATACTACTCACAAAACGTTAGATATTTGGCTTGTGGGTGAAATTTCATGATGAACCTAAAATGCACTTTTACAGGTGAACTTAATGTGACCTTCTCTAAACTTTTAATTGCACACGTCCAAGTGTTCAATGTTTCAGTACTTTTTGCACAACTTGCTGTTCTCTAGCAAGGAGCTTAATGGCAAAATTCACAACAGGTGTTTGATCCATGAATCGCCCAATACATTTCCTGGGTCAATTAGAATTGATATTTAAACAGTCCTCCACATCATGCTGTTTACATTTTGACATCATGAGACCAAGACAACACCTAATAATTTATCAACAGTACCTCGCCATTGCGAGGCTTCAAGCAGTATCACGGAAGTGGCCACTGAGCTTAGAATGTCACAGAGTGTCATCAGCAGGTTTCAACAGAAATACAGAAAGACTGGAAGAGTCACAGAAAGGAATCGAAATGGATGTCTTTTGGCCACATCACACACTGATGACCTCTTCATTGTGAACAATACCCTGCAGAACCAGATGATGAATTCTACACAACTCCAGGCACATTTAAGGCAGGTGAGAGGCACCCAAATGTCACGTCAGAGCATTTTAAATCATTTACATCAGCGTGGTCTGCATGCTAGATGACCTGACCACACCAACAGGCACATGCGTCATCACCTTGCATGGGCCAGGAAGCATCTACGTTGGATGAGGGACCAGTGGGCCTCAGTGCTGTTCACTGATGAAAGTCAATTCATGCTGAGCAGAAATTATGGCTACCAACGATGTTAGAGACGTCAAGGAAAGAGCTATGCATAAGCCACTGTTGTCACCAGATGAGCCTTTGGTGGTGGTGGTGTTACAGCGAGGGCAGGTGTGTCTAGTCAAAACAGAACTGACCTACGCTTTGTAAATGGTACAGTGACAAGCCCATACTACTTGAATAACATCATTAATCCAGTCATTGTGCTTCTACATGAACACAGGCCTAATTTAATCTTCGAGGACGACAATGCGCCAATGCATCATCGAGGTCCCATCATCAGCTGCTGGAGACTGGGGTACCTCAAATGGAGTGGCCTGCACTTTCTCCAGACCTGAACCCCATTGAAAACCTATGGGATCAGCTGAGTCGCCATGTAAAAGCTCGTAACTCTGTACCCCAGAACCTCAATGACCTAAGAGGGCTGCCCTAAAGAGTGGGATGCCATGCCTCAGCAGACAATAAGTCGACTTGTGAACTATGAGCCATGGACATTTTTGGGTGGTATACCCTCCACTGTTGTTGGCTTTTGTTTCAATAAATTGTTTGAGATGAGGAAATCACCATTGCATGCTTCTACTTAAATGCCCTACTTTCTTGATATAATTTCACTGTAGCGTGATTTTTTTTTTACCTAAAAGCCAAATATCCCTAACTTTTTGTAGTGGTGTACTAGGTGATGAGCTGATATCTACTTTTACTGTGTTGGTGTAACCCTCGGCACCTATCTGATAAGCTGTTTAAAGGGGCCACATGCTTTAATCTAAACTTTCCCATAAAAATAACACAAATAGGAGTGAGAGGCATTCACCCATAATTACAGGTCTAAACATCATAGTGAAGAGTCACATATACCGGATACCTACATTTTTTTTTTTTTATATAAAAGTGATAAAGAGATAAAGGACGGCATTTATGCTGCTGAAAGCCTTTAAACTGCTGAGAGCTATTGTAAAGTCTGAATAAATCTGTTCGAAAGAAGTACAAGGCGCCAGAGACACTGTCATATTTAGTAGATTAATACTTTTACCTTACATCACATCGGCTCATCCATAAATGCATCTGATTCTTTCTTTGCAAATAATTCATTACAAGAACTATATTCCTGCCAAACTATTTTCCTTGGGATGAAACAATCGCAGAGCGTCAGGATTACACTGAAATACATCCAGCAGTTACCCCTTACAGAATCATCCAGCAGTAATGCTTAAAAATCATTGTGAATATTATACCAGGAATTATAAATGAAGCAGCTATTTGGGAGGAAAGTGAAATTTACAAAGACTCATGCATCAGAAGCATAGCCCTTCTCAATGCTCAGGTGGTGCTGGAAAAGCTCATGGAGGAACCACTTGTAAATTATTATGGTGGGGAAATGTATGATAGCATAAAACCTTCCTGCACTGGCAATCTGAGCCTCATTGTGCATCTTGAATTGAAATGAACATGTTTTCACATAGTAAATTATAACACAGAATTTGTAAATGGGCGGTTAAACGGGGTTCCGAGATTATTTTTAACTAATGACCTATCCTCTGGATTGCTCATCAGTATCTGATCGGTGGGGGTCCGACACCTAGGACCTCCGCCAATCAGCTGTTTGAGAAGGCACTAGCGCTCACAGTAGCACCATGGCCTTCTCTCAGCTCACAGACAACACAGTGCCGTTCATTTGATAACGGCTGTGCTTGGTATCATGCTCAGCCCTATTTACTTCAAGGGGCTGAGCTGTGCCTAGGCCATGTGACCAATGAACCTGACGTCACATGACCGAGCCCTAGAGAAACCTGGAGAAGGCCGCGGTGCTCACAAGAGTGCCAATGTCTTCTCAGACAGCTGATCAGCCGTGACCACTTCAGAGGATAGGTCATCAGTATAAAAATCTCTGAAAACCCCTTCAATTTAGCTCAATCAATTATAAAAATCTAAGCACATTTGAATTGCATAAGTCCCTTCTATCTATCTAGATAAAAAAATTAAAGCTCCTGCACCACCAAACTGAAATAAAGTCAGAGTGCCAGCGGTTAAGGCGGTGGCCCTACCACCCGTACATACAGCAAAAAATAAAGGATACCGCGGCACCGCCAATAAAGTGATATGTGCTTTACTCACCAAGTTCGATGGAACCTTTTTCAAGCAGCGGTAACAAACAATGGTGCCAATACAAGTATATAAAGGAGTGCAATCATCAATTAAGCAATTCATCCAATTAGTGAGTTCCAGGAACATACCGGATGTGCTGTGATCAGCTGATAGGGATTCACAGTAGTTCCGGTATGCGTCATGGACATGCGCATTTTTCATATTGAGACGCCGTGAACCCAAATTGTTTCTCCGTGCTCGTTGGTTGATCCCTCCTTATTCATTTATATAATTATGTTTTTAATCTTGCACCTGTCACTTTCATGTCTGACACTAATGATGTAATCACGAACAATTATGGAATTATCATATGTGGATTATATTTACACATGGGAATGACATTTATATTTTATTGATTATACACTTTTATAATATTGGATCATGTACATGTAATACAATAAAGTTAAATCATGTTTTTTATAAATATTTTGTGATCTTGTGTATTGTTTTGTACTAATTGGATGAATTGATGAATTGATTATTGCACTCCTTTATATACTTGTATTGGCACCATTGTTTGTTATCGCTGCTTGAAAAAGGTTCCATGGAGTGAACTGAAACGTTGCGCCTAATTGGTGAATAAAACACACGTCACTTTATTAGAGGTGCCGCAGTATCCTTTATTTTTTGCTATCTATCTATCTATCTATCTATCTATCTATCTATCTATCTATCTTCTAGTAAAAAGGGAACACTGCAGCACTATACTGTGGAGAAAGAGTAGTCGAACTTTATTAATGTATTTTATAAATTAATAATGTATTGAGACAGAACTTTCTGTCCCAGTGGCCAATCTGATCTGTTTCAGTTTCCTTTTAGATTTGAGCTTGATAAAGACCGTTAGGTTGAAACGTTGTTGCACTGGGTGTAATAAAAGAAATTTAACTTTATCCATTTGGAGTGCCGTGGCCTTTTCTACTTTTCGTTGGTCACTACGGGAGCCCCTGGACCGGGATCCAACGCTACAGGCACCACCACAAACCAGCAAATACTGCAATAACAGTGAGTAGTGCTGACCTATCTATTTTACTATGTTAGATTTATTATAGCCACCCTCTTGTTCAGGAAAAAAAATCAGATTAAGGCCTCTTGCACACGGCCATTGTGGTTCCGTTCCGTGCATTGGGGACCACAATTTGGCCAGAATGGATCCAGACCCATTCAACTTGAATGGGTCCGTGACCCCGTCCATTCCGCAAAAAGATAGAACATGTAAAAAATTTTGCAGAACGGAAGCACGAATCGGAACCCCAAAGAAGCACTGCATCTCCGGATTTGCGGACCCAAGTGAATGGGTCTGCATCTGTGATGCGGAATGCACAAGGCCGGTGCCCCGTGTATTGCGGAACTGCCATATGTCTTTAACAGTACGGCTGGAGGGAAGGGGTTAGGTAAAAAAATTGGCCTTGGGGGTTGGGGCACTATTTCAGTGCACCCCCGCACATGTAGGGTGTTTCTAAAACCAGGAAGCACTGCATAATAATAAGAGGGCTTGATTTTCACACTGGCGTATGATGGGCACAATACATTGGGCATTGAAATGGTATATCTGTGGAAAAACTTCAGTTTACACTGCAGTTTGCAAATTTTTGCAAAACACTTGGGAGGTGGAAATGCTCGCTTTACCACTTAAGAAATACCTTGAGGGGCGTAGTTTCCAATATAGAGTCACTTCTCATTTGACCCCAGAACCTCTACAGTTGTCAGCACAAAATGCGTAAATCACCACATTGGGCCTCAAGCTTGCATGGTGCTATTTTACTCCTGAGCCCTGTTGTATGTCCAGGTAAAAGATTAGGGTCACATGTAGGGTGTTTATAAAACCAGGAAGCACGGCAAAACCCCTGTGGAGTCAAAGTGCTCAATACACTCCTTGGTAAATTTTGTGATGGGTGTGATTTCCAAAATGGGGTCACCTCCTGGGGGTTTCTTTTTTTATTTAACCTCAGAGCCTCTGCGCTTGTTGGCCGGTGCTGTATAGCACTACTAGGCCTCAAATGTACATGGTGCTCTTTCTCTTATGGACCTTGCAATGTGCCCAAAGAGCAGTTTATGACCACATATGGGATGTTACCATATTAAGGAGAATGTGGGCAACAAAGTGCGTGCTGTTTCTTCTCCTGTCACCCCTTGTGAAAATGAAAAATCTGGGGCTAAATCAACATTTTATTGGAGAAAATTTAATATTTCATTTCACAGCCAAGAGTTTCTAAATTCTATATAACTCATGTGGGGTGAAAGCATTAACTATACCCCTCAATAAATTCCTTGAGGGGTGTAGTTTCCAAAATGGGGTCAGTTTTGGGGGGTTTCCACTGTAGGAGTACCTTTGAGACTCTTCAATTGCAACATGGCATCTGAAAACCATTCCAGAGAAATCTGCCCTCCAAAAGCCATATAGCACTCCTCTCTGAGCCCTGCTGTGTACCCATATAGCTGTTTTTTGTAAACTGCAGAATCATGGTAATAAATATTGAGGTTTGTTTAGCAGTTAATGCTTGCTGTGGTGCAAGAAAAATGTATTGAAATGGAAAATCTGCAAAATAAATTAAAATTTTGCTTACGTTTTCCCTTTATTCCTGTGAAACACCTAAAGGGTTAACAAAAATTTTAAATCAATTTTGAATAATTTGAGGGTGAAGTTTTTAAATTGAGTCATTAATTGGGGTTTTCTATTATATAAGTCTCTTAAAGTCACTTTAAAACTGAATTAGTTCTCAGAAATGTGGGTTTTGGAAAAAAATTGAAATTTGAAAAATTACTTTTAAATACTAAGACTTCTAACAAAAAATACTAAGGCTCCTAAAACATGAAATGACATTTACAAAATGATGGCAACATGAAGAAGACATATGGGGAATGTTGATTAATAACTGTTTTATGAAGTATCCCTATCTGTCTTAAAAGTAGAGAAATTCAAGTTTAGAAAATAGTAAAGTTTGGATTTTTATTTTATAAATAAAAGTAAAACATATTGACTCAAATTTATCACTAACAAAAAGTACAATGTGTCACGAGAAAATCTCAGAGTGGCTTGGATATGTAATCAAACAATGTGTGACATTTGATAAATGTGGCAAACTGACTTGAAATACTCCCCTCATGATAAATTCCCCCCATAGTGTCTCGCTTCATTTTTAAAAGTGTCATGATAGAAATCTGAAGGGGCTTAGGTTTGTTGGTATTGAGCCAGTTAAAAAGAGTTGGGGGGGAAGTGCAGTGGCAAGGCCCCTGCTACGATGGGTTCTCCCGGACACGGTAGAGGTGTCACCATGTGTTGCTGCTCTCCAGAAGGGATTGTAAGGCTTGGTGCACCCCAATGGAAAATAAATCCAGAGAGTCAGGGCCTGCAATAAACCAGGGTGCTTCTTTATTGGAGGAATTCAGGTACAAAACAATACAGGCGAGGCATTAGGTTGGTCTGAGCTAGCTGTCCCTCTCTCTCTTCAGAAGGCTGGTCCCCTGGTCCAAGGCTGGTGATCCAGGGTCTGTGACAGCGTTTCCCTGTCTCAGTGTCTTCTTCTGGTCACTCAGTAGTCTGACATAGTCTCCTCCCTGGCAGAAGAAGGGTTTAATGCAGAGGAAAGGCCTGAGCTAGCTGTCCCTCTCTCTCTCAGAAGTCTGGCATCCTGGTCAAGGGCCCACGGTCTGTAGCTCAGTAGTCCTGGTGGCTCCTTGGTCACAGGGCTAGTAACCCATGTTCTGTGGCTCAGCATCCCCATCTCAGCATCTTCTTCTGGTCACTCATGCAGGCTGGCATGAGTGTCCCCTCCAAGCACTGGTCCCTAACACTAGGGGCTCTGACTGCTCTCCTCATGTACAGTTTTTCGTTGAGAGAGGAATTCAGACCATTTTCAAGCGGCGCTGTGAGCCACGGAAAAAGGGCACAGACCTGGGCAGCAGATGCAGATTCTTCCCCGTAAGCTGGACGGGAATATTCCAGCAAGGTGAATTATAGGTGTTGTGACTCATGGTAAGCACAATCTGTGTATTTATATTATTACTGTCTGTAAGGTTCTACTCACGAGGCGCTGCCTCCTTTTCCCTTCTTCTCTTCTATATATACAGTTTTTGCTAGGCTAGAACCTTCTAGTGGGAAGGGTGGAGTGGAGAAACTCAGCACAAACAGATACATTGTTTCAGCTCCCGTCTGGTATAGTCTTACATTAGAGCTTCAATGATACTCAATGGCAATGACACAGCAGGTTTTCCAGACAAAAACAAGTTTCAGACATAACAACATAGCTAAAACCAAGGGCAGGCTGTCTGATTTTTGGTGGTAAACAAGCCTGGGGGTTTTCCCTCCAAAACATGGTATTCTTTAAACCCTATAGCAGATGTGGAAAATTACCATCTTCTCAATCAAAGCCCTAACAGTCTCTCAGTATTCATTAACCCTTTCCACAGAGCCATGTAAATACAGTGATAATGAACAGGATATATATCACAACATATAAAATGCAGGTACACAGTATTAAAGAATATAAGTTAACCCTTTCAAGAGAAATAAAGTAAGAAGTTTTAACTTTGCATAGGGGATATAGGAAAATGTCCACAAATGTCCAAATTTCTAAGTACTCTTTGCTCTAGGGCACCGGAGAAGGGGTGGTGGGGGGGGGGGGGGGGGGGGGTGACGATGCCTAGGCAAATAGAGAAACCAAAAAGTAGTGGAATGGCTTTACTAACTTGACACCCTTCAACTGCATGGTCTTATTACTGACTTATTATCTGACGTTAGACATTTGGGGGCATATTGCTAGGATATGTTGCCAATGTCTGATAGGTGCGTTGCCTACAAAGTGAAGGAGGGCGCACCGTGCATGCGTGATCGCCCTCCATTCATTCCTATGGGAGTGCCGAAAATACCCAAACACTGGCTTAGCTATTTCCGTAATCCCCATAGAAGTGATCAGATCGGTGGCCGCGCTTGTGTGGTGCACTTCCCAATAATTTCAATGGGACTGCTGAAAATAGCCAGAAATTTTCGACATTCCCTTAGGAATTAAAGGAAGCCCCCCCCCTTTAGTTTGTGGGCTCAGTTCTAAAGATAGGTGCGGGTGCCAGAGGTGGGACCTGCACTTATCAGACTTTGGTGGCATATCCTAGCGATTTGCCCCCAATGTCTGAGATGAGACAACCCATTTAACGCCTTTAAGACTTAGCCAGTTTTCACCATAAGGGCCAGGCCACATTTTGCTAATTTGACATGTGTCACTTTATGTGGTAATTAACTTTGGAACGCTTCTACTTATCCAAGCCATTCTGAGATTGTTTTCTCATGACACATTGTGTGTACTTGATGATAGTGGTAAATTTGAATCAATATGTTTTATCTTTATTTATAAAAATAATCCAAAATTTACTGAAAACTTGGAAAAAATTACTATTTTCCAAATTAGAATTTCTCTGCTTTCTCTGCGGGAGGAGTTGCCATCATTATTGGTTCTATTTTGGGTACATACAACTGTTTGATCACTTTTGCTTTTTGTGAAGCATGATAAAGATCCGGCAGCAATCCGGCTATTGATTTTTTTGTTTTATTATTGCAGCGTACACTATGGGGGAAAAATGACATGTTGGGCAGATATATCAAGACAGGCGCATCCAGTCTTGATCTTCCTGCTCTGGAGTGAAAGGCTGCCCCTTAACAAATATGGAGTAGACTTCAGCTATAACTTCCACTTCATTTACTATAACTTTCGCCAGAAAGTGGCAGGTGTTGAAAAGCCCCACCCCGTTCTGCCAAGCCCTGCCCCCTTTTCTCATCACTTCGGAAAAGTGGCAAATTATGGCGCACATATGGCGTGCGCCATAATGTGCAACTTTTGTAACCCACACTTTTGGTGTAATTAGCTTAATTAATGCCCCTCTTTATCTTTATTATGCTGGTCAGTACAATTATAGAGATACCAATTTTATATAGTTTTTTTTTATGTGCTACCACTTTTACACAAAGCATTTTTGTAAAGAAAAATCATGTTTTTGCATCACCATTTTCTGAAAGCCATATATTTTTTATATTTTTCTGGCAATGGTCTTGTTTGAGGGCTTGCCTTTGGTGGGATGAGGTGACGGTTTGAGGTAATCATTTTGGGGTACATACTTCTTTTAAATCTCACAATATTACCCCTTTTGTGAGGCAAGGTGACCAAAAAATTTTGTTTTTTTTATTTATTTTTAACAGCGCTCAGCTGTATCATGTGATATTCTTATAGAGTCAGTTGTTTCAGATGCAGTGAAACCTAATATTTCCTTTTTTATTTTTGTTAAATTTTACACAGTAAAAGCTTTTTTAAAAGAAAAAAATCTTGTTTTTGTGTTGCCATTTTCTGAAAGCCATATTTTGTTTATTTTTATGGTGATCGTCTTATGTAGGGACTCGTTTTTTGTGGGATATGGTGAATTTTTTATTTGTACCATTTTGGGGTACATGCGACTTTTTGATTGGCTATTTTGGCACAGTTTTTATTTTTTACAGTATTTATCTGATCAGGTGAATCAAGTGATATTTTTATAGAGCAGGTTTTTACAGACGCTGTGATACCTAATATGTGTATTTTTTTTTTTGTTAAGTTTTACACGGTAAAAGTATTTTTGAAAAGACATAAATCTTGTTTTTGTATTGCCATTTTCTGAGCCATTTCTGTATTATTTCTATAGCAATTGTCTTATGTGGAGGGAGGCTCTTTTTTTACGGGATGAGGTGAAATTTTTTCTTTGGTACCATTTTGGGGTACATAATACTTTTTGATCACTCACTATTACGCTTTTTGTGAGGTAAGGTGACAAAAAATGCCTTTTATGGCACAGTTTTTATTTTTTATTTTTAATGGCATTCACCTGATTGGGTAGGCCATGTGACATTTTTATAGAGCCGGTCGGGGTGAAAGGATGTGATTTTATTATTTTAATGAAATATTCATGAATTTTAATTTTCTGTGAGTATAATAAATCTTGTGGATTTTAACCCTTATAGTACTTCACTATTTAATTTCTTTCCTGTGTCTTTGAGTGCAAGATCTAGGTGGGCATTTGACTGAAAGAGGCTGTTTCAGGGGATGAACTAAAGTGACTTCTGAAAAAGTGGACTGCATGATTAGGCATGCTTAGTAGAGTTGAGCGAACACCTGGATGTTCGGGTTCGAGAAGTTCGGCCGAACTTCCCGGAAATGTTCGGGTTCGGGATCCGAACCCGATCCGAACTTCGTCCCGAACCCGAACCCCATTGAAGTCAATGGGGACCCGAACTTTTCGGCACTAAAACGGCTGTAAAACAGCCCAGGAAAGGGCTAGAGGGCTGCAAAAGGCAGCAACATGTAGGTAAATCCCCTGCAAACAAATGTGGATAGGGAAATGAATTAAAATAAAAATTAAATAAATAAAAATTAACCAAAATCAATTGGAGAGAGGTCCCATAGCAGAGAATCTGGCTTCCCGTCACCCACCACTGGAACAGTCCATTCTCAGATATTTAGGCCCCGGCACCCAGGCAGAGGAGAGAGGTCCCGTAACAGACAATCTGGCTTCATGTCAGCAGAGAATCAGTCTTCATGTCATAGCAGAGAATCAGGCTTCACGTCACCCACCACTGCAACAGTCCATTTTCATAAATTTAGGCCCAGCACCCAGGCAGAGGAGAGAGGTCCTGTAACAGACAATCTGGCTTCATGTCAGCAGAGAATTAGTCTGCATGTCATAGCAGAGAATCAGGCTTCACGTCAGCCACCAATGCAACAGTCCATTGTCAGATATTTAGGCCCAGCACCCAGGCAGAGGAGAGAGGTCCCGTAACAGAGGATCTGGCTTCATGTCAGCAGAGAATCAGTCTTCAAATCATAGCAGAGAATCAGGCTTCACGTCACCCACCACTGCAACAGTCCATTTTCACAAATTTAGGCCCAGCACCCAGGCAGAGGAGAGAGGTCCCGTAACAGAGGATCTGGCTTCATGTCAGCAGAGAATCAGTCTTCATATCATAGCAGAGAATCAGGCTTCACGTCACCCACCACTGCAACAGTCCATTTTCATAAATTTAGGCCCAGCACCCAGGCAGAGGAGAGAGGTCCCGTAACAGACAATCTGGCTTCATGTCAGTAGAGAATCAGTCTTCATGTCATAGCAGAGAATCAGGCTTCACGTCACCCACCACTGTAAGAGTCCATTTTCATAAATTTAGGCCCAGCACCCAGGCAGAGGAGAGAGGTCCCGTAACAGACAATCTGGCTTCATGTCAGCAGAGAATTAGTCTGCATGTCATAGCAGAGAATCAGGCTTCACGTCAGCCACCACTGCACCAGTCCATTGTCATAAATTTAGGCCCAGCACCCAGGCAGAGGAGAGAGGTCCCGTAACAGACAATCTGGCTTCATGTCAGCAGAGAATCAGTCTTCATGTCATAGCAGAGAATCAGTCTTCATGTCATAGCAGAGAATCAGGCTTCACGTCACCCACCACTGTAAGAGTCCATTTTCATAAATTTAGGCCCAGCACCCAGGCAGAGGAGAGAGGTCCCGTAACAGACAATCTGGCTTCATGTCAGCAGAGAATCAGTCTTCATATCATAGCAGAGAATCAGGCTTCACGTCACCCACCACTGTAAGAGTCCATTTTCATAAATTTAGGCCCAGCACCCAGGCAGAGGAGAGAGGTCCCGTAACAGAGGATCTGGCTTCATGTCAGCAGAGAATTAGTCTGCATGTCATAGCAGAGAATCAGGCTTCACGTCACCCAACATTGGAACAGTCCATTGGCATATATTTAGGCCCTGGCACCCAGACAGAGGAGAGGTTCATTCAACTTTGGGTAGCCTCGCAATATAATGGTAAAATGAAAATAAAAATAGGATTGAATGAGGAAGTGCCCTGGAGTACAATAATATATGGTTAAGGGGAGGTAGTTAATGTCTAATCTGGACAAGGGATGGACAGGTCCTGTGGGATCCATGCCTGGTTCATTTTTATAAACGTCAGCTTGTCCACATTGGCTGTAGACAGGCGGCTGCGTTTGTCTGTAATGACGCCCCCTGCCGTGCTGAATACACGTTCAGACAAAACGCTGGCCGCCGGGCAGGCCAGCACCTCCAGGGCATAAAAGGCTAGCTCTGGCCTCGTGGACAATTTAGAGACCCAGAAGTTGAATGGGGCCGAACCATCAGTCAGTACGTGGAGGGGTGTGCACATGTACTGTTCCACCATGTTAGTGAAATGTTGCCTCCTGCTAACACGTTGCGTATCAGGTGGTGGTGCAGTTAGCTGTGGCGTGTTGACAAAACTTTTCCACATCTCTGCCATGCTAACCCTGCCCTCAGAGGAGCTGGCCGTGACACAGCTGCCTTGGCGACCTCTTGCTCCTCCTCTGCCTTGGCCTTGGGCTTCCACTTGTTCCCCTGTGACATTTGGGAATGCTCTCAGTAGCGCGTCTACCAACGTGCGCTTGTACTCGCGCATCTTCCTATCACGCTCCAGTGCAGGAAGTAAGGTGGGCACATTGTCTTTGTAGCGTGGATCCAGCAGGGTGGCAACCCAGTAGTCCGCACAGGTTAAAATGTGGGCAACTCTGCTGTCGTTGCGCAGGCACTGCAGCATGTAGTCGCTCATGTGTGCCAGGCTGCCCAGGGGTAAGGACAAGCTTTCCTCTGTGGGAGGCGTATCGTCATCGTCCTGCCTTTCCCCCCAGCCACGCACCAGTGATGGACCCGAGCTGCGTTGGGTGCCACCCCGCTGTGACCATGCTTCATCCTCATCCTCCTCCACATCCTCGTCCTCCTCGTCCTCCAGTAGTGGGCCCCGGCTGGCCGCATTTGTACCTGGCCTCTGCTGTTGCCAAAAACCTCCCTCTGAGTCACTTCGAAGAGACTGGCCTGAAAGTGCTAAAAATGACCCCTCTTCCTCCTCCTCCTCCTCATCCTGGGCCACCTCCTCTTCCATCATCGCCCTAAGTGTTTTCTCAAGGAGACATAGAAGTGGTATTGTAACGCTGATAACGGCGTCATCGCCACTGGCCATGTTGGTGGAGTACTCGAAACAGCGCAACAGGGCACACAGGTCTCGCATGGAGGCCCAGTCATTGGTGGTGAAGTGGTGCTGTTCTGTAGTGCGACTGACCCGTGCGTGCTGCAGCTGAAACTCCACTATGGCCTGCTGCTGCTCGCACAGTCTGTCCAGCATGTGCAAGGTGGAGTTCCACCTGGTGGGCACGTTGCATATGAGGCGGTGAGCGGGAAGGCCGAAGTTACGCTGTAGCGCAGACAGGCGAGCAGCAGCAGGATGTGAACGCCGGAAGCGCGAACAGACGGCCCGCACTTTATGCAGCAGCTCTGACATGTCGGGGTAGTTGTGAATAAACTTCTGCACCACCAAATTCAGCACATGCGCCAAGCAAGGGATGTGCGTCAAATTGGCTAGTCCCAGAGCTGCAACGAGATTTCGCCCATTATCACACACCACCAGGCCGGGCTTGAGGCTCACCGGCAGCAACCACTCGTCGGTCTGTTGTTCTATACCCCGCCACAACTCCTGTGCGGTGTGGGGCCTGTCCCCCAAACATATGAGTTTCAGAATGGCCTGCTGACGTTTACCCCGGGCTGTGCTGAAGTTGGTGGTGAAGGTGTGTGGCTGACTGGATGAGCAGGTGGAAGAAAAGGAGGAGGAAGCCGAGAAGGAGGAGGTGGCAACAGGAGGCAAAGAATGTTGCCCTGCGATCCTTGGCGGCGGAAGTACGTGCGCCAAACAGCTCTCCCCCTGGGGCCCAGCTGCCACTACATTTACCCAGTGTGCAGTTAGGGAGATATAGCGTCCCTGGCCGTGCTTACTGGTCCACGTATCTGTGGTTAGGTGGACCTTGCTACAGATGGCGTTGCGCAGTGCACACTTGATTTTATCGGATACTTGGTTGTGCAGGGAAGGCACGGCTCTCTTGGAGAAGTAGTGGCGGCTGGGAACAACATACTGTGGGACAGCAAGCGACATGAGCTGTTTGAAGCTGTCTGTGTCCACCAGCCTAAATGACAGCATTTCATAGGCCAGTAGTTTAGAAATGCTGGCATTCAGGGCCAGGGATCGAGGGTGGCTAGGTGGGAATTTACGCTTTCTCTCAAATGTTTGTGAGATGGAGAGCTGAACGCTGCCGTGTGACATGGTTGAGACGCTTGGTGACGGAGGTGGTGGTGGTGTTGGTGGTACATCCCCTGTTTGCTGGGCGGCAGGTGCCAACGTTCCTCCAGAGGCGGAGGAAGAGGCCGAGGCGGCAGCAGCAGAAGAGGGAGCAGGGGGAGCCTGAGTGACTTCCTTGGTTTTAAGGTGTTTACTCCACTGCAGTTCATGCTTTGCATGCAGGTGCCTGGTCATGCAGGTTGTGCTCAGGTTCAGAACGTTAATGCCTCGCTTCAGGCTCTGATGGCACAGCGTGCAAACCACTCGGGTCTTGTCGTCAGCACATTGTTTGAAGAAGTGCCATGCCAGGGAACTCCTTGAAGCTGCCTTTGGGGTGCTCGGTCCCAGATGGCGGCGGTCAGTAGCAGGCGGAGTCTCTTGGCGGCGGGTGTTCTGCTTTTGCCCACTGCTCCCTCTTTTGCTACGCTGTTGGCTCGGTCTCACCACTGCCTCTTCCTCCGAACTGTGAAAGTCAGTGGCACGACCTTCATTCCATGTAGGGTCTAGGACCTCATCGTCCCCTGCATCGTCTTCCACCCAGTCTTGATCCCTGACCTCCTGTTCAGTCTGCACACTGCAGAAAGACGCAGCAGTTGGCACCTGTGTTTCGTCATCATCAGAGACATGCTGAGGTGGTATTCCCATGTCATCATCAGGAAACATAAGTGGTTGTGCGTCAGTGCAGTCTATGTCTTCCACCGCTGGGGAAGGGCTAGGTGGATGCCCTTGGGAAACCCTGCCAGCAGAGTCTTCAAACAGCATAAGAGACTGCTGCATAACTTGAGGCTCAGACAGTTTCCCTGATATGCATGGGGGTGATGTGACAGACTGATGGGGTTGGTTTTCAGGCGCCATCTGTGCGCTTTCTGCAGAAGACTGGGTGGGAGATAATGTGAACGTGCTGGATCCACTGTCGGCCACCCAATTGACTAATGCCTGTACCTGCTCAGGCCTTACCATCCTTAGAACGGCATTGGGCCCCACCATATATCGCTGTAAATTCTGGCGGCTACTGGGACCTGAGGTAGTTGGTACACTAGGACGTGTGGATGTGGCAGAACGGCCACGTCCTCTCCCAGCACCAGAGGGTCCACTAACACCACCACGACCATGTCCACGTCCGCGTCCCTTACTAGATGTTTTCCTCATTGTTATGGTTCACCACAACAACAAAAATATTATTTGGCCCAATGTATTGTATTCAAATTCAGCGGGATATAAATTTGAGGCCTAGTATTTAGGCGCTGGGTGACCGGTATGGATTTAGTGACAGGATTAGACTTGGAAATGCACAGTAGCGTGTGTGTGAAGTTATTCTAAATGACCCTATGTGCACCTTGAATATTATATACTCTTTTAGGGATAGATTTCAAATAGCTCTGATATAGCAGAAACCACTAAATTATGAAATTGCTAAATTGGGAATTGTATTTCAACCCTGAACAAAAAATGTGCTTTAACGGACACTAAATAACTTGCCCAGCCACAACAGTACAGCGGTAACGACAGATTTAGCGGGATATAAATTTGAGGCCTAGTATTTAGGCGCTGGGTGACCGGTATGGATTTACTAACAGAATTAGACTTGGAAATGCACAGTAGCGTGTGTGTGAAGTTATTCTGAATGACCCTATGTGCACCTTGAATATTATATACCCTTTTAGGGATAGATTTCAAATAGCTCTGATATAGCAGAAACCACTAAATTATGAAATTGCTAAATTGGGAATTGTATTTCAACCCAGAACAAAAAATGTGCTTTGACGGACACTAAATAACTTGCCCATCCACAACAGGACAGCGGTAACGACAGATTTAGCGGGATATAAATTTGAGGCCTAGTATTTAGGCGCTGGGTGACCGGTATGGATTTAGTGACAGAATTAGACTTGGAAATGCACAGTAGCGTGTGTGTGAAGTTATTCTGAATGACCCTATGTGCACCTTGAATATTATATACCCTTTTAGGGATAGATTTCAAATAGCTCTGATATAGCAGAAACCACTAAATTATGAAATTGCTAAATTGGGAATTGTATTTCAACCCAGAACAAAAAATGTGCTTTGACGGACACTAAATAACTTGCCCATCCACAACAGGACAGCGGTAACGACAGATTTAGCGGGATATAAATTTGAGGCCTAGTATTTAGGCGCTGGGTGACCGGTATGGATTTAGTGACAGAATTAGACTTGGAAATGCACAGTAGCGTGTGTGTGAAGTTATTCTGAATGACCCTATGTGCACCTTGAATATTATATACCCTTTTAGGGATAGATTTCAAATAGCTCTGATATAGCAGAAACCACTAAATTATGAAATTGCTAAATTGGGAATTGTATTTCAACCCTGAACAAAAAATGTGCTTTGACGGACACTAAATAACTTGCCCAGCCACAACAGTACAGCGGTAACGACAGATTTAGAGGGATATAAATTTGAGGCCTAGTATTTAGGCGCTGGGTGACCGGTATGGATTTAGTGACAGAATTAGACTTGGAAATGCACAGTAGCGTGTGTGTGAAGTTATTCTGAATGACCCTATGTGCACCTTGAATATTATATACCCTTTTAGGGATAGATTTCAAATAGCTCTGATATAGCAGAAACCACTAAATTATGAAATTGCTAAATTGGGAATTGTATTTCAACCCAGAACAAAAAATGTGCTTTGACGGACACTAAATAACTTGCCCATCCACAACAGGACAGCGGTAACGACAGATTTAGCGGGATATAAATTTGAGGCCTAGTATTTAGGCGCTGGGTGACCGGTATGGATTTACTAACAGAATTAGACTTGGAAATGCACAGTAGCGTGTGTGTGAAGTTATTCTGAATGACCCTATGTGCACCTTGAATATTATATACCCTTTTAGGGATAGATTTCAAATAGCTCTGATATAGCAGAAACCACTAAATTGTGAAATTGCTAAATTGGGAATTGTATTTCAACCCAGAACAAAAAATGTGCTTTGACGGACACTAAATAACTTGCCCATCCACAACGGGACAGCGGTAACGACAGATTTAGCGGGATATAAATTTGAGGCCTAGTATTTAGGCGCTGGGTGACCGGTATGGATTTAGTGACAGAATTAGACTTGGAAATGCACAGTAGCGTGTGTGTGAAGTTATTCTGAATGACCCTATGTGCACCTTGAATATTATATACCCTTTTAGGGATAGATTTCAAATAGCTCTGATATAGCAGAAACCACTAAATTATGAAATTGCTAAATTGGGAATTGTATTTCAACCCTGAACAAAAAATGTGCTTTAACGGACACTAAATAACTTGCCCAGCCACAACAGTACAGCGGTAACGACAGATTTAGCGGGATATAAATTTGAGGCCTAGTATTTAGGCGCTGGGTGACCGGTATGGATTTACTAACAGAATTAGACTTGGAAATGCACAGTAGCGTGTGTGTGAAGTTATTCTGAATGACCCTATGTGCACCTTGAATATTATATACCCTTTTAGGGATAGATTTCAAATAGCTCTGATATAGCAGAAACCACTAAATTATGAAATTGCTAAATTGGGAATTGTATTTCAACCCAGAACAAAAAATGTGCTTTGACGGACACTAAATAACTTGCCCATCCACAACAGGACAGCGGTAACGACAGATTTAGCGGGATATAAATTTGAGGCCTAGTATTTAGGCGCTGGGTGACCGGTATGGATTTACTAACAGAATTAGACTTGGAAATGCACAGTAGCGTGTGTGTGAAGTTATTCTGAATGACCCTATGTGCACCTTGAATATTATATACCCTTTTAGGGATAGATTTCAAATAGCTCTGATATAGCAGAAACTACTAAATTGTGAAATTGCTAAATTGGGAATTGTATTTCAACCCAGAACAAAAAATGTGCTTTGACGGACACTAAATAACTTGCCCATCCACAACGGGACAGCGGTAACGACAGATTTAGCGGGATATAAATTTGAGGCCTAGTATTTAGGCGCTGGGTGACCGGTATGGATTTAGTGACAGAATTAGACTTGGAAATGCACAGTAGCGTGTGTGTGAAGTTATTCTGAATGACCCTATGTGCACCTTGAATATTATATACCCTTTTAGGGATAGATTTCAAATAGCTCTGATATAGCAGAAACCACTAAATTATGAAATTGCTAAATTGGGAATTGTATTTCAACCCTGAACAAAAAATGTGCTTTAACGGACACTAAATAACTTGCCCAGCCACAACAGTACAGCGGTAACGACAGATTTAGCGGGATATAAATTTGAGGCCTAGTATTTAGGCGCTGGGTGACCGGTATGGATTTACTAACAGAATTAGACTTGGAAATGCACAGTAGCGTGTGTGTGAAGTTATTCTGAATGACCCTATGTGCACCTTGAATATTATATACCCTTTTAGGGATAGATTTCAAATAGCTCTGATATAGCAGAAACCACTAAATTATGAAATTGCTAAATTGGGAATTGTATTTCAACCCAGAACAAAAAATGTGCTTTGACGGACACTAAATAACTTGCCCATCCACAACAGGACAGCGGTAACGACAGATTTAGCGGGATATAAATTTGAGGCCTAGTATTTAGGCGCTGGGTGACCGGTATGGATTTACTAACAGAATTAGACTTGGAAATGCACAGTAGCGTGTGTGTGAAGTTATTCTGAATGACCCTATGTGCACCTTGAATATTATATACCCTTTTAGGGATAGATTTCAAATAGCTCTGATATAGCAGAAACCACTAAATTATGAAATTGCTAAATTGGGAATTGTATTTCAACCCTGAACAAAAAATGTGCTTTGACGGACACTAAATAACTTGCCCAGCCACAACAGTACAGCGGTAACGACAGATTTAGCGGGATATAAATTTGAGGCCTAGTATTTAGGCGCTGGGTGACCGGTATGGATTTAGTGACAGAATTAGACTGGGATATGGCCAAAAAATAACCACACTATTGCTGGTTAAATGCACTTGGTGTGACAGCTTGACCAACCACACTACTGAGGGTTAAATGCACTTGGTGACGGGCGCAGCTTGCCCCTGATGTAGTATAAGGCCAAAAAATGAACAGACTATTGCTGGTTAAATGCACTTGGTGTGACAGCTTCACCCTGATGTAGGCTTTAGCCAAAAAACAACCACACCATTGAGGGTTAAATGCACTTGGTGACAGGCGCAGCTTGCCCCTGATGTAGTATATGGCCAAAAAATGAACAGACTATTGCTGGTTAAATGCACTTGGTGTGACAGCTTGACCAACCACACTACTGAGGGTTAAATGCACTTGGTGACGGGCGCAGCTTGCCCCTGATGTAGTATATGGCCAAAAAATGAACAGACTATTGCTGGTTAAATGCACTTGGTGTGACAGCTTGACCAACCACACTACTGAGGGTTAAATGCACTTGGTGACGGGCCCAGCTTGCCCCTGATGTAGTATATGGCCAAAAAATGAACAGACTATTGCTGGTTAAATGCACTTGGTGTGACAGCTTCACCCTGATGTAGGCTTTAGCCAAAAAACAACCACACCATTGAGGGTTAAATGCACTTGGTGACAGGCGCAGCTTGCCCCTGATGTAGTATATGGCCAAAAAATGAACAGACTATTGCTGGTTAAATGCACTTGGTGTGACAGCTTGACCAACCACACTACTGAGGGTTAAATGCACTTGGTGACGGGCGCAGCTTGCCCCTGATTTAGTATATGGCCAAAAAATTAACAGAGTATTGCTGGTTAAATGCACTTGGTGTGACAGCTTCACCCTGATGTAGGCTTTAGCCAAAAAACAACCACACCATTGAGGGTTAAATGCACTTGGTCGCAGCTTGGATGCACTTGGTCGCAGCACCGCACAAGACACAAAATGGCCGCCGATCACCCCAGAAAAAAGTGACTGACAAAAGGTCTGGGCAGCCTAAAAACAGTGAGCAATTGAATTTCAGCAGCTCAATGATGCACAGCTGCAGATCGATCGATTAATCAAGTCCTTTGGAGGAGTTAATCTGCCTAATCTCGCCCTACTGTCGCAGCCGCAACCTCTCCCTACGCTAATCAGAGCAGAGTGACGGGCGGCGCTATGTGACTCCAGCTTAAATAGAGGCTGGGTCACATGGTGCTCTGGCCAATCACAGCCATGCCAATAGTAGGCATGGCTGTGACGGCCTCTTGGGGCAAGTAGTATGACGCTTGTTGATTGGCTGCTTTGCAGCCTTTTAAAAAGCACCTAAAGAAAGCGTCACAAAAGCGCCAAGAAAGCGACGAACACCGAACCCGAACCCGGACTTTTACGAAAATGTCCGGGTTCGGGTCCGTGTCACGGACACCCCAAAATTCGGTTCGATACAGTTCGAGTTCGCTCATCCCTAATGCTTAGGCAAAGAACACTTCTATTTAAACAAAGTTGTCAACACGGATCCGGTGAAAACTTGTTAAGTGGGTAAGTGTCTCGCCGCAATCAGGATGTCATTGAGATATGGTACCACCAGAACTTTCTTCTTTAGGAGAAAATTCGAGAAGATCGTGGGAGCTGAAGACAGGCTGAATGGTAGAGCCTGAAAGTTTTGCAGTTTGCTTTTTGAAAAAAAAGCTCAATCTTATAATCTTGATAAATCGAAACATGGTAATATGCATCTTTCTTGCAAGAAGCATTCATAAGAAGGGATTCTCCTCTCTAGATGTCCCTGCTGCCACATGTTCTTCTAGCTGACTAAGCCATGCTGATAGACTCCTGGCAGTACAAGTGGCTGCAATGCTGGGTTGGAAAATAGCTGTATTTGTCTCATAGGCCCACTTTAGGAGACTCTCACATTTTTTGTCCATCAGATCCCTTAACAAAACCATATGATCAAACAGCGGGGTGGATTTTTAAAAAATATGGGCTACAGATGCAGATGCATCAACTTTAGGGTTTTATCCCACATCTTAGTATCCTCATCCAGAAGGGATATTTTCTTTTAAATATAGTAGCAGTCGCCGTTCTTTTTTCTGGTTCCCTCCACATTTCAGTTTCTTAAAATTATTATAGATGGGAGGGAACTCTTTTCCTCCTCTTTTCTAACCCCTGGAACATTTGGGTTTTGAATTAATTGTGACTCTTTAATGTTCTCGGTCTTTATAGTCACTCTTATGGTTTTTAGGAAACAGTCAGTTTTTTCAAGAAAACAAAACGGACCAGCTGACCCGTCCATCTATATCAAAAGGACTGATCTCTGATTAATGGAAGAATTTACTTCTTTAATAATAGATTTTAGATAATCCAAAAAAGAAGGGGTCTTCTTTTGTCACCACATTCTCAGTGCCTTTGGAACATAAGCTTTTTTGTGGGATTAGGATAGCATTTTTCTATAAATTGCACATTTCTTGAAAGAGGTTTCCATGGCAGATCTTAAAGTGGGAACTTCCAACCCCTAAAATATATAATAATAATAATAATAATGATGATGATAATAATAATAATAATGGCCATCAGCGGGGAAAAGAGTGGAGGGTGGAAGAGAGAGAGAGAGTCCCAACCTTTGTGGACAATCAGGCTTAACCAAACACCATTAGTTCCATTAGGACTAGAGATGAGCGAATTTCTTAAAAGTTCAATTTGGCCGATTCGCCGAATTTCACAAAATTTTTTGCTTCTTGCTGAATTACTTTGTCATGAAGCGCATTTTTTGGTAAGTTGCGGATGCAATGACAGGGAGCTGCGATAGCGCCACCCCCGTCAATGTACCCCTCAGATACCACATTCATACATGATCTGAGTGTAATATTAACAATATATTTTTTTTTAAATCAAACCTACCGCCTCCATTTGCTCGCGACGGGCTGGCTGCCGCCATCTTGCTTGAATATCTTGGCAGAAATCCTGTGCGGCGGAGACTACGTCATCACGCCGGCTGGCGTGGTGACGTATAACGTCATCACGCAAGACGGCGTGATGATGTAATCTCGCGCCGCTTGGTATTTCGCCCGATATCTTCAAGCAAGATCGAGGCTGGCGGCCTGTCGCAAGCAAATGGAGTAGGTAGGTTTGAATTTTTTTGTTTTTTATACTATTTCAGGTTAAATTGATTCGCTGACACGAAGCACGAGGAAATTAAACTTCTAGGCAAATCAAATTTATCCTGAAATTCGATTTGCTCATCTTTAATTAGGACCCGCAGATATCCAAAAGGAATTGGTGGTTTCTCCCAAAGACGGCATGGCAGAATACAGTAAACACTGCATGTGAGTCGAAAACGTCCCCAATCCACTGCCCACCTATTATGCAGAGTGTTCAGGCTCGCCTCCAGCCACGCAAAGCACGCTGTGACCAGAAATTCAGAACTTAGATTTCTCGGCTCTAAGGGAATCCCTAGTCTGCATGCATCACCAAGTCATGTAATAGACCCCATAGTGCCAGAACTTAGCTTAGGAACAGCATTGCAAGCTCTGGACTGCCTTATCCAGAGGTCTTCTGACAGAAAGTAAGAAGGTAAGCCGTGTTGCACTGCAACCCTTGTTTCCTGCAGCAGCCCTCCCGGGACCCTGGGAAAAAGGAAGAAGCTGGGCAAGAAAGTTAAAAGAAATGTCCAACAATGTGAAAACAGGAGTGTCCCTACCCATCTCAAGGGATAGGAAACTACTGAAGCAGGGTAAGGGGAGGAGGCTTCTATCAGCTGTATCTAAGTTGTTTCCTGTTTCTGGGAGGAGGAGAACCCTCCTATGGGTGATGTTGTGGAGCCATTGATGAAAATGTCAGTTTCTTTGCAGGTGTATTTTGGTGATGTATCTGAGGCTCCTTTCACACTAGCGTTCGTCGGTCCGCTCGTGAGCTCCGTTTGAAGGAGCTCACGAGCGGACCCGAACGCCTCCGTCCAGCCCTGATGCAGTCTGAATGGAGCGGATCCGCTCAGACTGCATCAGTCTGGCGGCGTTCAGCCTCCGCTCCGCTCGCCTCCGCACGGACAGGCGGACAGCTGAACGCTGCTTGCAGCGTTCAGCTGTCCGCCTGGCCGTGCGGAGGCGAGCGGATCCGTTCAGACTTACAATGTAAGTCAATGGGAACGGATCCGCTTGAAGATGTCACCATATGGCTCAATCTTCAAGCGGATCCGTCCCCCATTGACTTTACATTGAAAGTCTGAACGGATCCGCTCAGGCTACTTTCACACTTAGAATTTTTTCTAAGTTATTAATGCAGACGGATCCGTACTGAACGGAGCCTCCGTCTGCATTAATATGATCGGATCCGTTCAGAACGGATCCGATCGAACGCTAGTGTGAAAGTAGCCTAAGACATCATGATCTTTATGTGAAAATTTTGATGTTGAAACTTTTATTGTTATCATGCTAAAAGAAAAAAGATGAAACAATTTCATATGCCAAGCTTAGAGTGATGGATTTTATAGAAAAAGACTGATTAAGGCAAGGAGTTAGGATAGCTTGTGACAAACCCTCAACATGCTGAAATGCAATCATTATGCGACAGGTTCTTCATGTATCCTTGTCATGTTACCGAGATGCAGGATGTAATAGCTTCAAATTTTTTAGTTTAAAAGGCATTCTGCCCTCATCCTGACAGAGTAAAATTACTGCTTACTGAAGACTTTGTTTTATTTTTCAGAAAATATTAAAGATTCATCTTACTATCTGCCGAAGCACACATTCATTATTTCTTTAAAAAAAAAGGCTCAGAATGATGTAACATAGCAATTCCCAGGTCCTTGCAGCCTTTACTTCCAAGTTCCTACTAGTTACCTGCCTCAACCATTGCTCGCTTAATGCTCGCATATCTGTGTTGAGAGGATCCAGGAAGTAAAGAATGATGGAGGAGACTGGAACATAGTAACAGACATTATGGAGGGTGGCTAAGGTGAGTATGATTTATTTTATTATTTTACACCATTATGAGGCTTTTAAAAAATGAATCGGCCAGACAAAGGTTGCTTTGTTAGACCTGTACACAGAGAAATGTATGTAGGTTTAGCAGTCATCATTTTTTTTAACAATTACAAAGGATCATACTTTTAAAATTTAAAAGTGATGACAGATGGTTAATTACCATTGACAGAGTTCATGTTTTGTTTATTTAGTTAAATGTTATAATCTGTTATGTAAATGCACTTAATAGCACAACATCTTGGCAAATTTTATTATTTTGCCGGGAGATGGACTAGGTCCACCCCCTAATTTTTGAGTCTAGTTGAGTTACTGTGAAGACCTACATGTGCTAGCTCCTGAAAGCTAGGCCCACGTTCAGAGACCCTTAATCTCTGATCTTGCAACTGCAAAGAAAGAAGCCAAACTATGAAAGAACTCCAGACCAGATATCTAAGATGGAAGGCATTGTACTTGTTTATGGCAGAAAGGCTTTGGCAGAAACACCTGTGATGACCACGTTTAATTGAATTTCACCCATTACCATTGTTTTTTGTTGTTTTTTTAAGAGTGGGGATTTTGTTAGCCATGTTTTTAATCCAATTTTATACTTTTAGTTATTTTAAACATATGTATTTGACATGTATTTGTACTGGCCTGCAGTAAAATTGATATCCAATGACCGTCTAATATACCTTCAGCCACACAATCACTTGATGTTTTCTGTCCGGTGAATGCTTAATGTTTGGGGCCTGTAATTTAACTGGCCAACAGTAAAATTGTTATACGGTGACCTCCTAATGTACCTCCAGCCACATAATGACTTGATCTTTTCTGTACGTTGAATGAATAATTTTTGAGGCCTTTAATGTAACTGGCCAACAGTAAAATTGTTATACGGTGACCGCCTAATGTACGGTACCTCCAGTTACATAATCACTTGATGTTTTCTGTCCGGTGAATGCCTAATGTTTGGGGCCTGTACTCCACTGGCCTGCAGTAAAATTGATATCCAATGACCGTCTTATATACCTCAAGCCACATAATCACTTGATGTTTTCTGTCCGGTGAATGAATAATTTTTGGGTCCTATAGTCCACTGGCCTGCTGTAAAATTGATATCCATTGACCGTCTAATATACTTCCAGACACATAATCACTTGATATTTTATGTAAGGTGAATGCATAATTTTTGGGGCCTGTAATCTAACTAGCCAACAGTAAAATTATTATACGGTGACTGCCTAATGTACCCGCCACATAATGACTTGTTCTTTTCTGTACCTTGAATGCATAATTTTTGGGGCCTGTAATGTAACTGGCCAACAGTAAAATTGTTTTACGGTGACTGCCTAATGTACCTCCAGCCACATAATCACTTGATGTTTAGTGTCTATTAAATGCCTAATGTTTGGCCTGTACTCCATTGGCCTACAGTAAAATTGTTATCCACTGACCGTCTAATATACCTCCAGCCACATAATCACTTGATGTTTTCTGTTTGTTGAATGCCTAATGTTTGGGGCCTGTACTCCCATGGCCTAAAATAATTTTTTTCTAAGCTCCAGCAGGGCACATTTTTGAGAGTTTCCCTTTAAGACACATAAAAATGGTCCCTGATTAAAATACATATATTTTGTGTGAATCTTTGCCATTGATCCCCCTCTGGTATGTCACTGTCCATGTTGTGGGACTATTTGTGAACTTCTGGTAAGTATTTTGTGGCTGCAAATATGACCTGAAGGTTTTTCAGGTTCGCCTGCCATTAAAGTGAATGGGGCCTGCCGCGAACTTGCGGTTCGCGAACACAAACGCAATCAAATGTTCGCGAACCGCAATTTCGCCCGCTGGCCCCATTCACTATTCATATCCAAAACATGATACTGCTGACAGGTGATCTTTAAGATTTGTTATTTGAAAATGTTTAGGTTATGAGAGACCCAATGATAAACAATGAATTAGAGGTCCTCTGTTGCATGCATTCTTAAGTAGACTTTATAGTCACCTCCAGACTTTCAAAGTTCTGCCATTTCAAGCTGGGTCTTTTCTTCTTTCTTTGACATACAGGGGTCAAATATTTGAGGATGTGGAGCAGTAAGGAAGGAGCCATTCTCAAACTGCTGTTCTTTTTCCTTGATGAGAGAAACCCAGCACTGCGTCTCAATAAAACGATTCTTTATTAGTCACTTCTTAAAAAGATCCATGATGAGGGCATCGGTTACCAACCACTTGACCCCTTACCCAATACCTACCTGGTCTGCTGCGTCAACCCAACCTTTTTTCTGCCCCTAGCCACTGACCATCCCTTCCGAATGCCCTCCAATAGGTCTCGGACAACAAGTTGGATATATTTGGCCACAGAAGCCGTTTATTATAAAATTAAATAAATAACCAATTTAACTTTTAACATAACCATTTTACCCAAACCCTTTATTCCTATGCAACCTAAATGTAACCTAATGCAAAGGGAGATCCTTGGAGCCCCAAAACAACTGAGATCCCCCCCGCGAAGGGCCATCTTGCCTCCAGGCGTGATCCCAGCTCAGAGGCACCACTGTTGGCCCCCTCAACTCTAGCCACAATCGACTTGCCTCCATGGGAGTCCAGCCCCAACCGTGGGGCCCTTCCATCCTCACCACTTGATATTATCTCCAACTCCAAGGACGTCCCCCTGCCTTGACCCCTTAAGACTGCACGTCCCTCCAAACTCTCAATGCCACCTCGATTCCATCCTGTAAGCCAAGGCTCCACATGTCAGTCCCCACTGCGTTTAAGTACACCCCATCCAACCGCCAAAAGGCCCCGACGCCCTTTTCCAGCTCGGAGTGCCTCACCACAACCGCGCCATTTCCAGCCATAAAACGCCCTATAGCACGATTAACCTTCACCCGGGCTCAAATAAATACCCTCCACTGACCGGGCCCCCCTCCACTTCTGCCTCGGAACTATGTCCGACCATACTGTAACCATTCCAGGGAACAGCAACCACAACCTCAAAAGGTCAAACTTCACACCCCTTACCAATTCACAAAACGGGCGTGCTCCCAAATCATTCCCCCCCACGTGCATACGAATGTACGACCTGAAACAAATCAACTCCCAGCGGCCTATCCTCCTAATCACATCGTCCCCTAACCCCCAACTCTCTGCCTCCGTAGTGGCCCCTATTCTGAACGAGTGTCCTGAGTATCCCTCTTGGCTTAACCCTAACATTTCCTAAAAACTGCTATAAATTGAAACCTGGACAGGAAAGAACCATCCGCATGCACCAGTAAAGGCGCAACCCCACCCTTACTGACTAAGCCAAAAACCCGCAAACAGCGCACTGGACACATGATGCCCTCAGATATCCCAAAGAGCACTACCCGGCACCCTCTACCTTCCCTGTCCGTTTTCGAATTACGAATAAGGAACTCTACTCTATCTGGAAACAAATTCACATCATCCCCTCTCAAGCCACCAGCGTGCCCAACTGATGTAGCCACCAACTCCCCCAACCGTAGCGCCCTGAAAAAGGCTAACAAGAAGGAGAATTGAAACAACCACACATCCCACTCCGAACTGCACACTTGCCCCAACTGCACCAACAACTCAAAAGACACCGGCCATCTGCAATCGACCCCCACACGCATCCTACGCCTAGCCTTTTAATGCCCGCGCCACCAAAAAAGATTTTGTGAAATCCTTCATCTGCTTCAACCTAAATCCGAATGCCAACCCAGCCACATAACCATTGATTTTACTCACCGCCAAACCCTCCTCCTTGCAGTGGCCTAAGAACAAAAGAAGCGGAACCTCCAAGTCCCCATCACCCCCAGCCTCGTTCACCAATCCTCCCAACACCTCCAAGCCTTCATGCACACGTACCGGGTGCCAAAGATGCTCGGATCAGCCCCGCCACTGCTCCTCCAGCAGCTCCCACAGACAACTCAGGCAGACCAACCCCTCCTCCTCCGCCTCTGGAGCCAACCGTTGGAAATGGTCCCACTGCAAATGAGAAAGAGCGTCAGCAATGCAGTTGTTAACCCCTGGTACGAGCACCGCCACCACCCAAGCATTGATGGAAAAGCACTCCAAAACCAAACGCTGAAGTAGCCGCACCACAAAAAGGGAACGAAGCAGACAGCCCATTAAGTGCATTAATCACTCCCAAGTTATCGCAGTGAAACCTCACCTTTTTGTCCCAAAACACTTCACCCGACAGCAATACTGCAACCACAATGGCAAAAAGTTCCAACAGAGCCATATTCTTCTCCCAACCCCTCCCTACCCAAGCCGCAGCCACTGCCCCGCGCACCATTATCCACCACAGTACACACCATAACCGCCACCTCCAGCCGCATCCGAATAAAGCTTGAAATCGAACGACTCCACTTTGTCCCCTATAAATAACGAACGACCATTGTACTGATCCAGAAAGGATCCCCAAACCTGCAAATTCTCCCGTAATTCTCTCCCCAACCATACAAAATGCATAGGCGAGACAATCCCAGCCGTTGCCCCGGCCAGCCTTCTACAGAAAACCCTCCCATGGGCATAATCCTGCAAGCAAAGTTAAGCTTACCCAGGAGAGACTGGAGCTGACATAACCTAATCTTCCACGACCTCTGAGCTCTCCCCACCTCCTCCTTCAAATCCGCCAACTTGTCCAACGGTAACCGACTCTCCTTCCGCACGGTATCTATCACAATCCCCAGAAAGCTTAACTCCACAATCTTTTCTGCCGCTAAAGGAATCCCAAACTCCCTGAACATACACTCTAGAGTGTGCAGCAGCAAGGAACAACAGCGCAGGGACGGTCTGCCATCTCCTCCTGAAGTGCTGCTGAGGGCCTGCTGCCTCCTGCCTCACATCCTACAGCAGCCCCATGCTTGGCGCCATCTTGAACATGCTGAGAGGCCCTCTCACAGTCAGGACCAGGGAGAGGGCCCGCTGAACCAGCTCCGGACTCCCTGGTGATCCCGAGGATGTGGGGACAAGGCACGACCCCCACGCGAGCTTCGCCTACGGACAGTATTCCGCCCGCTCCTGGGCGTGCGGGCAGGAGTGTGCCCCGCCGCCTGCAGGAGCTGAGGGTTCCCAGAGGGGCTCCTCATGCGGCGCTGAGCCCTGGGGGAAGACTAGTCCAGGCTAAAGCGCGCCGGTGGCCTGGTCCGCCGTGGCTGGTGCTTAGATGGCTGGGGAGTTGCAGGTGCCCCAGCCGCCCCCCCGCTGCAGCTCTTGAACGGAATCCTGCACCCACCCTGCGCCGTGAATGGCCGCTGCTGCTCTCAACTGCCCTATAACTGCCTCTAGCTGATCCATGGTGGGACTGCTCTCAGTCAATTCTAATCAAAATGGCTACCCCCCACCCCTTCTACCTATTTTACCCCTCATACCCCGCCCCCCTTAACTTGAACTGCCTTATCCCATTCAAGGGGTCTCCCTGAGCCAAGCCCCCGTCATGGGCACCTCCCCTAAAGGTTACGCCCCCCGGTCCAGCTATTCTTAATATGCAAATTTACATGCTACATGTTTCAGATGAACGCATGTCGTCTTTCATCACGGCTTAAACATACCGTACAATGTGCAAACAAACAAACATTTAAAAACCAGAAGCTGGGAGGGTCCAGTTACATACATGGTAATACAAAACACTCCAGGATCTACTTGTACTGAACACCTGTGTTAATCCCTGTGTTAATCCCTTGGAAGCCTAAAGGGCAAATATCAGTAATGAAAGTTTTTTTTTGACAATACCCCTCGCCTTATCAAATCAGAACTGTAATTATCTTGATATTTGGCTCAATACGCTATCCTTCGTTAGGCGCACATCCAAAAAAGAAATCTATGTATCAGAACAAGAAAATGTAAATGATACATTGATTATTATTCACCTATGCCTCCAAATAAAATGTTCTTTGACAATACCTGCTACAAACAGCGACCTCAGGATCGCCTGGTCCCATAGAATAGTTTGTAAAAATTTGAGCTGAAGTAGCTATAGTAAGTGGAGCTGTGGATAAACAGAACTACTTCCTGACACTTCCTGTTGTTAAAATAATCTGCCCGTTATTCTCTTTAGAACCTTTTTAATGGGATATGGTCTTCTGAGTTGGCTTTCCAGGTTACAGTGACCGGAATAGTTATACAGTGGACTCGAGTCTGCAGTAGGGTGATCAAAGTAGTCACAAATTCGAGACTAGCCAGGGGTCATCACTGGGAGAAAGAAATAGCTGGACTGGGGGCGTAGCCTGGGGGGAGGCTACCATGACGGGGGGTTTGGTTCAGCGAGCCCCTGGGGGATTGGGGTTGGCTAGTTTAAGCTGGGGGGTGGATCTGGAGGGCATAAGTAGCCAGGGCTGGAGGAGAACGGTGGCCATTTTGGGGTACAAACTGAACTGACCTGACGCGTGCACCGAGATGGAGGTGGACGCTATGATCGCGGAGCTAAGGACGGCGGCGGCAAGTAGAGGACCGGGCTGGCTTCAGGAGCAGGTCCAGCAGCTGCTGAGAGGGGTGGCTGAGGCACCTGTTTCGCCTCAGCCTTCAGTGTCACGGCCTCGGCGGGCCCGGCCGCCGGAGCGCCTCAGTCCGCAGTTATCCTCCCCTCGGGCTCAGCGCCGCAGACGGAGCCCTGAAAAGGACCCTTCACGCCGGCAGGCCGCAGGTAAAGCATCTGCTTGTGGGCCACGGCGTGGGAGGAATCCGAATAGCAGGCGGAGCCCTCGAGCAGGCCTGGGAAGGTCTGTCCTGCAGTGTACCAGCGCCCTCCAGTGTTCAGGACCAGGTACGGCGGGCCCTGTCCAGGAGGCGATTGTGGATGAGGCCCCTCGGCTGGAGCAAGTGTCTGGGGACCACGGGGCGGCTGCGGACCAGAGCAGCCGGCTCTCGGCGAGGGTGCAGCAGGATCTTCCAGGCTCCGCCTTCTCTGGGGCGTCGAGTGAAGACCGTGGATGTCACGTCTCTGGTCCTGGCTGGGCCAGGGGACCGTCTGGGGATCGGCTGTCATCTGTCTCATCGCTGAGGGAGGAACGTCTGGAGCCAGGATCTTCAGCTGATGGGATCACAGCTTCCAGGCAGCCAGGTGAGGCGCTCTGGGGACCTTTAGTGCAGTCTATTGCTACTTATTCTGGGGGGGTCGGCAGGGGGGCCCCAAGGGGAGTTGGGTAGGGGGTTAGGGCAGTTGCTGGGGGGTTTGGCCGGGTTGCTGGCTGGGTGGGGGGCGGGAGGTTCGTCCCCGTTACCAGCCTGGGGCGTGGGGGGCAGTTTTGGGGGGTTGGGGGGGATAGGTCAGCCCGTGTTCAGTCCGCAAAGTGCCACGGCGTCAGTGCAGACGCAGGCGGGTGGTTCAGAGCAGGAGGATAGGGTGCGGCTGGATGATAAGGCGAGGGGGGAGGTATATGTCTGCTTTGAGGGGCCGTTGGGGGCCCATTTGAAGCAGGAAGTTAGGGAAAAAATTTGGCTAGGGGAGTATGTGGAGATTTTTTCCTTGCTCCCCTTGGAGAAATTTAACCTGGATAGGGCTAGGAAGGATGAGGGTAAAAAGGAGGAAGAGGAGAAGCGGCGGTACCGGTTGATACCGCGCACGTTCCCTAATTGGTTACAGGCTTTTGCGATATTCGCCAGCGTGGTAGGGGAAAATGCGCCAGAGTGCTGCTTTGCGCTATTTTGCTATCTGGACTCCATCGGGGAAGCGTATCGGGTTTATGGGGGGCAGACGTGGCTGCGTTACGATGAGCAATTTAGGCAGCGTAAGGCGGTGCGCCCGAGTATTAGATGGGACCACAAAGATATAGCTTTGTGGTTGAAGGTGACAGCGCCGGTTCGGTCGACCCAGTCCTTTCGGGGGGAGTTGGGAGCTCAGTCGTTTCGGGGGGAGTCGGGAGCAGGAGGGCAGTCGGCCTTTGCAGCGGCGTCAGCTAAGGGACTGTGTTTCCTATTTAATGAAGGGGGGTGCAAGTTCGGGGCTAAGTGCAAGTTCAAGCACGAGTGCTCCAGCTGTGGGGGGTCCCATGGAGCCACGCGGTGCTTCAGGGGGGTTAGGCAGAGGGGAGGCGAGGGTACTAGCAAAGGGGGTGACGCCGGTTCGTCTGGAAAGGATGGAACCGTTCCTCGCTAGGTACCCGGACGCAAAGGCCGCGGAACTGTTGCGGGAGGGTTTCCTTTGGGGGTTTCGTATCCCTTTTGTTCCGGCGGGTCCGGTGTTGATTAGAAAAAATTTGCGGTCGGCTAGGGAGCACCCGGGAGTAGTGTCTGAGAAGCTGGAGAAGGAGGTGAGATTGGGTAGGATGGATGGGCCTTTTTCGGAGCCTCCGTTGGAGAATTTGCGCCTGTCGCCTCTGGGGGTGGTTCCGAAGAAGGAGGCGAATAAATTTCGCCTCATTCATCATTTATCCTTCCCAAAGGGATCGTCGGTCAACGATGGTATTGATCCAGCGTTATGTTCGGTGGTATATACCTCGTTTGACGCGGCAGTGCAGTGGGTAAAACGGTTTGGAAGGGGGGCTTTGATGGCGAAGGCGGACATCGAGGCCGCGTTCAGGTTATTGCCGGTTCATCCGGATAGCCTACATTTGTTGGGGTGTTTTTGGGATGGGGGGTTCTTTGTTGATCGTTGTTTACCGATGGGTTGTTTGCTATCGTGTGCGTACTTTGAACAGTTTAGCTCGTTTTTAGAGTGGGCAGTTAAGGACTCGGCTGGATGTGAATCTATCATTCACTATTTAGACGACTTTCTGTGTATTGGCCCCGCGGGCTCAGGGGTGTGTTCGTTATTGCTGCATTCACTGGAGGTGATGTTCGCTGCGTTTGGTGTTCCCCTGGCGGTGGAAAAAACGGTGGGTCTCGCGACGGAGTTGAGCTTCCTGGGGATAGTGATCGATTCGGAGCGCATGGAGTGTAGACTGCCCCGGGACAAGCTGGAGGATTTGGAAAGGGAGGTGGGGAGAGCGCAGCGACGGGCAAAACTTCAGCTGAAGGAGCTGCAGTCGCTCCTGGGTAAGCTCAATTTTGCTTGCCGTATAATGCCCATGGGGAGGATTTTTAGCAGGCGATTGGTGGCTGCGACAGTGGGGGTAACGGCACCTCTTCATTACATAAGGTTGGGGAGGGAGTTGAGGGAGGATTTGGGGGTGTGGGCATCTTTTCTGAGTCAGTATAATGGCCGGGATATGTTTATGGGGGATGTAGTGGAGGCATTTGACTTTGACCTTTTTTCCGACGCGGCCGGGGTGTGTGGCTATGGGGCGTATTGTTCGGGGCAGTGGTGTGCGGGGGCGTGGCCTGACGCTTGGGTGAGTAGAGGCTGGGTAAGGGATTTGGCGCTGCTGGAACTTTTCCCCATAGTGGCAGCGGTCCTACTGTGGAGGGAAAAATTTAGGAACAAGAAGGTCCGTTTCCACTGTGATAACTTGGGAGTGGTGCAGGCAATTAACGGGTTGTCAGCCTCGTCACCTCGGGTGGTGCGGTTGTTACAGAGATTGGTTTTGGAGTGTTTGACCATCAATGCGTGGGTGGTGGCTGTGCATGTCCCGGGGGTTGACAACTGTATTGCTGATGCTCTTTCTCGTTTTCAGTGGGAGCGTTTTCGTCAGCTGGCTCCAGAAGCGGAGGAGGACGGGCTGGTTTGCCCGAGCTGCCTTTGGGAACTCCTGGAGACAACGTAATAGGGCTTATCCAGTCTTCATTAGCTCCCGGTACGTGGGTGACATATCACAGGGCATGGCAGTGTTGGGAGGATTGGAAGGTTAGATTGGGGATGGTAGATAAGGAAGCGGAGATATCGTTGCTGTTATTTATAGGGCAGTGTAGGGAGGACGGGTGGTCGGTTTCAAAGCTGAATGGTTGTATGGCCGGGCTAGCTTTTGGTTTCAAGCTTCGGAAGTTGCTGGAAGTCACTAAGTCCTTCCTGGTAGTGAGGGCACTCAAGGGTTGGCGGCGTTTGAGGTCGGTTGAGGACAGTCGTAGGCCGGTGTCGTTTTCCTTGCTCCTGCAGTTGGGGGAGCAACTGGAAAAGGTTTGTGTTTCCTCATGGGAGTTGAGGTTGTTCAAGTTGGCTTTTGCGCTGGCGTTCTTTGGGGCTTTGAGGTTGGGGGAGCTGGTGAGTCCGTCGGTTAGTAGGGGAGGGGGGTTGCTGGGGGAGGATGTAGACCTTTATGAAGATAGGGTGGAGTTCGTCATTAGGAGATCAAAAACGGATGTGGAAGGCAGGGGTTGCAGGGTTGTTCTATTCGAGGTCTTGGGTTGTTTGATGTGTCCGGTTCGGTGTATGCGGGAGTATGGGGCGGTAGGGCGAGGATCAGTGTCCCCTCTTCTGGTGCACGCGGATGGGTCTTTCCTTTCGCGCTTTCAGTTTTCAGCGGTTTTTAGGAGGTGCCTGGGTCAGAGAGGTGGAGGGGTACTCGAGTCATTCGTTCAGAATTGGGGCAGCGACGGAGGCAGCTAGGTGGGGTTTGGGGCAGGAGGTGATTAAACGCATAGGGAGGTGGGAATCGGTCCGGTTTCGTTCATATATCCGTCCAGAAAGATTGTAGCATGGAGGGTGTTAACTTTGCAGGTGGAATGTGTTTTTGCTATTGTTTTTCGTTTCTGTCGTTGCAGGTTCTGAGCCGGCTTTAGTGTGGATCTTAGGCCATTTGTACGTTTTTTGGGGAGCCATCCGGGCAGCGGTTCGGCCGGATGGTCAACAGTTAGGGTTTGGACGGTCTACAGCTGTGGTAAGATGGCTGGGTCGGCGGGGGATGATGTGGGGAGGCGTAATGGCAGAGGTGCACAGGTTTGTGAAATTGGATAGGGCCCCGGATGTATTGGTCCTGCACGTGGGGGGCAATGATTTGGGGGCGCGGCCGCTGAGAGAGTTGGTAAAGGACATCAAGTTCGATCTCCTTAGGTTGTGGTCGCTGTTTCCGAGCCTTGTGACGGTGTGGTCGGACATAGTTCCCCGGAAGGTGTGGAGGGGTGCGCGTTCGGTAGAGGGAGTGAACAAGGCGAGCGTGAAGGTTAACCGGGCCATAGGCCGGTTCATGGCAAGGAATGGGGCAGTGGCTGTGAGGCATTTGGACCTGGAGCGGGGTGTTGGGGGGTTTTGGCGAGCAGATGGGGTACATTTAAACGCGGTAGGGTTGGATATGTGGTGCTTGGCCTTGCAGGAGGGGATTGAAACGGCGCTGCGTATGTGGAGGGACGCCCGGGGCTTAAGGAGTCAAGCCTGTGCGTTTGTGGCGGTGGGAGGTCCTTGAAGTTGGTGAGATTCTAAAGGATGAGGATGGGAGGGCTCCATGGTTGGGGCTGGACTCCCATAGTTGGTGGTCGGTTGTGGATAATTTTGGGGGCTGGGCCGTCAGGGGTGCCTCCGAGCTGGCGTTTTAACGGCTGGTGGCAAGGCGGCTCAACCCGGTAATAAACTTCGGCTGTTTGGGGCTTCCAGGACCTCCCCCGTTGTGATTCAGGAATATGTTACAGGTTGGAATTAAATGGTTATTTATTATATGTATGTATGTAATAAAATGGCTGCTGTGGCCAATTTAATCCAAGCCAAGTGTCAGTATTTTATTTGGGTGCGGGCCGGGCCCGGGGTAAGGGCTGGGTCGGGGTGGGGTGGGAAGTGGCTTGGCATGGTAGCGGGTGAAGAGGGAGCGAGCGGGGTGTAACCAATACCCCCGTCAAGAAATAGCCGGACTGGGGGCGTAGCCTGGGGGGAGGCTACCATGACGGGGGGTTTGGTTCAGCGAGCCCCTGGGGGATTGGGGTTGGCTAGTTTAAGCTGGGAGGTGGATCTGGAGGGGATAAGTAGCCAGGGCTGGAGGAGAACGGTGGCCATTTTGGGGTACAAACTGAACTCCCGCCCGCCCGCCCTTCTTTTCTTTCCTTTTAGGTGGATCCGAGGCCGGGTATGGAATTGGAAGGAGCGGTGGGGGACGGCAGGGGTGGGGGGGGGTAGAATTGTCACGGCGGCTGTGGCGGTGGGAGGTCCTTGAAGTTGGTGAGATTCTAAAGGATGAGGATGGGAGGGCTCCACGGTTGGGGCTGGACTCCCATAGTTGGTGGTCGGTTGTGGATAATTTTGGGGGCTGGGCCGTCAGGGGTGCCTCCGAGCTGGCGTTTTAACGGCTGGTGGCAAGGCGGCTCAACCCGGTAATAAACTTCGGCTGTTTGGGGCTTCCAGGACCTCCCCCGTTGGGATTCAGGAATATGTTACAGGTTGGAATTAAATGGTTATTTATTATATGTATGTATGTAATAAAATGGCTGCTGTGGCCAATTTAATCCAAGCCAAGTGTCAGTATTTTATTTGGGTGCGGGCCGGGCCCGGGGTAAGGGCTGGGTCGGGGTGGGGTGGGAAGTGGCTTGGCATGGTAGCGGGTGAAGAGGGAGCGAGCGGGGTGTAACCAATACCCCCGTCATGGTCAGTATGCAGCAAACCAGAGGAGAAGACAAAGACGATGAAGATGAACAGAGGTTTTAAAAATACCAAAAGGTGTGAAATAACAAAGATGCAAACAGAAGATGAAATGAAAATCTAAAGCCAAGGATACAGCATGTCCCTTAATGTTCAGGCAAGGGCATCTCATCAGACCATGGAGACCCCATGTACATGGCTGCCTGAATGAGATTGGCACTGGATTAAGAGCGGTGAACAACAAATATAACTTTCAGTTTAGATCAGAAGTTCACAAAGTGGTCAAATATACAGCCTAATGAACTTTTCTTTATGTGTACAAATCTTGTATTGACCTAAAATGCATAGTGCGAATGAAAACTGGCTTAGTTGCCTATAGCAACCAACAAGATTCCACCTTTAATTTTTCAGAGCTCCTTCGGAAAATGAAAGCATCAATCTGATTGGTTGCTATGTGCAGCTAAGTTAGTTTTCCTTTGCACCAGTTTTAATAAATCTCCCCCCACAGTTCATAAACCATGAGGTAGATTTATCAAAACTGGCTTTAAGAAACACTGACTTAGTTGTCCCTAGCAACCAATCAGATTGAACCTTTCATTTTCCAAAGGATCTCTGAAAAATGGAAGGTGGGATCTGATTGGTTGCTATAGGCAACTAAGCCAGTTTTACTTTTCACCAGTTTTGATAAATCTCCCCCTATATGTTCTAGGTAGGTATTCTAAGAACTTGTAACTGAGGACACTGTGATGCACATGCTATATGAACGAGATGATTTAGGATTGGAGGTCATTAAACAAAGACATAGAATACAGAAGGGTGGCAAGGGCAAAGAATAAAAGAGGAGGGGATGAGAAATTGTCAAGGTGTGATTTAGATAAAAGAAAAGCATATTTGCGTTATATGAGAAACATGAGATTCTGGCTGCAGAGTCTCAGTGAGGTATTTCATTTTTATAGGAAAAGAAAAAAATGAGCTCTTCCTGACTTAAGCAGCAGGATAAATCTGTTACCAGGGAGTACTTGAAGCAGTCCGAGGTCTCCAGACTGTGCTCTAGTGAGGTGATTAGTCAGGACAGCTCCATAAAACACAGGCAGATGGAAGTCTGCTCACAATGCATGCCGGGATAGTGTCACATGAAAATGTGAGAAGATGAGGTCTCCCGGGAGTGGTCAGGAACAGACCCACTTATCACCATGCAACACAACTTTTAATTCCTTTTTGTTTTTTACCATCACTGACATGCATTATGCAATACCATTTAAGAAAAAAATGTCAAATTTATGACTATGTAATATGTGACGGGAAATTTTAGTTTTCAAATATAATTTGAAAAAAACTTCATGTAGCAGACGTGTATACAGAACGGAGGACAAACCCTTGTGCTAGTGCTGCATTGTCTCAATTCAGAGAATATTCAATCCACAAATAAATGCAGCTGCAAAGAGTTATGACAAATTCAGTTCTGCTACGGTATAGTACGGCACGCTCAGACATTTTTGTTATATACAGTTCTAATAAGCTGGCGGACTGCAAGTTTAATGGCGGGTTCACTATTTACTAGACATGCTGTGCCATAGGAATATCGACTAAACGAACGTATGGCTTTTATAGTTTTTTGCGGTCCGTTTTTCACAGATCCGTTGTTCCGTTTTTGAGTTCCGTTGTGTTTCCGTTTCCTTTCCGTTTTTCCGTATGCCATGTACAGTATACAGTAATTACATAGAAAAAATTGGGCTGGGCATAACATTTTCAATAGATGGTTCAGAAAAAACGGAATGGATACAGAAGACATACCGATGCATTTCCGTATGTGTTCAGTTTTTTTTTGCGGACCCATTGACTTGAATGGAGCCACGGAACGTGATTTGCGGCCAAATATAGGACATGTTCTATCTTTCAACGGAACGGAAAAACGGAAATACGGAAACGGGATGCATATGGAGTACATTCAGTTGTTTTTTTTTGCGGAACCTTTGAAATGAATGGCTCCGTATACGGACCCTATACGGAACACAAAAAAACGGCCCGTACACTCGCGAAAAAAACGTTCGTGTGAACTAGGCCTTACACCTCCGTAGGTGACAGAGTCCTAAACTTTTAAAGAAGAACTTTCTGTATTCTAAATGTAAATGTAATAAAGTCTTGAGTTTTTAATAATATTAAAAGCAGCTAGAAGGAGTGTGTGGTACGTATACGTGTCCCTGATCGGTAATGGTAGCTGTGATAGACAGAAATGAGATCCTTAGAGAATGTACACAAATATTAAATGTGATTTACTGGTAAGTGATATTCCCTGGTAGGCCATCAAATACAAGAATATAACTCCAGGGCCATTGAGAGAAATATACGAGAAAGCCCAAGGGCCTAACATTGTACTATAAAAGTAAATATTATATTATATTGTAAGAAAAGCCACATACCTTGTTGACTGTCCTATGGCTTTCTAGGAGATTCCAGCTGAAATGCTGTAAATCCGTTCAGTTATTTGTATCCAGAAATGGAACTAATTAGGCACAAAAAGAGTCTAGGGTTATGTTTAAACATAACTTACCTTTCAAGGTAACAAATGTTTAGGTATTTATGCTGTTTTTTAAATGCCACAGTGCCAGGTCATAAATACAAGGGAATATAAGAAATGAAGGAGTTGTAGTTCATGCATATACCCATCACAAACTTTCTCCGTTCCAGCAGGATAGATGGACAAAGTACAAAAGAAAAAAAATAACACCAGCTAAACGTCTTCCATAAACTCTAGTGTCAGGATCCCACCCTGACTATAGGCAGAACACAGATACAGTGGATATAAAAAAATGAGACAAAGGCCGAATGCACACAGCCGTGAGCGGTCCGTGGAACCGCGGCCTGGATTCCTGCTGAGTGCAGGAGCGCACGGCGTCATTGGTTGCTATGACGCCGTGCGCTCCCTGCTGCCGCCGCAGTACAGTAATACACTGGTATTGATAATTCCCTCTAGCTATATATATATATATATATATATATATATACAGATGGAAACGGACAGCACATCCAATAGAAAAATTCAAAATTTATTCGACCACAGTGGCACAGTGAGGCGACGTTTCTCAAGCATCAAACATAAGTGTGAACATGACATATAAATAGGTGTACATGATTAAGGGGTGGATCAATCAATTAATACAATTAATATAGTAAAATTATGTGAAAACATGATTGCAAACAAATAAGATGAGAATATACATAATGTGGATAGTGTTACAACACTAGATATAAGATATAATCGCAAAATTTGTACAGTGATGTAGCATAAACAACATGTGAATATTAATTATGCCAATTGCCATCAACTGTTGTATATAAACATGATTACATCAATTTAAAAACAGGAGGAGCAAGCAATGGGAAAAATGACATACCACACGTGGACAGCGTATTGCCCTATGTCCGCCATAGCCAACATTGGCGTCTACCTCTGAACAGTGCGCAGGCGTCAGGATGCGTCTCAGCAGAGTGACATCACGCTACGTGTAAGACAGGCGTACCGCCCAAGTCGAACGCAGTGAGACCAAACTCTGTCAGTCCTCCATGTGCGCATGCCCACATAAAAATATGAGCAGAAGCGCCATATTGGAAGCTGGCAGAGTGACCCAAAGATGTAAAATACATATCATACATGGCTTGTGTGAGGCAAATAAAGGGGAGTTGGACACCTCTGTCAAGGGGATACAGTCTCCTCATATGGGCATGCAATATGCGCATGATCGGCATTGCCATGTCGATCATATATACAAATGCCACCCCAAATGCACCTCCTACCAATGCCATAACAGCGATTCTCCTAACAATCATAGGGTCAACAACTATATTTTGGTTATTATATTTTAATAAATTCACTTGGTATCTGGCGAGACACAGCCTGATCCAGATCACTGTATAGATAAAGCAATAATCAGCTGTTATAAAGCGGGCATTGGGGTACGGAGTCTTCCAATGTGGCAGATCAGTATCACATCCACTTGGCACCTCTTCTTATATAATATCAAATGATCTATAAAAAAACTGATGAAAAAAGAGAAGGTTAGAATTATGAGTTAGAACTTATACAAACACTTATAGATGATTTGATATTATATAAGAAGAGGTGCCAAGTGGATGTGATACTGATCTGCCACATTGGAAGACTCTGTACCCCAATGCCCGCTTTATAACAGCTGATTATTGCTTTATGTATACATTTGTACGGGCGGGAAAGGAATCTATGAAAATAAAGATATTCATAATAAAATGGGCTATCTGGTCATAAATACATAACTTATGTTGATTCACCATTTGGTGTTTTATTTCTTCTTTTTTTAATGCTAATGCTGGGCTTGTCAACTTGGAATCTTTATATCTTGTGTAATATACACTTTTTCTTTGCTTTGTTTCTTTTTATTGTTTGTTATATATGTAACTGTAATGCAAGGCACCAACAAACAGACCAGTGATGAAAGCAAAAAGGTTTTTATTCACCAGAAACATAAACGTCCAGGACACTTGCTGGTAACAAGGAATAATAACAAAAAACCAGGCAAGGAGATTCCAGGAATAGTCCCAACCAGTGCTGAATGATGCTGTGCACTTGGCAGTCGAGTCACTCCAGATCTTGGGTCCGCTGTAAGGACAAAGTTCCTGGCAGTCTTCAGTCACTAGGAGTTGTGACCTATACCTGGTTGAGGGAAAATAACAGTGGGCACTGATCACCCTGAGAGACCTCCTTTTAAATGCCTGCTGACCAATCCCAGGGTGCCAAGTGTCCACTACCATAGGTGAACAAATTGCCCTGCACCTGAGGACAAGGCCTAAGGCAATCACAAGTTGATTAACCCATGGCTGGCTCCCTAATCCACTTTGCTCTTGTGAGTCAGTATAATATGCGCCACTGGTCGACGAAGTGCATAAGAAGCGTGTACTCGCGACCGTGTATCCCTTTGCGAACCTGCCCTCGTGCGTACGCACGGACGCATGATTGACTCAGCGCGAGTATGCGAGCGCGTGGATCCAGATGCGGAAACGGAAGTCGCAGGAGACACCGGAGACAACCCTGTCCGCGGCGTCTTGTCACTGGCCTGGCCACTCTGTCCCCGGGACTCCGACGGTCCTCCCCTCCGATGTCCACGCGAACGCATCTCCGCACTGGCTCGCAAAGGGGTCAGCGCTGGTGCATCAGAGACACGCATAACCTGTCCCGCAACTCCTCTTGGTTCCCCTGGAGTGCAAAGCAGGTGAGGATCTTACATTACCCCCCCCTCGAGGAGGCGGCTCTGAAGACTCCAAGCAAGCTTTCCCCGGATTATCCCGGTGAAAGGCTGCCACCAACTCATCCGCATGCACCTGGCGAGCAGGTATCCAACATCTCTCCTCTGGACCAAAACCCTTCCAGTCCACCAAGTATTGAAGAGACCTTTGGACAAAACGAGAGTCCAAAATTCTGTTCACTTCGAACTCCGGTACCCCTTGGACCTCCAGCGGGGATGGGGTCTGAATGAAGGGAGTGGAGTCGGCTGCCGATTTGAGAAGTGAAACATGAAAGGTGTTCACTCCTCGGATCGACGGTGGAAGAGCAACCTTGTACGTAACTCGGTTGATCTTTTGTGTCACTGGGTATGGGCCAATGAATCGAGGACCCAACTTGGAAGATGGCTGACGCAGCGGGATGTTCCGGGTGGAGACCCACACCTGATCTCCCACCTTAAACTTTTGCTCTACGGTGCGATGACGATCAGCAAATTTCTTCTGTTGCGCCACCGCACTGCAGAGATTCCGCTGGGCCGACGACCAAATGGGACGTCTATCCTTGAACCACTGATCCACCACCGGTGAGTCAGTGGAGGGTCCGGCCAAAGAAGAGAGTCTTGGATCCCTGCCCCCCACGCACCTGAACGGAGACATCTTAGTGGAAGCATGCTCAGAGTTATTATAAGCCACCTCCGCAAAGGGTAGATACGCTGCCCATTCCTCCTGGCAGTCTGACACGAAGCACCGGAGATATTGCTCCAGGGTCTGGTTAGTCCTTTCCGTCTGACCGTTGGTCTCTGGGTGAAAACCAGAAGAAAAAGACAAATTAATACCCAATCGGGAGCAGAAAGAACGCCAGAAGCGGGAGATGAATTGCACTCCTCTGTCTGAAACAATGTCATCCGGCGCTCCGTGTAATCGAAAGACATGATTCAAGAACAGATCTGCCAATTCTCTGGCCGAGGGCAATCCAGGGAGTGGGATAAAATGGGCCATTTTACTAAAACGGTCCACCACTACCCAGATTACCGTACTTCCAGAGGACCTTGGCAAATCTGTGATGAAATCCATGGAAATGTGAGTCCATGGAGCCTGGGGAATAGGCAGTGGGAGTAAAGTCCCAGAAGGGGCAGACCGGGACGGTTTACATCTGGCGCAAACAGTACATGCCTGGATATAGGCCTTAACATCCACGGACATGTTGGGCCACCACACGTGACGTTTAACAAGGGCAAGTGTTTTTTTAACACCCAAATGCCCGGCAGACTTTGAGTCATGAAGCTGTCGGATGACCTCCAATCGAAGGTTAATGGGTACGAACCATCGACCCTCGGGTTTGTCAGGTGGACTCTCTGCCTGTGAGGGCTCAAGAAGAGAGGACAAGTCCTCCATTACTTCTGCGGCCCCCAGGGCAGCAAGAAAACATTTAGTTGGGAGAATGGTTTCTGGCTCAGAGTCCAGGACGGAAGCAGCCTCAGGGAAGCAGCGGGACAGGGCATCTGCCTTCACGTTTTTGGAACCTGGTTTATAAGTGAGGCGGAAATTGAAGCGGGTGAAAAACAATGCCCATCTGGCTTGTCGGGAGTTGAGTCTTTTGGCACTCTCTAGATACTCCAAATTTTTGTGGTCAGTGTAAACCGTGATGGGATGTTCTGCACCCTCTAGCCAATGACTCCACTCTTGAAAAGCCAATCTTACTCCCAGAAGCTCTCTATTGCCGATATCATAATTACACTCGGCTGGAGAGAGCTTCCGAGAGAAGAAGGCACAGGGATGTAACCTCTCGGGGTCCCCAGAATACTGTGAGAGAACTGCCCCTACACCGACCTCTGAGGCATCGACCTCAAGAACAAAAGGTCGGGAGGTGTCTGGATGAGTAAGAATTGGTGCCGTGCAAAAGGCCTGTTTCAGCGTCTCAAAAGCTCTGACTGCCTCTCTCGTCCACTTAGAAGGATTAGCTCCCTTCTTAGTGAGGTTGGTGAGAGGTACTACTATCGCAGAAAAATTCTTAATAAACTTGCGGTAGAAGTTGGCAAAGCCTAAGAAACGCTGCAACCCCTTAAGATCCTTAGGTTGAGGCCAATCCAAGACAGCAGAAAGTTTGGATGGGTCCATAGCCAATCCCTTTTCTGAGATAATGTACCCCAGGAAAGGCAACTCCTTCACCTCAAACAGACACTTCTCAAGTTTGGCATAGAGGCGGTTCTCCCTCAGCTTCTGGAAAACCTGACACACGTGTCTCCGATGAGAGACCAGATCCGAGGAGTAGATTAGTATGTCATCTAGATAGACAACAACACATCTATCCAAGAAATCTCTGAGAACATCGTTGATGAACTCCTGGAAGACCGCGGGAGCATTACAGAGACCGAAAGGCATCACGAGATACTCGTAATGCCCGTCTCTGGTATTAAATGCGGTCTTCCATTCGTCACCCTCTCTAATGCGAACTAAATTATAAGCACCCCTTAAATCGAGTTTGGTGAAGACTCGGACCCCTGCCACCTGAGAAAACAGATGGTCAATCAGAGGCAGTGGATACCGATTCTTCACCGTAATCCGATTAAGGGCACAATAATCGATGCAAGGTCTCAAGCCTCCATCCTTCTTCTCCACAAAGAAGAATCCAGCTCCAGCAGGGGAAGTGGATGGACGAATGAAATTCTTCTCAAGGTTCTCTTTAATATACTCCCGCTGAGCCTGAACCTCAGGCCCAGTGAGATTATAAAGATGCCCTCGTGGTGGCATGGTGCCTGGCAACAGGTCTATAGGACAATCATATGACCTGTGGGGAGGTAATACATCAGCCCCCTGAGGACTGAACACATCTCGGAAACTATGATACTGCTGTGGTAAAGTACTTAATACTTCCATGGAGGCTAGTGACAGGTCGGGACGAATGCACTTAGTAAGGCATTCCGTACTCCACTGACAGATAAGACCCGAGCGCCAGTCCACTACTGGATTATGGAGCCTTAACCAAGGGAGACCCAAAATCACGGGAGTGGATGGCATGTCAAGGACAAAAAGGCTTAAGGTCTCCCGATGATCAGCCCCCACAGTTACCTGTATTCCCGGAGTCATCCACACTGCACGACCATCTTGAAGAGGGGAACCATCAATCGCGGTCACTGACATGGTGGTTTTCGGCTGGATCAACGGGATGCCAAGTCGACGAACCAAGGTTGAGTCCACAAAATTCCCAGCGGCCCCAGAATCGATTAGTGCTGAAAACTCATGGACCTTGTCTTGCCACCGTAAGGATATGGATACCATCACCCGGCTTGGAGGAGGGATAATAGCACCTAGGGGGTTCTCCTCTATGCCCCCTAGGTTCATTCGTTTCCCGCCGGCAGGAGGGGACAGGTTTTAACGAGGTGTCCAGACTTCCCGCAAAATAGTCACAGGCCTTTCTGTTGGCGACGAGCTCGTTCTGCCTGTGTGAGATGGGAGGATCCAACCTCCATTGGCTCTTCGGCCGATTTTAGAGGCCCTGGATGTGGTCGAGAGGATGAAAACCGAGACGACCATCCCACTCGCCTCTCACGGATTCGCCTGTCGGCATCGATTGCCTGAGAGATAGCCATTTCCAACGAGAAGGGGGTAGGCAAGGCCAAAAGAAGATCCCGGACCGCATCCGAAAGTCCCAAACGGAAGCGATGGCGTAGGGCTGCGTCGCCCCAGGTGGTGAAAGCTGCCCATCGCCTGAATTCTGCAGCGTATTCTTCAGCTGGGCGGCGGCCTTGTTGAATATGCTCAAGATTGGTCTCTGCGGTGCGAGTACGATCCGGGTCATCGTAAATCACAGCCATAGCCTCGAAGAAGGCATCCACTGACGAAAAAGCTGTATGGTCTTGAGGCAAGTTAAATGCCCAACGTTGGGGGTCTCCACGTAGCAGTGACATTACAATCCCAATTCTCTGCCTGAGAGTGCCAGAAGCCATCGGTCGTAACTGGAAATAAAGGAGACAGGAGTCCCTGAAGTTTAAGAACTCCTGTCGCTCTCCTGTGAAGGGGTCAGGCAGAGGGATCTTAGGTTCTGTTTGATGCCTTGCGATAGTGACGGGTAGTGCTGAGGCTCCCTGGATAAGCTGCTGAACCTCCTCCATCACAGTTGTCAGTTGCTCTTGGATTTGCGCTGCAGCGGCTGCTGGTATATTTGGGCGTCGTTGGAACAGCAGGTTAACGGCTCCCGTTAATTCATTTAGCTGCTGCTGGATCTTGTCCATGGCAACTGTTGGGCCCACTAACAAAAAAACAGGCAAGGAGATTCCAGGAATAGTCCCAACCAGTGCTGAATGATGCTGTGCACTTGGCAGTCGAGTCACTCCAGATCTTGGGTCCGCTGTAAGGACAAAGTTCCTGGCAGTCTTCAGTCACTAGGAGTTGTGACCTATACCTGGTTGAGGGAAAATAACAGTGGGCACTGATCACCCTGAGAGACCTCCTTTTAAATGCCTGCTGACCAATCCCAGGGTGCCAAGTGTCCACTACCATAGGTGAACAAATTGCCCTGCACCTGAGGACAAGGCCTAAGGCAATCACAAGTTGATTAACCCATGGCTGGCTCCCTAATCCACTTTGCTCTTGTGAGTCAGTATAATATGCGCCACTGGTCGACGAAGTGCATAAGAAGCGCGTACTCGCGACCGTGTATCCCTTTGCGAACCTGCCCTCGTGCGTACGCACGGACGCATGATTGACTCAGCGCGAGTATGCGAGCGCGTGGACCCAGATGCGGAAACGGAAGTCGCAGGAGACACCAGAGACAACCCTGTCCACGGCGTCTTGTCACTCGCCTGGCCACTCTGTCCCCGGGACTCCGACGGTCCTCCCCTCCGATGTCCATGCGAACGCATCTCCGCACTGGCTCGCAAAGGGGTCAGCTCTGGTGCATCAGAGACACGCATAACCTGTCCCGCAACTCCACGAGGACCCCTCTTGGTTCCCCTGGAGTGCAAAGCAGGTGAGGATCTTACAGTAACTTTTACAGTTGCAAGAAAAAGTATGTTAATCCTTTGGAATGATATGGATTTCTGCACAAATTGGTCATAAAATGTGATCTGATCTTCATCTAAGTCACAACAATAGACAATCACAGTTTGCTTAAACTAATAACACACAAAGAATTAAATGTTACCATGTTTTTATTGAACACACCATGTAAAAATTCACAGTGCAGGTGGAAAAAGGATGTGAACCCTTGGATTTAATAACTGGTTAAACCTCCTTTGGCAGCAATAACTTCAACTAAATGTTTCATGTAATTGCAGATCAGACGTGCACAACGGTCAGGAGTAATTCTTGACCATTCCTCCTTACAGAACTGTTTCAGTTCAGCAATATTCTTGGGATGTCTGGTGTGAATCATTTTCTTGAGGTCATGCCACAGCATCTCACTCGGGTTAAGGTCAGGACTCTGACTGGGCCACTCCAGAAGGCGTATTTTCTTCTGTTTAAGCCATTCTGTTGTTGATTTACTTCTATTCTTTGGGTCATTGTCCTGTTGCAACATCCATCTTCTGTTGAGCTTCAGCTGGTGGACAGATGGCCTTAAGTTCTCCTGCAAAATGTCTTGATAAACTTGGAAATTCATTTTTCCTTCGATTATAGCAATCCGTCCAGGTCCTGACGCAGAAAAGCAGCCCCAAACCACCATACTTCACAGTTGGGATGAGGTTTTGATGTTGGTGTGCTGTGCCTCTTTTTCTCAACACATAGTGTTGTGTGTTTCTTCCAAACAACTCAACTTTGGTTTCATCTGTCCACAGAATATTTTGCCAGTATTGCTGTGGAACATCCAGGTGCTCTTGTGCAAACTGTAAACATGCAGCAATGTTTTTTTGGGACAGCAGTGGCTTCCACTGTGGTATCCTCCCATGAAATCCATTCTTGTTTAGTGTTTTACGTATCGTAGATTCGCTAACAGGGATGTTAGCATATGCCAGAGCTGACACTCTAGGATTCTTCTTCAGGAAGAAGACAGAGCATATGATAATACTGGGAGGAAGTTGGCGGGAGGGCTTGCCTTGATTGGCCCAGATCTTGACAGACAGTCTGGATCAGGCAATCAGAGGGGTAATATGCAGGGAGATGTCTATCTGAACCAGCAGAAGTGCCATAGTGTGTTCTTCTCCAGAACTGGAAGGAGTATGTGTGCTAAAAGAGTCACAAGCAACTACTGTAATGTGATAGGGACATTATAGGGAAAGAATAGAATATATAACGTATTTTTCGCTTTATAAGACGCACCCCCCCCCTCCCCCCCAAAAGTGGGGGGAGCAAGGGGGAAAGCATTACTGAACCTCCGGCACCCCAAGTCAGCACTGATTTTCCCTGGGACTACTGAGTGAGTAACAGCCTGAATATGAATAAGGGGAGCTCAAGGGCTGACAAATATGTATTACATATGGCTATAACTAGGAATGAGCGAACTCGTGGAAGTTCGGGTTCGGCCGGGTTCAGTCAAACTTCAAGGCACAGTTCGTGTTCGGGACCCAAACTTGACTCCGAACCCGGACCATATTAAAGTCAATGGGGACCCGAACTTCACTTTATTATTTTCCGTTATAACATGGTTATAATGGAAAATAATAGCATTCTTAAGACAGAATGCTAAATAAAATGGCCAATCAGGGGTTAAACATAATTTAAAAAAGTCACCTCATTCACTTGATCGTGCAGCTGGTATCCTTTTCTTTCTTCTTTCTGCAGGACCTGCAAAAAGACCTGAGATGACGTCACCGTGCGCACCATCTTGGGCGGTCAAAACATATCTCTGAACAGACGTTTTAGAACCTCCATTAAGAGATGACGGCTGCACGATAATCGTGCAGCTGCTGAGTGGGGTCACCACTGTCAGTGACAGCAGGGCTCTCGATAGAGAAGGCAGGGATGATTCTTCAGTGTCCCTGCGTTTCAGATCGCAATAAACACAGTGCTACACAGTCTCAGCGGTCATGTGATCGCTGGGGGCTGGTAATCTACAGGAGCTGTTGGGTCCTACTAGACCTAAATCAGCTCTGTAGTGAGGCTCTACAGTAGGCAGGGAGATGTCATTATTGTAAAAAAATAAATAAAAAATAAACATATTTCACTATCGCTGTGTCTGTGATGATCAGCTGTATAAAACTATTACATAATCTACCTCTTCAGGTGAATGCCATAAAAAATTAAAATAAAAACTGTGCTAAAAGCAGCAAATTTTTGGTCACCTTGTCTCACAAAGCGTGTACTATGTACCCTAAAATAATACTAATGAAAATGTCATCTCATATTAATAAATTAGTCCTAATACAAGACCATTGGCAGAAAAAGAAATGTCTTTCATAAAATGATAACAGAAAAATATGATTTGTTTTCAAAAATTATTTTATTATTTAAAACTGAAAAAAGACATTAGGTCATTGCTGCATCCGTAACTGTCTCCTCTATAAAAATATCACATGATCTACCAAGTGAACGTTGTAAAAAAAAAAAAAAAAAAACTATGCCAGAACAGCTATTTCTTCGTCACCTCACCTCCCAAAAACATAATATAAAACAGTCAAAAAGTTTTATGTACCGCAAAATGCTACCAATAAAACCTACAGTCTGTCTCACAAAAGACAAGCCCTCAGACACCTACGTTGGCAGAAAAATATAAATGTTATGGATGTTAATACTGTATATAGCAATGCAAAATATAACATTTTTTTTAATAAAAAGTGCTTTTATGATGTAAAAGTAGTAAAACATGAAAAGAACTATAAACTTGGTATCACCTTAAACATATCGATCCCTAGAATAAAATAACTATATTATGTATGCCACATGATGAAACCCATCAAAAAAAGAAAAAACATTCAAATTCTGTCAACCTCCCAAAAATTAGATAAAAAGCAATCAAAAAGCCAAATGTACCCCAAAATTGTGCCAATAAAAACTATACCTTGGACTATAAAAATGAGCCCTCACATAGCTCATTTAACAAATTAGAAAAAAGTAATAGTAAGTAACAGTAATAGCTCTTAAAAACAATTTCAACAAAATCTAGATGTTATTCCTTCCATTCTGAGAGCTGCTGTGTTCCCAAACAGCAGTTTACAACATATGAGGTGCTGCCATATTCACGAAAAAATGTGTAACAAATGTGAAATAGAAAAATCTGCTGCTTTTATCGTAAAAAAAATCCATAATTTTTATAGCCAAATGTTTCTAAATTCTATTAAACCCCGGGAGGTCAAAGCACTCACTTCTTTACCCCTTGATACATTTCTTGGGGTCACTTTTGGGGGGTTTCTGCTGTAGGTGTATGTGATGGACTGAACCGTCACTGGGGCTGCTGTAGAAGCCTGAGGGACAGCCTCCTTCCTACAGTCTATGGAGACCCCCTCAGACCTTTTGGGGTTACAAGGAACTATGAACCCTGATTTATGTGTGTAATTTATATGCCACATATTTCCTATTGCCCATTAAAAAGGCATGGTGTGAATTCAGCAACACAAAAAGGGTTAACTCTGCACTGAGACTCCCACTGATTGTGTTAGTGATGGGATTAAGATAGTTGATTATAATAGCAGCCGACTCCTATGATACACTCAGGAGATAATCCCATCACATGTGTCTCCTCTTCCCATTCATTCATTATGGAGGGGGTGAAGATATCTGTTTGCATGTTCATTATTGATTGCGTCAAAGACAATGCCAGTGTGTTTGTTAATTGCATCACAGACAATGCCAATGTGTTTGTTGAATAGGGTTAGTTTTGTGTTTAAACTGTACAGGATTGGCTGCTATGTCATGTCCTCAGTATGTCATGTGTATATAAGTTAATGCTGTGTGTTCAATAAAGTGTTCCTGTTTTACCCTTCATCATGTTGAGGCTGGTGTTTGGGTAACTGATCGACACTGGGGATTGCTATACGCTAAAGATTTGCTATACTCCCCTGGCTATACTATTAGCTCTTGTAAGAGCTGTTCCTGGTTCCTGTGGTGGTTTTGGTGTAGAGCGGAGTGCTTGGAGTCCTCGGGAAGCACTAGGAGCATCTATCAACGGAAGTACCCGGATGGGGTGCCAGGAAATCCGTTACAGTGTACCTCAGGGTTTCTTTAAATGCAAAATGGCAGCCAAAAACCATTCTAGCAAAATCAACACTCCAAAAGCCATATGCACTCTTTACCTCCCATCTAATTGGCTGCAAAGTTCTTCACCGCAGCACAAAACCTTCACTCATCTCTAGCCACTTTGCAAAGATGGTTATGATGAGATGGTTGTCTTTCTTGGGAGATACCTCTTTGAATATTCTTTTCACATAGAGCATTGCCAATAAGTCTCCATACCCAGGAGTACTTTCAAGTAGGTCTATATACAGGACTGGTTTCTTCAAGGAGATTCAGCACCCTGCCTAAGGAACTATCTTATACCATGATGAGCTTCTAGCTGAGGTGGTTTGGTAGCAAAAAGGAGACTTCTTTGGCTATACCATAATGAAATCTACACGTGTGGTATATGTACACAGATGTGTTCTGTGAAGTAATATTTTAAAATCTATGATCATTTTATCATAAAGGCATGTCTTATACTATCTGGTCCCACATAAACAGCAATTGCACCCATATAGTCTATATATATTTTTTGTACAGAATGTGATCTTTACATAGCACTAGCATACCATATTAAAAGTGTGTATACCTGGCACATTAGGTACAGTCTAGTAATACTTATATATACAGTCAGAGGAAATACTAACCACTGAAAAGTGATGACTGGAAAAAAGATGAATAAGCCTTATAAAGAAGTACTGAGCAGTCTAGATGTGAATAAAGCACTTAGGGTAAGATATAACACTTACTATTAGCTGCTGAGTGCTGACTCATGTCTTCCTCTCTCACTCACTTCCTCATTTCCATAAAACTGTATTGGATGATGTAATCTGATCCTTTAGTGAACCAGCAGCCCTTCTTGGTCTCACAAGATGGACTTCTCACAGATTTCACTGAGAATTATAGTTTCAAAGATGGGGAGGGGGTGTAGAAAACAGTTGACAACTCTAGAACAAGGTGCTTTTCTCTGATAAAATATGTTACAACATTTCTCATAGTCCTTGTACTATTGATTTATGTAAAATTGCAAAAGTACAATAACTAATCATTTAAATCTGAAACTGCTGACCTGATAAGTCTGTATACACTGATGCATCAGCTATTTTTGTGTATGTACTGTTTTTCAGTATTTCAATTTTGCAACCCCTTTCCTTTTGACTGTACCATAGCAACCTGGCTTGGCATCTCATCTGCCAAAGGGTCCATTCACAAGTCTGTATGTGTTTTGCAGATCCGCAAAACACGGACACCGGCAATGTGCATTCTGCATTTTGTGGATCGCACATCGCCGGTACTCTCATAGAAAATGCCTTTTCTTGTCCGCAATTGCGGACAAGAATAGGACATGTTCTATTTTTTTTTGCGGAACGGAAGTGCGGATCCGCAAATGCGGATGTGGACAATACATTCCGGCCCCATTGAAAATGAATGGGTCCGCACCTGTTCCGTAAAATTGTGGAACAGATGCGGACCCATTTTGCGGATGTGTGAATGGACCCCAAGCCTTATCTTTGCCCCCTTTGCCAGAGGCATAACTTGGAACTCCTGAGCACCAGCACAAACTTTGTAACAAGGCCACCCCACCTCCTTCTGGCCCCCTCAAGCACTGGGGCCAGGTGTGACTGCTATCTCTGCACCCCATGCTGCATGCACATGTATGTTTTAACTTTTATTTCTAATATAACACAGTAGGCACAAAATAAGAAAATCCATTCTACCACTTTGGACAAACTAGTCAATCCATAATAAACTCCATAATAGAATATAATTGGCAATGAAACAATCCATAATACAAGCCTAGCAATATTAATTGTAAGATAATAAACAGTTGTGGAGATGATTGGGACTTGTAGAGAGAGAACATATGCAGAGCTTGCAGCGACTTTCATCTCAGAGCTCCAGGAACTGAATTCTGGCTCTTATCATCTGGAATTTGTGTCAATATTGTGCCAGGGACATTTCTAAAAAATGTGTGAGTCCTAATGTGTTTTATCTATAACTATTCATCTCCTGGAGGATCATGGTTATTCTTCATCTGTCTAAATGAAAAAAATCAATGGTCAGAAGGAAAAGATGCGGACAAGTAAAAAATGGTCCTGTCTGAATGATGCTCATAGTACTGAGGCAGGAGGATTGTGAAATCTGTTATCTTGTCCGTCCCATAACAGAAATAAATTGTATCACGCTTCTTACCATTATTCCGCTGGCAGAAAATGACACAAACATGACAGATGTAAGGAGCGCCGAGCCTATATACACACATGTCCATATATATACCAGACACGCTGCTTCTAAATTGTGCCTTGCATATTCTGTCCATATGAAACAAATGTATTGCTCCTGGTTTTGTGTATGCATCTCAAGTAGGTCTCCAGCGGTACTGATTGTACCTAGCGAGAGCGCCACAGCTGTTGTAGGGTGCCTTATAGGATATGCAGCAGAAAGTAAGCTGTCTGTGTACTGCCTCCTACTGGTGACACTACAGAGACAGATTGTATATTTTGTATTGGTTGCTTTGTTTTCATGTGTATTAAATATGTGTTATATGCAGGGTTATCACTAGAATAGCTATTATTGCTTTCCTTAGATGAATTTCCTTGAAACGAAAATGCTTTTACTATCTATCTATCTATCTCTCTATCTATCTATCTATCTATCTATCTATCTATCTATCTATCATCTCGCTTCTATCCAACTATTTATATTGATCATCTATCTATCTATCTATCTATCTATCTATCTATCTCTCTCTATCTACTTATCAAAATCTATCTACCTGTCAATATCTGTCTATCTATCTTCTATCTATCATCTCTCTTCCATACAATATTTATATTGATTATCTATCTATCTATCTATCTATCTATCTACTTATCAATATCTGTCTATCTATCTATCTATCTATCTATCTATCATCTCTCTTCTATACAACTATTTCATATCGATCATCTATCTAACTATCTATCTATGTATCTATGTATCTATCTAATTCAAATTTAAAAAAGCTTTATTGGCACGTCCAAGTAAAACATTTAGCATTGCCAAAGCAAAATAAATAATAGGTATTGTGGAGGGGGGTTTGATGTGAGAATTAAAGGGGGTGGATGTTCGGTTAAAGGGGCACTATAGGGGTATAATCTATCTGTCTAATATCTAGTATCTATCTATCCTTCCATCCATTCCCTATCCATCCATCTGTCTGTCCTCTTGGTAATCCTAGAAAATTACATGAATTCCATAGAGTAAAAAATGGGTTAATTTACAAAGTCGTCTCTTATAATCTTAGCACAAAATGGACATTTATATTAGATTTCATCCAATCAATTTTGCGCAAGGAGTAGCAGTTCTCATTTTTTAAAATGCCCATGCTACCCCCCGGGAAATAGACGTGACTCAGAGGAACAGAGAGGTCATAGTGGAAGCGTATCAATGAATAAAGATGAGGGCTGAAGGCTGCAGGGGGAGAAGGGGCACAGGGAGGGCTCACTAAATAGGTTATTATTCAGACCTGTCAGTACAGTAAATATCAGGAGGGGGGGGGGGGGGGGGCTGCAGGTGGACTGGACATTGCATGAACATTCATAGTAGGTTTCAATCTTAAATAATAGGATTTGCTGTATGAGCTTTTGATACTCACTTCATGGAGGACAAATAGCCATTTAACATTTTCGGAGCCCTATGTATGAACATTGATTAATTCCTGGAGGAGCTAGCTTGTCAGGGTGTCGTGGGGCTTTCATTACTTGCGGCTCACATGCCATTTACACTGCCTCTCATGTTTAATGCGGCATGTTTGCTTAATCCAAATCACTTGAACAGTTTTGATTTATTTAATGTCAGCACAGGATATATATTATATAATCCAGTCATGCAATAATATAATGTATGTACCAGAGCACAGCCACTCTGTAGCTAGGTCACTGCTTTGGATGGAATCAGTTTACTCGTCTTCTGATATACTTGATGCTCTTGAGAAAAGTTCAGCATTATTTTCCACTCGCTGCCTTCCTGGAGCCATAACGTGTTTATTTTTCCATTCACACAGCCATATGAGGGCTTGTTTTTTGTGGGATAAGTTGTACTTTCTAATTCCAACACTTAATAATCCATATGGTATAGTGAGGAGCAGGAAAAAAATTCCAAATGGGGTGGAATTAGAAAAAAATAATAATGCAATTCAGCCACAGTTTTACGGGTTTGGTTTTAACAGCTTTCACTACGTGGCAAAACTGACTTGTGCGCTTCATTCTTCAAGTTAGTATGATTACGGCGATACCACACATGTATAGTTTTTACTTGTGTGAGGGCTCATGTTTTTGTGGGATGATCTGTAGTTTTGGTGGTATTACTTTTTTCATCACTTTTTAATCCATTTTATTGGTGTCACCACCAGACATCTGAGAAGCTCTGACAGACGTCTAGAACTTCCTCCTTGAGGTTACTTTGTTTTGCTTTCATTTTCTCATCTCGTTAGCCTCTCTCAGCTGTCATGTAGTTGCACTGATTGCATCCCTTTAAATCCTTTTCCCATAGTGCATCACTTTGCGGTTTATACAACTTCCTGGAGTGTGTGCATGTTGTTCCTACTTCTGAGTCTTCTACAAGATAAGTTTTGTTCATTTATTTGTGTCTTTCTGTTTGCTGGATCCCAGGTGACCCTGACTCCCTTCATATCTAGAGTAGGGAGCCGGTGGTCGTGACCCTCACTATTATCGGGTGTTCAGGTGTTATACAGTCGAGGTACGAGGATATGCGATCATCTACCATTGGGATTTTCACATAGGCTGAGCAGTCAGGGAGAGAGCCAGGTATGATGCAGGGCTCTCCCTTTTTGTTCCTTAGTTTTGGATCCAGTCAGTCGTATATTCATTTTGTGTTTTCTAGTTTCCTGCACACCTTCCGTGACATTATAAACCGCCAAAACCGTCTCAAGCATGGATCCGGTTTCACTTTTGACTCAACGCATGCAGGGTCTTTCATTGGAGGTAGCAGATCTCCGTAAGACTCTTTCTCAGTTTCAAGTGACCGGTTCAGCTTGCGTTCATGGAGCTTGTTCTGAGCCTAAGATCTCGCTCCCGGATACGTTCTCCGGGGGTAGTGAGAATTTTGTGCGTTTTAGAGAGGCTTGCAAACTCCATTTTCGCCTACTTCCCCATTCCTCTGGTGATGAGGAACGGAGGGTGGGGATCATCATATCGCTGCTCAGCGATAATGCTCATTCCTGGGCCTTTTCGCTGCCGGTGGGGGCATGGCCCCTCCGTTCAGTGGATGAATTCTTTTTAGCCCTGGGTCAGATATATGATGATCCGGATCGTGTTGCTCTGGCTGAGTCTAGACTACGTCTTTTATGTCAGGGTAAACAATCCGCAGAGATATACTGTTCAGAATTTCGGAGATGGGCAGCTGATACTGGTTGGAATGATGCTGCACTCCGAAGTCAATTTTGCCATGGTCTTTCAGAGGGATTGAAAGATGCATTTGCCTTTCATGAGAGGCCTACCTCCTTGGACACTGCCATGTCTCGGGCCGTTCGTATTGACAGGCGTCTTAGAGAGAGAGGAGAGATCACTCCTTCCTGTCATACTCAATCCCAGGACAGTGCGGCGGTCTCATTCTGTGCACAGGGGTCTCAGTCGCTGTCAACCCCTTCTGAGCAGGAGCCCATGCAGCTGGGTTTGATTGCCTCTAACAATAGAAGATTCAGCCCTCATGGGAAGGTTTGTTTCTGTTGTGGAGGTATAAATCATTTGGCAAATGTTTGTCCCTCTAGGAGATTCAGGCAGTTTTTTGAGAGTAATAAAGAAACAAAAAGGAAACAATCCTTTAAAAATGTTCCATCTGTTACCATTGGCAAGGTTGATGCGGAAATTGAAGGTTTTCCGTTTGCTTGTAGTTCCCGTTTTGTCCTAACTGCCGCTAGAGAGCAAGAACATTTTTTGTGAGATTTTTGTAGATAGTGGAGCAGCTGTCAATCTCATTGATAATCCATTTGCTATAACTCATGGTTTCCAGGTATGCACTTTGGGAAAGGATATACCTGTTTTTTCTATTGATTCCGCTCCACTTTCTCAGAAATCATTAAAGGGCATAGTTCACAATATCCGTTTGATTGTGAGTGATGCTCATGTTGAGGATGTGTCATGTTTCGTCCTTAGCGGGTTGCCTACTCCTCTAGTGTTGGGGCTACCCTGGCTCACTAAACATAACCCCACCATTGGTTGGAGTGACTTTTGCAGAGAGAATTGCCTCACGACATCTGTTTCTGAGGTTTCTACTAAGACTGTACCATCTTTTCTCTCTGAATTTTCGGATGTCTTCTCTGAGAGTGGTGTTCAGGACTTGCCCCCGCACAGGGAGTACGATTGCCCTATTAATCTCATCCCAGGCGCCAAGCTGCCTAAATATCGTTTATACAATCTCTCCCAACCTGAAAGGGTCGCTATGCGTGCTTATATCTCTGAGAGTCTGAGAAAGGGACACATTCGACCCTCGAAGTCACCTGTTGCCGCTGGTTTTTTCTTCGTTAAGAAAAAAGATGGTTCTTTAAGACCATGTATGGATTTCAGGGAGCTAAACAGTATCACAATTCGTGACCCTTATCCGCTTCCTTTGATCCCGGACCTGTTTAACTAGATTGTTGGGGCTAAAGTTTTTTCCAAGTTGGATCTAAGAGGGGCATACAACCTGGTCAGGGTCAGAGAAGGAGACGAATGGAAGACGGCCTTCATTACCCCTGAGGGCCATTTTGAGAATTTGGTTATGCCTTTTGGTTTGATGAATGCTCCAGCCGTCTTTCAGCATTTTGTGAACAGCATTTTTTATCATTTAATGGGGAAACTTGTATTAGTGTATCTGGATGACATTTTGATTTTTTCTCCTGATTTCAAAACTCATAGGGAACGTCAGGTCTTGTTCATCCTGCGGGAGAATAAATTGTACGCTAAACTGGAGAAATGTGTGTTTGCGGTTCCAGAAATTCAATTTCTGGGGTTTCTTCTCTCCGCTTCTGGTTTTCGCATGGACCCCGAGAAGGTCCGCGCTGTGCTTGAGTGGGAGCTTCCTGAGAATCAGAAGGCGCTGATGCGTTTTTTGGGCTTTGCCAATTATTACAGGAAGTTTATTTTGAATTATTCCTCTGTTGTTAAACCACTTACTAATATGACCAGAAAGGGGGTAGATTTTTCTTCCTGGTCGGTAGAGGCGCGTAAGGCCTTTTCTAATATCAAGGAGAGTTTTGCTTCCGCTCCCATCTTGGTACAACCTGATATTTCTCTACCCTTCATAGTTGAGGTTGATGCTTCTGAGGTGGGTGTGGGTGCGGTCTTGTCTCAGGGTCCCTCTCCTGCCAAATGGCGACCGTGTGCCTTTTTCTCGAAGAAACTCTTCTCCGCAGAGTGAAATTACAATGTGGGAGATAGGGAGTTGTTGGCCATCAAATTGGCTTTTGAGGAATTGCGCCATTGGCTAGAGGGAGCCAGACACCCTATTACCGTGTTTACTGACCATAAGAATCTGGCCTACTTGGAGTCAGCCAAGCGTCTGAACCCGAGAAAGGCCAGATGGTCTTTGTTCTTTTCCAGGTTTAATTTTGTTGTCACGTTCCGCCCTGGGGTTAAGAATGTGAAGGCGGATGCCCTGTCACGTTGTTTTCCAGGAGGTGGGAATTTTGAAGACCCGGGTCCCATTTTGGCTGAAGGTGTGGTGGTCTCTGCTCTTTATCCTGAATTAGAGGCAGAGGTTCAGGTAGCCCAGTCAGAGGCTCCTGATCTTTGTCCTCCTGGGAGGTTGTTTGTGCCTCTCGCTTTAAGACACAAGATTTTTAAGGAACACCACGATACTGTCCTTGCTGGGCACCCGGGGCAAGAGCCACAGTGGATCTCATCGCTCGGAGATTCTGGTGGCTGGCGCTTCGTAAGTCGGTTGAGGGTTTTGTGGCAGTCTGCGAGACCTGCGCTCGTGCCAAAGTCCCTCATTCACGGCCATCAGGTCCTCTCCTTCCCTTACCCATTCCTTCCCGTCCTTGGACACATCTGTCCATGGACTTCATTACAGACCTGCCTCGTTCCTCTGGGAAGACTGTGATTCTGGTGGTGGTGGACCGTTTTAGCAAAATGGTGCATTTCATCCCTTTTCCTGGCTTGCCCAATGCTAAGACGCTGGCGCAGGCATTTATTGATCACATTGTCAAATTGCATGGTATTCCTTCAGACATAGTCTCTGATAGGGGCACGCAGTTTGTTTCCAGATTCTGGAAGGCTTTCTGTTCTCGCTTGGGGGTTCGGTTGTCATTCTCTTCTGCTTTCCACCCGCAGTAGAATGGCCAGACGGAGTGCGTCAATCAGAATCTGGAGACATATCTGCGCTGTTTTGTGGCGGAGAATCAGGAGGATTGGTGTTCTTTTTTGTCTCTTGCTGAGTTTGCTTTAAATAACCGTCGTCAGGAGTCCTCTGATAAGTCACCTTTTTTATGGTGCATATGGGTTTCATCCGCAGTTTGGGACATTCTCGGGAGAGGGGTCTTCTGGTTTACCTGATGAGGACTGATTCTCCTCGTCGTTGTCATCTATTTGGCAAAAGATTCAGGATAATCTAAAGAGCATGAGTGAGAGATATAAGCGTGTGGCGGATAAGAGACGTGTGCCTGGTCCGGACCTGAATGTTGGTGATCTGGTGTGGTTGTCTACTAAGAATATCAAATTGAAGGTTCCCTCCTGGAAGTTGGGTCCTAAGTTTATTGGGCTTTACAAAATCTTGTCCGTCATCAATCCTGTTGCCTACCGTCTTGATCTTCCTCAGACTTGGAAGATCCATAATGTTTTTCATAAGTCCTTATTAAAACCTTATGTCCAACCATTTGCATCCTTGTCTTTGCCTCCTCCTCCGATTGTGGTTGATGGTAATCTTGAATTTCAGGTCTCTAGGATTGTGGATTCTCGTGTTGTCCGCGGTTCTCTCCAGTACCTCGTTCATTGGGAGGGTTATGGTCCTGAGGAGAGGATGTGCGTCCCAGTGACGGACATTAAGGCCACTCGTCTCATCAGGGCTTTCCATAGGTCCCATCCTGAGAAGGTGGGCTCTGAGTGTCCGGAGTCCACTCGTAGAAGGAGGGGTACTGTCACCACCAGACATCTGAGAAGCTCTGAAAGACGTCTAGAACCTCCTCCTTGAGGTTCCTTTGTTTTGCTTTCATTTTCTCATCTCGTTAGCCTCTCTCAGCTGTCATGTAGTTGCACTGATTGCATCCCTTTAAATCCTTTTCCCATAGTGCATCACTTTGCGGTTTATACAACTTCCTGGAGTGTGTGCATGTTGTTCCTACTTCTGAGTCTTCTACAAGATAAGTTTTGTTCATTCATTTGTGTCTTTCTGTTTGCTGGATCCCAGGTGACCCTGACTCCCTCCGTATCTAGAGTAGGGAGCCGGTGGTCGTGTCCCCTCACTATTATAGGGTGTTCAGGTGTTATACAGTCGAGGAACGAGGATATGCGATCATCTACCATTGGGATTTTCGCATAGGCTGAGCAGTCAGGGAGAGAGCCAGGTCTAATGCAGGGCTCTCCCTTTTTGTTCCTTAGTTTTGGATCCAGTCAGTCGTATATTCATTTTGTGTTTTCTAGTTTCCTGCACACCTTCCGTGACATTTGGGAAGTAAAGAGATAAAAAAAGGCGTATTGGCAATTTTTTGGGCCATTTTTCTTCCATTACGCCATTCACCGTATGGGATAACTTTTTTATATTTTTATAAGTGTGGGCGTTTCCGCATGTAGTTATGCCCATGATGTTATTTTTTTAAATACTTATATTTTTTTTTATTTTGGGTAAAGGGGGAAGATTTAAATTGTTTTATTTTTTTTTTATTTTTTTTCAAAACATTTTTTTTTTAAACTTTTTTCACTTTTTGGTAGGACCCCAATTGGACTCCAACTGGCAATGATCAGATTAAAATGACTATATTACAGTTCAGTGCTGCCAAGTGCAAATAAAAGTAAGGAGTCTGGAAGCCTAGTACAGGATCAGGCTCATTACCTGGAAGCATGCGCTTCCGTGTTATGGCCCTCTCAAACGCCATGGTCACATTAGACCGCTGATTGTGGACATTAGCCGCTAGTGTCTGCTGCATGACCTGCTCTATATTTTTTGTGGGGCTGTGGAACGGAACAACGGATGCGGACAGCACATTTACATTTTTAACAGAAATTTTATATGACAGGAAAGTGTTACACGTGGGTCTTCTCAATTACTCTTTGGGAGCAATTTCTAAAGGGTGGTATTATATAGACCAGTCTTGATCTACTGTAGTCTGCAATGGCATGAGATGCACCAAATCCTAATATTCTTGGCACATTCATAATCGGGAGCTGTAAGTCATTTTAAATCTGTCAGGCTGCATAGGCCTTTCCCACTCACGAACCCTGGCAAGCCTGGTGTATTGGGTGTATAGGGAGAGGCATTACCAGTAGAAAGAGGGAGGTGCTCATGCCGCTCTACAGAGCACTAGTGAGACCTCATTTGGAGTATTGTGCTCAGTACTGGAGACCATATCTCAGAAGGATATTGATACTTTGGAGAGAGTTCAGAGAAGAGCTACTAAACTGGTACATGGATTGCGGGATAAAACTTACCAGGAAAGAGTAAAGGACCTTAACATGTATAGCTTGGAAGAAAGACGAGACAGAGGGGATATGATAGAAACTTTTAAATACATAAAGGGAATTAACAAGGTAAAAGAGGAGAGAATATTTAAAAGAAGAAAAACTGCTACAAGAGGACATAGTTTTAAATTAGAGGGGCAAGGTCGTAATAGTGAAGTTCTGGGGTTCGACTAAATATCCCCCCTTCCAGGAATGGAAGGAGTATATGGACAGGGTAAAGCAATATGAATTTAGCCTTGCCCAGACAGAAGGGAGAAAATCAATATGGCTAGAGATTTGGGGTAATTGGAATTAATTAGCATTAGGTGATAATTGAGGGGCGACAGTGGCCCCTAGCGGAAATAAGTGTTGGGGAGGGATTGGGATTTAAAGATAGGAGAAAAAGCCTTGGTTGTAAGGTTTTTGATATAACACTGTATTGTGTTTTTATGTAAGTATTTTGTACACTTTGTCTTTTTCCCGCTTTCTGGGAAAAAAATAGAAAATAAAGTAAAAAAGTAGAGGGGCAAAGGTTTAAAAGTAATATCAGGAAGTATTACTTTACTGAGAGAGTAGTGGATGCATGGAATAGCCTTCCTGCAGAAGTGGTAGCTGCAAATACAATGAAGGAGTTTAAGCATGCATGGGATAGGCATAAGGCCATCCTTCATATAAGATAGGGCCAGGGGCTATCCATAGTATTCAGTATATTGGGCAGACTAGATGGGCCAAATGGTTCTTATCTGCCGACACATTCTATGTTTACACATTCTATGTGTACATGGGCAAGTGGCACATTTTTGTGCAAAAGGAGGCTTGTGGAAAAATTTCTGACTTTTTTATGCCAGTTTTTGATAAATTCTTTTTTGTCTGTTACGTCCAGACGCAAAAGCAAAAAAAAAGTGTTTCTATTACTACAATTTAATAAAATATTTCATATGTAATAAAGGCAAGAACAAACTAAGGATTTTTAATGATGGGTCCAACAAGTGCATTTGAACCTCATAATGTACCCATCTCGATAGATTTTTGTAGCCTCTTACATAAATTGTTTTCCACATTTTAACATTGGGTGGTTTAGAGGTTTCTTCTTTGCTTGGACCAGAACAGAAGGAGAATTAGCTAAAATGTAGAAGATAACTCCTGACATAAGCCTTGGTTCAGATTTTGGCACAAAAGGGCCAAAAACACCTACATGCTCAGCATTTTTTGGCAGAATGTTGGTATCCATGCTGGAAACCTGAAAGACCCCATTATAGTTAATGTGTTTAGTTTTGCACCAGTGGTTCTCTGTTCCTATGCCAGGAAGGAAAACTAGAATGTTGCTGCAGATGTGAACATAGCCTTAACTAGTAGTGTGTGCAGAGTGTATGCAGGGGTGGGCACAGCAGGAAGTGTGGAAGGTGCAGCTTCAGCCAATAGCTGTAGAGCAGGAAGTGATGTCAACTTCTCCTGTACAGACCTGTAACATGCAGGCATTTTATTATTGCCTATGGAGTTAAAGGGATTGTCTCACTTCAGCAAATGGCATTTATCATGTAGACAAATTTAATACAAGGCACTTACTAATGTATTATGATTGTCTATATTGCCTCTTTTGTTTGCCTGATTCATTTTTCCATCACATTATACACTTCTCATTTCCAGGGGTTACGACTACCCTGCAATCCAGCAGCAGTGGTCGCGCTTGCACACTATAAGAAAAAGTGGTGCCCTCTCTGGCGCTCAGGACTGTGGGAGTGCTCATAGGCATATATACTCAGCAGCTCCCATCCCAGCCACCTTGCATCTGGTATGCAGCAGAAACCCTGTAGGCAGATAAAACAGGATCACATAGTCGATAATAGGTGACAGGATAGCCCAGCCCCCCCCCCCCCACCACCACCATTTTTGTAGGTATGCCACAGAATATACCCACAATACTCTCCTATGGAAGCAATAGGTAATTTTCTGACTGAGATATAGTGTATTTCAAACATTTCCATCAAGATGGATGCCCCTATAATTCTAAAAATATCAAAATTTACCCAGATTTTTTGCAAAAAAAATGAAAAAACAAATTTTTGTATGTATTTTTCTTATGCAAATGAAGATGATTTTAAACTGTATGGCTTATTAATGATATCATGGACTAGGATGTCTTCTTTAGTGGCTTGCAAAATCCCAGATCCCTTTCTCACAATTGATTTGTTGATAGGAAATTCTGCATTGCTATGTAAAGATATACGGCTCTGTTCACATTCAATTTAAGCCTTCAGTCAGAACGATGTACCACTGACAATAAAATCCCTTTGTAAAAAAAAATTTCAAATAAAAAAAAATTATATATATACATACTTCTCTTTACAGTATACCTATCTATGGCATAGCATAGTCTATTATGTTATTCTGTACAGCAAAAAAAGGAACAAAAACGGTACAGACGTATGGTCTGACGTATGCACATGGAATTGTGTCATGCACTGAAAGTAGTTCACAAATTTAATGTGAATAAAGTCTAACTTGCATATCACTAAGTAAGTATTAAAAGAAACCTTTTAACAGAAGGACAGCTTTCATAGAACCATTGGCAATCAGGGTTGGACCAGCCCACCAGAGTGCCATAAGATCCTCCAGTGGGCCCAGACTGATCCAGGTGACCCCAAAACCTGTTAGACTTTATTGATGATATAAGGGTTTAGCCTCGAGAATAATTTCCACTGGTGGGCCCCAGGAACCCCTGTCTGACACTGTTGGCAAGGCCCTGGACTGACTGATCAGTAGACAATCAAGGGCAAATTCTAAAGCTTGCAGCATGTTTAGGCAGTAAATGAGAACCAGTGTGTGTGGTACAATAAAAAATAAAACCGTGTAATGGTTAAAATGTTATTTAGAAGCCTCCGCTAAGATGTGACTTATTATAGCATACCCCTAAACAAGTAGACTACTTATTTAAACAGTGCTGAGGGGCTTCTCCAAGCAAACTTGCCACCCATAATTCTACCCTGCAGCCAGGTGTCAATCAGACCCTGCCAGTTCTCTGACTGCATCTTAATCCTTTCTCTGCCAGAGGGGTCTTTGGGAAACCTGAAGCAAACTGTAATGCATTGTGTTGTGTCTCTTGTCAGACTGAGTAATCAGTGCTCACACGGCTGCAAACATTCAAGGAATTTTGGTGTTCTTTAAGTATCTGTTAGGATAAGCACCGAAACTAGAAAAAACGCAAATTTTTTCAGGATCTGTTTAAGGTGAAAGCAGAAACACAAGGAGGAGGCAGGGCGTACATAGAAATCACTGGGCCCCATAGTAAGAATCTAAATTGGGCCCCCATGCCCCTTTTATAGCCCCTCCCACTACCCATTCCAGGCCCCTCCCTTTGTTCCATGAACTATTCTTGCTGCTGCGTTTTATAATTTATGCCATCAGGGCCAGATTGGGATTACAAAACAGCCCTGGCACACAAAAGAGCTATAACAGATGCAGTGTGTACAGATGTATAGTATATACAGCAATGTACTGTTATGTGAGGTATGAGGTATAATACATACAGTGTGTACAGGTATATAGTATATTCTGTAGTGTACTGATATGTGAGGTACAGGGTATAATATATGCAGTGTGTACAGGTATATAGTATATACATCAGTGTACTGATAAGTGAGGTACGGGGTATAATATATGCAGTGTGTACAGGTATATAGTATATTCTGTAGTGTACTGATATGTGAGGTACAGGGTATAATATATGCAGTGTGTACAGGTATATAGTATATACATCAGTGTACTGATAAGTGAGGTACGGGGTAAAATATATGCAGTGTATACAGGTATATATTATATACAGCAGTGTACTGATATGTGAGGTACAGGGTATAATATATGCAGTGTGTACCGGTATATAGTATATACAGTAGTGTAATATGTGAGGTACAAGGTATAATGGATGCAGTGTGTACAGATATATAGTATATACAGCAGTGTACTGATATGTGAGGTACAGGGTATAATATATGCAGTGTGTACAGGTATATAGTATATACAGCAGTGTACTGATATGTGAGGTATGAGGTATAATATATGCAGTGTGTGCAGGTATATAGTATATACAGCAGTGTACTGATAAGTGAGGTACAGGGTATAATATATGCAGTGTGTACCGGTATATAGTATATACAGTAGTGTAATATGTGAGGTACAAGGTATAATGGATGCAGTGTGTACAGATATATAGTATATACAGCAGTGTACTGATATGTGAGGTACAGGGTATAATATATGCAGTGTGTACAGGTATATAGTATATACAGCAGTGTACTGATAAGAAAGGTACAGGGTATAATTTATGCAGTGTGTACCGGTATATATTATATACAGTAGTGTAATATGTGAGGTACAAGGTATAATGGATGCATTGTGTACAGATATATTGTATATACAGCCTGTACTGAGGTACGAGGTACTATATAAAAGATGCAGTGTGTACAGATATATTGTATATACAGCCTGTACTGAGGTATGAGGTACTGTATTAAAGATGCAGTATGTACAGATATATAGTAAATACAGCAGTGTATTGACAGCTCTTACCTCACATATCAGTACACTGCTGTATATACAATATATCTGTACACACTTCATCTATTATACCTCATACCTAACATATCAATACACTGCTGTATATACTATATACCTGTACACACTGCATCTATTATACCTCGTACCTGACATATCAGTACACTGCTGTATATACAATATATCTGTACACGCTTCATCTATTATGCCTCGTACCTCACATATCAGTACACTGCTGTATGTACTATATACCTGTACACACTGCATCTATTATACCTCATACCTCACATATCAGTACACTGCTGTATATACTCTATATCTGTACATACTACATCTATAATACTGTGTAATATATGCAGTGTGTATGTGTGTATATATATATATATATATATATATATATACACACACACACAGAGAGCAGTATATTGATGTGAGACATACAAGGTATAATACTGTGGATGCAGTATTTACAGAAATATGTGGTCAGTTATACATTATGGTCACTGTGTATGTGAGGTACATGAGGTAGTGGTCACTGTAACTGTCTGAAGTATTATACATAAGTGAGCAATGAGTAAAAACAGGAAGGGGGGTAAATGACGAGACGTGGAGGACCTCCTCTTACCACTCCATTCCAGTCCAATCTGTATGGATCAATGCAGAGCTGATTGTGAACTTCTAAGGGTACTTTCACACTAGCGTTTTTCTTTTCCGTCATAGAGTTCCGTCACAGGGGTTCTATACCGGAAAAGAACTGATCAGGCATATCCCCGTGCATTCTGAATGGAGAGTAATCCGTTCAGGATGCATCAGGATGTCTTCAGTTCAGTCATTTTGACTGATCAGGCAAAAGATAAAACCGTAGCATGCTACCGTTTTATCTCCGGCGAAAAAAACTGAAGACTTGCCTGAATGCCCATAGGAATGTATTAGTGCTGTATCCGGCATTCAAAATACCGGATTGACAGATCCGTCCTTCCGGTCTGCACATGCGCAGATCGGAAAAAATGTGAAAAAAGATACAAGACGGATCCGTCTGTCCGTATGACAAGCTGAGAGACGGATCAGTTCTTGCAATACATTTGTGAGACGGATCCGCATCCGGATGTGTCTCACAAGTGCTTTCAGTCATATCCAGATCGGCTGATCCGGCAGGCAGTTCTGACGACGGAACTGCCCGCCGGATCACACTGCCACAAGTGTGAAAATAGCCTAATACTTGCTTTCAGGGGTTGAAGGACCGGTGATGATGTCATCACAGGTCCTGGCAGATGTACCTTTCAAACCTAGGAACTACACCATCTTTGGTGCAGTTCCTTTGCTAGATTCTGCAGGACCTTTGATGTTGAGGATGATGTAATCACAAGTCCTGGCAGATGCACTGTTCTAACCTAGGAACTACACTTTACACTGTGCAGTTCCCTTACAGGACCTGTGATGACATCATCAAAGGTCCTTTAGCTTTAGAAAGATAGACAGGAGCAATTAGGGGGCGGGGACTCTCCTCTACTTCGGGCCCCTTTTTCTCATGGGCCCCATAGCAGCTGCGTGGTCTGGCTATATGGTAGGTACGCCACTGGGAGGGGGTATTTTACATCTTGGATATGACTATGATTTATTACTTTAATTTTATTTTCCGTTTTCTGAGACATTACAATGCTGCATCCTCTATTTAAAGATTTATTTAAAGGAGTCTTCTGGGATTTCGATATTGATGGCCTATCTGCTGGAGATCAACAGAAAGGTCTCACTCCTCGCTGATCAGCTGTATGAAAAGGCGTAGGTGCTCTGTGAGTGCTTAGGCCTCTTTCTAGGCCATGTGATGTCACTTTCATTAGTCTCATGGCCTAGGAGCAGCTCAGTCTTATTCAAGTGAATGGAGCTCAGCTGTTATACAGGGTGGGCCATTTATATGGATACACCTTCATAAAATGGGAATGGTTGGTGATATTAACTTCCTGTTTGCGGCACATTAGTATATGTGAGGGGGGAAACTTTTCAAGATGGGTGGTGACCATGGTGGCCATTTTGAATTGCTGTGAAGATACGAGATGTGCAGCACCTGAAACTACGGATACTGGAAGCCTGTGCTAGCATTTCTCCTGCGGCGTTGCTATCAGTGTGTGAAGAGTGGGATAAGAGGGTTGCATTGACAATCCAACACAATGGGCAGCACGTTGAACACATTTTATAAGTGGTCAGAAACTTGTAAATAACTCATGAAAGAATAAAGTTACGTTAAAACCAAGCATTGTTTTTTTTGTGAAATTCCCAATAAGTTTGATGTGTCACATGACCCTCTTCCTATTGAAAAAACAAAAGTTGGATTCAAAATGGCCAACTTCAAAATGGCCGCCATGGTCACCACCCATCTTTAAAAGATTCCCCCCTCACATATACTAATCTGCCACAAACAGGAAGTTAATATCACCAACCATTCCCATTTTATTAAGGTGTATCCATCTAAATGTCCCACCCTGTACAATGTATGGCGTTCTGCATGGTGAGCTGCGAGAAGGCCACGGCACTCATCAGTGCACCGGTGAGCACTGGAGCTTCCTCAAACGGGGTGCCAGGAGTCAGATCCCCACCGATCTAATATTTATTACCTATCCTGAGAATAGGCTATTAATATAAAAATCCTGAAATACCACTTTAACCGCTTCACACTTCAATAAACTTAACATATACAGTCGTGGCCAAAAGTTTTGAGAATGACACAAATATTTGTTTTCACAAAGTTTGCTGCTAAACTGCTTTTAGATCTTAGTTTCAGTTGTTTCTGTGATGTAGTGAAATATAATTACACGCACTTCATACGTTTCAAAGGCTTTTATCAACAATTACATGACATTTATGCAAAGAACAATATCAACTGACCCAAGAGAGAGTCATGAGAACCACCCCATATATGCACATCCAACAATCCAAGATTATCAAAAATATAAAGTTCATTAGACACACCAACAAATACAGATTAAAAATTGTATACAATTAGAACAAAGTGCGGTATACAGTAAATATGACCGACACATACAGGTCCACTAAGTGCCACAATTAAGCATGTATATTATAAACCAGCACGTAGATATACAATATCAAGCATAGAGCAAATATGAAATAAGGTGAGACCATTAAAGATACAAGCAAACCAGAATAAAGTCTGAATACAAAAATGTCAAACCTAAATAGACCACTGGTATAGTGGACCTGTAAGAATAAGAACGCACCCAACACGTATCGCCGGAGCAGTCCGGCTTCCTCAGGAGTAAAAGACCAAGTGTTGGGGTGTCATGTTATAAAGGGTAACAAATAAGGTTTACATAAGATTCACCTGTGCAGCAAGATACTGTCAGCAATCAAGGGGTGTATTAGGCCATTTGTAGCCGGAAACCGGAAGTGCAGGTCACAGACGAACCATGATAATATCCGGTTACCATAATGATTATTGTATTCGATATTTAGATGAGGCAGTTACCAATGAGGGCTACTAATGCCCAGAGTTCTATTAAGATCAAGATTTAACGATTTTTCTATACAACAAATTTTTAAAAAGGGAATTCAAGGATGAATGGGGGCCGCAGCTATGCGGCTAAATGTGCCGGATGTATAGATCACATAGCCGGAAATAAGGGGCCGCAATGAAACGCATGGTGGAACGCATCGCACGTCCCAAATGTGTGATATAGCGCACAATGCGGCCACCATGCTGGAGGGTGGTGATGTAGCCATACATCACCATGGTTGGAGGACCGCAGATAAGTGGGGCAGCGGAGGCAACTTGACGGCAATGGCGCACCGGAAGTGTGAGTCACAGTGACCGGAAGTCCAAGGCCGTGGTGGAACGCATGCTGGAACGCATCCTGCGCTCCACAAGAGATCGTGGAGCGCACAGTGCACTCCACATACTGGGGGAGAAAGGGAGGCATACAAACATGGAGGGGGAGATGGTGGAAAATATATGGGTTTGGAGATGGTATAAACAAAAATCCAATGCCATCCATCCATATTACATGTTGGGCACATTCGATAACCTGTACACAATGAATATAGGGCAGAATCATAAAATGTCCACATACTACAAAAGAACATAATTATAATAATGGTCATGACCCAATTAAGGGTTCCTACAGGATAATAATCGTGATGTGATTTTATTGTCATTATTAGTTATATGCTAGTGATGACTTGGTAATGAAGATCCTGAGAATGAATCCAACCTAAAATGTGACACATCTTCAGGATCTTCATTACCAAGTCATCACTAGCATATAACTAATAATGACAATAAAATCACATCACGATTATTATCCTGTAGGAACCCTTAATTGGGTCATGACCATTATTATTATTATGTTCTTTTGTAGTATGTGGACATTTTATGATTCTGCCCTATATTCATTGTGTACAGGTTATCGAATGTGCCCAACATGTAATATGGATGGATGGCATTGGATTTTTGTTTATACCATCTCCATACCCATATATGTTCCACCATCTCCCCCTCCTTTTTTTTTTGCCTCCCTTTCTCCCCCAGTATGTGGAGTGCACTGTGCGCTCCACGATCTCTTGTGGAGCGCAGGGTGCGTTCCAGCATGCGTTCCACCACGGCCTTGGACTTCTGGTCACTGTGACTCACACTTCCGGTGCGCCATTGCCGTCAAGTTGCCTCCGCTGCCCCACTTATCTGCGGTCCTCCAACCATGGTGATGTATGGCTACATCACCACCCTCCAGCATGGTGGCCGCATCGTGCGCTATATCACACATTTGGGACGCGCGATGCGTTCCACCATGCGTTTCATTGCGGCCCCTTATTTCCGGCTATGTGATCTATACATCCGGCACATTTAGCCGCATAGCTGCGGCCCCCATTCATCCTTGAATTCCCTTTTTAAAAATTCGTTGTATAGAAAAATCGTTAAATCTTGATCTTAATAGAACTCTGGGCCTTAGTAGCCCTCATTGGTAACTGCCTCATCTATATATTGAATACAATAATCTTTATGGCAACCGGATATTATCATGGTTTGTCTGGTGGAACGCATATGTGTTCCACCAGCCGATCATGTGACCTGCACCTCCGGTTTCCGGCTACAAATGGCCTAATACACCCCTTGATTGCTGACAGTACCTTGCTGCACAGGTGAATCTTATGTAAACCTTATTTGTTACCCTTTATAACATGACACCCCAACACCTGGTCTTTTACTCCTGAGGAAGCCGGACTGCTCCGGCGATACGCGTTGGGTGCGTTCTTATTCTTACAGGTCCACTATACCAGCGGTCTATTTAGGTTTGACATTTTTGTATTCAGACTTTATTCTGGTTTGCTTGTATCTTTAATGGTCTCACCTTATTTCATATTTGCGCTATCCTTGATATAGTATATCTATGTGCTGCTTTATGATATACATGCTTAATTGTGGCACTTAGTGGACCTGTATGTGTTGGTCATATTTACTGTATACCGCACTTTGTTCTAATTGTATACAATTTCTAATCTGTATTTGTTGGTGTGTCTAATAAACTTTATATTTTTGATAATCTTGGATTGTTGGATGTGCATATATGGGGTGGTTCCCATGACTCTCTCTTGGGTCAGTTGATATTGTTCTATGGTTTTTTCACCACCCTTTGCACCCCATATTTTATCAGGTGTGCCCCCTTATTTGTGTATCTCTCCTCATTTATGCAAAGAGTCAGTATTTGCAGTGTTGGACCTTCTTTTTCAGGACCTCTGCAATTCGACTGGGCATGCTCGCAATCAACTTCTGGGCCAATTCCTGACTGAGAGCAACCCATTCTTTCATAATCACTTCTTGGAGTTTGTCAGAATTAGTGGGTTTCTGTTTGTCCACCCGCCTCTTGAGGATTGACCACAAGTTCTCAATGGGATTAAGATCTGGGGAGTTTCCAGGACATGGACCCAAAATGTCAACGTTTAGGTCCCCGAGCCACTTAGTTATTACTTTTGCCTTATGGCACGGTGCTCCATCGTACTGGAAAATGCATTGTTCTTCACCAAACTGTTGTTGGATTGTTGGAAGAAGTTGCTGTTGGAGGGTGTTTTGGTACCATTCTTTATTCATGGCTGTGTTTTTGGGCAAAATTGTGAATGAGCCCACTCCCTTGGATGAGAAGCAGCCCCACACATGAATGGTCTCAGGATGCTTTACTGTTGGCATGACACAGGACTGATGGTAGCGCTCGCCTTTTCTTCTCCGGACAAGCCTTTTTCCTAATGCCCCAAACAATCGGAAAGAGGCTTCATCAGAGAATATGACTTTGCCCCAGTCCTCAGCAGTCCATTCAATATATTTTCTGTAGAAGATCAATCTGTCCCTGATGTTTTTTTTTGGAGAGAAGTGGCTTCTTTGCTGCCCTTCTTGACACCAGGCCATCTTCCAAAAGTCTTCGCCTCACTGTGCGTGCAGATGCGCTCACGCCTGCCTGCTGCCATTCCTGAGCAAGCTCTGCACTGGTGGCACTCCGATCCCGCAGCTGAATCCTCTTTAGGAGGCGCTTGCTGGACTTTCTTGGACGCCCTGAAGCCTTCTTAACAAGAATTGAACCTCTTTCCTTGAAGTTCTTGATGATCCTATAAATTGTTGATTGAGGTACAATCTTAGTAGCCACAATATCCTTGCCTGTGAAGCCATTTTTATGCAACGCAATGATGGCTGCACGCGTTTCTTTGCAGGTCACCATGGTTAACAATGGAAGAACAATGATTTCAAGCATCACCCTCCTTTTAACAGGTCAAGTCTGCCATTTTAACCCAATCAGCCTGACATAATGATTTTCAGCCTTGTGCTCGTCAACATTCTCACCTGAGTTAACAAGACGATTACTGAAATGATCTCAGCAGGTCCTTTAATGACAGCAATGAAATGCAGTGGAAAGGTTTTTTTGGGGATTAAGTTGATTTTCATAGCAAAGAAGGACTATGCAATTCATCTGATCACTCTTCATAACATTCTGGACTATATGAAAATTGCTATTATAAAAACTTAAGCAACAACTTTTCCAATTTCCAATATTTATGTAATTCTCAAAACTTTTGGCCACGACTGTACTTTGGAGTGGTCGTTCATGGTCTCTTACTATCGGTTGCTTAATCCTTTAAAGAGGATTTGTCACCTCTCCTGACATGCCCGTTTTAATAGCTATATGCAATCCCAATGTAATAACAATTTTGATATTTCTATTTTGTACCATTCCATTATTATTTCTACTAGAAGTTATGAATGAATTGCTAGCAGCCTGCAGTAAGGGTACAGAGGGGTGTGTCCCTGTGTAACAGCGGTTGCTGACTACTGATTTTCTGCTACTCACCGCTATGGTCCTGGGCTCCGTGTTCAGGTGACAGCTGTCCTCCCTGGCCGCCTCCATCATTTTCTACATCGCAGGGAAGGTAATGGTGGTGGTCATCTGCCAGGGTATCTGTATTCACTGCTGCAGTCCCAGGCTCAGTCCTTGCAGGTGGCATCATCCCCAGACACCGACACCGCGGTTTCCTTCCTGCCCAGGGTGCAGTTTGCCTTCCAGCCTGTTCCCTGTAGCACATTTGTTTAAGGGTCGGTGTGCATCGCTTCCTGTGATTTAAGGTTAAGCACATATGACCTATGCTGACCTTCTCCTTCTGACCAATCCCAGAATTCCTGCACCTTATAAGTGGTCCAGCCCTCTTCCCAGGTGCCTGAGGGTCAAAGGTGACCTGCTTTCGTATGTGCTTATGTTTCTGAACTCCTGACCCCTACTTGTATTCTGGATTCCACTACCTGTCTGATCTTTGCCTGTTCTGTCTCGACTTTTCTTGTTGCCAACCCGGATTGCCTGACCTGCACCTGTGCCGCCTGCCCTGACCCATTGCTTGTAGGACTTTACCTCTGCCTCATCCTTTGGTTCTGCACTGTCGCTCCTGGTTACAAGTCAGCCTGTTGACTACATCCGTACCTCTGGTACCTTGCACTGTTACCACCTGGTCACCCTGGGTTAGCTGCTTTGTGTGCCAACTCGACTCAAGTGATAGCGACCTGGTGTTCCTTTCAGGGAAAGTGTATCCCCACCATCAGGGGTACTGTGAAGAACGAGAGGTTTACTTAGACAACATCCTTAGAGGAGGTTGGTCTCCTGGCACAGTGGGTCCACACCTGCTGGTTTGTGACACCCTGCACAATCTGACAATGGCAGCACTGACTGGATAGACTGTGCAGGTATACACCCCCAACTTGTCACCTCCCCTCTGTACTCTTACTGCAGACTTTAAGCAATTTATTCATAACTTCTAGTACAAATAATAGGAATGGCATGAAATAGATGCAGGCATTGTCTGTTCTGAAATCCGCTCCACGATTTCCTTCCAGCCCTGGGCACAGCATTCTTTCCAGCCTGTTCCTTGTAGCACTTACTTAATGGCCAGCGTGTGTCACTTCCTTTAATATATCGGTTTAGCACATGTAACCTCACTGACCAATCGTAGCCCTCCTGCACTGTCACTCCTGGTTACGACTAGGGCTGCTGACTATATCTGTACCTCTGGTATCTTGCTCTGGTACCCCCTGGTCCGTCTGGAAGAGATGCCTCGTGTGCCAATTCTCCTCAAAAGTTAGCGACCTGGTGCTCCCCTCAGAAAAGTCTGTCCCCACCATCAGGGGTACTGCAAAGAATAAGGGGTTCATCTAGACAAAGCCTTTAGAGGAAGTAGGACACATGGCACAGTATGTTCACACCCGCTGGATCATGACAATTTCCAATATTTGGGTTGATTTGAAGGAGTTGTCCAAAAAAAATTATTTTTAATTCCACCACCTGTGAAGGGAGGTATACCTAACTGCTCCCTGCTACTCTATTGCGGCGCTATGGGTCTTGGGTTGTCTTCACTGAACTTCCTCTCCCTGCATGTAAACATTCTGTATGCCTTGTAGAAGCAAGTGATTGGTCTCAGTGGTGACTGTGTTACCAAGTTAATTCAAGCCACTTACTAATGTATTATTATTATCCATATTGCTTACTTTGCTGGCTGGATTCATTTTTCCATTATTTATACACTGCTTATTTCCATGGTTATGACCACCCTTCAATCCAGCATTGGTGGCTGTGCTTACACACTATAGAAAAAAAGCGCCGACTTCTCTGGTGGCCGTGACCATAGGAGCACCTATAGGCCAGCACTTTTTCCTATAGTGTGCAAGCATGGCCACCAATGCTGGATTGAAGGGTGGACATAACCATGGAAATGAGAATTGTGTAATGTTATGGAAAAATTAGTCTAGCCAGCAAAGTAAGCAATATAGACAATCACAATACATTAGTAAGTGTCTTGTATTAACTTTCTCTACATGATAAATGTCATTTGCTGAAATGAGACAACCCCTTTAAGGTATGCCCCCTTGTCTTTTGTGCTGTCCACACAGAAGTCTTGTCCATAAAATGGCTGTTGATGGAAGTCAGATGACCAGGCAAATCGCCCCAGTCTGTGCAGTTGGCAGTTTAGTGCAGGTACGGCAGTGTTTGAATAGGGGAGACTAAGTGATGTCTCTGGTCACCATGACCCTCCATCAGCGGCTATCTCATGGACAGGACCTCCATGGGGAAGATTTGCCTATGAAATATAGCAAAAAAAGCGCATAATGTCAACAAAGAATGTATTAATAAATAACATGTAGTCATCTTGTATACAAACTGGCCAACAATAACCAGAAAGTGGCCAACCCCTTTAAATGTCTTGTATAGTGTTTTCTGAATGGCAATTATGAAGAATTTCCTGCTCACTGGAAGATATGGAAAAGGTGCGGTTCAGTGGCTGCCAGTCAATGTGTGAGCTGTCCGTGGTGCTGATTTTTATAATCTTTCAATATAAGAAAGCCAGTCACCCAGTGAATAGCCAGAGGGTGTGCAAGTCTAGTAATGGGCTGTATGGAAAACAGAAGCAAACACTTTCCAATATATGGCGATAAAATCACCGTACCAGCATCTTAATGGATGTGACATGTATTATCAGGGATTGTGACATTTCGTTATTTCCTTTTATCGTTGCTATTTATCATGCAGAATGAGTCACATTGTTATACAGCTTTTAGATGATTATTTTCTTTGGTTCTCTTGCTTTGCTGCATTCTCTGAACACAAATAAAACCATGAAGTATCATACAGCAATACAGGCTATTTCTTTGTAATAGAGATGCTTGTGATCTGCAGGGATCCCACACTAAATGACCCCAATTCTTAGATTCTTGAATAATAATGAGTGTAATCTCTATATAACGCTCCATATATAAACATTACAAAGCAGCGTGTTGCTTGCTTGCAGGTAAATGGACAACTCAGATACATGTGGTCAAACGCATTGGCAATTATAAAGTTTTACATAAAACTCCATGCAAATATTTGTCCTTGTAGCTAAAACTGTGAAATGATCTTAATGAGATGTATCAGCATTGATTTGAGATTCTCTACGGTTATTTCACAATTACCCAGAGCCTGCCCTCTCACTAATAGTCCACTTGGGACGCATTTGTAGATGCTTACTTAGTGTTACGAAGCAGATGTGAATCTGCTGTGCCACTTGAACAGATTTGGCATGGGGCTACTCGTAAGTGCATTACCTTCCTGTATAGGGATCTGGACTTCACTGCAGGGGAGCCACCAAGCCACTACCTCGTGGAGTAGTTTTGCTTCAAGCGATGACTGACACACAAAGGTAAAAAAACACCCATGCAGGCCACCAAGGAATCAGACAAAACCATAGTAAGGGACAGGCTGAGGTCAGGGAATGCAGAGTATATGTCATCAGATAAGCAGTCCCAAGATCAGGGCAGGCAGCTTAGGGTCAGAATGGACTATAGGCAGAGAAGGGTCAAATACAAAAGACAAACAAAAGTTGGTACACAGGTATACAATCATAGAACAGAACACTAGAGATGAGTGTATGTCTTTGGTATGAACTGATTCTACCTAAATCAAAAGTAGTATTAAAAGCTGAGAGAGACCAACAGAATAGTCCATTCGAAAAGAGACATATAAGTCTATTTTCCTTCCAAAAGGACAGGAGTACTAAATTAAACATGCAAGTCATTTCTCCTTCAAAAACAACAAAAAACGTGAATGTCTCAAGAGAAAATTGCCCTGGTTAGCTACGTGACCTTTGTTGTCGGGTCTTGGGGATGCTCTATCTTATTTAAGAAGACCAAGTAATATGCATAATGAGTATTGTAGTCAATCGAATGCTGCTCTTTGTTTCTGGGAAAATATATGAAAATTAGCATAGCTAACTTCTGCTGGCATCCGATAGGCTTAGTGTCCTTTTTGGAAGAAAAGCTAATTTGGATATCTTTCCCAGAAACCCAAAAGGTATACAAACTAGCTTTCCTTTATAAAAAGCACTGATTTAACAGTTTGAGGCTACCCCCAGAGGAAAGTCTGGTGGTAGCCTTGAACTATTCAATCAATGCTTTTTGATAAAAAGATTTTCCCCTGGTGGTAGTCAAGAAGTGTTCAGTCAGTGTTTTTTCATAATAAGATTTTCTAAAAGATGTGCATATATTTTCCCAAAACTACAGTGCAGCATTGGCTGGACTACAATACTAGGTAGTCTCCTTAATTAGAAATAGCACTACCAAGACCCCAACAAAGGCCACTTAGTTGCTCCTCGTAGGTGCATCCTCCTGTAGTGCAGGAGATATCAAGAGGTCCCCTAAAATGCTTACCAACACTGGACAGAATAAGGAGTTAAGAGTTTACCTTATAGTTTGTGGCTATTGTGCCCCCATACAGCAGACCGCCCCAATCACAAGAACTTTTGGTTATAGTAGAAGAATTTTAATTTTCCTTTCCAGCTTTAGTGTTATGGTAAGAATTCCATTTTTCTGCCATAACCTTTCACAACAACAAAATAAACACTTACATCTCCCCTTTATGAATCAAACCCAAGACCCGTTGCATGCTAGACAGTAAAGTTATCACCATAAAGCCTCACTGCTGTAAAAGAGAATTTTTTTGTGCTTGCAAAACAACAGTAATACTATTGTCATGACCGTAGGCAGGGACATGCACTCACATAGTGAGCCCTAACTTGAGCCCAGCCCGCTGACCCTGCCTACTTGCAAGTCCTAGGCGACAAGTCAACAACTGGTCGATGGTCCCTATACTGGTAAGTGCAGAGATACAAACCAAGTACCCGCGGAATAAATCACAGGCACCTGTTCACACACAGGACCAGACAAACAAACACCAAGAGGAAGTTGTGTCAGAAACAGTCAAACCAGGAGAACAATACAAAACGCAATGACGTCAAGTGGAAGGATGTAGCAATAACAAGTCAAGGGTCAATACTAGACAGGAAGCAAGTACAGAATCGCTAAGCAACGGGAGAGGTCTAGGTATAGCCAAAGTCAAATCCAAAAGCAACCATCCAATTCACACACTGACAGCAGAGCACAGCAAGGAAAACCTATAACTGGCAAAGGTTGATTGCCAGTAGCTGCCTTAAATAGGGAGCTAATCCCCTAAGCGCTGACATCACCGGGGAACGTGGCTCAGGTGTGACATCGGGCGGCGTGGCTAAAGTGTGCTGCTGAGAGGGAGCATGGCCTACATGGTGTTGAGAGGGGGCATGCCCTAAGCGCCCAGTCACCAAGGGGCATGGCCTGACAGCGTGTCTGGCACCGCGCTGCAGTGCTGGAGCTCGGACAGGCAAGTTGATGACATTACCCCCCCCCCCCTTTATGAGCGACCACCGGACCCTCAATACGGGGCACAGACTTAGACGGAAATCTAGAATGAAATTTCTTAATGAGACGAGGAGCATGGACATCCCTAGCAGATACTCATATTCTCTCCTCAGGACCATACCCTTTCCAATGTATCAGATATTGAAGAAAACTTTAAACCATCTGGGAATCAAGGATTCTCTCCACCTCATACTCAAGTTCATCAAGAATAATAATATGGTCAGGAGGCCTAGGAGGAGAAATTGCCTGTGGAAAAAAAAAATGTAAGCAAAGAAATGTGAAAGACATCATGAATTCTTAAAGAGTCAGGTAACTGCAGACGAAATGACACTGCATTGATGACAGATATGATCTTGCAAGGTCCAATAAATTTAGGCACCAGTTTACCTAAAGGCACCTTGAGACGTAGATTTTTGGTAGACAACCATACTTGTTCACCCAACTAAAATTTGACCCCTTGGACCATATTTTGTGGCCTGTCTAGATTGGATGCTTTGGGCTTTTTCCAGGCTCTTGCGAGCCTGGGATCAAACTGTGCACAGATCTTCTATGATAGCATCCACAGCAGGAGTTACAGAACTAGAGCCACACACTGATGAAAACCGTGGATTAAAACCATAGTTACAATAGAACGGAGACATGCCGCTAGAGGAACTCACGTGATTGTTAATAGAGAACTCTGCACAAGATAAGAACTTTCCCCAATCATTTTGGTGATCTGACACAAAGCATCTCAAGAATTGCTCCAGTACCTGGTTAACCCTCTCAGTTTGTCAATTAGTCTCAGGGTGGAAGGCGGATGAGAAGGAAAGCTTAATTCCCAGTTTTGTGCTAAAACCTCTCCAGAAATTAGAGACAAATTGGACACCCTTATCCGATACAATGGAGTCCGGAATGCCATGCAACCTAAGGATGTTATCAATAAACAAGGTAGACAACTCTTTAGCATTGGGGATGACACATCTTCGAAAACCTGTCTATTACAACCCAAATGACCGACCTACCCTGGGAGGGTGGGAGGTCAGTGATAAAGTCCATAGAGATGTGGGTCCAGGGTCTCTGAGGAATGGGCAAGGGGCAAAACAGTACGCCCCAGGACGTCTCCTGGGTACCTTGGCCCTAGCACATACGTCACAGGCAGAGGCGAAGGCAACCAAATCACGTGACCAGGTAGGCCACCAGTATACCCGAGATATCAGATGCTTAGTCCCCGCAATACCTGGATGACCTGCCAACACAGAACAATGAAATTCCTCTAGTACTTTAAGGCATAAATTTAGAGGTACAAACTGTTTGCCAGCAGGAAGAACATTGGGAGCTGAATCCTGACAGCCACCTATCTTAGTGGCCAAATCAGAATTAATAGCGGCAAGATCAACCCCAGGAGGCAGAATATTTCCAGGCTCCGTAACAACACTCTGCTGCTCATCAAAACTCTGTAATAAGGCATTAGCAGCCACGGGACGATAGGTCACAACAAAGTTAAAACGTGTAAAGTATAGAGCCCACCTTGCCTGCCGGGATTCAAGCGCTTGGCAGTATCCAGATAGGTAAGGTTTTTATGATCAGTCAGAATGACGATCTTGTGCTGAGCTCCTTCTAGAAAATGCCGCCACTCCTCGAAAGCCCATTTGATAGCCAACAACTCACGGTTACCGATATCGTAGTTTCTCTCAGCGGTAGAGAATTTCCGGGAAAAGAAAGCACATGGTTTAAGGTTAGTCAGGGAGAACCGCCCCAGAGATAGAACAGCCCCAACACCTATCTCAGAGTCGTCCACCAACAACAAAAGGCTGTGTAACATCAGGCTGCACCAGCACAAGTGCCTGAGTAAAACTTGTCTTAAGAGTTTCAAAGGCAGACACAGCCTCAGGATCCCAGTGGAGAACATCAGCCCCCTTCCTGGTCAAATCCGTCAACGATTTGGCAATGATCGAGAAATTCTTAATAAATTTCCAATAATAATTAACAAAGCCCAGGAACCATTGAAGGGCGAAGCCGGCCTGGCCCACTCCACAATGGCACACACCCTACCTGGATCCATGCAGAATTTTTGTGGGGAAATAATGTAGCCTAGGAAAGAGACTTCTATAACTCCAAACTCGCATTTACTCAACTTAGCGAACAAATTATAGTCCCTCAGCTACTGAAGAACCATCCTCACATGAATTACATGAGACGAGAAGACCAATCAGGGGAGAACACCAGTATGTCGTCTAAATACACCACAACAAACTGGCAAGAAACTCCTGAAAAATGTGGTTGACAAGGTTTTGGAAAATGGCTGGGGCATTACACAGTCCAAAGGACATTACTAGGTACTCAAAATTCCCCTCAGGAGAGTTAAAAGCTGTCTTCAATTCATCACCTTTCCTGATTCTAATCAGATTGTAGGCCTCCCCTAAGATCAATTTTGGAGAACCATAGAGCACCCAGAATCTGATTAAACAGATCTGCAGTCAGAGGAAGAGGATACTGATTCCGGACGGAAATTTAGTTGAGCCCCCTGTAGTCAATACAAGGGCAAAGACTACAGTTATTTTTTCCAACAAAAAAGAATCCAGATGGACGAATATGCCCCTTCCTAAGGCTATCTTGAATGTACTCTATCATGGCCAATCTCTCAGGCCAGAGAGATTAAACATCCGACCCTTAGGAAGTTTAGCTCCAGGGAGTAAATCGATGGCACAGTCGTATTCTCTATGTGGGGGCAAGGCCTCAGAAGCCTCCTTAGAGAAAACATCCTGATAGTCTTTAATAAACCCCGGAATGGAACCCTCCTCCATACCTAGCAAGCAAGCTGAATAGACAGATAGTGACTAGAGCACTGGGAGCCCCATTTAATCAATTTTCCAGTACTTCAATTAAAATTTGGGGAACGGTTCTTCAACCAGGGTAACCCAAAACAACATCAGCAGATAAATTCTGCAAAACAAAAAATGAACTTTTTCAGAATGAATAGCACCCACTGTCATCACTCAATAGTCTGTAAATTAATGTACCCTCCGGCCAATGGTGTAGAGTCAATTCCAGATACTGGTAAGGGTTTAGGTAATTTATGTACTAAGACACCCAGAGCAGAAATAAAATCATAATTAACTAGGTTTGCAGTGGACCCTGAATCTACAAACGCATGACCAGTAACAATCCTTCCCTGTGAGGATAAACTCACAGGCAGTAGTAGTCTACCACACTTGTCCGGGAAATACCTGTGCGTCTGAGTGAACTCTCCAAACTTCAGGGAGGGATAGACACTGACAGACCTCTCACGCTTGCGTTCTCTTATATGCCTATCAAGGCGAATAGCCAAAGACATTGCTTCTTCAAGGGAACCTGGGGTGGGATAATTAACTAACAGATCTTTTAGTTTGTCAGACAGAACTAGCCTAAACTGGGACCTAAGGACTGAATTGTTCCACCCGGAGGCAGTACACCATTTGCGGAACTCTGCACAGTACTCCTCCACAGGTCGCTTGCCTTGAGTAAGGGACAGAAGCTGACTCTCAGCATAAGCTGCCCTATCCTGCTCATTATATAACAAGCCCAGAGATGAAAAAAAAACAATCAACAGAACATAATTCAGGGGAGTTAGTTGCCAGGGAAAATGCCCACTCTTGAGGATCTCCCTGTAGCAAGGACATAATAATGCCCACCCTCTGAACCTCCGACCCAGAAGAGTGAGGCCTAAGATGAAAGTACAGTTTACAACTCTCCCGGAATGTATCGAAGTTTTTATGATTCACAGAGAACCTATCAGGAAGCTGAATCTTAGGTTCAACTGACCTAGGAGCAGAAAGGGTAGGGGACTGAGACTCCTGCTGATAAACCCTCTGCGCTAAGTCTTGGACTAGCTAGACAACACCCTCCATCCTGTTGGCTAGGGCTAGCATGGGATCCATAACACTAGCACCCCCATGGAGGAGGGAGAAACTTTTATGGCCACTTATACTGTCACGACCACAGGCAGGAACACGCACTCACACGGTGAGCCCTAACTTGAACCCAGCCCATTGACCTTGCCTACTTGCAGAACAAGTCCTAGGCGACAAGTCCACAACTGGTCGACGGTCCCTATACTGGTAAGTGCAATGATACAAACCAAGTGCCCGCAAAATAAACCGCAGGCACCTTTTCATACAACAGGACCAAACAAACATCAAGAGGAAGTCGTGCCTGAAACAGTCAAACCAGGAGAACAATACAAAACACAATCACTAAGCGGAAGGAGGTAGCAATAACAAGTCAAGGGTCAACACCGGACAGGAAGCAAGTACAGAATCGCTAAGCAAAGGAAGAGGTCTAGGTATAGCCGAGGTCAAATCCAAAAGCAACAGTCCAATTCACACACAGACAGCATAGCACAGCAAGGAAAACCTATAACTGGCAAAGGTTGATTGCTATTAGCTGCCTTAAATAGGGAGCTAATCACCTGAGCGCTGACATCACCAGGGGGGCGTGGATCAGACGTGACATCATTCATGGGCGTGGCCAAAGTGGACTGCTGAGCATGGCATACGCAGCATTGAGAAGGGGTGGCCTAAGTGCTGAGTCACCAAGGGGCATGGCCTGACAGTGCGTCTGGCACCGCGCTGCAGTGTCTGAGCCCCAGACTGCACCGCTGGAGCTCGGACAGGCAAGTTGGTGACAACTATACTATATTATTGTAAACTGTGGGCTCCCCAGGATACAGTGAAGTCACAGACAAGAAAAGCGACACTGACACCAGTTTTATATGCAAGAACAGAAACATTACTTTAACAATAGTGATAATATAGTAATATATGTATACACAGACTAAGTTATACCCCAGGCTCACAGTAATCGTCCCTGTCCCTGTCTGAGGGACAGGCCTAGCCCAATGGCGCTCACAGCAGAGCCTGTAAGTCGTGCTGTGCCACTAAAGAGGACACACCTAGCCGGTGGCGGATGCAGCAGAGACTGCAAGTCAAATACTGCGCCGCGGTTCAGTACAGTAAGGCCTAGCAAAACATATAAACCTAAGAATCTAACTACTTTCAGGCCTAGGCTAGTCTCTGTTACTTCAGGCGCCACACAGTATAAGACAATCAGTAACCAGGTGTACTGACCTCGTCCATTCTGGGCCCAAGGATGCCGCTTACCCGCGATGGCCACCAACCTCTCAGCAACCGTGCGGCCTTGCTTGATAATCAGACTTACACACTGTAAATGATCTTCCTGGAACAATCTCTCTTTCAAAGAGCCGGATCCAGTAAGGGACAACAGCTAATCTCCTTCCTCTGCGTGTCCATTCACTCCCGGACATCCGAAAGCCAGGACAGAATCGGATTCAGGCTCTCACAGAACTATCCTTCCACCATCTCAGATCAGCTCACACTTCCTGGTTTTTCTTCAGAAACACACTGCATGAGTCATCATCTGCTTTGCATATTCAAATCCCAGAGTGTGCTGGCTGTAGCTGCAAAACAGTGGCCTCTAGTGCCTAAAATGCCAAATGACAGTTTCAATACAATTAGGCACAAACATCATACAGCAAGAGCTATTCCACAATCTCACATTATAATGCTACTTTACTAAAGTTACTCTCCTTGCAGGAAGAAAAAAAGTATGGACTGGAGGGCAATGGGTCTTGGGATAAAATAATTATTACTACAAAATATAGGCATGTAAAATGGCATGTAATAACGTTATCAAAAGAAATTTGACAAATATAAGGTGCATTTGTAGGGGACTGACAGAGATCTTGCTTGTTCCGAACACCTCTCACACACAGGCAGAGGGGATTGGAGCAGGTGCTCTAAGCTTTTATAGGCAGAGATTATCATTGGTGGTTCAGCTGATCACCCAAAGCTGCTCTGAGCCACTTCTCACAATATACTTTGCTGAGGGGGAGAAAGAAGGCCAAGAAGAAGGCCTCTGTGGTGTGACAGCAGCACAATGTACAAGGAGAGGGGGAGGGAAGAGCAGAGATGATGTCACTGAAGAGGAAGCGATAAGAGGAGCAGTGAACATGAAGAAACAAGCATGCTCGACCTGATCCCAAGATCACACTACAAGTTGTGTCCATAGGAAACTGTAGAGCAACAAACCAAGGGGAGGGTATTTGTGTCGGGGGGCAAAGCTACAAAATGTATGAATTTTGGAAATAATATAATTAACTGCAAAGGTTCTTCACAATGGGCTAGCATTTTATTTGTTGACATGGTTTAAAATGGCCGCCAGCAGCCTATCCTAGATTGTGAGGAGAACTGGTTGCCTTCACTTGCAGAGCTGCTTAGGGATGGTGATGGTAACAGGACCTAACCACACACTTTGCTCTGGCACTTGCCTATACTACATATTGGTGAGTTTTCCTGTCAGGCTGCTCAGCCATGATGGCATATTGCAGACAGGACTGCATCATTACCGTTTATTGTACAGAAGAGTATGGTGAGACCCCCTAACCAGGCAGCTCTGTGAGTGGCGGCAACCAGTCCTCCTCACATTCTAGGACAGGTTGATGGTGGCCATTTTAATTCATTTCTGGAGAATCCCTTTAATGAAATACTGTAACTGGGGTTCTAATGAAAGCATTTCCCACACCCACCATGTGGACTGTTCTTGGAAAAGAGGATTATAATATCAAGTAAAAGGAGAAAAATAAGAATATGTGTATAAATGAATAGAACAAAACATTGAGTGCCTAGTGGTTATAATGGTCATACTAAAAGCAGTGGTAAGCAACCGGTGGTTCTTCACAATGCTGTGCCAGCTGGGAGAAGTAGTTCAGCAACAAGAGGTGATCTATTATAGGCCACCTAGGACTGTAGCTTCTGGAGAACGAAGCTACATCCGAAAGCCAGGACAGAATCGGATTCAGGCTCTCACAGAACTATCCTTCCACCATCTCAGATCAGCTCACACTTCCTAGTTTTTCTTCAGAAACACACTGCATGAGTCATCATCTGCTTTGCATATTCAAATCCCAGAGTGTGCTGGCTGTAGCTGCAAAACAGTGGCCTCTAGTGCCTAAAATTCACAATGCTGTGCCAGCTGGGAGAAGTAGTTCAGCAACAAGAGGTGATCTATTATAGGCCACCTAGGACTGCTATTCACTATGTACAATTCGTTACTGCCTGAATTACCTGGAGAACGAAGCTACAGCAAACAGTCATTGCTGAACTTGATGACAATGTATGGGTGCAGGAAGCTAATGCATATACATTGATGCAGTTAACGAGGCGCTTGTTGAAAATGCTTATAAATAAAACAAATTGGAAACGATTCTCCACAGGGTTCACAGCCGGGCGCAGGACGTGTTATTTCTTGACATACAAAGACTGTCAAAATAAACAATTAAAATCATGGACTTTTTCTTAGCTGATGTAGAAGAGGCCAACAGAGGTTGCTGCCGTGTTAGCTGGATCCTAATTGGGTAGACACCAGCACTTTCTGTAAACTTCTGCTACAAAGTTGCCAAAGGGCACAAAGGACTTCAGGCTGCTGAGAAATAAAAAACTGGGGGAGAAATAGCAGAAAACAACTTTTGAGTAAGGCTACATTTGTTGGGTCTGATGACGATAATTAAAAAAACGCATGTCAAAAATGTGTGACCCAAAAGCGCATTGGCGATAAGTGCGTATCTTTTTTTTAAACTATTGCAGGCCGCGGGACAAGGAGTTGGAATACCCCTTAATTACTCACTGTATAAACCTCATCCCATAATATGGTTTTCAAATGATCACTGTTGGAAAAGACTGGGATGACTGTTGTCATTGCAAATCCAATAGAAAGAGCTAAATTTACTCCTTTGGTCGCATATAGTTAACTCTTTAGTTACCACCAATGCGCCTTTTGGAGCGGTCACTAAGGAGCCTGGACTGACGCCTTTTTACGTCAGCCCATTCTAAATGCCTCACGGGTCTTCTGTGCAGCGGAGAGTGGGGACTTGGCTCTAACATTTTTTTTTTTTTTAAACTCCTCCATATATTTGGTATCCCTGTGTACGTAACAACTTGTACTATACAATTATCATGTCATTTATCCCTTACATGACATTATCATGTCATGTATCCTGTTTCTGTGAAAGCTGTAAAAAATAAAAGAGAAATTGCCAGAATTGCCACTTTTTGCTTATTCACCACCCATAAAAAAGCAATAAAAAGCAATCAAAAAGTGTTATCTACTCCAAAATGATCCCAATGAAAACTACAAGTTGTCCCGCAAAAACTAAGTCCTCACACAACTCTGTATAAAGGCTCATGCTCACAACATCTGATATTCATTATTTGCAGGTTGGATACAGACTCATCCACTTCAATGGGGCCGCAAAAGATGCGGGCAACACACCGTGTACTGTCCGCATTTGTATGTCCTTTCCGCAGCGCCTGCAAAAAAATAGAACATGCCCTATACATGTGACGTTTCGGTCAAAATGACCTTCATCAAACACGAGTTGCCACAGACAGAATGGAAGAACTGATGGCCAAATTTGAGATATCAGGCATAGGAAAGGTGTAATCACACGCTCGTGAGCATGTTCACTGGTATGATTGCACCTTTCCTATACCTGATATCTCAACTTCGGACATCAGTTCTTCTACTCTGTCTGTGGCAACTCGTGTTTGATGAAGGTCATTTTGACCGAAACGTCACATGTATGCACATGCATTTGAGTTGCTTTGCTTTTTTTTACTACTTTTTGATACACTCATCCAGTATTTTCCCATAAACCTATTATAGCTTATCTGCCATTGTGCAAAAGTGCCAATCTGAATTATTAAATGTTATATGTTTTTGGCATCACTGTAATGGTACTGACCCTGAGAATAAAGTTATGTTATTTATGCCGAAAAATGAATGCTGCAAAATTTATATTGTAAAAACTCAGTGGAAGTATTTCATTTTTTATCTCATCCCCTTCCTAGAAAGAGTTAATAAAAGTTAACCTGTTCCCAACCACCTTATATATATACATTTTCAGTCAGGACTTTATATACTGCGCCCACTTACACATGCAGCGGGCACCATAGCCACTGGGTGCCTGCTGTTTTAAACAGCAGGCACTGGGGGTTAATGTTCGCAAATGGTGGTAACGCCGATTGTGGACTTTTAACCCTTCAAATGCATCTGAAAAGATAAAAATTGGGGGAGCCGGATGTAGTGTGCGTCAGCTCCTGTACTCAGGAGTGGTACAGGTCTGCCGCACATTAGTTCCTATGGAGAGCCTGCCTTTGGCAGGACTTCATAAGAACACAGTGTAATTCCTATAGACTCCAGTGCTAATGCCATTACAAAGTGGTGTCATTAGAAAGTACAACTTTTCCCACAAAAAAACAACCCTTTGGTAAGGCTGGGAGTAAAAAAAACGAAAATGAAAATAAAAAAATTATGGAAAATTGCCTGGTCCTTAAAGGGTTAATCAGTAAGTTATGTGTGCCTCAATAAACTACAACTACTTCCGCAAAAAACAAGCCCTCATACAGCTACATAAAAAGGAAGGCAACAATGAAAAAAAAATGCTTTGTCATTAAGGCTCAAAACAGGCTTGTAGCTAAGGGGATAAAGAAAAATGTGTTGTTTTTTTATTTACCTTTTCTATGAGTATTTGAGAATTACAAGCACTGTACATCTGTCACATACTAAAATATGCAGCTTGTGACCAATTGCCTAAAAGGCTCCCTCTAGTGGCACAGTGTAGTATTGCACACATGAAACATTTTTAGAAGCTTTACTGCAGCCCCTTGAGTACAAACAGAAAAGAAAAACAGAAAGATATCAGAGAGGATGAACCTGACTTCAAAGCAAAAAGAAGCACATCAATATACTGCCATTTGCCATGTATGTTAGTGCTTCAATTGCTTTACCTGGGAACTAATTTCCATAGTATTTGGACACAGGACCCTCAGAAGTAATATGAGAAAGCTACTGTCTTTATATGTATCCTAATTACTTTGTTATAAGACCACATAAGAGCAGTGCATGTGTTTTTTTTTTTTTTTTTTTTACATAATATGCAAAACAGATAAAATTTCTAAAATGTCTAAAATAAAAAAGGCAAGTGTAATAAAACTCTACTTTAAGGCCATATTAAACATTATATTAGGAAACTGTGTGGTCAGCAATTCCCTGACATGAATTAATTGAGAATAAGGGATATATTGTTTTACAAACTAAAGCAGTTCCTAAAATAACAACATTTTACAGAAAACTGTATTCTGTGAATGTAATGCTGAAGGTGCAGTGACCCAGTAGATCACAGCCAAGCGGTAAAGGGGTTGTGCAGCCTGTTTCTATTTATGACCTATCCTCAGGATAGCTCATCAATATCTAAACGGTAGGGGTCTGACACCTGGCATCCCCACGATCAGCTGTTTCTAGAGGAGACTGCTTCCTCTTATCAATATAAACTGCACCTTTTAAATGTTATGATTTGTTCTTAAAGTACTCTTTTCATTGCACTATGTATGTCCCAAATCAGGCATGCTCAACCTGCGGCCCTCCAGCTGTTGCAAAACTACAACTTCCAGCAATCCTGGACAGCCTACAGCTATCAGCCCACAGCAGGGCATGGCAGGAGTTGTAGTTTTACAACAGCTGGAAGGTCGCAGGTTGAGCATCCCTGTCCCAAATGGTTATGTATGGGCAGCAAATAGTTAACACTTTCAGTCCTAGTTAGGTTTCCGTCTTGTAGAGTAGAAAGGGAGTTTAGCGGGCAAAAGCCAAAGACAAGACACCACATTTGTGAGCTTCTGAAAAATACGCTCAAAGAGAAGATTCCTACAGAAAAACACCATTCCTGAGACTGTAAACTACCAAGAAGACTGTAAACTACCAAGAAGACTGTAAACTACCAGAGAACCACCTAAAAGAAATACTACTCTTGAGCAGGATCAGACTAGTCCACCAGAGTACTAAAGGATCCTCTGGAGGGCCCAGGGTATGATACTATAATGGGCCCCAAAAGATCCAGGAAAAAAAAAAAACATTTGGCTGACGTTTGAGCCAATAACTTTCCACTAGTTTCTATGTCTTTAATTCAAAACCTATTAAACGTTATTGATGATATAAGGGTATATATCCTCTGGTGGGCCTAAGGAACCCCACTCTTACACTGAACCTGAGGGAAAAAGAATGTATTGTACATTCACAAAACTTGAGAAGTGTTTCAAGGCCATGCATGAAAGACAGTAAGGTATTGGCTCGTTTATGGCAAAAGACTTTATCGCTGTGTGAAGGGTATATTGCTTCACCACCCACCACACTTGTGAGATGGACTGACCATCTGATCTAAGATCTACACCCTAGGAATTGCAGAAAGTTTTAATGAAAATAGAATTTGCATGCCTGTGGTTATTTGATTTAGGAAGAATGCAAAGTGAACTTACAGTGAGACTCAGGGAGTATTACTACCATCATTGCTACTGCCTATACACAGATATTGGGAAAAGCCAACTCTGTAAAATACTCCAGCACTGTGTGCATTGCTGCTCTATTTACTCCTATCATCTATTCAGTAAAGAAATACTTTGTTTATTGTAGAAGAACAGGCCTGGTCATTGACTCTCCCATCCATTTGCAGACCCCTATGCCAGCCCTCCTGCCTTGCACCCATCTACTGTATTTAATATCCAGGGCAACCAGGCCACCAACAGGCAGAAGCCCCAGTCCTGGATGTGCCCCCGAGGGAAGAACAGGTGTGTCCTCCAACCACTGCACATGCGGCCTGGGGAGTCCTAGGGAGGAATTAGCCACCATGAGGACTACAACCACCCTCTTTGCCATCATCACTACTCCCATCTTCTCCCACAACTTCCACTATGCTTCAGAAAATACATTTCTCATAGGGGGTCATAGTTTATATGTAGTGATATGATTATTATTTTATATTGATATTTAATAATAATAGCAATAAAATGTTGCTGAAAAATAATCAAAATATTATTTTATGCATTTCTGTATTTTACTGTTAGATGGGTTTCTGCACTATTTGTGATCCCAATTTATTCCATCATAATTATTATTGCTTGAATTCTTTGTGAATGTTTCATACTTTTTGTCCTCCTCCTTTTCCTGCCATTTTTTCCTTACTAGATATTTGATAAATTATCCCTCTCTATTTTCTATTGCTCATTCTGAGTAACTGCATTATATATGCTTATAATATGATATAATTAACAAAAGTAATGAGGTACTAGGTAATTGCCGCAAGGAGAATAATACTGCCAGGGATCTCAATCATGGCATGGTCATAGATCTAGTAATAAAGGGATGTGTTCAAAATAAAATTCAACTAACGGTCGCTCTGTGGTTGGAAGCGGATATGTAAAAGTCTGATGAAGAGGAAAATGACGGTAAAAGGTTTTTACAAGTATTCGCTCCACCTGCCATTCTGTGTCATTTACTGGATCTGTAATATGTACAGTATAGCAGGTGTGTCCAATGTGGGACCCTCTTATGGAGAACAGCGGCCATCTCTGGATTATTGCATGAGCAGAGCTAATATGTGTCACTTGCTCTGCCTGATCTATAGAGCAATGTAAATTTCCTATGACATTGACAGCCATATGCTTCTCCTTCCTCTTCCACCAGCTTCACAGCAGAGACTAGAACAGGAGAAGCTGAACAGAAAACGCACAATCAAAACTGAGAGATGAACAAAGTTCTTAAAAATTTGTCTGCTTCACTTTTTTTTTTTACAAATTTTTTTTCTTACTGACAAATTACTTCATCTCGAAGCGCATTTCTTTGTAAGTAGAAAGCACAATGACAGGGAAGAGTTATTGCGTCGCCCCCATCATTAATCCCCTCAGATGTCGCATTCATAGCTGATTGCGGCATCTAATATGAATATTAAAGGTGTTGTCCGAGTTATGATAAAAAAAATACATAGCACCACTGAAAATCTGATGGGCAGCAATATATAACTAAGCTAAGCAAGTTTAAGGCAAAAAAAAATATATGAATTTGAGAGAACAGAGACACTTGCTCTGCCGTCAGGTATTTCTCCGAGGCTGATATATTCACCTAGATTGCCGCTGCCTGGTATTAGGGGTGAGTGTCCAACTGGCTATAAATGCTATAAATATTTGTGGAATACCGACGCTGGCACAGAGAGGGTAGGGGAGGGTAAAAAGTTATACATATGTACAGGACACTTTATACAATTATAAAGTCTCTACCTGTATCTGATAGATGATCGTTCTGTGATGTGGTGTGATCCCATTGTTCCAAGAAGCAATGTGTAGATCTAATAGGACGCTTCTTGCTCTAACTCACACCTCGCGCGCATGCGCATGCCTATGTCTTATGGGGTGAATGCTACCATTTTACATAGCAGTCTGCGATGTATCAGCTGGATGGGAGAGGGAGGAGGGGCCGGTGTCATGCAAATGTGGCAGGGCCGGTGCGGTCCCTGTACTCCGGCCCCACCGCTTACTCACTGCTTTATTGCGTAAACATTTTATAATAATAGCTTTCATTGAAGTTCCGATCCCCAGCCCCATCTGTACTACTTATTAAATGTCCTGTAACAGGCATAGCAGGGCGGGGGCGGCCGGACGGAACTCACTGACGTCACGTGCCTGCGCCGCCTACTTTATGAATGAAGTAGGCGGCACAGGCACGTGACGTCAGTGAGTTACGGCCGGCCGCCCGCCCTGCTCTGCCTGCTACAGGAGATTTAGTAAGTAGTACAGATGGGGCTGGGGATCGGAACTTCAATGAAAGCTATTATTATAAAATGTTTAGGCAATAAAGCAGTGAGTAAGCGGTGGGGCCGGAGTACAGGGACTGCACGGCCCTTCCGCATTTGCAGCATCACAGACTGCTATGTAAAATGGTAGCATTCACCCCATAAGACATAGGGGCATTTCCCCCCCACTTTTTTTGGGGGGGGAGTGCGTCTTTTGGGGCGAAAAATATGGTATATGTTCTAAAGCCTTTTTTGGCTTGTATTAGTGGGGAAAAAAACTAACGGCTTATTAGCCGTTGTGTGGTGAAGTGAGAACATTAAAGCCCTTTTGGTGTGTATTAATAGCAAATAAAAACTGTATTTGCCGTTCACAGCCGCAGTTACATGTTCTAAAGCCATTTTTTGGTGTGTATTAGTGGGTGGGACTAAATGTTTCTGGTGCAGGCACAGTTCGCAGCAGAGTAAGGGGGCAACCAGGGGTCACTTCGAGAGGCCTGCGCTCCTAGTGTCAGCTAGCGGTTGTGTCTTAACCAGCAACCCAGCGGTTCTTGAATAGTTGACTCGAACTTCGACTTTGTCCGACTTTGTCCGACACCCCCAGCCAAGAGTCAGTGGGTTCGTCAAACACAACTCTTAGTTAGCATGGCCTGGGAGCAGGCCCAGTGCCAGTAGTGATGAGGAGAGTGGTGTGGGACCAGGTGTTGTGAACGGTCAGGCTCCTGGCTCAGAGACCGTTGAGGAGGACATCAGTGACGTGCAGACAGTACTCGATAATGATTTAGCCAATCGCAATTGGGAGCCGGGTGACGAAGGGGCTTCATCATCTTCGGGAGAAGAAGGTGGCAGCTTGCGCATGAGGCAGCGGTGGAGCCAGCAAGTCGGTAATGTGGCCGGGAGTCAGCAGGGTGGCAGCAGTGGGAGGTTGGGAGCCAAATATGTCCAGGATAGACCACCCGCTTCGCAGGAGCCTACCTGCCCGGAAAGTAGTGGTGCAGGGGTTCACGGAGGCAATGACAGTAGCAGTTAGTCAGTGTAGAGTGTAGGGGGTAGGTAAAATCACCTACTCGGCGGTGTGACAGTTTTTTTGTTAAGCCGTCGGGGAGGTGAACATGGCCATTTGTCGAATCTGTGGGCAGAAGGTGAAGCGTGTCCAGGGTGCCAATGTTGGCACTACGCCCCTGCATCAACATATGCAGCTTCACCATAAAGTGGCCTGGGAGAACCGTGGCTTCAATGTGGTGGTCCAGCCTGCCGCAGCAACCGCTGCATCATCCAGTGGCACACACCCGATTTCAGGCAGTGAAGGCTCCACCACCTCAGCCAAAGGAAGCTGTCTGTCCTTCCAATCATCTACTAGTCCTGATGCTCCTGCTCCTCCTCCAAGTCAGTCATTCTCTCAGCAATCGATCACCGAATCGATTACCAAGAGACAACAGTATGCATGCACTCATCCAACAGCGCAGCAGCTGAACGTGCTCTTGGCCAAGTGACTGGTACTGCAGTCCCTCCCTTTCCAAGTGGTAGACTCTGCACCTTTCAGAAAACTGACGGCTTGTGCAGAGTCGAGGTGGAGAGTCCCAAACCATCATTTCTTTGCCAAAAAGGCAGTACCAGCCCTGCACACATATATAGAACAGAAAGAGCATGGCAGCACCGACATGTGAAGCTGTAACTACGGTCAAGGACAATATACTCTATGTCCTTTAAGGCTCACTTGGTAAATGTGGTTCCTGCCCAGCCAAACGAGCAACTTGGCCAGGTGACACCGCTTTCGCCTCCACGTTCTCACGCCGTTGGTTCTGCGACAATGTCCGCCTCTGCATCTTCATCCTCCACCGTGTCCTCAGCCTCCACTGCAGGGACAATTCACAGTGCCCCACCAGCATACCACATGTGCAGGGCACAGCGGTGTCACGCTTTTCTGCTCTTCGTTTACCTGGTTGAACACAGGTGAGGAACTGCTCTGTGTCCTTCATCAAGAAATCAAATCCTGCCTTCCTCCACGACAACTCAAAATTGGAACAATGGTGACTGACAATGGGAATAACATGGTGTCGGTGCTGCGTCAAGGAGGGCTGAGCCATACGCCCTGCATGGTGCACATGTTCAATCTGGTTGTCAAGCATTTCCTGAAGTCTTCCACTCATCTGCAAGACATCCTAAAAATGGGCAGGAAACTTTGCATGCACTTCTGCCACTTGTACACCCCCAGGCACACCCTTTTTGAGCTACAGAGGCAGAACGGCGTCCCCCAACATAGGCTGATATACAACATTTCCACCCTCCATATGTTGGACCAACTGTATGAACAGAGAAAGGCAATAAACAATTTCTTGATGATACAGGCGGACAGAGGTACTCCCCTGTGTAACTTCGATGTTAGCCAGTGGCAGCTCATTTTCCCACCTGCCATTTGCTCGTGCCCTTTGAGGAGGCCACTTTATTTGTCAGTCGGGATGAACAACATCATTCCACTGATTTATATCCTGGAAAAGATTCTGGTAAATCTGGCTGGTCAGGGGACTGGAGATGTGGCGCCTACATCTCACGATCACATGAGCCCTTTGGGGGCTGAACTGGAGGAGGAGAAGGAGAAGGAGGACATCAGAGCACAAGTAATGTATAGCAAAATGAGTGGTTTTTCTACACAGGTGACGGGAGAGGAGGAGCAGCTGGAGGAGTAAGAGGGAGATGAGGCAGATGACTCAGACACACTGTGGCAGTATGCAGTGGAGATGGAGGCAGGGAGTCCCTCCGAGTCACTTGCGCAAATGGCCTGATGCATGCTCACTTGCTTGCGTAGTGACAGCAGAATTGTCACCATTCGCAGAGGGATGACTACTGGCTCTACACCATGTTAGACCCTCGCTAACGGTCCAAAATGGGGGCCATTTTACACCCGCTGAGAGGGAGGACAAACTGAACTACTATAGAGACATCCTATGTAGTCAGTTGGCCGCTGCCTATCTGCGCCATTGTCCATCATCTCGCAGGTCTGATCGGGAGGACCCTCTGCGCTCACGTTCCACTGCCATGGCTGCTAGGATGGGTGACAGGACCGGTACCAGCTCCATCAGAAGCAGACTGAGTCTAGAGTCGCTGATGAACAGCTTTCTTCACCTGCATAGTGAAAAAACTACTCACCAGCAGCTAGACATAGAGCAGAACCTGAACCAGCAGGTGGTGGCATACTTGGAGTGCACCCTGCCAGCTGTCATTGAAGACCCACTGGACTACTGGGCAGCCAAACTGGATTTGTGGCTGGCATCAGAGCGGGTGTTTAGTGTGGCGGGGGCCATAGTTACCCCAAGGAGAACTCGCCTGTCCACCCAAAATGTGGAGAAACTGACCTTTCTCCCGATGAATCAGGTGTGGATCAGCCAGGATTTCCACCCACCAATGCCTGATGCATCAGATTAGATCATCCATGCTGCCTCATCCAAACCTTGACAAAAGAGACCGGTTTCTTCTAGCTACCTGCCTCAGCTACTATTCTGAAGCTGCCAGATGCCTGATGCCACACATCTGATGCCAAGTGCTCCTTACTCCCACCATCGTCAGCGGGTACTGTTAGTGCCACCCACCTCCCCACTCTGTCAGCTTGCTACTCTGTGGTCTCCTGATGCTGCTACCACCTCCATATTATGTCATTGGGCCACTCTGTGGACCTCTCATGCTGTTCGCACCCTCCCCACTTAATAACTGAGCCACTATTTTGCAGTTTTGGCCTGGTTGACATCATCATTTATTTGACCCTTCTTCAGATCTATCAGAAGGAAGGAAAAATAAGACACATCTCAAACGGATCCTGTCTGTGTAGCAGCTGTAAAGCCTGTATGGTCCAATCAGAATTGGCTTATGATTTGGTAGCCAAAATCAGGAGTGGGTACAAAACACAGAAGACATGCAAATATTCCATTCACGTGTCATCTCTGTTTTTGGTCCACTACTGTTTTTCTTGGGGCATTAGCAATACTGATGGATTACTGACCAAATGCTGACTGAGAGAAGGCGAATGCTCAACAGACAGGATCCTTTTTTGGGTGGTTATTATTCTGACGGATCAGAGGAAGGGCAAAATAATCAGTGACGTCAACACAAACTTACTGCTGATACCCTCTTTATTCTGTCGGGGGGCTCTACTTGTATAATTTTTTAATAGAACAGGTTCTGTAGACATCTATGTGGAATCAGCTATAGTAGGATCTTGGGCCTCAGCACGGTTCTTTACACCTGATGCTAACATTGACCTGTAAGGTTGAGTTCACACTTGAGTTATTTGGTCAGTTTTGGCCCCGTAACTGCCAAAGAAGTGAAGTGTGCAGTGATTCTAAGAGCGACGCCTGTCATCTGCGTGTCATACTGAGTCACAGTATTATTTCACTACCACAGCAGACTCACTATGCGTGTTGCTGCAAGGCACAGTGTTCTCCAAGAAATAGTTGTTTTTTAACGTGATTTGCCAAGAATGAATTCAGATAGAATCTAATATTTTTGGAAAGTTCGGCGAACCGACCGAATAAAATTTTTGAGAAAATTGCTCATCTCTTATTAAGGCCTTACAGAGATTGATCAGTTGAAATAAATTTAATTGTGCTTACCTTTTGCTCAAATATCAGCTTGATGACGTCATCACGCTGGCCATCATGGTCACATCATACATCACCGCGCACGAGATCTTGTGCGGGATATTCAAGGAAGTTGACAACGGCAGCCTTTTTGAGCTCAAATGGATAAGGTGAGCATGATTAAAAAAATAAAATAATTTTTTATCCCTTTCAGAGAAATTATTGTTGGGGTGTCTGTTGATTGTTGGTGTCGATGAGCAAGGGTGAATTGCAGAACTGTCTGCGGCTGACCCATTCATCTCAACAGGGCTTGCAGAAAGCAATGTATGGTACTGGCAACCAAACAAACCTCATCTACATGTTAGCTAAGTGTTCTGAAGTTACTTGTCTTGCTATGTGATTAGGACAAGTTTTGTCTGTACTAATACGACGGCGACCATTTTATTTCTCCTAATGATTGTTCCCTAGACAAAACGAGCCATTATAACTAGTAAAAAGTATTGGCATAATAAAGTAATTTCTGTATTTTCAGTCATTTTATTTTAATTCCAGAGAACCCTTTTATTTCATAGAGAAAAATCACAGTAGATTTTATATTAACCATAAAGGTAACTATCTAGATCAACATTGTATCATGTTTAATGGGACTATGAAAATATAGCTCAGACATATTGTCCATGCTACCAGCAGGGCTCATCTACCATTTCCGCCATGTGTCTGCTGTGATTTTAAATTAGATTTCACCACCAATTCCTACAACAAGGAACAGATCCATTTATAAAGGTGCTGTTCCAAATGCAATTCAGAACGTGAACCCTTCTTTAATACAATTCCTGCCCAGTGCTGCATGCATTAACTATATAAATGTGTATTTGCTCCGCTGGTATTATTCATTGCCTGTCACTTGCTGCAATGAATAAATGCACAGATTAGGGAAGGTGTGTCTAGAAATTGCAGAACAAAGTCTCCAACGTCTTGTAACCCTTTCTCTACAGGCTATGAGTTTTATGAAGATAAGGACGGACACTTGTAAAGAAATGCAGATGAAATGAGATTTGGGTTCCAATCGGGTGAGACGTATCTGTGAAAAGACAAGGTTGTTATGTCTGGGCAGGTGACAGGTAGTACAAGGAAGAAGGGAGTGACTTCTTCACTGGTTCATTGACCTGTAGACCAGCCAGTGCTCTCTGTCCACACGCCTGCCTCCAAATGACAGCTCTCATCACTTGGATGTGTAGCGGTTACAGCGAGAGCTTCTTGCTTTGTGTAGGTGTCTGTCAGCTTCTCAGCTAAGCTGAAAGCTATCACAGGGCAATTACAAGAGCAGAAAGTGATGGGTTTCGGATGGGAGGCACACTGACAGAAGAAAGTGGGCATTGATGGAGATGGGTTACCTGTGTTCTATGCTGTGACGTAGGATAAAAACATGAGACGTTGGAGATGGAAGAAGGAAGAAAGAGTTCCCTGGGTCTCTTACCCTGATGGCAGATTGCTGTGCTGGTAACTGAATGTAATGTGCCATAGATAAAGACTTCAAATCATTTAACATTGAGGCTGCCTAGTAATCATTGCATTTAGGCAGCTACTGATGGATAAAATTGACACCTTCAGAGATCTGACATGTGCCAAGTTAATAAAGAACATTGCAGATACCTTCACATCTCTCCACAAACGTGACCTTTATGTCATAGGATCATCAATGTGGACAATTGCTGCTCTAGGATTTGATTTGAAGAAGTACAAATATCATGTCTGACATGTCTATAACGCATACCAATCCATACACTGCATAGAGGTATACTGTCATTTACTGGGTCATATGAACTTACAGTTTACATGAGTCTCCTGGTATTAGAAGTAGAGGTTTTCCCAAACATGATTCACTGTGATTTTCTATAGAAGTGTCATTCTTGTCTTCCTTGGAAATTACTTGCTGTATGTGCCCCAGGCCACTTATTAAGGCCACTGCTCAGAGACATAGTTAGTGGGGGGTTGTGGAGGGGAAGCGGCATGCTCCAGGGCCTACTGGCATGATGGAGCCCACCAGGAGTGGAATGGGCCAGGTGAGCACCGCTCTCAACTTCAAGAGTGTCTGTCCATGTACAGGACATCAGCGTCATAAATATTTAACTAGGGGGCACATGGGCATTAATATTTATTCAGAGGGCACATGAGTATTATTATTTATTCAGGGTACAGGGCATTAATATTTATTCAGAAGGCACAGGGATATTATTATTTATTGAGGAGGCACAGGGGCATTATTATTTATTCAGGGGGCATAAAAGCATTATAACTTTTTTAGGGAGAGAGCACAGAGGGCATAGCTTTTTAGGTTGCATTAATAGTTTTTAGGGGTCACCGAGTAGGAATTCTTATTTTTTACCGATACTCATAAGACATAATGACCTTCAAAGGGCCATACATTGGGCATTATTATTGTCTAAGAGGCAAAAGAGGTAATTTCTTTCTACAGTAGTACACTCACAGATTTTAGTTTGTGAGGGCACAAAAGAGACAGACACGCACTTACTGTGTGGTTCACATTAACTGTTACAATATGAGGCACTGTTCATTATTTTTGAGGGCACTGTTGTTTTTAGGGGTGCTGTTTGTGTGGTACTATTTTGGTGGGTAATTATATCTAAAGCACAATTTTTTTTGGGTGGGGACACCATGCAACACAGAAGGTACAGTAATAGAGGCAGATGGAGCAGCAACCGGCACATAACTAGGGGTATCAGCATGATGAGAGGTTGTCTTGGAGCAAGGATGTTTCTATTGTAAACTCTACAGACATAAGTCATTCCTGGAAAAATTCATCATGGTGGTCTGGGCCAGACGGAAAATGTAAGTCATTGGCTATAACAGTTCTGTAATCACTAATATGGTCTGCAGAGTGCATGTATAAAACTAATATCTGGCACTGTATGCTCACTTTATAGTGACAATATTTGCACATTGTTTTTTGAAGCAATAGTACAGTGGCAATATTTAGTTACTATTTAGTAGTATTAGAATAGTGGTCATGGGGTGGCTTTACCTGGATTGGAGCCCCACTCAGGTGACAGGTGTGTTTTTCATCCTCCTATGCTGAAACCCTGGCTACACCTCTATCGCTGCACCTTTGGGCTAGGTCTACACGACGACAGTTGTTGCGCGACATTTTGTTGCACCAATGTCGCGCGACAATTTTTATAATGGCAGTCTATGGTGTCGCACTGCAACATGCGACATGCTGCGACTGCGACGCGACAGTCGCAGAAAATCCATTCAAGATGGATTTTTCTGCGACTGTCGCGTCGCAGTCGCAACATGTCGCATGTTGCAGTGCGACACCATAGACTGCCATTATAAAAATTGTCGCGCGACATTGGTGCAACAAAATGTCGCGCGACAACTGTTGCGCCCTATCTGTCGCGCGACTTTTTGTCGCGCAACAAATGTCGTCGTGTAGACCTAGCCTTGACCTTTGTCCAATCACCCAACAAATAATCAAATGCTCACATGATCAGTCTTCCATGCAGAACTTGTGTAAACAGAGGATGTACTGCTGACAATATGCAAACTGAAAGGGGGATGAATGCTCATAGTCCTATTCATTTTGCATTGGAGCAGTTACTGAGCATTGTCATATGCGTAAATAATGTTTTTTTATTCATTTTATCATTACAGCTGGTAATGATCTCCAGCTTTATTTTTATTTTATTTTAGAGTTGGGTAGATTCCTCAGTTCCACATTTAGGACTTTTAAAGGGGTGTACTAGGATTTTTTTAAATCTGTTTGGTGGGGGTACGACACCTGGGACTCCTAACAATCACCTTTTTGAGAAAACATTGGTGCACACAGTAGCGTTGCAGTCTTCTCTCTGCTTATCAAACACAGTGCCGTACATTGTATAATGGCTGTGCTTGGTATCGTAGCCCAGCCTTTTTCACTTCTATGGGGCTGAGCTCTGCCTAGGTCATGTGACTTATTAACATGATATCACATAACCTAGGAAAACACATGCCCCTGATGAAGCAGAGGTGAAACCCGGGACGGGCACATGATGGGAGACCGGTTTTAAATTTGATATGCCTGTGTTTTAACCCCTTAAGGACTGGGCTAATTTTCACCTTAAGGACCAGGCCATTTTTTGCAAATCTGACCACTGTCACTTTATGTGTGAATAACTTTAAAACGCTTTTACTTATCCAGGCCATTCTGAGATAGTTCTTTCGTCACATATTTTACTTCCTGACACTGGTAAAATGGAGTAAAATAACAAATGTATTTATAAAAAAATTCCAAATTTACCAAAAATTTTAAAAAAATTTGCTAATTTCCAAATTTCTATTTCTCTACTTCTATAATACATATTAATACCTCCAAAACTAGTTATTCATTTACATTCCCCATATGTCTACTTCATGTTTGGATCATTTTGTGAATGCCATTTTATTTTTTGGGGACGTTGGAAGGTTTAGAAGCAAATCCTGAAATTTATCAGAAAATTTCTAAAACCCACTTTTTCAGGACCAGTTCAGGTCTGAAGTCATTTTGTGAGGCTTACATAATAGAAACCACCCAAAAATTACCCATTTTACAAACTAGACCCCTCAAGTTATTCAAAACTGATTTTACAAACTTTGTTAACCCTTTAGATGTTCCACAAGAATTCATGGAAAATAGAGATAACATTTCTAAATTTCACTTTTTTGGCAGATTTTCTATTTTAATATTTTTTTTTCAGTTACAAAGCAAGGGTTAACAGCCAAACAAAACTTAATATTTATGGCCCTGATTCTGTAGTTTATAGAAACACCCCACATGTGGTTGTAAACGGCAGGGCGCAGAAGGAAAGGAATGCCATATGGTTTTTGGAAGGCAGATTTTGCTGGACTGTATTTTTGACACCATGTCCCATTTGAAGCCCCCCTGATGCACCCCTAGTGTAGAAACTCCAAAAAAGCGACCCTATTTTGGAAACTACAGGATAGGGTGGCAGTTTTGTTGGTACTATTTTAAGGTACATATGATTTTTTGTTGCTCTATATTACACTTTTTGTGAGGCAAGGTAACAAGAAATAGCTGTTTTGGTAACGTTTTTATTTTTTGTCATTTACAACATTCATCTGACAGGTTAGATCATGTGGTATTTTTATAGAGCAGGTTGTCACGGATGCGACAATACCAAATATGACTACTTTTTTTGGTTGTTTGCTTCAGTTTTACATAACAAAGCATTTAAAAAAAATGATTCTTTAGTGTCTCCACATTCTGAAAGCCATAGTTTTATTTATTTGTGTAGAAGCTAATTTTTTCGGGATGAGATGACGGTTTGATTGGCACTATTTTTGATCGCTTGCTATTACACTTTTTCTGATGTAAGGTGCCAAAAAAAGACTTTTTTAACACCGTTTTAATTTTTATTACAGTATTCACCTGAGGGGTTAGGCCATGTGATATTTTTTTAGAGCAGGTTATTATGGACTACACATACGTAATATGTGTAGTGCATTTTATTTATTTTTTATTTTTAGTCAGTGATAAAATTAGTTTTTTTATTTTTACTTTTTTTTCCCTTTTTTTTTTTGACCCAGACCCACTTGGTTCTTGAAGATACAGTGGGTCTGATGTCTGTATAATACAACGCAGTACACTATATAGTGTACTGTACTGTATTTTCACTTTGCACTTAGTCTGATCAGACTTCTGCTTTTAGCAGAAATCTGATCAGACTTAGCCTTACCATGGCATGCCGGAAGCCTGTGAAAGCGTCCGGTCGCCATGGCAACCATTACCCGCTGCCACAACAGAGCAGCGGGTTATGGGGAGGGAAGGGGGCCCCCTCCCTTTATGATCCCGTCAAGAATTGGGGGCTGAAACGGCACAGGAGCCCCCGATGGGAGATGGAGGGAGCTCCCTCCCTGTTAACCCCTTCCATACAGCGGTCCCTATGGACCGCAGCATGGAAGGGGTTAAACGGCTGACAACTGTGAGCACGGATGTCAAGCAGAGTGTCAGCAATGTGCTAACCGCTCGGCCATCCTGGGAGAGGGGGCGGGCGGATGATCACGCGCCTGCCCGCCCCTCCAGCACCGCCCACACCTCACCCCCGCACAGCCCACCGGCACATAAGAATGAGGGCTGCAGGGGGAGGTTAAAAATGAAAAGTTAGGTCATTTTGAAGTTTCTGATCCCCGCGGTCACGGACTGCGGGGATCAGAAACTTCCAAAAGCGCTGCAAACTGCAGGTCTGAATTGACCTGTGGTTTGCAGCAATTGCCGATACAGGGGGGGGGGGGGGTCACAGGACCCCCCTTGGTATTATCACAGAGTGCCTGCTGAATGATTTCAGCAGAATGTGCCATTCATGCACGGGAACAAGCCCAATCCTGGGCATGCGAGAAGTGGCTGGGAATGGGGCAGCAGCACAGGCATGGCGCCACTGCGGACAGGTGTTTTTTTAATGAGACACAGGTTAGTACCATTCGGTTTATCAGCTTCATGGCCGGACAACCCCTTTAAGTACACATTTCATGAAGAAGTAGTAGGTAGACTGAATTAAACAATAAGGCAGTAATAGGAATAATAAAATAATGTATTTACATTAACTAAACCTATTCATTTATTATAGTTATTGCTTTTTAAGTAGACTGACTGTCATGGGCTGAGATACGGGAAGTATTTGTAAATTGAATACCCTGTAAGCTTTGTCCAGTGGAGATTAATGTCTCATGCAAACGGGAAGTGTTGTTTTACTCAGACAGTGCACCAGCTCCTTCCTCATACAATTAGGTTGATATCTTGGAAGATTGTGCAGCTCTCTTTCCCAAGATAAATGGAAAGACACAATAAAGAAATATTTATTATTAACACAAGAGCATAAACCTAAAATAAATAATGGTCACATCACATATAACAAATTAATTATCTGTTGGATAATATATCAGACTCTTTCTTTAGAATATGTCCCTGCTGCTACAAGACTGCAGTTTACATTATAAAGCATGTGGAGTCCTTATTTGGTTTCATATACTACTATTAAGCAATAGATTATACACCTAGGGCCCCTGGTAAGAGAGGACCCATTCCTAGTTGGCCCTATTTGCTTTGCTATTACATTTTAAGAACCTATGCAGGCAGTGTTGTAGTATCTGGGCCCAAAAGACAAGTAGTCTGGTGGCTACCCTCTACCACATCTATAAGCAGAGCTGCTGCATTATCTGGGGAAAGTGTAGTTTGCTTTTAGGCGAGACTACACAAGCTCTGCTTACAACAGAAGCTCCTATTTATTCTCTTCAGTGTTTGGTTGGCTCCTCTTCAGTCCTGAACATCACTGTCTTGACATCATTCTAGTGGCACCCAGAGCTAAAAAGAACCCAACCCCGGAGAAAAGTTATGGATTTGGTCTGAGGTCTAAATTGTTTTTGCAATCTGGTTTAAGGACCTGGATTTATTTTGAGGTCTGGTCTGCGGTCTGGGGCCTGAATTTAGAGGTGTGGTCTAGGATCTGAATTAATTTTGTGATCTGGAGTCAACATTTAGGGGCCTGTTTAGGTTTTGAATTTAGGCAGATAGGGCCTTATTTGTCAAAACTGTTCAACAGCAAAACTGTCTTAGTTGCCCATAGCAACCAATCAGAGCTGAGCTTTCATTTTTTCAGAACACTTTAAGAACTGAAAGCTGAGCTTTGTGTCCCGAACACAGGAGAACTCAGCCCAAGGTAGCAATTGTACCCAGTTGTCGTGTTGGGCCGAAACAAAATGCTGAAGATAGTTCTCTAATATTTGATTGACGCGCTCTACTTGGCCTTTGGTCTGGGGATGATAACCGGAAGTGAAGTCCAGCTCAATTTTGAGCAGCCAGCAAAGTGCTCTCCAGAGCTTAGAGGTAAACTGGACTCCACGATCTGAAACAATATGCCAAAGTAGTCCTTGCAAGCGGAACCACTGTGATCAAAAGAGCAGGATCTACAATGACTGAGACAGAGCTTTCACCTTGATGCTCTTCTCGGCTGGGTGAAAGTGAAGTTCAAAATCAAAATGGGAGAAGAAGAGTGCCCATCTGGCTTGGCAAAGGTTCAGACGCTTGGCCGTCTGCAAATATGTAAGATTCTTGTTGTCGGTAAAGATTATCACCGGATGCTGGGCTCCCTCCAATAGATAACGCCACTCCTCCAAGGCTAGTTTTATGGCCAGAAGCTCTCTATCTCCTATGCAGTAATTCCTCTCAGCAGGGGAGAAGAGCTTGGAGAAAAATCCACATGTAAACATCTTGCCTTTGGAACTTTTCTGTAGTAAAACAGCACTGGCTCCTATGGAGGAGGCGTTCACTTCTAAAAAGTATTGGCTTCAGACATCGGGATGACGCAGAACAGGTGCAGAAGCAAAATACCTCTTTAACTGGATGAAAGCGGCTTCAGCCTCAGGAGTACAGACTCTGGCATTCACCCCTTTCTTAGAAAGAGCAGAGATTGGAGATGTAAGAGATGAAAAATTTAGGATGAACTGACAATAGAAATTAGTATGGCGCAAGGACCCTGTGGGCGGGGCCAGTCCTTTACCGCATGTCATTTTTCAGGATCCATCTGCAACCCGGAATCCGAGATGATGTATCCGAGGAATGGTACGGTAGAGCTTTCAAAGATGCATTTCTCAAGTTTGGCATAAAGTCAATTCTCTCTCAACGGCTGTAAAATTAAACATACATTAGTGTTGATCGAGCACCATAGTGCTCTGGGGCTCGGGCCAAACACATCAGGATGCTCAAGTGCTCTACCGAGCACCAGAGTATAATGGGAGTCAATGGGAGAACCCAAGCATTAAACCAGGCACCCCCTGCTCTGAAGAAGGGAGGGTGCCTAGTTCATAGGAAAAGGTCAAAAAATGATGGAAACACTACCGAAATGGTTCGGGAACAGCATGGTGAGGATGTCTGGATGCATCTCGGACTCCCAGGTCGCTGCTGGGAACAATGTTGTCCGAGTAGTACGCCACTTTTAAAGACTGACAATAATCCGCACAAAACCGAAGATAAAATTGATTTTAGATGAAAAATTGTTAGGAAACATTCTTTCCTGTATATTTACTTGTATATAAAGTGCAAGTGCTGCCAAAAATTACTAGGAAGAGGCACTCCGATACAACCTGTATATCACATAACGGAGGGCCTCATTCACATTGTGGTACAATTGTTCATGTAGTGGTACTCCTACACTCATAAAGCCTATGCACTAAGTGAAAGGGCTGTCAAAAATTACAAGGAACCAGCACTACAATACACACTTTGTTACACATAAAGGAGGGCTTCATATATAACCTTGAAAAATTATGATTGATGGCCTGCTGGTGACCCTCAAAAACAATAGGGGCGAGGGCCTGCAGCGGATCTGACCATCTACAACATTATGGGCGAGGGCCTGCTGCCGCTTTGGTGACTCTAGATAACCTGGGGCCGATCACATGTCCCCGTGACGGCGACGATCCATTCTGATGTTATTGTCAGCGCAAACCTTGGTGACTACAGGTAATGGGGAATCAGGGTTCGATTCCGGAGAGGAAGCCTGAGAAACAGCTACGGCTACCACATCAAAGCAAGGCAGCATGCGTGAAAATTACCTATTAGGTATAATTAGGTGAGGGCCTGCAGATGATCTGACCCTGTAAAAGTTTTTAGGTGCGGGCCTGCAGGTGAGCTGATCCTGTAAAAGATTTTAGGTGCGGTCCTGCAGGTGAGCTGACCCTGTAAAAGATTGTAGGTAAATGACTGCAGGTGAGCTGACCCTGTAAATAACTATATGCGAGGGCCTGCTGGTGAGCTGACCCTGAAAAAAATTATATGCGAGGGCCTGTGTGGATTCATCAAAGTTTTTTAAAACCTCACAGAGGTCTGACATCAATGCCCACTCCTCGCTTGTGAATAGTGGCAGTTGACTCAAAAGGCGACGACCATGTGGAACGTGGAGTTCGAGCACGTGCTCACGTCGCACAAAAGCCGGTGAGCTGGCAATTTCAAGAGCTGCTGCAGCGTTGACAGACCGGCTGAAGCTGTCGATGACTTGCGGAAATGTGTACACATGCGGCACACCTTCACCAGTAGCTCAGGCAAATTGGGGTAGGTTTTGAGAAACCGCTGAACCACAAGGTTAAACATGTGGGCTAGGAATTTGATGTGTGTGAGCTTGCCAAGCTCCAAAGCCGCCAACAAGTTACGGCCAATATGAGACACAACTATGCCTGGTTGTAGGTTGAGTGGCGAGAGCCACAGCTCAGTTTGGTCTCTTATCCCCTGCCACAGCTCTGCGGCGATGTGCTGTTTGTCCCCTAAGCATATCAGCTTCAGCACGGCCTGTTGCCGCTTCCCCACTGCAGTGCTACACTGCTTCCAGCTACCGACTGATGACTGACTGGTGCTGCACGCTGATAAATCGGAGGCGGAAGTGAAGGAGGAGGTAGAAGAGGTAGAGGGGGAGAAGTGGGGTTTGGAGCCACTAACGTAGGTGCTGGCGGAAACCCTGATCGACGTAGGGCCTGCAATCCTTGGCATCGGTAGCACTTGTGCCATTCCAAGCTACGACTCGCTCCCGGCCTCCACAACATTCACCCAGTGTGCCGTCAGGGAAATTTAGCGTCCATGGCCGAATGCACTTGTCCATGTGTCTGTAGTTAAGTGGACCTGGACCTTCCCAGTAACTGCGTTAGTCAGGGCACATGTGATGTTACGGGTCACATGTTGTAAGGCAGGCATGGCATACCTTGAAAAACAGTGGCGGCTGGGGACTGCATAACAGAGGACGGCTGCCGACATCAGGCTGTGGAAGGCCTCTAGTATATTTAGTGTTGTATTAGATTTTACAGGGATGCCCAACCTCTGGCCCTCCAGATGTTGCAAAACTACAACTCCCAGCATGCCTTGACAGCCTACAGCTATCAGTCTACAGGAGGACATTGTGGGAGTTGTAGTTTTACAACAGCTGGAGGGCCGCAGGTTGAGCATCCTTGTATTAGAATATCTCCATAGAATGGCATCACAATGTTTTACTGATGGATTTACGTATATGGAATCCAGCAGAATAAAACATGCAAATAAGCCTCTAGGAGCAATGGGGGAGTTGCTGTTATGCCTAATTGCTCAGGGGGCTCCCTGCACTTTAATTGACTTTAGGAAAAGTCAGGGCCAGGTGTGATCACATTGTCACTGCTAGGCCCTGTCAATCAAATTGGAGGGGACGCAGCAGTTACATATAGAGCAGAGCCGCTAGGTGTAACAGTAACGCCCCCGTTGCTCCTAGGGGCTCATTTGCACATCATTTTTTCTCAACAATGCGGACACATATGAACATGGGACCAACACAGATGCCTTCAGCTGCCAAGCACACATGTAAGGCCTCTTTCACACGTATGCGGTGCGATTTTCACGCATGGTTGCTAGGTGATGATCGGGATGGGGACCCGATCTTTATTATTTTCCCTTATAACATGGTTATAAGGGAAAATAATAGCATTCTTAATACAGAATGCTAAGTAAATTAGGGATGGAGGGGTTAAAAAAATAAGAAAAAAATTAAACTCACCTCATCCACTTGTTCGCACAGCCCGGCTTCTCTTATGTCTTCTTCTTTGATGACCTGGGAGGAAAAAGGCCTTTGGTGACGTCACTGTGCTCATCACATGGTCCATCACATGATCCATCCCTATTTTACTATGCATTCTGTATTAAGAATGCTATTATTTTCCCTTATAACCATGTTATGAGGGAAAATAATAAAATCTACACAACACCTAACCCAGACCCGAACTTCTGCGAAGAAGTCCGGGTTCGGGTCTGGGTACCAAACATGCCGATTTTTCTCACACACTTGCAAAACGCATTAAAACGCTTTGCACTCGCGCTGAAAAAAAGCTAATTTTCCCGCGACGCACCCGCATCCTATCCTGCCCTCACTCACGACGCCCGTGTGAAAGAGGCCTAACAGGTCAGCCAGTTTCATAGGTACAAATCTGCTGACAGATGCCCTTTAAATAAGGTTAGGTTTATTGGGCCCGAGTGTGACTACAACCTCTGCACCCTCTATAATTATGCCCCTGCTTGCTTCTTATCTACTTTGTGCATGACATTTAGAAAATACCATAAGCTCTAAAAAACTGAGTATAACTATAAAATAATTTGGTTCCATGCATCCTAATTGGGCACCATATAAAGCCAAACATAGAACACAGTAGAGTTTAAAAACCCTCCACACTTTCATTGTTATTCTCTAAGCCTGAAGACGTCTCGAGACCTTTTTAATGTCAGGTGATATGAAAAAAATTGGACCGCATAGTGCACCACCCACCGCCAGATGATAAGTAGTAATTACAACAGTCATCATTTCTTTTCTATTACATTTTTGCAGCAAACGAGTGGACAATGTTTTCTATTAAAGTATCTGCCGAAATCTGGGGTATTTCTAGCAACAGGGCATTCACCTACTTAATTAGCTCAAGATAACCTCGCCATCACTCCTTGCCTCCCAGGAAAGCAACATGCAAAGCATAGATAATTAGCGGCAAGCACATACAGAGGCAGGTAACACTCTAATTGACTGTTTACTTGTTTTACAGGGGTGGAAAGAGGAAAAAAAAACTCAGAGGTTCCATGGAAGAAGCAACTTAATTGCATATTTGACATTTTCACTGACGGGTGTGAAGAAGACAGATACAGGAAATAATAATGCCAGATAACATTTTAATTTTGAAGATGACAGCGTCTGTGGTGCTTCTCTGTTCAAACTGTGTGCCTTTTAAATCACTGTACAATTTGGGGGGTTTCTTTCCGTGGTCCCTAATTAACAGCAATCTCTGTATGTCTTGCAAGAGGCTATTGTTAAATAAAGATCAAGATATAAAACGCAGAGAAGATGATATTTGAAAAGACTCTGCCTACAGTTCCTGCTGATATCTCAAGTGTTTAATACAAGTCTATCAAGGGTTTGGGGGAAGTAGAAAACGGAATTCAGCGATGCTTATAGTTTAAATTCATTCCAGTTTTTTATTACATTTATCATGATTAGTAGAAATCTGCATATAACACTTCCTAAGATACGTGTTACGTTTTTAAAAGGGAATCTGTGACGGGCGACTTCCCTATCCAGCTGTTTGCATTGACAAGTAGCTGTGGTTCACCTGATTAAAACACTGCAGGGGACATTTATCAAGCTGGTGCAAAGGAAAACTAGCCTAGGCTGAGTTCACACAGGCAAGATTTCCGCGCGGGTGCGATGCGGGAGGTGAACGCATTGCACCTGCACTGAATCCGGACCCATTCATTTCTATGGGGCTGTGCACATGAGCGGTGATTTTCACGCATCACTTATGCGTTGCGTGAAAATCACAGCATGCTCTATATTCTGCGTTTATCACGTAATGCAGGCCCCATAGAAGTGAATGGGGCTGATGAAAATCGCAAGCAAGTGCGGATGCGATCGGGATGGAGACCCGATCATTATTATTTTCCCTTATAACATGGTTATAAGGGAAAATAATAGCATTCTTAATACAGAATAGCGCTGGAAGGGTTAAAAAGAAAGAAAACATAATTTAACTCACCTTAATTCACTTGCTCGCGCAGCCGGCATCTCTTCTGTCTTCTTCTTTGCTGTGTACAGGAAAAGGACCTGTGGTGACGTCACTCCGGTCATCACATGGTCCGTCACATGATCTTTTACCATGATGATGGATCATGTGATGGACCATGTGATGACCGGAGTGACGTCACCACAGGTCCTTTTCCTGTGCACAGCAAAGAAGAAGACAGAAGAGATGCCGGCTGCACGAGCAAGTGGATTATGGTGAGTAAAATTTTTTTAAAATTTTTTTTTAACCCCTCCAGCGCTATTGTACTATGCATTCTGTATTAATAATGCTATTATTTTCCCTTATAACCATGTTATAAGGGAAAATAATACAATATACACAACACCAATCCCAAACCCGAACTTCTGTGAAGAAGTTTGGGTTTGGGTACCAAACATGCCGATTTTTCTCACGCACGTGCAAAACGCATTACAATGTTTTGCACTCGCGCGGAAAAATCGTGCTCATTCCCGCAACGCACCCGCACCTTTTCCCGCAACGTCCGTGTGAACCCAGCCTTAGAGTACTTTCACACTTGCGGCAGAGTGATCCGGCAATCTGCATGCAAACTAACAGCATTTGTAGGCTGACCCGGATGCGGACCCGTCCTACAAATGCATTGCAAGAATGGATTTGTCTCTCCGGGTGTCATCCAGAGAAACGGATCCGTTATTTATATTTTTTCTAATTTTTACCGGTCTGCACATGCGCAGCCCGGAAGGACGGATCCAGCATTGCGGTATTTTTTGCGGTACATTTCTATGTAAATTAATGTCGGATCCAACATTCATGCAACTGATCCGGAATTTTGGACGGAGATAATACCGCAGCATGCTGTTGTATTTCCTCCGTCCAAAACGCCGATCAGTGACTGAACTGAAGACATCCTGAACGGATTGCTCTCCATTCAGAATGCATGGGGATGAAACTAATCAGTTCTTTTCCGGTATAGAGCCCCTGTGACGGAACTCAGCGCCGGAAAAGAAAAAGGCTAGTGTGAAAGTACCCTTAGTTGCCCATAGCAAATCAGTTTCTACCCTTCATTTTTCAAGCAGGGGTGGCACAATGTTTTTTTGTTTGGGGCCACGTTGCCAGACTGAACCAATGACAAGGGCCGAAAATAAAATTTAAAGGGGTATTAACAACTAAAATACTGTATTTATGGCATATTGAACATATAGGATATACCATTAATGTCTAGTTCCATTCCAGGGCTCCCATCTAATGGGAGAATACATGAAAAATACATGTGAGCAGCCACAAGCCATAGACATACATGTCTGGTACCAGATGGTTGGGGGCCGCACAGAATGGTATCAGGGGCCGCATGTTGTGTACCCCTGCTTTAAAGTGTATGCTTCACTTTAAACCCTATTTTGCTGTTTTTATATCCAGCGAAATAGGTTTTATGGGTTTTATATAAATTATGCTTAAAGGGGTTGTGTAGTGATAGAAAACTATATAAAATGATTGTGTTTCCATAAAGCCAGTGTCCTAGACCAGTTTCACATGAAGGTGTTTGGTCCATGTAATAGCCGCTTTTCTAAACATTGCTCCTCTGACATGAACCCAGAGCACCATAATGACATGATGCTGTGATTTGCTGCCTGAATGTATGTACTGTACTCAATGCCATGAGTACAGTAAAGCAGAACCATAGTCAGGCAGGAACTCACAACATCATAAATCATTACGATGCTGTGAGTTCGGTCAGAGAAGCAGTATCCAGGAAAAGTGGCCATCACACGGGGCATGTTTTCCTGTCCAAACACTCTCATGTGAAACTGGCCTTACTAATAGTAACAAGTTTGGGCTCTAACCCCTCTTTCTGACCTGAGGTGACATGACAGTGACTATCGGAGGTACAATGATGAGGCATGATAGAGCGTGCCAGGCTCGGGAGGTTATTTATGGAGACCAGCAGAGCAGTGCTCAGATTTCTGCGCTACAGATGGGATGTCTGGCTGCATCATTGAAGGCCAGACTTTTGGCATACTGTGCATGACCTCTTGCTGAGCCTGGCATGACCCCTCTAAGCCGAGCGGAACAATCAATGAAGAAAGTCACATGATTAGTAGAAGGAACATTACGTCACATCATTGTACCTCGGAAAGTCATGTGACCACAGGTTGGAAAGGGATGTTGGAGTTTAAACTTAAAACACATTACTATTAGTAAGTGGAAACATAATAATTTGATACCGTTTCATATCACTGCATGGCCCCTTTAATCAAAGTAAAAATAAATGCTGGACAACTTTGTAATATACTTTGTATTTCAATTCCTACCAGTTTTCAGGATACTGATTTGCTGGCATATCTAGTGTAGTCCTTCTCTTACCTGTAAGAAGGATACAACAGTTGACTAGTAAAGACTATAGGTTGCCACCAAACAAATGTCAATGTTTTGTATGCCCAGCTGCAGGGAATATGTAATTACACAGATGTGAAATTGTTCATCTTAATGATCTCTAAATGATAGAAAAAAATGATCTAGGTCATTTTAGACACTCCAGACAAGGACAGTGGTCTTCACTCTGAAGTTGGCTTGGTGTTATTTCAACCTCAAATTCCACCTGGGAAGGATGTCGGGGAATAATGGCCTGAATGCCCTTGCTGGGTGAAGCCAAGCCAATGTAATATCATGACCTGTACTATATAGATAAGACTGGCACTCCCACGACCTCCTCTACAACGCCCACTGACAACTCCACACACCTGCACATAGGAGGTTCATCCATTCAGAGCCTCATGGTGCTCTACATCCAGAACTGAACAAAAAAATAAATAAAATTGCAAGAAGTAATATAGAACTCACCCTCCGGTCAAAAAAATCTTTCCTTTATTGCAACAATCAGGAACATGAGAATTAGATGTAGCAGGCAACATCATGACCTGCTGACCAAACTATTCACAGCTGCAACTCAACAACACAACCATTGGGTGTCCACACAAAGACATACATAGAATAGACAACCTATGACACAATATCGCGGCTGGTTGTATCATGGCACACACATCAGAAGAACCTGTCTAGCCAAGAGGAAAGGTAAAGAAGGAGACATCTGTAGTAGAAAACATGGAGTAGTAGTGAACATGGAAATTATCAGGTTGCATTCACATTGCATTTTAGCTTTCTGTTGGGGGTATATATCTTAATACCCAAAAATGGTAAACACATATATTACAACAGGTACATTGACTTTAATATGTCAAATGTAGTTCAAAGGATTCATCTTTGGACTCTGTTTAACCTGCTTTCTGTTTGTTTCTGGCTTTTTCACCAGACAGAATAATACAGTCTACCACGCTGTTCTGTCTGGCAAGAGTCTAAAGATGATTCCTTTGAACTACATTTGACATTAAAATCAATGTACTAATTGCAGTATATGGCTTAATACCATTTTTGGGTATGCCGATATATACACATGATGGAAAGCCCTGCGGAGATTTAAAATGCAATGTAAATACAGCCTTAGTAACATTCAAAAAAGAGATATGAGGTTTAATTTAAATAAAATGGGGTTGTTATAATTGTTATCATTTATTTCCTTTTTTTAAATTTATGTAGTGCCCTTTGTGGCAGTTTACTTGTTTTTACATACACACCCCATACTAAAAGTTTTACACATTTCACAAAAAACACCCCAATAAAATAAAAATGGCCCGTCCATCCCAACGAGTTTACTCAGCTGAAGAGGCATACACGTAGCTTGCCTCTGATACTGAGTCCGCCAGTGAGGGAGAAAAGGATGCCACTTTCTTCTACTCTTCTACACACTCATCATTATCCACTGATGAAGGACCCTCTATAAGGCACCCCAGGGTAGCAGCGGAGGCAGCCCCCCAGAGTGACCCCATATGGACCCCTACAGATAGACAGTTTGGGCTTCACAGAACTAGATTTTTTCGAAATCTTCTTCTCTGAAGAAGGGCGTTGTAAAGAAGCCACAATATTGGAGTTTGGACATTTTCTACCAGACTCCAATTTACAGTCAGACCATGACCCGGAAGCGTTTTGAGTGAATTCTGAAATTCCTACACTACAACGACAATACACAGTGCCCACCCCAAAATGACCCAACATTTGACCGTCTGTTCAAGGTCAGGCCCGTCCTTGACCACTTTAACACCAAGTTTGCTGAGGTGTGCAACCCAGATAAAAATGTCTGTGTAGATGAGTCCCTGTTAATTTTCAAAAGGAGGGTTAGATTCCGCCAGTACCTGCCTAGCAAACGGGCAAGGTATGGCATAAAAATATACAAACTTTGTGAGAGTATCTCCGGGTACGCACACAAGTTCCGCGTTTATGAAGGGAAAGATTCCAGCATAGAACCCCCAGAATGCCCCCTCATCCTAGGAGTTAGTGGAAAGATTGTGTGGGACTTGCTTCACCCACTGCTGGATAAGGGTTACCACCTCTATGTGGATAACAATTATACCAGCATACCCCTGTTCATGTCCCTAACTGCCGGAAATACTGTGGCTTGCGGCTTGTACAAAAAGCTGGCCGTACACATTGTATAGGTTGCAATGTACAATGCGTACGTGCTATTTCAATCTGCAGGCCACACTTTCCTCCAGTTCCAAGAGGTAGTTATCAAGGCCCTAATTTTTCAAAGCCAGGCCGGAGAGGGTCCCAGAACTTCGGGGAGTCATGGTGCCTGTGTTGTACCAGGGCAACATTTTCTAGGTCAAGTTCCCGAGACAGCAAGGAAGGGAAGGACCCAAAAAAGATGCAGGGTGTGTTCCAAAAGGGGGATAAGGAAAGACACCATTTACCACTGCGAAACCTGGCCTAAAAAACCTGGCCTGTGCATGCATGGAGTATTAATTTCATCCTTGATGTACCCAGTAATTTTACCATCTTATACCTCCGATTTAGTCCGCCTAGCTTAGGGCTCTTTCACACCTGCGTTATTGTCTTCCGGCATAGAGTTCCGTCGTCGGGGCTCTATGCCGGAAGAATCCTGATCAGGATTATCCTAATGCATTCTGAATGGAGTGAAATCTGTTCAGGATGCATCAGGATGTCTTCAGTTCCGGAACGGAACGTTTTTTGGCCGGAGAAAATAGCGCAGCATGCTGCGCTTTTTGCTCCGGCCAAAAAAACTGAAGACTTGCCGCAAGGCCGGATCCGGAATGAATGCCCATTGAAAGGCATTGATCCGTATCCGGCCTTAAGCTAAACGTCGTTTCGGCGCATTGCCGGATACAACGTTTAGCTTTTTTAGAGTGGTTACCATGGCTGCCGGGACGCTAAAGTCCTGGCAGCCATGGTAAAGTGTAGCGGGGAGCGAGGGAGCAGCATACTTACCGTCCGTGTGGCTCCCGGGGCGCTCCAGAGTGACGTCAGGGCGCCCCACGCACATGGATCACGTGATCGCATGGCACGTCATCCATGCGCATGGGGCGCTCTGACGTCATTCTGGAGCGCCCCGGGAGCCGCACGGACTGTAAGTATACCGCTCCCCTGCTCCCCGCTCCTACTATGGCAACCAGGACTTTAATAGCGTCCTGGGTGCCATAGTAACACTGAAAGCATTTTGAAGACGGATCCGTCTTCAAATGCTTTCAGTACACTTGCGTTTTTCCGGATCCGGCGTGTAATTCCGGCAAGTGGAGTACACGCCGGATCCGGACAACGCAAGTGTGAAAGAGGCCTTACATATTCACTTTTCACACACCACTACATATTCATTTCTGTAAAACACCTGTTAAGTCAAAAGTGCCCTTTCCACCACTTAAAATGTTCGTACGGGGTCACTTTCCAAAATGGGGTCACTTCTTGGCGTTTTTAATTTTTGGGGAATTTTTTAAATGTGACATGGAATCTAAAATTAATGTCTGTTTATTCAGGCCTGCAAAATCCATATTGATTTCTGGGGACCTCAGGAATTTATTTAATGCAAAATTGCAGCTAAAATCCATGTCTGTTTATTCCAGACTGCCAAAAGCTTTTTTTGCACTTTGCCTCTAGAGACCTGCTATGCGCCAATACAGCAGGCTGCAAGCAGATATGGGGTGTTTGCAAAAAGGGGAGAAAATGGGGAACATATACTGGGGTGCATTTTCTTCTTTAACCCCTTGTGAAAAAAATTGGGGTCTGCTAAGTAATTTTTCATTTTTACAAATGTGTGCTTTGAAATCCTTTCTCGTATTTCTGCCTTCTGTGAGACACCTGTTTGCTGAACAGTACCCTTTCCACCACTTAAAATGTTTGTATGGGGGTGCTCTTTCCAAAATAGGGTCACTTCTTAGGGTTTTTCATTTCTGGGGACCTCAGGAATTTATTTAATGCGACATGGCAGCTAAAATCCATGTCGTTTTATTCAGGCCTGCAAAAACCAGTTTTTGCACTTTGCCTCTGGAGACCTGCTGGGCGCCAATACAGCAGGCAATAAGCACATATGGGGTGTTAGAAAAAAGGGGAGAAAAAGGGAACATATACTGGGGTGAATTTTCTCCTTTAACCCCTTGTGAAAGAAAAGATTTGGGGTCTGCTCAGTGGCGTACCTACCATATAGGCAGACCACGCAGCTGCTATGGGGCCCATGGCATGGTGGGGGGCCCGGAGCGCATGGAAGGCCCCGCCCCCTACATCTGCAGACAGTTTATCGGGCATTGAGTAAGCACGCCCACTTGTCCTCCGTTCAGTCCTGGCCGGGCTCTACTTGCTTCCTCTATGCTCAGGGCCCCCTCCGAACCTCTCCCCCCCCCATTCTGTACACAATAGAGCACACTCTACTGATGTCCCGACCCTCCGTGTCAGGCTCAAGCAGACAGAACTTCACAGGCCATGCCCACACCCATGAAGCCATGCCCACCCTGTGAAACCCCACCCCCAACGCCAGTCGCAGCAGTAAAGAATCTCAGGTAGGACACTAGCTGTCTGCCACCTCCCTCTATCCTGCTGTTACCTATTATCTCCCTCCTGGCCCCCACAGAACCTCTATTGTATGCCCCTCCCTACTGTGCCCACAGAATAGGTGCATCCATCTGTGGCCTCCCAGCCACTATCATCTCCAATGTTCCCTGAAGTCCCCAGAGACTCCTTGCCACCTTCTGTGACCAAAAGAACCTGTACCAGCTTCTGTGCCCCCTTCTCATAACAGAGTCCCTGCCACTTTTTGTATTCCTTGTCACCACCACCCACTCACAAAGCCCATGGAACCCTCTGTTCTCCTCCAATCTGTGTCTGTCCATCCATCAGTAACTGAGCCCCTATCACCTATTGGACGTGATGTGCCCAATCTCTTAGCACAAAGCCCTTGTCAACTTTTGCCCCCTGATCTATCAGAGTCCATGCCACCTGCTTCTTTCCCCTTTCCTATAAAAGAGCCCATGCCAGCTGCTGCTACCCTCCCTCTAATAGCAGATCTCCATCACCTTTTGTCTTTTATGTTCACTCTGTTCTGTCAGAATACTATTCCTTGTCAGAATGCTATACCCTCGTCACTTCCGGTGACGTGGCCGCACCAGAAGTGACGAGAATCAGCTGGAGGAGGGGGTGTGCAGCGCTGCGCAAGCGCAGATCCACGGGTAAATCAAAAGAAGAAGCGCCCACTTAATGCACATGCGCGAAACCAGCCGGGACACACTGCGCCTGAGCCTGGAGCCACGGCTGGGTAGGAGATGGTGCGCACGTGCGGCTATATACTCCGGTCCAAATCTACCTACCCCTGAGTGCGCACGAGTGGTGTAATCGTGATGTGTGTGGCCGACGGGAGTATATAGCCGCACGTGCACACCCTCTCCTACCCAGCCGTGGCTTCGAGCGCAGGCGCAGTGTGTCCTGGCCAGTTTCGCGCATGCGCATTAAGTGGTACCTGATAAAGTATAGTATTCTGACAGAACACACTCCCCTCATAGAGCCTCTAGCAGCTTCTAATCTCCCACCCACTGCAGTGTCCCTGACATCTGCCACCACTAACTTTGTGGCAATTATGGGACAAAAAATTGCTAATAGCTGCCCTGTCCCACTGTGTGCAGGATATGGTGGCTTTATCTGTGCACATTGTATAAGGGTCCATTCAGACGTCTGTTGAATGGGTCCGGATCCGTTTCACAATTATGCGGAACGGGTGCAGACCCATTCATTTTCAATTGGGCTGGAAAAGATGCGGACAGCACACAGTGTGCTGTCCGCATCCGCATTTCCTGTCCACTGCCCTGAACTTCTGGTCTGCGGCTCTGGAAAGCAGCTGCGGACAAGAATAGGAATGATCTATTAAATGCCGGTGATGTGCGGCGTCAGTGTTTTGCGGTCCGCAATTTGCAGACCGCAAAACACTATGGACGTCTGAATGGACCCATAGCAGGATTATTTATCTGTATAGCATAGTATGTTATTATTTGTGCATAGTGTATGGGAGAGGCACTATATGGTGGAGTTACTGGTGTGTGCAAGGTCTAACAACATTATTGGTGTGTAACGTGTAATAGATCATATTTTTTTGTGTATAACGTATGATGTGCACACTTTTATTTCTTGCACGTTATGACAGCAATATCAACTTATACTCAAGTCATTATTCATGAAAAATGGCTATTTTTTCTCATGGTAAACTAAGCATCAGCAGCAAGGAGTTAAAGGGGTTATTCAAACCCTATAATGCCCCCCCAAAATGCCAGGGCACCTCATACAGGTAATACTTTGCCCGCTCCCGGCACCCGCGTAACTGATGCCAACATGACCACCACTGCATCCCCCTGTCACATGAATGAAAACATCCAGAGACGTAGGGGGAGGTCAATAGCAGGCCACAATGGGAACGAGCCTCCTTAGCATCATGGGTGACGCTAGGGAGGCTCATTTCCTTCATGGCCTGCTATTGGTTGCACCCCCCAAGCATAAGTATTACCTGTATGCGGTGGCCAAGCATTTTGGGGGGCATAATAGGGGTTGGATAACCCCTTTAACAGGATACCAGAGTTTTTTTTTAATTTTTGCATTTTCATTTGTCTTCCCTATCTTCCTTGAGCCATAACTTTTTTTTATTTTTCCAGTCACATATCCATATAGGGGCTTATTTTTTGCGGGACAAGTTGTACTTTCTAATGTCACCATTTAGTATGGCATACAATGTAGTGGGAAGCGGGCCAAAAATTCCAAATGGGGTGGAATTGAAAAAAAAAACAACTAAATTCCTCCACCATTTTACGGGTTTTGTTCCTACAGCGTTCCCCTTGCGGCGAAACTGACCTGTGCCTTTTATTCTCTGGGTCAGTAGGAATACAATGGAGGTGTGGCAGGGGAGGAGCCAGGGTAGGTAGTGGGATGGGCCGGGGGTGAGTAGTTGGTGGAGTTAGGGGGCCCAATTCAGATTCTTGCTATGGGGCCCAATGATTCCTATGTACGCCCCTGGGTCTGCTAGTACAGTAATTATAATTTTTTCACAAATGTGTGCTTTGAAATCCTTTCACAAGTGTTTCTGCCTTCTTTGAGACACCTGTTTGCTGAAAAGTGCCCTTTCCACCACTTAAAATGTTCGTACGGGGGGCTGTTTCTGAAATGGGTCGCTTGTTGGGGTTTTTCATTTCTGGGCACCTCAGAAATTTATTTAATGCGACATGGCAGCTAAAATCCATGTCTGCTAATTCAGGCCTGTCAGCAAAATTCACATTTTGCAGTTTGCCTGCTGTGCGCCCATACAGCAGGCTGCAAGCTCATATGGGGTGTTTCCATGATTGGGATGAAAATGGGGAACACATCCTGGGGTGCATTAAAGCGATGGGTTCCTTTTTTCAGTATAGTACAAATCCATACAGTGACAGCATCACCTCAGTGTTCCAAATGAACGTCTACGCGTTTCGAACAAACATTTTCTTAGTCGTGACCGATCAGATATCCAACTGGCCATGTTTATATAGGCTAGCTGCTACCTCTCCTCCCACCTCCAGGTGAGAGCTAGAAGGAGCTGATTGCAGTACGCCCAAAACATAGCCAATAGGTGTAAAGCAACTTTTTCTGGAATTTTTTGTTAATTTTTAATTTTCACAGCCAACGTTTCCTAATTCTGTGAAACGCCTGATAGGTCAAAGTGCTCACTACACACCTTGAAATATTCATTAAGGGGTGTAGATTTCAGAATGGGGTCACTTTTTGGTGGTTTCCACTCTAGAGGTACCTTAGGGTATCTTCATATGCGACATACAGTCATGTGAAAAAATTAGGACACCCTTTGAAAGCATGTGGTTTTTTGTAACATTTTTAATAAAAGGTTATTTCATCTCCGTTTCAACAATACAGAGAGATTAAAGTAATCCAACTAAACAAAGAAAACTGAAGAAAAGTCTTTTCAAGATCTTCTGTAAATGTCATTCTACAAAAATGCCTATTCTAACTGAGGAAAAAGATAGGACACCCTCACATGTATTCCCTCTTAAATTGGCTCAGATCTCACACAGGTATATCACACCAGGTGCACATAATTAGTAGATCGTTACTCTGCATGTTGAATGAGGCTTGCCCTATTTAAACCTCAGACATTTAGTTTGGTGTGCTCCTGACTGTTGAAGTGAGAGTGAGCACCATGGTGAGAGCAAAAGAGCTGTCAGAGGACTTCAGAAAAAAGATTGTAGCAGCCTATGAGTCTGGGAAGGGATTTAAAAAGATCTCAAAAGATTTTGAAATCAGCCATTCCACTGTCCGGAAGATAGTCTACAAGTGGAGGGCTTTCAAAACAACTGCCAACATGCCCAGGACTGGTCGCCCCAGCAAGTTCACCCCAAGAGCAGACCGCAAGATGCTAAAAGAGGTCTCCAAAAACCCTAAAGTGTCATCTCGAGAACTACAGCAGGCTCTGGCTACTGTTGATGTAGAAGTACATGCCTCTACAATCAGAAAGAGACTGTACAAGTTTAACTTGCATGGGAGGTGTGCAAGGAGGAAACCTTTGCTTTCCAAGAGAAACATTGAGGCCAGACTGACATTTGCCAGAGATAAAGTTGACAAAGACCAGGACTTCTGGAATAATGTTCTTTGGACAGATGAGTCCAAAATTGAATTATTTGGACACAACAGCAGAGGACATGTTTGGCGTAAACCAAACACAGCATTCCAAGAAAAGAACCTCATACCAACTGTGAAGCATGGAGGTGGAAGTGTCATGGTTTGGGGCTGCTTTGCTGCAGCAGGACCTGGTCAGCTCACCATCATAGAATCCACGATGAATTCTACTGTGTATCAGAAGGTGCTTGAAGAACATGTGAGACCATCAGTTAGAAAATTAAAGCTGAAGCGGAACTGGACCATGCAACATGACAATGACCCAAAACATACTAGTAAATCAACCAAAGATTGGCTGAAAAAGAAGAAATGGAGAGTCCTGGAATGGCCAAGTCAAAGTCCAGATTTGAATCCCATTGAGATGCTGTGGGGTGACTTGAAAAGGGCTGTACGTGCAAGAAACCCCTCAAACATCTCACAGCTGAAAAAGTTCTGCATTGAGGAGTGGGGTAAAATTTCCTCAGACCGATGTCGAAGACTGGTAGATGGCTACAAGAACCGTCTCACTGCAGTTATTTCAGCCAAAGGAGGTAACACTCGCTATTAGGGGCAAGGGTGTCCTATCTTTTTCCTCAGTTAGAATAGGCATTTTTGTAGAATGACATTTACAGAAGATCTTGAAAAGACTTTTCTTCAGTTTTCTTTGTTTAGTTGGATTACTTTAATCTCTCTGTATTGTTGAAACGGAGATGAAATAACCTTTTATTAAAAATGTTACAAAAAACCACATGCTTTCAAAGGGTGTCCTAATTTTTTCACATGACTGTAGCTCCCAATTACCATTCCAGCTAAATCCTTTCTCCTAACGCAATATGGTGCTCCTTCCACTCTGAAGCCTGCTGTGCACCCATTCATCATTTTTTGAGCACATATGGGGTGTTTCTGTAAACTCCAGAATCAGGGTAATAGATTTTGAGTTTTGTTTGGCTGTTAACCCTTGATGTGTTGCAGAAAAAATTGATTAAAATTTTAAATCGCAAAAAATCCCCATTTTCACAGAATTCTCGTGGGACACCTAAAGGGTTAACAATGTTTGTAAAAATCAGTTTTGAATAGCTTGGGGTGTAGTTTCTAAAATGGGGTGATTTATGGGTGGTTTCTAATATGTAAGCCCCAGAAAGTGACTTCATAACTGAACTGGTCCTGAAAAAATTGGGGTTTGGAAATGTTCTTAAAAATTTCAAGATTTGTTTCTAAACTTCTAAGCCTTCTTACGTCCCAAAAAAATATAATGTAGATTTCAAAATTATTCAAACATGAAGTAGACATATGGGGAATGTAATGTAATAACTATTTTTGGAGGTATTACTATCTTATTATAAAAGTTGAGAAATAGATCATTGGAAATTTGCGAATTTTTCAACATTTTTGGTAAATTTGGTATTTTTGTTATAAATAAAATGATTTTTTTAACTCTATTTTATCATTTTCATGAAGTACAATATGTGACGAGAAAACATTCTCAGAATGGTCTGGATAAGGCCTCATGCACACGACCGTTGTGTGCATCCGTGGCCGTTGTGCCGTTTTCCGTTTTTTTTCACGGACCCATTGACTTTCAATGGGTCAGTGGAAAAATCGGAAAATGCACCGTTTGGCAGCCGCATCCGTGAGCCGTGTTTCCTGGCCGTGAAAAAAATATGACCTGTCCTATTTTTTTCACGGCCAACGGTTCACGGGCCCATTCAAGTCAATGGGTCCGTGAAAGAACACGGATGCACACAAGATTGGCATCCGTGTCCGTGATCCGTGGCCGTAGGTTGCTTTCATACAGACGGATCTGAAGATCCGTCTGCATAAAAGCTTTTTCTGATCTAAGTTTTCACTTCGTGAAAACTCATTTCCGACAGTATATTCTAACACAGAAGCGTTCCCATGGTGATGGGGACGCTTCTAGTTAGAATACACTGCAAACGTTGTACAAGACTGCCCCCTGCTGCCTGGCAGCACCCGATCTCTTACAGGGGGATATGATAGTACAATTAACCCCATCATATCCCCCTGTAAGAGATCAGGGCTGCCAGGCAGCAGGGGGCAGACCCCCCCCCCCCCTCCCCAGTTTGAATATCATTGTGCGGCCCCCCCCCCCCCCCCTGTTGTTAACTCGTTGGTGGCCAGTGTGCGCACCCCCTCCCTCCCTCCCTCTATTGTTTTAATACATTGGGGCCAGTGTGCGCGCGCCCCCCCAACCCCCCCTCCCTCCCTCTATTGTTTTAATACATTGGGGCCAGTGTGCGCACCCCCCCCAACCCCCCCTCCCTCCCTCTATTGTAATCATCATCGGTGGCAGCGGAGTAGAAGATTTTCATACTTACCTGGCTGCTGGCTGCTGCGATGTCTGCGTCCGGCCGGGAGCTCCTCCTACTGGTAAGTGACAGCAATGCGCCGCACAGACCTGTCACTTACCAGTAGGAGGAGCTCCCGGCCGGACACAGAGATCGCAGCAGCCAGCAGCCAGGTAAGTATGAAAATCTTCTACTCCGCTGCCACCGATGATGATTACAATAGAGGGAGGGAGGGGGGGGGGGGGGTTGGGGGGGTGCGCACACTGGCCCCAATGTATTAAAACAATAGAGGGAGGGAGGGGGGGTTGGGGGGGCCCGCGCACACTGGCCCCAATGTATTAAAACAATAGAGGGAGGGGGGGTTGGGGGGGCGCGCGCACACTGGCCCCAATGTATTAAAACAATAGAGGGAGGGAGGGAGGGGGGTGCGCACACTGGCCACCAACGAGTTAACAACAGGGGAGGGGGGGCCCACTGGCCACCAATGAGTTAAAAACAGGGGGGGGGGGGGGTCTGCCCCCTGCTGCCTGGCAGCACCTGCCAGGCAGCAGGGGACAGTCATGTACACAGTTTTTTTGTATATTCTAACCTGAAGCGTCTCCATCACCATGGGAACGCCTCTGTGTTAGAATATACTGTCGGAAATGAGTTTCACGATGTAGCTCATATCCGACAGTATATTCTAACATAGAGGCGTTCCCATGGTGATGGGGACGCTACAAGTTAAAATATACCATCGGATTGGAGAAAACTCCAATCCGATGGTATAGCAGAACTCCAGACTTTACATTGAAAGTCAATGGGGACGGATCCGTTTGAAATGGCACCATATTGTGTCAACATCAAACGGATCCGTCCCCATTGACTTGCATTGTAATTCAGGACGGATCCGTTTGGCTCCGCACGGCCAGGCGGACACCAAAATGACTTTTTTTTCATGTCCGTGGATCCTCCAAAAATCAAGGAAGACCCACGGACGGAAAAACGGTCACGGATCACGGACCAACGGAACCCCGTTTTGCGGACCGTGAAAAAAAACGTCCGTGTGCATGAGGCCTAAGTAAAAGTGTTTTAAAGTTATTACCACATAAAGTGACACTGGTCAGATTTGCTAAAAATGGCCTGGTCCTTAGGCCTCATGCACACGACCGTTGTGTGCATCCGTGGCCGTTGTGCCGTTTTCCGTTTTTTTTCACGGACCCATTGACTTTCAATGGGTCAGTGGAAAAATCGGAAAATGCACCGTTTGGCAGCCGCATCCGTGAGCCGTGTTTCCTGGCCGTGAAAAAAATATGACCTGTCCTATTTTTTTCACGGCCAACGGTTCACGGGCCCATTCAAGTCAATGGGTCCGTGAAAGAACACGGATGCACACAAGATTGGCATCCGTGTCCATGATCCGTGGCCGTAGGTTGCTTTCATACAGACGGATCTGAAGATCCGTCTGCATAAAAGCTTTTTCTGATCTAAGTTTTCACTTCGTGAAAACTCATTTCCGACAGTATATTCTAACACAGAAGCGTTCCCATGGTGATGGGGACGCTTCTAGTTAGAATACACTGCAAACGTTGTACAAGACTGCCCCCTGCTGCCTGGCAGCACCCGATCTCTTACAGGGGGATATGATAGTACAATTAACCCCATCATATCCCCCTGTAAGAGATCAGGGCTGCCAGGCAGCAGGGGGCAGACCCCCCCCCCCCCCTCCCCAGTTTGAATATCATTGTGCGGCCCCCCCCCCCCCCTGTTGTTAACTCGTTGGTGGCCAGTGTGCGCACCCCCCTCCCTCCCTCCCTCTATTGTTTTAATACATTGGGGCCAGTGTGCGCGCGCCCCCCCAACCCCCCCTCCCTCCCTCTATTGTTTTAATACATTGGGGCCAGTGTGCGCGCGCCCACCCAACCCCCCCTCCCTCCCTCTATTGTTTTAATACATTGGGGCCAGTGTGCGCACCCCCCCCAACCCCCCCTCCCTCCCTCTATTGTAATCATCATCGGTGGCAGCGGAGTAGAAGATTTTCATACTTACCTGGCTGCTGGCTGCTGCGATGTCTGCGTCCGGCCGGGAGCTCCTCCTACTGGTAAGTGACAGCAATGCGCCGCACAGACCTGTCACTTACCAGTAGGAGGAGCTCCCGGCCGGACACAGAGATCGCAGCAGCCAGCAGCCAGGTAAGTATGAAAATCTTCTACTCCGCTGCCACCGATGATGATTACAATAGAGGGAGGGAGGGGGGGGGGGGGGTTGGGGGGGTGCGCACACTGGCCCCAATGTATTAAAACAATAGAGGGAGGGAGGGGGGGTTGGGGGGGCCCGCGCACACTGGCCCCAATGTATTAAAACAATAGAGGGAGGGGGGGTTGGGGGGGCGCGCGCACACTGGCCCCAATGTATTAAAACAATAGAGGGAGGGAGGGAGGGGGGTGCGCACACTGGCCACCAACGAGTTAACAACAGGGGAGGGGGGGCCCACTGGCCACCAATGAGTTAAAAACAGGGGGGGGGGGGGGTCTGCCCCCTGCTGCCTGGCAGCACCTGCCAGGCAGCAGGGGACAGTCATGTACACAGTTTTTTTGTATATTCTAACCTGAAGCGTCTCCATCACCATGGGAACGCCTCTGTGTTAGAATATACTGTCGGAAATGAGTTTCACGATGTAGCTCATATCCGACAGTATATTCTAACATAGAGGCGTTCCCATGGTGATGGGGACGCTACAAGTTAAAATATACCATCGGATTGGAGAAAACTCCAATCCGATGGTATAGCAGAACTCCAGACTTTACATTGAAAGTCAATGGGGACGGATCCGTTTGAAATGGCACCATATTGTGTCAACATCAAACGGATCCGTCCCCATTGACTTGCATTGTAATTCAGGACGGATCCGTTTGGCTCCGCACGGCCAGGCGGACACCAAAATGACTTTTTTTTCATGTCCGTGGATCCTCCAAAAATCAAGGAAGACCCACGGACGGAAAAACGGTCACGGATCACGGACCAACGGAACCCCGTTTTGCGGACCGTGAAAAAAAACGTCCGTGTGCATGAGGCCTTAAGGTGAAAAATGGCAGGGTCCTGAAGGGGTTAAAAACATTCACCACAGACAAACTCACAGATGCACACACAACAGAAAATACACGGTCAAATAAGTTTATATTCAGTTGATTGCTATAGTATGTCATGCAATGAATCAATAAAGGTTTGTCTGGTCACTAAAAGTGTTTTTTTAAAGAGTTGGAATGGCATAAAAAATAAAAATGTGATACTGACCTCACAGTTCCCTGGCCCCTCCCGTTCCATGCTTTCAGGCTTTTCTGGTCTCTAGTTCCTGGTCCATCTTGTATTAATGCCGGATCAGGTACCAAGTGTTCTGGAAAAAACGAGAGTTGACACCGGAGAGACGGATCCGGTATTTCATTTGCATTTGTCAGACGGATCCCCATTCGGATCCAGAAACAAATGCTATCAGTTTGAACACGGATTTCCGGTGTGTGGTAGATTTTTAAGGGTACTTTTACACTAGCGTTAGAGGATTCCGGCAGGCAGTTCCATTGCCGGAATCCGCTAACGCTAGTGTAAAAGAAAGTACCCATAAAAATCAACCACACACCATTTAACCACTTGCTGCACACGTAACGCCGATAGGCGTCCGGGCGACGGCTGTCTCAGGGCTCAGCGACGCCTATTGGCGTCATCTCATGAGATCCGAGATTTCCTGTGAACGCGCACTCACAGAAGCGCGCGTTCACAGGATCATATAGTTCACAAGTTCAACTACAGCCTGCTGACAGCGATCATTGGCTGGCAGGCTGTAGATTTTTAAATTAACCAATGAAATGGGCATGTCAGACGCTGTTTTGTAAATAGAGTCTGATATACCTGCTACCTGGTCCTCTGGTGGTCCCTTTTGCTTGGATCGACCACCAGAGGACACAGGCAGCTCTGTAAGTAGCACCAATCACCACACATACACATTACACCCCCCTTGTCACTTATTAACCCCTTATTAACCCCTGATCACCCCATATAGACTCCCTGATCACCCCCCTGTCACCCCCTGTCATTGATCACCCCCCTGTAAGGGTCCCTTATTACCGCCAGTTACTTAGCTACTTGTCAGGTAGTTAGCGCCCAGCCCACGGCACCGCAGTCACTGATTAGTCACTAATTAGCGTCATCGCTGTCGCTAATCAGCACTAGTACTATATAGTATCTATAAGTGATCAAGACTGATCGCAATCAGATCTATATCAGTACATTAGGGTCACCTTAGGCTCTACAAAAAACGCAGTGTTTGCCCGATCAGGCCTGATCTTGTGCGCACACTTGCGTTCAGTCCGCCCCACCGCAGTGACCGATTTTTTTTTTATGATCACTGCAAAAACACCATAGAATCGATCACTGCGGCGCTATAAAGATCACTTTTGAGCTTTCTGGATCTTTATTAGCGATCGCAGCTTTACTTCGCAAGCACTCCTTTTTACTAGGCAGCTTTGCTCTTTTTCCTGGGTAGTCTCAGAGGAATACCCCCTAGATTTAGTTAGCCCAAAATGTCAAAAAAGGGGTATTCCGCTGAAGAGGCCTACAGGATTCTGGCCCTGATGGATGAAAGCGATGGGGACGCTTCATCCGCTGAATCCAGTGGTTCAGAATATGAACCTGTAGACAGCAGTGGGACTCTAACCGCTAGTGAAGATGACGAGGTTGAGGTCCCTGGTATGGTCAGGCGTACCCGATCCCATGTCAGTGTTCTGCATACCCAGCGTGATGAGCCTCATTTGCAGCAGAGTGGTGCTAGCGCTGATCTTTATTATGGTGCGGCATAAACCAGCAGCGCAGCACAGCCTGGACCTTCTACCAGCACTGCCGTATTCCCTGGTGAAGTGGCGAGCACCAGAAGGGCAGTTCAAGCTGGTACGGTGGCACGTGCAGTAACTTCGCCGTCGCAGCCACCACGTTCACAGGCCCGTAGAGCCCTTAGTCTCCCAGAGGTGCTGGCAAACCCGAATTGGAACTCCCCTGCTTCCGCCGCACCCGTATTGCCCCCTTTCACCGCCCAGGCTGGAGTTCGCGTGGAGACAGCTCATTTAGGATCAGCCCTCAAGTTTGTTTTAGCTGTTCTTCACCACGGATCTCTATGACTTAGTTGTGGCAGAAACCGACCGCTACGCCACACAGTTTATAACCGCCAATCCGGAAAGCTTCTATGCCCAGCCTTTCCGGTGGAAACCAGTCACAGTTTCCGAATTTTAATTATTTTTGGGCCTTATCCTCAGCATGGGTCTAACAAAAAAAAATTATTTCGGTCCTATTGGTCTAAAGACCCAATACATTACATGCCCATATTCTCTGCTGCTATGTCCAGGGCACGTTTTGAGGTCATCATGTGCTTTATGCATTTTACTGACAATAAAACCTGTCATCCAAGAGGCCACCCTGCTTATGACCGGCTCCACAAAATTTGGCCCCTCATAGACCATTTGTCATCCAGATTTGCAGATGTGTATACCCCCAATCAGAACATCTGCATAGACGAGTCCCTAGTACATTTTACCGGGCGCCTTGGCATCAAACAGTACATCCCCAGCAAGCGCGCCCGGTATGGGGTCAAACTGCATAAGCTCTGTGAAAGGCCACAGGCTATACATATCGTTTTAGGGTCTATGCGGGAAAAGACTCAAAACTGGAGCCGGTCGGATGTCCTGACTACCTGGGGAGCAGTGGCAAGATTGTCTAGGACTTGGTGTCACCCTTACTCCACAAGGGGTACCACTTATACGTGGACAATTTTTACACAAGCGTGGCCCTCTTTCGGCACTTACATCTAGTCGGAATTCTATGCTGTGGCACCGCACGACCTAGTCACCGGGGCTTCTCCCAACGGCTCGTTAATACCCAACTTGCACGAGGGGAGAGGGCTGCCTTGTGTGACCAAGAACTGCTCGCGGTGAAGTGGAGGGACAAGAGGGACATTTACCTTCTGTCCACCATTCAAGCAGACACGACAGTACAAATTGAAAGGGCAACTAGAGTCATTGAGAAACCCCTCTCTGTCCATGACTATAACCTTCACATGGGAGGGGTGGACTTCAATGACCAGATGTTGGCTCCCTATTTAGTGTCCCGCCGCACCAGACGCTGGTATAAGAAGGTGTCTGTTTATTTAATTCAATTGGCTCTGTATAAGAGTTTTGTTCTCTACAGTAAAGCTAGGAGAACAGGATCCTTCCTAAAATTCCAGGAAGAGATCATTTCGGAACTCCTGTATCCAGGAGGGTCCGTGCCCCAAGTCCCTGATGTAGTTAGCCGGCTACATGGCAGACACTTCCCGAGTGTCTATCCTGGTACCCCAAATCAGCATTCCCCAAGAAAAAGATGTTGTGTCTGTAGCAGGGCTGGAATAAGGCGTGACACCACCTTTTTTTGTCCTGACTGTACTGACCAGCCTGCCCTATGCATAGGGGAGTGTTTCCCGCAAGTACCACACACAGGTACACTATTAGTGTAGGGATCGCGTGACCAAGGACAGGCACACAGGGGTATTAGGGCCCTTTCACACAGAGCTGCTATAAACCTCTCCTTTCACTTGGGACAAATGTACTTCGCCACATCTCTGGGCGATTTGCGCTTTGCACATTGTCCCATGGGGAAGGAGAAGTTTGTCCTCTAAAGGTAAAAAATAAATAAAAAATCACAGGTAAGCAAAAAAGTTAATGTTCTGTTTCAAATGTTATATAAAGTTTATAAAAGTTAATGTTAATAAATTTATTGCATTGCAGCCTGTTTTTTTTTTTGTTTTTTTTTTTTACCTTCTAGGTGGACCAAGCGATCAACCAGCTGCAGCACTGATGTGAATTCTGACAGAAGCATTGCGCTGCTGTCAGATTACACAAAATCGGTGTATGCAGCGCTGGAAGACGAAATTTCTCTTCTGCAGTAAAAAGATACGTTTGCCAGGGCTTATGAGCTGAGGGGCGGTGTTCATATGCTTTGGCAAACATTTTTTATAAAAAAAAAATTCTGGCAATGATTTATTCATCCACATCGATTGATGTGAATGGAGAAATCGGGTTTGCCAGAGCATATAAGCTGAGTGGGTTTGGATGTTGGGCGGAGCTCCTATGTCCTGGCAGACGCCTTTCCCCTCTTTTTTTTTTTTTGCACATTTTTTGGCAGAGATTTTTTCATCCACATTGATCGATGCGAATGAAGAAATCTGTGCCGTTCATTTTTTCTTTCAGCCCAGAGGCTGAACGGAAAAAAAAAATCTCATTAATTACCCGTATGCTCAATATAAGGAGAATAGCAGAAACTCCTAATGCTGGCCATACATGTATTGATTTTGGAGACCCTCAAATGCCAGGGCAGTACAAACACCCAACAAATGACCCCATTTTGGAAAGAAGACACTCCAAGGTATTCGCTGAGGGGCATATTAAGTCCATGAAAGATTGAACTTTTTGTCACAAGTTAGGGGAAAGAGAGACTTTGTGAGAAAAAACTAAAAATAATCAATTTCCGCTAACTTGTGCAAAAAAAATAAAAAATCTTCTATGAACTTACCATGCCCCTCACGGAATACCTTGGGGTGTCTTATTTCCAAAATGGGGTCACATGTGGGGTATTTATACTGCCCTGGCATTTTAGGGGCCCTAAAGCGTGAGAAGAAGTCTGGAATCCAAATGTCTAAAAATGCCCTCCTAAAAGGTACTCATTGGAATTTGGGCCCCTTTGCGCACCTAAGCTGCAAAAAAGTGTCACACATGTGGTATCGCCGTACTTAGGAGAAGTAGGGCAATGTGTTTTGGGGTGTCTTTTCACACATACCCATTCTGTGTGTGAGAAATATCTCTGTAAATGACAACTTTTGACATTTTTTTACACAAAGTTGTCAATTTACAGAGATATTTCTCTCACCCAGCATGGGTATATGTAAAAATACACCCCAAAACACATTGCCCTACTTCTTCTGAGTACGGCAATACCATATGTGTGACACTTTTTTGCAGCCTAGGTGCGTAAAGGGGCCGAAAGTCCAACGAGTACCTTTAGGCTTTACATAGTTGCTCACAATTTAGCCCTGCCCAAAATGCCAGAACAGTAAACACACCCACAAATGACCCCATTTCGGAACACAGACACCCTAAGGTATTCACTGAGGGGCATAGTGAGTCTGTGGGAGATTTTTTATTTTTTTTGCCAGAAGTTAGCAGAAATGGAAACTTTATATAATTTTTTTTCCTCAGAAAACTTGTGAAAAAAAAAATCATACAAAAAACTCACCATATGCCCCTCCACAAATACTTTGGGGTGCCTTCTGTCTACAATAGGGTCATTTGGGGGTTATTTATACTATCCTGGCATTCTAGCACCTCAAGAAACATGACAGGTGCACAGAAAGTCAGAGCTGCTTAAAAATGCGGAAATTCACATTTTTGTACCATAGTTTGTAAACGCTATAACTTTTGCGCAAACCAATAAATATACACTTATTGGATTTTTTTTTATCAAACACATGTAGCACAATAAATTATGACACAAACTTGTATAGAAATTTAATTATATTTGAACAATTTAACCAGAGAAAGTTAAAAATACACTTTTTTTTGAGAAAATTGCGGTCTATTTTGATTAATATCAGAAAAACGAAAAATCTCAGCAGCAATCAAATACCACCAAAAGAAAGCTGTATTTGTGAGAAGAAAAGGAGGTAAAATTCATTTGGGTGCCAAGTTGCATGACCGAGCAATAAACCGTTAAAGTTGTGAAGTGCCGATTTGTAAAAAAGGGCCTGGTCACTAGGGGGGTACAAACCTGTGGTCCTTAATTGATTAAATACTGATAATCAAAGTATGGCCTTCAATAAAATCAAAATAACAGCAGGATAGGCCAATCAAAATACAGAAAGAAAGGGGGTGACCCTGGGGGCGTCAAAGTGGGGACAAGAAGGTCCAGGGGGGCCGGTGCTCCCCCAATATACCCAAAATGACGCCCCCTAGGAAAATAACTCGGCTAAAAGCTCCCGAGCACAGGTCAGACTAAAGAAGAAATGGAGCTCAAAACGCCAAAGGTAGAAATTAATATAAATATTTATTTGTATCATGAAAAGACATCAGGGTTACATATAACAAAATGCAATGGGACAGGGACAAAAAAAGAGCAGGGAAAAAAATTGCTAATAGCGCCACCCTGGATGGGGGGCTCCGGTCATAAATATAGAAAGGTATAATCAGCGGGATGAGTACATGATAGTACAGATAGATAATAATGGCATAATAGCACCTCAGATACACAATGGATCAAGTAATGGAGGTGAGTCCAAAAATGTAAAAAGAGAACAATATGGATCAAGGTGGAAAAACTCATGCACCAAGGAGCAGGAGCATCCGGTTTATAAGTCAATACATAACAGCAAAATGGAAATCCGTGTGGAGCAAAACCGGAATGTACACACTGGGATGGAACTCACCACAATAAAGACCAAGAGGAGACCAGCCAGGATGGCGCTACCCCAACGCGCGTTTCGGCGTACCTTCGTCAGGGGGTAGCGCCATCACTGAGGATCAGACATTTTAAAAACATTGTGAGCCAATCGCACACCAGCACTTGCTCGTCCCCAGGTGTGTATGTTTCCAGGCGCGCGATCACTCCGGGCCAGCCGCATCCGGACACCCCGAGCCCGGCGTCAGATCAAAGACCCGCCCCCCACGTGACAAAGCACATGATCGGGCGGGGATGATGTAAAGACGCACAGGCTCGGGGCGCCGGAGGCGGCGCCAGATGACGCGCACACGCATCACACTAGGGGAGGAGCTACAGACACCCGTCTGCTGAGTTCGATGCCCAAAGCTGAAAACACTCTTACAAACAAGAGCGGAGAACGGGAAGGGGCCGTTTGTTATATGTAACCCTGATGTCTTTTCATGATACAAATAAATATTTATAATAATTTCTACCTTTGGCGGTTTGAGCTCCATTTCTTCTTTAGTCCAATCAAAATACAGTAACAATCGCTATGACAGAAAGGGGAGGATATGATTATACTTCCCTAAATCCCAAATGAGATGCCAAGCCTGAAGAGGATATGATAAGGGATCAGTATGGGTCAAGACAAGAGCATTGGTGGTGCAGTGGTGGCCATCTTGATGTAAAGTCTGGTTTCTGTCCATGTCAGCATGCAATCTGCATCGCTCTAAATTACCTGCACGCCAGAAACCGGAGGTCACATGACCAGAGGTTGGCGGTGGAAAGCATGGTGGAACACAAATACAGGAAGTAAATCACAGCTATTACTGATAATACAGAAAAAAGCACAGAGAAACTATTGGGCATAAAAATAATTGTACAGATGAGCAGCCACTATACCTGTCACGGTCCCTCCCATGACAGAAGTGAGAAGATCTGAGAGACTGGCGGCATGTGAGGGTATCTGACAGGCTCTATTTAGTTCTGACTCACACTGCTTACCATGCGGTTGATATTTCCTTCTGGCATTGGTTGAGCTGGTGTGTTGTTCCTTTGGATCTCCTCCATTCCTCTTAAAGCTAAGTGCATTTTGTTTTGCATTTTGTTGTTCGCTTGTGTTTGTTGCTTTCTAGGCTTCAGAGAGATGCTGGTTCCTTCATCTGGGAAGGAACCAGCAGTCTCATTCCCTGCCACCACTCCTAGTGATTTCCAGGGTCTCCAGGGCTAAGGTTCCTGTGTATAATTATTTCCACCTTCAGGATCTACTCATATTGGCAGGAGTCAGGGAGAGGTCTAGGGATTCCTAGGAGGTCGCCATCCCTCTCCCTTAGCTTTGAGGCATAGACTCCAGTCTATTTCCTTCTGTGTTTTATCTGGTGTTTCCCCCTCCCCATTACCTGTGACAATACCCTGTTAATACAAGAAGATTATTTGACTATTGAAAAATTGTATTTTGCCATATATCATTGTCACTTCATATCAGGTTGCCCAGTTGATTGAAAAAAATCATAGAAGGAGAGGCAAGGGTCCATTTACCAGTTTGAGGAATAAAAAGGGTCAGATCAGCACATCAATCTATTTCTAAACTCAGTAATTCGAGATCTGGAACATTTTGATCAATGTGCTGATACCCCCTATCATTCTAAAAATTACTCTACCAGTGAGAAAAAGGATTTAATTATTAAATCTTCAGATAAGGGGGGAACACCGTGATATTAAACTGTAAACAGTACAAACAGATGTGCTTATCACTCCTTTTGGATACAAAAAGTTATGAAATATTGGTGCAGGATCTTACCACTAAGTATCAACTGCAACTGCAAGGAGGAGGTAGACAATCATTGGATAGATCGGAATGAGTATGAATTTCTATTCCCCCAACATCCAAAAATTTCTACCTTCTGTGGACTTCCTAAAGTCCATAAGGGGTTACATCCCCTAAAAGGAAGGCCACTTGTCTCAGAGGTTGGAAATCTGACTCAAAATGCTGGTATCTACATCGATAGAATTCTACGTCCCTTTGTCCCTTACTTCGTACATACGTGATACGATGGATCTGCTCAATAAGCTCGAGGGTATAGTGGCTGAGGCTGAGGTGTGGCTTGCCTCAATTGATATTGAGGCCCTCTATACATCCATCCAACACCAAATGGGATTCAGGGGTACCAAGTATTGATACCAAAAACAATCACTATCAGGGCCATAATAGTTTTGTTCTTCGTTTGCTAAAATTCATCTTGACTTATAACTATTTTGTATTCAACTCTAAGTACTACCACCAGCTCAGGGGCACCGCTATGAGAAGTCCTTGTGCCCCAACTTATGCTAACTTGCTCCAGGGCTGGTGGGAAGATACAATAGTTTTTTCTGACCAATATGCCAACTGGGTCTCACATATTTTATTGTGGGTAATATATATCGACGATATGTTGATACTGTGGTCAAGTGAGAAACGAGAACTTCAGTTATTTGTCGAGGCACTTAATCAGAACAAAATTGGGTTATTTTTTACCCAAGAGATACAGAAAGATTCTATTGCTTTTCTAGATATTCACCTATGGAAAAAAGATAATATGATTCAGACATCCCTACATCGTAAAAATACCTCCACTAACAGTTTTTTGCAATGGGGGAGTTTTCATCCTCTTCCATTAAAGAAGGAAATCCCAAAGGGACAGTTCCTCAGGATACGGAGGAACTGTACAAGGGATGATGATTTTGAGAAAGAGGGTACCATTCTGTATCAGAGATTTCGAGAAAAAGGTTACCCGAGAAAAGTGTTAAATCAGGCATGGGAATTTGCACGAAAATGTGATAGAACTTATTAACCCCCAATAGCCGACAACAAGAGGATAAAACGATACATATTATTGGAATTTTTGATTGCTTAGCACAGGAAGTCAGAAATGGACAAATATTGGTCACTCCTGAAAACCGATCCGGATATTTCTAGATTTATTCCACATTTTACAGCAATTATTTATAGATCTGGTCGCAATTTGAGAGATACCTTGGTTCACAGCCACTTTGAGACGGTTAAAAAAGAGACACCCCTGACACACTAGTACCTTTCGTTGCGGACACTGTAAAGCTTGTAAATTGTTTAATAGAAGGTCTCAATTTTCAGATTCTGGTAGACACATGGAATACTATACCCGCTCTTTTGCTAATTGCAATACTGAGAGTGTAATATATCAATGTAAATGCACATTTAATTTGATGTATGTAGGTAAAACGTGCCGTGCATTTAAGAGACAGATTTTGGAACATGGCAAGTAAGTGAAACAAGTAGGGGGCACTCTACTATCCGATGCCGGATGGACAATATTGTTAACAGATGGTACAAATTCTCGCAGATAATACGATTGAGTAGATTTATTGTATAGGATAAAAAGTGTGATGCTGTGGTCCACTATTATACTTGTAATAAGACATAAGGAATCCAGCTCCACATAGAATATGCTTTTAATCGACTTCCATAAAATCCAGACATCAAACAGGACAAGTTGGTGTGACGCGTTTCGGGCTATTACATTTTTAGCCCTTCATCAAGATGATGATGGGCTAAAAAATGTAATAACCCGAAACGCGTCACAGCAACTTGTCCTGTTTTATGTCTGGATTTTATGGAAGTCGGTTATAAGCATATTCTATGTGGAGCTGGATTCCTTTTGTCTTATTACACTCTGTACCTGACCGAGTCCAGGTCTGATTTTCCGTGCTCCATTGGGAGGTTGCAGATGAGAGCTGCAGTGATTTTCCTTCACTTCACTATTATACTTGTACAACGGTGGGTCACTTTGCAACAAACAAAATATTGAGGACGATAGATAAAATACGATACAATATGTAACACACAATCTGGCGCCAAAAAATAAAAAAAAGTGATTGAAAAATATAAAAATTAAAATGTCCAAAATTAAAATGTAAAAATTAAGAATTATAAAAATTATAAAAAAATTTGGATTTTGGAACATGTGGGGGATGTGAGAAACAAATGTGATAAATCTATGTCCTGACATGTGACTTTGTAACATAATGATGATGTCAGAGTTCTGACCTTTTGTGTGTTAGAGACGATCAGGACAGGCATTAGAGGTGGAGATCTTGACACCATTTTGAAACAGAAAGAAGGAGGTTCCTGACACAAGATCGCCCCTATCGGGGCAGCCATTTCGTTTTGCTAGGCAGGGCCTATAGCTTGATAGGGCAAGTGTGAGGGCGAGTCAATTTTCCTTTCCTTGTCCTGCACAAATTGGGTGATTTTTAATGATTATCAGTAAAGTTTACGTTTTACACTGGTAAAGGTACCCTGTGATTACATTATAATTAAGTTACACTAGTGACTACCTGACATCTGATGTCTATATCTATCAGAACTGTGAAAAACAAATCAATTTTGCCTGAAATGGTGGTAAAAGAAAAATAAATCATACTCACCTCATCCATTTGAGCATGAAGAGGCCGCCGCAGCCATCTTGATTGAAAATCGCGCATGAAATCTCACATGCGGTGACGTATGATATACTGTATAATGATCATTACGAACCGCGCAAGATTTTTCACGCTCAAATGGATAAGGTGAGTATTTTTTTTTTTATTATAACCGATTAACCCCTGTATTTCCTAATTTTTTTCATCTCAGATGCCGCGATCAGTGATGGACGCAGCATCTGAGGGGTTCCTTGACGGGGGCGGCATAATTGCCGTTCCCCCGCCATTGCGCCCGCTACTTAAAAAGAAATGTGCTTTGTGACAAAGTAATTCGTCGTGAAACAAATTTCTTTGTGGAATTCGGTGAAGCATCTTCCTGAAATATATGTCAGATTAAAAGACATGAAGACAGTGTGCACAGAACTTAAAAGGGTGGTCCACTTTCTGGTTACTGATAACTAATGTGTAGATAAGATGACTATATGGCACTTACTAATATACACTTTGTTGAAAATCCGCACCATTTTCTATATTTCATCTTGTTTGCCAAGACTTTTGTGCTTTCCAAACAGAGATCCTATCCATAGAATGGCTGCTGATGGATGTTCATTTGACCATGCAAGTCACTCAGTCTCCTTCGATCAGATTCACTACATCTGCCATCTGCACAGTAGGGAGTTTAGTGCACGGGCAGTGTGTTTGAATAGAGAAGGCTGAGTGATGTGTATTGGTCATTTGACCCCCCATCAGCAGCCATCTTATGGGCAGGACATCTATGCGGACAGCATGGAAGATTTTCCCAACCAGGGGAAATAGCTTATCAAATGGCATATTGACAAAGGCTACTGTATATTAGTAAGTGCTATCTAGTCATCTTACATACACATTGGTCATAAGTAGCCAGAAAGTGACCAACCCCTTTTTTTTAGCTATAGGACCATGTTATTTATGAATATATTGATTGCCTAATAAATAATGTAAGGGTAGGTCTATTTTGGTGGGAATAATGGACATATGACATATTACCATTTCATGGTAAATCCATGGTTAAAATTCCTGCGCAAGACAAAATTAAATCTGTACATAAACAGACAGTAAATGAATGCAAAGTCTTTGGCACAACATGCAGACGCCTGTCACCATATCACATCATACTGGGGAAAGGCTCAGCTGTATAGAGGTGAGAGGGCACGGGAGAAATAGAAAGTGACAGGGACTTCTGACAAAGCCACAAGGGATTCAAAATCCAGTGACAGGCCCAAGACCTTGGATGGAACAGCTGTGCTATAAGATTTGCAAGTCAAAGTAGGAGCCTGTGTCCTGCCCGCTGCATGCAGAAAGGTTGAAGGTATATGAATGACGGATGCAGGAACAAAAAGGGAGCACCAGTGTGCCACCTAAGATATCGTCCACCTTTTATTTCAAGTTTAATATTCTTAATGTTTTGTGGGCCAGTATGTCCATCTTTTGTTAATGAAAACAGGTCTGAGTTAGAGAGACACTAAGGCATTTCAGTACAACTGTTTATGCATAGAGTTTTTTACTGTGAAAAGCCTCAAGTGATGCATTCAAGAGTTAAAGAAGTGGCCTCCTAAGGACAGCTATTGTCCATATGCCCTGTTAGGACTTACGCAGAGGAGTTCCCTTACCCAGGACTCCTCTCTAGAGCTCTGTCGGACTCAAGCTATTTATGTATCATGTGGATGGCCTGTCATCAGTGGCGTAGACACAATCCATGGGGGCCCGGTGCTGAAGGCAGATTCCCGGGCTTTCAGCTTTCCTCCCACAGCTAGCAGCGCGATGTGGGGCCAGCAGGGGGAGCTCCTGAGCTCTGAAGATCAGTGAAGCAGGAAGCAGAGAGGTTTCCCTGCTTCACTATGGAAACAAACTGCCTGGCCAGGTGTGTGTGAGTGAGTGCTCGCTCCCCCCTTGCTCTGATGGGGCCCGAAATTGCCACTGTACTTCATGCCTTGCCCCTTCAGAGCACTCTATTACATGTGAGTACAGCGGGGCCCCTGCCAGCAGCCATTTATAACATGCTTTAGGGCGGCCTTGGGGGGTCCACAGGTCTGTCAGGCCCCCTGGTGTGCCGGGCCCGGTCGCAACTGCACCCCCTTTATGGCCACCATATAAAACTTTTTGCAATGTTTTCTAAGAGACGCTATCCTGGAGTATCGTAATAAAAACAAGTGGATAACTCTATATCTGCATGGGTTTATGAGGGATCTGATCTGAGAAGGAAAAGGCCCCTTTACACTGCTCAAATAAACAGACAATTGTTGGGAAGGAAGTGTTCCTTCCCAACAATCGCCTGCTTATCAGTGAAGGAGACCAATGCATTTACATGCAGCCATTTCCTCCATAGTATGCAAGAAAGAAGGGGAGAAACACAAATATGTAGGACTGCTAATGCAAGAGCTCACGAGTGACAAAGTGGGGCCTACCTCTTAGTGTTGTGTTAGAAGCACAACACCTGAAAAAGTGTTAGAACCACCACCGGCTGCTGTGAATGAAGATCGGTCACCAGGCGCGGGCCAGCTGTTAAAGACAGGGTGAAGGAGGAGAAAACATAGCATGCTGCTCATGACATTCCCTTCAGGCCTAGTTCACACTGCGATTTCGTTGGCATTTGGCCAGTGATTGTGAGTAGTGATGAGCGGCAAGGGGAATATTCGATTTAGTGATGTTTTGCAAATATATGGGCGAATATTTGTCATATATTCACGAATAAGTGAATTTGCTATTTTCGTTCGCTGTTTTTTTACATTACGATAATCACAATGTAAAATTTTCTTAATGTGTATGCGCAATAGGGGCTTGGCCTAGTTTAGCAACTGTTTCGGAAGTTTGAGGAGATTGGAAAAGATGGTTGGAAGCTATTTTCGCGACAGTGAGAAAGAACTCCTGATCACTATAAGTAATTTGACATTACACCAGTGTATTTGATTACATTTCACATGCATGTCAGACCAATCGCTTTATACGCAGATAGATTGTGTGCAGAAAATCGCCACTTATGGTGCGAATGTTTTTTTGCAATACATACAACTTTGCTTTTTATCAGGTCTAAGTAGATATTACTGATTGGTGCACTAAGTATTGTTGTAACATCACAGCACTATGTCTGTAGAATGTATGTCTGGACAGCAGAGAAATATCTCTCACATGCACATTGCACATCCATTTTCCTGCCGCACACTATATGCCCCACACACACACACAAACACAGTCTATAGATTAGAGAGTATGTGTCCTGTTGGTCAGGACTCAGAAAAAGCATTCTTTGTATTACTGACAGTATTTGCTGGTTTATTTAGAGTTACCCAGGGTGAACCACGGGGAGGCGAACCAGCTGTACACCCCATACCGTACCGTCACTTCACTAGACAGGTACATCTCTGCTCAGCTGGCCAATATCCAATTGCTCAGACCAGGGACGTACATAGAAATCACTGGACCCCGTAGCAAGAATCTAAATTGGGCCCCCATGCCCCTTTTATAGCCCCTCCCACTACCCATTTCAGGCCTCTCCCTTTGTTCCATGAACTATTCTTGCTGCTGCATTTTATAATTTATGCCATCAGGGCCGGATTGGGATTACAAAACAGCCCTGGCACACAAAAGAGCTATAACAGATGCAGTGTGTTCAGATGTATAGTATATACAACAGTGTACTGTTATGTGAGGTATGAGGTATAATACATGCAGTGTGTACAGGTATATAGTATATTCTGTAGTGTACTGATATGTGAGGTACAGGGTATAATATTTGCAGTGTAAACTGATGTATTGTATATACAGCAATGTACTGTTATGTGAGGTACAAGGTATAATACATGCAGTGTGTACAGATATATAGTATATACATTAGTGTACTGATATGTGAGGTACAAGGTATAATACATGTAGTGTGTACAGAGATATAGTATATACAGCAGTGTACTGATATGTGAGGTACAGGCTATAATATATGCAGTGTGTACAGGTATATATAATATACAGTAGTGTATACACTACTGTATATTATATATACCTGTACACACTGCATATATTATACCCTGTACCTCACATATCAGTACACTGCTGTATATACTATGTGAGGTACAAGATATAATGGATACAGTGTGTACAGATATATTGTATATACAGCCTGTACTGACATGTGAGGTACGAGGTACTGTATAATAGATGCATTGTGTACAGGTATATAGTAAATACAGTAGTGTATTGACAGCTCGTACCTCACATATCAGTACACTGCTGTATATACAATTAGAGGTGGCCTTGCGGTTCGCCTGGTGGTCGTTTCACGGAAAACTTTGTTTGTGATTCCCCGAACATGCGAACATATGGAGATATTTGCGCCCGCCATATTCTTTTACATTGTGAAGAACTTTGACCCATGACACATCCATCAGGTGGTACAGGACAGCCAATTTAGACATTTCAGCACATGGACGTACCCCCTACTTTATAAATAAACCTGATCTGGCCGCCATTTTACATTCAGTGTTTTGCCAGTGTAGGGAGAGGTTGCTGTGTGGAGCAGGTACAGGCTGTTAGGAACACCAAACACTAGCTAATAGGGCCGCAAAAGTCATTTTAAGCACTAGTATAGGTGTGCTGTCGATATGTGTGAAACACTGAGGGGTGCGATATACTTACTTTTATAATGAGTCAAAAACACATAGATCTATATAGTGATCACCTCGAAGTCAGGGGCCTAGCGGCTACAGGCTTACTAGGGCCATTTTTAAATAGGGTAAGGTTCCGGACGGGGTGGCTCTTATCAGGGCGGGTGGTCTGTGGTTAGGCTATCAGGGCCAGAATAGCACCCCCTGTAGGGCAATATCAGGGACAGTTCTTTGCCCACCCTGTCCTTCAATACCACATCATCATCTAGTCCAGGGATAGATGTTTTTTGCTTTCCCTCCGGGATTCATGGATGTGCACTGGAACCCCCCTGATTGTGGTAGGACATATAGTTTCTGATTTGGTGCCGCCGCCACTTGTTATTGCCTACCACATCTATGCTTTTTGCTTAACTTTAATAATTTAATTTATTTTAATTTTGCGGAATGGGTGCAGACCCATTGATTTTCAATGGGGCCACAATGTGCTGTCTGCATCCGCATTTGCGGATCCACACTTCCGCATCAGTGCTTCCGTTTCCGCCAAAAAATAAAACATGTCCTATTCTTGTCCGCAATTGCAGACAAGATTAGACATTTTCTATTATAGTGCCGGCGATGTGCGGTCCGCAAATTGCGGACGTGTGTATGGACCCTCATAGTAACATTATTAAAGGTTACATTTTATCTTTATGTATATTCTAATGGATTGCCTTCCTTGTACAATATATCCGAAAAACAACAAAACACATATGCATGAATAATATATTTTATTAAATAGTCACATAAAGGACAACAACATAGACAATAATAGATAAAATTGATGAACAAATAGCAGTAATGTAGTGGCACTGTGGACCAGCGCATCACCAAGGTACCAGATAATAAGTCTATCCCCTAAGCGTACGTCAGCTCTTAGTCCGAGTGAGCCTAATGGCAAATCTCTGAGATACATCATCTCATAACCGGACCATAGAGTGGCGTAAGCTTACTTAATAATTTAAATGCCACCATGCTGGCCTCATTATAAGTGTGAATGGGTGCAGTGTGTGGATGAAGTTATTCACACCCAGTAGCTTAATCAATTGCAACATGCACCCAACACCCAAATGTGCAGCCAACACGGAAACATACATAAATATAGCAATTGTAGCAAAATATGGGGGGAACCAACCTGGAGACCTGAGTGAGCACACCCCTGACGCACGTTTCGCACAGCTTCCTCAAAAGGGGGCGTTCCTTGTACAATGTTATAATATACCCCAAACCATCTCGATTGGGTTCAGGTCCGGTGACTGTGGAGGCCAGGTCATCTGGCGCAGCACCCCATCACTCTCCTTCATGGTCAAATAGCCCTTACACAGCCTGGAGGTGTGTTTGAGGTCATTGTCCTGTTGAAAAATAAATGATGGTCCAACTAAACGCAAACCGGATGGAATAGCATGCCGCTGCAAGATGCTGTGGTAGCCATGCTGGTTCAGTATGCCTTCAATTTTGAATAAATCCCCAACAGTGTCACCAGCAAAGCACCCCCACACCATCACACCTCCTCCTCCATGCTTCACGGTGGGAACCAGGCATGTAGAGTCCATCCGTTCACCTTTTCTGCGTCGCACAAAGACACGGGGGTTGGAACCAAAGATCTCAAATTTGGACTCATCAGACCAAAGCACAGATTTCCACTGGTCTAATGTCCATTCCTTGTGTTCTTTAGCCCAAACAAGTCTCTTCTGCTTGTTGCGTGTCCTTAGCAGTGGTTTCCTAGCAGATATTCTACCATGAAGGCCTGATTCACACAGTCTCCTCTTAACAGTTGTTCTAGAGATGTGTCTGCTGCTAGAACTCTGTGTGGCATTGACCTGGTCTCTAATCTGAGCTGCTGTTAACCTGCGATTTCTGAGGCTGGTGACTCGGATGAACTTATCCTCCGCAGCAGAGGTGACTGTTGGTCTTTCTTTCCTGGGGCAGTCCGCATGTGAGCCAGTTTCTTTGTAGCGCTTGATGGTTTTTATGTCTGCACTTGGGGACACTTTCAAATTTTTTCCAATTTTTCGGACTGACTGACCTTCATTTCTTAAAGTAATGATGGCCACTCGTTTTTCTTTACTTAGCTGCTTTTTTCTTGCCATAATACAAATTCTAACAGTCTATTCAGTAGGACTATCAGCTGTGTATCCACCTGACTTCTCCACAACGCAACTGATGGTCCCAACCCCATTTATAAGGTAAGAAATCCCACGTATTAAACCTGACAGGGCACACCTGTGAAGTGAAAACCATTTCAGGTGACTACCTCTTGAAGCTCATCAAGAGAATGCCAAGAGTGTGCATAGCAGTAATCAAAGCAAAAGGTGGCTACTTTGAAGAACCTAGAATATGACATATTTTCAATTGTTTCACACTTTTGTGTTATGTATATAATTCCACATGTGTTAATTCACAGTTTTCATGCCTTCAGTGTGAATCTACAATTTTCATAGTCATGAAAATAAAGAAAACTCTTTGAATGAGAAGGTGTGTCCAAAATTTTGGTCTGTACTGTATATATATATATATATATATATATATATATATATGTATATATATATATATATACAGAGCAGTGTATTGATGTGAGACATACCAGGTATAATACTGTAGATGCAGTGTGTACAGATATATGTGGTCAGTTATATATTATGGTCACTGTGTGTGTGAGGTACATGAGGTAGTGGTCACTGTACCTATCTGAGTCAGCAATGAGTAAAAACATGGGGGGGGGGCGTGAATGACGAGAAGTGGAGGACCTCATCTTACCACTCCATTCCAGTCCAGTCTGTATGGATCAATGCAGAGCTGATTGTGAACTTCTAATACTTGCTGTTAGGGGTTGAGGGACCTGTGATGATGTCATCACAAGTCCTGTCAGATGTACCTTTCAAACCTAGGAACTACACTATTTTTGGTGAAGTTCCTTTGCTAGATTCTGCAGGACCTGTGATGTTGAAGATGATGGCAGATGCACTGTTCTAACCTGGGAACTACACTTTACACTGTGCAGTTCCCTTACAGGACCTGTTATGACATCATCAAAGGTCCTTTAGCTTAAGAAAGATAGACAGGAGAAATTAGGGGGCGGGGCCTCTCCTCCACTTTGGGCCCCTCTTTCTTACAGGCCCCATAGCAGCTGCGTGGTCTGCCTATATGGTAGGTACGCCACTGGCTCAGACCCCACACACATACAATCACAATACAATCCGATCTTATAATGGTAACATTAAATCATTTCCCTTCAAAGACTTAAATACTTTTTGAGGTTTTGTTGAGGACATTATTTTCAATACTTGTATTAAACAGAATTGGGATTATATGATTGTGTCTTTATCCTGCAGCGCATGTTGGAGTGGGGATATGACCGGACCCGGGTCCACGGTGAGAAGCAGAGGATTGTGAGGGAGATCCGTTCCGAGCTCAAGATGAAGTTTAAGGGCAAGCACCCTAGGATGGCCATATAAAAAAATGGTCGGATTTGAAGACTAAGAGAAGGAATTCAGAGCAGAGAGATCTGTGACAGAATATGCCCAGGTACAATGCTTACATTACTTTTGTATCTCTCGCCAACACTCTGCAATGTATATATACAGTTATGAAAATAAGTATATTATTCCTGTACAAATGATTACTTATTAACTCAGCCGGTTACATCATACATCTCTACCTCACCATGAGTATGTATATTTATGCACACAGTGAGGTACAGATGTATGATGTAACCAGCTGATTTCTTGCGTTTTACACACACAGATATATATATATATATATATATATATATATATGTGTGTATATACATAAACTGCAATCATCATTCTGTATTCCAGTGAAAGGCCCCATATATCATTACATTAGATACATCCCCTACTTAACTCCTTAACGTCCGATGACATACATGTATGTCAGATCTGGACGTGACTTAAAGCCCAGTGACGTAAATGTACTGAATGGTGATCAGGTGGGTGCAGGAGCTGCGCCTGCTGTATGTGCCGGCATCGGTGAAATCACCGATTCCGGCGAATTACCCCTGCACTGCTGCGGTCAGTACTGACCGCGGCACGTGCGAGCTTCAGACATGTGCGGGGTGTCCATCGGGTCCCCGCGCTGCTGTAACGGAGACCCGATGGCAGAGAAGGTAGCCCAATGCCTTCCTTAGGTGTCGTGGCTGCCTTCTGGGAGGGCCTGTGAGATACAGCCTCCTGTATTACACTGGTACTACACTTACAGCCAATGCATTAAAATACAGAAGTATTGTAATGCATTGTAAAGGGGATCAGACCCCCAAAAGTTGAAGTCACAGTGTGGGACAAAAAATACACAGAAAAAAAAAGTTCTAAAAATAAATGTTTCAAAAGTTTTATTTATTTATTTTCAAGTAAAAAAAAGTGTCCTTTTCCAAAAATTAAGTTATATAAAAATATAAAAAAAATAGGGGAAAAAAGAAAAGTAGACATATTATGTATCGCCGCGTCCGTATCGACTGGCTCTATAAAAATATCACATGACCTAACCCCTCAGGTGAACACCATTAAAAAATAAAATAAAAACTGTGCTAAATAAACCATTATTACATCACTAAAAGTACAACACAAGTGATAAAAAAGGCGCATGACCCCCAAAATAGTACCAATCTAATGTCACCTCATCCTTCAAAAAATGAGCCCCTACCTAAAATAATTGCCAAAAAATTTAAGAAATATGGCTCTCTGAATATGGAGACACTAAAACATGATTTTTTTCGGTTCAAAAATGCTATTATTTATTGTGTAATACTAAAATAAAAATAAAAGTATACCTATTAGGTATCGCCACATTTATAATAACCAGCTGTATAAAAATATCACATGACCTAACCCCTCAGGTGAACACCGTAAAAAAAAGTAAAAATAAAAAACAAAAACTTTATAACAAAAACTTATATAACAAAAAGCGTAATACCAAGTGATCATATTTTTGGTAAATTTAGTATTTAAAAAAAAATTTAAATGAAATTTTATGACTGAATTTTACCACTCTCAGGAAATAAAATATGTGACGAGAAAACAATCTCAGAATGGCCTGGATAAGCAAAAGCGTTTTAAAGTTACTACCATATAAAGTGACATGGCCCCCACTATTGCTAATGTGTTCATGAGGGCCTTTGAGGAAGACGTCGTCTATCAGTCCCGCCCTTATGAGCATGTTCTTGTATGGTGGAGATATATAGACGACGTCTTCCTCATATGGACGGGACAAGAAAGCCAACTGCATGACTTTAATGAATTTCTAAATAGTGTTGACAGCTCTTTACAATTTACCTTGGTGTATTCTACTACAGAACTGCAGTTTCTGGACACCAAGGTTATTTTGACTGATGGGGTGTTACAGACACAATTGTACACAAAACCCACTGATAAAAACACAATGCTTCATTATAGTAGCTGTCATCCGAAAAACATGATTAGTCATCTTCCATATACCCAGATGTTGAGAGCAAAACGGATTGTGTCAGATGAGAGCAAATTGGAGGCCACAACAGGGTTATCCATGAAAATTGCTTGAGAAACACAAGGCAGTAGTGAATAAATTAGACAGAACATATACATTGACCAAGCAGAGACCAAAGTTCAAAGTGGAAATAATTCCATTTATATCAACTTATACTGAAGTAAGTGGCGCTATTAGGCGACACTGGCATGTTTTGGGTAGCTGTATTAGGGACGTTCCTGAATTCGAAGTCCCGCCGTTGTTTTCCTATCGTAGGTCCAGAAGCTTACTGGACCAATTGGTCAGGGCTGATATAGGGCCTAGTAGTAATTTGAGAGAGTCTACATGTCTCCCGTGCAAATTGTAGATATATATGTAAGTAGAGTTGAGCGAACACCTGGATGTTCGGGTTCGAGAAGTTCGGCCGAACATCCCGGAAATGTTCGGGTTCGGGATCCGAACCCGATCCGAACTTCGTCCCGAACCCGAACCCCATTGAAGTCAATGGGGACCCGAACTTTTCGGCACTAAAACGGCTGTAATACAGCCCAGGAAAGGGCTAGAGGGCTGCAAAAGGCAGCAACATGTAGGTAAATCCCCTGCAAACAAATGTGGATAGGGAAATGAATTAAAATAAAAATTAAATAAATAAAAATTAACCAAAATCAATTGGAGAGAGGTTCCATAGCAGAGAATCTGGCTTCCCGTCACCCTACCACTGGAACAGTCCATTCTCAGATATTTAGGCCCCGGCACCCAGGCAGAGGAGAGAGGTCCCGTAACAGACAATCTGGCTTCATGTCAGCAGAGAATCAGTCTTCATGTCATAGCAGAGAATCAGGCTTCACGTCACCCACCACTGTAAGAGTCCATTTTCATAAATTTAGGCCCAGCACCCAGGCAGAGGAGAGAGGTCCCGTAACAGAGGATCTGGCTTCATGTCAGCAGAGAATCAGTCTGCATGTCATAGCAGAGAATCAGGCTTCACGTCAGCCACCACTGCAACAGTCCATTGTCATAAATTTAGGCCCAGCACCCAGGCAGAGGAGAGAGGTCCCGTAACAGAGGATCTGGCTTCATGTCAGCAGAGAATCAGTCTGCATGTCATAGCAGAGAATGAGGCTTCACGTCACCCACCACTGCAACAGTCCATTGGCATATATTTAGGCCTAGCACACAGGCAGAGCAGAGAGGTCCCGTAACAGACAATCTGGCTTCATGTCAGCAGAGAATCAGTCTGCATGTCATAGCAGAGAATGAGGCTTCACGTCACCCACCACTGCAACAGTCCATTGGCATATATTTAGGCCTAGCACACAGGCAGAGCAGAGAGGTCCCGTAACAGACGATCTGGCTTCATGTCAGCAGAGAATCAGTCTGCATGTCATAGCAGAGAATGAGGCTTCACGTCACCCACCACTGCAACAGTCCATTGGCATATATTTAGGCCTAGCACACAGGCAGAGCAGAGAGGTCCCGTAACAGACAATCTGGCTTCATGTCAGCAGAGAATCAGTCTGCATGTCATAGCAGAGAATCAGGCTTCACGTCAGCCACCACTGCAACAGTCCATTGTCATAAATTTAGGCCCAGCACCCAGGCAGAGGAGAGAGGTCCCGTAACAGACAATCTGGCTTCATGTCAGCAGAGAATTAGTCTGCATGTCATAGCAGAGAATCAGGCTTCATGTCAGCCACCACTGCAACAGTCCATTGGCATATATTTAGGCCTAGCACACAGGCAGAGGAGAGGTTCATTCAACTTTGGGTAGCCTCGCAATATAATGGTAAAATGAAAATAAAAATAGGATTGAATGAGGAAGTGCCCTGGAGTCCAATAATATATGGTTATGGGGAGGTAGTTAATGTCTAATCTGGACAAGGGACGGACAGGTCCTGTGGGATCCATGCCTGGTTCATTTTTATGAACGTCAGCTTGTCCACATTGGCTGTAGACAGGCGGCTGCGTTTGTCTGTAATGACGCCCCCTGCCGTGCTGAATACACGTTCAGACAAAACGCTGGCTGCCGGGCAGGCCAGCACCTCCAAGGCATAAAAGGCTAGCTCTGGCCACGTGGACAATTTAGAGACCCAGAAGTTGAATGGGGCCGAACCATCAGTCAGTACGTGGAGGGGTGTGCACACGTACTGTTCCACCATGTTAGTGAAATGTTGCCTCCTGCTAACACGTTGCGTATCAGGTGGTGGTGCAGTTAGCTGTGGCGTGTTGACAAAAGTTTTCCACATCTCTGCCATGCTAACCCTGCCCTCAGAGGAGCTGGCCGTGACACAGCTGCCTTGGCGACCTCTTGCTCCTCCTCTGCCTTGGCCTTGGGCTTCCACTTGTTCCCCTGTGACATTTGGGAATGCTCTCAGTAGCGCGTCTACCAACGTGCGCTTGTACTCGCGCATCTTCCTATCACGCTCCAGTGCAGGAAGTAAGGTGGGCACATTGTCTTTGTAGCGTGCATCCAGCAGGGTGGCAACCCAGTAGTCCGCACAGGTTAAAATGTGGGCAACTCTGCTGTCGTTGCGCAGGCACTGCAGCATGTAGTCGCTCATGTGTGCCAGGCTGCCCAGGGGTAAGGACAAGCTGTCCTCTGTGGGACGCGTATCGTCATCGTCCTGCCTTTCCCCCCAGCCACGCACCAGTGATGGACCCGAGCTGCGTTGGGTGCCACCCCGCTGTGACCATGCTTCATCCTCATCCTCCTCCACCTCCTCCTCATCCTCGTCCTCCTCGTCCTCCAGTAGTGGGCCCTGGCTGGCCACATTTGTACCTGGCCTCTGCTGTTGCCAAAAACCTCCCTCTGAGTCACTTCGAAGAGACTGGCCTGAAAGTGCTAAAAATGACCCCTCTTCCTCCTCCTCCTCCTCCTCCTCCTGGGCCACCTCCTCTTCCATCATCGCCCTAAGTGTTTTCTCAAGGAGACATAGAAGTGGTATTGTAACGCTTATAACGGTGTCATCGCCACTGGCCATGTTGGTGGAGTACTCGAAACAGCGCAACAGGGCACACAGGTCTCGCATGGAGGCCCAGTCATTGGTGGTGAAGTGGTGCTGTTCTGTAGTGCGACTGACCCGTGCGTGCTGCAGCTGAAACTCCACTATGGCCTGCTGCTGCTCGCACAGTCTGTCCAGCATGTGCAAGGTGGAGTTCCACCTGGTGGGCACGTCGCATATGAGGCGGTGAGCGGGAAGGCCGAAGTTACGCTGTAGCGCAGACAGGCGAGCAGCAGCAGGATGTGAACGCCGGAAGCGCGAACAGACGGCCCGCACTTTATGCAGCAGCTCTGACATGTCGGGGTAGTTGTGAATGAACTTCTGCACCACCAAATTCAGCACATGCGCCAAGCAAGGGATGTGCGTCAAATTGGCTAGTCCCAGAGCTGCAACGAGATTTCGCCCATTATCACACACCACCAGGCCGGGCTTGAGGCTCACCGGCAGCAACCACTCGTCGGTCTGTTGTTCAATACCCCGCCACAACTCCTGTGCGGTGTGGGGCCTGTCCCCCAAACATATGAGTTTCAGAATGGCCTGCTGACGTTTACCCCGGGCTGTGCTGAAGTTGGTGGTGAAGGTGTGTGGCTGACTGGATGAGCAGGTGGAAGAAGAGGAGGAGGAAGCCGAGAAGGAGGAGGTGGCAACAGGAGGCAAAGAATGTTGCCCTGCGATCCTTGGCGGCGGAAGGACGTGCGCCAAACAGCTCTCCGCCTGGGGCCCAGCTGCCACTACATTTACCCAGTGTGCAGTTAGGGAGATATAGCGTCCCTGGCCGTGCTTACTGGTCCACGTATCTGTGGTTAGGTGGACCTTGCTACAGATGGCGTTGCGCAGTGCACACTTGATTTTATCGGATACTTGGTTGTGCAGGGAAGGCACGGCTCTCTTGGAGAAGTAGTGCCGGCTGGGAACAACATACTGTGGGACAGCAAGCGACATGAGCTGTTTGAAGCTGTCTGTGTCCACCAGCCTAAATGACAGCATTTCATAGGCCAGTAGTTTAGAAATGCTGGCATTCAGGGCCAGGGATCGAGGGTGGCTAGGTGGGAATTTACGCTTTCTATCAAATGTTTGTGAGATGGAGAGCTGAACGCTGGCGTGTGACATGGTTGAGACGCTTGGTGACGGAGGTGGTGGTGGTGGTGTTGGTGGTACATCCCCTGTTTGCTGGGCGGCAGGTGCCAACGTTCCTCCAGAGGCGGAGGAAGAGGCCGAGGCGGCAGCAGCAGAATAGGCCGAGGCGGCAGCAGCAGAAGAGGTAGCAGGGGGAGCCTGAGTGACTTCCTTGGTTTTAAGGTGTTTACTCCACTGCAGTTCATGCTTTGCATGCAGGTGCCTGGTCATGCAGGTTGTGCTCAGGTTCAGAACGTTAATGCCTCGCTTCAGGCTCTGATGGCACAGCGTGCAAACCACTCGGGTCTTGTCGTCAGCGCATTGTTTGAAGAAGTGCCATGCCAGGGAACTCCTTGAAGCTGCCTTTGGGGTGCTCGGTCCCAGATGGCGGCGGTCAGTAGCAGGCGGAGTCTCTTGGCGGCGGGTGTTCTGCTTTTGCCCACTGCTCCCTCTTTTGCTACGCTGTTGGCTCGGTCTCACCACTGCCTCTTCCTCCGAACTGTGAAAGTCAGTGGCACGACCTTCATTCCATGTGGGGTCTAGGACCTCATCGTCCCCTGCATCGTCTTCCACCCAGTCTTGATCCCTGACCTCCTGTTCAGTCTGCACACTGCAGAAAGACGCAGCAGTTGGCACCTGTGTTTCGTCATCATCAGAGACATGCTGAGGTGGTATTCCCATGTCCTCATCATCAGGAAACATAAGTGGTTGTGCGTCAGTGCATTCTATGTCTTTCACCGCTGGGGAAGGGCTAGGTGGATGCCCTTGGGAAACCCTGCCAGCGGAGTCTTCAAACAGCATAAGAGACTGCTGCATAACTTGAGGCTGAGACAGTTTCCCTGGTATGCATGGGGGTGATGTGACAGACTGATGGGGTTGGTTTTCAGGCGCCATCTGTGCGCTTTCTGCAGAAGACTGGGTGGGAGATAATGTGAACGTGCTGGATCCACTGTCGGCCACCCAATTGACTAATGCCTGTACCTGCTCAGGCCTTACCATCCTTAGAACGGCATTGGGCCCCACCATATATCGCTGTAAATTCTGGCGGCTTACTGGGACCTGAGGTAGTTGGTACACTAGGACGTGTGGATGTGGCAGAACGGCCACGTCCTCTCCCAGCACCAGAGGGTCCACTAACACCACCACGACCATGTCCACGTCCGCGTCCCTTACTAGATGTTTTTCTCATTGTTATGGTTCACCACAACAACAAATATATTATTTGGCCCAATGTATTGTATTCAAATTCAGCGGGATATAAATTTGAGGCCTAGTATTTAGGCGCTGGGTGACCGGTATGGATTTAGTGACAGAATTAGACTTGGAAATGCACAGAAGCGTGTGTGTGTGAAGTTATTCTGAATGACCCAATGTGCACCTTGAATATTATATACCCTTTTAGGGATAGATTTCAAATAGCTCTGATATAGCAGAAACCACTAAATTATGAAATTGTTAAATTGGGAATTGTATTTAAACCCAGAACAAAAAATGTGCTTTGACGGACACTAAATAACTTTCCCAGCCACAACAGGACAGCGTTAACGAGAGATTTAGCAGGATATAAATTTGAGGCCTAGTATTTAGGCGCTGGGTGACAGGTATGGGTTTAGTGACAGAATTAGACTTAGAAATACACAGTAGCGGGTGTGTGTGAAGTTATTCTGAATGACCCAATGTGCACCTTGAATATTATATACCCTTTTAGGGATAGATTTCAAATAGCTCTGATATAGCAGAAACCACTAAATTATGAAATTGCTAAATTGGGAATTGTATTTCAACCCAGAACAAAAAATGTGCTTTGACGGACACTAAATAACTTTCCCAGCCACAACAGGACAGCGTTAACGAGAGATTTAGCAGGATATAAATTTGAGGCCTAGTATTTAGGCGCTGGGTGACAGGTATGGGTTTAGTGACAGAATTAGACTTAGAAATACACAGTAGCGGGTGTGTGTGAAGTTATTCTGAATGACCCAATGTGCACCTTGAATATTATATACCCTTTTAGGGATAGATTTCAAATAGCTCTGATATAGCAGAAACCACTAAATTATGAAATTGCTAAATTGGGAATTGTATTTCAACCCAGAACAAAAAATGTGCTTTGACGGACACTAAATAACTTTCCCAGCCACAACAGGACAGCGTTAACGAGAGATTTAGCAGGATATAAATTTGAGGCCTAGTATTTAGGCGCTGGGTGACAGGTATGGGTTTAGTGACAGAATTAGACTTGGAAATACACAGTAGCGGGTGTGTGTGAAGTTATTCTGAATGACCCAATGTGCACCTTGAATATTATATACCCTTTTAGGGATAGATTTCAAATAGCTCTGATATAGCAGAAACCACTAAATTATGAAATTGTTAAATTGGGAATTGTATTTAAACCCAGAACAAAAAATGTGCTTTGACGGACACTAAATAACTTTCCCAGCCACAACAGGACAGCGTTAACGAGAGATTTAGCAGGATATAAATTTGAGGCCTAGTATTTAGGCGCTGGGTGACAGGTATGGGTTTAGTGACAGAATTAGACTTAGAAATACACAGTAGCGGGTGTGTGTGAAGTTATTCTGAATGACCCAATGTGCACCTTGAATATTATATACCCTTTTAGGGATAGATTTCAAATAGCTCTGATATAGCAGAAACCACTAAATTATGAAATTGCTAAATTGGGAATTGTATTTCAACCCAGAACAAAAAATGTGCTTTGACGGACACTAAATAACTTTCCCAGCCACAACAGGACAGCGGTAACGAGAGATTTAGCAGGATATAAATTTGAGGCCTAGTATTTAGGCGCTGGGTGACAGGTATGGGTTTAGTGACAGAATTAGACTTGGAAATACACAGTAGCGGGTGTGTGTGAAGTTATTCTGAATGACCCAATGTGCACCTTGAATATTATATACCCTTTTAGGGATAGATTTCAAATAGCTCTGATATAGCAGGAACCACTAAATTATGAAATTGCTAAATTGGGAATTGTATTTCAACCCAGAACAAAAAATGTGCTTTGACGGACACTAAATAACTTTCCCAGCCACAACAGGACAGCGGTAACGAGAGATTTAGCAGGATATAAATTTGAGGCCTAGTATTTAGGCGCTGGGTGACAGGTATGGGTTTAGTGACAGAATTAGACTTAGAAATACACAGTAGCGGGTGTGTGTGAAGTTATTCTGAATGACCCAATGTGCACCTTGAATATTATATACCCTTTTAGGGATAGATTTCAAATAGCTCTGATATAGCAGAAACCACTAAATTATGAAATTGCTAAATTGGGAATTGTATTTCAACCCAGAACAAAAAATGTGCTTTGACGGACACTAAATAACTTTCCCAGCCACAACAGGACAGCGGTAACGAGAGATTTAGCAGGATATAAATTTGAGGCCTAGTATTTAGGCGCTGGGTGACAGGTATGGGTTTAGTGACAGAATTAGACTTGGAAATACACAGTAGCGGGTGTGTGTGAAGTTATTCTGAATGACCCAATGTGCACCTTGAATATTATATACCCTTTTAGGGATAGATTTCAAATAGCTCTGATATAGCAGAAACCACTAAATTATGAAATTGTTAAATTGGGAATTGTATTTAAACCCAGAACAAAAAATGTGCTTTGACGGACACTAAATAACTTTCCCAGCCACAACAGGACAGCGTTAACGAGAGATTTAGCAGGATATAAATTTGAGGCCTAGTATTTAGGCGCTGGGTGACAGGTATGGGTTTAGTGACAGAATTAGACTTAGAAATACACAGTAGCGGGTGTGTGTGAAGTTATTCTGAATGACCCAATGTGCACCTTGAATATTATATACCCTTTTAGGGATAGATTTCAAATAGCTCTGATATAGCAGAAACCACTAAATTATGAAATTGCTAAATTGGGAATTGTATTTCAACCCAGAACAAAAAATGTGCTTTGACGGACACTAAATAACTTTCCCAGCCACAACAGGACAGCGGTAACGAGAGATTTAGCAGGATATAAATTTGAGGCCTAGTATTTAGGCGCTGGGTGACAGGTATGGGTTTAGTGACAGAATTAGACTTGGAAATACACAGTAGCGGGTGTGTGTGAAGTTATTCTGAATGACCCAATGTGCACCTTGAATATTATATACCCTTTTAGGGATAGATTTCAAATAGCTCTGATATAGCAGGAACCACTAAATTATGAAATTGCTAAATTGGGAATTGTATTTCAACCCAGAACAAAAAATGTGCTTTGACGGACACTAAATAACTTTCCCAGCCACAACAGGACAGCAGTAACGAGAGATTTAGCAGAATATAAATTTGAGGCCTAGTATTTAGGCGCTGGGTGACAGGTATGGGTTTAGTGACAGAATTAGACTTGGAAATACACAGTAGCGGGTGTGTGTGAAGTTATTCTGAATGACCCAATGTGCACCTTGAATATTATATACCCTTTTAGGGATAGATTTCAAATAGCTCTGATATAGCAGGAACCACTAAATTATGAAATTGCTAAATTGGGAATTGTACTTCAACCCAGAACAAAAAATGTGCTTTGACGGACACTAAATAACTTTCCCAGCCACAACAGGACAGCGGTAACGAGAGATTTAGCGGGATATAAATTTGAGGCCTAGTATTTAGGCGCTGGGTGACCGGTATGGATTTAGTGACAGAATTAGACTGGGATATGGCCAAAAAATAACCACACTATTGCTGGTTAAATGCACTTGGTGACGGGCGCAGCTTGCCCCTGATTTAGTATATGGTCAAAAAATGAACAGACTATTGCTGGTTAAATGCACTTGGTGTCACAGCTTGACGCACCACACTACTGAGGGTTAAATGCACTTGGTGACGGGCGCAGCTTGCCCCTGATGTAGTATATGGCCAAAAAATGAACAGACTATTGCTGGTTAAATGCACTTGGTGTGACAGCTTCACCCTGATGTAGGCTTTAGCCAAAAAACAACCACACCATTGAGGGTTAAATGCACTTGGTGACAGGCGCAGCTTGCCCCTGATTTAGTATATGGCCAAAAAAATGAACAGACTATTGCTGGTTAAATGCACTTGGTGTGACAGCTTCACCCTGATGTAGGCTTTAGCCAAAAAACAACCACACCATTGAGGGTTAAATGCACTTGGTCGCAGCTTGGATGCACTTGGTCGCAGCACCGCACAAGACACAAAATGGCCGCCGATCACCCCAGAAAAAAGTGACTGACAAACGGTCTGGGCAGCCTAAAAACAGTGAGTGAGCATTTGAATTTCAGCAGCTCAATGATGCACAGCTGCAGATCGATCGATTAATCAAGTGAAGTCCTTTGGAGGAGTTAATCTGCCTAATCTCGCCCTACTGTCGCATCCGCAACCTCTCCCTACGCTAATCAGAGCAGAGTGACGGGCGGCGCTATGTGACTCCAGCTTAAATAGAGGCTGGGTCACATGGTGCTCTGGCCAATCACAGCCATGCCAATAGTAGGCATGGCTGTGACGGCCTCTTGGGGCAAGTAGTATGACGCTTGTTGATTGGCTGCTTTGCAGCCTTTCAAAAAGCGCCAAGAAAGCGTCACAAAAGCGCCAAGAAAGCGACGAACACCGAACCCGAACCCGGACTTTTACGAAAATGTCCGGGTTCGGGTCCGTGTCACGGACACCCCAAAATTCGGTACGAACCCGAACTATACAGTTCGAGTTCGCTCATCCCTATATGTAAGGCAAAACATTTATACATCCTGGTACGGGGGCCTTTCCAATCCGTTTCCATCTTACCTGTGACTGCAGCTATATTATTTATGTATTGTCATGTCCTTGTAACATTTTGTACATTGGTGAAACTTCCACTGAGCTTATGACTCATTTAAACAACCATCGTAATACTATTTGAAAAAAATGATCTGACTTGCCTGTATCCAAACATTTTACTGATTTTAAGCACTCTGAGAAAGATCTAAAGTTCTGGATCATTGATCACGTCCCTATGCCCAGGAGGGGTGGGGACAGGATCAATTTACTTAAAAAGAAGGAACTATACTGCATTTATGTTCTCAATACTTTGAGACCCTTTTGTCTCAATGTTGATTACAAGATGGGCAATATATTAAGATAGTGACTTGTCTCTTGACCCTGTGGTATCCGCTACTGCGAATCCTGCACAGTGGGTGGTTAAATGGGAATTTCCTTTTAGAACTTGTAGATGTTCCCTGCTTGCATCATATGAGTTTATTAATTTCTTTTTCTCCTTTCTTTCTTTTTTATTTATGGAGAAGCGTGCTGTTCCGGGGGATTTTGTTGGATGAGGACAGATGTTGCGATTTTATATATTATATACAGCAGGCGTATGGAATGTATATGGATTTTGTAGATGACCCTCCTGAGTCTGTGATATGGTCGGTCTGTATGTGTGAGAGAACAACCATCTTGGGCTGATGGTAGATCGACAGGGTTGGCAGAGGTGGGATCTGTTGGGATATATGGATTCCGCACTGCTTTCCTTGTACTGTGGGAACGGTGCTTGCGTAATGGCGAGCGGCTGTTCTTCACTGCGATCAATGCCTATATGTGCCCGGTGAATACATGGAATGTATGAGACTGACTGCATCTGGGTGGTTCAAACCGAGGTGGAGCCGAGACACATGTGCCATGACTCCTTTTGGGCACTGACCACTTCTAAGATGGCAGAAAAGCGGGAGCTACGATTTCTGCTCATTTTGCATGTATAGTCATGTGACTCAGTGACGTGGATGTTGCGCGCACGGTCCGGAGCATTTGCCCTGCTGTGTATTACACGCCAATGCCGCCATGGATGTAAGATGGGGTTCGCGATATACCTAGTCAGTGTGTCAACGTGCGGTGCCTGTATCCCCCGGAAACAGTTACTCTTGATTTTTTGCACATGTGCACCTTTATTCTATTAACTCTTGATATACTTCACTTTATACAAGAATGGCATTTTTTAATATGTCATGAGACATAACTATGTATTGGTTTTTATCATGTATTTTACACAACAATCACATGTATATTATGTATTTGACACAACCATGCAATCTAGATTTTTTCATGTATCTTTATTTTATATGAATTGCACATAAAGTGCTAATTGTATGGAACTTGTTGATCATGTGACACTATGATGTAATCATTAGTGGGTATATATTGTTCACATTGTCCTGTTTATCATTGCTTGAGAAAGGCTCTGGGATAGATTCAAAACTGGGTGAATAAACCACTTTATTTTTCACGTATTTTTTGGAGTGCTGCTCTATTTTATACTTGTTGACATTGGGTAAGCTTTATCCATTTTAGCCTGCAACCAGCCTTCCCTCCTTTTAGAGAGAGAGAGAGAGAGACAGAGAAAGAGAGAGACAGAGAAAGAGAGAGACAGAGAAAGAGAGAGACGCAGAAAGAGAGAGACGCAGAGAGAGAGACGCAGAGAGAGAGACGCAAAGAGAGAGAGGCGCGCACAAAGAGAGAGAGAGGCGCGCACAAAGAGAACCAGGATGTGGGTGCAGAGTCCAACGTGGGGTAACGACAATCCCCAATAATATAAACCAAAGAAGTAGGACTGCACTCCAGAATAGTGATGAAAACAAAAGATTGTAATCACCCATAATGTGACAAATCTTGCAACGTTTCGGCTCTCAAGAGCCGTCCTCTTGAGAAAGGCTCTTGAGAGCCGAAACGTCGCAAGATTTGCCACATTATGGGTGATTACAATCTTTTGTTTTCATCACTATTCCGGAGTGCAGTACTACTTCTTTGGTTTATATATATATATATATATATATATATATATATATATATATATGTATATATATATGGTACAGACCAAAAGTTTGGACACACCATTTTCATTCAAAGAGTTTTCTTTATTTTCATGACTATGAAAATTGTAGATTCATACTGAAGGCATCAAAACTATGAATTAACACATGTGGAATTATATACATAACAAAAAAGTGTGAAACAACTGAAAATATGTCATATTCTAGGTTCTTCAAAGTAGCTACCTTTTGCTTTGATTACTGCTTTGCACACTCTTGGCATTCTCTTGATGAGCTTCAAGAGGGACCTGAAATAGTTTTCACTTCACAGGTGTGCCCTGTCAGGTTTAATAAGTGGGATTTCTTGCCTTATAACTGGGGTTGAGACCATCAGTTGTGTTGTGGAGAAGTCAGGTGGATACACAGCTGATAGTCCTACTGAATAGAATGTTAGAATTTGTATTATGGCAAGAAAAAAGCTGATAAGTAAAGAAAAACTAGTGGCCATCATTACTTTAAGAAATGAAGGCACATATAGGCATTGATCGCAGTGAAGAACAGCCGCTCGCCATTACGCAAGCACCGTTCCCACAGTACAAGGAAAGCAGTGCGGAATCCATATATCCCAACAGATCCCACCTCTGCCAACCCTGTCGATCTACCATCAGCCCAAGATGGTTGTTCTCTCACACATACAGACCGACCATATCACAGACTCAGGAGGGTCATCTACAAAATACATTCCATACGCCTGCTGTATATAATATATAAAATCGCAACATCTGTCCTCATCCAACAAAATCCCCCGGAACAGCACGCTTCTCCATAAATAAAAAAGAAAGAAAGGAGAAAAAGAAATTAATAAACTCATACGATGCAAGCAGGGAACATCTACAAGTTCTAAAAGGAAATTCCCATTTAACCACCCACTGTGCAGGATTCGCAGTAGCGGATACCACAGGGTCAAGAGACAAGTCACTATCTTAATATCAGTCAGTCAGTCCGAAAAATTGGGAAAACTTTTAAAGTGTCCCCAAGTGCAAAACCATCAAGCGCTACAAAGAAACTGGCTCACATGCGGACCGCCCCAGGAAAGGAAGACCAAGAGTCACCTCTGCTGCGGAGGATAAGTTCATCCGAGTCACCAGCCTCAGAAATCGCAGGTTAACAGCAGCTCAGATTAGAGACCAGGTCAATGCCACACAGAGTTCTAGCAGCAGACACATCTCTAGAACAACAGTTAGGAGGAGACTGTGTGAATCAGGCCTTCATGGTAGAATATCTGCTAGGAAACCACTGCTAAGGACACGGCAACAAGCAGAAGAGACTTGTTTGGGCTAAAGAACACAAGGAATGGACATTAGACCAGTGGAAATCGGTGCTTTGGTCTGATGAGTCCAAATTTGAGATCTTTGGTTCCAACCACCGTGTCTTTGTGTGACGCAGAAAAGGTGAACAGATGGACTCTACATGCCTGGTTCCCACCATGAAGCATGGAGGAGGAGGTGTGATGGTGTGGGGGTGCTTTGCTGGTGACACTGTTGGGGATTTATTCAAAATTGAAGGCATACTGAACCAGCATGGCTACCACAGCATCTTGCAGCGGCATGCTATACCATCCGGTTTGCGTTTAGTTGGACCATCATTTATTTTTAAACAGGACAATGACCCCAAATACACCTCCAGGCTGTGTAAGGGCTATTTGACCATGAAGGAGAGTGATGGGGTGCTGCGCCAGATGACCTGGCCTCCAGTCACCGGACCTGAACCGAATTGAGATGGTTTGGGGTGAGCTGGACCGCAGAGTGAAGGCAAAAGGGCCAACAAGTGCTAAGCATCTCTGGGAACTCCTTCAAGACTGTTGAAAGACCATTTCAGGTGACTACCTCTTGAAGCTCATCAAGAGAATTCCAAGAGTATGCAAAGCAGTAATCAAAGCAAAAGGTGGCTACTTTGAAGAACCTAGAATATGACATATTTTCAATTGTTTCACACTTTTTTGTTATGTATATAATTCCACATGTGTTAATTCATAGTTTTGATGCCTTCAGTGTGAATCTACAATTTTCATAGTCATGAAAATAAAGAAAACTCTTTGAATGAGAAGGTGTGTCCAAACTTTTGGTCTGTACTGTGTGTATATATATAAAAACACATGCCATGGCACAGCCTCAAGAAAATGTTTGTTTAATCAATTAAAAGCGACGTTTCAGTCCACTCAATGGGACCTTTCTCAAGCAGTGACAAAAGTGAATGGTGCCAAGTATAAATACAAACTCAGGAAATTATTTAATGAAAACTATTATTAATTGAATTACAACTAATGCGTTTGATTAGTATTTTGTATATAAAAATAAAAAATACTGTTTTAAAAAAAATGCAATAATATACAAGTATCCATATTGTGAAGAGATTAATAACTTCAATTAAAAAATGCTAATTCATATTATTTGCTTAATTAATCAAAATGACATATAAACAATTATGTTAAAAAGCGATTTGTCATTAAAAAATCAGGTTTACCGATTAAAAACATAATGGGGGGGGGCCAAGAACTAACCAGCATGGATCCAATATAGCGGCCCGTTTGATCAACTGTGCATGTTGGCGCATTGCTTCCGCATTACATAAAGAAACATGTGATGCAATACTGTGATCGTATCGACGGAGGAACAGACACAGGCCGAGTGTGTCCATAGACAGGGCATTCACATGATAACAGATCACGTGTTCTCACCAGAAATTGAATACAAATTGAGCCACAAACGCATCCTGTCTATACAGTCGCATGATAGTGCAATGGAGCAAAGACCGCAGTATGGTGCAGGTAATGCAGTGGGTCAGGATATGTATCTATATACTGTATATTTATGAGTTGTTCGTGACACCAATTGCAGCTTGCGCAGGTACTGTTGCAGGGCCCTTTAAGATGTTAGACCTCACGTACCAGGTGCAGAATGCCAGAGGGTGATAATGTCTCTGTGTAGTAGGTATGGTAGTGTCAACGGTGTCTCCTACCTTGGTACGGCTGGACTCCTGGATCCTGGCTCACTTGCAATAAAATGGGTTTTGCTAGTAGGAGTAACTGAGGAACTTTGGTAATAAGGAATGAGATCCAGACTGGTGATATAATCCAACTTGTCTTTACTTAATAGCAGCAGTAATCCACATAAGTTACAGCAGTAGTCTTTGAGGTCCCAGCAGGTATTGGCAATGTATGGCAGGGATCAATATCTCTTCTGCTCCTATACTATATGCCTGAAGGATCTGGCAGGTATTTATCTTCTGCTCTGTCCGTCTTATGCTTGTAATGGGCCTGACTAACTGAGGAGGAATTTGGCTTCTCCTGGACTCTGGATATGTACTCACAGCTTGGCTCACAGGGGATGCTTCTTCCTGGAGGCTGGAGATGGCTGCTTTTCTTGTCAACCAGCTGAGGCTGATGGCTCAGGCTGGGAAGGTTCTCTGGTCTCAACCGAGACAGGGTCCTGACTTGGGATCCCTATTTTCTGGGAGCTCCTACTAACACAGGCTTCCCCTAGCCGGGGTGGCTGGTACACTACCTAACTTCATTCTCCTCCCCATGAGACAGGACATGGGACCAGCCCACTTCTGCTCACAGAGGGGGGCTAAAACTGGAATGAACTATTCCAGTCTAGCAATACTAAACTGGCTATGGTCCTGCTGAACACATTGCTGCCACCTGCTGGTGTACATGGAAATTACAGCAAAAGTATAAAACAGGCCTAGAAATACATAAAATGACATTAATGGCAATATAATTACTCTTAACATATGGTAGCTGGGAAGAAGAGTTTGGTAACATAACTCCGGGATGTTACATTCCCCCTTACTTTAAGTTAAGCCAACTCGGCTTATGTTTAGGAGGGTGAAGGAATCAGCTATGGGTACCCAATAAATACAAAGTGCTGCGTGAAATACATATAAAGACATACTTAAATAAAACATGAGACGGCTTTCCCCAGGTTCCTGCCCGCTAGAGTAAGGTGTCCAACACACAGTTTCCTTCTCTTGGTATAACCAGGTAACCTAAATACTGCACAAAGCAAACATTACTGACTGACTTTGTATGTTCTGGCCCTAAAATATCAAAGAAAGCATGGGGGTGTCTTTACTCCGTAATCCCACCATTGTGTAATGCAATGCCCGCAAATGGAAGGGTGGCTTTATCCTGTATTCCCTTCCCTGCACCATAGCCTGAAGAAATTTGGCTTGTAGCACGATCACTATGATGACTGAGGGGAAGCTAAAATATGGCTCTAAGGCTTGAGGTACCATACATTAAGCAAAGGCTCAGAAGGGGAGGTACAGTATTTATCGTCTCCATATCTTCTGGCAATGTCACAGGAGGAGGATAGCTTAATCCTGTTGCTCTCCTGGAAATGAGACACCTCAGGATGGGAACAATCCTGAACATAAAACAAGTGGGAAGGATTAGCCTAGGGCTTCTAACGATTCCCGAAGCAGCAGGGGTAACTGTGAAGTTACTGGATCTGCCTGGACCTACCACTTGGTCCTACCCTGGGTACCTATGGGTATATAACACCGGGTGTAGGTCATTAGTTTTCAATGTCCGCATGAAGACAGTCCGTATAAAGGAGGGGAGAGAACAAGAGCTGTTAAGTTAAGGCACACTTAAGTAAGTTGCTACATTTTTGTTAAGTGCAATGGTTAAGTGCAATTGTTACAATTAGTGCATAAATTCACATTGTGGCACCTAGAAGGAGAATACACACATAGGCATGTTATCTTGAACGTTGCATAACATGTAACTGGTACAATAAGTGCAAAAATATTAAAAAACATAAAAATCACAAAGAGCTCAGGTATCACGTTTGAGCCTTTTCTTTCGGTGCAAGCTTTTATGTTGCAATAGAACATTTTATAAAAGTAGTGCAAATTTTATTATAAGATGAGGCTCAACAATAACGTGAATCCTGTTTCCTGGAAGTGTTTAAAGTTGTAGAATCCTCTGGAAACTGATAAAAGTCCATTTGTAATCCACAGGGATAAAAAGTTAATTGTAATCCACAAGGTATAAAATTTCATAAGAGCAACAGGCTATCAAGTAACCTGAGAAAGGGGATAAAACACTGAACTTGGACGTGAAGGGGTTCAGTGCTTTCGGGGGGAGTCCTAACAGAGCATGACCATCAGGGTGAGGACTAACCAGGCAACTTGAAACATAAAAACATTATCAACACACAACCGCCAACAGGTCCTCACCCGTCAGGAATCAGTCCACGACGTGGCTCCCAAGTATCACTATTTTTATTATTTTTTTCTTCAGAGGACACTTTTTAGAGGAAAGTATCCAGCTCCTCGTCACTACTAGAGCTACTGAAGCGCATAAGAGGGCGCTCCTGCCTCTGGTGGTAGCTCATAGTAGCGGCGGTTGTGGTGCGCCACTGCCCTCTGCTGGTTGCTGCAGGTACTGGTTGAGGAGACAGCCTGGAAAATGCTGCACTTACACGCTGTAATCCGGGATCCCCAGCAGGTACAGAGGGGCTCAGAACCTCTGGCTGAAGGGGCTCAGGAAGGGACACAGCAGGGACTTGAGGCTGCTTCCATGGCAGGGTGTATGGCTGGTTCTGGTGCCTCTTGGTTGCCATCTGGAGCTTCAGATGCCATCTGTGGTACAGGCTCTTCCATGGCTGGTGCAGCGACGTCAGCGGCGTCCTCCGTGGGAACAGGCACAACGTCAGAATCCATCTTGATTGGTGCGTCGCCTTCCGCGGTGGCACTTGATGTGGCGGAGGGATCCACAGCCTCCGGGAACTCGATCAAGTCCTGGTTCTCTATGGCAGGGACCGGGACATCAGCAGCGGCCTTCTCCGGAACTTCAGGGATGCTGGCCAAGGTAGGTGACACGGGCTCTTTGACCACGGAGGGATCCACTACCTCCGGGTCGGTACCGAAGATGGAAGGACCGCGTCTCTTTAGCAGCTAAGAGACCTGGATCTCCAGAGGATATTCTGGATAGACTGGCTCTCCTCCAATGGACATTTGGTTCCATTTGGGACGAGGGTACACCATTTTTCTTGCCTCCTCGAACAAGCGAACGGCCAGATTTGAGGGTGGAGCCCAGAGGGAGGAGTATTTATCCCCTTGGCTCACAATAGAAAGTTCACTGGGGGCATTCTTTAGTTTTCCCGCTTCCAGGGGGGTGTATTCGACATCTTCGCGCTCTTAGAGGGGCGTTACTAGGTTTTCCCGCATCTGGGGGGGGGGGGGGGGCGTATTCAGCATTTTCACGCTCTTGAAACGGCGTTCTTGTCTTTCCCCACTTCTGGGCATAAAGAAGAAGCGCCATTTTACGAATATGGCGAATTAACCCTTGGAATGCTGGAGGGCACGTTTAGCGCTTTCTGGCATAGCAATACAGCAATAAAGTCACTTTTCAGGGTTTTTGCACAATTTTCAGAACTTGCAGCACTGTGAACCATGCGGTTGGATCCGTTCACACACAATTGGATCTGATCCCATTATCAGGGCTGGCACACAATCCAATCCGATCCTGTTCGTGACGCCACTTATGCAAAGGAGCAAAGACCGCAGTACGGTGCAAGTGATGCAGTGGGTTGCAGGGCCCTTTAAGATGCTATAACTCACGTACCAGGTGCGGAATGCCAGAGGGGGATAATGTCTCTGTGTAGTAGGTATGGTAGTGTCAACGGTGTCTCCTACCTTGGTACGGCTGGACTCCTGGATCCTGGCTCACTTGCAATAAAATGAGTGTCGCTAGTAGGGGTAACTGAGGAACTTTGGTAATAAGGAATGAGATCCAGGCTGGTGATATAATCCAACTTGTCTTTACTTAATAGCAGCAGTAATCCACATAAGTTACGGCAGTAGTCTTTGAGGTCCCAGCAGGTATTGGCAATGTATGGCAGGGATCAATATCTCTTCTGCTCCTATACTATATGCCTGGAGGATCTGGCAGGTATTTATCTTCTGCTCTGTCCGTCTTCTGCTTGTAATGGGCCTGACTAACTGAGGAGGAACTTGGCTTCTCCTGGACTCTGGATATGTACTCACAGCTTGGCTCACAGGGAACGCTTCTTTCTGGAGGCTGGAGGTGGCTGCTTTTCTTGTCAACCAGCTGAGGCTGATGGCTCAGGCTGGGAAGGTTCTCTGGTCTCAACCGAGACAGGGTCCTGACTTGGGATCCCTATTTTCTGGGAGCTCCTACTAACACAGGCTTCCCCTAGCCGGGGTGGCTGGTACACTACCTAACTTCATTCTCCTCCCCATGAGACAGGACATGGGACCAGCCCACTTCTGCTCACAGAGGGGGGCTAAACCTGGAATGAACTATTCCAATTTAGCAATACTAAACTGGCTATGGTCCTGCTGAACACATTGCTGCCACCTGCTGGTGTACATGGAAATTACAGCAAAAGTATAAAACAGGCCTAGAAATACATAAAATGACATTAATGACAATATAATTACACTTAAAATATGGTAGCTGGGAAGAAGAGTTTGGTAACATAACTCCGGGATGTTACAATAGCAACCATGAAAATGAGTAGAATAACTACCAAAATGGTGACATGGCTTCAAGAATAATATATAGACCACAGTTTATATTGTAAAGTGAAAAGCTTTGATTCTATAATAATCGCATGCGCACATTATCATTACATAGTTGTCAAGAAGTAACATCAAATAAAAATGTAAATATAGATATATACATGTGGCAATAACGCTCCATTCCCAAAACCGGATTACCACACGGATGAGTATAACGCCAGTCACACCTAACCATGTGGAGAGGTCAACATGGAAGTCAGGCATCCTGTTCAGAATGACAAACAGCATGTTGCAACCAAAATTTTGATTAAAACAAACAAGAAAATAATCAAATAATACAATTTAATTAGGTTTCTCAATCAGTGTTGTACAATGTTAACTGCACAAGACCTTTTGATAAGGGAAGCCCACATGCGGTCCCCACCTAGTTTTAGTAAGAACCACACAGGGCCGCCCAAAACCCAAGAAAATCTAAATTATAACATAAAATGAAATACAGCTGCACCAACATGTTTTTGGGTCAATGAATCGTAACACCGCATGATTGTATTTTATTCAAATTATTCTTTATATATATTTATATTAAATCTTGACAATATATGATGAACAGAGCACATGCGCAAAAATGAAGCATACACACCAGTTTTAGAGAATTCTAATACTCGATAGTTGATAAAGTCCAAGACCAAATAAGTGGTCCATGCTGGTTATCCTCAGCAGTATCAGGACAGACAGCAGCAGCAGGTAATTATTAAGAGTATAGTATAAGGCCTACACCTAGCTCGACTAAACTCAGCGGGAGCAGGTCAGACTCCAGTAGGTAAATGGTAACACTGTAGTGTAAGGCATACACATAGCTGGGCCTAACTCTGCCGGAACAGACAGCAGCAGCAGGGAAATGATAACGCTGTAGTATAAGGCATACACATAGCTGGGCCTAGCTCAGTAATATCAGAACAGACAGGAGCAGCTAGAAAATGGTAACGGTGTAGTGTAAGGCATACACCTAGCTGGGCCTAAATCAGCACAAGCAGAACAAACAGCAGCAGGGAAATGTTAAAACTGTAGTATAAGGCATACACATAGCTGGGCCCAACTCAGCAATAACAAAACAGACAGCAGCAGCATGGAAATGGTAACGCTATAGTATTTGGCATACACATAGCTGTGCCTATCTCAGTAATATCAGGACAGACAGCAGCAGCAGGAAAATGTTAATGCCGTAGTGTAAGGCCTACACATAGCTGGGTCTAACTCAGCAGGAACAGAACAGACAGCAGCAGGGAAATGGTAAAGCTGTAGTATAAGGCATACACATAGCTGGGCCTAACTCAGCAATAACAGAACAGACAGCAGCAGCAGGGAAATCATAACGCTGTAGGATAAGGCAACACATACAGTGGATATGAAAAGTCTACACACCTCTGTTAAAATGTCAGGTTTCTGTGCTGTATCTGTAAAAAAAAATGAGACAAAGATAAATCATTTCAGAACTTTTTCCACCTTTAATGTGACCTATGAACTGTACAACTCAATTGAAAAACAAACTGAAATCTTTTAGGTAGAGGGAAGAAAAAAGATGAAAATAAAATAATATGGTTGCATAAGTGTACACACCCTTAAACTAATACTTTGTTGAAGCACCTTTTGATTTTATTACAGCACTCAGTCTTTTTGGGTATAAGTCTATCAGCATGGCACATTTTAACTTGGCAACATTTGCCCACTCTTCTTTGCAAAAATGCTCCAAATCTGTCAGATTACGAGGGGATCTCCTGTGCACAGCCCTCTTCAGCTCACTCCACAGATTTTTTATCGGATTCAGGTCTGGGCTCTGGCTGGGCCATTCCAAAACTTTAATCTTCTTCTGGTGAAGCCATTCCTTTGTTGATTTGGATTTTTGCTTTGGGTCATTGTCATGCTGAAAGATGAAGTTCCTCTTCATGTTCAGCTTTCTAGCAGAAGCCTGAAGGTTTTGTGCCAATATTGACTGGTATTTGCAACTGTTCATAATTCCCTCTAGCTTAACTAAGGCCCTAGTTCCAGCTGAAGAAAAACAGCCCCAAAGCATGATGCTGCCACCACCATGTTTTACTGTGGGTATGGTGCTCTTCCCTCCACCTAAAAGATTTTTGTTTGTTTTTCAATTGAGTGGTACAGTTTATAGGTCACATTAAAGGTGGAAAAAGTTCTGAAATTATCTAACTTTGTCTTATTTTTCTACAGCACAGAAACCTGACATTTTAACAGGGGTGTGTAGACTTTTTATATCTACTGTATATATGACTGAGCTAACTAACTAATGTACCTAACACCCTACACTGGAACCTATCGGCTACAATATTCACTAACTAACCTACACTATCTACCACTAACTATCTGGATTATGTATATGAGGTATCAGATGTTATATGACTAAGGAATTCAGCACAGTACAGAAATCACACTCCTCTCTCTCTCTCTCTCTCTCTCTCTCTCTTTCTCACACAAATGCATGAAACAGCACAAAATGGCTGCTGGAAATTTTCTTATATAGTAAGGGGTAGACAACTTTCCTATTGGTTGCTAGTATGTTGCTAAACTCTGACAGAGATATTGCAGCCTTCTCATTGGCCCACAAGCTAGAAGCAGGGAGGGTACTGTGTACTGTTTAAAAGAAAAAAACGAATATTCGAATATATAGCGCTATACTCTAAATATTTGCAAATTCTTGAAGTGCCGATATTCGCGATTAAAATTCGCAATACGAATATTCACGCTCAATACTAATTGTGAGCCAAAACCAGGTGAGGGTTAAAAACACAGAACAGGAGCAGATCTTTCCCTTATACCTTATCTCTGTGGAGGCTCCACTCCTGTTTTTGGCTCACAATCACTGATGGAAATTACTGACCAAACTCTGACCAAATCATTGAAGTATGAACTAGACCTTACGATTATGTTCATAATCATGTTTTTTTTTTAAACCATATATCTATTAGAAGAATATCTATGTTACAAAAGCATCGCTCAATAATTTCTGTAAACAATTTTAGATCTTGAAGCTACTCAATCAATCATTAAAAGATATTGACAGTATCCCACATGACAGTGACCTCTACAGCACCCCACCCCTTTAACAGTGATTTCGAAAGTGCCAACCCCTTTAACAGTGACCTTCACAGTGCATATATCAAGGGGAGAAAAACAGAACTGGATCGCACATCCACAATGCTATGCTTTGATCTAATTAAACTCGCTTCTAAGCTCCATATTAAAGTGTACAGTCCCCCATACTACATGCTGTACAAGAGGCATTAGTGTACGTTTTGCTCAAAAGGCATAAGCCCACTCACCACGCCAAGGTCGCCTCTTTGAGAGGGATCTACTCTGACAAAAAGGCACAGCACAATGCGGTGACAAAGCGGCACTGCCCTAGTAGGCGGCAGGACCCAGGAGTCAAACAGCAACCCTGCGGTCTGACAATGCCATACATGGCACTGGGCCCCACCAGCACAGCGCCACAAAAAGGCCACTACGCAGTACTGCACCATGTGAACAGTTGTCTAACACAACATGTCCATTGCTATCAGGAGCTACAGGTCAATTACCACTTATATGCAGACTTCTGCAAAATCAAAACCACCTGTTCCAAATGGGAGGAGTGCTGATACCAGCAATAAAGAAGAAAGATTCAAATTGCATATATCAAGGGGTAAAAAACAGAACTGGATCACACATCCACAATGCTATGCTTTGATCTAATTAAACTCACTTCTCAGCGCCATATTAAAGTGTACAGCCCCCATACTACATGCTATATGTGTATGTTTTGATCAAAAGGCATAAACCCACTCACCACGCCAAGGTTGCCTCTTTGAGTAGGACCTACTTTGACAAAAAGGCTCAGCACAATGTAGTGACAAAGCGGTACTGCCCTAGTAGGCGGCAGGACCCAGGAGTCAAACAGCAACCGATACTCTGGGGAAGCTCATACTTTAAGAGACTTTAAAGAAAACATTCTTGCTATATTCAGGTTGTATCCTGTAACAGTAGAGCAACAAATGGAAATTCTGCTTGTGCAATTGGAAGGAGCTGCCCTCAGAGAAGTAAAATCCTGGCCAAGTTCAGAGAGGAAAACGCTGGAGCAGATATATGAACGGCTCAGCACCACCTTTAAACCCAAGACTGTATCAGAGGTCAAGATGAGGTTCTTCAGCAAGAAATAGCAATCTGGTGAGTCACTCATAGACTTTGCATTGTCATTACAGGAAGCCCTCAGAGCTGTGGTACAGGTAGACCCCCATGAAGCGGAAAATGAGGACAAGACGCTTAAGGAGCAATTAATTGAAGGTGTTAGCACAGAAGCCTTAAAAAGTCAGTTAAGGATGCTAGCGGCTCCACTTTCCTAGACTTCAAAGAGTTAGCCATCAGTATTATGGGGACAAACACACCATTGAAAGCTACTAGGCCTGCCAAAATACCTATGGATACGCCAGTTGCATCTCCAAAATGTTATTCTATAGCCATTCAAGCAACTCCAGCCCCAGCTCCTGATGCAGTGGCCGCCTTGACAGAGCAAGTCAACTTTCTGACCAAAAGGCTGAAGAAAGTATGTAAGAAACTAGAACAGGGGGAGAAACGCTTAGTATTGGAGAATGAGATACCCGTACAAAGAGAACTTTTCCCTCCTGATTATAGAGAGACATCTCCCAGAAACTCTAGTGGATGCCCTTCTAACCGCTTGCATGCTCAGAAGCGCCCCACTTGCACATACTGTCACAAACCAGGCCATACAGAGATGATGTGCTGGTAGTTAAAAAGGGCAACTCTCGAGGTCAAGGACCGCCCCTTGGGAAATGAACCAGTAGGTCCAAAAGATCCCCGCTGGATGCCCAGATATGTAGGATCCCGTCCAGAAGTGGTTCTTCAAATAAATGGAGTTCTCTTTGCCGCTTTATTAGACACCGGGTCTCAAGTCACAACTATTCAACAGTCGGCATTTGAGAAATACTGGGATCAGAGCCAGTTAACACAACCCCCAGAATCCTGGCTGAGTCTTATAACCAGCAACGGAAAACCTGTGCCAGTGTATGGTTACTGGGAGCCAACTCTCTTAGTAGGAGGTATACACTACCCCAGCAAGGTATCATTGTTGTGCAGATCAAGGAAGATCACAACCCTCCAGTAGTCCTAGGGATGAACATCCTTAGGAATTGTTATGCTGAAATGCTTGAAGCTTTACACAAATCTATGCCTACTGCCACACCTGCCTCCAAAAAGGCAATACAACAGACTATCCGTGTGTTAAGTGCGCAACAAAAAATTGCCAGAGAGAAAGGAGAGATTTGCTGTGCCCGCATCCGAGGTAACCAACCAGTAATCCTTAAACTAAACACCGAAACACTCCTGTGGTGCCGAGCTACTCTTGGGATCCAAGGCCAAGACTACCAGGCCCTGGTAGAACCCATCACGCTAGAGGACCATTCTTTAGTCCGAGCTACAAGAAGCCTAGTTACTGTATCTCAAGGTAAAGTGCCTATTCATCTTCTGAATTTAAATGATGATAGTATAACTATGAACAAGCACTACCCTGTGGCTCAACTGCTACAAGTCACTTTCCAAGATGTGATCAGCGTACCTGCAGCTGCCACTGAACAATCTGCTCAGAAGCTAAATCCACAAAAATATCCTTCGGACACATTATGGTGGAAAGAACTCAATGTGTGGGATACCTCTACCCCTGAGAAACAGATGGAAGGAGTCTTAAAAGTTGTGCAAGAGCATCATCAGGCCTTCAGTAAACATCCTACAGATTATGGTGAAGTCAGTGTAATCAAGCACACCATCTCTACTGGTTCACATCCTCCAATCAAGGAAAGGTATCGGCCTATACCACCGACAATGTACCAATCTGTGAAACAAATGATGCAGGAAATGAAAGATTCAAGTATCATCCGAGACAGCCATAGTCTATGGGCTGAACCTCTAGTCCTTATCTGAAAGAAAGATGGTAACATACGATTCTGTGTGGACTACAGAAAAATTAACCAAATCACCCACAAGGATGCCTATCTCTTACCAAGAATTGAGGAGTCCCTGACAGCATTAGGGACTCCTCAGCTTACTTCTCTACCCTGGATTTAACAAGTGGGTGCTGGCAGGTACCTATTGCCCCTGAAGACTGTGAAAAAAATAGCATTTACTACCCCTATGGGCCCATTTGAATTTAATTACATGCCTTTTGGACTCTGCAATGCCCCTGGAACTTTCCAAAGACTAATGGAGTGATGCTAAGGCCACAACAACTTTGAAACTGTCCTGTTATACCTGGATGATGTAATCATCTATTCAAAATCCTATGAGGACCACTTGAAACATCTTGCAGAAGTTTTCAAAGTCCTCATCAAGCATGGGCTCAAGATTAAACCATCTAAGTGCTATCTACTAAAGTCAGAGGTCAAGTACCTGGGACATGTAGTAGGTGCTGAAGGTGTCAAGCCAGATCCAGAAAGTATAATTGGCCTACTACTTGGAATTGGCCTACTACTACCACAGTAAAAGAGGTGAGAAGTTTTCTTAGTTTTGCAGGATACTACCGACGTTTCATCCCTCACTTCGCTCAGATTGCTGAACCGATACAAGAGCTCTTGAGAGGACATCCTAAAAAGTACCAGAAAACCCATATATTGGTTGAATGGAATGAAGAAAGGGAAATCGCTTTTCAACTCCTGAAGAAGAAGTTGTCATCTTCTGTAATTTTATACTGCATTGTACTACTGTGTGAAATCCCTTTTTACCAGGCTGTCAGGCGCATTACATACATCCACCACTAGATGGGGGTAGCAACACAGTATATATAGTGCAGTTCAGGCCTAGTTAGGGAGTTAAGTCAGTTTAGAGGAGAAGTGGGAAGTGAAGGAGTGAGAGTGCAGCTGTAGCAAACGGAGTGGAGATAAACACAAAGGACAACAGCCATTCATTCAGGCTTCAAGGACCTTTGGATTGAAGGTAAAGGACTTACTAGCTTTGGGCAGCCTTACCATTAAAGAACTGGAGAAACAGAACCAGATTAAGGAACTGAATATCAGTGAGTACCTAACTTACTACCCTAGCCTGACACAATACCACCAGCACAGCCTGTTACTTTAATCACATCCAACTTGCATGTGTATCAGAGACTGTTTAATTACTGGAAGACTGGCACTCTCAACACATGGAGTCGTATGGTTTAAATGCAGATCACAAAATTTATTGATAAGTACATAAAAGATAAAAAAACTAAAAATGTGTTAATACATACACTAACAGTAAATTGTCACAGTATGGTACCAGTGATAGGAAAAATATCAATGTCATATATTTAATTGCTCTATATCACAGATCAATCCTTATAATAGTCCACAGTTAAATGCTTATAAAGGAAAAATGGAAAGGGGAATAGAAAAAAGGAAAGTCCTCCTTCTTCTCCTTAGCAAGGAAATATGTCCACTAGCATACAATTAATAGTCCAGTTATAATAAACTTTAAGTGTAATTTTTCTTATGCAGACTTTGTAATTTGGCAATTAGAGTGTGCCTAGTAATAACCCACTATGTGGGCTTACCTTTCCTTCGTGCCGGTCAGTCACTCAGATGTTTTGGGGCCCGCTGAGAGCCGGCGTCCCGGCTGTTACTTGATCAGCGTCCCACGTGGATTCAGAGACGAGTTCGTCGCTCCGGAAGTGACGTATCGGCACTCAGGGTTACATTCGTTGGTTATTTCTTCCGATTTTCTTAGGCTCAAGCTTTAGTTGTTACAGCCAATGTCGAGTTTACAGTGCACTGTTTTCTCGCAAAATATAAGAGTTTTCTTCTTATAGATGGGTCATATTTAGATCTCTGATCGGATCACTGGAAACCAGACGCGTTTCGGGGACGCCTCTCCCCTTCCTCAGTGGTAATGACCCTACTTCATATTTGATTGGTTTTTATACTCTTAGTTGGCAAATTCCAAAATCAGACATGGAATATATACCAGTAATATTTCTTTCGATTTTGGTCATTTTAAATGTGATTTTTTTCTTTCTGACAGGTATCTTTTGTATCTTTTTTCATTAGATTTTTCATATATTCAGTTGTTCTTCAATTTTTCCATTTGCGTTTTTGTTGCGTTTTCAATGCGTTTTTTATTTGACACATGCGTTTTTTTTGCCAAAAGCTATAACTTTCCTCAGATTATAAGGTCCATAAGGGATTTTATTGCATTGACTATAATTAAGCTTTTATGTTGTTTTTTATAATTATTTTCAAGGTATGTTCAATATATATGCGGTTGAGTTGTTTGCTATCTATCACCATGCATTATAATGTTTACCATCATTCTTATCAACACACAGATTATTTAAAATTATAAGATAATAAAAATCAACTTATAAAATTGTCAACTGCATATATATTGTGATTCTCCATATTTATTTAAAATTCTATGTATCAACATATATCATTGTATATATCTTTCCATATAACATCTTATTCGGACCATTCAGAGTATGTGGGTACTATCAAAGTATGTTCATTTGATAACTTGTATTGTATAGATTAAGCACCTATCAACAGGATAAGAAGATTAAGTCAGTTTGCTTCTCATAGTTGTAGTAATGATTTTCTTGAGATTATAAACCTTTTCCCAAGGCATATTGTATTAAATGAAGAAAGGGGTACATGTGCTTGTCTCTAAGGGAGGATCGCAGTACTGATGAACAGTTAAACATGCGATCCCCCATCGGAGAAAAGCAAATGTCCCATAATCTTAAAGAAAGCCAAAAATCTCCAAGTCCGCATTTAATCCTCTTGGTATGAGACTTCCAAAATCATAGATTCGTTTCGATTCGGCCCTTGACATTTTTTCAATGTGATTGCCCCCCCCCCCCCCCCTCCAGTCGTGTTCTATCTGCTCCAGTGCTAGGAAGGACAGACCTCCACCATCTTTATTGTGGACTTCCTTGAAATGCCTGGATAAAGCATTGTTTTCACAACCTTTGGCTATATTATTAAGATGTTCAGAGATTCGCACCTTAAGTTGTCGTTTGGTCCTACCAATATATTGTTTAGTGCATGGGCACTGGATCAGATAGATCACGCTGGAGGAGTTGCACGTCAGGAAACCCTTAATGGTCATCGAAAATGCATTCTGCGTTGAAGAGATTTTTTCAGTTTTTTTAGGGAATTTAGTTTTTTTACAACCCATACAGGATCCGCATCTAAATTCAGATCATCCTAAATTCTGAATTTTGGTTCGGTTTTTGTGTTTTGGTTTCATCAAAAAAGGTTGTTCTATCCAATTTTCTCACTTTATCTAATGCCTCCCCCAGTAATTTTTCTGGGTAAAGTTTTTCTTTAAATTGTGTTTTCATTATAGAGGCTTCCTCTTCAAATTGGTTATCTTCCATACAGTTTCTTCTAATACGTCGAAACTGTCCGAAAGGAATGTTCATAAGCCAATTCGGCAGATGACAGCTTGAAAAAAAGGATGAATCCATTCTTGGCTGTGGGTTTACGATAGGTGTTACAAACGTATTTATTCCCTTTTCTAGTGATCTGAATATCTAGAAAATCTACTTTTTCTATGTTTAGTCCAGCCGTGAAACGTAGGTTATATTTATTGTTGTTAAGATCCTCCAAAAATTTTAACAAACTGATCTCGTCCTTGCGCCAAATAAAAATAATGTCATCTATATAGCACCGCCATAGGACCAGGTCCACAAAAAAAACAATCAAGACTGGTTAAAACCTGATGGCTTTTTTAGATGCGGATCCTGTATGGGTTGTAAAAAAACTAAATTCCCTAAAAAGACTGAAAAAATCTCTTCAACGCAGAATGCATTTTCGATGACCATTAAGGGTTTCCTGACGTGCAACTCCTCCAGCGTGATCTATCTGATCCAGTGCCCATGCACTAAACAATATATTGGTAGGACCAAACGACAACTTAAGGTGCGAATCTCTGAACATCTTAATAATATAGCCAAAGGTTGTGAAAACAATGCTTTATCCAGGCATTTCAAGGAAGTCCACAATAAAGATGGTGGAGGTCTGTCCTTCCTAGCACTGGAGCAGATAGAACACGACTGGAGGGGGGGGGGGCAATCACATTGAAAAAATGTCAAGGGCCGAATCAAAACAAATCTATGATTTTGGAAGTCTCATACCAAGAGGATTAAATGCGGACTTGGAGATTTTTGGCTTTCTTTAAGATTATGGGACATTTGCTTTTCTCCGATGGGGGATCGCATGTTTAACTGTTCATCAGTACTGCGATCCTCCCTTAGAGACAAGCACATGTACCCCTTTCTTCATTTAATACAAAATGCCTTGGGAAAAGGTTTATAATCTCAAGAAAATCATTACTACAACTATGAGAAGCAAACTGACTTAATCTCCTTATCCTGTTGATAGGTGCTTAATCTATACAATACAAGTTATCAAATGAACATACTTTGATAGTACCCACATACTCTGAATGGTCCGAATAGGATGTTATATGGAAAGATATATACAATGATATATGTTGATACATAGAATTTAAAATAAATATGGAGAATCACAATATACAGGTCCTTCTAAAAAAATTAGCATATTGTGATAAAGTTCATTATTTTCTGTAATGTACTGATAAACATTAGACTTTCATATATTTTAGATTCATTACACACCAACTGAAGCAGTTCAAGCCTTTTATTGTTTTAATATTGATGATTTTGGCATACAGCTCATGAAAACCCAAATTTCCTATCTCAAAAAATTAGCATATTTCATCCGACCAATAAAAGAAAAGTGTTTTTAATACAAAAAAAGTCAACCTTCAAATAATGATGTTCAGTTATGCACTCAATACTTGGTCGGGAATCCTTTTGCAGAAATGACTGCTTCAATGCGGCGTGGCATGGAGGCAATCAGCCTGTGGCACTGCTGAGGTGTTATGGAGGCCCAGGATGCTTCGATAGCGGCCTTAAGCTCATCCAGAGGGTTGGGTCTTGCGTCTCTCAACTTTCTCTTCCCAATATCCCACAGATTCTCTATGGGGTTCAGGTCAGGAGAGTTGGCAGGCCAATTGAGCACAGTAATACCATGGTCAGTAAACCATTTACCAGTGGTTTTGGCACTGTGAGCAGGTGCCAGGTCGTGCTGAAAAATGAAATCTTCATCTCCATAAAGCTTTTCAGCAGATGGAAGCATGAAGTGCTCCAAAATCTCCTGATAGCTAGCTGCATTGACCCTGCCCTTGATAAAACACAGTGGACCAACACCAGCAGCTGACATGGCACCCCAGACCATCACTGACTGTAGGTACTTGACACTGGACTTCAGGCATTTTGGCATTTCCCTCTCCCCAGTCTTCCTCCAGACTCTGGCACCTTGATTTCCGAATGACATGCAAAATTTGCTTTCATCCGAAAAAAGTACTTTGGACCACTGAGCAACAGTCCAGTGCTGTTTCTCTGTAGCCCAGGGCAGGCGCTTCTGCCGCTGTTTCTGGTTCAAAAGTGGCTTGACCTGGGGAATGCGGCACCTGTAGCCCATTTCCTGCACACGCCTGTACACGGTGGCTCTGGATGTTTCTACTCCAGACTCAGTCCACTGCTTCCGCAGGTCCCCCAAGGTCTGGAATCGGTCCTTCTCCACAATCTTCCTCAGGGTCCGGTCACCTCTTCTCGTTGTGCAGCGTTTTCTGCCACACTTTTTCCTTCCCACAGACATCCCACTGAGGGGCCTTGATACAGCACTCTGGGAACAGCCTATTCGTTCAGAAATTTCTTTATGTGTCTTACCCTCTTGCTTGAGGGTGTCAATGATGGCCTTCTGGACAGCAGTCAGGTCGGCAGTCTTACCCATGATTGCGGTTTTGAGTAATGAACCAGGCTGGGAGTTTTTAAAAGCCTCAGGAATCTTTTGCAGGTGTTTAGAGTTACTTAGTTGATTCAGATGATTAGGTTAATAGCTCGTTTAGAGAACCTTTTCATGATATGCTAATTTTTTTAGATAGGAATTTTGGGTTTTCATGAGCTGTATGCCAAAATCATCAATATTAAAACAATAAAAGGCTTGAACTACTTCAGTTGGTGTGTAATGAATCTAAAATATATGAAAGTCTAATGTTTATCAGTACATTACAGAAAATAATGAACTTTATCACAATATGCTAATTTTTTTAGAAGGACCTGTATATGCAATTGACAATTTTATAAGTTGATTTTTATTATCTTATAATTTTAAATAATCTGTGTGTTGATAAGAATGATGGTAAACATTATAATGCATGGTGATAGATAGCAAACAACTCAACTGCATATATATTGAACATACCTTGAAAATAATTATAAAAAACAACATAAAAGCTTAATTATAGTCCATGCAATAAAATCCCTTATGGACCTTATAATCTGAGGAAAGTTATAGCTTTTGGCAAAAAAAACGCATGTGTCAAATAAAAAACGCATTGAAAACGCAACAAAAACGCAAATGGAAAAATTGAAGAACAACTGAATATATGAAAAATCTAATGAAAAAAGATACAAAAGATACCTGTCAGAAAGAAAAAAATCACATTTAAAATGACCAAAATCGAAAGAAATATTACTGGTATATATTCCATGTCTGATTTTGGAATTTGCCAACTAAGAGTATAAAAACCAATCAAATATGAAGTAGGGTCATTACCACTGAGGAAGGGGAGAGGCGTCCCCGAAACGCGTCTGGTTTCCAGTGATCCGATCAGAGATCTAAATATGACCCATCTATAAGAAGAAAACTCTTATATTTTGCGAGAAAACAGTGCACTGTAAACTCGACATTGGCTGTAACAACTAAAGCTTGAGCCTAAGAAAATCGGAAGAAATAACCAACGAATGTAACCCTGAGTGCCGATACGTCACTTCCGGAGAGACAAACTCGTCTCTGAATCCACGTGGGACGCTGATCAAGTAACAGCCGGGACGCCGGCTCTCAGCGGGCCCCAAAACATCTGAGTGACTGACCGGCACGAAGGAAAGGTAAGCCCACATAGTGGGTTATTACTAGGCACACTCTAATTGCCAAATTACAAAGTCTGCATAAGAAAAATTACACTTAAAGTTTATTATAACTGGACTATTAATTGTATGCTAGTGGACATATTTCCTTGCTAAGGAGAAGAAGGAGGACTTTCCTTTTTTCTATTCCCCTTTCCATTTTTCCTTTATAAGCATTTAACTGTGGACTATTATAAGGATTGATCTGTGATATAGAGCAATTAAATATATTACTGTAAAGGGGGAAATATTAATCACCAATATTATGCGAATATCGATAATTAATATTCCTATTTAGGAATATTAATTACCGATATTCGCATAATATTGGTGATTAATATTCCCCCTTTACATTGGCGAGTCAGGCCCACTGCTTAGATTTTGAAATCTGTGTTTGGTTTTGAGTAGAGTTGAGCGAACACCTGGATGTTCGGGTTCGAGAAGTTCGGCCGAACATCCCGGAAATGTTCGGGTTCGGGATCCGAACCCGATCCGAACTTCGTCCCGAACCCGAACCCCATTGAAGTCAATGGGGACCCGAACTTTTCGGCACTAAAAAGGCTGTAAAACAGCCCAGGAAAGAGCTAGAGGGCTGCAAAAGGCAGCAACATGTAGGTAAATCCCCTGCAAACAAATGTGGATAGGGAAATGAATTAAAATAAAAATTAAATAAATAAAAATTAACCAAAATCAATTGGAGAGAGGTTCCATAGCAGAGAATCTGGCTTCCCGTCACCCACCACTGGAACAGTCCATTCTCAGATATTTAGGCCCCGGCACCCAGGCAGAGGAGAGAGGTCCCGTAACAGAGAATCTGTCTTCATGTCAGCAGAGAATTAGTCTGCATGTCATAGCAGAGAATGAGGCTTCACGTCAGCCACCACTGCAACAGTCCATTGGCATATATTTAGGCCCAGCACCCAGGCAGAGGAGGGAGGTCCCGTAACAGAGAATCTGTCTTCATGTCAGCAGAGAATTAGTCTGCATGTCATAGCAGAGAATGAGGCTTCACGTCAGCCACCACTGCAACAGTCCATTGGCATATATTTAGGCCCAGCACACACACAGGCAGAGGAGAGAGGTCCCGTAACAGAGAATCTGGCTTCATGTCAGCAGAGAATCAGTCTGCATGTCATAGCAGAGAATGAGGCTTCACGTCAGCCACCACTGCAACAGTCCATTGGCATATATTTAGGCCCAGCACACACACAGGCAGAGGAGAGAGGTCCCGTAACAGAGAATCTGGCTTCATGTCAGCAGAGAATCAGTCTGCATGTCATAGCAGAGAATGAGGCTTCACGTCAGCCACCACTGCAACAGTCCATTGGCATATATTTAGGCCCAGCACCCAGGCAGAGGAGGGAGGTCCCGTAACAGAGAATCTGTCTTCATGTCAGCAGAGAATTAGTCTGCATGTCATAGCAGAGAATGAGGCTTCACGTCAGCCACCACTGCAACAGTCCATTGGCATATATTTAGGCCCAGCACACACACAGGCAGAGGAGAGAGGTCCCGTAACAGAGAATCTGGCTTCATGTCAGCAGAGAATCAGTCTGCATGTCATAGCAGAGAATGAGGCTTCACGTCAGCCACCACTGCAACAGTCCATTGGCATATATTTAGGCCCAGCACACACACAGGCAGAGGAGAGAGGTCCCGTAACAGAGAATCTGGCTTCATGTCAGCAGAGAATCAGTCTGCATGTCATAGCAGAGAATGAGGCTTCACGTCAGCCACCACTGCAACAGTCCATTGGCATATATTTAGGCCCAGCACCCAGGCAGAGGAGGGAGGTCCCGTAACAGAGAATCTGTCTTCATGTCAGCAGAGAATTAGTCTGCATGTCATAGCAGAGAATGAGGCTTCACGTCAGCCACCACTGCAACAGTCCATTGGCATATATTTAGGCCCAGCACCCAGGCAGAGGAGGGAGGTCCCGTAACAGAGAATCTGTCTTCATGTCAGCAGAGAATTAGTCTGCATGTCATAGCAGAGAATGAGGCTTCACGTCAGCCACCACTGGAACAGTCCATTCTCAGATATTTAGGCCCCGGCACCCAGGCAGAGGAGAGAGGTCCCGTAACAGAGAATCTGTCTTCATGTCAGCAGAGAATTAGTCTGCATGTCATAGCAGAGAATGAGGCTTCACGTCAGCCACCACTGCAACAGTCCATTGGCATATATTTAGGCCCAGCACCCAGGCAGAGGAGAGAGGTCCCGTAACAGACAATCTGGCTTCATGTCAGCAGAGAATCAGTCTTCATATCATAGCAGAGAATCAGGCTTCACGTCACCCACCACTGTAAGAGTCAATTTTCATAAATTTAGGCCCAGAACCCAGGCAGAGGAGAAAGGTCCCGTAACAGACAATCTGGCTTCATGTCAGCAGAGAATCAGTCTTCATATCATAGCAGAGAATCAGGCTTCACGTCACCCACCACTGTAAGAGTCAATTTTCATAAATTTAGGCCCAGAACCCAGGCAGAGGAGAAAGGTCCCGTAACAGACAATCTGGCTTCATGTCAGCAGAGAATCAGTCTTCATATCATAGCAGAGAATCAGGCTTCACGTCACCCACCACTGTAAGAGTCAATTTTCATAAATTTAGGCCCAGAACCCAGGCAGAGGAGAAAGGTCCCGTAACAGACAATCTGGCTTCATGTCAGCAGAGAATCAGTCTTCATATCATAGCAGAGAATCAGGCTTCACGTCACCCACCACTGTAAGAGTCAATTTTCATAAATTTAGGCCCAGAACCCAGGCAGAGGAGAAAGGTCCCGTAACAGACAATCTGGCTTCATGTCAGCAGAGAATCAGTCTTCATATCATAGCAGAGAATCAGGCTTCACGTCACCCACCACTGTAAGAGTCAATTTTCATAAATTTAGGCCCAGAACCCAGGCAGAGGAGAAAGGTCCCGTAACAGACAATCTGGCTTCATGTCAGCAGAGAATCAGTCTTCATATCATAGCAGAGAATCAGGCTTCACGTCACCCACCACTGTAAGAGTCAATTTTCATAAATTTAGGCCCAGAACCCAGGCAGAGGAGAAAGGTCCCGTAACAGACAATCTGGCTTCATGTCAGCAGAGAATCAGTCTTCATATCATAGCAGAGAATCAGGCTTCACGTCACCCACCACTGTAAGAGTCAATTTTCATAAATTTAGGCCCAGAACCCAGGTAGAGGAGAAAGGTCCCGTAACAGACAATCTGGCTTCATGACAGCAGAGAATCAGTCTGCATGTCATAGCAGAGAATCAGGCTTCACGTCAGCCACCACTGCAACAGTCCATTGTCATAAATTTAGGCCCAGCACCCAGGCAGAGGAGAGAGGTCCCGTAACAGACAATCTGGCTTCATGTCAGCAGAGAATTAGTCTGCATGTCATAGCAGAGAATCAGGCTTCATGTCAGCCACCACTGCAACAGTCCATTGGCATATATTTAGGCCTAGCACACAGGCAGAGGAGAGGTTCATTCAACTTTGGGTAGCATCGCAATATAATGGTAAAATGAAAATAAAAATAGGATTGAATGAGGAAGTGCCCTGGAGTCCAATAATATATGGTTATGGGGAGGTAGTTAATGTCTAATCTGGACAAGGGACGGACAGGTCCTGTGGGATCCATGCCTGGTTCATTTTTATGAACGTCAGCTTGTCCACATTGGCTGTAGACAGGCGGCTGCGTTTGTCTGTAATGACGCCCCCTGCCGTGCTGAATACACGTTCAGACAAAACGCTGGCTGCCGGGCAGGCCAGCACCTCCAAGGCATAAAAGGCTAGCTCTGGCCACGTGGACAATTTAGAGACCCAGAAGTTGAATGGGGCCGAACCATCAGTCAGTACGTGGAGGGGTGTGCACACGTACTGTTCCACCATGTTAGTAAAATGTTGCCTCCTGCTAACACGTTGCGTATCAGGTGGTGGTGCAGTTAGCTGTGGCGTGTTGACAAAAGTTTTCCACATCTCTGCCATGCTAACCCTGCCCTCAGAGGAGCTGGCCGTGACACAGCTGCCTTGGCGACCTCTTGCTCCTCCTCTGCCTTGGCCTTGGGCTTCCACTTGTTCCCCTGTGACATTTGGGAATGCTCTCAGTAGCGCGTCTACCAACGTGCGCTTGTACTCGCGCATCTTCCTATCACGCTCCAGTGCAGGAAGTAAGGTGGGCACATTGTCTTTGTAGCGTGGATCCAGCAGGGTGGCAACCCAGTAGTCCGCACAGGTTAAAATGTGGGCAACTCTGCTGTCGTTGCGCAGGCACTGCAGCATGTAGTCGCTCATGTGTGCCAGGCTGCCCAGGGGTAAGGACAAGCTGTCCTCTGTGGGAGGCGTATCGTCATCGTCCTGCCTTTCCCCCCAGCCACGCACCAGTGATGGACCCGAGCTGCGTTGGGTGCCACCCCGCTGTGACCATGCTTCATCCTCATCCTCCTCCACCTCCTCCTCATCCTCGTCCTCCTCGTCCTCCAGTAGTGGGCCCTGGCTGGCCACATTTGTACCTGGCCTCTGCTGTTGCAAAAAACCTCCCTCTGAGTCACTTCGAAGAGACTGGCCTGAAAGTGCTAAAAATGACCCCTCTTCCTCATCCTCCTCCTCCTCCTCCTGGGCCACCTCCTGTTCCATCATCGCCCTAAGTGTTTTCTCAAGGAGACATAGAAGTGGTATTGTAACGCTGATAACGGTGTCATCGCCACTGGCCATGTTGGTGGAGTACTCGAAACAGCGCAACAGGGCACACAGGTCTCGCATGGAGGCCCAGTCATTGGTGGTGAAGTGGTGCTGTTCTGTAGTGCGACTGACCCGTGCGTGCTGCAGCTGAAACTCCACTATGGCCTGCTGCTGCTCGCACAGTCTGTCCAGCATGTGCAAGGTGGAGTTCCACCTGGTGGGCACGTCGCATATGAGGCGGTGAGCGGGAAGGCCGAAGTTACGCTGTAGCGCAGACAGGCGAGCAGCAGCAGGATGTGAACGCCGGAAGCGCGAACAGACGGCCCGCACTTTATGCAGCAGCTCTGACATGTCGGGGTAGTTGTGAATGAACTTCTGCACCACCAAATTCAGCACATGCGCCAAGCAAGGGATGTGCGTCAAATTGGCTAGTCCCAGAGCTGCAACGAGATTTCGCCCATTATCACACACCACCAGGCCGGGCTTGAGGCTCACCGGCAGCAACCACTCGTCGGTCTGTTGTTCTATACCCCGCCACAACTCCTGTGCGGTGTGGGGCCTGTCCCCCAAACATATGAGTTTCAGAATGGCCTGCTGACGTTTACCCCGGGCTGTGCTGAAGTTGGTGGTGAAGGTGTGTGGCTGACTGGATGAGCAGGTGGAAGAAGAGGAGGAGGAAGCCGAGAAGGAGGAGGTGGCAACAGGAGGCAAAGAATGTTGCCCTGCGATCCTTGGCGGCGGAAGGACGTGCGCCAAACAGCTCTCCGCCTGGGGCCCAGCTGCCACTACATTTACCCAGTGTGCAGTTAGGGAGATATAGCGTCCCTGGCCGTGCTTACTGGTCCACGTATCTGTGGTTAGGTGGACCTTGCTACAGATGGCGTTGCGCAGTGCACACTTGATTTTATCGGATACTTGGTTGTGCAGGGAAGGCACGGCTCTCTTGGAGAAGTAGTGCCGGCTGGGAACAACATACTGTGGGACAGCAAGCGACATGAGCTGTTTGAAGCTGTCTGTGTCCACCAGCCTAAATGACAGCATTTCATAGGCCAGTAGTTTAGAAATGCTGGCATTCAGGGCCAGGGATCGAGGGTGGCTAGGTGGGAATTTACGCTTTCTATCAAATGTTTGTGAGATGGAGAGCTGAACGCTGGCGTGTGACATGGTTGAGACGCTTGGTGACGGAGGTGGTGGTGGTGGTGTTGGTGGTACATCCCCTGTTTGCTGGGCGGCAGGTGCCAACGTTCCTCCAGAGGCGGAGGAAGAGGCCGAGGCGGCAGCAGCAGAATAGGCCGAGGCGGCAGCAGCAGAAGAGGTAGCAGGGGGAGCCTGAGTGACTTCCTTGGTTTTAAGGTGTTTACTCCACTGCAGTTCATGCTTTGCATGCAGGTGCCTGGTCATGCAGGTTGTGCTCAGGTTCAGAACGTTAATGCCTCGCTTCAGGCTCTGATGGCACAGCGTGCAAACCACTCGGGTCTTGTCGTCAGCACATTGTTTGAAGAAGTGCCATGCCAGGGAACTCCTTGAAGCTGCCTTTGGGGTGCTCGGTCCCAGATGGCGGCGGTCAGTAGCAGGCGGAGTCTCTTGGCGGCGGGTGTTCTGCTTTTGCCCACTGCTCCCTCTTTTGCTACGCTGTTGGCTCGGTCTCACCACTGCCTCTTCCTCCGAACTGTGAAAGTCAGTGGCACGACCTTCATTCCATGTGGGGTCTAGGACCTCATCGTCCCCTGCATCGTCTTCCACCCAGTCTTGATCCCTGACCTCCTGTTCAGTCTGCACACTGCAGAAAGACGCAGCAGTTGGCACCTGTGTTTCGTCATCATCAGAGACATGCTGAGGTGGTATTCCCATGTCCTCATCATCAGGAAACATAAGTGGTTGTGCGTCAGTGCATTCTATGTCTTTCACCGCTGGGGAAGGGCTAGGTGGATGCCCTTGGGAAACCCTGCCAGCGGAGTCTTCAAACAGCATAAGAGACTGCTGCATAACTTGAGGCTGAGACAGTTTCCCTGGTATGCATGGGGGTGATGTGACAGACTGATGGGGTTGGTTTTCAGGCGCCATCTGTGCGCTTTCTGCAGAAGACTGGGTGGGAGATAATGTGAACGTGCTGGATCCACTGTCGGCCACCCAATTGACTAATGCCTGTACCTGCTCAGGCCTTACCATCCTTAGAACGGCATTGGGCCCCACCATATATCGCTGTAAATTCTGGCGGCTACTGGGACCTGAAGTAGTTGGTACACTAGGACGTGTGGATGTGGCAGAACGGCCACGTCCTCTCCCAGCACCAGAGGGTCCACTAACACCACCACGACCATGTCCACGTCCGCGTCCCTTACTAGATGTTTTTCTCATTGTTATGGTTCACCACAACAACAAATATATTATTTGGCCCAATGTATTGTATTCAAATTCAGCGGGATATAAATTTGAGGCCTAGTATTTAGGCGCTGGGTGACCGGTATGGATTTAGTGACAGAATTAGACTTGGAAATGCACAGAAGCGTGTGTGTGTGAAGTTATTCTGAATGACCCAATGTGCACCTTGAATATTATATACCCTTTTAGGGATAGATTTCAAATAGCTCTGATATAGCAGAAACCACTAAATTATGAAATTGCTAAATTGGGAATTGTACTTCAACCCAGAACAAAAAATGTGCTTTGACGGACACTAAATATCTTGCCCAGCAACAACAGTACAACGGTGGGTAACGAGAGATTTAGAGGGAATTAAATTTGAGGCCTAGTATTTAGGCGCTGGGTCACCGGTATGGATTTAGTGACAGAATTAGACTTGGAAATACACAGTAGCGGGTGTGTGTGAAGTTATTCTGAATGACCCTATGTGCACCTTCAATATTATATACCCTTTTAGGGATAGATTTCAAATAGCTCTGATATAGCAGAAACCACTAAATTATGAAATTGCTAAATTGGGAATTGTACTTCAACCCAGAACAAAAAATGTGCTTTGACGGACACTAAATATCTTGCCCAGCAACAACAGTACAGCGGTGGGTAACGAGAGATTTAGAGGGAATTAAATTTGAGGCCTAGTATTTAGGCGCTGGGTCACCGGTATGGATTTAGTGACAGAATTAGACTTGGAAATGCACAGAAGCGTGTGTGTGAAGTTATTCTGAATGACCCAATGTGCACCTTCAATATTATATACCCTTTTTGGGATAGATTTCAAATAGCTCTGATATAGCAGGAACCACTAAATTATGAAATTGCTAAATTGGGAATTGTACTTCAACCCAGAACAAAAAATGTGCTTTGACGGACACTAAATATCTTGCCCAGCAACAACAGTACAACGGTGGGTAACGAGAGATTTAGAGGGAATTAAATTTGAGGCCTAGTATTTAGGCGCTGGGTCACCGGTATGGATTTAGTGACAGAATTAGACTTGGAAATACACAGTAGCGGGTGTGTGTGAAGTTATTCTGAATGACCCTATGTGCACCTTCAATATTATATACCCTTTTAGGGATAGATTTCAAATAGCTCTGATATAGCAGAAACCACTAAATTATGAAATTGCTAAATTGGGAATTGTACTTCAACCCAGAACAAAAAATGTGCTTTGACGGACACTAAATATCTTGCCCAGCAACAACAGTACAGCGGTGGGTAACGAGAGATTTAGAGGGAATTAAATTTGAGGCCTAGTATTTAGGCGCTGGGTCACCGGTATGGATTTAGTGACAGAATTAGACTTGGAAATGCACAGAAGCGTGTGTGTGAAGTTATTCTGAATGACCCAATGTGCACCTTCAATATTATATACCCTTTTTGGGATAGATTTCAAATAGCTCTGATATAGCAGGAACCACTAAATTATGAAATTGCTAAATTGGGAATTGTACTTCAACCCAGAACAAAAAATGTGCTTTGACGGGCACTAAATAACTTTCCCAGCTACAACAGGACAACGGTAACGAGAGATTTAGAGGGATTTAAATTTGAGGCCTAGTATTTAGGCGCTGGGTGACAGGTATGGGTTTAGTGACAGAATTAGACTTGGAAATACACAGTAGCGGGTGTGTGTGAAGTTATTCTGAATGACCCTATGTGCACCTTCAATATTATATACCCTTTTAGGGATAGATTTCAAATAGCTCTGATATAGCAGAAACCACTAAATTATGAAATTGCTAAATTGGGAATTGTACTTCAACCCAGAACAAAAAATGTGCTTTGACGGACACTAAATATCTTGCCCAGCAACAACAGTACAGCGGTGGGTAACGAGAGATTTAGAGGGAATTAAATTTGAGGCCTAGTATTTAGGCGCTGGGTCACCGGTATGGATTTAGTGACAGAATTAGACTTGGAAATGCACAGAAGCGTGTGTGTGAAGTTATTCTGAATGACCCAATGTGCACCTTCAATATTATATACCCTTTTTGGGATAGATTTCAAATAGCTCTGATATAGCAGGAACCACTAAATTATGAAATTGCTAAATTGGGAATTGTACTTCAACCCAGAACAAAAATGTGCTTTGACGGGCACTAAATAACTTTCCCAGCTACAACAGGACAACGGTAACGAGAGATTTAGAGGGATTTAAATTTGAGGCCTAGTATTTAGGCGCTGGGTGACAGGTATGGGTTTAGTGACAGAATTAGACTTGGAAATACACAGTAGCGGGTGTGTGTGAAGTTATTCTGAATGACCCTATGTGCACCTTCAATATTATATACCCTTTTAGGGATAGATTTCAAATAGCTCTGATATAGCAGAAACCACTAAATTATGAAATTGCTAAATTGGGAATTGTACTTCAACCCAGAACAAAAAATGTGCTTTGACGGACACTAAATATCTTGCCCAGCAACAACAGTACACCGGTGGGTAACGAGAGATTTAGAGGGAATTAAATTTGAGGCCTAGTATTTAGGCGCTGGGTCACCGGTATGGATTTAGTGACAGAATTAGACTTGGAAATACACAGTAGCGGGTGTGTGTGAAGTTATTCTGAATGACCCTATGTGCACCTTCAATATTATATACCCTTTTTGGGATAGATTTCAAATAGCTCTGATATAGCAGGAACCACTAAATTATGAAATTGCTAAATTGGGAATTGTACTTCAACCCAGAACAAAAAATGTGCTTTGACGGGCACTAAATAACTTTCCCAGCTACAACAGGACAACGGTAACGAGAGATTTAGAGGGATTTAAATTTGAGGCCTAGTATTTAGGCGCTGGGTGACAGGTATGGGTTTAGTGACAGAATTAGACTTGGAAATACACAGTAGCGGGTGTGTGTGAAGTTATTCTGAATGACCCTATGTGCACCTTCAATATTATATACCCTTTTTGGGATAGATTTCAAATAGCTCTGATATAGCAGAAACCACTAAATTATGAAATTGCTAAATTGGGAATTGTACTTCAACCCAGAACAAAAAATGTGCTTTGACGGACACTAAATATCTTGCCCAGCAACAACAGTACAGCGGTGGGTAACGAGAGATTTAGAGGGAATTAAATTTGAGGCCTAGTATTTAGGCGCTGGGTCACCGGTATGGATTTAGTGACAGAATTAGACTTGGAAATACACAGTAGCGGGTGTGTGTGAAGTTACTCTGAATGACCCTATGTGCACCTTCAATATTATATACCCTTTTTGGGATAGATTTCAAAGAGCTCTGATATAGCAGGAACCACTAAATTATGAAATTGCTAAATTGGGAATTGTATTTCAACCCAGAACAAGAAATGTGCTTGAACGGACACTAAATAACTCGCCCAGCTACAGCACTAGGGACAGATTTAGCTGGATATAAATTTGAGGCCTAGTATTTAGGCGCTGGGTGACAGGTATGGGTTTAGTGACAGAATTAGACTTGGAAATACACAGTAGCGGGTGTGTGTGAAGTTATTCTGAATGACCCTATGTGCACCTTCAATATTATATACCCTTTTTGGGATAGATTTCAAATAGCTCTGATATAGCAGGAACCACTAAATTATGAAATTGCTAAATTGGGAATTGTACTTCAACCCAGAACAAAAAATGTGCTTTGACGGACACTAAATATCTTGCCCAGCAACAACAGTACACCGGTGGGTAACGAGAGATTTAGAGGGAATTAAATTTGAGGCCTAGTATTTAGGCGCTGGGTCACCGGTATGGATTTAGTGACAGAATTAGACTTGGAAATACACAGTAGCGGGTGTGTGTGAAGTTATTCTGAATGACCCTATGTGCACCTTCAATATTATATACCCTTTTTGGGATAGATTTCAAATAGCTCTGATATAGCAGGAACCACTAAATTATGAAATTGCTAAATTGGGAATTGTACTTCAACCCAGAACAAAAAATGTGCTTTGACGGGCACTAAATAACTTTCCCAGCTACAACAGGACAACGGTAACGAGAGATTTAGAGGGATTTAAATTTGAGGCCTAGTATTTAGGCGCTGGGTGACAGGTATGGGTTTAGTGACAGAATTAGACTTGGAAATACACAGTAGCGGGTGTGTGTGAAGTTATTCTGAATGACCCTATGTGCACCTTCAATATTATATACCCTTTTTGGGATAGATTTCAAATAGCTCTGATATAGCAGGAACCACTAAATTATGAAATTGCTAAATTGGGAATTGTACTTCAACCCAGAACAAAAAATGTGCTTTGACGGGCACTAAATAACTTTCCCAGCTACAACAGGACAACGGTAACGAGAGATTTAGAGGGATTTAAATTTGAGGCCTAGTATTTAGGCGCTGGGTGACAGGTATGGGTTTAGTGACAGAATTAGACTTGGAAATACACAGTAGCGGGTGTGTGTGAAGTTATTCTGAATGACCCTATGTGCACCTTCAATATTATATACCCTTTTTGGGATAGATTTCAAATAGCTCTGATATAGCAGAAACCACTAAATTATGAAATTGCTAAATTGGGAATTGTACTTCAACCCAGAACAAAAAATGTGCTTTGACGGACACTAAATATCTTGCCCAGCAACAACAGTACAGCGGTGGGTAACGAGAGATTTAGAGGGAATTAAATTTGAGGCCTAGTATTTAGGCGCTGGGTCACCGGTATGGATTTAGTGACAGAATTAGACTTGGAAATACACAGTAGCGGGTGTGTGTGAAGTTACTCTGAATGACCCTATGTGCACCTTCAATATTATATACCCTTTTTGGGATAGATTTCAAAGAGCTCTGATATAGCAGGAACCACTAAATTATGAAATTGCTAAATTGGGAATTGTATTTCAACCCAGAACAAGAAATGTGCTTGAACGGACACTAAATAACTCGCCCAGCTACAGCACTAGGGACAGATTTAGCTGGATATAAATTTGAGGCCTAGTATTTAGGCGCTGGGTGACCGGTATGGATTTAGTGACAGAATTAGACTGGGATATGGCCAAAAAATGAACAGACTATTGCTGGTTAAATGCACTTGGTGTGACAGCTTCACCCTGATGTAGGCTTTAGCCAAAAAACAACCACACCATTGAGGGTTAAATGCACTTGGTGACAGGCGCAGCTTGCCCCTGATTTTGTATATGGCCAAAAAATGAACAGACTATTGCTGGTTAAATGCACTTGGTGTGACAGCTTCACCCTGATGTAGGCTTTAGCCAAAAAACAACCACACCATTGAGGGTTAAATGCACTTGGTGACAGGCGCAGCTTGCCCCTGATTTTGTATATGGCCAAAAAATGAACAGACTATTGCTGGTTAAATGCACTTGGTGTGACAGCTTCACCCTGATGTAGGCTTTAGCCAAAAAACAACCACACCATTGAGGGTTAAATGCACTTGGTGACAGGCGCAGCTTGCCCCTGATTTTGTATATGGCCAAAAAATGAACAGACTATTGCTGGTTAAATGCACTTGGTGTCACAGCTTCACCCTGATGTAGGCTTTAGCCAAAAAACAACCACACCATTGAGGGTTAAATGCACTTGGTCGCAGCTTGTGCTGGCGCACCACAAGACACAAAATGGCCGCCGATCACCCCAGAAAAATGAGACTGACAAACGGTCTGTGCAGCCTAAAAACAGTGAGCAATTGAGGATCAGCAGCTCAATGATCCACAGCTGCAGATCGATCAGTTAATCAAGTCCTTTGGAGGAGTTAATCTGCCTAATCTCGCCCTACTGTCGCAGCCGCAACCTCTCCCTACGCTAATCAGAGCAGAGTGACGGGCGGCGCTATGTGACTCCAGCTTAAATAGAGGCTGGGTCACATGGTGCTCTGGCCAATCACAGCCATGCCAATAGTAGGCATGGCTGTGATGGCCTCTTGGGGCAAGTAGTATGACGCTTGTTGATTGGCTGCTTTGCAGCCTTTCAAAAAGCGCCAAGAAAGCGTCACAAAAGCGCGAAGAAAGCGACGAACACCGAACCCGAACCCGGACTTTTACGAAAATGTCCGGGTTCGGGTCCGTGTCACGGACACCCCAAAATTCGGTACGAACCCGAACTATACAGTTCGAGTTCGCTCATCCCTAGTTTTGAGGTTAGAGGTCGGTCATCCTGTGAATTATCAGGCAAGAGAGACGCGGTCAGCGGTCTGAGCGTCTAGGACCTGATAATTCGGACAGGTGACGCGACTCTTCCTTATGGTGTCTGAGGCTAGAGGTCGGTTGTCATGTGTATTGTCAGGCAAGAAAGACGTGGTCAGCGGTCTGAGAGTCTAGGAGAGACGTGGTCAGCGGTCTGAGCGTCTAGGACCTGATAATTCGGACAGGTAACGCGACTCTTCCTCACAGCACCAAGCGCAGATCAAAATCTTTAGCAGAGAATCTATAATTGTTCTGTGAATTAATATTTTGCTATTTGCTTTAAACGGTCACTGCATCGCTCAAGTGATTGCGAGGGAGAAGAGGACACGTCACTGAAGGAGATCCATCTTTATTGGAGCGGCGTACAAGTCCAGCGGGAAACGGGAAGAAGCGTTTGGACTTCTTCCAAGCAGCTGCTAGGACGAAGAGGTATGGCCCCAAGGAGAAGATGGACGCTCATCAAACGGTGAGTATGGACTTCCCCACACTGCAGCACTTGAGCAGACACAGCACATTCAATCCCATCCTCCCCACCACATACAAGTCAGCAGAAATGCTGTGGTCCGATTTGTTGGAACAGGCTTGTAGTTATGACAACCTTTGTGTGAACAAACGGATGGTGTTAAACAAGGCCACCAAACGGCTTCAGATGCTGGCCAAACTCGTTCATACGTTTGAGGCTAGCATCTGTAAGCCAAAGGAAGTGGCGCTGGTGTCTCAGTCAACGGAGACAATTCCTCCGGTCGTTCACTGCCAGTGCTGTGCCAGTAATTCGGACCAGGTTTCGGCATTACGGACACAGCTGGCGGAGAATGTGCAGTCTACTGTTGACCGAGATGCGCAGGTGGCTAGGATACAGTCACAGTTAGTAGAGCTGCAGAAGCAGAAGGAGGAAATTGAGGCTAAGTTGACCCAGTCTTATACTGAGGTCAAGGCCTTCAAGGAGCAGACTGCCTGTACTAATGTGACGGTAGCCAAATTGAAGGCTCAAGTTGCTGTAAGCTCCCAGATAATGACTGGCATGCAACAGGTCATCACCAAGTTGATGCCGGCCCTTTCTTTTCCTGTAAAGTCAGGGTCGGAAATGCCCAAAACTTTGCCCTATACAGGGCAAAAAGGGGGGAGAGTAGTCTGTGACAGGCCAAATCACCAGACCAAGCCTGTCCAGACTAACAGAGATTTTTCCCTGACTTTGGGGAAAAGAAACATCGTGAAAAGTGCCTCCCTGAAGATGGAACAATTCAGGGAGCGCGGTTGCAGTGTGGACAGACCTAAGCCACACCGGGCAAACATCAAATACTTTGCTTGTGGTGGCTTGGGTCATATAGCGAAGCACTGCAAAACACACAGGACAGAAAGCCCAATCAGGTGCTTCAGGTGTGGGAACAAAGGACACATTGTTACTTGTGCAAGTAATTGCAATGTGTCCAGTGATGGGATTCAGGTAACAAATCGTGCAGCGGGGTCTAGTCAGCTTGGCCATAAAGGGGTTACCTCTCAGCAGCATCATCAGCTGCTGAGGGGCCAGAGTGGCCAAGCTAGGCTAGGCAACATTTGACACCCCCTGTACTATTTGTTACACCGTTTGTTCCCTGTACATGTCCATGTTGTGTGTTTTTGTTGTCTGTTGTAACGTTCTTCTTGGTGTTGATGGTGGTCCTTGTCTATGAGTGTGTTCCACCAGGCTGATTTATGTAGTGTTCTTGTGTTGTGGGGTCCTGGGGAGCCAGGGCATGCCTATGCTGTTGGTTCTGCGGGCCTCCACAAGATGGGATCACAGGGGGAAGTCAGCCTGGGTACACATTAGTGGACAGGGATGCGGTGCCATCAATAACAAGATGGTGCTTTGTCCACAGAACTCCAGTTATCCTAACCTAGTAGGGTGGCCATCCTTATCTGTTGGTGCAGAGGGATGTGTAGCAGAGGACGCGATCATCTGAAGGTAGGGTGTTCAGACACCAGTGTTGGGATAATGAGGAGTCCTGTGAGACAAAGGGCAGCCCAATACCTTTCTCTACCCATGGGTCAAAGGTATTGGTGCTGGGAATTTTTGTACATTTAACTGCACCGTTAGGGGAGAAATTCCCCTGGGAGCGCCTGGTATTTTCTTCTGCCATAGGTTTTATATGGAGCGGAAGAAAAACCCAGGAGAGGCCACGGAAGAGGCCAGCTATTCCCCCTGACACTCTTGGAAGGCTCCAGAGGATCCCACTGGATTTTGGCAACCAAGCGACCTCTGCCTAGAGGTGTTCTAGAGATGGAAGACTGTGCCACAATCCAGCGGGAGCATTATCTAAGGCTCTGGAGGAAGACTTGGAGACGTTCGGGTGGAAGAGCTTATCACTTGTTTCACCCAGTGAAACTTCTTCTGGTTCTGAAAAAATGGAAGAGCGAGCACTCACTCTATGGCAAAATACTCAGATTTATTATAAAAATAGAATAATAATCAATATTAAAATGATACAATATCAATAACACAACAAATAATAAAATATAATTGGTCGACCAAATTCACACCATAGAATAGTATCGCATTCCAACCTGGTAGAAGGGCATGTGTCAATGATGTTGTAGCGGTGTCCTGAATAAAAGTAAACGTGATACTATACAGTGGGTTGAATTAAATATACATACAATAAATAAATCCTCCGTGTGACGTATAATATAAAAAAACAATAAGAATCAGTGTTTCAAACGTGCTATAGTAAAAATGTACAATAAACAAATGATTGCAAAATGTGTTGCAAATAAATGAACCAAGTGAACAAAGTAAACAAAGTAATGGGACACCTAGTAATGACCCTATGCACCGAGCAATTGATACAAAAGTTCCTCCTGTAGTGTTGAATGAACGCAACAAATATTGGCCGGATCAGCCGTTAAAATGTCTTAGCCTGATGGCTGTATTACGTTCAATAATGGCAATTCAATGACTGTTTTTACTTTGAATCTTCCTGAAAAAGGAGTCTTACCTCCTATGATGGTGTACTTCTGCTGTGCACGTGCGCTAACATCCACCACTTACTGTTTGGAAATGGCAGCAGTCCGCTGTACGAGATGCGCTGACGTCCACGCTCCCGTTAGTACTGCTTGTGAGGCAATCACGTCTGGTCTCGCTGTGTTTCGAGTGAGACTTCTGTCCGATCTCTATATCCGCTCCGACGTTGTGCAGCAGTATGATTGTCCCAGCGAAGTAATTATCCCAGCGAAGTAATTTTTCAAGAATGTCTCTTAACGCATGGCCATGCAAAAAATCTTTCTCTTGGAGGTTATGACAGAGTATCGCCCAGACGCGTTTCGGGACTGTTCCGGTCCCTTCCTCAGTGGTAATGGCAGACACTACTAAACCTCCTCCTTTTTAAGCAATTCCTTGGTGAACGGCAAATCCTGGTTGTATAATCCAGACCAGGAATAACAATATATGATTATCGCCATTTTGCGGTCCGGTTGCGTTTTTGGTTGCGTTTTTCTTGCAGTTTTTTCTGGTTGATGCGTTTTTTGTAAAATTATGTTCAGTCAATTGCGATACATCTATATTCATGGTTAATAACTATTAACTCAATAAGATTATATCATTAATAAATAAAATAGATAAAATAGATAAAATATGAATAAAATGGATAAAACAATTAAATTCATATAATAATTTGAGGTCCTAGATCATCATCGTTTGGCATACTTTCACATAATTGTGGTGAAATTGGTGTTGATATGGAGAAGGTCGGATTAGGTGAGGGTCCCAAACCAGAGGGCGAGTCCCAGCGCCGGTAAACGGCCAAGCTTGGGACTCGACATCGGGGATGGGGCCGTCACCTATTGAATAAATCTGAACAGCTCCATATCCGAGTTCAATCCATACGGTATTAGAGATCCAAACTCATAAATCTGTTGGGACTCGGCTCTGGACATTTTATAAATAAAATCGCCTCCTCTCCAATGTTTTTCTATTTTCTCAAGGCCAAAAAACTTTAGATTATCCGGGTTACTATTATGTTTCTCTTTATAGTGTTTTGACAATGAGTGTTTCTCATACCCTTTCTTAACATTGGAGATATGTTCCCTAATCCTTATTTTCAGGGGGCGTTTTGTCCGGCCTATATATTGACGATTGCAGGGGCATTGGATCAAATATATTACCCCTGATGTATTACAGGAAATACAATCATCAATAGTCCATCTATATTCTTCTGGTTCTGGTGATCGTCATCTACAGTCGGAGGGTCAAGGGACTTATTGACCAAAATACACCAGAACCAGACAGAACTTTACAGAACTATCCGGAGGAGGAGGCTCAGGACATAACCAAACATTGTTCCTGTAGCCAAATATTATTGTATGGACACACTTTGTTTTCTATGAGGGTTCGGGACGTAGAACTTGTACTACCCTGAAACCCCATAGCACATTGTATTTATCGATTTTGTTTGTTGGTTGATTGTGTACCCATGGACACCCTAGGTGCAAATGTGTGACAGCCTATATTTGACTGTACACATTTGCATCCTATAGTAGTTTCCCATTGACACGGGGGTCTGCGACCTACCGGTGTCTTTGGAGGTGTAGAGAGATATGCCAGGTTGCATGAATCTCTATGGGTACACACATATAATGGAATTTGGTGTTGGGAGGGATATGACATGTATTTTGTGTGAATGGGGATAAGGTTAGGTCACGATAGGGACAGGCATCATTCATTTGCCACCTTGAACCCTGGAACGGTGAGGTTCTTAAGGGAGGGGCTGGAGGTGTAGTGTGGCGGAGGTGTTCTCCGCAGTAGAATTTAGGTACTGGGACATCGCCGCTTAAGAGTCTGACCTGCCTTGTAAAGACCTATTAATCTGTCCACGGGAGACCCATCAAGATGGAAGCAGACGTTGGATAGAAGAAAGTTGGGACTGAGACTGAGGGTGAACCCGCTCCAGATGCCTTGGAGGCGGGCCATACCTGAAGATCGGCAGAATTACCGAGAGACTGTGGGGGTGTGGTCACTCCAAAGTGGGGGTGGCCGACACCAAGAGACTGTTAAAAAAAGGCCAGTTAAAGACTGTGAGGGTGAACCCGCTCCAGATTCCTTGGAGACGGGCCATACCTGAAGATCGGCAGAATTACAGAGAGACTGTGGGGGTGTGGTCACTCCAAAGTGGGGGTGGCCGACACCAAGAAAGGCCAGTTAACCGAGAGAATGTCAAGAAGGCTGTGTATCCTGTGGACGGAGGAGTAGGTTACGGTGAAGGGCAGGTCGGAGGAAGCTGGATTAGGGATGTCTAAGTACCTCAAGAACAGTGTGCACTACAGTTCTTCCTGAACTTCCACCAAGCATGGGGTTGAGGGGGGGCAAATATATCTCAACCCGTTCCCCCAATATATTGTCGTATTATATAGTCCGACAACAGGGGGATTGTTGAGGAAGGGTTGAGACGTATGCATGTATATCCATGCATGCCCGCAAACACGTGCGGGCATGTATGGTATATATGCATACATTAACCAACGCACCATGGGATGATGTGCGCAGATGTGCCCAGCATCTGCACACGTCTGCCCATGGTGATCCCCAGGGGCTCATGGTGGCCCCTGTGGCATATATGTGATATGACAAGCTTTGTGTGATAGAGCTAGGCGGGTGGGTTGTTATACTTGTGTGTGTGTGTATTGTATATGGGTGGAATTGGGAACTTGATTGTATATTTAGTGCTGTATTGTTACAGTATTTTGTGCGTAGTGTCAGGCCCCTGGACTGCCCTGCAGCAGCATTGCCAGTCCCCTGGTAAACCCTTGCCACAACCGCTGGTCCCCCTGCATTCCCTGGTTAACCCCTGCATCCCCTGTTTAACCCCTGCCTGCTGCTCTGTAGAGCATGCCTCTGCTCTGCAAACAATATTTCATGGCCTGCAGGTATGTGTCAAATAAAAAACGCATTGAAAACGCAACAAAAACGCAAATGGAAAAATTGAAGAACAACTGAATATATGAAAAATCTAATGAAAAAAGATACAAAAGATACCTGTCATAAAGAAAAAAATCACATTTAAAATTACCAAAATCGAAAGAAATATTACTGGTATATATTCCATGTCTGATTTTGGAATTTGCCAACTAAGAGTATAAAAACCAATCAAATATGAAGTAGGGTCATTACCACTGAGGAAGGGGAGAGGCGTCCCCGAAACGCGTCTGGTTTCCAGTGATCCGATCAGAGATCTAAATATGACCCATCTATAAGAAGAAAACTCTTATATTTTGCGAGAAAACAGTGCACTGTAAACTCGACATTGGCTGTAACAACTAAAGCTTGAGCCTAAGAAAATCGGAAGAAATAACCAACGAATGTAACCCTGAGTGCCGATACGTCACTTCCGGAGCGACGAACTCGTCTCTGAATCCACGTGGGACGCTGATCAAGTAACAGCCGGGACGCCGGCTCTCAGCGGGCCCCGAAACATCTGAGTGACGGACCGGCACGAAGGAAAGGTAAGCCCACATAGTGGGTTATTACTAGGCACACTCTAATTGCCAAATTACAAAGTCTGCATAAGAAAGAAAAATAAAAATTACACTTAAAGTTTATTATAACTGGACTATTAATTCTATGCCAGTGGACATTTTTCCTCGCTAAGGAGAAGAAGAAGGAGGACTTTCCTTTTTTCTATTCCCCTTTCCATTTTTCCTTTATAAGCATTTAACTGTGGACTATTATAAGGATTGATCTGTGATATAGAGCAATTAAATATATGACTGTAAAGGGGGAAATATTAATCACCAATATTATGCGAATATCGATAATTAATATTCCTATTTAGGAATATTAATTACCGATATTCGCATAATATTGGTGATTAATATTCCCCCTTTACATTGGCGAGTCAGGCCCACTGCTTAGATTTTGAAATCTGTGTTTGGTTTTGAGGTTAGAGGTCGGTCATCCTGTGAATTATCAGGCAAGAGAGACGCGGTCAGCGGTCTGAGCGTCTAGGACCTGATAATTCGGACAGGTGACGCGACTCTTCCTTATGGTGTCTGAGGCTAGAGGTCGGTTGTCATGTGTATTGTCAGGCAAGAAAGACGTGGTCAGCGGTCTGAGAGTCTAGGAGAGACGTGGTCAGCGGTCTGAGCGTCTAGGACCTGATAATTCGGACAGGTAACGCGACTCTTCCTCACAGCACCAAGCGCAGTTCAAAATCTTTAGCAGAGAATCTATAATTGTTCTGTGAATTAATATTTTGCTATTTGCTTTACACGGTCACTGCATCGCTCAAGTGATTGCGAGGGAGAAGAGGACACGTCACTGAAGGAGATCCATCTTTATTGGAGCGGCGTACAAGTCCAGCGGGAAACGGGAAGAAGCGTTTGGACTTCTTCCAAGCAGCTGCTAGGACGAAGAGGTATGGCCCCAAGGAGAAGATGGACGCTCATCAAACGGTGAGTATGGACTTCCCCACACTGCAGCACTTGAGCAGACACAGCACATTCAATCCCATCCTCCCCACCACATACAAGTCAGCAGAAATGCTGTGGTCCGATTTGTTGGCACAGGCTTGTAGTTATGACAACCTTTGTGTGAACAAACGGATGGTGTTAAACAAGGCCACCAAACGGCTTCAGATGCTGGCCAAACTCGTTCATACGTTTGAGGCTAGCATCTGTAAGCCAAAGGAAGTGGCGCTGGTGTCTCAGTCAACGGAGACAATTCCTCCGGTCGTTCACTGCCAGTGCTGTGCCAGTAATTCGGACCAGGTTTCGGCATTACGGACACAGCTGGCGGAGAATGTGCAGTCTACTGTTGACCGAGATGCGCAGGTGGCTAGGATACAGTCACAGTTAGTAGAGCTGCAGAAGCAGAAGGAGGAAATTGAGGCTAAGTTGACCCAGTCTTATACTGAGGTCAAGGCCTTCAAGGAGCAGACTGCCTCTACTAATGTGACGGTAGCCAAATTGAAGGCTCAGGTTGCTGTAAGCTCCCAGATAATGACTGGCATGCAACAGGTCATCACCAAGTTGATGCCGGCCCTTTCTTTTCCTGTAAAGTCAGGGTCGGAAATGCCCAAAACTTTGCCCTATACAGGGCAAAAAGGGGGGAGAGTAGTCTGTGACAGGCCAAATCACCAGACCAAGCCTGTCCAGACTAACAGAGATTTTTCCCTGACTTTGGGGAAAAGAAACATCGTGAAAAGTGCCTCCCTGAAGATGGAACAATTCAGGGAGCGCGGTTGCAGTGTGGACAGACCTAAGCCACACCGGGCAAACATCAAATACTTTGCTTGTGGTGGCTTGGGTCATATAGCGAAGCACTGCAAAACACACAGGACAGAAAGCCCAATCAGGTGCTTCAGGTGTGGGAACAAAGGACACATTGTTACTTGTGCAAGTAATTGCAATGTGTCCAGTGATGGGATTCAGGTAACAAATCGTGCAGCGGGGTCTAGTCAGCTTGGCCATAAAGGGGTTACCTCTCAGCAGCATCATCAGCTGCTGAGGGGCCAGAGTGGCCAAGCTAGGCTAGGCAACATTTGACACCCCCTGTACTATTTGTTACACCGTTTGTTCCCTGTACATGTCCATGTTGTGTGTTTTTGTTGTCTGTTGTAACGTTCTTCTTGGTGTTGATGGTGGTCCTTGTCTATGAGTGTGTTCCACCAGGCTGATTTATGTAGTGTTCTTGTGTTGTGGGGTCCTGGGGAGCCAGGGCATGCCTATGCTGTTGGTTCTGCGGGCCTCCACAAGATGGGATCACAGGGGGAAGTCAGCCTGGGTACACATTAGTGGACAGGGATGCGGTGCCATCAATAACAAGATGGTGCTTTGTCCACAGAACTCCAGTTATCCTAACCTAGTAGGGTGGCCATCCTTATCTGTTGGTGCAGAGGGATGTGTAGCAGAGGACGCGATCATCTGAAGGTAGGGTGTTCAGACACCAGTGTTGGGATAATGAGGAGTCCTGTGAGACAAAGGGCAGCCCAATACCTTTCTCTACCCATGGGTCAAAGGTATTGGTGCTGGGAATTTTTGTACATTTAACTGCACCGTTAGGGGAGAAATTCCCCTGGGAGCGCCTGGTATTTTCTTCTGCCATAGGTTTTATATGGAGCGGAAGAAAAACCCAGGAGAGGCCACGGAAGAGGCCAGCTATTCCCCCTGACACTCTTGGAAGGCTCCAGAGGATCCCACTGGATTTTGGCAACCAAGCGACCTCTGCCTAGAGGTGTTCTAGAGATGGAAGACTGTGCCACAATCCAGCGGGAGCATTATCTAAGGCTCTGGAGGAAGACTTGGAGACGTTCGGGTGGAAGAGCTTATCACTTGTTTCACCCAGTGAAACTTCTTCTGGTTCTGAAAAAATGGAAGAGCGAGCACTCACTCTATGGCAAAATACTCAGATTTATTATAAAAATAGAATAATAATCAATATTAAAATGATACAATATCAATAACACAACAAATAATAAAATATAATTGGTCGACCAAATTCACACCATAGAATAGTATCGCATTCCAACCTGGTAGAAGGGCATGTGTCAATGATGTTGTAGCGGTGTCCTGAATAAAAGTAAACGTGATACTATACAGTGGGTTGAATTAAATATACATACAATAAATAAATCCTCCGTGTGACGTATAATATAAAAAAACAATAAGAATCAGTGTTTCAAACGTGCTATAGTAAAAATGTACAATAAACAAATGATTGCAAAATGTGTTGCAAATAAATGAACCAAGTGAACAAAGTAAACAAAGTAATGGGACACCTAGTAATGACCCTATGCACCGAGCAATTGATACAAAAGTTCCTCCTGTAGTGTTGAATGAACGCAACAAATATTGGCCGGATCAGCCGTTAAAATGTCTTAGCCTGATGGCTGTATTACGTTCAATAATGGCAATTCAATGACTGTTTTTACTTTGAATCTTCCTGAAAAAGGAGTCTTACCTCCTATGATGGTGTACTTCTGCTGTGCACGTGCGCTAACATCCACCACTTACTGTTTGGAAATGGCAGCAGTCCGCTGTACGAGATGCGCTGACGTCCACGCTCCCGTTAGTACTGCTTGTGAGGCAATCACGTCTGGTCTCGCTGTGTTTCGAGTGAGACTTCTGTCCGATCTCTATATCCGCTCCGACGTTGTGCAGCAGTATGATTGTCCCAGCGAAGTAATTATCCCAGCGAAGTAATTTTTCAAGAATGTCTCTTAACGCATGGCCATGCGAAAAATCTTTCTCTTGGAGGTTATGACAGAGTATCGCCCAGACGCGTTTCGGGACTGTTCCGGTCCCTTCCTCAGTGGTAATGGCAGACACTACTAAACCTCCTCCTTTTTAAGCAATTCCTTGGTGAACGGCAAATCCTGGTTGTATAATCCAGACCAGGAATAACAATATATGATTATCGCCATTTTGCGGTCCGGTTGCGTTTTTGGTTGCGTTTTTCTTGCAGTTTTTTCTGGTTGATGCGTTTTTTGTAAAATTATGTTCAGTCAATTGCGATACATCTATATTCATGGTTAATAACTATTAACTCAATAAGATTATATCATTAATAAATAAAATAGATAAAATAGATAAAATATGAATAAAATGGATAAAACAATTAAATTCATATAATAATTTGAGGTCCTAGATCATCATCGTTTGGCATACTTTCACATAATTGTGGTGAAATTGGTGTTGATATGGAGAAGGTCGGATTAGGTGAGGGTCCCAAACCAGAGGGCGAGTCCCAGCGCCCGGTAAACGGCCAAGCTTGGGACTCGACATCGGGGATGGGGCCGTCACCTATTGAATGAATCTGAACAGCTCCATATCCGAGTTCAATCCATACGGTATTAGAGATCCAAACTCATAAATCTGTTGGGACTCGGCTCTGGACATTTTATAAATAAAATCACCTCCTCTCCAATGTTTTTCTATTTTCTCAAGGCCAAAAAACTTTAGATTATCCGGGTTACTATTATGTTTCTCTTTATAGTGTTTTGACAATGAGTGTTTCTCATACCCTTTCTTAACATTGGAGATATGTTCCCTAATCCTTATTTTCAGGGGGCGTTTTGTCCGGCCTATATATTGACGATTGCAGGGGCATTGGATCAAATATATTACCCCTGATGTATTACAGGAAATACAATCATCAATAGTCCATCTATATTCTTCTGGTTCTGGTGATCGTCATCTACAGTCGGAGGGTCAAGGGACTTATTGACCAAAATACACCAGAACCAGACAGAACTTTACAGAACTATCCGGAGGAGGAGGCTCAGGACATAACCAAACATTGTTCCTGTAGCCAAATATTATTGTATGGACACACTTTGTTTTCTATGAGGGTTCGGGACGTAGAACTTGTACTACCCTGAAACCCCATAGCACATTGTATTTATCGATTTTGTTTGTTGGTTGATTGTGTACCCATGGACACCCTAGGTGCAAATGTGTGACAGCCTATATTTGACTGTACACATTTGCATCCTATAGTAGTTTCCCATTGACACGGGGGTCTGCGACCTACCGGTGTCTTTGGAGGTGTAGAGAGATATGCCAGGTTGCATGAATCTCTATGGGTACACACATATAATGGAATTTGGTGTTGGGAGGGATATGACATGTATTTTGTGTGAATGGGGATAAGGTTAGGTCACGATAGGGACAGGCATCATTCATTTGCCACCTTGAACCCTGGAACGGTGAGGTTCTTAAGGGAGGGGCTGGAGGTGTAGTGTGGCGGAGGTGTTCTCCGCAGTAGAATTTAGGTACTGGGACATCGCCGCTTAAGAGTCTGACCTGCCTTGTAAAGACCTATTAATCTGTCCACGGGAGACCCATCAAGATGGAAGCAGACGTTGGATAGAAGAAAGTTGGGACTGAGACTGAGGGTGAACCCGCTCCAGATGCCTTGGAGGCGGGCCATACCTGAAGATCGGCAGAATTACCGAGAGACTGTGGGGGTGTGGTCACTCCAAAGTGGGGGTGGCCGACACCAAGAGACTGTTAAAAAAAGGCCAGTTAAAGACTGTGAGGGTGAACCCGCTCCAGATTCCTTGGAGACGGGCCATACCTGAAGATCGGCAGAATTACAGAGAGACTGTGGGGGTGTGGTCACTCCAAAGTGGGGGTGGCCGACACCAAGAAAGGCCAGTTAACCGAGAGAATGTCAAGAAGGCTGTGTATCCTGTGGACGGAGGAGTAGGTTACGGTGAAGGGCAGGTCGGAGGAAGCTGGATTAGGGATGTCTAAGTACCTCAAGAACAGTGTGCACTACAGTTCTTCCTGAACTTCCACCAAGCATGGGGTTGAGGGGGGGCAAATATATCTCAACCCGTTCCCCCAATATATTGTCGTATTATATAGTCCGACAACAGGGGGATTGTTGAGGAAGGGTTGAGACGTATGCATGTATATCCATGCATGCCCGCAACCACGTGCGGGCATGTATGGTATATATGCATACATTAACCAACGCACCATGGGATGATGTGCGCAGATGTGCCCAGCATCTGCACACGTCTGCCCATGGTGATCCCCAGGGGGTCATGGTGGCCCCTGTGGCATATATGTGATATGACAAGCTTTGTGTGATAGAGCTAGGCGGGTGGGTTGTTATACTTGTGTGTGTGTGTATTGTATATGGGTGGAATTGGGAACTTGATTGTATATTTAGTGCTGTATTGTTACTGTATTTTGTGCGTAGTGTCAGGCCCCTGGACTGCCCTGCAGCAGCATTGCCAGTCCCCTGGTAAACCCTTGCCACAACCGCTGGTCCCCCTGCATCCCCTGGTTAACCCCTGCATCCCCTGTTTAACCCCTGCCTGCTGCTCTGTAGAGCATGCCTCTGCTCTGCAAACAATATTTCATGGCCTGCAGGTATTAACCCCTGCAGAGCCATTGTTGTGTTTAACCCTCTTGTAACCCCGTAGGGACAGTATAGAGCTAGGCGGGTGGGTTGTTATACTTGTATGTGTGTATTGTATAGTTAGTTTGTGGGTGGAATTTGGGAACGTATAGTGTAGTTTAGGATTGTATATTTATAGTGCTGTGTAATTACTGTATTGCGTGCTTGGTGTATTAAATACCGTTATATTTGTACCCTTTGTGTAGTGTGTACTTGTTAGCGGTAGTGAGTAAGGCGCATGCAGCTAGTATAGTGATTAGTGTAAAGCATAGCAAAAGTATTGTGTTATTGTTATATAAAGGCATAAATAGGCGGTGTCATCAATAGACGGCTCCCCCTATTTAGGAATATTAATTATCGATATTCGCATAATATTGGTAATTAATATTCCCCCTTTACAATGACATTGATATTTTTCCTATCACTGGTACCATACTGTGACAATTTACTGTTAGTGTATGTATTAACACATTTTTAGTTTTTTAATCTTTTATGTACTTATCAATAAATGTTGTGATCTGCATTTAAACCATACGACTCCACGTGTTGAGAGTGCCAGTCTTCCAGTATTATATATTTTCTTGTAACCGTGAAGGGTGGGTCACTTATAGACTAGAGCACCTCTTAGTGGTTGTGAGTGGGTGTAGCTATTTCCTATATCACTCATTTTTTGAACTGTTTAATTACTGGATGTAAACTGTTATCAAGAACCTGGTTATAGTAAAGTTCCCAGTTCGATTTAAACCTGCCTCATTCTTCTAACTCCACACCACTATTACTCTCAACATTTTGCACCATCAAGGTGCTGGCGTCACGACAAAACCTGAACCAGGGGCCCAGCCTCACAAGCACTCAGCAACCATTCACTATCAAGGGCACCTCAATCACCATCTGGCCGGTGTCCCCTGTAACCGAGTGTGCCCCGGAGAATCCAGTGCTGTTCTCCCCTTCACTGCACTGCTGGCCCAGGGAGGCGACTGCTAAACCGTGAGTAACCTATGAACTGTATGTACATTCTGGCCCACCGTGCACCTCACGTGTTCTACCTCTGCGGACTGGCATGTTGCATCAGCACTCCTCCTATTCAGCACAGGTGGTTTTAATTTCGCAGAAGTCTGCATATAAGTGGTAATTGACCAGTAGCTCCTAATAGCAATGGACATGTTGTGTTAGACAACTGTTCACATGGTGCAGTACTGCGTGGTGGCCTTTGTTTTCGTGGCGCTGTGCTAGTGGGGCCCAGTGCCATGGGTGGCATTGTCAGACAGCAGGGTTGCTGTTTGACTCCTGGGTCCTGGCGCCTACTAGGGCAGTACCGCTTTGTCACCGCATTGTGCTGAGCCTTTTTGTCAGAGTAGGTCCCACTCAAAGAGGCGACCTTGGCGTGGTGATTGGACTTATGCCTGTTGATCAAAATGTACACTAATGCCTCTTATACAGAATGTAGAATGGGGGGCTGTACACTTTAATATGGCGCTGAGAAGTGAGTTTAATTAGATCAAAGCATAGCATTGTGGATGTGTGATCCAGTTCTGTTTCTCTCCCCTCGATATATGCAGTGACTTCCACAGTGCCGGCCCCTTTAACAGTGACCTCCACAGTGCCTGGACCTTTAACAGTGACCTCCACAGTGCCTGCCCCTTTATTAGTGACTTCCACAGTGCCCGCCCCTTTAACAGTGACCTCCACAATGCCCACCTCTTTAACAGTAACTTCCACATTGACCGCCCCTTTAACAGTTACCTCCACATTGCCCGCACCTTTAACAGTGACCTCCACAGCGCCCGCCCATTTAACAGTGACCTCCACAGCACTCTTCTCCTTTAATGCTAGGGCTACATGATGACATGTGTTGCGCAACATTTTGTCTCAACAATGTTTATAATAATAGGATATGGTGTCGCACTGCGACATGCTGCGACTGCAACACAACAGTCGCAAAAAATCCACCCAAGATGGATGCATGTAGCAGCGTAGTTATGCCTTATGTGTCGTGCAACTTATTGTCATCCTGTAGCCCTGGCCTAAAGCTGACCTACAGCAGTGAAGAAAAATGGCTGGGTTGTTATGGAAACCTGGAGTAAAACTGTGTGTATGGCAGATGGGATTTGAAGAGAAACACTTGCAGGCTTGTATTGGCTAATGCAGGTCATTTTTTGGGAATATCTCAGGAACGGTACATCCTAGAGAACTGATACCTGGTCTAAAACCTTCCCGGACAACTGATGTACCCGAGTGCCACATTTAGTGAAGATCGGTCCAGTCGTTTGGTCACGCATAAAGAACAGAGAGACGTCCAGACAGAAACTCATTTTTATATATATAAGAATATTTGGCTGATACATAGCTAGGGTTAAACCTAGTCAGCTCACTTCAATCCAATATATGTGTTATTTGAAGTTCAGAAATCATTCAGTGTGACCAATTACAATAAGAGGGCAAATCCTTTTTTGTAGTCAAATGTTTAATTGCATTCATTGGTCTTGAAAATGAAAATGCTTGGGGTGTAGGAGTAAAACATTTTATATGGACGAGAAAGAAGCATTTCAGCAAAATGTGTAAACTGATTAGAGTATTTTTAGATATGACTTTTGAACTCAACAAAGGCATCTGATGTGAATGATCTGGGGTTGGGGCCTGCTGTCAAATGCTATACATTTAACATCTTCTGCTCCTCAGACCTACAAACTCAGTTTTCAGATATTGAATAAGTAGACCCTCCTATGAAAAGGTTAAATCCTCCTCATCATTATATCATTTCACAGCAGTTAGATAACAGATGCAAAACTGCTTGATCAACATTATTCATACCCCCTGCCTGTCATTCTCCCCAACCCACACAGACTCACAAACAGCTTAAGCTGCAGCATTTTCTAACACCTGTCCTACAAAGAGCCCTTGACAAGAATGCTTCAGGAGGGCAGACTTTCTCAGCAATAAACCGTATTAGTCCTAAATCCCCTATATCCATGCACCAAACACACCACTGTGGCAAATTGCCTTCATGTACAAAATATCTCCCAATGTAAAGTACATAGACAGTACTGGAAATATAAAATATTTGATATGTTACATGCTGGTGGACTATTTTATGTACTGCAGCAAATATGAGGTGAGGTGAGTCAGAAGCCTTTTCAATAAATATATTGAAAATAGGTGTATGAAACTAGGCACAAATGGCTCTTCTAGTCTAGAAAAGCTCAGAATCACCCCCCTAACAAAAAGTACATTACAGCTGATTATTGGGGGTGGGGGGTATTGGGGTGATATTGATGAAGAAAGTCTCATTAATTAATAAAAGTGCATTTAGTGGTTTTTGTTTTTACATTTCACAAAATTTTATGTTTATTGTATATTATGTTTGCAATGTTCACGCAGAGCATCATGAGGCTTAAAATGGTGGAATTGGAACTAGCTCCAATCCTGACAGCTGATGCAGTGTACACCAACAGCTGATGGCTCAGGCTCAGTTTCTGAGCTTGTGCCATCACAGCGCTGTACATAGCAGAGCAGGAACAGTTAAAATAAATGTGTGTGTGTGTATGTACGTATATATTGTGGAGTTTCGCTCTGGTAGATAAGGTAAGCGGGCGCAGTACAGAGGCAAAATAGTAGTCCATAGCAGGCTTTAGGGGGCTGGGAAAACAGGCTTTAGGGGGCCTGTTTCCCCAGCATTCTCTCAGCCCTCCAGCATGGCACAAAACCTCAGATCCCAAAAACAGAGACATCTCTGCTGAGCCCAGTAGCCTATTTAAGGACAGCCAGGTGCTGTCAAGGGCGCGGCTAGAGTAGCAAAGTGGGGAACAATAAAATCATAATGAGGTAATGGAGTTGCTCAACCGAGGGTAGTGTTGTAAAGGTGCAGCTACTAGTGGTGGTACACCCAGTCCAGTAGATAAATGTAAATAAAATATTAGTAGACACACTTTCAATTGGAATAGCACAGCAGCTCACGAATTTATTCACAGAATCATTCGAACAAAGTGTCTTGCGATCGCTACATCGCTACAATTGCTACAATACAAACCACTATAGTGCGGATCACGTGATAGGAGGCAGCCGCTGACGTCAATACTGACAAACCAGAAGCAACACGCTCCGGCACATCTCACGTGGGATGCCAGAGATTCGGACGTAGACAATGCACACGGGATTACGAAGGGGGCAATCAAATCAACTCAAAGGTAATGAGCCGTCAAGTACCGAAAAACACGTGGGACGCCGCGTATAGGTACATCGGCTAACAAGCCTTATTTTCCCCCTGAACGTAAGTCCTACATAATAATATGATCTGCAATACTAAGTGAGCTAGATAATGAGTTGGACTACTACCATAAGATTAGATAATATAATCTTGGACATTACCTACTATCAAATGGATTTTTGATACTGCTAACTAATAAGCTGCTGATTGAATCACTTACTGGATTTTAAGACTATATATTTATTATGCTGCTAACCTGAATATTCTGATATAAGAAATCTAAATAATATATGCTGCTATTTGAATTCCTTATGCTGCTAAACAACTGCTGCTAAATCCATTATTACAAGGTTTTAACTAACAAGTTGCTGATTGAACTACTGACCCATCTGGAGATGGTATATTTACTATGCTGCTAACCTGAATATTCTGTTATTAGGAATCGGAAGAATATATGCTGCTATTTGAAATTTACATTGCTGCTAATCATTACTCTGCTTACATTGTACATAGTTAATTTTTTATCTATTCAATTTTTATCTATTTTTCTATTTTAAACAATTAACAATTAAATACTGCGCTATTCCAATTGAAAGTGTGCGTACTAATATATTATTTACAAAGTGGTGAACAAACCTTATGTAATAGCCCACCATTCCCAGGAATGACTTTATTTGCCTAGTGGTGACGGGTCGGGGCCAATTCTGTATTCCCTCTATTTTGTTCACTTGCGGTTTGATGACTCCATGCCCAATGACATACCCCAGGTACTTAGTCTCTTCTACACAGTCACAGCCTGCACTTTAGGTAGGTGACTTTCCCAGTCGGTACTGTGGTTGACAATATCGTCCAGGTAAGCCAAAGCATACCGACGATGTGGACGAAGCACAATGTCCATTAGTTGCTGAAAAGTGGCAGGGGCGTCATTCAGACCGAAGGGTAATCCCTTATATAGATACAGCCCCTCAGACGTGATGAAGGCAGTTTTCTCTTTGGTAGTCTCCGTTAAGGGCACCTGCCAGTACCCTTTTGTGAGGTCCAAAACAGAAAAATACCGGTCTTGTCCTAACCTCTCGATGAGTCCATCCACCCGGGGCATGGGATACGCATTGAATTTGGAAACCTCATTAAGTTTTCGAAAGTCGTTAAAAAACGACTGAGGCTAAGTGGCAATGTCATGCTGGATTATAGAAGTGCGTCCAGAAAGGTCAGATAACACACCAATGTTCCGACTAACGAACTCCCTGGCCTCCTGAGTCTATAAATTCTACTGTATTTAGAGTAGAGGCTGTCAGCAATTTTTACTGTGGCAGCCGCCTCTCTTGCATCAGACAAAGGGGCCGGTACCTCTTCTCCTAGAAAACCTGTCCGCGGCTGTCTTCTGTATAGGTTTACTTATCTTTCCACGGTTTGAGTAAATTCACATGGTAAACCTGCTCCGGCTTTCGCCGCCCTAGCTGGTGTACCTTGTAGTTTACATCTCCAATTTTCTTGAGTACCTTGTAGGGCCCCTGCCACCTAGCCAGGAACTTACTGTCAATGGTTGGCACCAGAACCAAAACCCGATCACCAGGGTTAAAGATCCGAACTCGACCCTGCCGATTATAGACCCGACTCTGGGCTCGCTGAGCTGCTCCCTAAAAAGAGGTTACACTCTCCCTATTCTATCTTGCATGTGGGTAACATACTCAATGACACTTTTATGTGGAGTGGGTTGTTGTTCCCACGCCTCTTTGGCCACGTTCAAGAGACTGCGAGGGTGTCTGCCATATAACAGTTTGAAGGGCGAGAACCCAGTAGAGGCCTGGGGTACCTCTCGCACTGCGAACATGAGATAGAGCAGAAGGAGGTCCCAGTCCTTTCCATCTTTAGACACTACCTTTTTCAATATATTTTTTTATGTTTGGTAAAACCATTCTACCAGACCGTCCGTTTGCGGATGGTAAACGTACGTACGTAGTTGTTTTATGTGCAGCAACTTACAGAGTTCCCTCATCACCTTGGACATAAAAGGGGTCCCTTGGTCAGTCAAAGCTTTTTAGGTAGTCCTACTCGGGAAAACATCTCCATTAACTCCTTAGCTATGAGTTTGGACCGAGGTATGTCGCAGTGGCACCTCCTCTGGGTACCGAGTGGTGAAGTCTAGAATGACTAAGATGTGTTGATGCCCTCTGGTACTTCGATAATCGGGAGAGGTACTAGGGGACTACGGAAATGTGGCTGGTGGCTAGTTATCTGGCAGGTCGGGCAAGACTTAAAAAACTCTTCCACTTCTTTAAATATACGGGCCAGTAAAACCACTGTAGAATACGATCCTGAGTTTTCTGCAGCCCCAGGTGACCCCCGAGAATGTGTTGGTGGGCAAGATCTAACACAAATTCGCGATAAGCCTTGGGGACCATTAACTGTTCAATAGGCTCACCCCATAGATGGTTTACCCAATACAACATATCCTGATGAACCACAAAATGGGAAAACACTGACTCTACCCCAGGTTGTTGTGGTTCACCATCTACTATTAACACATTTTACCAGGCATGGGATAGGGTTGGGTCCCGACATTGTGCGGTACTAAAATTATCCCCGAAGACATTGAGGTCTGCCAATTCAGGACCCGGCGGCAAGTCCTCCATGTCTCCCACCATCACACTTAGCAGGGTTGTCTTCCCCTCTTCCACCAAAGTGGCGGTCACCCCTACTGCTGGCCCTTCTGTTTCAGATTCCCAGGGTTCTGGTCTCCCCCTGAGCCGGGCCATTCTGCTAGGGTTACCCCTGTCTCATGGGTATCAGTCACTCGACTGATAGCAGGCCACTAATAGCAGGCCACAGTGCAGGGAAGCCCGGGAAGTCTCTCCCTATTATAAGTTCGTAGTGTAAATTTTGGAAAACTGCCACTTCGTGAGTCCATCTGCCAGCCCCTGTGTTTAGAGAGTTTAGAGACACCAGGGCGGTGGGATAGTCTTTTAAGTCTCCATGGATGCACATGACTCCGACTTTACGGCCAGTATACTCCGCTGACCGTACCAGGGGAGCCCTTACTAGGGATCCTCGCAAGCTTAGCCAGCTTAAACCCCCACTAATGTACCCGCTGGGCCCGGACCAACACATTCATCCACAGTCTTGCCAAAATCTCACCCTTTACTTTTTGGTAGTCGTCCGGCAAGTCGAAATACACCCACTGGGAAACTGATGCCAGGAATGGAGCGATGACCTCAGCCCACTGGTCACGGGGTAGCTTTTCCCTGATGGACACTTTTTCGTATATCGCCAGGTAGGTTTCGATGTCGTCTGCGGGGGTCATCTTTGGAATCGCAGTACGTACTGCTTTCCAGGCATCGTGGACGCTTGGAGTTGCTTCTGTGGTCTGCAAAGCCATCACGCGTTGTAGCAGGAAACTGGTTGCTCCCTTGCTGCTGCTTATTAGCCTCACATTGCTGGAGGTTTGTCTCTCGCTGCTGCAGATTAGCCTCCATGAGGGTCTTCACAACAGTCTCCATTTTGTTGTGGGGCACTGGTTGTAATACAGCAGGTTTAGTGTATGACATACAACCGTGCCTGAAAAATTTAGAAAACAAAAATATCGGGTTCACCCCAGCCTCACTGATCTTGCCCACATCCTCCACCAATTGTGGGGTTTCGCTCTGGTAGGCAGGGTAAGCAGGAGCAGTACAGAGGCAAAATACAAGTTGTTAACTCAAAACGTCAGTGTTTATTAACACTTGAGGCAATTGCACAAAACAGCACATAACTTTGCAGTCTTGATGTTAATTCACACACAGTGGAAAGTTCATATAACACAAGTCACCTTGCTGGCAGTTATGCCTCCAGTAGTCCACAGCAGGCTTTAGGGGGCCTGTTTCCCCAGCATGTGGCTCTCAGCCCTCCAGCACGGCACAAAGCCTCAGATCCCAAAAACTGAGAAATCTCTGCTGAGCCCAGCTGCCTATTTAAGGACAGCCAGGTGCTGCCAAAACCCAGACCGGCACTTAAACTCCGGTCCGGTATTTGACCTCATCTGGCTGGAAACCAGCCCAGCCGCACATGCTGGGAGGAAAATACCTGCCTTGCCAGACACAAGCCCTCACTGTGTCACTACATATATATATATATATATATATATATATATATATTATATATATATATATATATATATATTTACAGTGTCTTGCAAAAGTATTCACCCACTTGACTTTTTTTGTGTTTTTTTTACATTATAGGCTTAAAGGGGTTGTCCAGGTTCAGAGCTGAACCTGGACAGCCCTCCATTTTCACCCCGGCAGCCCCCCTCGCATGAGCATTGGAGCAGTTCATGCTCCGATGCTCTCCTTTGCCCTGCGCTAAATTGCACAGGGCAAAGGCATTTTTCAGAGTTCCGGTGACGTACCGGGGCTCTCTATGGGGCTGACAGGAACCCCGGTGACGTCACCGGCACTGATGGGCGGGATTTGGCTCTGCCCTAGCCAGTAAAACGGCTAGGGCAGAGCTAAAGCCCGCCCCTCAGAGCCGGTGACGTCACCGAACACACTGCCGGGCGGAAGTTACCGCCCGGCAGTGTGTTATTGAAAACAAAAGAGCCCGTGCCCTGTGCGATCTAGCGCAGGGCACGGGAGCGCATCGGAGCATGAGATGCTCCGATGCCAGGCTCAGGAGGGCTGCCGGGGTGAAAATAAGGGTATGTCCGGGTTCAGCTCTGAACCTGGACAACCCCTTTAAGTTCAATGTTTTATTAATCTGAATTTTATGTGATGGATAAGAACACAATAATCTAAGTTGGTGAAGTGAAAAGAGAAAAATATATAAATAAAACTATTGTTTAGAAATAGAAAACAGAAAATTGGCATGTGCGTATGTATTCACCCCCTTCGTTAGGAAGCCCATAAGAAGCTCTGGTGCAACCAATTACCTTCAGAAGTCACATAATTAATGAAATGATGTCCACCTGTGTTTAATCTACGTGTCACATGATCTGTCATTACAAATACACACCTTTTTTTAAAGGCCCCAGAGGCTGCAACACCTAAGCAAGAGGAATCACTAACCAAACACTGCCATGAAGAACAAGGAACTCTCTAAACAAGTAAGGGACAATGTTGTTGAGAAGTACAAGTCAGGGTTAGGTTATAAAAAAAATATCCAAATCTTTGATGATTCCTAGGAACACCATCAAACCTATCATAACCAAATGTAAAGAACATGGCACAACAGCAAACCTGCCAATAGACGGTCACCCACCAAAACTCACTGACCGGGCAAGGAGGGCATTAATCGGAGAGGCAGCACAGAGACCTAAGGTAACCCTGGAGGAGCTGCAGAGTTCCACAGAAGAGACTAGAGTATCTGTACGTAGGACGACAATAAGCTGTATACTCCATAGAGTTGGGCTTTATGGCAGAGTAGCCAGAGGAAAGTCATTACTTTCAGCAAAAAAACAAAAAAGCACGTTGTGAGTTTGCGAAAAAGCATGTGTGAGACTCCCAAAATGTATGGAGGAAGGTGCTCTGGTCTGATGAGATTAAAATTTAACTTTTCATCCATCAAAGAAAACGCTATGTCTGGCGCAAACCCAACACATCACATCACCCAAAGAACACCATCCCCACAGTGAAACATGCTGGTGGCAGCATCATGCTGTGGGGATGTTTTTCAGCAGCTGGGACTGGGAAACTTGTCAGAGTTGAGTGAAAAATGGATGGTGCTAAATACAGGGATATTCTTGAGCAAAACCTGTACCACTCTGTGCGTGATTTGAGGCTAGGATGGAGGTTCACCCTCCAGCAGGACAATGACCCCAAACACACTGCTAAAGCAAGACTTGAGTGGTTTAAGGGCAAACATGTAAATGTGTTGGAATGGCCTAGTCAAAGCCCAGATCTCAATCCAATAGAAAATCTGTGGTCAGACTTTGCTGTTCACATGTGCAAACAATCCAACCTGAAGGAGCTGGAGCAGTTTTGCAAGGAGGAATGGGCAAAAATCCCAGTGGTAAGATGGGGCAAGCTCATAGAGACTTATCCAAAGCGACTTGGAGCTGTGATTGCCGCAAAAGGTGGCTCTACAAAGTATTGACTTTAGGGGGGTGAATAGTTATACAAATTGACTTTTTCTGTTATTTTATCCTATTTGTTGTTTGCTTCACAATTAAAAAAAAAACATCTTCAAAGTTATGGGCATGTTCTGTACATTAAATGATGAAAATCCTCAAACAATCCATGTTAATTCCAGGTTGTCAGGCACCAAAACATGAAAAAAGTCAAGGGTGCTGAATACTTTTGCAAGGCACTGTAAACAAAGATATGGTATGCTTCAAGTTCTGAGAGTGAATCCAGCCCCTGGCCATCCTTGCCTTATTAAATATAGAATATTACTAATAGGGCAATGAGAGGCAGGGAATAAATCGCCCCTCAGAACTTGAAGCATAAGTGTGGGGGTGGGAGTTGTATTTCTATGGGGGGGTGCTATGTCTATAAAGGAAGGGTTGTATGTCTGCTGTGTGCCTTGCACTTATTGTAAGCTATTACTACCGTGTTTCCCCGAAAATAAGCCCTACCCCGATAATAAGTCCTGGCGCTATTTTGCAGGGTTTTTGGAGTAGGCTTAAAAAAGCCCTACTCCAAAAAATTAACCCTAGATACAGTTGTATTGTATTTTATATAAAGGGAAGGTAGGGGAAATATGCGGGCTGCAGCAGCTCAGGAGCACTGACTAATGGCTCCTGAGCTGCCATGAAACTGTGGGTGGGTGAGCGGGCCGGCAGTGCAGGCTTCATTCTTCAGTGAATTAGCCTTCAGTGAAGCCGCCAGCCTGCACTTTCTTACTTACATGAAGGAGGCAGCAGGAGGATCTCCTTCTCACTGCTGCCTGGAGGAGCTCCCTACATCTACCCCGTGCCGTATCTGCTCTCCCTGGTACTGTAGATTGCCGCCTAGGTCCCTTGGTTAAGGACAGCTCAGGGGCAATATACGATACCAGAATGAAAAATGTGTGGCAAATATGACTATAACCCCCTCATCCATAGCAATGGACCCATGTACTGCAGGATATGGGTGCATTCCTATTCATGAGGGGGGTTATATTCATATTTAACCCGTAGAGGACCCGCGCCTTACATGTACAGCGCAGATGTCCGTCATTTAAGGATTAGCGCAGTACATGTACGGCGCACTGATCGGGCGGGTGCAGGAGCTGAGCCTGCCCTTTCAGCTGCAGGGGTCTGGCAGTCACTGATAGCCGGCGCATTAACCCTTGATGTGCACATGCAATGTTCTCAAGGGAATCGGAGCTGCCATCGGATTCCCGTGCTGCTGTGACGGGCACCCGATGGCATGGAAGGCAGCCTGTTTTTATAATAGCAATTTGCATATACTCCAGAATGTTATGAAGATTGATCAGATGAATTGCATAGTCCTTCTTTGCCATGAAAATTAACTTAATCCCCCAAACATTGCTGTCATTAAAGGACCCGCTGAGATCATTTCAGTAATCGTCTTGTTAACTCAGGTGAGAATGTTGACGAGCACAAGGCTGGAGATCATTATGTCCGGCTGATTGGGTTAAAATGGCAGACTTGACCTGTTAAAAGGAGGGTGATGCTTGAAATCATTGTTCTTCCATTGTTAACCATGGTGACCTGCAAAGAAACGCGTGCAGCCATCATTGCGTTGCATAAAGATGGCTTCACAGGCAAGGATATTGTGGCTACTAAGATTGCACCTCAAATCAACAATTTATAGGACCATAAAGAACTTCAAGCAAAGAGGTTCAATTATTGTTAAGAAGGCTTCAGGGCGTCCAAGAAAGTCCAGCAAGCGCCAGGATCGTCTCCTAAAGAGGATTCAGCTGCGGGATCGGAGTGCCACCAGTGCAGAGCTTGCTCAGGAATGGCAGCAGGCAGGTGTGAGCGCATCTGCACGCACAGTGAGGCGAAGACTTTTGGAAGATGGCCTGGTGTCAAGAAGGGCAGAAAAGAAGCCACTTCTCTCCAAAAAAACACCAGGGACGGATTGATCTTCTGCAGAAAATATGGTGAATGGACTGCTGAGGACTGGGGCAAAGTCATATTCTCCGATGAAGCCTCTTTCCGATTGTTTGGGGCATCAGGAAAAAGGCTTGTCCGGAGAAGAAAAGGCGAACGCTACCATCAGTCCTGTGTCATGCCAACAGTAAAGCATCCTGAGACCATTCATGTGTGGGTTGCTTCTCATCCAAGGGAGTGGGCTCACTCACAATTTTGCCCAAAAACACAGCCATGAATAAAGAATGGTACCAAAACACCCTCCAACAGCAACTTCTTCCAACAATCCAACAACAGTTTGGCGAAGAACAATGCATTTTCCAGCACGATGGAGCACCGTGCCATGAGGCAAAAGTGATAACTTAGTGGCTCGGGGCCCAAAACATTGACATTACACATACAGCCAATGCATTCCAATACAGAAGTATGGGAATGCATTGTAAAAGGGATCAGACATCCAATAGTTTAAGTCCCAAATTGGGAAAAAAAATTAAGTGAAAAAAAATTAAGTGAAAAAAAAGTCCACACCCAAAAAAATTTTGTTTCAAGTAAAGAAAAAAAAACGTAATTTTCCACAAATAAAGTAAAACATTTTTTGTAACAAATAGGGAAAAATAAAAAGTAGACATATTAGGTATCACCGCATCCGTATCGACCGGCTCTATAAACATATCACATGACCTAAACCCTCAGATGAAAACCGTCAAAAATAAATAAAACTGTGCTAAATAAAAAAAATATTGTAACCTTACATCACTAAAAGTACAACACCAAGCGATCAAAAAGGTGTATGCCCGCCAAATAGTAAAAATCTAACCATCACCTGATCCCGGAAAAAAAAAAAATTAGCCCCTACCTAAGACAATCGCCCAAAAAATAAAAAAAAATAATATGGCTCAGAATATGGAGACACAAAAATGTGATTTTATTTTTTTGTTTCAAAAATAAAATCATTGTGTAAGACTTACATAAATAAAAGCAAGTAGACATATCATGTATCGCTGTGTCCGTAATAACATGCTCTATAAAAATATCGCATGAACTAACTCCTTAAAAAAATTATAATAAAATGTTGTAAAAAAAGCCATGTTTTGTTACCTTACAGCACAAAAAGTGAAAAAGCAAGCGATCGAAAAGTCATATGCACCCTATTATAGTATCAATCAAACCATCATCTCATCCTGAAAAAAATTAGCCCCTACACAAAAAAATAAATAAAACTACGGCTTTCAGAATGGTATTGTCACATAACAACCTCAGATGTCAGATGAATGTTATAAATAACAAAAAATAAAAACTGTGCCAAAACAGCTATTTCTTGTTACCTTGCCTCACAAAAAGTGTAATATAGAGCAACCAAAATCATATGTACCCTAATATAGTACCAACAAAACTGCCACCTTATCCCGTAGTTTCCAAAATGGGGTCACTTTTTTGGAGTTTCTACTCTAGGGGTACATCAGGGGGGCTTCAAATGGGACATGGTGTAAAAAAACGTTCCAAAAACCGTATGGCGTTCCTGTCCTTCTGCGCAATTCCGTATGCCCGTACAGCAGTTTACGACCACATATGGGGTGTTTCTGTAAACTACAGAATCAGGGCCATAAATATTGAGTTTTGTTTGGCTGTTAACGCTTGCTTTGTAACTGGAAAAAATTTATTTAAATGGAAAATCTGCCAAAAAAGTGAAATTTTGAAATGTCATCTCTATTTTCCATTAATTCCTGTGGAACACCTAAAGGGTTAACAAAGTTTGTAAACTCAGTTTTGAATACCTTGAGGGGTGTAGTTTCTAAAATTGGGTCATTTTTGGGTGGTTTCTATTATGTAAGCCTCACAAAGTGACTTCAAACCTGAAATGGTCCTTGAAAAGTGGGTTTTAGAAATTTTCTGAAAAATTTCAATATTTGCTTCTAAACTTCTAAGGCCTCTTTCACACGGGCGTTGCGGGAAAATGTGCGGGTGCCTTGCGGGAACACCCGCGATTTTTCCGCGCGAGTGCAAAACATTGTAATGCAATTTGCACTCGCATGAGAAAAATCGCGTGTGTTTGGTACCCAAACCCAAACTTCTTCACAGAAGTTCGGGCTTGGGATCGGTGTTCTGTAGATTGTATTATTTTCCCTTATAACATGGTTATAAGGGAAAATAATAGCATACTGAATACAGAATACATAGTAAAATAGCGCTGGAGGGGTTAAAAATAAAATAAAAAATAATTTAACTCACCTTAGTCCACTTGCTCACGTAGCCGGCATCTCCTTCTGTCTACATCTTAGCTTTGTGTAGCAACAAGGACCTTTGGTGACGTCACAGTCATCACATGATCCATCACCATGGTAAAAGATCATGTGATGACTGTGACGTCACCAAAAGTCCTTGTTGCTACAAAAAGCTAAGACGAAGACAGAAGAGATGCCGGCTACGCGAGCAAATGGATTAAGGTGAGTTAAATTTTTATTTTATTTTTTAACCCCTCCAGCGCTATTGTACTCTGCATTCTGTATTCAGAATGCTATTATTTTCCCGTATAACCATGTTATAAGGGAAAATAATAATGATCGGGTCTCCATCCCGATCGTCTCCTAGCAACCGTGCATGAAAATCACACTGCATCCGCACTTGCTTGCGGATGCTTTTGATTTTCACGCAACCCCATTCACTTCTATGGGGCCTGCGTTGCGTGGATTATCGCACCGCAACGCACAAAGAGGAGCATGCTGCGATTTTCACGCAACGCATAATTGATGCGTGAAAATCACCGCTCATGTGAACAGCCCCATAGAAATGAATGGGACGGTATTCAGTGCGGGTGCAATGCGTTCAACTCACGCATCGCATCCGCGCGGAATACTCGCCCGTGTGAAAGGGGCCTAAGCCTTCAAACATCCTCAAAAAATAAAATGGCATTCACAAAATTATCCAAACATGAAGTATAAATATGTGGTATGTAAAGTAATAACTATTTTTGGAGGTATTACTATCTATTATAAAAGTAGAGAAATTGAAATTTGGAAATTTTTCCCAATGTTTGGTAAATTTGGAATTTTTTATGAATACAATTTTTTTTGACTCAATTTTACCACTATCATGAAGTACAATATGTGATGAGAAAACAATCTCAGAATGGCCTGGATAAGTAAAAGTGTTTTAAAGTTATCACCACATAAAGTGACACTGGTCAGATTTGCAAAAAATGGCCTGGTACTTAACCCTTTCATGACCAAGGGTCATTGATGCCCCAGTGTCCAGGTCCAAATTTACAAATCTGCCATGCTTCATTTTTTGTGGTAATAGCATTGGAACACTTTTATTTATCCAAACCATTCTGAGATTGTTTTCTCGTGACACATTCTACTTCATGACAGTTATAAATCTGAGTCAATATACAGTACAGACCAAAAGTTTGGACACACCTTCTCATTCAAAGAGTTTTCTTTATTTTCATGACTATGAAAATTGTAGATTCACACTGAAGGCATCAAAACTATGAATTAACACATGTGGAATTATATACATAACAAAAAAGTGTGAAACAACTGAAAATATGTCATATTCTAGGTTCTTCAAAGTAGCCACCTTTTGCTTTGATTACTGCTTTGCACACTCTTGGCATTCTCTTGATGAGCTTCAAGAGGTAGTCCAGACATACTAGTAAGTGCAGGGGGACCCCTGGGCGCCGCTCTGCCCAGAAACAGGCATTGTAATAATATTTACAGAGTTCACTATTTTCACCATTACTTTTGTATTATAAAATTAAAAACTTTACAGTGCTCTTTAAAGGTGATGGTCCTTGTTTTAAATTTAAAAATAGACAGCTGGCGCAAAGCAAATAATCCTCTAAATTAGGCTACTTTCACACTAGCGTTTTGGTTTCCGTTTGTGAGATCCGTTCAGGGCTCTAACAAGCGGTCCAAAACAGATCAGTTTTGCCCTAATGCATTCTGAATGGAAAAGGATCCGCTCAGAATGCATCAGTTTGCCTCCGTTCCGTATCCATTCTGCTTTAGAGGCGGACACCAAAACGCTGCTTGCAGCGTTTTGGTGTCCGTCTGACAAAACTGAACCAAACGGATCCGTTCTGACACACAATGTAAGTCAATGGGGACGGAACCGTTTTCTCTGACACAATCTGGCACAATAGAAAACTGATCCGTCCTCCATTGACTTTCAATGGTGTTCAAGACAGATCAGGTTTGGCTATGTTAAAGATAATACAAACGGATCCGTTCTGAACGGATGCATGCGGTTGCATTATCTGAACTGATCCGTCTGTGCCGATCCATGACGGATCCACACAAAACGCGAGTGTGAAAGTAGCCCTAGAGATGAGCTAAATTGATTCTACCCAAATCAAAAGTACTATTAATGGCAGAGAAAGACAGAGAGAAGTAATTCTCCAACGAGAGATATACAAGTCAGTCCTCCTCCCAAAAGGACAATACTGAATGCTCCCATATTATACAAAAGGACAAGAAAACTGAGCATTTACAGAGAAAATTGCCCTGATTAGCTGAGTAGCCTCAAATTGTTCAATCAGTGCTTATTCATAATAAGATGTTCCCCTCGTTGTAGCCTCGAACCATTCAATCAGTGCTTTTTCATAATAAGATTTCCCCTGGTGGTAGCCTCAAACTGTTCAATCATTGCTTTTTCATAATGGAAAACTTATTTTCATACGTTTGTGTGACCAAGAAAGGGGACATGTAGGTTAACAAAAATAGCAAAAATAAATAAAAAAATTGCAAAAAATATATTGTGTGAAGGTACCCCTTTGCCTTCACACAATATATTTTTAGCAATTTTTTTTATTTACTATTTTTGTTAACCTACAGTACATATTCCCTTTCTTGGTCATTTTTACTTTGTACACTACTTGCTGCTAATCAGGTCTAGTACCAGTACTCATCTATTACAAATCATGTTATATTCCCAGCGATGGATTAGACATTTGTCTCTTCTAGATGTGAAATCCGTCCTTGCTCGCTGTAATTATGCATTTAATTATCATTAATTTTGTATAGCTACAATCATGTACATTGATATATAAGAATCATGTTTTTGTAATATCTTGTAATATTGTGTCTAAGATGTATCAGTTTTTTCATTTATACCTACCAGCTTGATAAAGGGCAGCCCACAGCAAGGGCCCAAAACATTGCACTGCATACTACTGATGTTAAAATGGAAAAAAAAAAAAAGAAGCAATAATTCAAATAAAGACTTTGGTGTGCTTTCTTCAACTATATTATAGATTGGTTAGTGTCGCTGTCAGGCTGCTCAGCCATGACAGCATATCTCACACAGGATTGATCGGGATTGATCCTTTACCATTTGTTGTAGAGCAGGAAGTCTTCTCAAAGGCATAACTTAAAGATCCTAGGTCCTAAAATCTACAACAAGGCCCCCAACCACCATGTGCATTCTATGATGCTAGTATCTCAGTATGTTCTAGTGGTGTTATTGGGCCCCCTCAGGCTCCTGGGCCTGGTAGCTACCTCTGCATTCCCTATATCTACACCCCTAACTCTGCTCTATCATTTATACGGTAGTAATGATCCAATCCTGCATGTCATATGCCTTCATGGCTGAGCAGCCTGAGAGGAACGGGGAGCAGGGATGCGATCTTGATAACCTTTATTGTCAGGTTGCTTAGGCAAGATGACATATTGCATACAGGATGTCTTTATTACTCTCTAGATAGTAATGGAGTGGTCCTGTGTAAGATATGATGTCAGGCTGAGTAGCCTGACTGTAACACACACCACTATACTGCAGGCACAGGAGTGCAGTGTAGTAATGCAAGGCCCCATTTTCTCCAGCCTTGCATCTTTAGAGCTGGAAAAAACACATCCTGTGCATATTCTATGATGGGTTGCTAGCAGCCATTATAAATAATTCTTAGATAATCCCTTCAACCCTGTAGAAAGCATGACCAAAAGAGGGCTGTGCACACAAGGCAGCCCAGAAATCTTGATAACATGAAACACAGTTGCAGGAAGGAATGGACCAAAATTCCTCCTCATCATTGTGTAAATCTTATTTGCAGCTACAGGAAATATTTCGTGGAGATCATTGCTGCTAAAGGAGATCTACAGGATAAAAAAAATCAAAGTTCACTTGCTTTCTCTCCCTGCACTGTGGAAGTTTACTCAATATGATTACTAAAATACATGGACTGTACAACTCTTTGTGGGTCATTAGTTTAGCTTAGATTGTGTTTTTATCTATAATTGTGAAGATAACGACTACATTTTATTAGTGATCAATGCAGAAATCCAGGTAATTCCAAAGGGATCACAAATTTTTTCTTGCAACTGTATCTGAAAAAATTGGCTTTGTTAAATCCGGATGATGTTAGAAACATTTCTTGGTTTCTGATTTAATATAAAGCACTTGTCACATAATTTTAATAGCATTTAATAAAAGTCCATTATTTAATCTGTAATTCACAGAATTACGTTTACAGGTATGAACAATTTGATTAAAATACCCAAACTATTAAACACCTTCATTATTTCTTCTCAGAATAAAATATAAGATAAATTGCTCAGGCTCCTAACTGTGCTACTGGAACTTAAGAGTTGGGTTATTATCAATGAAATGATCCCTATGGGTAACCGCTTATCATAATACCGCTAGCCCACTTTTTAATTGCCTTTTAAAATATCCCCATTGTTTTAATCTATAAAATGTTGCTACCCATTCCGGCTTGTTCCCTCTCATTTAATTGCTTCCTTAACAGCATAATTAGCTTTTTCTTATCTTCAGTGTATGGTCCTTAATATGTTTTGACAGAAAAATGTTCCACTGCCTCATACTCAGATCATCCCCAATGATCTGGTTAATGAATGGAAAAATAACTGTTACTCTGTTGACCTCCCCCAGTGTCCCTACTAATTAATCTACTTGTGAGGGCATGGACACGTCATTGTATGTACCATCTAATTTGAGCGCATTGAGGCACTGGCAATATTATCATTATTATTATTATTATTATTAGCAGTGATGAGCGGCAGGGGCAATATTCGAATTTGCCATATTCTGAAAAAGATTTGGGCGAATATTCGTGATATATTCGCGAATTTGAGAATTCGTGATCTCCAGTCATTATTTTCTTCATTGCGAAAATTGGCAATCGGAAAATTTGCGCTAAAATTTGCGATGAACACTACTCTTATAGTCAACTTTCCTATTGGTTGCTAGGGATGTTTCTGTGCCGATTTTCACGATAAATTCGCAATAAATTCGTGATTCGAATATTCGTGAATACAAATATATAGTACTATATTCGCAAATTCTCGAAGTGGCAATATTCGCGATTAAAATTCATGATTCGAATATTCGCACTAAACACTAATTATTAGTGCTTTCATTGTATACTATAGGGGTTCTCCAGGATTTACATATTGATAACCTATCCTCGAGTTAGGTCATCATTATGAGATCTGTGCGGTGTTTCACAACTCCTGACTACTGCTACATATTCCAGTCTCTTAATAGCATGAAGAACTAGTGGTGTCTTTTTTAAGGTGTTCTCTGGTATTTACATATTGATGATCTTCAGGATAGGTAAACAATATGAAATTGACGTGGGTCCAACTCCCAGCACTCCCTCCGATCAGCTGTTTGAAGAGCTGTGAACGCCACTGCCTCTTCATAGCTTACTAAGCACCACGTTGTACATTGTACAGCGGCTGTGCTTGGTATTGCAGCTCAGCACCATTCACTTGAATAGACCTAAGCTTCACCTAGAACATGTTATTGATGAACGTGATGTCACATGGTCTAGGAAGAGGCCGAAGCGTCACAACCTCTTAGTAAATCTGATCGGCAGAGGTCCCAGGAGATGGGCCCACACCAATATCATATTGATGAACTCTCCTGAGGATAGGTCATCAATATGTAAATCCCAGAGAACACTTCCAATAAGACACCACTAGTTCTCCATGGTATTAGGAGATTAGGAGATTGGAATATGTAGCAGGAGTCAGGAGTTGTGTAGCACTCAATCAATGTATAAAGAAATACTGGACAGTACCTGAGTAAAAAAAAAAAAAGTTAGCATAATGGCTGTGCTTCTTTGTACAATCATAACTGTGAATGAACAGGTCTTCTCTGGGCTTATTATACCCTGCATCAGCTGCATAGCAAGATGCATTTCTCTCAAAAGCATGGGATATCTTCCCTCTGTTGAACTGCAGTGACCTCATTTCCCACAAGTTTTATTTTCAGCTCTGGAGCTCACAGGAGCTCATGAGGCTCCAGTGATGTTCAGAAGCTGTGTAGAAGCAGTTTTTCTACCCGGCTCAGGAGCTCAGCTAGCTCTGACATGCCCACAGTTCCTGTAAACCGTTTTCTGTATCTCTGTTACTAAGGATGAATCTTGCACAGGCAGTGGACTCCAAGTTAGGTGGAAGTGAGTCCCCTATTGGCCATGATTTAACTTTTTTTTTTTTCAGGAGGATGCAGGCATATTTTTTTAAGTGATTTATAAAAATTGCTATTTACACAATTTTTTATTAAATGAAATGAAATTGTGTGAAAGTTCAGCAGACTCTTTAATGCTGCCTGGAGAAATGACACAAAAAACGGAATAAAACACGAATGGGTAAAGAAACTGGAAATAAATGCTCAGTAGCAAGAAACTATATAAATTAGGTAGATGTATATAGAACTGGAGGAAAGGGTAATAGAAAAAGCTCAGAAAGGTGATAATAAAGAGACAAGTGTAGTATAATACAGATACAGTATAAAGAAGTGGTAATGAGCAGAGACATGGATATTGAAAAGAGCAGATGAGAACAATGGATTTTTTTAGGCTTTACCGAATAAGGCACTCATTACCTTGATATTTCCAATATTTTCTAGTGGCAAGATCTTTTTAAAAATATTATAGAAGAAGTTTATCCTAACTTTTTAGCTGAGTTTGCATAAAAGTGGAAATAAGCCTAAGGTAGGGTCTCTCAATCTACATTACGATACAAAAAGTTATTCTAGGTTAGCCCTTAACTTGTTTATTAAAGCACAGTGTTTTAGAATTTCTTATATTACATTTTGTACGTTTTTTTTTTTTGCAGTATTACATACTGTGATATATTAAAGAGGACCTTTCACCTGGATAGCTTTAATCTAATTATTATCCTACCTTATAGTGCGACCCCCACTGATGTCTTGGCACTTTTTTTTTTTTCTAAAGAACCGCCCATTCGTCCGCCCTTTTGGCACCTCATATGCTAATGAGGTGTGGACTTGCATCCCTCCTGGGTGTGGTTATCTTCTCCCTGGCTGTGAGAGCATCCAATCAGAGCGCCCTGCTCTTAGCCAGGGAGAAGGGTTTTCTCCCAAACCTTCTGTAATAATCTGTCAGGAAAGAGTTGTTCTCTGTGAAATCAGCTAATAGTACACCAATGTGTATGGGAGCAAAACTGGACCAGACAGAAACTGCAAGACATTTATCACAGTGGTGCCCATTGTAGGATATATTTGGTGAATCTTGCTAGACACAAAAGACATGCTTGCTTACAATACTTCTTAGTTGGTGTGAGGATTCGTTCTGCTAGGCAGGGTAAGCGGACGCAGAACAGAGGCAAAAGAAACAGTTGGTAAAACAAAACTTCAGTGTATATTCACACAGGAGAAAAAACAAAGCAACACAGTCTTAGTGTTCATTCACACAAAGGAAAATCCAAAGAACAAAACATTCACCTTGTTAGCAGGTTTTTTCAGCGGTCCACAACAGGCTTTAGGGGGCCTGTTTCCCCGCATGCGGCTCTCAGCCCTCTAACATGGCACCATGCTTCAGATCCTAAAACAGAGACTCAGATTCTGAGCCCAGCTGCCTATCTAAAGGACAGCCAGGTGGTGCCAAAAGCCGGACCGGCACTTCAACTCCGGTCCGGTATTTGATCTCACCTGACTGGAAATCAGCCCAACCGCCTATGTTGGGAGGAAAATACCTGCCTTCCCAAACAAAACCCCTTGCTATGTCACACTGGTTACCAATATTTTTTCGCCAAAATAATGGCACATGCTATATATGATTCTAAGAAGTTTTTTCTTGTATACACAACTCAGAGCTGTCTAGTGAGGCATTCATGTGATTAAGGCCTCATGCACACGACCGTTGTGTGCATCCGTGGCCGTTGTGCCGTTTTCCGTTTTTTTTCGCGGACCCATTGACTTTCAATGGGTCCGTGGAAAAATCGGAAAATGCACCGTTTTGCAGCCGAGGCCGTGATCCGTGTATCCTGTCCGTCAAAAAAATATGACCTGTCCTATTTTTTTGATGGACAACGGTTCACGGACCCATTCAAGTCATTGGGTCCGTGAAAGAACACGGATGCACACAAGATTGGCATCCGTGTCCGTGATCCGTGGCCGTAGGTTACTTTCATACAGACGGATCCGAAGATCCGTCTGCATAAAAGCTTTTTCTGATCTAAGTTTTCACTTCGTGAAAACTCATTTCCGACAGTATATTCTAACACAGAAGCGTTCCCATGGTGATGGGGACGCTTCTAGTTAGAATACACTGCAAACTTTGTACAAGACTGCCCCCTGCTGCCTGGCAGCACCCGATCTCTTACAGGGGGATATGATAGCACAATTAACCCCTTCAGGTGCGGCACCTAAAGGGGTTAATTGTACTATCATATTCCCCTGTAAGAGATCAGGGCTGCCAGGCAGCAGGGGGCAGACCCCCCCCCTCCCCAGTTTGAATATCGTTGGTGGCACAGTGTGCCCCCACCATCGCCCCCCCTCCCTCCCTCTATTGTATTAAATCGTTGGTGGCACAGTGTGCCAACCACCATCGGCCCCCCTCCCTCCCTGTATTGTATTAAATCGTTGGTGGCACAGTGTGCCAACCACCATCGCGCCCCCCCCCCTCCCTCTATAGCAGTAACATTGGTGGCAGTGTGCGGTCTCAACAGTAGAAGATTCATACTTACCTGCTTGCTGCTGCGATGTCTGTGAACGGCCGGGAGCTCCTCCTACTGGTAAGTGACAGTTCTTTAGCAATGCGCCGCACAGACCTTTCACTTACCAGTAGGAGGAGCTCCCGGCCGGACACAGACATCGCAGCAGCAAGCAGGTAAGTATGAATCTTCTACTGTTGAGACCGCACACTGCCACCAATGTTACTGCTATAGAGGGAGGGGAGGGGGGGGCGATGGTGGTTGGCACACTGTGCCACCAACGATTTAATACAATAGAGGGAGGGAGGGGGGGGGCGATGGTGGTTGGCACACTGTGCCACCAACGATTTAATACAATAGAGGGAGAGGGGGGGCGATGGTGGGGGCACACTGTGCCACCAACGATATTCAAACTGGGGAGGGGGGGGGCTGCCCCCTGCTGCCTGGCAGCCCTGATCTCTTACAGGGGAATATGATAGTACAATTAACCCCTTTAGGTGCCGCACCTAAAGGGGTTAATTGTGCTATCATATCCCCCAGTAAGAGATCGGGTGCTGCCAGGCAGCAGGGGGCAGTCTTGTACAAAGTTTGTAGTGTATTCTAACCTGAAGCGTCCCCATCTCCATGGGAACGCCTCTGTGTTAGAATATACTGTCGGATCTGAGGTTCACGAAGTAGCTCATATCCGACAGTATATTCTAACATAGAGGCGTTCCCATGGTGATGGGGACGCTTCAAGTTAAAATATACCATCGGATTGGAGAAAACTCCAATCTGATGGTATAAAAGAACTCCAGACTTTACATTGAAAGTCAATGGGGACGGATCCGTTTGAAATGGCACCATATTGTGTCAACATCAAACGGATCCGTCCCCATTGACTTGCATTGTAATTCAGGACGGATCCGTTTGGCTCCGCACGGCCAGGCGGACACCAAAACGACTTTTTTTTCATGTCCGTGGATCCTCCAAAAATCAAGGAAGACCCACGGACGAAAAAACGGTCACGGATCACGGACCCACGGACCCCGTTTTTGCGGGCCGTGAAAAAAAACTGTCGTGTGCATGAGGCCTAAAACACATAGTAAATCGGGCAACCAGCTTTTTGGCAAATTTTTGGTCAGAATATTGCTTAGTATATCTCCCCTAATATATTTTTGATAACCTGCACATTTTTTGGGAGGTTTGAAACAGACAAGTAGTGTCATACAAATATGGCTGGACAGTAAAAAAATGAATAACATAATAATGATACAGAATGCACTAACAATAAGGTAGGTATGCCTCACAAAATCTCACAAATTTGACTATGTTCTCATAGTACTGTGATGGCTAACCTCAGCACTCCAGCCGTGGTAAAACTACATTTTCCAAAATGCCTGATGGTCATAGTTTCATCACAGATGGAGTGCCGGAGATTAGCCATCACTGGCATAGTATGTTAATTTGGATTTGATTATGCCAAAATAGTTGACCAATGGGACCTGAATTTATTCTAGTAGAGTCAGAGTGGCCTAACAGAGTACTTGAGGATCCTCAATTGAGCCCAAGCTCTAATACCAAAGTGGACCCCAAAGGTCCAGAAGAAAAAAAAAAAACTTTATTGATGATTCAGGGGTTGGGACTCCGGACTCGAATAGTGGGACCAGATGAACCCCAGTCCACTAATGGATTTTACCCACATCAAAAGTGCTCCAATTTGCTTGAAAGTCTGTTTATGGCATTCTGAGAATTCCTAGGACTCAATTCTTTTCACTCTAGTCTCTCACTTAAAAAAAAATTATTAATTTAATCACCCAAAATTCAGATCTGTGTACAACTTGAATTTTTACAAAATTCACGACAAACTGGATTCGTTTAGAATTAATTTGCTTCTCTCTAATGAATTTATGTTAAACAATGGACCTATAGATATGGCTGTGTGGCATTCACTCTCAAACACTTGCTGTAGCACCCTAGTGATTACCCTCAGCTTCTGAGCCGTGTCGTAAGTGCTATGGCTGCTATCACTGTAGTTACGCTCATGGCTATAACTTATACTGCTGCACAGAGGGAAGGTGCAGTTATTAAGACTATGAATAAAGGAAGAGGGCATGCAAGATTGAGTGTAGGGTCGCTAGTTACCCCTTCTATGTGCCATATCCCTCTTGCACTTCATTACTTTTAGCATTATTTCTGTGCTGTTCATACTGCATTATCCCTGTGACATTTAGTGGACACTTTGGGGGTCATTTACTATCTAAAACGCCCCCTTTATCCGAATATGAGATCATTATATTTTTCCTTTTCTGTTATGTGCTAGCATGCATTGTGACCTTTTTGTGTGTGCTATTCTTGGGCCATGATATCATGGTTTCACATCACTGTGTATATTCATCTTGCACTTTGTTCATTAGCCCTGTACCATGACCTTACTGTTTGTATAATTCCTATGATATGATGGTTGATTTTAAATGCTAAAGTACAATACACTGTATACCATGGATTAGTTGTCCATGGCAAAAATGAGTCATAAATTACCGTCACAAATAGCAGAAGGAAATGGCTTATTTCTTTATTCAGGATGGTTTTCTATGACATAGGTAATTGCATATTTGGCTAATAGGAAGTTTATCTGTTATGTTTGGAAAGGAAATATGATAATGATATCCATCACTCCAAATTCCAATGTACACTGTACTTGTTCTGAACCAGAACTTTTAGGGTATGACAACACGGCACAATCGTGGGGCATTTGGGAAGCTTCCATGCTGTGGTCGAATACTGCGCGGCCAATTAGGACGTAGCTGCCTCTTACTAACTAATAAAGACCACACTGTATAGTCGGTCTGCACTGGTAATGACTGCGCCGTATTGAAGGTGACGTGTGGCCATTAACAATTAACGTGGCCACGTGGTACTTAACTGCAGCATGGCCATGTCCCAAACGCCCCATGACCTCACTGTCTGGTAGTGCCAAAAATCCAAGCAAATTTTCTAAATCTCATTTTCTGCATTGGAATTCACCTTTGTGGAGGATTTTCAAATCCACAGCATGTCAATTATTTGGGCGAATTTCAGTCCGGACTTCTGTCTTTGCAATGCAAATCTGTGTCAAAATCTGCAACAAAATGCACAAGTAAGGCCTCATGCACACAACAGTTTTTTTGATCCGCATCCGAGCCGCAGTTTTTGCGGCTCGGGTGCGGATCCATTCACTTCAATGGGGCCGCAAAAGATGCGGACAGCACTCCGTGTGCTGTCCGCATCCGTTGCTCCGTTCCGTGGCCCTCAAAAGAATATATCATGTCCTATTCTTGTCCATTTAGCGGACAAGAATAGGCATGTCTACAATGAGACGCCCGTTCCATTCCGCAAATTGCAGAAGGCACACGAGCGGCTTCCGTTTTTTGCGGATCCGCGGTTTGCGGACTGCAAAAAACAGCACGGTCATGTGCATGAGGCCTAACACATACAGATTTTGGTGTGCAGTACCCCAGAATTGGGGTTACCACAATTGGTCTATTGTTGTGCATTTTACTGCTTGTTCCTGGTCATTACTACCAGCAAGGAATGTTGGCAAAGGCTGGCGGGAATAGGGCTAACACCCTGTTCCTCCCCGCTTGGTAGAAGTAGGCTGGTCTTGCTTCCTGCCAAGAGAGGGAGTTCTTGAGACAGGGAAAGGGGAGGAAGAAAGTTGTTGTGCTCCTGCTCCTCATGTAGAGTCTCCAGACAGAAATACTCCATTGAGAGCCCTGACAGCAGTGACCTGCTATGCCTACATCTTCAGACACTGCTGTGATGTCAGGGAATACAGCTAAGCCACCCAGCACCAAATAACCACTAGGCCAGTATCACCTAAGTGCTGAATTACTACCAACCAACCTGCTGCCATATCCTTGCTGGTGCCAGAGAAGAATTGCTCTTAAAGTCTGCTGCTACCGTATGTACAGTACAGACCAAAAGTTTGGACACACCTTCTCATTCAAAGAGTTTTCTTTATTTTCATGACTATGAAAATTGTAGATTCACACTGAAGGCATCAAAACTATGAATTAACACATGTGGAATTATATACATAACAAAAAAGTGTGAAGCAACTGAAAATATGTCATATTCTAGGTTCTTCAAAGTAGCCACCTTTTGCTTTGATTACTGCTTTGCACACTCTTGGCATTCTCTTGATGAGCTTCAAGAGGTAGTCACCTGAAATGGTTTTTACTTCACAGGTGTGCCCCGTCAGGTTTAATAAGTGGGATTTCTTGCCTTATAAATGGGGTTGGGACCATCAGTTGCGTTGTGGAGAAGTCAGGTGGATACACAGCTGATAGTCCTACTGAATAGACTGTTAGAATTTGTATTATGGCAAGAAAAAAGCAGCTAAGTAAAGAAAAACGAGTGGCCATCATTACTTTGAGAAATGAAGGTCAGTCAGTAAGCCGAAAAATTGGGAAAACTTTGAAAGTAAGGGCTATTTGACCATGAAGGAGAGTGATGGGGTGCTGCGCCAGATGACCTGGCCTCCACAGTCACCGGACCTGAACCCAATCGAGATGGTTTGGGGTGAGCTGGACCCAGGGCCGGTTCTAGGTGAAATGGGGCCCTGGGGCGAAAAACAATAAGGGCCCCCCCCCATGACACTTGATGATTTTTACAGAAGAAACTGTATATTTTGGGGCACAGTGTAGAGGTATACTGTATATTGTGTGGCACAGTGTAGCGGTATACTGTATATTGTGGGGCACAGTGTAGAGGTATACTGTATATTGTGGGGTACAGTGTAGAGGTATACTGTATATTGTGTGGCACAGTGTAGCGGTATACTGTATATTGTGTGGCACAGTGTAGCGGTATACTGTATATTGTGTGGCACAGTGTAGCGGTATACTGTATATTGTGGGGCACAGTGTAGAGGTATACTGTATATTGTGGGGTACAGTGTAGAGGTATACTGTATATTGTGTGGCACAGTGTAGCGGTATACTGTATATTGTGTGGCACAGTGTAGCGGTATACTGTATATTGTGTGGCACAGTGTAGCGGTATACTGTACATTGTGGGGCACAGTGTAGAGAGGTATACTGTATATTGTGTGGCACAGTGTAGAGGTATACTGTATATTGTGGGGCACAGTGTAGAGGTATACTGTATATTGTGGGGCACAGTGTAGCGGTATACTGTATATTGTGTGACACAGTGTAGCGGTATACTGTATATTGTGTGACACAGTGTAGCGGTATACTGTATATTGTGTGGCACAGTGTAGCGGTATACTGTATATTGTGTGGCACAGTGTAGAGGTATACTGTATATTGTGTGGCACAGTGTAGAGGTATACTGTATATTGTGTGGCACAGTGTAGCGGTATACTGCATATTGTGTGGCACAGTGTAGCGGTATACTGTATATTGTGTGGCACAGTGTAGAGGTATACTGTATATTGTGTGGCACAGTGTAGCGGTATACTGTACATTGTGGGGCACAGTGTAGAGAAGTATACTGTATATTGTGTGGCACAGTGTATAGGTATACTGTATATTGTGTGGCACAGTGTAGAGGTATACTGTATATTGTGGGGCACAGTGTAGAGGTATACTGTATATTGTGGGGCACAGTGTAGCGGTATACTGTATATTGTGTGGCACAGTGTAGCGGTATACTGTATATTGTGTGACACAGTGTAGCGGTATACTGTATATTGTGTGGCACAGTGTAGCGGTATACTGTATATTGTGTGGCACAGTGTAGCGGTATACTGTATATTGTGTGGCACAGTGTAGAGGTATACTGTATATTGTGGGGCACAGTGTAGAGGTATACTGTATATTGTGGGGCACAGTGTAGAGGTATACTGTATATTGTGTGGCACAGTGTAGCGGTATACTGTATATTGTGTGGCACAGTGTAGCGGTATACTGTATATTGTGTGGCACAGTGTAGAGGTATACTGTATATTGTGTGGCACAGTGTAGCAGTATACTGTACATTGTGGGGCACAGTGTAGCGGTATACTGTATATTGTGTGGCACAGTATAGAGGTATGCTGTATATTGTGTGGCACGGTGTAGCAGTATACTGTATAACAAACATATTTCACATGAAAACTTACAATTACTTGGCTTGGCCCTTGGGGGTCTCGGACACCACTTCCACACTTTGGCCGGGGGCTCGGCGGAGCTGATGTTGTGTTTTATCCTAATGAGAAAGATTTCATAATAAGGATTTGGAGAAGGGGCAGAGGGGTCGCAGAGCAGGGAGAGGCCGGTGCTGCTACTAGGGGGTCATACCATGGGGGGGGGGTAATAAAGCCCACCATAATGTCCCCCCCCAGTAGAAATAATTCTCCTTATAATGTGTCAGTGTAAAAAATACCTCCTGTAATGCCCCCAGTTGAGCTAATGTCCCCATAATGTGCCATTATAAAATACCCCTATATAGTGACCCCAGTAAATGCCCCCATAGTGCTCCTCTCCCCCCTAGTGCCCCCCAAAATGTACCAGTATAAAATGCCCGATATATAGTGCGCCAGTAGATGCCCTCAGTGTCCCCCATAATTTGTAAGCATAAAATACCCCTTCTCAGTGCCCCCGTAGTAGTCCTCTCCCCCCTTCCCCATAGTACCCACCACAATGTGTCCCAGTATAAAATGCCCCTATACAGAGCCCCCATATAAAATAACCGTTCTTTTTGGCCTCAGTAGATGCGCCTATAGTGCCACCAATAATGTGCCAGTAAGAAGTCCCCCCATAGATGTCCCCCAATAATGTGCCAGTGAAATGTGCCCTCATAGATGCCCCTTAATCATGTGCCAGTAGCCTCAGCCCCCCATTAACATGTGCCAGTAGCCATAGGCGCGCCCCTATCATGTGCCAGTAGCCATAGGGCCCCCCTATCATGTGCCAGTAGCCATAGGCGGCTCCCCATGAACATGTGCCAGTAGCCCTTTCACAGTGCACCCCCCCAGTATAATAAACATTGAGTGCCCCCCCCAGTATAATAAACATTGAGTGCCCCCCCAGTATAATAAACATTGAGTGCGCCCCCCCCAGTATAATAAACATTGAGTGCGCCCCCCCAGTATAATAAACATTGAGTGCGCCCCCCCCCAGTATAATAAACATTGAGTGCGCCCCCCAGTATAATAAACATTGAGTGCGCCCCCCAGTATAATAAACATTGAGTGCGCCCCCCCAGTATAATAAACATTGAGTGCGCCCCCCAGTATAATAAACATTGAGTGCCCCCCCAGTATAATAAACATTGAGTGTGCCCCCACCAGTATAATAAACATTGAGTGCCCCCCCAGTATAATAAACATTGAGTGCCCCCCCAGTATAATAAACATTGAGTGCCCCCCAGTATAATAAACATTCAGTGCCCCCCCCAGTATAATAAACATTCAGTGCCCCCCCCCCTAGTATAATATACATTGGTGGCACAGTGGGCAGTGCCAATGAGGGTTAAAAAAATAAATAAAAAATTAACTCACCTCCACCAATTGATCGCGCAGCTGCTGGTCTCCTGTTCTTTCTTTAGGACCTGTCAAAGGACCTGTGGTGACATCACTGTGGTCATCACATGGTACATCATATGATCCATCACCATGGTAATGGACCATGTGATTAGCTCAGTGACGTCACCACAGGTCCTGAAGCAAGACCAGGAGACCGGCAGCTGCGCGATCAATTGGTGGAGGTGAGTTAATTTTTTTTTATTTATTTTTATTTTTTTTAACCCTCATTGGCACTGCCCACTGCGCCACCGCGCCACCAATGTTTATTATACTGGGGGGGGGGGCCTCACTCAATGTTTATTAAACTGGGGGGGGCCGCACTCAATGTTTATTATACTGGGGGGGGGGCCCACTCAATGTTTATTATACTGGGGGGGGGGGGGCACTGCGCCACCAATGTTAATACAAATGCAGGAGGTGGGTGCCGGAGTGAAATAGCCGGCACCCGACCTCTATGATAGGGGGCTGCGATCAGCGGCAGTTAACCCCTAAGGTGCCGCTCCCTGTCATAGAAGTCGGGTGCCGGCTATTTGATTCCGGCACCCGACTCCTGTATTTGTATTACAGGTCAGTTTTCGTCATTGGTGGCGCAGTGGCCACAGCCCCTCCCCTCCTCCTCCCATGTCTCTTCTTATTGGCGGAGGCGACAGCAGCAGCACAGGGGGGAGGGAGAGAGCCCGCCCCCCCCCACCCCCGCCCCCTCCTCTATGGAAGCGCCGACGCCGTCCCTGCCTATAGTTAGTTGCGGGCCGGGGGGCCCCTAAGTAATTGGGGGCCCGGGGGCAATTGCCCCCCTTGCCTCTATGGAAGCGCCGGCCCTGGCTGGACCGCAGAGTGAAGGCAAAAGGGCCAACAAGTGCTAAGCATCTCTAGGAACTTGTCATGGAACCATGAACCAGACGTACAACAAGAGATAAGTGGAAAATAAGAAGGTTTTATTGAAGAGCAAGCCGTAAGCAAAGTCCGAACGGATGGCTAAACCGAAGCAGGGTCTTGCGGAGACAGAGGTCAGGAACCAGAAGGGTAGTCAGACGAAGCCAGGAACAGGAACCAACGGGGTAGTCAGACGAAGCCGGAATCAGGAACCAACGGGGTAGTCAGACGAAGCCGGAATCAGGAACCAACGGGGTAGTCAGACGAGGCCAGGATCAGGAACCAGAAGCAGCAGCAGTCTTGGAAGCATGTGAACACAGGAGGACCAAGCAAGGAACTGAAGCCACAGACCTCCTATATATATGAGCTAGGCATCCAGCTCCTCCCAGTGGGAAGGAGGAGCCGCAGGGTGGGAGGCTACAAGAAACCCAGAAACCAAGATGGCCGCCAGCACATGTCAAACGAAGGGAACAGCAAGGAGGTAAGACCATGACAGTACCTCCCCCTCAAGGGCCCCTCCTCCGCGGAGTAAGGAACGGTTTCTGAGGGAAGCGTGCGTGGAAGGCTCGGAGCAAGACAGGAGCATGGACATCTGCGGAGGGAACCCAGGAACGCTCCTCTGGACCATAACCACGCCAATGGACCAAAAACTGCACCCGGCCGCGGACCAGGCGTGAGTCCAGGATATTGCTCACCTCATACTCCTCACGATTGCCCACTTGGACCGGACGAGGCCGAGGAATCGAGGAAGTGAAACGATTACACACCAGTGGCTTCAACAGGGAGACATGAAACACGTTGGAGATCCGCATGCCAGGAGGAAGCGCAAGGGCATAGGCTACCGGGTTTACCCTGCGAAGCACTCGGAAGGGACCAACAAAGCGAGGCGCCAGCTTGGGAGTGGGCACTCGAAGGTTGAGGTTGCGGGTGGACAACCATACGCGGTCTCCGACCTGGTAGGAAGGAGCGGGCGCTCGTCTGCGATCAGCCTGGAGTTTCTGGCGCTGCGCAGAGACCTCAAGGGACCTCTGGATCTGTACCCAAGAAGCACGTAGGACGGAAAGGTGATCCTCCACAGCCGGAATATCCTGGGGAGAGAATACCTCCGGTAACACGGCAGGTTGGAACCCATAATTGGCCATGAAGGGAGACGTCCCAGAGGAAGAGTTCACCGCCGTGTTCCTGGCAAACTCAGCCCAAGGCAGGAGGTCAACCCAATTGTCTTGGTGATCGGAGACATAGCAACGAAGGAATTGCTCCAAGGCCTGATTGGATCGTTCTGCGGCCCCATTGGACTGAGGGTGGTAGGCCGAGGAGAAAGAGAGATGAATCCCCAACTGGGAGCAAAAGGCGCGCCAGAACCTGGACACAAACTGACTCCCCCGATCCGACACAATCTCCTTGGGCAAACCGTGCAACCGGAAGACCTCCCTGGCAAAAATCGAGGCCAACTCTTGTGCAGAGGGTAACTTCTTGAGAGGAACACAGTGGCACATTTTGGAAAACCGATCCACAATCATGAGAATGACCGTATGGCCTCGGGATGCAGGGAGGTCCACAATGAAATCCATCCCCAGGTGTGACCATGGACGCTCCCCGGTGGCTATGGGTTGCAAAAGGCCCAACGGAAGGTGCCGAGGGGACTTACTCTGGGCACAAACGGAGCATGCCGCTACATATGCGGCGATGTCGGAACGTAGAGAAGGCCACCAGAACAGACGTGAAACCGCCCAGGACAGCTGATTCTTTCCAGGGTGCCCCGCGGCCTTGGAGTTATGGTAGGTTCGCAACAACCGAGTGCGCAACTCCTCAGGCACAAAACATCTGCCGTTGGGTCTCCCAGAGGGAGCACCAGATTGAGCCGCCAAAATCTGCTCACCCAGAGGAGAAGTCAGGCTGGTGCGAATAGCGGCCAGGATCTGATTCGGGGGTATGACCGTAGTCGGAATCGACTCCTCCCCGGACAGCTCAGAGTACTGCCGTGATAAGGCATCCGCTCTGATGTTCTTGGAGCCGGGTAGGTAGGAGACCACGTAATTAAAACGTGACAAGAACAGAGCCCATCTGGCCTGACGTGGTGTCAATCTCTTGGCCTCAGAGAGGTAGGTCAGATTCTTGTGGTCCGTCAGGATGAGAACCGGAACCACCGAGCCCTCGAGCAAGTGCCTCCATTCTTTAAGGGCCTGCACGATGGCCAATAACTCCCTGTCACCAATCTGATAGTTGCACTCCGCGGAAGACAGTTTCCGGGAGTAAAACCCACAAGGAAGCAGAGGACCCTCTGGTGTTCTACGCTGAGACAGGAGGGCGCCTACTCCCGTCTCAGACGCGTCCACCTCGAGGACAAAAGGCAACCCAGGGTTGGGATGCGACAGAATCGGAGCCGACACAAAGGCGGACTTTAGAGCCTCAAAAGCTCGGATGGCCTCGAGCGGCCAGACCTGAGGATTACTGCCCTTCCTGGTCAGATCCGTGAGAGGCTTGGCTAGCATGGAAAAGTCCCTGATGAACTTCCGATAATAATTGGCGAAGCCCAAAAAGCGCTGCAGGGCACGAAGCCCACTGGGCTGGGGCCACTGTAAGACAGCCGAAACCTTCTCAGGATCCATGGAGAACCCCTCAGCGGAAATGATGTAACCTAAGAAGGTTACCTGGGATCGGTGAAATTCGCATTTCTCAAGCTTACCGAACAGCTTGTTCTCTCGTAAGCGTTGCAACACTCGTCTGACATCCAGAATGTGGGCCTCCATGGATGCAGAATATACCAAGATGTCATCCAAATAGACCACCACACACTGCTGCAACAGGTCACGGAAAACATCGTTGATGAATTCCTGGAAGACTGCGGGCGCATTGCACAACCCAAAGGGCATAACCAAGGATTCATAATGACCGGTCCTGGTGTTAAACGCGGTCTTCCACTCATCGCCCGCCTTGATCCTTACCAGGTTATATGCCGCCCTCAGGTCGAGTTTGGTAAAGACCGTGGCCCCTTTGAGGCGATCGAACAGCTCGGAAATCAAGGGTATCGGGTAAGCGTTCTTGATCGTGATGCGATTGAGACCCCTGTAATCGATGCAAGGCCTCAACTCGCCGCCCTTCTTTTTCACAAAGAAAAATCCAGCCCCTGCCGGGGACGAGGATTTGCGAATGTGTCCGCGTGAAAGCGCCTCCCTCACGTACTCCTCCATGGCCTCATTCTCCGCTACCGACAGTGGATAGACTTTGCCACGAGGAGGAACGGCACCGGATTGTAACTCTATGGCACAATCGTATGGGCGGTGCGGAGGTAGGGCAACCGCGCGCACCTTATCGAATACATCCCGGTACTCTTCGTATTCAGGAGGCAACAGAGAGTCCGAGGAAGTACACAGCAACTTGACAGGCCCATGGATGCAACTAGCCCCACACTGCGGTGACCACGAGAGGATCTCGACCGATCTCCAATCGAAAGTCGGATTATGCTTCTGGAGCCAGGGGTACCCCAAGACCACCGAGTAGTGTGGAGACGAAATAACCTGGAGACAGACCGACTCTCTGTGAACGGCACCAATGGCTATCCCCACTGGAAGGGTCTCATGAGTCACGTGTGGCGGCCGAAGGGGTCTGCCGTCTATCGCCTCAAGAGCCAGTGGGGAACCTCGAGGCTGCAGAGGAATGGAATTGGCGGCAACGAACACTCTATCAATGAACAAACCACCAGCACCAGAGTCCACCAACGCCTGGGTCGTCACCGAGCCCCCGACCCAGGAGAGGACAACCGTGATCAGTGGTTTGTCAACACGGGAAACCGGGGACGAGGAGACTCCACCCAAGATCTGCCCCCGACAGGACCTCAGGTGCGAGCGTTCTCCCGGACGGTTCGGACATGCCAACCGAAAATGCCCACCGAGACCACAGTACATGCATCGGCCCTCGCGTCTCCGGAGTACCCTCTCCCCCTCAGACAGGCGAGCAAACCCCCGCTGCATGGGTTCACCCCCAGACAAGTCATCCCCAGGAGGCGTGGGAGGAGAGGGAGGCACGGGTGGGACAGCAAACGTAGGCGCCAATCTGTTAGGAGGCCTCCGCAGGCTCTCCTTAAAGGAAGGTCTCTCCCTGAGTCTGGTGTCAATCAAAATCAGGAAAGAAATAAGAGACTCGAGCTCCACTGGTAGGTCCTTAGCTGCAACCTCATCCTTCAAGGCATCCGAGAGACCATGAGAGAAAGCAGCGACCAGAGCCTCATTATTCCAGCCCACCTCTGCTGCCAGGGTACGAAACTCAATGGCGTATTCAGCTACGGATCGTGAACCCTGTCTGATGGACATAAGGAGCTTCGCAGCAGAGGCAGCACGAGCCGGCACATCGAATACCTTCCGAAGAGAAGCAACAAAACCGGAAAACTCGGCAACCACCGGATTGTTGTTCTCCCATAAAGGGCTGGCCCAGGCCAAGGCCTTGTCCGAGAGCAGCGAGATCAAGAAGCCCACCCTCGATCTCTCAGTAGGAAAGGCATGTGGCAGCAACTCGAAGTAAATGCCCACCTGGTTAAGGAAACCTCGGCACTGAGTTGGCTCTCCCCCAAAGCGCTGTGGAAGGGGGGCAGAACCGGTCATACCCTGAAACACCACAGGCGCAGCAACAGGTGTCAGGGTAGACTCTGGCGCAACAACCGGAGCGGCAGTAGGAGCGGGCCCAGGAGCGACAACCGACCCATCGGCAACGGAAGCTAAATGAGCCGTGCGTTCAAGCAGGGTTTGCAACGCCACAGCGAACCGACCCAACAGGTGATCCTGCTGATCAAGTCTGGCAACCAGCGTAGGTAGCGAGGGTGGCCCTGTACCGTCAGAATTCATGGCTTGGTCCTAATGTCATGGAACCATGAACCAGACGTACAACAAGAGATAAGTGGAAAATAAGAAGGTTTTATTGAAGAGCAAGCCGTAAGCAAAGTCCGAACGGATGGCTAAACCGAAGCAGGGTCTTGCGGAGACAGAGGTCAGGAACCAGAAGGGTAGTCAGACGAAGCCAGGAACAGGAACCAACGGGGTAGTCAGACGAAGCCGGAATCAGGAACCAACGGGGTAGTCAGACGAAGCCGGAATCAGGAACCAACGGGGTAGTCAGACGAGGCCAGGATCAGGAACCAGAAGCAGCAGCAGTCTTGGAAGCATGTGAACACAGGAGGACCAAGCAAGGAACTGAAGCCACAGACCTCCTATATATATGAGCTAGGCATCCAGCTCCTCCCAGTGGGAAGGAGGAGCCGCAGGGTGGGAGGCTACAAGAAACCCAGAAACCAAGATGGCCGCCAGCACATGTCAAACGAAGGGAACAGCAAGGAGGTAAGACCATGACAGAACTCCTTTTAAGACTGTTGGAAGACCATTTCAGGTGACTACCTCTTGAAGCTCATCAAGAGAATGCCAAGAGTGTGCAAAGCAGTAATCAAAGCAAAAAGTTGCTACTTTGAAGAACCTAGAATATGACATGACATTGTTTGTTATGTATATAATTCCACATGTGTTAATTCATAGTTTTGATGCCTACATAGTCATGAAAATAAAGAAAAATCTTTGAATGAGAAGGTGTGTCCAAACTTTTGGTCTGTACTGTATATCAAGTTCTACGTTCCACTTTGGACTTAGTGATGTTTAACTCTGGCCTCATTCTTCAGTACTATAATTCCACCGCACCGATCCCCAGGGAGCAATGGCTTGAGGGAGTTCACCGTGACGCAACACTGCATCAGGGCGACTACAACTCCTATCCTCTTCACTGACTCCTCGGAGAGGGTGAAGGTCACTGCGGGTGTGCATCTGGTCCTGGAACACAGTAAAAACCACATCAAAAGTCCCAGCCCCTGCCATGCCCCCGCCATTACTTCGACACTCCCAAGTGTCGAACGTGACGTAAAAATACCTCTGCAATAAAATATTGTCACACAACATTAAAAAAGTAGTAAAATGGAGGTTTGCAATTTTTTTCACGTCAAAAAGTGTTAAGGCGCGATTAAGAAAATGCCCATCTGAAAAATGAAAATACGTTAGTGTGCAACAGTGGCAACCCAGTGCACACTTATCACATCACGCCACTGGGTTTTTATATCTGTCTCTAGCAGCAGGACGCCACCTGACTATTCAGGAGAGGGCTCAATGATCCTGTCAGTCAGTTCTTCTCATTATCACCACTATCAAGTTGCGCTATTTTAATTCTGCTAATGCAGTACAGTTGCACGATTAGGCCTCTTTCACACGTGTGTCGCGTGTGAGGGCCGGATAGGATGCGGTTGCGTCGCGGGAAAATCGTGCGATTTTGCCTGTGAGTGGGGTGAGTCTTGTATGTGATTGCGTTGCGTTCTTCATTTTTTTTCCGTGCGAGTGCAATGCATTTTGCACGCGCGTGAGAAAAAAACCTGAATGTGTCACGCAGACCCAAACCCGGACTTCACTGCGCTCATCACATGGTCCATCACCATGGTGACGGACCATGTGATGAGCGCAGTGATGTCACCAAAGGTCCTTTTTTCCCAGGTCCTCAAAGAAGAAGAAAGAAGACAAGCGAACAAGTGGATGAGGTGAGTTTAATTTTTCATTTATTTTTTTTAACCCCTCCATCCCTAATTTACTTAGCATTCTGTATTAAGAATGCTATTATTTTTCCTTATAACCATGTTATAAGGGAAAATAATAAAGATCGGGTTCCCATATCGATCGTCACCTAGCAACCATGCGTGAAAATCGCACCACATCCGCATTTGCTTGCGGATGCTTGCGATTTTCATGCAGCCCCATTCACTTCTATGGGGCCTGCGTTGCGGGAAAAACGCACAATATAGAGTTTGCTGCGATTTTCACGCAATGCACAAGTGATAAATGAAAATCACTGCTCTTGTGCACAGCCCCATTGAAGTGATTGGGTCCAGATTCAGTGCGGGTGCAATGCGTTCACCTCACGCAATGCACCTGCGCGGAATTCTCGCCCATGTGAAAGGGGCCTTAATCTCTGCTACTACAAACTTCACTACTAAAATTGGCTAATACAGTCCATGAACATAATCTAAACCTGCTTCATCTGTTCAGTTAAACTACATCAACCCTCCTACATCCAAACTTCATCTTCACTACTCCTATTTTACTCTACAGCAAAAATCTACATGTCTCTTCACCGGTTCTCTGCCGCTGCTTCATCTGTCTCTCCACCAACTGCACCAGCACCATTTTTTTCATAAGGCTCAAGAGTCAAGACCTACATTTCTGGACAAGTGGCCGCCAGGTGAGAACCTAACAAAAGAAATATTTGCATGCAGAGCATTGCATGTTTGTAGGGAAGGAGCCAGGAAAAAACATCACAGATCACAGCTACAAGGTGTGACTACAATTTTGTGTCTGATTCTGATTCCATCCAATATAAAAACACAGCATGTCCCACTGTATGCTGTATTATGAAGATATCCTCTGCCTAGAAGCATCACTTCTAAGAACAAAACATTCTGTAATAATCGCCTACATTACATAAGATGGACTTCCATGCAACCTGCAATTTTTTAGTTTTCACCAATGCCTACAAAACTGACCATGATCTTATCATTTGATAACTTAGGCTACTTTCACACTTGCGTCAGAGGATTCTGGCAGGCAGTTCCGTCGCAAATGGATGCATTCAGTTCTGGACGCAAACGGATGCATTTGTCAGACGGATCCGGATGCGGATCCGTCTGCCAAATGCATTGAAATACCGGATCCGTCTCTTCAGTGTCATCCGGAAAAACGGATACAGTATTTATTTTACTCACAGATTTAAAGGTCTGCGCATGCGCAGACCGGGAAACCGGATGCGTTTTACCGGAACACTTGATACCAGATACAGCATTAGCACATTTTTATGGAAATTAGCATTCAGGCAAGTGTTCAGGATTTTTGGCCGGAGAGAAAAAAACAGCATGCTGCGGTATTTTTCGCGGGCCAAAAAACGTAAGGGGGACTGAACTGATGCATACTGAACGGATTGCTCTCCATTCAGAATGCATTAGGATAAAACTGATCAGTTCTTTTCCGGTATTGAGCCCCTTCTGACGGAACTCAATGCCGGAAAAGAAAAACGCTAGTGTGAAAGTACCCTAAATCTATCTTCATCTGTTTTCCAAATGGCAGATACCAAGGAGCATAGGAAAAATCTGAATGCTTTGTGGCAAGCATGTCACGTCTTCTGTAATGAATGACACGATTATCATCATCTGGTTCTTATGCAATTTTCACTCTTACTTGATTTGACATTACGACATGCAATTTAGGCACAATGGAAATCTAGCTAGGGCTGATTGTTTTAGTTAGCTATTGTATTCACAAGTAGCAATTGTGACTTCATCAGAGATCACCTCATTGGGAATGTCCACTCTCTGTACCTCACCTGTTTATTTTATCCCTCAGGGAAGATATACATGTAGGAATATGGCTTTAGAGTTATAATTCATATCAAAGGTGTTCAGTGACATTCATCCAAAAGTAAATCAGCAAAGCTGTTTGTTGTACCTTTCGACCTTGCTTTATGAAAGGATAGATTAGTATTAAAAAATAGTCTTCCCTTAGGGCTTGTCCCATGAAAAGTATTCTACATTTTTCCAGCACCTGGGTCTAAATCCTTTTGTCATTGCATGTAATTAAAAATGTTATATAGCCACTGATATATTAATTTTTTTTTATCTGTATAGCGCCACCTGCTGTTTGTTCGTTTCCTTATTTTTCTGTCTACCTCATTAAAGTGGATGCACGTGCTCAGTTTAAACCTTCACCTGTCTCCAGCCATATCTTCTGTTAGAAGCTGTAACAATAAGGCCTCTTTCACACGAACGCGTGTCCCCCGTGGCCGTGCTGCGAACCGCAAATTGCACCGACCGTGGGTCAGCCGCATGTGGATTGCGACCCCATTCACTTGAATGGGTTCCGCGATCCCTCCGTTCCACAAAAAGATAGAATGAAAGAACGGAATGGAACGTTCTGCACCGCATCTCCAAATTTGCGGACCCGTTCAAGTGAATGGGTCTGCATCCGTAATGCGGAATGCACATGACCGGTGCCCTGTGTATTGCGGACCCACCGTATGCGGGATGCGATGGTCGTGTGAAAGAGGCCTTACAAGGAAAGAGCTGCAGTAGAAAGGACATGCCCCCTGAGAAAGGATACACCCCCCGAGCTGCCAGCCTGAAATAAATCTGGCAGAACAATTGGAGCAATGAACAGGGAGATCTCTTGTTCCATGTGAGGTACAGGAAGGGTTCTTGCTTTGTGAGAATGCGAATTTCATGATGACAAATTCAAATTTTTCACATCAGTCATGGGATAACCCCTTTAACTATGGCCATAGAGGTGAACAAAACTGGTCTGCTGTCTCAGTGATCAGCTGATAGTCATGGTTCTGGCTCCTAAACCCCCTGGCAATCAAATGATATTGTGCCCGTCCACACATATCTGCTGGGTATTACAGGGTATTACATAGACAACTAAAGTGGAAGCTAAACATTCTCAGTGGCTCTCTGCTCTGGCTGAAAGGTATATGATCTCTATACTGCATGTCCTAATAGAAAATGATCCACTGTACTGTTAATTACCAGTTGGTAGGGTTCACTATGACTGTGCTAATGAATCATTTTTCTATAAGGGCTTTGGACAAAGCAAACATCATGAAACATCTGCTTACAGATGGATACATGGCTTGGCTATTCTCCCTTGTATTGCAAGTCTTGTTAAAAAGTTAGATATTGACTCATAGGAAACCACTTTCAGAAGGTGGCACTAGTGAGATGGTTCTCTTTTTGTGGGAGATACCTCTTTGCATATTATTTATCCATGGAGAATTGCCCCCCTTCCTAAGCTGTGTCTAAGGCATTTCCCTCAAAAATTCTGAATCCTATCCCATACTGATGAGGGGCTAACACCCTAAACCACCTGTCTGTAGATGGTGTGAGGGGTAGCTTTCTTTCAGGGGGTCATCCTCACAGATACAGCTTCAGGATACCAGGTTTTAGGTCCAAACAGTGCATGTATTGTGGCACACCAGCAAAAACAAAACAATAAACACTCGCCCGTCCAGGCTCTAACTAAACACAATATTCCTGACTCACCTAAGTCACCGTTCACACCCTGTGATCACATGCTGCTTTCTCAGCCAATGTCCCACAGCCTCCTGGCTGTACAGAGCACAGTACGCCCACTGTCTCCAGTCCAGTGCCTCTTGTGGGGGATTGGGGCTCAGTAGTCCACCTGATTATGGCCTTGTGACCCTCCCAGGCGTCACTTTGTCCCCCAACTCCAGGCTATCTTCCAGCCTTGTGGTCCCTCAGCCTTGCCCAGCTGAGACCACACTGACAGAGCCTCCAGGCCTCTGTCCACAGGTAACACTACCCACAGTGAGACACACCTAAGATCCAGTAGAAGGATTAAATAGGATCCATGTACATTAGTCGAGCACTCGGACAATTATTGGGAATTAACTCTCACATGAAAGCTCATTCCCAATAATTGCCCGATGTAAATGTGACCCCATCTTATTACAAATTAGTAAACATTGATTTGTCAGGTGATCTCTTCTTTCACGTGGCACTAGAAATCCTTGTTTGTTGGACTAATACTTGTTTGCCCCAATTCACTTTGTGCTGTGTGAAAGGCCATTTAAATGAGCAATGATCAACTTATATATCATTAATTGATGTCAACATCCACCTTCCTTCTACACAACTGATTTATAGCTTTAACCCAAAGCACACTGCAAATGCAGATAATCAGAATATTCTAAAATACATTATGCCTCAGTCACACGTCAGTGATTTTTATCAGTGATTGAGCTTGTTCACACAAACGTGTGAAGCCCGTGCTGTGGTCCGCAAATTGCGGGTGCATGGGTGCATGGGGATCGCAGACCCATTCACTTGAATGGGTCCGCCATCCTTCCGTTCTGCAAAAAGATAGAGCAAGTTCTCTCTTTTTGCGGTGTGGAAGCACGGAATGGAACCCCAGAGAGCACTCTGTAGTGCTTCCGTAGTGTTCCGTTCCGTGCTTCGGTTCCGCATCTCCAGATTTGCAGACCCATTAAAGTGAATGGGTCCGCATCCGTGATGCTGAATGGCCACGGAACGGTGCCCAAGAAGGTGCCTGAATATAAATAGAGCTAGTGAAACAAGGGGGTGCATGCATAACACATGTACGGCGCTGGTAGACGTGACTTAAGGATCAGTGCGATACATGTACGGCGGGCTGATCGGGCGGGTGAAGGAGCTGCGCCCGCCCAATCAGCGGCACAGAGCCGGCAGTCACTGACAGCCGTGCCCCTGCTGCATACGCCAGAATCGGTGAAAACACAGATGCCGGCGTATTAACCCCTTGTATACCGCAGTCAAAGCTGACTGTGGCATGCAGAGGGTTGGCAGAGGGTACGGGTGCCCTCCACTTCCCCATCGGGTCCTTGCGCTGCAGTGGCGGAGACCCGATGGCAGAGAAAGCAAGCCCGATGCATCCCATAAGCATCGGGGCTTGTCTTATACGGAAGTTTGTGAGATCCAGCCCTTAGGCTGGGTCTCACAGGCAGGCTGTCAGCATAAAAGCTGACAGACAATGCATTACAGTATGGGTTGTATTGTAATGCATTGCAGGGGGGGGAATTAGACCCCAAAATAAAACACATAAAATTGAAAAAGAAAAATGAAAAAAAAAGGAAACCAGACATATTGGGTATTGCCGTGTCCGTAACGACTGGCTCTACAAAAGTATTACATAATACACCCCCTCACCTGAACGCCTTAGGAAACATAAAATAAAAACTGCGCTAAAACAATCATTTTTTTGTCACCTTACATAACAAAAAGTACAACACCAAGCAATCAAAAAGGCTTCCCCCCAAAAAATTGTAATAATCACACCGTCTCCTCATCCAGCAAAAAATTAGCCCCTACATTAAACAATTGGTCAAAAATGTTAAAAAAAAACTATGGCTCGCAGAATATGGAGGCACTAAAACATGATTTTTTTTGTTTAAAATATGCTTTTATTGCGCGAAAAGTGAAAAGAAAAGAAAAAAAAAGTAGATATATTAGATATCACCATGTCCGTAGCAACCAGGTCTATTAAAATATCACATGACCTAACCCCTTTAGATGAACACCGCAAAAAGAAAAAAAAAGTGTGTCAAAAAAAGCAATTTTTTGTCACCTTACATCACAAAAAGTGTACTAGACAAGTGATCAAAAAGTCATATACACCCTAAAATAGTACCAATCAAACCGTCATCTCATCCCGAAAAAAAGAGCCCCTACATAAGACAGTCGCCCAAAAAATAAAAAAAACCTATTACTTTCAGAATATGGAGACACTAAAAAAAATCTTTTTTTTCAAAAATGCTTTATTATGTAAAACTGAAACAAACAACCAGAAAATATTTGGTATTGTCGCGTCCGTAACAACCTGCTCTATAAGAATAGCACATAATCTTAACCTGTCAGATGAACATTTTAAATAACAAAAAATAAAAAACGGTGCCAAAACAGCTATTTTTTGTTACCATGTCTCACAAAAAGTGTAATATAGAGCAACCAAAAATCATATGTACCCTAAAATAGTAATAACAAAACTGCCATCTTATCCTGTAGTTTCCAAAATGTGGTTACTTTTTTGGAAGTTTCGACTCTAGGGGTGCATCAGGGGGTATTCAAATGTGACATGGCAACTTAAAATTATCCCAGTGAAATCCGCCCTCCAAAAACCATATGGCGTTCCTTTCCTTCTGGGCCCTACCGTGTGTCCGTACAGCAGTTTATAATAACAAATGGGGTATTTCTGTGAACTACAGAATCAGGGTAATAAATATTAAGTTTTGTTTGGCTGTTAACCCTTGCTTTGTTACTGAAAAAAATTGATTAAAATAGAAAATCTGCCAAAAAAGGGAAATTCTGAAATTTCATCTATATTTTCCTTTAATTCTTGTGGAAAACCTAAAGAGTTAACAAAGTTTGTAAAATCAGTTTTGAATACCTTGAGGTGTGTAGTTTCTAAAATTGGGTCATTTTCGGGTGGTTTCTATTATTTAAGCCCCACAAAGTGACTGAAATTTACCACTATCATGAAGTACAATATGTCACAAGAAAACTCTCAGAATGGCTTGGATAAGTTAAAGCGTTCCAAAGTTATTACCACATAAAGTGACACATGTCAAATTTCCCAAAAATTGCCTGGTCCTTAAGGCGGAAAATTAAGGGGTTAATCATCCCGCCAAGTGGCGCATCCCCCAAAAAATAATAAAAAAATAAAAATATTAGACAAAGCAATAAGATATAGACACAGATGCATGTCACCTCCAAGGTGGCGTCTATTTGGAGGTGCCATCCATCTGTGTCTGTATCTTATTGCTTTGTCTAATATTTATATATTTTTTATTCCTTTTTGGGGGGAATACACCCAATAGTGGGATGATTAATGTTTCGCATGCACCCCCTTTTATTTAACTAGCTCTATTTATATTCATAGTTGACTCTATTCAGGCACCTTCTTGTGGTCTTTGTATGTCAGTGCCTTCTTATATGTTTTTTACCATATTTTTTAATTAATCTAATAAAGATATATTTTGGAATATTCTGATTATCTGTGTTTGCAGTGTGCTTTAGGTTATTCAGTATTGGTGGTTTGTGCTTCTCTCAGCACCTGCAGTTACTCTTTGATCTAATTTAGGCCCCTCCTTTTGATAGGTGTGTTGTTGATATATAGCTTTGCAAAGTATGATTTTACAAATAAATCTCTATGTTTAGCAGGTACAACCAGTTCTATTGTCCCTAATCTTTGATGAATTCTACTAAAAACCTAGTGTAAATACTTTGTAAGGATTGCCTGAATAGACTCTCTTGGGAGATGTAGTTAATTGGGATCTTGCAGACTTGGTTAAACAAGAGCTACAGGAAAACTATCCGTTGCCTCCGCTCACTGCACTGCTGAGCGTCTTGGTAAGCATGTTGCCTCTTCAATTATTTATGAGACTCTTAGAGCAATGACGGACTTTAAACCAGCTGCATTTTGATGCTTTTTATTCCTCAAAGAAACAAGATACTGGAATCACATTTATTCATAGCTGTGAGCTGACACATCTATCCGGACATGTATCAGTGATGGAGGGACAGAGTGAGGAGATTGGAGAAGCAGTGCATGTCAGTCACACAGTGAAGATAGGCAGTGGCGTCAAGGACAGGACCACATGAAGAAGACCATGAAGAGTGTAAGTGACAAGCATGGCATGAGTGAACCAGCACAATCATGCTTTTATAGGGGCATGAGGAGGTTGCAATGAGAACTGGGCTCTTACGCCAGGGGGCTCCATACTCTCTAGCCAACCTGCCACATAAAAGAAGTCCATGCTTAAAAATGCAAAGGTTCAGTAAAACAGTGTGCTCATAAATGGCGATATACTGATGCAGCCGAGCTAAACGTGATGGTTAATGCGTTAAGTTAAAAATGGCACAAAAAGGTAAACTACGGATGTAGTAGAGTTAACACACATGCTTTATGAGACATGTTATCTAAACTAAATGCGTTAAGCAAACACCTTCAATTGCTTTTCAATGGCTTTTGTTTCAAGATAACGCAACGAGTTAAGAAATTTGAGTTAAGAGTTTGTGTGTTAACCCTGCTACATCTGTAACTCATTCAATGTATTTCAATGGCTTTTGTCAAAAGATGGCACAAGATAACACTGTGTCATGAGTCAATTTTAGCTCGGCTACAGCTGTAATGTATTTATAGGAAAGACGGGTTCAACAGAAAGTCTATGAGCTTGTTTCCAGTATGTCTTCAGCAGCAAGGAGAGACCTTGGTGGGGTCTCAGGACTCAGACCCCTGACTCAAAACCATTGATATATCAATTTTACAGACCAAAAGTTTTTTTTTTTTTTACAGACCAAAAGTTTTTGGGAAGTATAGTTACACTTTAAGGCTAGTTTTACACTACCGTTAATACTTTTGGCAGGCTGTTCCAGCAAATAGCCGGCTGGAGCTCTCTGGATCTGGCATTGCCTGATATTGCCACAATGCCCACCTGCCCCATTCACTATTGTGTGTGCAGTTTGTGTCTGGCCAAATCTTTGGACGGGTAGCAGCCGGATCTCCTCCGGGTCCCATTATAATTGATGGGGCCGGCGCCATTTTGGCAATGCCGGATCCAGAGAGCTCTGGCAGGTTGTTCTCTTCTGGAACAGCCTGCCAGACTTAATAGCGTTTATGGGAAATAATAAATATGTTGGATGGAAACACAAGCTCTCCCAGTTAATCCAGCCCAGTTTTCTCACTGGTTTTCAGAACTGGGTGAGGGAAGTTCCAAATTATAGTGCAGATTAGTGATGAGCGGCAGGTGCCATATTCGATTTCGACGAAATTCGCGAGTATTCGATAGAATATTCGTTTTATATTTGTCGAAATCGAATATTCGTCATTATTCTAGTTATCGCGATTAATATGCGATTTAAATAATCACGTATTGCGATTTTAACTTACAGGCTACTCTCCTATTGAAATAGCAATGCGATAATTCAAGTTATAGTAATCGAATTTCGATTTCAACTTAGCACTGCTATATTCCATATTGGTTAATTCTAGCCTGATATGGAATATAGCAGTGCTAAGTTGAAATCACCATGCGATTAATATAACTTGAAGTAATCGCATTGCGATTTCAACTTGGACCTGGTTTACTATGGTTGGCTTGGTAGAATTAGCGAATATGACGAATGTATTCGTCATATTCCACAAAACGAAGATAACAAAGTATTCTCCATCTTCGTTTTAGCTACCTATTCATCAACTTCGCTAATTCTAGCAATCATATAGGAAAGTTTACTATAGAGACAGCTAAGTTTAATTTGCTATGCGATTATATTAGTTTGCTTTTTTTTAAAAATAAATAGAATAATTATAATAATTATCAGGTATTATAATTATTCTATTCATTTAAAAAAAAATAGTAGCTAAAACGAAGATGGAGAATACTTTGTTATCTTCGTTTTGTGGACTATGACAAATACATTCGTTATCTTCGTTTTGTGGAATATGACGAATACATTCGTTATCTTCGTTTTGTGGAATATGACGAATACATTCGTCATATTCGCTAATTCTACCAAGCCAACCATAGTAAACCAGGTCCAAGTTGAAATCGCAATGCGATTAATATAACTCGAAGTAATCGCATGGCGATTTCAACTTAGCACTGCTATATTCCATATTAGGCTAGAATTAACGAATATGGAATATAGCAGTGTTAAGTTGAAATCGCAATTCGATTATTATAACTTGAATTAATCGAATTGCGATTTCAACATAATTCTCAAATCCGACAGTACATTCTAGTATATGGAGACGTTCCCATGGTGATGGGGACGCTCCATGAGCACGGAAGTCGGCAGAAGCGGCAACGGGCACTGACTGGAGCAGCCAGGAAGCCAGGAATCCTAAGGACAGGTAAGAACAACTTTAGGGAAGTGGGAAAGAAAAAAATATAACAAAAAAAACCCTGAATATTCGAAATATCGAATTTATAGCACTATATTCGAAATATTCGCGAATTAGCGAAGTGCCGATATTCGCAAAAAAATTCGATATTCGAATATTCACACTCAACACTAGTGCAGATATGACAACTGCCTTCATTTGCAACTTTTGAATGCCCTAAAGCTGGTGCAAACCACCAAATAAATTCCCCCCCTAGGTCTGTGCACTATCTTGCTTGTAAGTACACAGCATGCCACATTTATTAAAATCAATTTTGACTGGTTGACAAATGGTTGACAACATATCAAAATATGTTACCAAAAATAAAGCTGTCTAGCATATACCTATCAATGACAGATAAAGCACATAAATAAAATAGTCTGCGGCGACTCTCATGAGGGCAGCATTCTAAATGTGTATGCCAGCCGATTCCATTGTCGCCAGTTGTTTGAAAGTTTGTGACACACTTCCATGTTTCCAAGGCAACTTTCTCATTAGACTAGAAAGAAAATGAGCAACCAAATAATAAGTGTTGTTTTCTCCTGCGGCTTCTCAGAAACTGATGGTAAAACTGTCATTCTGTCACAATGTGCAATTAATAACAGAGCGACAGTTTACCATCAGTTTCTGAAAGGCCCTTTTTAAACTCATGACCAATATGGCTGCACTTCCTGTTGTACTTTTGCCAAAAAAGGTCACTACAAAAAAAAATCAATGTGTCTTTTTTTCCTTCACATCTTTTATCAGAGATTATATATAGTTCAACCATTACAAAATGCTAAATACAAACCTTTATATATACATATACCTGCACATACCCCCATGAAATATCATCTTAATAATTGTAGTAATGGTAATAATAATGTCACTAATTGATCATAAACCTCTCAAATACCAAACCACACCCTCTGGGGCTGGGCTGAAATGAGAAAAGGCAAACTATTTTCCATATTTAGCAATATTTAAACACAGATTTATGCGTTCTTAGATTATTTGCATTTTCCCACATTTTTCCAGTAAACATTTCCAAAAAATTCATAGACTAGACCAGGGATGGCCAACCTGCGGCTCCTCAGCTGTTGTAAAACTAAAATTCCTACCATGCCCTGCCATAGGCTGATAGCTGTGGGCAGTCTTTGCATGCTGGGAGTTGTAGTTTTGCAACAGCTGGAGATCCACAGGTTGGCCATCCCTGGACTAGACCCAAGCCGCAACACTAGAGGGGTCTGTATCCTTAAAATTTTTAGCAATTATCCTTCTGCCCATTTGCAGGCTGTTAAGTCCTAGTAAGACATTGGTTGTATTACCATCCTCTACTTGCTAGCCAATAATATATTTACAGGTTCCATATGAACTTGGTTTAAAAATAAATAATTTGTCTCTTCAAAGGGGTTGTGCAGTGTCATGATATTGATAACCTATCCTCAATATCAGATCAGCGGGGGTCTTACACCCAAGATCCCCACCTATCAGCTAAAGAGGCTAAGGGGCTCGTGTGAGCACTGCAGTCTCTTCACTGTTTACCTACACACCATATACTGTAGATCAGGCATGCTCAACCTGCGGCCCTCCAGCTGTTGTAAAACTACAACTCCCACAAAGCCCTGCTGTAGGCTGATAGCTGTAGGCAGTTCGGGCATGCTTGGAGTTGTAGTTTTGCAACAGCTGGAGGGACGGAGGTTGAGCATGCCTGCTGTAGATTGTAAAGGTGGTGCAGTGTGATTACAAGTGAAAGGGAGAGGAAGCGGTAATTACACTGACAGTGTTCAGGTAACCATTGAAGAGGATGCCGTGCTCCCACAAGCACCTCGGCCTCTTCGACCAGCTGATCGGCAAGGGTCCGACTCCCAAAATCCCTGCCAATCAGCTGGTGAAGAGGCTGCAGATAGGTCATCAACATCATGACACTGCACAACCCCTATAACTATTTGGACTATATGACATATGAACCAAAAAATGTCTATAGGATTGATTTTAAGTTGTCTCCATCAATTTATGTTATAATTTAAATCTCTGCTCTTTCTATCATTAGGAGTCCAGTGGACCGTCCTACTCATAAAGGACTCATAGACATAGAAAGAAAAGAGATTTAAATAAATGAATTCCCTGTTTTATTGAATCTCTTCCCACAAAACTACAGCATTTTTTGTTCCATTAGACACACCAGACCATAAGGCACAACTAAGATATAGAGGAGGAAAATAAGAAAAAAATATTTTTCCTCAGACCTCAGATCAGACTCCCCCAATTTTTATCAGACATCAAATCAGATCCCCAATCTTTATTAGAACCCCAAATCAGACCCCAAATTTTCATCAGACCTCAGTTCAGACCCCCCAATTATACCCCCAATGTTCATCAGATCTTAAATCAGACCCCCAATCTTCATCAGACGCCCAAATCAGACACTCAGTCATCATCAGACCTCAGATCAGACTCAAAATCAGGCCCTCTTTCCTCATCACACCTCAGATCAGACCTCCAAATTGATCAGGCCCCAAAATCATAACTCCAATCCTCATCAGAGCTCAAATAAGACCCCCATTCCTCATCAGACCTCAGATCAGACTCCCAAATCAGAATCCCATTCCTCATCAGACCTCAGATCAAACATAAAATACACAAAAGAACTTGCAAGTTCCGAAGGGAGTTAAATATTAAAACATAACGTTTATTGGATACTAGGATAAGAGAATACAATAATAACGTAAAGTGCTAAGTGTGTGCATACCAACAAACGTGTGCAATGAGCAAGGACACTGGTACGGTGGCCAATGATGCCGTGGGTCAGGATATGTATATATATATTTATGAGTAGTTCGTGACGCCAATTGCAGCTTGCGCAGGTACTGTAGCAGGGCACTTTAAGATGATATAGCTCACGTACCAGGTGAGAATTGCCAGAGGGGGATAATGTCTCTGTATAGCAGATATGGTAGTGTCAAAGGTGTCTCCTACCTTGGTACGACTGAACTCCTGGATCCTGGATCACTTGCAATAAAATGAGTGTTGTTAATAGGAGTAACTGAGGAACTTTGGTAGCAGTAAATGAGATCCAGACTTGAAATATAATCCAACTTGTCTTTACTGAATGGCAGCTTTAAATCCATACAAGTTACAGCAATAGTCTTGGGTCCCAGCAGGTATAGGCAATTCATGGCAGGGATCAGTATCTCTTCTGCTTCTATACTATGTGCCTGGAGAATCTGGCAGGTATTTATCTTCTGCTCTGTCTGTCTTCTGCTTAGTATGGGCCTGACTAGCTGAAGGAGGAATTTGGCTTCTCCTGGACTCTGGATATGTACTCACAGCTTGGCTCGCAGGGAATGGTCCTGGAGGCTGGAGATGGCTGCTTTTCTTGTCAACCAGCTGAGGCTGATGGTTCAGGCTGGGAAGAGTGATCTTTGGCCTCAGCCGAGGCAAGATCCTGTCTTGGGATCCCTGTTTCTGGGAGCTCCTACTAACACAGCCTACCCCAAGCGGGGGTAGCTGGTACACCAACTAGAACTTCCTTCTCCTCCCCATGAAACAGGACACGGGACCAGCCCACTTCTGCTCACAGAGGAGGGTAGCTAAAACTGGAATTAACTATTCCAGTCTAGCTGGCTATAGACCTGATCACACATTGCTGCCACCTGCTGGTGCACAGGGAAATTACAGCATAATATATGAAAAAGGCCTAGAAATACATTAAATGAAATTAATAACAATATAATTACACAAGATGACAATTTACATACACCTAACATGTTGTAGCGGGGATAAAGAGTTTAGTAACATACTCCGGGATGTTACACGTGCAATAAACATTACCCACGAAAAACAAATAACTTTGCCATGGGTGACCAGACCGTCATAGTCACGACCACACGGGCAAAAAAACACAATTCCCCAATCGGGCAAAGTATACCACTTTGCAAAAATGAACAATCTTACCAGTAGATGGGAGTCAACTGGATAGTGTCTTGTAGTTCCAGTGATAAATCTTGCAGCATGGACAGGGTCCTTGTCAAACTCACTGTCCCTAGAATGACCTGTCAGGCCTAGAAATCCCTATAGCCAACCAAGGGTGACCCGTCCGGAATCTCACCCTAAAGTATTAGAGGCCCTGGACGTCCCTGCCTAAGGATGATAATGTAATGAGGACCCCTAGAACAGGTAGAAAATCTACGCGTTTCGTCAATAATCACTAAAGTCCCAGACTCATTAGAGCATTAAGGGCTGGGGAGGGGAGGCCACCTATAACTGATGTCTACTAAAGGTGCCCCCCACTATTCCTAGGGTATGTCAGGGAAGATACCTGATGTAAAAAGCAAACAAAGCTGAATAGACCTAAGAGTATAATATAGAGGCCAGGAGAGGTAAACTCAAGGGTATGGCTATATAGGAAATGCCCCCTACTGGTCACTCAGACGATCAACTAACAGCAGAGAAGACGGCATATGGCCCATCTTCAGCACGTGGAGTGTGAGCCGGCGCGTCTCACCGCTCGGCCCATAAGAGCACACAGAGAAGGCACAAACCCCTCCTCCCCGCCGGGAGTCCCCGTGATATCATCCGATTGTCACTGGCAGCCGGGAAGGACACCTGAGGGGGAGCGGCTTAGGCGATGCGCTGAGAGCGCTGTGAAACTAGCAGCTCAGTCAGCGCATCACTACAAAAATAGATAGTTGCTTCAAATGGAGTGTGATTATCTATACATTGGGGCAAAGTAAAGACATTTTTGACTGGTCTAGCCTCAATTGAAGGCACAATATGATGATATTAAGGCTATGCATTTGGTGTATGATGCGGAGCTAAAAGAAAATAAATAATGTATTAACATAGAGCGGTATCCAGCACTAATCCGGCACCAATACATTCCTATGAAAAAAAAATGCCTTATCCAGCATTCAGGCAAGTCTTCAGTTCTTTTCACTGGAGATAAAACTGTAGCATGCTACGGTTTTCTCTTTTGCCGGATCAGTCAAAATGACTGAACAGAAAACATCCTTATGCATCCTGAACGGATTACTCTCCATTCAGAATGCATGGGGATATACCTGATCAGTTCTTTTCCGGCATTGAGCCCTTTTGACGGAACTCAGTGCCGGAAAAGAAAAACGCTAGTGTGAAAGTACACTAAGCTCCGCCACCTCAGGTGTCCTCCCCAGCTGCCAGTGACGATCGGATGACGTCACTCACGGGGACTCCCGGCGGGGAGGAGGGGTTCACGCCTTCTCTGTGCGCTCTTATGGGCCGAGCGGTGAGACGTGCCAGCTTACACTCCACTTGCTGAAGACGGGCCATACGCCATCTTCTCTGCTGTTAGTAGATCATCTGAGTGACCAGTAGGGGGCATTTCCTATATAGCCATACACTTGCGTTTACCTCTCCTGGCCTCTACATTATACTCTTAGGTCTATTCAGCTTTGTTTGCTTTTTACATCAGGTATCTTCCCTGATATACCCTAGGAATAGTGGGGGGCACCTTTAGTATACATTAGTTATAGGTGGCCACCCCCCTCCAGCCCTTAATCCCCTGATGAGTCTGGGACTTTAGTGATTATTGATGAAATGCATAGGGATTCTACCTGCTCTAGGGGTCCTCATTACATTATCATCATTAGGCAGGGACGTCCAGGGCTTCTAATACTTTAGGGTGAGGTTCCAGATGGGTCACCCTTGGTTGGGCTATAGGGATTTCTAGGCCTGACAGGGCATTCTAGGGACAGTGAGCTTGACAAGAACCCTGTCCACGCTGCAAGATTTATCACTGGAACTATAAGACGGTATCCAGGTGACTCCTATCTACTGGTAAGATTGTTCCTTTTTGCAAAGTGGTATACTTACCTGATTGGGAAATTGTGTTTTTGTTGCCCGTGTGGTCGTGTCTATGATAGTCTGGTCACCCATGGCAAAGTTATTTGTTTTTCGTGGGTAATGTTTGTTGCACGTTTGTTCGTATGCACACACTTAGCACTATACGTTATGATTGTATTCTCTTATCCTAGTATCTAATAATCATTATGTTTTAATATTTAACTACCTCCGATCCTTGCTAGTTGTATTTATTGTGATAGTTGTGAAGATACTTTCATCATATTTTGTTTTTTAAATAAAATAACTTACCTCTCCAACTCCGGACAGCTCTGCCACTCGCGAGATCCAGCATGGTCTTCCTGCACTCACCACTCCCTTGTCTTCTGCCGATGCTACACTGTGAACTGGTGTTGCACAGCATCAGGGCATAATGCACACTGCATCCTGAGGATGTACGCAGTCAGGACACAGCGCAGCGGGCGCCTAGCTGAAGACCAGAGAGTGATGAGTAAAGCCAAAACCGGGAGCACTATATTCACTGCTCCCTGGTCCTACTGTGTACTAATGAGCGCTTTCATAATGGAATCGCTCATTAGTATTCACTTCATATGACACATTGCCATTTTTCCACAACTTAGAAGGGAAAAATTGTGCACCTTATGAAATGAAAAATATAGCATACTAGTGGAAGGACCCGGCTCCACACAGGTATATTTCATCTATTTCATTTAATGTTTGTGTGTGTCGTTAAAATATATCGACAGTATCCACTATACCAGTGACATCTACAGTACCCCGCGTCCGCTTAACAGTGACCTCCACAGCCCCCACCCCTTAACACTGACCTCTCTCCCACAGTGCACTGTGTCCTTAAAATGGGACCTCCACAGCAGCCCACCCCCTTAACTTTGACCTTCACAGCAGCCTGCCTCTTTAACAGTGAGTTCCACAGCACCCCATCCCCTTCACAGTGACCTCCACAGGGGCCCGACCCCTTAACAGTGACCTCTACAGCACCCGCCCCTTAACACTGACCGTAAGTTAAAGTCCCCTTGACTGACCTCCACCATTTCCGACCCCTTAACAGAGACCTCCATAGTGACTTTAACAGTGACTGCCACATTACCCTGCTCCTTTAACAGTGCCCTACACAGTACCCCACTCCCTTAATAGTGACCTCACAGTACCCCGCTGCCCCTTTAATAGTGGCCTCCACAGTCCCCTCCTCCCTTAACAGTGACCTCCACAGTGGCCTGCCCCCTTAACAGTAACACCCACAGCGCCCTCCCCATTAATAGTGACCTCTACAGCAGCCATCCCTTTATTTGGGACCTCCACAGTACCCCGTCTCCTTAACAGTGATTTCTACAACACCTCGCCCCCTTAACAGTGGCCTCTACAGCAATCTGCCCCTTAACACTTACCTTCATAGCGGACCGTCCCCTCACCTGTGACCTCCACAGCAGTCTGCCCCTAGAGTGGCCAGAGGTCCGGTTTAAGGCCGGAAAGTCCGGCTTTCAGACTTCCTGCCCTCTGTCTGGCGCAGGGCCTGGACGGACACAGGGATGTCCTTTTAAACAGCTCACTATCAGACAGCAGCACTGTGCTGTCTGAGCATAAGCTGCAGGAAGAAAGTCACCCTTCCTCCCACCCCTGCAGCTGACAGAAGTTGATTTTTACCTTTATTTTTTCAACCCCCGCCGGCTGCGGAGTGGGGAAGAGGGCATGGCCTATCCAGGCCGGGGCATAGCTTAGTGGGACCTGGGGGTGGGGTTTTTAAGTCCGTCTTTTGAGGGTGGTCTGAATGGCCACCCTACCTGCCCCCTGAACTGTGACCTCAACAGCATTCCGCTTCCTTAACAGAGTTATCCACAGCGCCCTTCCCTGTTAAAGTTGACTTACAGAAGTGAAGAAAAATGGCGGGGTTGTTAGGTGTGGATACTAATGGCATGCGAGCTTTTATTGGCTGATAAGGGTCATGTGACCGTGTGTATGGCAGTTGGGATATGAAGAGAAAGACCTGCAGGCTTCTATTGGCCAATGTAGGTCATGTGATATGCCATATATCACCAGCCTGTAGCTGGCGTAGACTTCCGTATCTGGCACATGGCAGGGCAGAGATGCGCCTAATTTATTAAGAGACATCTGCCTCTTAACAATTTAGACTCATCTCATGCCAATGTAGGGAGATCAAGATACAGATGGATACACCATTCTTGATAAATGTCCCACAATGTGTTATCCTAACATAGTTGGGATTTATTATCTCTATAAATACATACTACAACTAACATTTATTCATTTTCATTTCTAACATTATAGCAACACTATGACAAAAAATACTATCTGTTAAAAGACAAATGTATCATCCCGTCATGACTACTGAATAAATGTTTCCGCAAATGCTGTAAAACATACCTATAACATTTGTATTCAGATGGGAATCTCAACATGTCTATTCTAGTGACTATGTCTTCCTAGATCCTATTGCTTCTCAGTTTGTTCTCTGTTCTGCTATGATATACAGTATATGTATATTTATTACTGTTTGCTGATTGAGAGAGTACGAGGAAATGGAATGGCGCTTGGAGACCCGTTTCTCTTCTATTCCAATATTTTGCCAAGTGCACCAGGTTGAATAGAGTCCTGAAAGACAGCTGAGACTCCCTGTTAATTAACCTTCCAGATACAGGGGAAAGAAACAGCTACTTTGCTTTTATGCATTTTTGTTTGCCCTTCATTTAATCCATCTACAAAATACCAATATTCTTTCTATCAGTAGTAATTAAAGCAACAGTCTATATTTCTGCCTGAGTGTACCACCAGAATCTGGCTCTCCTAATTTCTAGCACACTTTAGAAATAATAAAAAGTCCTTGCAAATGTCTTTTTATATCAATTTAAAGATCAAATTTACCTTAAAGGGACACTTCTATCAGAAAATTGTATTATTAAGAGTACTTTCACACTTGCGGCAGGACAGATCCGGCAGGCTGTTCACCCTGTCGGATCCGTCCTTCCACTGTTTCGCCGTGCCGCTGGACCGCCGCTCCGTCCCCATTGACTATAATGGGGACGGGGCGGCGCTCCGGCGCAGTACGGCAGTTCGTGGTCAGAGGCCGCCGGACTAAAAAGTCGGACATGCAGGACTTTTAGTCCGGCAGCCTTTCGCCGTGCACTGCCGTACTGCGCCGGAGCGCCGCCCCGTCCCCATTATAGTCAATGGGGACAGAACGGCGGCACGGCGAAACAGCGGAAGGACGGATCCGAGAGGGTGAACAGTCTGCCGGATCCGTTCTGCCGCAAGTGTGAAAGTACCCTTAAACTAAATATTCATAGAAAAACAGATCATAGTTTTTATTTTTCATTTCAGCAGTACTATGCCATTGAAAATTAAATGCAAAATATTTTGCTTCTGCAGCTGTCAACACAAAAGATAAGACCTCTTATATAGATAATCAATTGTCAGTTTACCTCTGCTGTGAGGGGAAGATTTTATAATAGTTACTGTAACAGTAGGTGTAGAATTAAGATAAGGGCTCATGCACACCACCATATTTTCTTTCCGTGTCCATCCTGGCTATTTTGCGGACCGTATGCGGAACCATTCATTTCAGTTTGCCAGTTTGCATCACACCCCAGCCACTCTTCCACCACTTCTGCAATTTTCCATGCTAATACTTTATGGAGCCTGAAAATTTCTGATGGTGTCCCTTTGACCTCACGAACTACAGTAATAAAATGGTAGTACATTTTTGCTTAGTAGTAGCATAATTTTACATGTAGGAAACAAAATAAAAAATTCAGGTAATGTGGACCCCACAAAAGAAACCCTACCTGCACTGCAAAAAAGGTGAAATTTAACGGGTTGCCTTGTTTGTATGTCAGTTTCACCCTCAGGATACCAGAGGTTTTAGCGTTTTCATTTTTCTTCCCTAGCTTTTTCTTCCCTATATTTATATACATACTCACCTAAAGAATTATTAGGAACACCATACTAATACGGTGTTGGACCCCCTTTTGCCTTCAGAACTGCCTTAATTCTACGTGGCATTGATTCAACAAGGTGCTGATAGCATTCTTTAGAAATGTTGGCCCATATTGATAGGATAGCATCTTGCAGTTGATGGAGATTTGAGGGATGCACATCCAGGGCACGAAGCTCCCGTTCCACCACATGCCAAAGATGCTCTATTGGGTTGAGATCTGGTGACTGTGGAGGCCATTTTAGTACAGTGAACTCATTGTCATGGTCAAGAAACCAATTTGAAATGATTCGAGCTTTGTGACATAGTGCATTATCCTGCTGGAAGTAGCCATCAGAGGATGGGTACATGGTGGTCATGAAGGGATGGACATGGTCAGAAACAATGCTCAGGTAGCCTGTGGCATTTAAACGATGGCCAATTGGCACTAAGGGGCCTAAAGTGTGCCCAGAAAACATCCCCCACACCATTACACCACCACCACCACCACCAGCCTGCACAGTGGTAACAAGGCATGATGGATACATGTTCTCATTCTGTTTACGCCAAATTCGGACTCTACCATTTGAATGTCTCAACAGAAATCGAGACTCATCAGACCAGGCAACATTTTTCCAGTCTTCAACAGTCCAATTTTGGTGAGCTCGTGCAAATTGTAGCCTCTTTTTCCTATTTGTAGTGGAGATGAGTGGTGACCGGTGGGGTCTTCTGCTGTTGTAGCCCATCCGCCTCAAGGTTGTACGTGTTGTGGCTTCACAAATGCTTTGCTGCATACCTCGGTTGTAACGATTGGTTATTTCAGTCAACGTTGCTCTTCTATCAGCTTGAATCAGTCGGCCTATTCTCCTCTGACCTCTAGCATCAACAAGACATTTTCGCCCACAGGACTGCCGCATACTGGTTGTTTTTCCCTTTTCACACCATTCTTTGTAAACCCTAGAAATGGTTGTGCGTAAAAATCCCAGTAACTGAGCAGATTGTGAAATACTCAGACCGGCCCGTCTGGCACCAACAACCATGCCACGCTCAAAATTGCTTAAATCACCTTTCTTTCTCATTCTGACATTCAGTTTGGAGTTCAGGAGATTGTCTTGACCAGGACCACAACCCTACATGCATTGAAGCAACTGCCATGTGATTGGTTGACTAGATAATCGCATTAATGAGAAATAGAACAGGTGTTCCTAATAATTCTTTAGGTGAGTGTATATATATATTTTATATATTTTTAAGTTTTTCTATATGTTTTTACTTTTTCGTTATGATTTTGAAGCTTGTAATTGAGTGTACAAATTTTTTTTTTTTTATTCTGAACAATTATGGATTTTTAAAATCCAGTTATTGCTTAGAATTGCTCATTTCTTATGTTGGCTTGCCACCTGCTGGCCAAAATGAGAAATGCAGCTTCAATACCCTTAGGCCTCCTATACATGACTGTATGGCTTTTTCAGTATTTTGCAGTCCATTTTGCCGTTACATTTTGCTGTTTGGTTTCCGTTTTTGATCAGTTTTTTTGCAGATCGCAAATGGAAACGGAAGCATACAATAATGTTTAACAGTAAGTACATTATAAAATTGGGCAGGGCATAACATTTTAAATAGATGGTTCCGTAAAAACGGAACTGATGCGGAAGACATATGGATGCATTCCATATGCATTACGTTTTTTTTGCACACCAATTGACTTGAATCGAGCCACCGATCGTTATTTGCGGGCAGTAGGACATGTTCTATGTTTGAATGGAACAGAAATACGGAAACGGAAGGCAAACAGAGTACCTTCCGTTTTTTTTCGGATCCATTGAACTGAATGGTTCCGTATACGGTCCATATACGGAACACAAGAAATGGAACGGAAACAGAAAACACATACAGACGTGTGAATAGACCCTAAGAAAGGCATCATCAATGACTTTTTCATATTCAACCACACTACGGGGAAGACAGCATCAAATATGCTCAGGTTAAAATGGCCTTGGGAATATTAAACAATCACAAGAAAGCAGAAGAGAATTAAAGGCTTTCCATTCAGTAATATAGACCTACGCTGAGCAATCATTTAAAGTGTGCTGCAGATGAAACCTGCACATTTAGGGAGGACATTGTAATAATGTCTTTGTAGATTAGAAATTCTTGTTAAGCTTTTTGTTATTGTGTTTAGAATCATCTCTTATCATGATGCAGTCAGAGCATCAGAATGCCAGATGATTATGAGAGGAGCAGGTATAGAGGAATATTATGTTAGAGGACACTGATGAAACAGGAGTAATATGATCTGCAGCAGTGTGGACACCTTCAATGTTTTTCCCATTCTGCTATTATTTTTTACATATGAACTGTTTCAGCTAAAATTAAAGGGGTTGTATCACGAAAAGTATTCTACAGTTTTCAAACCAGCTCCTGGATCTGAATACTTTTGTAGTTGCATGTAATTAAAAATGTAGTATAGCCACTAAGTTATTCATTATTTTTTTTATTATTCACTCATTTATTTGTCCTGGTCACTGAGATGGCCGCACATGCTCCGTTTCATCCTTCTACTGTCTCCTGAGCTGTGATAGGGAGAGAGCTGCAGTAGAAAGGACACACCCCCTGAGCAGAGTAATCAATGAAGAGCTCTTCGGATCCATGTGAGGTACTGGGCTGGTTCTAGCTTTTTTAGAAAGAGACTTGTCTGATTTTTATTTTGTATATTAATCATTGAATATCCCCTTTAAGGCGGAACTGTCAGCTTCATGTTGTCCTATGTATGGGCAGTATATTGCTGCTACTAGGAGAATGGAAAGAAAAGACATAAGGGGACAATTAATAAAACCAGTGTTTTGTACGCCGGTCTTAAACTTTTCAGGGCACTAGGTAGGGTTTCTTTTGTGGGGTCCACATTGCCTGAATTTTTAATTTTGTTTCCTACATGTAAAATTATGATACTTTATAAGCAAAAATGTACTACCATTTTAACTCCCCACCTTCAAGAGCCTTCATTTTGTTAGTTTTGTGTTCTCATAGCCATATGAGGGTTTTTCTTTGCAGGACAAGTTGTATTTTTTAATGGCATAACTTACCATAGCTGGTATTGAAAAATGGGAAAAAATTGAAATAAAAGGTCTTTTTGGTTTTATTTTTAATGTCTTCACTGTGCACTGAAAATGATGTGACAACCTTATTCTGCTGCTTACTATGATTATGGTGATACCAAATTTATATTGTTTTTATCCCACTTACTGTAAAAAAGGAAAAACTTTTGAAATACATTTTCTTCTGTGCATCACCCTATTCTGACCCATAACTTTTTAAATTTCTCTATACAGAGCTGCTGTGATGGCTTGTTTTTTGTATTCATAGCGCAGGAAAATATTTTCTATATTTTAACACCTTAGACATTTTCAGCCAATGATGTTTCACTTAGGCCTCATGCACACGACCGTTGTGTGCATCCGTGGCCGTTGTGCCGTTAGACGTTTTTTTCTGCGGCTCCATTGACTTTCAATGGGGCCGTTGAAAACTCGGCTTGTGCACCGTTTTTACACCGCGCCCGTGACCCGTGTTTCGAGGCCGTGAAAAAAATATAACCTGTCCTATTTTTTTCACGGCCAACGGTTCACGGCCCCATTCAAGTCAATGGGGCCGTGAAAAACGCGTTTGCACACCCGTTTGTCATCCGCGGCCGCGCCCGTGTCCGCGCCCGTTTTATTTCATACTTCTGACATGGTCAAATTGTCTGCCAAAACTTGTGCCAATAAATTCTTAAAAAAATAGATACAGGAAGTATATGGTCACAGGATATGGTAATTTCGAGCCTCCTGTGCAGACAAGCTGGTGTGTGGTGAGGCAGCCATTTTTCAAGTTTTCAGCAGCCACCATGCCAAGGTGTAATGTTGAAAAATTGATAACCCTGGTCCAGGAGAGGCCCGAACTTTGGGACATCCGGGCCAACTCGTATTGCGACCGGGTTAAAAAGGAGGCCTCATGGGAACAAGTGGCCCGGAGCCTACGCAAGCATGAATGGGCCAAAGCGGATAGCCGAGGTCGTGCTGAATTAGGTAAGTGATAGCAATGTAGATGTGCTGTCATTTTCCTCTGTGTGGGCCAAATATGTAGTTTGTAATTTCCAGAGGGCACCATAGTGTTTTCTTTGTTGTACCGCCTCATTTATCCGAAAGCCCTGTACCTGGCTTATTATAGAGATGTGTATTAAATTCCATTTCCATATTTAAATGGCTGTCCTGCCCTTTGCGACAGCTTTCAGTACTCATGTATAATAACGTCTGGCTATTTTTTACCTTGAAATTGCGCATCTTACAGTTGTCTCCTTCACATATTGTAACGTTTATTAGTCCTAATAGCTTGCATCCACACACCTGCTGGACTGTATCATGTGCTTTTTCCATTATTGCTTATTTTGCGCATTTTCCTTTTCCCTTTTTAATTTTTTTTTTTTTTTTGAAAAAATGTAGTTTTTCAAAAAAAATTTAGATCTCACAATTGTCTTTCATTTCATTTTTAAACAGTCAAGCAAACCAAAACAAGATGGGCGAGTTGCCGGGACCAATTCCGGCGAGAGGTTAGCAACAAAGGCCGGAGTGGGGAGGGAACCTCCAAAAAACGGGCCTACATATACACTGCCCAGCTGCAGTTCTTAAGGCCAGTAATGGATTTGAGGCCGTAAGTAGTTTTCTGTTTTTACTATGAATGTATTGAAAGGGCACACTTTCGGTAGTATGTAGACGGGTAAAACTGAACCAGAATTTAAAGGATCCAGTTGTGTTCTTGTATTGTTGATCTATACTTTCTCTAGTGCAGCCATGTCATAACTGACTCCATCCAGCTGTATAACAACGCAAACTCGCAGCATAGCTGACTAGCTGTAAACTTACCAGTCCGGTTGGGAGTTGTAGTTGTGCATCAGCTGGTGGGCAACAGTTTGTACATGCCTGGTGTTGTTTGTCTACATTATTTTTGGGGTGTGGTTAATCCAGGGCCCACCGCTTATGATCTGTTTGATGAAACGACACGTGTAGTGTGCAGATTGCGCCTCCCCTCTCTGTTTTTTTGGTGTACAATACATTTATTGTCCGTCTAGGGACTAAGATGTTTGCAATATGAACAAGAAATAGGAGAAGGCAGATGACACGTGCACACTGCACGCTTTATTTCCTCATACAGTAGATCATCTAGTTTGCCCGCAAGAAGTCACACACCAATTGATTGGTTTGAACCTATTTCAAGGATTGGTTTCCTATTTACCCTAGCTTGCAAAAAGCCTCCTCTTGGAATAGGAGGGCCGAATATGTATTTCATATTTTGGTTTTGGGACAATGCGACTTTGGTTTAATACAGACCGATTCCCTTACTTTGGTATGTATTTGAAAATGGAACTCCTTAGGTATTGGTATTGTCATTTATATTGCTTAAATGGTACTGAACCAAAGCCAACATTGATTCCTTTCTGAAAACAATGAAAATGTCAAAAAACCGGATCCATAGAAAATGGATTATAATGATGTTCCAACTACGGTTGACCAGCAGGATTAAAAGTAATACTCTCACCATGGTCAATTGAGGGCTGGTACATGTACATTCTTAGTAAATGATCGTATACTCGAATCTATTTTCCGCTTGATACTTTGGATGGTGGTAGCGGGTCACATCCTGACGAGATGCCGTTGGCACTGGTTTCGGCCCTTGAATGTTGAATCCTCTTCTGTTGTTGGACAGCTCCAAACGGCAAACAATGTTTGCCATTTTCAGTAACATTATGCCTTTACAAGACTTCTGCTAGCGTTACATGTCAAATGACTATTTTTCTCGATTTTGCACTGTTCACCTCTAAGCTAGTAGTGAGTAATTAAAATCAAATGTCTGATCTATGCTACCACTCTGTATCTAATTTGGAGACACATGCCAGATTCTAACTAATATATAGTCTGTGTATTTATAAATGTAATCCAGGCCAAAATGTAATGTACTTTTTTTTGAAATTCCATTTCAGAACTGTGGACAGTCTGGATCCCTCGGCTGATTCGGAGACGTCTGGGAGTGAGACCCCTGCGGTTTTCTCCCCCGCCACAAGTCCTGCTCCCACGCCGGCTGAGGACCCCGAGGACTCCACCCAGAGCCAAGCCCCCCAACCACTATCCAGTCCACCGCGGATTGTTCAACCCCAGCCCAGACATCGCCGCCGTGTCCCTCCCTCTTCCTCTGTGCCAGAGAGTCGGGAAGTAATTGATGCCCGAGTCATCGATTTTCTGGCCCAGAGGAGGAGTGATGGCAAGGAGGAGAAAATGTTGAGGGGACTGGGGCCGCTACTGCAGCAGGTCCCTGCGAATGAGCAGCCAGACTGCATGGCTTGCTTAAACATGGTCATAAAAATGTTTACTTGCCCCAACCATGGAGACCTCATTGGGCCATTGCATGCATTGAAACTCCAGGTTGAAAATGCAGGCCAGCAGCCAAATCCTGCGCCATATTCCTTCCCACCCCAACCCACCCAAGGCCCTTCTTATCCCCCCCCTTCCCCAGTACCTTCCACCTCAGGGGCCTATTCATCCTGGGGGCCAGCCCCTTTACCAGCCCCAATTACCAACTGGTGCCCCAACACAGGCCCAGGTTAGGCCACGGTCCACATTTGCACCGGGCTCATTCACGCGGGACCTTCTTGATTTGTAATTTGGGAGGGTTGTTTTATATTAAGCACTTTATTTTTATGTTATTTGTGTGTTGTAAGATTATTTTCATTGCCAGTGTTTTGGGTGACCCCTTATTTTGACTAAAGTTTGGTTTGGGTCCCAAAAAATTTGACTATTGTTTTATTTGCACACTACACACAACATGTACATTTTAAAATGCATTCTAAAACAAAAGCTACACACACTGTATCTCAGAAAGCCACACTTTATTTGGACGATAAAGATCTTTATTTAGGGTTCCTGTGCAGATGAGGTATTAGAAAACTTTTTGGACCATAAGAGCAAAATATCAAGATGTTTCTGAAAAATTCCATTTAGACAGAAACATCATTAATATTTAGTTTGATGTATGTTTAAATATGTGATGTCCAAAAAATCTCAGCCCGCAAGCCCACGTCAAGGGTCCTCATTATCTTGCGAGTCCCTACACTCAACTAACACAATCATTTTTAGTAATTTAGCTAGAAAAAAAAAAAAACTAAAGAGCCCAGAAGATTTCAAAAACTGCCACGAATAGTGTCCCTCTGCCATGGCAAAGACCCCTCTGGGCTGATAAAGTAGTCTGCAAAGAGTTCCCGAACTGCAATGCCTGCAGTCCCAGGTCGTCTATGCAGGGTCCTTTCCAAACCCAAATCTGATGACGTAGGAAGATCTTCCATGTCAAGAGAAGAGGAAGCCTCGTGAATCCTGGTGAAGTTGTGTAGAACAACACAAGCTTGAATCACCAGGGTAGCATTCTCCGGATCCATCTGTATGGATGACAGAAACACCCTCCACTTGCTAGAGAGTATCCCGAAAGCGCACTCCACATACTGACGGGCACGAGTCAACCGGTAGTTGAAGATACGCCTCCTGACATCCAAACCACGCTTTGGGAAGGGCCGCATAACATGTGGAGTCAATGCAAACCCTTCATCCGCCACGATGACAAACGGAGCCGGCGGACCTGCATATCCGGGCAGTCTTCTGGACTCGGGCAGGGCAAGCTGGTTGGCACGAAGCCGCTCACCCATTCTAGAAGCACTAAAGATGCGAGCATCCGCAGTGCTTCCATAGGACCCGATATCTACCATTATAAACCGGTAATGACTGTCAGCAACAGCCATCAGCACTACCGAGAAAAACTGTTTATAATTGAAGAAACGGCTCCCTGAGTGTGGCGGCTTCTTCACACGGATGTGCTTGCCATCCATTGCCCCGATGCAGTTTGAGAACTGCGCAGAATTTTGGAAGCCCTCAGCGATCCGAAGCCAATCGTCCACCTTGGGCTGTGGCATCACCGTCTCTCGGATTTGCTGCCAGATGACATGGCAAGTGTGTCGTACAATTCTCGAGATCGTTGAGGTCCCTAAAAGAAACTCAAAATGCAGGGATGCAAAAGAGTTCCCAGTGGCAAGGAATCTGTAGGAAAAAGGGGGAAAAAAAAAAAACAGTCATCAACAAATCACAGGTAAGAACAGATTCAGGATTCTAGTATAATGCTGCATACACTCCACGATTGAAAACACCATATGTCTAGTGGTGGGGAACCTATGGGACGGGTGCCATAGTCGGCACTCAAGGCCCTGTGTGTGGGCAGTACTACCACAACTAAGTGACAACAACTATGTTTAGACCCTTTTTAATGCAGTAAATGCTGTGCAAGTGCACAATTATGTGAACATTATGCATGATGAGGACGATAGCTGGAAATCTCGTGGGTTGCCAGCAGCACAATCATCCCAAATAGGGTCCAGACCGGTACATCGACTTGGACCAAGGTGGTGCACGCAGAGAGAGATCCTGACAGAGGGACCAATTTCATTCAGACACTATCAAAAACCACGGCACTCGACAGTATAGGATGAAAATTGCTGACAGATTAATAACTCTGAAAGGAAGGTTACAGCTGCTGAATCACGGCGGACTGAGTGTATTAAACACCATTTTTAGCAAACGCCTGGCGAGTGCAGTGTATTTTTGGAGTGTCTGGAGGACGATAGCTGAACACAAGTTTTGAACTGTATCCAAATGGTAAAAAAAACACCAAAAATGTTAGGTCATGTAACAGGGATTAATGTGTAAAGAAACAAACCATTAAACTCCCCCCCCCCCCCCCCCAAAAGAAAAAAAGGGCAAAGAAATGCTACTTCAGCAAACAGTAGCACATGTCTCACAGCAGCCATTTTGGAGCACATGTTACTCCTAACACAAGCAGTGCACATTTCTGGTGAAACTTAACAAGTACTATACTGCTTACCTCAACGTGACGATGAGCCTTTCCTCAGGAGTAATGCTGCGCCTCATATTGGTGTCCATAAAGGTAAGGACAGTACGTAGAGACGACAGCAATCGGTCAAAGGTACCCACTGACATCCGACAGAAGGAAAAGAACTTCTCCGGATGGCGGCGAAGATCTTGGTATAGCGTATGGAAGTGTCCTTTCCGGTGGGAAACAATCGGATGGACCCAAAATCGTCGCCTTCTCCTCGGTTCCTCATTCACCAAAGGAGTGCGCTGTCCCCAACGCCGAGAAACCAGCCAATGCAGCAAGACCTCGTCCTCAGAATCAGACATGGTGATACAGCAAAGAGAGCAGCCAAAATAACCTCTGTACTCTGGAAAGACTACAGAAAATGGCCACAAATGCATACTCAGGTGCCCCTGATTTATACCAGTATCCTGGGTGGAGATATTAAAATGACATTTTTTTTACCATTCCTAGATTTCTGACGGTCCGCAAAAAAAACGGGAACACGGACACACGGAAGCACAACGGAAGCAAAAACGGCCACGGATCACGGAACAACGGAACCACGTTTTGCGGGCCGAGAAAAAAAACTGTCGTGTGCATGAGGCCTTAGTTTTATTGTTTATTTATAATTAAATATAAAATAGAGAGATCATCTGAATTTTTTATATTTTTGTGTGTTTTTTACTGTAATTTTAAATACCTTTTAGGGAACTTGAACATGTGATCTTTTGATCACTTGTAGCACTGACTGCAATAGTACACTTTTGCAGTTTATGCTTTTTTCACAGACTGCCCTGCAGGGGCGTCGTTAGGTCAAAACATTCGGGGCTTGAGCCCACCATGTGACTGATCATGTGCTCCTGACATCATGAAAGGTCCTTTTGCCCACTAGGAACTATCATCTCCTGAGGCAGGACATGTGAATGGAGCATTTCTAGGTGCATGTTTTGGCTGTATTCTGCCCCCTGCCCTGTACTGTACCCCCTATGCTGCACTGTGTGTGCCTCCTGCCTTGTACTGTACCCCCCATGCTGCACTGTGTATACCCCCTGCCATGTACTGTACCCCCTATGCTGTATTTTGCCCCCTGCCCTGTACTGTGCACCCCTTGCTGTATTCTGCCCCCTGCCCTATGCTACACTGTGTGTGCCTCCTGCCCTGTACTGTACCCCCTATAATGCACTGTACCCCCTGCCTTATACTGGTACCCCTAAAATGCACTGTGCCCGCTATGCTGCACTGTGTGTTCCCCCTGCCCTGTATTGTGCCCCCTATGCTGTACTGTCCCCCCTGCCCTTTAGTGTGCCCCCTATGCTGCACTGTGCATCCCCCCTTGCCCTTTACTGTACCCCCTATACTATACTGTGCCCTGTACATTGCAACCTCCCTTCTCTGTCTCTAGTGCTTGCCACTTGGCACTATCATGGCACACTAAGGCCGGTTTCACATCACGTTTTGCATTAACGTTTTGCATTAATGTATACATTTTTTTTTTTTAACAGACTTTGCAGGATACAAAAGTGTAGTGTGCTGCGCTTTTGTATTCCATTTTCCAACGTAAACATCAAACGGATGTCAAAAATGTGATGTGAACTCTCCCTTACATATGCACATATAGGATGCCAGGATAGTCATGGAGGGGGGCCCCATACAAAATTTTGCTATGGAGCCCAGTCAGTTCTAGCTACGCTCCTGGCCGGTAGGGCCGGCCGCTCTGACTCTCCTGCGCTGCGCAGCCCCGCCATCCTAATCCGTATCCTGCAGTAACTGAACTTTAAATTAGCGCTCAAGATCTCATTACTATCTTACACACTCAGCTCCGGAAACATGCAGTGCGGGCGGCGCTCGCTCACTGACGTCACACGCCGGCACCTTCCACTAGGCGGCGCAGGCGCGTGACGTCAGTGAGTGAGCGCCGCCCGCACTGCCTGTTAGTGGAGCTGAGTGTGTAAGATAGTAATGAGATGAACGCTTACACGGCACCAACAACTTACAGTTCCGTCATGGTGCACGCCTCTTAATATTTTTGGCACATCTCTAAGGTTGAATGTTTTATCTTCATCTTTGCGAGAGTTTCATTACTTTTTAGCTTAGAACCATTATGATATGCTGTCAGTTTATATCCCAACGGTTTCTAATATAGTGTATTTTGTGATAATTCCCCTAATGAAGGCCTTTGCAGCCTCCCAGACCATGTTATTTACCGCTGAACCCTCATTTATATCAAAATATTCCCTAATCTCTTGCAAAATCTTATCATGTGTGCTCATTATATTTATCCACCCTAAGTTTATATTCATATTCCTCTTTTTCTTAAGCTCCCTTTTTATGTTTATATTTATGGGGTTATGATCCGAAATCCCGCGTTGACCATACCTGACTCATTCAATATCTAATATACCTTTAGTATTAGTGAAAACTAAATCAATCCGTGAAAGACACCTATGTGTTTTTGAAAAGCATGAATATTTCTTTAACTTTGGGTGCATTATCCTCCAAACATCCATCCACCCCAACTCTTCTGTAAGGCCTCGTTCACACTTCAGTGTTTGGTCAGTGATTTCCATCAGTGATTTGTGAGCCAAAACCAGAAGAGAAGCCTCAACAGACATAACGTATAAGGGAAAGATCTGCTCCTGTTCTGTGTTTAGAGCCGGACCTGGTTTTGGGTCACGAATCACTGATGGAAATCACTGACCGAACACTGACGTGTGAATGAGGCATAATAGTTTTTAACCTAGTATCCGTTCCTCTTCCCTGTAAATTACCTATCCTACATCTGTCGATATTTCCATCCATTACTATTAGTACTGGACCACGAGGTGGAAATATATGAAAAAAAATATGTTGATAATCCTATAGAACTAAACTTCAAAGAATGGAGGAGTAAAGTTACTAAAATGGAAGATGAAATGTTTCTACAGGCTGAACAACAAAAGGAAAACTATATAAGGGACAATTACATCTACGCACACATACTGGGTAAAAAGTTAGCAGCACAGATCTTGTCTGTTAGATAAATTAGGACATAGAATAACTGAACAAACAGCTAAAATAGAATTACTTAAGGAATATTTTGAGGAGGTATATAGCAGTAAAATAAAGAAAAACATGCCCCAAATACAACAGTTTCTAGATAAAATTGTTATCACAACAATAACCCCAGAACAAAGGGGAAGTTTGGAAACCCCAATAGACCCCAAAGAAGTGGATAAAATATTATCAAAGATAACCAAAAATAAGACGCCAGGCATAGATGGTATCCCGTTTGAAGTATATGCCCAATATAGAGAAATAATGATCCCGAAATGATTAAAGATGTGGACAACATCGAAAGAGTCAGGTAAATTGCCAGACTCACTGAGGGAAGCCTTAGGCTACTTTCACACTAGCGCTCGTCGGTCCGCTCGTGAGCTCCGTTTGAAGGAGCTCACGAGCGGACCCGAACGCCTCCGTCCAGCCCTGATGCAGTCTGAATGGAGCGGATCCGCTCAGACTGCATCAGTCTGGCGGCGTTCAGCCTCCGCTCCGCTCGCCTCCGCATGGACAGGCGGACAGCTGAACGCTGCTTGCAGCGTTCAACTGTCCGCCTGGCTGTGCGGAGGCGAGCGGATCCGTTCAGACTTACAATTTAAGTCAATGGGAACGGATCCGCTTGAAGAGGTCACCATATGGCTAAAGCTTCAAGCGGATCCGTCCCCCATTGACTTTACATTGAAAGTCTGAACGGATCCGCTCAGGCATCTTGCGCACTTAGAAAATTTTCTAAGTTATTAATGCAGACGGATCCGTACTGAACGGAGCCTCCGTCTGCATTAATATGATCGGATCCGTTCAGAACGGATCCGATCAAGCGCTAGTGTGAAAGTAGCCTTAATCACACAGATTTTAAAGCCCGGGAAAGATCCAATATTACCAAATTCATATCGCCCCATCTCATTGATCAATACAGATAATAAAATATTAGCAAAATATTAGCAAAGATTTTGGCAGCAAGGCTCGGAGGGGTAATGCAAGGACTTGTACATGAGGATCAGGCGGGATTCCTGCCGGGTAGAACTACAACCGAAAACATTATGAGGTATTTTATGAATACCCAAATGGTGCCCACAAACAGCGGTGAGAGAATGATTTTGACTATAGCTGCTTCAAAAGCCTTGGACACTATAGAGTGGCCTTTTCTAATGGCAACCCTAAAGAAAATGGGATTTGCAGATATATTTGTTTCTTGGATAAAACTTTTATGTACTGATATAACATCGAAGGTGATCTTGAATGGAGTACACTCCGAAGGTATACCCATATGCAGGGGGGTTAGACAGGGTTGTCCCCTCTCCCCCCTGCTATTTGCTATAGCTTTGGAACCTTTGGCAGATTTGATTAGGCAAGATAAAGATATCGAAGGCTTTAGGTATGGCTCTTATGAAGAAAAAAATCGCTTTGTATGCAGATGACATCATGCTGTTTATGGGCTCCCATGGTTCACTTACTAGGATCTTCGAGATTTTTGAAGAGTCCAGCAAATCTGCTGGACTTAATATAAATTGGTCTAAGTCGGCGTGTATCCCGATTGATCCCTTGAATGGGTTAATACCGGGACAACTGGAAATCAAGGGAGCAGATGAACCAGTAAAATACTTAGGGATCCAAATAATGCCCAATTCCAAAGATTATCTTCAGCTAAATGTAATACCCAAAATACAAGAAATTAGGAAGAAAATAGAAGTATGGAAAAAATTACATGTTTCAATGGCAGGCTGAATTTCACTGGTGAAAATGTGTATCTTACCCTCTATGAACTATATACTATGGAACGCGCCGCTAATAATCCCCAAAAAGATCTTTAAAAAAAAATAGCTTCTTTACTGGCGGACTTAATATGGCTCGGCAAAAAAACTGGTGGCAAGTATTAATAAAAAACTGGATAAATGCTGTATTTTTCAAATAGTGGAAGCTGATATTTTGTCACAGTAGCAAAGCAGTAAAATACTACCATTTGAGCCATGGACTAAAGTTTATAAAGAAGTAAGAGAATTGTGGTCTCAGACTAGGATACATACAGATACTTTATTATGGGATAATATACTCCTTACAGAATTGAAATTAATTGAACAGAAGGTTTGGTGGAACCATGGCATTTTTAGATTGGGGCAAGTATGGCGGGAGGGAGATATAGTTACATACCCAGATCTTAAAAATGAAGGCGGACTTGGAAATAAGGACCTGAATTTTTTCTATTTACAACTGAAACAAGCCCTACGAATATCGTTAGGTAGAGGAACACAAATTGATACCCCCCCCCCCCCCCAGTTAATATTCTTAAATTAAAAACCGGAAAGATATATGGCAGGTTGTTAAATCAAAAAACAAAAAAAATTGCAGTTAACTGCCTAAGGCATAAATGGCAGGATGCTTTGGAGCCTCAACGGGAGGAATTTTGGGAGGGGGTGATGAGGGCCAAAAATGGGGTCTCAAATAACTTCTCCCATAGAATTATGCAATTTAATATAATATACCGCCTATATTATTCCCCAAAAAAGCTAATGCAATATTATAATACCAAGGGCAATGTGGGCAATTAGGGGTAGACGATCCATATATTATATTATGCACTAAGATTAGAGAATTCTGGTGGAAGGTGCACGAAATAATATACGAACAACATGGATTTAGAGTCCCCTGGGAATTTGAAATCTCCATATTGGGGAAACTAGATGGGATAGGCCCCCTTAAATATCAGGAGATAGCGATCAAGCTTCTATTTCAAGCTAGGAGATGTATTTTAGCACATTGAAGGGACGGCGTGGCACCTGAGGTCAGCGAGTGGGAGAACCAGGTCAAAACTTCGCTTGCGAGAGAGAAATTCCATCTAGTATCTGGAGAAAAAAAAGCTAGATTTGATTAACTCTGGCAGAAATAGTTAAAGTGATTTGAGATGGGAGATCGGAGGGGGGGGGGGGGGGGATGGGGAGAGGAGAGGAGAGAGAACAAGAAAAGGTTTGTTTTTTTTTGTTTGTTTTTTTCTTCTCTTAGATTTTAATTATACAAGCAGTGGGGTGGGTGGGAACACGATAATTATGTATATTACAGATAAGTTGTTTAATATATGGAAAAAAGAGGGAATGTATGAAAAGTACTGTAAAATGGATAATTAAATGTAAATGATAATTTAACATGAAAAACAATACAGAATTTATAAAAATAAAAAAAAGAGATGATTCCACTCACACCCCTTAGTGACCGAACTTAGCTGGGTACTTAAAAGGGTTGTCTGATCTGAGACATTGGTGGCATGTTACTAGGATGTACCACTAATGTCAGATAGATGTACCTCTTGGATCTGCACCAATCTCTAGAACAGAGCCTTCAAAGTGAATAAGGTAGTACCACACAAAGGTGGCCACTCTGTATTCACTTCTATTGGAGTTCAGAAAATAGCTGAACATCGGCTGTTTCCAGAACTCCCATTGAAGTGAATGGAGAGCACACAATTTATGTGCGGTGTTCTCTTCTTTGCTTTTGGGGTCCAATCTAGAGATAGATATTCTGACACCCATAACCTTTTTTATTTTTCTGCCAATGGAGGGCTGTGTGAGGGCTGTTTTTTTGTAGGAAGATCTCTGGTTTTCATTGTTATCATTTTGTGATACATGTTACCTTCTGATAATGTTTATTACATTTTTTTGTAAAGGAAAAGGTGACCAAAAAATTGTTGTTCTGTCATTTTGCACTTAGAGTCACCAATGCGGGTTAAATATTAGGATAATTTAATAGTTTGACTTATTATGGACATGGTGATACCAGTTATTATTTATGACTATATCTTTTTAAAAATATAAATAAAAAATATCATTTTAATACTGTTACTGCCTTAAATATCTATATATATGTGTATATATATATATATATATCAGGGTATATATATATATATATATATATATATATATATACCATTTAATATGCTCAAGGCGAGCAGTAAGGGACAGGGAAGTGGCCATGCTGCTCATGGTGCACGCAGAGGCCGTGGCCCTGTGCGCGGTGAAACTGTGCCTGCTGCCAGAGCACAAGAAACAAACTCATCCATGATACCTAGCTTCATGTCCCAGTTTGCAGGGCGGCACAGGACACCACACTTGAAGTCACACAAGTGCGACCAGGTGGTCGGTTGGATTGCAGCAGATAATGCTTCCAGTTGGTTAAGCACCAACCTATCTTCCACAAAGTCCAGTCTCAGTAGCCAAGAGTCTGATCAACAGAATCCTCACCCTGATCCTCCTTCCTTCCACCATGGAGAGTCTAGGCAAACAAGGGATCCCACAATCGGATATTCCGAGGAGCTCTTTTTATTGCCAATCCTTTATTTGGGCCTCTTGCCAAGCCCGCTTGAAGAGTGACATGAGGAGATATTGTGCACTGATTCCCAAACCCTTGAGCATCCACAGTCAGAAGAAGATGATGGTGGGGAATGGCAATTCGAGTTGGATGATGATGATGAAACACAGTTGCCAATAAGTCAACGACAATTAGTGTATCTAGATGTTGATGATGAGGATGAGACACAGTTGTCAATAAGTGAGGTTCTTGTTAGGTCAACAAGTCAGGAGGATGACCAGAGTGAGGAAGTGGAAGAGGAGGTGGTGGATGATGAAATCACTGACCCAACCTGGGAAAGTGGCAAGCCGAGCGAGGACAGCAGTACAAAGGGGGAGGGATCCACAGCACCGGAACAGGCTGGAAGAGGAAGTGGGTGGCAAAAGGTAGAAGGCGGGCCACACCAAACAGGCCCACAACTGTTTCCCCAAAGCACCCCCTTGTGGCAACCTCCCTTGCCAAGGGCTAGGTGTTCCGCAGTCTAGTGCTTTTTTGAGAAAAGTGCGGACGATAAAAGATCTGTCATTTGCAACCTGTGCCGTATTAAAATGAGCAGGGTATGAACACTAGCAACCTCACCACCACCAGCATGATCGCCACATGGCATCAAAGCACCCTAATAGGTGGCTGAACGCCTGGGTCGACAATCAGTGTCTGCGGGTCACACCACTGCCTCCTCTTCCACTGTGTTACGTGCTGGCCAATCCCCAGTCCAAGATTGCTGACTCTGTAAATGATGCCATTTAGGCTTGTGGATACTGAGCCTTTGCGCAGCCTGATGGCGGTGACCGTCTCTCGTTACTCAGTCCCCAGCCGCCACTATTTTTCCCGGTGTGCCATCCCGCCTTACACTAGCCTGTGTCCCGTAACATCACCCGTGCCCTGACCAACGCAGTTATTGGGAAGGTCCACTTAATGACTGACACATGGACAAGTGTTTTTGGCCATGGAGCTACATTTCCCTGACAGCACACTGGGTGAACGTTGTGGAGGCCGGGAGCGAGTCGTACCCTGGGATGGCACAGGTGCTACCGACGCCAAGGATTGCAGGCCCTACTTCCACCAAGATTTTAGCCAGCACCTACATTAGTAGCTGCAAGCCCCCCTTTTCCTCCTCCACATCCTCCTCCACTTCCACCTCTGATTTCTCATCTTGCAGCACCAGTCAGCCATCAGTCAATAGCTGGAAGCAGTGTAGCACTGCAGTGGGGAAGCGGCAACAGGCCGTGCTGAAATGAATTTGCTTAGGTGACAAACAGCACACCGCCGCAGAGCTGTGGCAGGGGATAAGAGACCAGACTGAGCTGTGGCTCTCACCACTCAACCTAGAACCAGGCATGGTTGTGTCTGATAATGGCCATAACTTGGTGGCGGCTTTGGAGCTCGGCAAGCTCACACACATCCCATGCCTAGCCCACGTCTTAAACGTAGTGCTTCAGCGGTTTCTGAAAACCTACCCCAATTTCCCTGAGCTACTGGTGAAGGTGCCCCGCGTGTGTGCACATTTCCGTAAGTCATCGACAGCTTCAGCCGGTCTGTCAACGATGCAACAGCGCTTAAAATTGCCAGCTCACGGGCTGTTGTGTGACGTGAGCACGCACTGAAACTCCACGTTCCACATGTTGGACCGGCTTTGTGAGCAGCAGAGGGCAGTAGTGGAATACCAGCTTCAATATGGTCATCACCTTTCCAGTCAGCTTCCGCTATTCACAAGCGAGGAGAGGGCATTGAGGTATGACCTCTGTGAGGTTTTATGCAACTTTGAGGAATCAACATAGATGGTGAGCGGCGATAACGCTATTATCAGCGTAACCATCCCACTTCTGTGTCTACTCAAACATTTGCTGCTCACAATTAAGGACGACGCTTTGCATGTGGAAGAGGTGGAAATGGGGGAATACATTACACAGGGTGATAGCCAGACCACCCTCAGTTCGTCTTCTCAGCGCAAATTGGATGATGAAGAGGAGAAGGAGCAGGAAATGGTTGCCTCCGCTACAGAGGGTAGTACTCATAGAAGTTTAAATCAATCTGTTCAGCGTGGGTAGGAAGAAGAGGAGGAACAGAATGAGGAGATTGAGAGTGATCCTCCTAATGACGACAGTAAAGTCTTGCCTGTTGGTACTCTGGCACACATGGCTGACTTCTAGTGGCACATCCGAGTGCTCGGCCAAATACTTCGGGTGCTCGAGTAAAATTTATTACAATGAAAGTCAATGGGACACCCGAATATCAAACCAGGCACCCCCTGCTCTGAAGAAGAGAGGGTGTCTGGTTCACAAAAAAAGGTTAGAAATGAATGGAAACCCCATCAAAATGGTTTGGAAACAGCATTAAGAGGATGGCTGGATGCATTTTGGACTCCTGTTATCTACGACATACAATAGACAACCACACAAAGGCTATATGCCAAAAGCCAGGTATATGCAAGCCACCAATCTATCTATGAGACAGATGACAGGCTTAGTCAGCATATCTTACAATGGCAGCCTTGTTCACAATGAGACATTCCAAACCAGCTTTTTTTTTTTTCCCCTCTGATAGGAATATTTACGATCTTTCACGCCCTGCCCTGTGGGTGTTCTGAGGAGATCTGTCAGAGTTGCTGCACGTGACTCGATCTGACAGTTTGTTTTGTTGTGGGTTTGAACTGACTCCTACCTCCTCCTAGGTGTTGTTCTTTAGGTAATTGGTGAGGCTATTTTTTCCTCCCTTTCCCTATAGCCTTTGCGGTTCTGCCTTGTGTGAGCTCTGGAAGTTTGGCGGATCGTCTTCTCCAACATATCGCTAGATAAGTCCTTTTCCCTTTTTTCCTTCTGTGTCTGTTTTTACTAGGCTTCTAGGGTGATGCTAGCTCCTTTGGTTGTTGAAGGAGCTGGGTGTCTCTTTCCCTCTTCCCTACAGCTGAGGGTTTGGTTCAGTGTGTTATAGTCTTAGGAACGTGGGCATGTGCATATCTACCATTGAGATATGCACATGGGCATAGCAGCTTAGGGAAAGTGTTTTAGGGATTGCTAGGAGGTGACACCTTTGTTCCCTAGCATTTGGGGCTAGTCAATTGTTTTGTTTGCTTTGTCATGTTCTGTTTCCTTCCCTTATCTTACCTATCGTGACCTTATAACCCGCCATACTGTCATTTTTTCCCTTGCTATTTGCAAAATGGAAACTATTGATGCTTTGGTTGATCGCTACTAACATCCATAACATTTTAAGTGTTTCACCAATGTAGCTATGTGGGGGCTTGTTTTTAAATGAGAAAATATGGGAAAAGGCAATTTATTTTATTTTTATTTCAATTTTTATTTCTTTTTTTCATTTTTTTTCTTTTTTTTACCTTTAATTTTTTTTAAACTTTTTTATTTTTAACCTTTTTTTTATCAAGTCCCACTTGGATATTGAAGATCCAGTGGGTCTGATGGCTATACAGTGCATTGCAAGAGTCATCTATTGCAATGCACTACACTGTCAATTTTAAATTGACACTAGGGTCTATCAGGCCTAGATACATGGCAAGCCTGGATGCCTTTGCAAGGTATCCAGTTACCATGGTAACAATTGGGACACTGCTAGCACAGCGCGGTGGCCCGATGGGGGATAGAGGGAGCCCCCTCCCTCTGTTAATTCTATGGATGCCGTAGGTGGCTACTGGTTACGGCATCTAAGGGGTTAAATAGCAGAGATTGGTGCAAGCACCGATTGCAACCATCCAGCAGAGTGTCAGCTGTATAATATAGCTGAGACTCACAGCAAAGCCCACACGGACATCCTGAAGCAGGAGGACGGGCATTGTGGGTGTGGCAGGGCATATTTGGGCCTGGATCGGGGCACATTAGAAGCTGAAGAGGAAGAATCAGGGCATATTGGGGGCTGAAGGGGACTGCAGGGGGGAATTTCTACATTTCACCAGGTTCTGATTCCTACAGTTTGTGACTGTAGCTGCCATTACAATCCTCTGATTGGCTGTGGTAGAGTTATCACTAGCTCAGGACTGCCCTCATTGGTCCCAGGTCAGTTAGCTATGATCCATGGCTGTGTGTAACAGCTGTGTTCTCAGCACTGTGACCATGTATGTACGTAGACATAGTGACAGGTTAGTGCCATGACAAGTATATTCAATGTCAAAGATATAACATCACCAGCGAAAAGAGATATGATTTTGAGATATCTTAAGAGACTGCAGGCTGATATAGTACTTTTTGCAGGAGACCCACTTGATAAGAACTAGTTGAACTGAAAAGAGCATGGGTAGGACGGGTCTGAGGATCCCCAAAAGCCAGAGTACTCATCCTAATAAACAAAAAACTTCCATGTCAGATTAAGTATTTGAATAAAGAGGAAGAGGGTAGGTGGAGGTTTATTAAATTGGGTTTTCCTTCCAGAGAAGTCTCAGTTTATAATGTCTATTCACCTAATACTAATCAAAAAAGCTTTCTGAGCATGTTAGGGACATTGATTGCACAAGATCCAAACCCTTTAAAGATAGTGGGAAGAGATTTTAATGAGGTTATGAGTTATAATGAGGATAGATCCAAATTAAGAATCCAAACTAATACTCATTTGGCAGTTTTGCTGGATCCTTGGTGAATGATGCACCCAGTTGAAAGGGAATATACCTTATCATGAATAGACTATCTACTTCTTTCAAGGCAGATGGCGAATATAGAGGGATTTTTTGGGGTGGAAAATTTATGAGGCTGAGAATAGAGAGGCAAAAGAAAATCCAATCTTATTCTGGGAGAGTTCAGGCCATGTTTAGGGGACAGGTTATGGAATATACAGTTCATGGTAACAAAAAAAAGGCCTATAATAAATAAAGAATAGACCCTTTGATAACTAACAAACAGGAAATGCTGAGAACATGTGAGAAAAATAATGTTTGGTTTCAAAAGCTACAGCACTATTATTGTCACCAATGTGAATCCAGATACTTTAGATATGGGAATAAATCAGGGAGAATGATTTCTAATCTAGCCAAAAGGTTTGGTAAGGAATCCACCTTTCAAAATATTTAAGCTACTAAGAATGTCACGGACCAAATCATTAGTGACCCTAAAGAAATTGCTAACTCCCCGTGCCTGCAATTTTGTCCCCACAGGCAGGTACGGGCACTGGGCTTCCTCACTCCTTTCACTTACTTCTTAGCCGTGGCCTGTGCTCCGTTCCGACGCTTCCCTCCTCCTTGCCAGCACAGACGCAGCATGTTCTCTACTGGCCGCCCCCGGTTCCTGCCATTGGCATTCTCCTTGTGGCTCTTAGCGGAGCTTGCGCTCTGACTCAGAGTTCCTTGTGTGCACATAGGGTGTCTGCACGTGCCTTTCCTCCTTATGTGAGGTAAAATGCACACACCCTTTATCTTACCCCTGGTCTTGGTCACTAGCTTGTCTAGTTCTATTGAGTAAAGGTGTTTAGTGTGATTCTGCTTTACTGTGTACCAGACCCTGCTTCTTGATTAAACTGACTTTGCCTGATTGCCGCCTGCCCCTGACCTTATATTACTTTCATGGGATGCCTGCCCCTGACCTAGAACTATGTTCACTGTCTGTCTCATTGCTACCTACATTTTCTTCGTACCCTGACTACGCTTCCACCTGATCAGCCTTTGGCTTTCCAGCGTCCTCTGGGTGTATATCAGAAAAGAAATGCAGAGGAAATTTCCAAGAGTACTTTTTGTTAGATAAATATTCTATCCCTAGGTTGACAGATGAGCAACTAGAAATGTTAAATACCCCAATATCAGTGGAAGAAGTGGACAGAGATATTAGAATGTGAGCCAAAAATAAATTGCACAGTCCAGATGGCTTTGCAAATGATTTCTTCAATATTTTAACAGAGGAATATTCTAAAGAGCTAGTTGAAGTCTATGAAAAAATGATGGAAGGGGAAGGGAAAATCAACTCAAGTGAGGTGGCGTATATATAAAAGTCTTCCAGAAGAAGGACTGTGATTGCTGTCAGGATCTTACAGGCCTATATCTTTGATAAATCAAATCAAGATAATTGCCAGAACATCTTTAAAACAAAATGGATTTGTTAGGGGGAGGACAATTGTTAAAAGCATAAGGATGGTTCTGGCAGCAATTGATTGGGCAAAAATTGGAACATCAAAAGGAAGATAAGAACAAGAGGAATGATACTCCAGATGTAATTTTGAGAAGAGCAAGGTTTTCTTCTTTAAGACAAACAAGGGTGTGCTAGATTTGGGCATTAAAATAGCGAGATATTTCATTAGTAATTTAGGGGTTAAATTACAGCGATCAGGACTGTATGGGCAATGTGTGAGTGTGGTGGCCCAATGGGTGTAGTAGTTGGTACTCAGGTTTTTGCAGCTCCCTGGGCCGGTGTGCAGTGATAAGAAGGAAAGCACCGGATTCCTTTGTGGCACACTTTGGTGTTGAGGGATCTCCTGCCAGATGTTGGTTGAGGTGCCCTTGATGTATAGGGTTTAAGGTGCAAGAAAGGCAGGGTCTCTGATGTAGTGATGCCAGCACCCTTGGGTGGAAATGAGGTGGTAAAATAAAGAGGAGTCCGTTTGAATAAAGAACTAGAACATTTACTGATAATCACTTGCCTTGAGGTAAATGTACAGATTATTGCAATGCAAAACAGTATTTGCAATCGATTCAAAGGACATCACTAGTTAGTAATATCTGTAATCCAAATAACAGGCTCTTGGTGAGGGGTTGACTCTGGTCACACTTAGGCTATTGTAACTTCTGTCTGTCTATCTTGCACATGTGGAGTATACATGAATAAACGTATCTGTTTAACACAGCCGGTATATATATCTTGCCTTCCTGGCTTATTCACAATTTCCAATAAAACGTCCACTCTGTCCATAGAGGAATGTGGACTGTGAACAGGCACTGTAGGCTTACTTCTGTCTCACATTGGGTGCTAATGGAGTCCTTAGGCTGAGGTAACACTCTTGTCTCCACTAGTCTCTCCTTTTACTCCTCAACACTCTGGGTTTATGTTATTCCTCTCTTGAGGCCTACCCTCGGTCTGTGCACAACTCAAAGGGGTAGCTACTTGTCAGCTTACTTGTCTTCTGGGTTTAGCAGGTCCAGCCTGAGCTTTGATTAGTCGACTCTTTTTGTCTGAAACTGCAGTCTGGCTGAGGTGACTGACTCTGGAGTCAGCTTTCCTAGGCTTCAGACATATGCTGACCTGAATGCAATGCACTGCTCTCTACTTGTGCACTTCATTGACTCATGTCCTCCAACTACTCTTCTCCTTACTGCCTTGCACTTTCTCTCTCTCTCTCTCTCTCTCTCTCTATATATATATATATGTATATATATATATATATATATATATATATATAGTGCCAGCACCAGTGCCGGGATGTCCCTGCCAAGATTAAAAATGACTAAACCTAAAGGGGGAATGGGCTTCCCAGATTTAGAGAAATACAATCTTTCCTGTATAACTAGATACTTGATTGGCTGGATACATCAAAAGGATACCTTTGTGAATATATAGGTGGAACAGGAACTTGATTTTGTGTATCGTCAGTTAAGAGCATTCCAGTGGCCTGAACTTAAAAGAGGTAAACCTTGAAAAAACAATATTTGAGAACTTGGTGGCCCAAGGTAGCTCTGTGTCTTTGATGCAAATTTTTAAGATTCTGATAACTTATGAATCCCTTATAGGTGAATGTAAAGCGGCAGAAGCCTGGAAAAGGGCATGAACTTGGTGCTACCTGTAGGAGTAGATTGGAATAGACTACATCAGGGTCTCCAAATGGTAAATAAAAAGATTGCATCAGAAAATTGGAGGGAACTACATTATAAAATAGTGAATCATATTTATTACGATTTCACAATTCCCCTGTAAAGATTCTTTCCTGATTATACGAGAGCTTGCCCCAAATGTGATAAACCTGGGGTCATGTTGTTCAATTGCCTTTGGGAATGTGAGTTAATTCCAAAGTTTTGGAAATAAATTGTTCAGTTCCCATGTAAAGTTATGAAAATCAAAATATAAGTGGATGTCTAGCTATATCTATTTCATCATACTAAACAAAAGATATCTAAATATGAAGTGTTCATAATCCACATTGTATATGTGGCTGCTTAAAAGGCCATACTCTGTAATTGGTAAGAAAGAGGCTCTGAACAGGAAATTTGAGGAAATTCTGAGACTAAAACAAGACATTCATAGGTATTTGTGGAATTTATGTCAATTTCCATGAGCTACTGTAGTAGCTGTTAAACAGCTAATGATGGAAGGAGCTTAAGGGCGGGTTCACCTCACATTTTACACCTCGTTTGACGTATACTAAAGACAAAAAAAGATGCAAAAACGCAGCACATCTCGTTCTTGTATCCTGCAGAGTACAGTAGAAAACAATCTATACTTTTTTTTTCATTGGAACTCTATGGCGAACGGATGCCACTGTATGGCATCGGCTGAGGCATCCGTTCAACATATACGTTTTTGTATACGTTAGATGGATGGGAAAAACGTCATGTGAAGCCACCCCTTTTTACTCATGAGAGATGCCTGTTACTACCAGCAAACAAGGTGTAAATGTTACACTTCCTTTATAAGTGGAAGTATATCTTTCTGGATGCTGAATATTTGCATAACGGCTCATGCACACAAATGTATTTTCTTTCCACGTCTGTTCCGGAAACCATTCATTTCATTGGGTCCTCAAAAAAAACTGAAGTTACTCCCTGTGCATTCCTTTTCCTTATGTCTGTATTTCTATTCCACCAAAGAATAGAACATGTCCTATTATTGTCCGCATTACAGACAAGGATAGTACTGTCCTATTAGGGGCCAGCTGTTCTGTTCCGCAAAATACGGAATGCACACGGACGTCATCCGTATTTTTTGCAGATCCGTTTTTTGCGGACCACAAAATACATATGGTCGTGTGCATGAGCCCTAATTCAATGGCATCAAAGATAAGAGGTACTACATACAGTATGAGGAAGACATCTCACACTATGATTTCCACCTGGAGGTCACAGTTTATAACCGCGACCACGACAAGAAGCAGTATGCCTTTTCTTGGCTTGGTTGTGGCTAAAAACACATGAATAATAACAATAGGAAGCAGTTTCCATGAGGCCATCTGGTAGTTTTTGAATAGAAATTATCATCAAATTCAGCTGTCAAAAACCTCAGTGTGAATGGCTGCTTATAAAGTTTTTTTTATAAATGTTTTGCAAGGGGCAAAGATCTTTTTTTTTTTTAACTTTTTAGACAACATATATGGGACACCAAGTGTTCCAATTTACATGACTTATAGTTATTATAGGTAAAACATGTACTAAAGCAGCTGACAGAATCATGTTATCAGATTGGTCATATGAATGGACTGTGAATCATGTGATTGGGCAACATCGGTGAAGGGATCTAAGGCCTAATTTACATGTAAGGTAAGGTCGTTCTTTTGTGTTCAAGGAGGCAAGCAATAGAATACAAAAAGTTGACCGATTTACGTCCATAAATTTCTAATATGATGTAAAAGTGTTTTTAATTGCTGGATGTAGTCACTAAATGAACAGTCAATAGAGATCTACAGTATATATCATTTTTCTACCAAGGTTTCACCAGTCTATTGCTCTTCATTGCTTTTTCGGGTCTAAATAAGACCAATCTCCCCGCAGGTAAATACAAACAGCCGTAGGCATCATCTGTCACCTGTCTGTCTGCATGTCCTTTTAAACAGCTCTGAGGTGTTGTTAAGGGACACCAGTGGCTCCGTGCTGGTCATTAGCCGTGACACAGATTGTCATAAATGAAAAGCAGAGGCAAACATTTATCTAATCACATTACTAACTGTCAATTCACAAGAGACCAGTATAGTGAATGTTTCCCACCATACTTCCCTAGTCTTTGTCACTACAGTGTACAAATGGCCAACTGCAAAGCTGGTTATAATAGCAAAGAAGGACCCTGAGTGAACATTTTAATAGTTTAATTTACACTAAAGCAATACACATTTTTAAAATAATTTTGATTATGAGTTAAAATCAAAGCAATGCCACATGTATATTGCCTGTAAAATTGAACAAAAGAAAAATAAGAAAATTAACTGATAAAGAAAAAGTGTTACCCTGGGTTCACACCTGAGCGTTCGCGATGGAGCGCTCTGTATGCGCGATTGTACTGTCGTTTGCAATCGCGCATACAGAGACAAGCGAACGCCCATTGTCGCGCGTTCCCAAAAGTCTATGCATGGGAACGTGCGACAAGACGCCCCAAAGAAGCTTATGTACTTCTTGGGGCGTCTGGCGTTTTACAGCATGATCGTACGCGCTGTAAAACGCCCAGGTGAGAACCATGCCCATAGGGAATCATTGGTTTCTCCTTGTTGAGCGTTTTACAGTGCGTAGGAACGCGCTGTAAAACGCTCAGGTGTGAACCCAGGGTTAGAGTACAGCCACACGTTTCCTGATGCAGGTTTGAAAGCCAAAAGGAGTGAGTTAAAAAAGACGAGGCCCTTTAAACTTTCTTTCCTTTATGAACCATTCCTGGTTTTGGCTTTCCAAACTGCATCAGGAAACCTGAAAGTGTGGCCTTACCCTAACAAAGGTTAGAAAATATCCTAAATTTTAAATAAAAAAGCATTTCATGAGTACCTCACAGTAAAAGTAAATGTGGAGCAGTGCAACCTTTCTAAATTTAAATGTGTCCTCCCATGGGAGAAGCTACATTTCAGATCCTTGTGTTGAGGCTTTTCTAGCCACTGAGAAAATTTGCGCTAGACAATACATTGTAGATTGTGCTGTTCTTTAATTTATTTTTACCTTTAAAGGAAACCTCTCAACTTGAAAATGCAAAATAATCTGCCGGTAGAGTGTTATAGAGCAGGAGGAGCTGAGCAGATTGATATATAGTTTTGTGGGAAAAGAATCAGTAAAACTTAATGTAATTTATCCATTTAAATTCCTGCCTGTTCTGGGCTGAGAAGTCAAGGAGGCAGTTCCATCAATGATTGACAGGTATCTCTGTATACATTGTCGTATATAGTGTCAATCACTGATAGCACTGCCTCCTGGACTTCAAAACCCAGAATGAGAAGGAATATACATGAATAAAATGCAAGTTTTACTGGATCTTTTACTATAGAACTATATGAGAATCTGCTCAGCCCCTCCTGCTCTATAACCTGCGGCCCTCAGGCCAGACACCATGTTCAATGTGACAGGTTCCCTTTAAAGGGGTTTTCCCAGATTCTGATATTGATGACCTGACCTCAGTGTGGGTCACACTCCCGGCATCGAGACTGATCAGCTGTCTGAAGAGGCTGTGGTGCTCCCGCAAACACTGCGGGCTTCTTCCTAGCTAAATGACATCATGTTCATTGGTCACATGACCCAGGGGCAGCCCAGTCCCATTTAAGTGAATAGAACTCAGCTGCAAAACCAAGCACAGCCACTATCCAATGGCCAGTGCAGTGGTTGGTAAGCTGCAAGGAGCTGGACCCCTGATGATCTGATATTAACCTATCCTTAGGTTAGTAGGTCATCAATATAGAAGACATGGAAAACTCCTTTAATTCATATTAATGAGAATATTTGCTTAATTTTAATACAAACATCACAAAAATGTAACTCTATGAACTGTAAGGGACAATCACCCACTGTCACACACTGTTACATTCAAGTGTGCAGATTTATTTGATACACATACTATATACAGTATATTAGTTTAAATGGGGTAGCCGGAGGAGAAAAATGTGATGATGATAAAGATGATGACAAAGATTCTGTATTGCTTGGCAATGCAGGTTGGCTGCCACAAAAAGGACCAGGAGAAGGAGGACAGGCTTGTTTTGATTGGGAATGCTGCCCAGTTGATTTTTTCTAAAGGATCCGGCAATGGCACCTCATGTGGTGCAATAGACCTGAGTGACATCACCAGATCCCGAAGCAGACGTGGCCCTGCCTGTTTATTTGTAGGTATGTGGCCTATACTCTTTATTCCTGCACCTGCCGCCACCGCCCTTCTCCACTGATATTGCCTCCTCCTCAGCACCCCGATCCGACTCCCAGGTCCTGTCCTTTTATCAGACTGTGAGATCTCATGGTGGGCTCCTCAGCCCCCTTCTCCTGCTCCGCATTTTCCTTGACTGCCACTGTGACTTCCCCCACCACCAATGTCATGGATACAGGTGCCACTATTATCACCGCTATCAACACATCTATGCATGGGGACCCCAGCCTCCTCCCAAACTTCCTCCTCAGGGCAGCCCAAGCGGTTAAGTCTCTCACACAAGTAATCAATGGAAAGTTGACTCTCTTGATTATCTGCCTTAGGTTGTGATGTGTTTTTTTTGCCACTTCTTAGGAAAAAGGAAGGTGCCCTACTAGGAAGGGGCAGTGAAGATTGAGAGGGCTCCACTGAAAGCCTTCTCTGGGGCTGCATGGAGGAGGAGTAGAAGGAACACTGTGACTCCTTGCTCTATGGAACTCTGTCACCTGCATATCAACTGACTACAACTGAGAGTAAGACTGAGCCATCCATCTTTCTCCTCAATGATAATGTTGCACCTTTCCAAAGCCAGCAGGGGCAACTGTGGCATACTACTACTGCTACTTGTGGCTGGATAGCTGGTGCTGCTACTACCCACATTCTGGTTCTGGGTCTTTACTTTAGAACCCTTCTGTAGCCCTGACATATTTGGGCCTCTTAGATAATACCGGGTGCTATCCTGTGTATTGCTGTAGTAATCACATATTGCTGGTTTGAATATAATCAACAACCCCACCCAAAAAAATGATTGGATGTGTGTGGAGACAGAAACAAAAGAAAATGGATATAGGCCTAAATTTGTTATCACTTACAGATAATTTTGTGAGGTACCCAGTGTTTTGTTTAATTTAATTGAACAACCCCCCGAAAAATTTAATTCCAACTATGTGGATATACAAAAAATTAAAACAAATAATTAAGAGCCAGGCCTGACTCTCAATTTCACGTTATCACACACAGGTAAATTGTTGCCCTATCCTGTGTATTGGTGAACTGATCATCTATATGCTGGTTTAATTAAATTGAACAAGGACCAAACAAATTAAATTCCAAATGTGTGGAATTGGATATAGAATAATCAGAAACAGGCAATTGAGACCTGATGCTCAATTTTATTTTAATACTCACAGGTAAATTGTTGCTCTACCCTCTCTCTTGTGTACTGATCACCTGTATGCTGGTTTAAGTAAATTGAACAATACAAAAAAAATAAAATTCCAACTGTGCGGACATTAAATAAAGAATGATTGAGGTCCAGGCCTGACGTTATTGGGGTACTTATTACCTATATGCTAGTTTAATTAAATGTAATATTCAATATATTTTTTTTACCATATTGTGACTCCCATAACTTTTTTTATAGTTATGTCTACTGAACTGTGTGGGGGCTAATTTTTTGCAGGACGATCTGTAGTTTTTATTGATACCATTTTGGAGTGTGTGTGTTACTTTTTTTTATTACATTTTATGAAATTGTTTGGGGTAAGAAAAGAGATGAAAAATTTAGCGAATCTGCCATTTTGATACTTTTTTCCTCTACGCTACTTGCCATATTGGAAAAATAGTTTTATATTTTAATAGTACCAGTGTTTTCAGACGCGTGCTGAGTTGGAGGAACCCTGACTGCTGGAGAAGGGAGGTGGGCCGCTGGAAGATGCATAAGGCTGTACCACTACATTTTCGTACGCGTGCTGATTTGGAGGAACCCCGACTGGTGGAGAAGGGAGGTGGGCCTCTGGGAGATGCATCAGGCTACACCAATACATTAATGCCATGGTTTTCCAGGCCGCTTTATGGTGAAGCTCCATGTGTTGATGCAGGGCCGTGGTGCCAACAATAGCACCCCGGCCGTGCTTTACCTTCTGCCCACATATCCTGCATACCACCATGCTAACATCCTCCAGCAAGAAATTTCCACATTGCCGATTATGGCAATTTACCCCCACCACTCCGTGATGACTGCCTGCCACTGCCTCTATGAAGCCGTGCACCACTAATTGTTTCTGGACAGGTAGGTTCCTGAGTATTAGTATCTAGAGCCAAACTTGTATCCCGGGCACGTTTGGCTCTAGATCTGACACTCCTGCCTCCCTGCTATCTCACGGCCATGCTTGCACCCTGCTGGCTCAGTGGCACGCTGCCACCCTGCTGCTGTCTCATGGGCAAGCTGCCACCCTCACCCTCTAAAAATTATGATGAAGCCCACTCTTCGATTCAGCTCCCATGTGCAATTGGTTACATCAGCATCCACTGTCTGCACGTAATTTATGACACCATCACCAGTCTCATGGCCACGTCCCTGACCGCTCACAACATCTGCTGCCACGTGACTATCATCCCCCCCTACTTGCACGCATACAGGAGGATGCAGTGGACCTTTTCTACAAATCTGGGCTGGACTGTAGCTGCTGACTGTCCTCAACAAGCTTGTCCTCGCTGAAAAGCAGAGCAGAGCCAGTTGCATACATTATTATTGTTGGGTGTATGGGGCGGCTCACCCTGATTTAAGAATGCTAAGGTGCTCCAACTGGATTTGATGCACCCAAATCAATAGAATAGGAAGGTTACAGGAATAAAATGTGGAGAAGGGCACTCAGCATAAGGAGTCACATCGAAACCAGAGGATTCAAAAACATATTACGATTTATTAAACATGGTCTAAAATAGGCGACAATAGCAGCATAAAAACAAAATCAGTGACAACAGCAGCATAAAAACGATATATTATAAAACATAATGGCAATGGATAGATGCTATATTAAAATGTCCAATACTACTAAAAAACGCAACTGCAACAATGTACAGGCCAGTAACACATCCAATTTTGGATCCTAAATCTTGTAGGCATGAAGACTTTCGATAATGTCATATGCTGGAGTTAAAGATCGTATCTTAAGAATCCGTCTATGCTAAAACGTATTCTTTTATTTTTGGTATTTTCATGTAATTTTTATTGTATTTTATGTATTTAGTGAAAGCAATGTTTTTAATAGAAAATGATCCATTAGCTATGATCTACAGTACAATTGTAGGCCATATAACCAAAAAACGCATCAAATATAAAAAACGCATTAAAAACGCACAAAAACCGTAACTCCACCTATAAACATTTTTCTGAAGTGGAATCCAGTCCATCTTTTGTAATGAACCCAGGAAGGAGGGATATAAAGGCAGCAAACACTCTATGCAAGCATTACCACTGATGAAGGAGTAAAGTAACACTCCGAAAAGGGGTTTGGTGCTCAACTTACTGACTTGCATAGTGGAGATATCAATCATTATAATCCACAACAACTGGACTTTATTTATTTGAAAATAGATTAAGGATTGCGAATTTTAACCACCCGAAAGACACAGACTCTGGAGAGGAACGCCCATAGGATCAAGGAAGAGGCAAGCATCGGTTTTGCTGTACCCTAAAAAAGATCCGTTGAATGTGCGGGACTCCATATTCGCAGTGTCTGGGCTGACAATTATCGAATCTGTGTTCGAAGGCAGAGACACGTGGGACGCCGAAACTGAAGTCCGATACACGTGGGACGGCGAATACGAACTCTCGACATTCCACAGCGTATAGCCTGATTACTGTTACAGAGACTACCAGCGAAAGGCCGTACAAAAGTTCTTACGCACACAGATAAGTAAAGATTTCAAATATATAATTCAGTCGAATATTGCTGCTTTGTCGATTATGCTATCATTCGAAAACGTGGTATGCCACAAATTGTTTTAGCATAGACGGATTCTTAAGATACGATCTTTAACTCTAGCATATGACATTATCGAAAGTCTTTGTGCCTACAAGATTTAGGATCCAAAATTGGATGTGTTACTGGCCTGTACATTGTTGCAGTTGCGTTTTTTTAGTGGTATTGGACATTTTAATATAACATCCATCCATTGCCATATCTTTTGCCATTCTGTTTTATGATATATCGTTTTTATGCTGCTGTTGTCGCTGATTGTTTTTATGCTGCTATTTTAGACCATGTTTAATAAATCGTAATATATTTTCGAATCCTCTGGTTTCGATGTGACTCCTTATGCTGAGTGCCCTTCTCCACATTTTATGACTGCATACATTACTTGCCTGGCAGAAGGAGCAGCAAAAGAAAGAGGCAGATTTAGTACAGGTGAGGGCACAGAGCTTGTTCTTGGACCATGCCAACTAAGTGTGGTGTCAGAGGAACCCACCGACTCCTGGCTGTGTGTGTCTGATGTCAGTTGAGATGATGTTAAAGACTGAGTCAACCATTCCAGGATAGCGGGATTAGTCATCAAAACACAACTGCTGGATGACAGTGGCAGCTCTGGTCTGTTGCTGCGGCGGCTTCTACTACCCCACCCCCTCCCTTTCTTCTGCTACTTCTGTCGGCTGCAGCAACATTTTTGCCACTGCCCGTTTCTTTAGAGGGTCCTGGCAGCCGTCTGTTGGACATACTGCACAGTAACACTAACTGTATGTATGTAAAGTTATTCAATGTCAATGTGGACACCCCAATATCAGTAGAACAAGACTTAAGGTTATTTACCCCAATTTGAGAATCAAGGCCTAATGGAATTGTTTATCTATTAAACAAGGTGGACACCCCAATAATAGTAGAATTAGACAGGTTATTCACCCCAATCTGGGAATCACGGCCCAATAGAATTGTTTTCCTGTTAATCACTGTGAACACCCTTCAATTAGATATGTAGCTCTGTGCCCTATACTGTGATTTATTCAAACTGCGCTGTTTCCTATGGATCTCTTCAGCTTCAGATTACAGTCCCTGCAATGTCCCTGGCCTGTCCCTTTCAGACTGGCAATACCATATTCTCTTTTTCTACAGATTGTTGGCACTACTATCCCTAGCGCAACTACGCTTCCACATCTCTCCCTATTCTCAGCTCACAGTGAAATAGCTGAGACGGCGCAGGGTGAGGCTTTTAAAGGAATGTGACATCACAGGGGATGGCTATCTGTGGATTGGCAGGCTGCAAGGCATTATACAGTGGGATGCGAAAGTTTGGGCAACCTTGTTAATCGTCATGATTTTCCTGTATAAATCATTGGTTGTTGTAATAAAAAATGTCAGTTAAATATATCATATAGGAGACACACACAGTGATATTTGAGAAGTGAAATTAAGTTTATTGGATTTACAGAAAGTGTGCTATAATTGTTTAACCAAAATTAGGCAGGTGCATAAATGTGGGCACTGTTGTCATTTTATTGATTCCAAAATCTTTAGAACTAATTATTGGAACTCAAATTGGCTTGGTAAGCTCAGTGACCCCTGACCTACATACACAGGTGAATCCAATTATGAGAAAGAGTATTTAAGTTTCCCTCCTCAAAACAACTCTCAAATGACCTGAAGACAAAGATTGTTCACCATCATGGTTTAGGGGAAGGATACAGAAAGCTGTCTCAGAGATTTCAGCTGTCTGTTTCCGCAGTTAGGAACATATTGAGGAAATGGAAGACCACAGGCTCAGTTCAAGTTAAGGCTCGAAGTGGCAGACCAAGAAAAATCTCGGATAGACAGAAGTGACGAATGGTGAGAACAGTCAGAGTCAACCCACAGACCAGCACCAAAGACCTACAACATCATCTTGCTGCAGATGGAGTCACTGTGCATCGTTCAACTATTCGGCGCACTTTACACAAGGAGATGCTGTACGCGAGAGTGATGCAGAGGAAGCCTTTTCTCCGCCCACAGCACAAAAAGTGACGCTTGAGGTGGGCTAAAGCACATTTGGACAAGCCAGCTTAATTTTAGAATAAGGTGCTGATGGACTGATGAAACTAAATTGAGTTATTTGGCCATAACAAGGGGCGTTATGCATGGAGGAAAAAGAACGTAGCATTCCAAGAAAACACCTGCTACCTACAGTAAAATATGGTGGTGGTTCCATCATGCTGTGGGGCTGTGTGGCCAGTGCAGGGACTGGGAATCTTGTCAAAGTTGAGGGACGCATGGATTCCACTCAGTATCAGCAGATTCTGGAGACCAATGTCCAGGAATCAGTGACAAAGCTGAAGCTGCGCCGGGGCTGGATCTTTCAACAAGACAACGACCCTAAACACTGCTCAAAATCCACTAAGACATTTATGCAGAGAAACAAGTACAACGTTCTGGAATGGCCATCTCAGTCCCCAAACCTGAATATAATTGAAAATCTGTGGTGTGACTTAGAGAGCTGTCCATGCTCGGAAGCCATCAAAACTGAATGAACTAAAGACGTTTTGTAAAGAGGAATGGTCCAAAATACCTTCAACCAGAATCCAGACTCTCATTGGAACCTACAGGAAGTGTTTAGAGGCTGTAATTTCTGCAAAATCAGGATCTACTAAATATTAATTTTACTTATTTTTTGTGGTGCCCAAATTTATGCACCTGCCTAATTTTGTTTAAACAATTATAGCACACTTTCTGTAAATCCAATAAACTTCATTTCACTTCTCAAATATCACTGTGTGTGTCTCCTATATGATATATTTAACTGACATTTTTTATCGTAACAACCAACGATTTATACAGGAAAATCATGACGATTAACAAGGTTGCCCAAATTTTCACATCCCACTGTAGGTGATCTCACATTCCTGCGCTTCTTACCTTTACTTTGTAACATGTGTTGCTGCCATTTTATGGAAAAAAAAAAAAAGATTCGTTACCACGAAGTGCAAGGATTTGTTGAGAATCAAATTTTTCCTAAACTTCAGATCGGATGCTTCGACTCGCTGAACACTAATTACTTTACCAGTTGGGAATACCCTTTTAAAATACATTGCCTTGCCTGCCTGAAATCGATTTCACATGCAATATTGCTTGACCAGTCTAGTGTTGAAGGGGTTAACCCCGGACACATGAAGCTGGTCATTTTTCATTCCACTCTGCCGTTCTCCTGTCACTGAAAGCGGCAGAATTGCTCTTTCAGCTGATGTAGAGCAAGCAGAAAATGCGATTATACTAATGGGCCTTTCACGGATGGAGATTTAAGTGGCAGGAAGTTAAATTTGTATTACCACTCGTGGCTGCACAAATGTTGTCCGCCCCCCACACTTACATTAAAACAATGCGCTCACAAGAACAAATAAATAAAATAAGGCTATTCCAAGGAGATGAAATTCATTTGATTTATTTTCTGTGTGCGGTAGATAAGGTGCAGGCAGAGTAGCTGAAGATCCAGAGACAGTGTTACCCCCCTCCCCTCTAAGTTACACACAATGCTACCGAAATCATACCCTGCAGAGTAGCAAGTGGCTGTTTTATATTGTCCTATTGCAGCGGGACGGGGTTTTCACATGATTTGCAGTTTATTAAAGGGGTTTTCCCACAAAATATATTCTACATTTTTCAAACCAGCACCCGGATCTGAATACTCTTGTAATCACATGTATGTAAAAATGTAGTCTAGTTATTTAATAAAATGTATCTGTACAGCGCCACCTGCTGTTTGTTATATTTCATATTTCTCTGTCCAACTCACTGAGCTGGTCACACAGACTCAGTTCCATTTTTCAACTTCCCCCAACCTGACTTCCTTTTAGGATCTGTGACAGTTACAGGGAGAGAGTTGCATACAGATAGGACATGTTCCCTGATAAATAACTCACCCCTATGCTGTGATAGGGAGAGAGCTGCGGCAGAAATAACATGAGAAAGGACACCCCCCCGAGAAAGGGTACGCGACCTGAGCTAACAGTTTTAAACAAATCTATGTAATGATCAGCGGGTGCGAACCTGCTGTCCCACGTGACTCACCTCCTCAGAGGGTGATGTCTAAGTATACCCTCGTTCTTCACAATACCTCTGATGGTGAGGATAGACTTTCCAGAGGTGCTACCTCTGAGGTGGGTTGGAACATGAGGAAAAGGGTGTGAACCCACTGGACTGACCTCCAGATGGTACAGGACACGCAGAAGGTGCTAGGATGACAGAAGCTGATCAGGCGGTGGCGAGGCAAGGTCAGAGAACTAGGTCTGAGGTCAGGGCTGGCGGCGATATAGCAAAGGCCGTTAAACAAGATCTTAGGTCAGGGCAGGAGGCAGTAACGCAAAGTCCGTTAATCAAGATAGAAGGTCCGGTACACAAAAATAGCAAGAACTAGAAAGAACTTCACAGGAACTAGACAAGCTAGGAACCTAAGTTTGTCTTATATATACTGATTCCCAGTCATAGGCTGGGAAGATTGAGGGGGGGGTGTGCGCTGCCTCACAAAAGGAGGAGCGGCATGCACGTGCATGCCATATACATAGACTGCAGAGGCTATAAGGACGGAGCACAAGCTCCGGCCATAGCGGGGGAAAAGATGCTGATGGCATGAACCAGCACCGACAAACTGTAAGGCACAAGAGAGGATGACAGCTGTGGGCACCGCTGCACAGCATGAGGCATCGCCCGAAGCTCAGCAACGCAGAGGGTAAGAAGCAAGGCGCTAATGCTGGCATGCAGTGGAGAGCAATTGGAGCAATGAATGGGGGAGCTCTGGGTCCATGTGAGGTACAGGGCTGGTTCTGGTGTTGTTAGAAAGGTATTGTCATGTACTATATGATTTCTAATTCTCATTTTTTACATGAATCATCGGATAGTCCCTCTAAATCAAGAAACTGCTCCCCTTGGCTGCGGACTGTTTCTTGTATTTCAGGATAAACCTCATCTACTTGAATGGGGTTGAGGTGTAATAACAGACACATCTCATGGACAAGAGTGTTGCCATATCTGCAAGAAAGCTGCCTTATTTTTCTAATCTCATACAATCCTTATAATTTAGGACTAGTACTACACACATTATATACATTCTATATTTTTGTTGACACCTTTACATTGAATTTGGTTTATTAATTTTCATAAAGCCTCTTTTACATGTAAATTTTGGAATGTACTGTCTGTGTTTTTCACATGTATACATTTTTTTTACTTTGTTCATTCAGAAATGAGTGATTTTCCACTTGAGCCAGTGCAAAAAGGAACGGCGACATCCATTACTTTGGCCCGTGATGCAGACCAAACTCACTCATTGGAGTCTATGGGTCCGTGAAAACCAATGACAGGACACAGATGGTAGTTGCTCTGGAAATCCCTTTTTCAGTCAGCAGGAAATACGATTGACACGGATGACACACGAAGAAACTGGCACACAGACCAACAATGTACTCTGCTCAGATACCTTCACGGATGAAACACTGATGTCATGGACATCATAATGGACACAGACATATGAAAGAGGCCTAACCTTTTTTACTGAAATGAGCTACAATGATCATGATGACATACACATAACTGGATGTGAAGAGAAAGGAACAGATTTTGTACAGTACAGAGCAGTGGCTAACTATGACTGGGCTCCACAGCAAATTTTTAAATGCCCCCCCCCCCAGAAACTACTTTACAACCCCCTCCTCCCGTGCAACCCCCACTCCTGTTGCTAGTCAAGATCACTCTTTCATACGAGGCCAGGGAGCCCCTCCATCCGTTTTCTACAGTGTCTCTGTATATAATTTCATTTTATAATACTGTAGAGGTGGCCAAAAAGAAGCCGCTCCTCTGCTTCCCCTATAGCTACGCCCCTTGTACAGTGTAATAAATATGAAATGCTGCTTAAAGCTGAATCCCAAATCTGATATTGGTGGATTATCTTATCTCCTTGGAACTCTAAACAAATTTTCTTTTTTTTCTTTTCATTCTAGCTGAGAGCCATAACTTTTTGGGCTTTTCTGCTCACATGGCTGTACAACGGCTTGTTTCTTTCAGGGACAAATTATACTTTTCAATGGCATTATTTAATAGCATTATTTCATAAAAACTATTTTTTGTAGTTTTTATGGACACCATTTTATTTTTTATTCATTTTTTGGGGGGTGGGATGAGGTGATAAAAAAATGTTGATTTCACGTTACAATGTTCACCATGTAGGTAAATACTTTTATATTTTAATAGCTTAGACCTTTTTGCATATGGTGAAATCAATTATGTTTAATTTTTTATTATTTATTTATTTTATATGTAAAATTGGGATGATCTAAATTTTTTATACTTTTTTTTTACTTTATTATTTTTAGTCTCCTTCAGCCTCTTTCACGCAGTCAGCTTTTGGTCAGTGATTTCCATCACTGATTGTGAACCAAAAGTGGAAGCTACACAGAGATAAGCTATCATGTAAAGATTTGCACCTGTTTTTGATTGAATGGAAAAAATTGTCATTCAAAAAAATCACCAAACTTTGGTACGGCCATCACATCACTTGACCAAACTGACAGCAGGTCGTCGATGTGGCAAATTTACCACCTGATTGTGATTTTTTGTCACCTCAAGTTCACACTAACATGCAATCCCATTTGCATTGCGTTTTTGGACCTTATGTTGATGGGGGATCCTATCAAGAAAACTATACTTACCACCACATACAGGTCCTTCTCAAAATATTAGCATATTGTGATAAAGTTCATTATTTTCTGTAATGTACTGATAAACATTAGACTTTCATATATTTTAGATTCATTACACACCAACTGAAGTAGTTCAAGCCTTTTATTGTTTTAATATTGATGATTTTGGCATACAGCTCATGAAAACCCAAATTTCCTATCTCAAAAAATTAGCATATCATGAAAAGGTTCTCTAAACGAGCTATTAACCTAATCATCTGAATCAACTAATTAACTCTAAACACCTGCAAAAGATTCCTGAGGCTTTAAAAACTCCCAGCCTGGTTCATTACTCAAAAACGCAATCATGGGTAAGACTGCCGACCTGACTGCTGTCCAGAAGGCCATCATTGACACCCTCAAGCAAGAGGGTAAGACACAGAAAGAAATTTCTGAACGAATAGGCTGTTCCCAGAGTGCTGTATCAAGGCACCTCAGTGGGAAGTCTGTGGGAAGGAAAAAGTGTGGCAGAAAACGCTGCACAACGAGAAGAGGTGACCGGACCCTGAGGAAAATTGTGGAGAAGGACCGATTCCAGACCTTGGGGGACCTGCGGAAGCAGTGGACTGAGTCTGGAGTGGAAACATCCAGAGCTACCGTGTACAGGCGTGTGCAGGAAATGGGCTACAGGTGCCACATTCCCCAGAAACAGCGGCAGAAGCGCCTGACCTGGGCTACAGAGAAGCAGCACTGGACTGTTGCTCAGTGGTCCAAAGTACTTTTTTCGGATGAAAGCAAATTTTGCATGTCATTCGGAAATCAAGGTGCCAGAGTCTGGAGGAAGACTGGGGAGAGGGAAATGCCAAAATGCCTGAAGTCCAGTGTCAAGTACCCACAGTCAGTGATGGTCTGGGGTGCCATGTCAGCTGCTGGTGTTGGTCTACTGTGTTTTATCAAGGGCAGGGTCAATGCAGCTAGCTATCAGGAGATTTTGGAGCACTTCATGCTTCCATCTGCTGAAAAGCTTTATGGAGATGAAGATTTCATTTTTCAGCACGACCTGGCACCTGCTCACAGTGCCAAATCCACTGGTAAATGGTTTACTGACCATGGTATTACTGTGCTCAGTTGGCCTGCCAACTCTCCTGACCTGAACCCCATAGAGAATCTGTGGGATATTGGGAAGAGAAAGTTGAGAGACGCAAGACCCAACACTCTGGATGAGCTTAAGGCCGCTATCGAAGCATCCTGGGCCTCCATAACACCTCAGCAGTGCCACAGGCTGATTGCCTCCATGCCACGCCGCATTGAAGCAGTCATTTTTGCAAAAGGATTCCCGACCAAGTATTGAGTGCATAACTGAACATAATTATTTGAAGGTTGACTTTTTTTGTATTAAAAACACTTTTCTTTTATTGGTCGGATGAAATATGCTAATTTTTTGAGATAGGAAATTTGGGTTTTCATGAGCTGTATGCCAAAATCATCAATATTAAAACAATAAAAGGCTTGAACTACTTTAGTTGGTGTGTAATGAATCTAAAATATATGAAAGTCTAATGTTTATCAGTACATTACAGAAAATAATGAACTTTATCACAATATGCTAATTTTTGGAGAAGGACCTGTATATGGAAGGAAGGACACTGCGGGCAATACCACTCTGCTTGCGACTTCATGCCATCCTCGGCATGTTATTAAAAATATACTAATGGGGGAATTCATTAGAGCTAAACGCAATTTCTCTAGTGATGCTTTATATGTTAAGTAGTGATGGACAAACATCACCCGGGACGTTTCGCGTTCGCGATTAAATGTTTGCGAACCGCGCGTTCGGGGCGGGCCCCATTGACTTTAATGGCAGGCGAACCTGAAAAACCTTCAGGTTATATTTGCAGACACCAAATACTTACTAGAAGTGCACAAATAGTCCCACAACATGGACAGTGACATACCAGAGGGGGATCATTGGCAAAGATTACCACAAAAAATATGAATTTTAATCAGGGGCCATTTTTATGTGTCTTAAAAGGAAACTCTCAAAAATGTGCCCTGCTGGAGCGTAGAAAATTTTTATTTTAGGCCTAGGGAGTACAGGCTCCAAACATTAGGCATTCACCTAACAGAAAAAAAACTTGTGATTTTGTGGCTGGAGGTACATTAGGCGGTCACTGGATACAAATTTTACTGTAGGCCAGTATAGACCCCCAAAATTAGGCATTCGCCTGACAGAAAAGAACTTGTGATTATGTGGTTGGAGATACATTAGGCGGTCACTGGCTAAAAATGTTACTGTAGGCAAGTACAGGCCCCAATTATTAGGCATTCACCTGACAGAAAATAACTTGTGATGATGTGACTGGAGTTACATTAGGCGGTCACTGGATACAAATTTTACTGTCAGCCAGTACAGGCCCCAAAAATTAGGCATTCACCTGACAGAAAAGGCCTTTAAGCCGCTGTATATACATAAGAAAAGGACCAGCCTTTGTTGTGGGTGGTGGTGGATATGTATGGGCTGGCATGAGCAAATTCAATTACACATGGTTTTCACAGGCTTTAAATTCCTCTGAGATCCATGCCTCATTCATTTTTAGAAATGTGAGCTAGGCGAGTGCACTTATCGGTCACGATCCCCCCTGCTGTGATAAACGTCCTTTCGGACAGGACACTCGACGAGGGGCAAGCCAAGAGTTCTATGGCAAATTGTGCCAGCTTTGGCCACAGGTCAAGCCTGCACAGCCAGTAGTACAGAGGTTCCTTGCTTCTCAGAGCGTCCACATTGGCCGTTAACCCTATGTAGTCGGACACCTGTCGGTCTAGGCATTTCCTGAGGCTAAATCTGGAGGACGGCTGTCGATGGGTTGGCTGCAAGAATGATCTCATATCCGAAGCAACACATCTTCAAACCGCCCTCTTGGTACCTGGACCTGTTTCGCTATGGTTGGAAATTCCTCTGCCAGCGCCTGAAACAGAAGAATGCAGCATCTCTCGCAGCAAAGCCTGGAAATGCTGCATTCTACCAGCCATCTGTGATGCTGGTAACATGTCTGCCATTTTGTTTTTGTACCGGGGTTCTAAGTACGTTGCCACCCAGTACTTGTCCTTGCCTTTTATGCTTTTTATAAGGGGGTCCCTCTTCAAAAACGGGAGCATGAAGGCCCCCATTTGCACTAAATTGGAAGTGGTGGAGCGCACTGGCTCCTGCTCATCGCCATGAGAATGTCGTCCTCGGTCTCCTCCCCCCAGCAACGGACAACACCAGGGATCCCCTGCGACTGATCAGTTTGGTGATCTCATCAAATGGCTGCAGAAGTCTGAATGTGTCGCGCATGAGCAGCCACTGGCATGGTGAAAAGAAACCAAGCTCCCCAGAACCTGTCCTGCTGCAGAGTTCGTACAGGTAGTTGTTAACGGAACGTTCCAGCGAGTCGGGCTGTCACAAATCAGACGTCTGACGGGCAGGTGGTGTAATAGTGAAAGTAAGAGCATTTCCACACGCACAATGCGAAGGGAACTCAAGGGATCGGGACTGAACAGCTGTGTAGCCAGTAGAAAACCACTAATCAGTGAGGCAAACCAGAAAAAAAAGCTTCAATTTGCTAGGGAGCATAAAGATTGGACTCTGGAGCAATGGAAGAAGGTCATGTGGTCTGATGAGTCAAGATTTACCCTGTTCAAGAGTGATGGGCACATCAGGGTAAGAAGAGAGGCAGATGAAGTGATGCACCCATCATGCCTAGTGCCCATTGTACAAGCCTGTGGGGGCAGTGCTATGATCTGGGGTTGCTGCAGTTGGTCAGGTCTAGGTTCAGCAACAGTATGTGCTCCAAGAATGAGGTCAGCCGACTACCTGAACATACTGAATGACCAGGTTATTCCATCAATGGAATTTTTCTTCTCTGATCGCACGGGCATATTCCAAGATGACAATGCATTGGGCTCAAATTGTGAAAGAGTGGTTCAGGGAGCATGAGACATCATTTTCACACATGGATTGGCCACTACAACATAAAGGGAACTACAAATGTGGACATCGCATTTGCACGTGTTGCCAATACATGCAGACAGGCCAGACTGTGAGGTCTGCAGGTAGTGGGCGTGTTTTTCAAGTCAAGCAATACATCATTTGCAATACCTTGCCATGTAGTATACTGTATTACCTGTTCGGTGTGTAACTTGCAATATGTATGCTGCACTATTACCAAATCAAAGGTCCGTATTAGAAAGCACTTATCGGACATACCACATTACAAAACGAGAAATGTCTCTGCAGCCAGCCAACATTTTGCAATTGCACGTGGTGGTGCAACTGCCAATTTTTTGGTCCAGGGAATAGAGAGGGTCACCCCACCAATTTGTGGGGGAGACCGTAAATGCAAATTACTTAACCGTGAGTCTTTTTGGATCTTTCAGCTGGGGACGTACATACCAGCGGGTCTTAACAAAAGACATTATTTAATCTTGCATTATTAATGTTACTGATTTTATGTCTTTTTTTGTATCTTTGCATGTATTTTTGGTGTTTTTTCTTTGATATTTTTTTTGTTTTCATTTTAATTGTCAAAAAAAAAACTTCAGGTGTGTACTTCTCCGCCCTGCCTCTTCTCCTATTGGCTGTTGTTATAATAAAGGCACTGGTGTTTTTTTTGGAACACACCTATGTCATGATTAAGGATCTTTGTGATTTGACCTGAAATGCGTAGACATTGTGCATTTACTGGATTTTATGAGCATGAAGAAACAAAGCTGTATGTAATTTATATTGGAAGCTGGACTTCTCCATTTTTTGTTTCATCTTCATAGAGGGCCGGTATATTGTGCAGCGCTTTGGTATTTGGTTCTGCAACAGCGAAATATACTGCCCCAACACCAAATACAGAAGTGCAGAACAAAATAATGCCCCAGCAGAACCAAATATCACTGTGCAGCACAATATACTGTCCCAGCAGCACCAAATACCATAGCGCAACACAATATACTGCTTGGTATTTGGTTCTGTTGGTTCTTTGGTTCCACTGCAGAAACAAATACCACAGTGCAGGACAAAATACCCCTCCAGAAGCTGCCCCTCTCTGGTGGCCAGCACCAGCTGCCACGTTCAGTCCTCCTCCTGCAGTTCTCTCTAATAAGATATGAAGGTGGGGGGATGAGGAGGGGAGATGCCGGCCATAGCACCGGGCCAGCCCTACTGTCAGCATGCAGTCTGGTCATACAGGAGAATAAAGCACCACAAACCTCTTACATCCAGTGACATCTTATCTGATGTAGAAATTCTCTTTCCTCATTCTCTATGTTCGGCCCGGACCACAACAATAAGTTCTTTCAGCCACATCTCTCTGCAGAGTTTGCTACACAGACATGCTAGATTCCTCAATTTTCCATCACCCCGTCCACCTTCTCAGCACAAACCCATCCTGGTGCCCCAACAGTGTTTTACCCTGCTGCTACCCCTAATACTCTGCTGCGTCTATTAACACTGGGTTCACACCTGATAACGTCCATTAACACTGGGTTCACACCTGAGCGTACTTGTATGCGCTCTGTATGCACGATTTTATCGGGCGTTTACATTCGCGGCTCCGGAAACAAGCAAACGCCCATTGTCACGCGTTCCCGAAAGTCTATGTGCGGGAACGCGCGACAATACCCCCCAAAGAAGCTCCTGTACTTCTTGGGGCGTCGGACGTTTTACAGCGCGATCGTACGCGCGGTAAAACTCTCAGGTGAGAACTATGCCGATAGGAAAGCGTTGGTTTTTGCTTGTTGAGCGTTTTACAGCGTGTAGAAACGCGCTGTAAAACGCTCAGGTGTGAACCCAGCCTAAAATGCCAACAGTAGTAATAATAATACCCCCTCCATTCTACTCCTAGTAATAATGCCTGTATAGTGCCCCAAGTAATTGTGTCCCTTAAAATGCCAACAGTAAAAATAAATGTCCCATGGAGATGAATGGGAGTTATAGTTACATTTAGGGCTCATGCACACAACCGTATTTTCATTCCACATCCAATCCGCATTTTTGGTTGGCTGGAAAAGATGCAGACAGCACACTGTATACATCCATATGTCTGTTCTGCGGCCCCTCAAAAAACATAGAACACGTCTTATTCTTGTCAGTTTTGCGGACAAGGATAGGACATTACTTTATTTAGGAGTTTGAAAAAAAAAATGGTGGCATGCACATAGCCAGGATCTGTGATTTGCAAACCGCAAAACAGCCGTGTGCATGATGCCTTCATATAAACACGTAGCTCAGTTCCTGCCTGGACACTGTTTATAGTTAATGTGACTATAACCCCCCTCATCCTTAAGAATCCACTCATACAGCAGGGCCTGCTGCAGTACATGGTGCATTCTCAAGGATGAGGGGGTTATAGTCGCATTTATTGTAAACCCATAGGCCAATTACAGTTCCTGGACAGTGATTATATTAAATGTAACTATAACCACCCTCATCCTTAAGAATGCCCCCATGTGCTGCAGCAGGCCCTGCTGATGGTTTCACCGGTGCCCTGATCTGAGCATCATTGAAAAACTGTGGATAGACCTCAAAAGAGCAGTGTGAGACGGCCCAGGAATCTCACATAACTGGAAGAGTTTTGCAAGGAAGAATGGATGAAAATTCCTCAAACAAGAATTGACGGACTCTTGGCTGGATATAAAAAGAGTTTACAAGTGGTTTACTAGCCAAAGAGGGTGCTACTAGGTACTAACCATACAGGGGGCCCAAACTTTTGCTTCAGGCCCTTTTACTTTTTTGTTATTTTGAAAATGTAAAAGATGAAAATACAAACGGAATGTGTTATCTTTAAAATCATGCCTTTTGGAGATCATTTCATCTTCAACTTGCTTAAAGGGGTTGTCTCACTGAGGACTCTCTCACACGGGCGTGTGCGCCCCGTTGCCGTATTGCGGACCGCATTTGCGGATCCGCAATACATGGGTGCCGTTCCGTGGGCATTCCGCATCACGGATGCGGACCCATTCACTTCAATGGGTCCGCAAATCTGGAGATGCGGAATGGTGCGGAACAGAAGCACGGTACTTTACTACGAAATCACAGTGAGATAAAGTTGTCACCGAGATTTCGTAGTAAGAGATCACAGAGAGGCACGGAGCATTGTCAATCATGTTATAGCTCCGTGCTTCTGCTGTCCGCATCGGGTCTTGGCTGTCATTCACGCAGCGGATGTCACGCACGGCATCCGCTCGTGTGAAACAGCCCTTAAGCAAAAGGCATTTATCATATAAACAAAGTTCATACAAGGCACTTACTAATGTATTGTGATTGTCCATATTGCTTCCTTTACTGGCTTGAATAATTTTTCCATCACATTGTACATTGTTCATGTCCATGGTTACAACCACTCTGCAATCCAGCAGCGGTGGCCGTGTTTGCACACTATAGAAAAAAGTGCTGGTTTATGCGCACTCCCGCGGTCCCAGCAACTGGAGAGTCAGGTGCTTTTTCCAATAGTGTGCAAGCCAACAAAGGAGGCAATATGGACAATTACAATACATTAGTAAGTGTCTTGTATTAGCTTTCTCTACATGATAAATTCTATTTGCTAAAGTTAGACAACACTTTACCTATTCACAATAACAGTAATTGTGACCAGGGGTGCCAGAGTTTTTGCAAGCCACTGTATATGCTATGTTAAAAGGGGCTGCCTGTGCACTAACTTAGCCTTAGCTCAAAAAAGTGTCATGGCTACATTTTGGTACACTTTGGGTTCCATTATAATTTCAATAAAACATAAATGGGGTCATTTATCAAACTGGTGTAAAGTAGAACTGGCTTAGTTGCCGTATAGCAACCAATCAGATTCCACCTTTCAGTTTTGACAGCTCCTTTGGAAAATGAAAGGTGAAATCTGATTGCTTGCTATGGGCAACTAGGCCAGTTCTACTTTACACCAGTTTGATAATTGACCCCGAAATTATTTTCTTTACATAAAAAGGTCAAATTAACATACAACTCCTCTCATCCCCAAATAAACTATGGATACTAGAACCAGCTTCAGGGTGCTTTCACACATGGGCTTTTGCTGGAGTTTTTCTACACTTTTTCTAATCTGGAGTTTACATTTCTACATAAAAAAATGACACTAAAAAGTGTAATTTTTTGATGTACAAATGTAAACTCCAGATTTTAGCTGAAGGTCTATGAAGGTCTTTCTTGCTTCTTTTCAAAAGTGCAATATGCTGTAGCTCTTAGGGTGGCCATACACATTTAGTGGTAAAATACCTGTGAGAAATTCAGGTGTGTAGGAACCCTAACACTTTACTTTTTTTTCCCAAAACACTTTTGTTTTCTAAATCATGCTTACTATGGAAGACTATAGTTGCCACATATGATTTTGCTATTGATCAGGTGAATAATAATCCCAGACTTGGAATACTAATGTTATGGGGTCCTTGGATAGGGAGGACCCCATTGAGCTAATAATCAATCATAAGAGCATTGAGAACTTATGCATGCTCTCAGTGGCATAGCTAAAGACTCATGGGCCCTGGTCCAAGAGTTCATCTGGGGCCCACCCTTCCCGCAGTGCTTTGCGGCCAGGGGCAGGGAAGCACATAGCCTTCATGATGCCTGAGGCAGAAATTGAAATGGAACAAACCCAATGCTAAATTCTTGACCTAACCCCTTCCCTCCAGCCTAAGGTGTAACTTAACCGGTATGCATTTTCTATAATACCAGTGTCTTCTTATATGGCACAAGGGTTTTTGGGCCCCCTTTAGGCTCCTGAGCCTGGCAGCGATGGCTACCTCTGCACCCCCTACAGCAGGGGTGGCCAACCCGCGGCTCGCGAGCCGCATGCGGCTCCTTGCACCTTCACCTGCGGCTCTCAGAGGAGCGCGCTCTCGTTTACATATGCGGCTCGCAGGGGAGCGAGGATCAAAATATTAGCAGCACAGGGGAGAAGGAAGAAGAAAGCAGTCCGCCCTACCCCCTGTGCTGCTGCCACTGCCACCAATAAGAATACAAAGGGAAAGAGGAGGGGAGGGGCTGTGGCCACTGCCACCAATGAAGGTAACTCACTCATTTATTCAAATACAGGAGGCGGGTGCTGGCTGCAGAATAATTTAGCCCGCACCCGACCTCTATAGCTGAGATCCGCTGGCAGTTAATTGACATGTCATTGGTGGCGCAGTGCCCCCCCCCCCTTAATACGTGAAGGCCCGCGCTCTGACCTGACGCTGTGCACGTCAGGTCACTGTGGAGAGGGCGCCACAGTCTTCAGAGCAGCGGCAGCAGAGGTAGGATAAGCCTCCTACACAGTTTTATTTTATTAAAGTACTGATCTGGGGGTCTTATCTGACATGGGGGTAGTATGAGCTCAGATAAGACCCCAAATCCTCATCAGACCCACAAAATAAGCCTCACCAGTGCTCATATAAGACACGAAAAATCTGACACCCCATGCTCACATCTCCCCTATGTCAAATCACCCCTGCGCATCTGAGCATGGGGCGGTCATCTGAGCATGGGGCGGTCATCTGAGCATGGGGCGGTCATCTGAGCATGGGGTGTCATCTGAGCATGGGGCGGTCATCTGAGCATGGGGCGGTCATCTGAGCATGGGGCGGTCATCTGAGCATGGGGCGGTCATCTGAGCATGGGGCGGTCATCTGAGCATGGGGCGGTCATCTGAGCATGGGGCGGTCATCTGATAATAAGGCGGTCATCTGAGCATGGGGTGTCATCTGAGCATGGGGCGGTCATCTTAGCATGGGGCGGTCATCTGAGCATGGGGCGGTCATCTGAGCATGGGGCGGTCATCTGATAATAAGGCGGTCATCTGAGCATGGGGTGTCATCTGAGCATGGGGCGGTCATCTTAGCATGGGGCGGTCATCTGAGCATGGGGCGGTCATCTGAGCATGGGGCGGTCATTTGAGCATGGGGCGGTCATTTGAGCATGGGGCGGTCTTCTGAGCATGGAGCGATCATCTGAGCATGGGGCGGTCATCTGTACATGGGGCGGTCATCTGAGCATGGGGTGTCATCTGAGCATGGGGTGTCATCTGAGCATGGGGCGGTCATCTGAGCATGGGGCGGTCATCTGTGCATGGGGCGGTCATCTGATAATAAAGCAGTCATCTGATAATAAAGCAGTCATCTGAGCATGGGGCGGTCATCTGATAATAAGGCGGTCATCTGAGCATGGGGCGGTCATCTGATAATAAGGCGGTCATCTGAGCATGCGGCGTCATCTGAGCATAAGGGTGTCATCTGAGCAATCTTGAAACACATTGTGAAAAACAAAGATTGCCAGAAGTCTCACTAAAGCTGTCTACATTACATGTAGGAAAGGTGGTTTAAATGCACTTTTAAATGTTTGATAACTCAATTGCAGTAATACTGTCGTGTGCACGCATATTTGTGTAAAAGGATAGCTTGTGGCTCCTGGCAGTCATACGATTTTTTTTCTGGCTCTTTGTGTCTGTAAGGTTGGCCACCCCTGCCCTATAGATACGCTCCTGCATGCTCTATCTTTCTACAAGCAGCATACTGTTAGATGATACGGCCAAGGGTCACACCAACCTTATTTCTTTCAACAAATGGGAAAGAGACTGAAAAAGTATTTGAATCAAATTGATGACAATACCATGAATTCAGATTTCCATTAAGGTTTTGTGCTGTTATAAACCCCCCTGCTAATATTCATGTGTGCTTCAAGCAAGTCAATAAAAGCATGGTGAATGTTTGCCAGTGTCGGACTGGGGGCCTTGGGCCCACCAGAGGCAATTATTCTCGAGGCCTAACCCCTATATCATCAATAAAGTTTAGTTGGTTTTGAATAAAAAAAATAAACCCTAGAGGGAAGTGACTGGCTCCAAACATTTTATTTTTCCTGGATATTTGGGCCCACTATATAAAATTAGAGCCTAGGCCGACCTGTTGGGCCAGTCTAACCCTGTGTATTCTGTTATACACACAATGTATTTTCTGCTTATGATTCAGTACAATTCTACAATGAAGCTCAGAATAATTAAGAATATTTCCTATGATTTGCATGGATACCAAACCCCCGTAGAATGAGTTCTATTTCTCATCTGCCTGTGGAGCCTTCATCTTATTCAGAGAATGTTCCCAGTTGAAAATAATGACAACGCAAAGTGTTTCACATTATAATCTTCATATATATCGAGGCTGCTATAATAACTAATGGGTAATTCAATTAAAATAAAGCAATTAAAGCTGATGTCGTTTCCAAAACTCATTTAAAAGCAGCCATTTACCACTGTGATTCAGAAACTGAAGCTTCTTATGTAGAACAAGCGGGTGCTGAAACACTTCCCCGTATCCTATTACTGGAGGTAACTGGGCATATCACTGCAACCTTAGGTGACCAGATCTAATCTGGATTATATAACAGTGGACAGTTTCCCGTATACAGGTCCGCTGTTAGTTTGCAGCAGGGGAGTACCAAGTAATTACAGCGAGTAATATTTGTAATAGGACCCCCTCAGACACAATTGGAAAGCTTAAAAAAGCACATATATATATATATATATATATATATATGAGTATTTATCTATCTGCACATGGAAATATCTGCGACTTATTCCCCACCTATGCCAGGTTTAAAAAAGTGTGTGTGGCGTGGGCGGGAAAGCGAGCGGGCCAGCAGGTCTGACTCATTCATCATTTTCTACACCTGATTTAGGCATAGAAAGGAAGCTGGCTTACATTTAGAAGTGGCGCTGGATGCGCTGAAGTTATGTAGAGGCCAGCGTCTCTACAGTACATAATAGCGTTTCGATCACCAACTATAGGGCTTAGTAAGACCAGTGATTTAGACGCCGGTCTTAATAAATGTTCCCCATAGTTCCTTTATTACATTAACATTGTCATGTAGTACTCAGATATGTGGTACATACAGAGGTCATATTATCAGATAGTGCCCAAATAGAGCCACGCAATCCTTACAAAAAAAGTTCTTATTACTGTTCGAATAATACCCCCATTTCAACCTGTCATAAAAAAACTTTTTCTGTCCTAATAACAGCCCACTTTTGCCCCCACTTTATAAAAATGCCCTCCCTTGAGCCGACTAATAGAGAATAATTCCTTGTTGTAGGAAAATATCATCCAAATAGTTCCTCCTCATAGCCCAATTGTGCCTCATCAAAGCCAATGTCCACTCATATAATGTCCCCAAATAGCCATATAAACATTGTCTTCTCATATGGTAGTCAAATAGTGCCTCTTCATAGCTAAATAATCCCCTAATGGCCAAATAAACAGTGCCCACTCATAGTCAAATGTTACTCCCATATAGCCAAATAATGTTCCCTATTGCCAAAAAAATGCCCTCCATAGTCAAATATACAGTGCCCCTTCACAGGAAACCAAATAATGCCCTATTATTTCTCTCAAAAAAAGGTTCTACTCTTCTCTCCCTATACTTGACAACTTTTTTACTGACATTCCTGGGAGACTATGCCTCAGGGAATTTTTTGGGCTAGACCCACCCCTTTCCACAACCCACACTCCCTTTCTTTTAGGCCCTGCCTCTTTATTTGTCATGGCACCACCCCTTACTTTGTATTTGACCACCAGGGCTGTGTTTAATGATGCAGCCCTACACTCACACAACTAAGGACTTATCTCAGCTAGGTGATGAGAGAATTCCTCTTCCTGGAGCCTGGGAGGCTCCTTTTTTCCAGTAGCCTTCCTGACATTCTAGGAGAGTTGGTAACTGGCAAGAAGGGCCGTTTCTACAGCCGGGTCTCCAGCAAGAAGAGGGGGGCGCTGTCGGCATCTATTTACTGCATCTTGCAGCGGCATGCTATTCCATCCGGTTTGCGTTTAGTTGGACCATCATTTTTTTTTTCAACAGGACAATGACCCCAAACACAGCTCCAGGCTGTGTAAGGGCTATTTGACCATGAAGGAGAGTGATGGGGTGCTGCGCCAGATGACCTAGCCTCCACAGTCACCGGATCTAAACCCAATCGAGATGGTTTGGGGTGAGCTGGACCGCAGAGTGAAGGCAAAAGGGCCAAGAAGTGCTAAGCATCTCTGGGAACTCCTTCAAGACTGTTGGAAGACCATGTCAGGTGACTACCTCTTGAAGCTCATCAAGAGAATGCCAAGAGTGTGCAAAGCAGTAATCAAAGCAAAAGGTGGCTACTTTGAAGAACCTAGAATATGACATATTTTCAGTTGTTTCACACTTTTTTGTTATGTATATAATTCCACATGTGTTAATTCATAGTTTTGATGCCTTCAGTGGGAATCTACAATTTTCATAGTCATGAAAATAAAGAAAACTCTTTGAATGAGAAGGTGTGTCCAAACTTTTGGTCTGTACTGTATATATATATTATATATATATATATATATATATATATATATATATATAAAATGTGTATGGAAGGTTTATACTGTGTGTAATATACACTGCCTGTCCCCAAAAAAAGTTGCCACCTGGATTTAACTAAGCAAATAGTTATGAACCTCCTATTGGATAATTACTGCATGGGCAATTATCTTTCAGTTGGCAACTAGTTATTTAACCCCAACTGGTGCAATGAGTTGCTTCTCATTTCTTAAACAATCATGTCGAAAAACACATCTCGTGGTTGTGGAAAAGATGTTAGTCTGTTTGAGAAGGGTCAAATCATTTGCATGCATCAAGCAGAGAAAACATCTAAGTAGATTGCAGAAACTACTAAAATTGGGTTAAGAACTGTCCAATGCATTATAAAAAACTGGAAGGATAGTGGGGACTCATCGTATTCGAGGACGAAATGTGGCAGGAAAAAAAATCCTGAATGATCGTGATCGGCAATCACTTAAATGTTTAGTGAAAGCAAATCGAAGAAAAACAACAGTAGAACTCAGGGCTATGTTTAATAGTAAAAGTAAGAGCATTTCCACATGCACAATGCAAAGGGAACTCAAGGGATTGGGACTGAACAGCTGTGTAGCCGTAAGAAAATAACTAATTAGTGAGGCAAACCAGAAAAAAAGGCTTCAGTTTACTAGGGAGCATAAAGATTGGACTCTGGAGCAATGTAAAAAGGTCATGTGGTCTGATAAGTCAAGATTTACCCTGTTCCAGAGTGATGGGCGCATCAGGGTAAGAATAGAGGCAGATGAAGTGACTGAGGAAGGGCAATGATCCCCTTATGGAAACATTCACGGAAACCGGAGATCAAGAAATCCACAAAGATCCTATCTTGGTGGTCTTTTAAGAGTACATAGAGTAGGTCGACGTTAACGTCAGTTAGTCAGAATTGTTTAGAAGACTTCCTAGGGCACGTGGCACGAGGGTGGGCCCTAAAACATAGAGAACAAATGTGGAGGGCCCTACACGCGTTGAATGCACAGCTCCCTTGATTGAAATTGTTGCATAACTGGCTCTTACCGAGATACACTATAGGCCTGCCCAGTTTGTCAACAGTGCTGGAGTTCCCCTGAGAGCCGGAGGTGCCGGGCAACGCCCCTTGCGGGATAGCAGTATTGAAGTTCGGGCACCATTCTGCGGAGTGGAATATGGACTGAGCAGGTGGGGGCCCGGAGACCCGCAAAATGCCAGCAGAATAGCTCCATATCCATCTTTGCCCAATTAGTGGTGAACTGGAATTGCGAGAGCGCTGCCGCCGCTTTGGCGGAAAAGGACCGGTGGTAGTCGTAGAAAAGCCGACCCACCATATTTCTGAACCAGGTCAGTGACCCGATATAGATAATTATCCAGTTCTTCCCTTCTGTTCGGCTGGGCCAAACAGACGACATCCCTATATATACTGAATGCCAGCACAAATTCCGGAATAGTCAGCTTCCTATTCAGGCGTGCATCCTTCGCTTTTAAGACTACTGACACATCCCCACAATTGATGACTCGATTTTCTGGGACATCTTGGGATGCTATGAGGATGGATGCCAAATTTACGTCTCTCCCTGCCACAATATCCTTCTTGAGGTTGTCTGGTAAAAAGTGAGAAGGCACAATTTGAGGGGAGGGCATGGGAGTACCTGAAAGAGTTTGTGGAGAGGACAGAGTTGGTGCAGATGCCAGGAGTTGATCGGATGCTGACGGCTGAGATTCCAGAACCCCAACCCTAGACTGAATGTATGCCACGGAGCTGACTATACCGCTAATGGATGACTGGAGTTGGGCTATGGATAGCTGAATTGAAGCTATAGAGGGGTGTTCCCCTGAGGGCCTGGGCTCTGTCATTAACAATCTATAAAGTTCAGCTTTTCTCGCAGATGCCGGATACCCTTTCTGTTGAGCTCGGCGATCAGTTTTGGGATAGTCCAGCTCCTGAGCGACCTGTTGCTGGCCCGGCCCGAAACCGATGAGCCTGTCATCGATAAATTATCATCCATGTCAGACACTTGTGACATCCTGACTCAGTCTTGAATCCACTGGTGCGAACCTAGACTTGTTTCCAGATTGCCAACGGACCTGTTCTGGATTGCCACTAGCGAAAAACCGGAAACAAGAACTAGCAAGGTATATATGGACTGAAATATGCATGAAATGGAAACTACCGCAATTCTTACCTTACAGAGGCTCTTGTCCGGCTTGAAAACGAAACAACGGACGGAAGGGACTTCCAGGTATCTGAGGAGAACATGAAGTAGACTGAATACCGTAACCATGGACATATGATGAGGACCGCAAGATCTCTTTCTCTCTCTTTTTTTTTATATAATAGTTCCGTGAGACCTGTCTGAACGAGTCAGCCTGCTATGCTTTTAGACGGCTGACCCATGTGAGGGTGGACTGATCCTGACAACCGAAACTGGGCATGAGTAGGTGAAGTCACGACTGGCTGTACCATACTACAACCGACCTGTGAATACGACTAACAGACGGATAGACCTACTAGCTGAACATGACAGAGATCTTCAACAGTGGACTAAACCTGGATGATCCAGGCGACCTATAACATCGGACTAAGCCTGGGCGAACCAGGTAACAAACAACACTATGAAGCGTGGTAATAGCTGTAACGTATACCAGTGGACAGGACCTGGACAATCCAGGTGACCCCTAACAATAGACTGAGCCTGGGTAATCTAGGTAACATATGACATCTGACTTGGCCTGGACAATCCAGATAACAAACCATGACATATAGCATAGTATTAGCAGTGGGCTGAACCTGGGCGATCCAGGTGACATACAACATTTTACTCGGCCTGGGCGATCCAGGTAACAAACAATGACATATAGCATAGTATCAGGAGCTGGCTGAACCTGGGGGATCCAGGTGACACACAACATTTAACTCGGCCTGGGCGATCCAGGTAACAAAACAATGACATATAGAATAGTATCAGCAAGGATTGACCCCGGGTGATCCAGGCGACATATGACATATAGCGGGGCCGCAGCTGTAAAGTGTAGCAATGGACTGGACATGGATGATCCAGATAACCTAAAAGAAAAAACTACACCTGAGCGATCCAGGTAAAACCATAACAATACATAACATGGCCGCAGATGCAACAGATAACAGTATTTTAAGCGGCGATGGCATGTAAATGGAGGACTGTAAAGGTAAATGAAAAACGGAAAGACTCCCCCAAGTCGGCGTAATATTTGCTGCCCATTGGCCCTTGAAATTCTATGAGCTGGTTCCAATGGCTGAGTAAACTGGAACCATTGGGACCCCAGTTATATATATATATATATATATATATATATATAATTTTTTTTTTTTTTACTGGTGTAACTGGTAGTGATTTAATTCAACTAGCATTGATGTGCTTAGACCAGTACTGGTGTGCTCAGCGCCCCTGGCCACCTCCTAGGAGAAGCCTTGAGCTTGCACACTCCTTTTCTAAATCTAAACTCACCGCCCCCCGCCTGCCTATTCCATGCAACCGAAGGGGCCCCGGATGGCAGAGCGAGTGGTGGCCGTGAACAGAAGGATCACTGGTCCGGCCACCTTCCCCAGCGCTTAGCCGAACGCGCCTGCGGAGGTCCGGCCGGTCACGTGTGCGTCCCACCGTGAAGCGCATGCCATCTGCGCGAACCTCTCGCGATAGAGGGAGCCCGATACCATGGCCGCAAGTGTTCGGCTCGCTCTATTGGAGACGTACTTACTTCGTGAGACGAAAATTCACCTCGCACTGCTGACCGTGCGCACCGTACCTTACAATAACCAAAGCTTTAGAATCAGGCGCAATGCCTGAACGTGCCGGAAGCTGGATGTGGCTCCTCCTACTCGGGTACGAGAGACACACCGCCGGTGATCGGGTGTATCAGGTATATATAGGGCACTGACTCCCCTCCCACAAATACAGGCTGTCTACAGCCTTTAATACATATATATATATATATATATATATATATATATATAGTATATATTTATACACATCAGTTATGCAGCATTCATACTCATATTATATATGTATATTTATGCTGCATAGCTTATATAAATATTTATATAATGTGCATGGCAGTATATGTATAGCAGGCTGGATTCCCAGCCTGCATTTGTGGGAGGGGCGTAGGGTATTTAGCCGGCTCACGCCCTTCCTCTGGTGTCGGCATCGTGCAGTGCTTCTCGGATTACGGCGACGTCATCCGAGTGCGACTTCCGGTTCCGGCTTGGGCGACGAGGCAGAGGCTACGCGTCTCCTGTGCGGCGGTCTCGTCTGTGGTAAGTGCCTTCAGCTGCTTCCCCGCCACGCCACATCTCCCGGCGCCACCTCCGGCCCCGGCTCCACCATCAGCGCGTCTCCCTGCGGCAACGCTCGCCCGCGCACCATGCCCCGCACCATCCACCACTTCCCCGATGCGTTCCACGGTGGAACGCATCGCCAGCCCCAGTCCCGGAAGCTCCACTGCCTTCCCGATGCGTTCCACGCTGGAACGCATCGGCAGGCCCAGTCCCGGAAGCTCCACTGCCTTCCTGATGCGTTCCACGCTGGAACGCATCGGCAGCCAAACGGACACTAATCATGAGAGGTGCCTCCCACACCAGCGTTCCCTGGGCTCCATCAGGGGGGCACCCCCGGCTCCGCTGCCACCATCAGCGCCTCCTCACTGCAGCGCTCGCCCACGCACCATGCCCCGCATCATCCATTACCTCCCCGATGCGTTCCACGGTGGAACGCATCGGCAGGCGCAGTCCCGGAAGCTCCACTGCCTTCCCGGTGCGTTCCATGCTGGAGCGCATCGGCAGCAAACTCACACCAACCACGAGAAGTGCCTTCCTTCACCAGCGTTCCCTGGGCTCCATCATGGGGGCACAAGGGGGGCACCTAATTCCATCACACCGTGCTCCAATACAGGAGGCACACCATCGCTCACTCCCGGTTCCTCCGCCACGGCGTCTCCCACAGGTGTTTTTCCACGCAGGGTCACATGTCCAGGTTAGAACAAAATGGGCAGGCACCTCGCGGGGATGCCGTGGCCGGTCGGCACGGGCACCGGGCACGGGAAATGCCCGCTCCTGTTCCAGTTCACCCTGCCGCCATCTTCTATCCTTCCAGGCACATCCATGTGGTTCTCTTCCTGTCTTGCACCAACACGTTTCTCTTCATGTCCTATCGCCTGTCACGTCCAGGCTCATTGCCTGTCCCAATCTCCTGATACGTCCAGTTCCGTCATAGGTCCGGTTGCCTGGCATGTCCGGGGTCTGTTTTCTTCATAGGTCAAGGTCTCCGAGTATCCAGGATGGCCTCCACACGCTCCTGACCGATACGTTCAGGTCATTCGGTGGGCCTTCAGCCTGACACGCTCAGGTTCCGTTTCGTGCCTGTTTGCCCGACACATCCAGGTTCCCGTCTGCATGTCCGTCCACCTGATACGTTCAGGATTCCGTCTTCGTGTCTGTCTGCCTGATACGTTCAGGATTCCGTTTTTTCATGTCCGTCTGCCTGATACGTTCAGGTTTCCATCTTCGTGTCCGTCTGCCTGATACGTTCAGGTTTCCGTCTTCGTGTCTGTCTGCCTGATACGTTCAGGTTTCCGGTTTTTTTTCATGTCCGTCCGCCTGATACGTTCGGGTTCTCTGTTCTGGGTTTTTCTGCCTGACACGTTCAGGTCCTCGTCATGGCCTCTTACTGGTCAATCCTTCGTCATGTCCTCCCTTCCGTTACGTGTGGTTCATGTCCCGTCTTGGTCAGTCAGGTTGGTGACCTGGTCATCTTTTCAGTTTCATTCTTGGGGTCGGCACCTCACTTCTAGTCACTTTCCTTTCTCACTGTCCTGTTCTATCTTTCTCTCTCCCCACAGGGGCGCCTATCACGGTCAGCTCAGGCGCCTTCATCTGTTCGTTTTGGGGCCTGTCGCTCGCCATTGCCATCACGCACGGGTCATGTCTCCTCACTGCCTGCCACTTTGGTCAATTTCACACTGGCAGCCAGTTGGGGTTTCGTCTCCAGACGCGTCTCGGCTCTCGGTCGCGTTCAGGGCCCGGCGATCTTCGGTCGCTCGGTCACGCCAGGTCATGTTCACCATCACCTGACACGCTCAGGCCGCTCGGTTTTTTCGTATTTTTTCTTTCAGGTTGTCCTTCCATCACCTGGTATCGAACCAGCGTTTTCTTACGTTCTGGCCTGCCACCTTCAAGGTTCCTCTTTTCCGTTCATCACCACGTAAGTTTCATCTTACCAGCACATGTTGGGGTACCTCTCCCCGCAGGTACCAGATAAAAATAGTTTTTTCCCCACTTACCAATCTCAGATTCGCAGGGTGTGAAGTTCACCCCCCTCAAGGACTTGCCCAAGTTTGGTGCAATTGCTCCCAGGTTCCCAAACAATTTTCCACCCCAAACCTCCGGAGGCTTCAGGTAAGTTTAAAAAAAAACAAAAAAAAAAAAACAGAAGGGTTGCACGAGGAGTTGTCAAGTCACGTCAGATCCGTCCACAGGGTCCGGTTTGTCGTCACGCAACATGTCCCACGTCTCGGACATCGAGGACTCGATGTCCATCCCTGAGTCGGCGGTCTCCGAGGCAGGCAGCCGCGCATCTTATAGGCATTGGACCATCCCCAAGATGATCGCCGAGCTGAGGAAGAAGGGGATCCGCCACTCGGCATCTGCACGGAAGGCAGAACTATATCGGCTGCTCTTTCCCGAATCTCCCGGCACTCCCGAACCTCCCGGAGCCTCCGAGGAACTGGTCTCCATGTCAACCATCCAGCTCTCCCTGACCCAACTCCACGCGACCATCAATAATTTAGCGTCGTCAATGTCGCACATTGATTCCAGGCTCCAGGCCGTCGAGAGCAAGATCGCTACGCCTCCTCCTCCGCCAGAGCCCGAAGCCGTTCCTTCCACTTCCCAAGCCAACGTCCCAGGTACAAGTCTGGTCTCTCCGGACATCGCCCCCGCGTTCTTTGTGCCAGAAAACATCAGGCGGGATATCCTGGCCGGAAAGGACATAAATTTGGCCGCCATTCTCATCTCCACCCATGACACAGTCGAGAACCGGACAATCGCCTGTGGTGATGTGTCCGTGGTGCTGAGGTCCAAGGATGTCCGCCTCAACAAGAAGCTGTCCATCCCCGAATTCTTGCTGACCTTCAGCCTGTACCGGGACATAGTCTGCTCCATTCATCCCCAACGCAGGGCAGAGTTAGATACCTACATGTACAAGGTCACCGAGCTGGGTTACAGATACGGCGGCACCGCCTTCTACGAGTACCACCGGTCCTTCTCTGCCAAAGCTGCAGCGGCTTTCCTCCAGCACCAGCATGTCACCAACTGGGCGGTGTTGGATATGGAGATCTTTTGCAGGCACTTCGCCGGGCAGAAATCCCCTGCCTGTGCCAGCTGCCAATCGGTCCTCCATTCGTCTGATTGGTGCCCCCATGTCTCCAACCCATCCTCGGCCAGGCCCACATTCAGCTCAGGGGCGCAGAGACCCAACCCCACCATGGACAAACTCGGTCGTCCCATCTCTTTCCTGGGAAAAAATCAGATCTGCAACAACTTCAACCTGGGTTTTTGCAGCTATGATAAATGCAAGGCTTTGCACGTCTGCACCATCTGTTTCAGGGCCCATCCCCAGTCCTCCTGTTCTCAACGCACGTCAAAGCGCTCCTGACTAGGCGGGGTCAACGTTGACCTATTACTTTCCCTCCTCCAACAACATCACGATCCCAGTTTTGTCCAATTCCTCACACAGGGTTTCTCGGAGGGTTTTCATACCGGGCTAGTCACCCTTCCGCAAATCAGTCATGAGTGCCCCAACCTCCTCTCCTCGATGGCGGATCCCGGGGCGGTGGACGCTCTGTTGGAGGCAGAGTTGCGGAAAGGGTTCATGATCGGTCCCTTTGCGGAATCCCCGTTCCCCCTGTACCGGGTCAGCCCCATAGGTCTGGTGACAAAAAAATCATCCAATAAAAAAAGGTTAATCTATGACCTGTCTGCTCCTCATGCATCCAGCATCCCCAGCCTAAACTCTCTGGTTCCGTCGGACGAGTTCTCTATGCAGTACTCGTCCCTGGACGAGGCCGTGGAACTCATTCTACAGGTCGGGGCAGGAGCGTGGCTGTCAAAAGCAGACATCGCGGATGCTTTCAAGTTACTGCCTATCCTGCCTCACCTGTGGAAGTTCTACGGCATCAAATGGAGGGCAAAATATTATTTTGCCACCCGCTTGACGTTCGGGTCAAAGAGCAGTCCCTGGCTCTTTGATCAGTTCGCCCAAGCGCTCCATTGGCTCTTGGTCAACCATGCCCACTGCCCGAGGGTCATCCATTATCTAGATGACTTCCTGCTCATCGAGCAGGCCGCACACGCCCCGGACAGGTTGGACAGCCTCCTCAGCCTGTTCAGCCGCCTGAACGTTCCAGTGGCTCCAGCTAAGGTCGAGGGCCCCGCCAGGGTGATCACCTTCCTGGGCATCACCCTGGACACCATCAAGATGGAGGCCAGCCTCCCCCTGGACAAACTCAATAAGTTAAAGGACTCTGTGGCCAGGCTCGTGGGCACCCGCACGGTGTCAAAATTGGAACTCCAGTCTCTTCTGGGGTCCTTCAATTTTGCCGCCAGGATCATGCCCCAAGGCAGGTCTTTCACCGCCGGCTTGCTCAGACTCCTCCCAGCAGCCTCAGATCAACATACCCTCATCCACCTCGGGCGTGATGCGCTGGCGGATCTGGCCATGTGGTCTCTGTTTTTGTCCAGCTGGAATGGCATCTCTCTCTTCGTTCCTCAGTGGGACGAGGCCTCCCCCCTGGTGTTCTCCGATGCTGCGGCTTCCCTCGGTTTCGGGGCCATCTGCGGGGATCAATGGTTCGCGGGTCCCTGGCCCGCGCAGGTCTCCTCAGACCAAGAGGCTGCCAGGTCCTCCCCCCTGCTCGAGGTATATCCCATCGTCGCAGCCGCTCTGGTTTGGGGGCAGTCGTGGAGCAACAGGCCAGTGTGCTTCATGACTGACAACCAGGCGGTGGTCGACATCCTCGCCAGGGGCAGGTCCAGCTCCCCCAAGGTCATGCGTCTGGTCCGCAGGCTCACCTGGCTGTCTCTTGCAAATAACTTTCGTGTCATCTGCAGGCACATAGAGGGCAAGAAGAATACCGCGGCCGATGCTCTGTCCCGGTTAAACTTTGATTTGTTTTTTCAGGTTATGCCGGGAGCACGGAGAGTCGGGATCAACCCTCCGGGGTTCGAAGCCCTGGTCATGGACTAGAAGAATACATTTCCGCAGCCCACGGCCTCATACGCAAGTCTCTCTCGGCCAACTCCGCCCGGAACTATTTAACAGGGTGGAACACCTTCAGGCGTTTTGCCCGCCTTCACCCCAGGGGGGGCAGGGACAGAGTCTCCTTCGTCCTGGCCTTCCTGGCTTACTGCCACAGGGAACTCCATCTGTCCCATAATACCATCAGACTTTATTTAGCAGGCATCCAGCACCACCATATGATCAGTCACCCCAATCATGCCTCCTTCTTTTCTTCACAGGCGGTCAAGGCAGTTCTGAGAGGCATCCAGAAGCTCTCTTCCCCTTCCATACCCACCCGACAACCAGTCACAGGGGAACTATTCCAAAAAATTTCTGCCGCCCTAGATGGTAATCCCTTTGGCCCTTTCAGAAGCTTGATCCTCAAAGCCGCTCTCTACCTCAGCTTCTATGGGTTCCTCAGGCCGGGGGAATTCTGCTGCACCTCAGCCCGGAACCCAGGACCAGTCATCAGCCAGCTCCACCATAGTTTAGACCACTTCACTTTCTCTCTACCTTCCTCCAAAACCTCCCAGGTCGGTCCACCGGTACAGATCGAATACTTTAATTCGTGCAATCTTTGGTGCCCAGTGTCCGTGTTCAGTCAGCTGCTCTCCTCTCTCCATGACAGAACTCCCGATAGCCCCCTACTGCCATTTCCCGTGCTGTCACTGACATCCGCGCAGTTCATCAAGCATATGCGTTCCATAGCTTCGGGTCTGGGGTTCCACGCGGCTTCCATTTCCGGACACTCCTTCCGAATCGGGGCCGCATCGGCAGCCTCCAAACACGGTGTCCCCGCTCACGTCATACGGAAGATGGGACGATGGCAATCTTCCTGCTTTTCCCGCTACATCCCTCATCCACGGGTCGAAATTGCCAAAGCCTTTTCCAGTCTGGTCCTGTAAAACTCCCAACAGTAAACCACCTAAAAATCCTTGTTTTGCCCCCTTTTTTGGCTACCCGCGTCACGTGGCTAAAGGCACACCACTAGCCAAGTCCACACCACCAGCCTAGTCAGGTCCCACCGTGTTCGTCCACACCTTCTTCCCACACTCCCCCGGAGCCTTGACCACAAGTATAGCAGGCTGGATTCCCAGCCTGCATTTGTGGGAGGGGCGTAGGGTATTTAGCCGGCTCACGCCCTTCCTCTGGTGTCGGCATCGTGCAGTGCCCCACCCGACCCTCCCTCTCTTTCAGCTTCATTCAGCTCAGACTCCCTGGGTTAGCCCCCTTTTTTGGCTACCCGCGTCACGTGGCTAAAGGCACACCACTAGCCAAGTCCACACCACCAGCCTAGTCAGGTCCCACCGTGTTCGTCCACACCTTCTTCCCACACTCCCCCGGAGCCTTGACCACAAGTATAGCAGGCTGGATTCCCAGCCTGCATTTGTGGGAGGGGCGTAGGGTATTTAGCCGGCTCACGCCCTTCCTCTGGTGTCGGCATCGTGCAGTGCCCCACCCGACCCTCCCTCTCTTTCAGCTTCATTCAGCTCAGACTCCCTGGGTTAGCCCCCTTTTTTGGCTACCCGCGTCACGTGGCTAAAGGCACACCACTAGCCAAGTCCACACCACCAGCCTAGTCAGGTCCCACCGTGTTCGTCCACACCTTCTTCCCACACTCCCCCGGAGCCTTGACCACAAATATATATATACAGAGTTGGAAGGCTGCCATGGGCAGTATAATATACAGGTGAAACTCGAAAAATTAGAATATCATGCAAAGTTCAGTAATGCAACTTAAAATGTGGAAATAACATATGGCTTATAGCTTATGAAACCCCAAAGTCAAAATTTTGAGGTACCTGTTGCTCAGGGGGTATGGATTAATTAGCTGACTGGAGTGTGACACTTTGAGCCTAGAATATTGAACCTTTTCACTAAATTCTAATTTTAAGCTGCATTAATGCAGTTCCTTTTAATTTGTATTACTGAAATAAATGGACTTTTGGACGATATTCAAATTTTTAGAGTTTCACCTGTATATATATATATAAATATATATATATATATATATATATATATATATATGAGAAAAAATCCAAGGCAACACTAACCGTACTTCAGTCTGGAGTGGCAGCAGTATAGACGCAACCAACCGTCCAGCACTTCCAATGTGATGAAAGAAAAGTCCTTTATTCACCCGTGCGACGTTTCAGTCCGCTTACTGGGATCGGTATTAAGGGCTAATATATATATATTACAGTGCCATGTAAATAACATCAGCCCCTCCAATGCAGCCCCATGTAAATCACATTACCCCTCCTTCCCTTTAGCCCCTGCAACATACAGTCCCAGAAGCAAAGTGTACATGAATGAGATTTATCTAATCTCATACACATTGCTTGTACTGTATTTGGGCTCATGCATACGGCTGTTGACCACTCATTCTCTTCTTTTGGACCGCAGTTTGCGTGCAGGTTCCACTGATCCATCCACACCACAAAAAAATAGAACATGTTCTATTTTTTTATGGTGCGGAAGCACGGTGAGAAACCACACAGAAGCACTCCATAGTGCTTCTGTGGGGTTCCGTGCCTCCGTTCTGCACCACACCTTTTATTTGTGATGCGGTGCACAAACGGCTGGGGCCCGTATACTGTGGACCTGCTGTTTGCGGCCTGCACATGTGTGCATGAGCTCTTAAAGGGGTTGTCTCCCTTCAGTAAATGGCATCTATGATGTAGAGAAAGTTAATACAAGGCACTTACTAATGTATTGTGATTGTCCATATTGCTTCCTTTGCTGGCTGGATTAATTTTTTCCATCACATTATACACTTGTTTCCATGGTTACAGACCACCCTGCAATCTATCTGTTCAGTATAAAGAGAAAACAAATACATTTAAGATAAATCACCATAAAGCAGAGTATTGCTAAAGGGGATGCAGAGGTAGCAGTCACCCCTAGTATATGAGGTTACCCAAAGACCCCTTCGCCACATAAATGCCATATAGTCAGTGGGGCCATGGTACTAGTTTTGCATTAGGGCCCAGAAGCTTCAAATTAAACCGTTGAGCACATTTAATATTTCTATTTCATAGTCTTCAGCAGTGTCTGGCCCTGTGTTGTAATTCCCCCAAATCATTGGTTGCCTGCTTTAACAAAACTGGGCGGATTTTGACTGTATTTGGTATGTAAATGAATTTTTAAAAATCCCCAATTTTGGGAAAATTCAGCTGGAGAACCTGTCTAGAAGCTGTCGCGAAACAGTGGGTGTGAACCAACTGTGCCAGGTGACCAACCTTCTCTAAGGACGTTGTCTAAGTGAACCCCTTGTTCTCCAAAGTACCCCTGATGGTAGAGACTTTCCCAAGGGGGAACACTAGGTTGCTACCTCTTGAGGAGGATTGGCACACGAGACAGTTGGTCCAGATGGACCAGGAGGTACCAAAGCAAGGTACCAGGGTACAGACATAGTCAGCAGTAACCAGGAGCAACAGTGCAGGACCAAAGGATGAGGCAGAGGTGAAGTCAAACAAGCAATGGGTCAGAGCAGGCGGCACAGGTCAGGCAATCCGGATCAGCAACAGGAGAGTCAAGGCAAGCAGGCAGGGATCAAGCAAGTCCAGAAACACAAGCACGGGTCAGGTATAAAGGAACACAAGCACAGACAACAGCAACCTTTGCAGGACACAAGGACCTTTGATGCTCAGGATCCTGGGAAGGGGCTGAACCACTTATATAGGTGCAGGAGTGCTATGATTGGTCAGCACAGTCACATGTGCTAAGCAAATAAACCACAGGAAGTGATGCGCGCCGGCCCTTAAGGAAGTGCTATAGGGAACAGGCTGGAAGGAAATCGAGGAGCGGATTCCAGAAAGAACAATGCCTGCAAGGACAGAGCCCAGGACTGAGGTGGTGAATGTGGAAGCCCGGCAGGTGATCACCGTTGAACACGGAGCCCAGGACCAAGGTGGTAAGTAGGGGAACATTGGCAGACAGCAACCGCTATTACAGAAACATAGACGAATGACAGAAAAGGCCATATGACTCAACAAGTCTGCCTTTATTTTTATCTTAAAATACATATACTGTATACGCTAGCCATTAAACTACTAGTGACCGCATCTCCAGTATGACTGTCCTTGCAGATTACTACTACTTATAGCTCAGCATCAGCTTTGCAGATATTCAGACTTTTTATACAATAACTTGTTTTATACACACTATTGTATGAAATATTTTCACCTGTAGTTTGTCACCATGCCGAAATTATGCATAAGATTCCGACAAGAGTCATATCTCACAATTCTATTATCTTTGGCTCAGAACCCCCATACATCTCCCCGGTAATTACATAGAAGTTTTATACCATCCTTGACACACGTAATTTTATGTATCCCAGTGGCAAGCAAACAGTTAATATTTTTTGAATATGCTTGTGTACATCGTCTAGAATCCAATTAAATTGATATCGCTATCTTGTTACCTGCTTGCAAAATGGCTAAACAGTGTTCCAATAGAAACTGCATTAATACGAGTCAAATTACAGGACCAGTGCTTAAATAACGAGGAGTTAATTATATGGTAAATCAATGTGAGCTTAATGCAGCCAGCCACCCTCCAAATACCCTTTCAGAATCAATATATACAAAATGAACACATCAAACTGAGTCTTGGGATTTCAGTGGAAGGGCTTAAGCCTTCTTGGATACAGCGACAAGCGATATACACATAAAATATTTTTATCGTCTTATTTTTCTTCGGTGGCATTTATAATGGACACATTTCATAATATTGTGTTTTATTATAATCAAAGTTGCATACTGCAGGCAAAATACAGCAATCATACAAATATATGACCGAGCTTATTATGGCTGAGCTAAAGAATGCTTCCTTTGAGAAAGTTCTGAAGTAGAAAGTACTGATTACATAATTGTGTCATCCATCGTTACAATAAAAATGAAGGGTTATATAGCTAAATTGAGTTTATATGATAACACATTTTATTATAGATTACATATAGCATTATCTTTTTGAGATCACCACCCATAATTGGAATTAAACAAATGGTCTTCTAGGGTGGTGGTCCTCTCAAAGAAGAGGCCAATATACAGAAATTCTGGTCTAAATAATGGGGTGGTCTTCTGAAAAAGTTGGCCTTATGGAAAGGTTCTACTGTATTTAAAAATTGTATATTTGTAAAGCATATTATTCCTAAAACAGAAAATAAATGTAATTATGACTATTCTCTCAAAATAATTTCCATTTTCTATGCTATCTTGATCTTTCTATCCAAGAGTATACTGGTCTTAAGGGGAAAATGTATTGGCATAAGTTATTATGTGATTTGCACCAGTATTTTGAGCTAGCAAAAATACACTAATGTTGGTGCACGCAATATTTCCAGCAAAATTTCCAACTTTTCTCTCCTCCAGGGGCGCTAACCTGGTGGGGCGATCCAGCAAGATTCCAACAGACAGAGAATTCCACAAATATCTGCTTGCTTATAGTAGATGTAGATTTTATTTTCTACCTTTACAAAAGTCCAACATGCGCCAAATTAGGAGGCACAAACGACAATAAATTTGGTGCAGTTCGCTTTGAAGAACATCAGTTTTAGGCTACTTTCACACTTGCGCTTGATCGGATCCGCTCTGAACGGATCCGATCATATTAATGCAGACGGAGGCTCCGTTCAGTACGGATCCGTCTGCATTAATAACTTAGAAAAATTTCTAAGTGCGCAAGATGCCTGAGCGGATCCGTTCAGACTTTCAATGTAAAGTCAAGGGGGACGGATCCGCTTGAAGATTGAGCCATATGGTGTCATCTTCAAGCGGATCCGTTCCCATTGACTTACATTGTAAGTCTGAACGGATCCGCTCGCCTCCGCACGGCCAGGTGGACAGCTGAACGCTGCAAGCAGCGTTCAGCTGTCCGCCTGTCCGTGCGGAGGCGAGCGGAGCGGAGGCTGAACGCCGCCAGACTGATGCAGTCTGAGCGGATCCGCTCCATTCAGACTGCATCAGGGCTGGACGGAGGCGTTCGGGTCCGCTCGTGAGCTCCTTCAAACGGAGCTCACGAGCGGACCGACGAACGCTAGTGTGAAAGTAGCCTAAGACTGGCATATAAAATGCCAAATCTTAATAAATCCCCATGTATTTTACCACGTGAAGGGCATGTTAGAGAGGCAGTCTCACAGAAGCAAAGATGTGCAGAGGTTCACCAATCTGCAAAAAACTGTCCCTAAACTTTGTTTCAGAATAAAGTTCCTCAATGTAAAATTATGAAAACTTTGAATATCGCTTCATCTACAGACCATAATATCATCAAAAGATTCAGAGAATCTGGAGAAATTCATGTGCACAAGGGACAAGGCTGACAGGCAATATTGGATGCTTGTGATCTATGGGCCCTTAGGTAGCACTGCATTAAAAACAGGGATGATTCTGTACTGGAAATCAGTGCATGGGCCCAGGAACACTTCCAGAAAGCATTGTCTGTGAACACAGTTCACCAAGCTATCCACAGCAGCAAGATAAGGCCTCTTTCACACAACCGTTTTTTTTTCCGTTTTGCGGGCCGTTTTTTGCGTTCCGTATACGGTCCGTATACGGAACCATTTATTTCAATGGTTCCGCAAAAAAAAGGAATGTACTCCGTATGCATTCCGTTTCCGTATTTCCGTTTTTCCGTTCCACAAATCACGTTCCGTGGCTCCATTCAAGTCAGTGGGTCCGCCAAAAAAAAGGAACACATACGGAAATGCATCCGTATGTCTTCCGTATCCGTTCCGTTTTTTGCTGAACCATCTATTGAAAATTTTATGCCCAGCCCAATTTTTTCTATGAAATTACTGTATACTGTAAATGCCATACGGAAAAACAGAACGGAAAAACGGAACGGAAACGGAAACAAAAACGGAACAAAACGGAACTAAAACGGACCGCAAAACGCTGAAAAAGCCATATGGTCGTGTGAAAGAGGCCTAAGGCTGTATCATGCAAAGAAGAAGCCATATGTCAACACGATCTAGAAATGTCATTGTCTGCTTTACAATGGGCTGATGCAAAATAGAAAATTGTTCTGTGGTCAGATAAATCAAAATTTGAAATTATTTTTGGAAACCACGGACACAGTGTCCTTTTGACTCAAGAGGAGAGGGAATATCCGGCTTGTTATCAGAGTATAGTTCAAAAGCCTGCATCTCTGATGGTATAAGGCTACTTTCACACTAGCGTTTTTGCTGGATCCGGCAGGGTTCAGCAAAAAGGCTTCTGTTACTGATAATACAACCGTCTGCATCCGTTATGAACGGATCTGGTTGTATTATCTTTAACATGGCCAAGACGGATCCGTCATGAACTCCACTGAAGGTCAATGGGGGACGGATCCGTTTTCTATTGTCTCAGATTGTGTCCGAGAAAACGGATTGACTTGCTCCACATCTCAGGATGGAAAGCAAACCGCAGCATGCTGCGGTTTGCTCTCTGGTATGAGAACAGAACGGAATGCATTTTTTTGCCGGTATTGAGACTCTGTGACGGATCTCAATACCGGAAAACATTAACGTTAAAGTTGCCTTAGATTGCATTTGGAGCGCACAATTTACACATCTGGAAAGGCACTATCAATGCTGAACAATATATAGAGGTTTTAGAACAACATATGCTCCCATCCAGACATCGTCTCTTTCAGGGAAGGCCTTGCATATCTCTGCAAGACAATGCTAAAGAGGTTCTCCAGGCTTTTTAATATTGATGACCTATCCTCAGGATAGGTCATCAATATCAGATCGGCTGGGGTCCTACACCCGGCACTCCCGCCGATCAGCTGTATGGGGAGACAGCATGCGCAGAGCGCACGTGCCGTCTCCCTTCTCTCTTTCTGTTCGCTACTGTATGTCTATGGGACAGCAGCAGCGAGCAGGAAGAGAGTAGGGAGATGGAACGTGCGCACTGTGCGCCGTCTCCCCGTACAGCTGATCGATGGGGGTGCAGGGTGTCGGACCCCTATCAATCTGATATTGATGACCGGAGAACCCCTTTAACCACTTCCCATCTGGGCCATTTGCCCCCTTCCTGACCAGGCCTAATTTTGCAAAACTGACATATCTCACTTTATGTGGTAATAACTTTGGAACGCCTTTATTTATCCAAGTCATTCAGAGATTGTTTTCTCGTGACACATTGTACTTCATGATAGTCATAAATTTGAGTCAAAATATTTCACCTTTATTTATGAAAACATCCCAAATTTACCCAAAAATGTGAAAAATTCGCAATTTTCTAAATTTCAATTTCTCTGCTTTTAAAACAGAAAGTGATACCTCATAAAATATTTATTATTTAACATTCCCCATATGTCTACTTTATGTTGGCATCATTTTGGAAATGCCATTTTATTTTTTTAGGACGTTAGAAGGCTTAGAAGTTTAGAAGAAATTCTTCAAATTTTTAAGAAAATTGCCAAAACCCACTTTATAAGGACCAGTTCAGGTCTGAAGTCACTTTGTGGGGCCTACATAGTGGATACCCCCATAAATGACCCCATTGTAGAAACTACACCCCTCAAGTTACTCAAAACAGATTTTACAAACTTTGTTAACCCTTTATGCGTTCCACAAGAATTAAAGGAAAATGGAGATCAAATTTTTAAATTTCACTTTTTGGGCAGATTTTCCATTTTAATCCAATTTTTTCTTTAACACATCGATGGTTAACAGCCAAACAAAACTCAATATTTATTACCCAGATTCTGCGGTTTACAGAAACACCCCACATGTGGTCGTAAACTGCTGTATGGGCACACGGCAGGGCGCAGAAGAAAAGGAACTCCACATGGTTTTTAGATGCCATGTCCCATTTGAAGCCCCCTGATGCACCCTTACAGTAGAAACTCCCAAGAAGTGACCCCATTTTGGAAATTAGGGGATAAGGTGCCAGTTTTATTAGTACTATTTTTGGGTATATATGATTTTTTGATCATTCATTATAACACTTTATGGGGCAAGGTGACCAAAAAATTGGTTGTTTTAGCACAGTTTCTATTTATTTATTTTTACAGCGTTCACCTGAGGGGTTCAGTCAAGTGACATTTTTTAGAGCAGATTGTTACGGACGTGGCAATACCTAATATGTATACTTTTTCTCATTTATTAAAGTTTTACACAATAATAGCATTTTTGAAACAAAAAAATTATGTTTTAATGTGTCCATGTTCTGATAGCTATAGGTTTTTTATTTTTTGAGAGATTTTCTTATGTAGGGGCTCATTTTTTGCGGGATGAGGAGACTGTTTTATTGGTACCATTTTGTGGGACATACGCGTTTTTGATCACTTGGTGTTGCACCTTTTGTGATGCAAGTTGACAAAAATTGCTTGTTTTGACACCGTTTTTTTTTTTTTTTTTACGGTGTTCAACCGAGGGGTTAGCTCATGTGATATTTTTATAGAGATGGTTTTTACGAACGTGGCAATACCAAATATGTCTATTTTATTTTATTTTTTCTATTTTTTATTTATTTTTTTATTCCTTACTTGGGGACCTTTTTTTTTTACATGTGAAACTTTTTTTTTATTTTATTTTTTTCAACCCTTTATTTTTTATTTATTTTTTTTTTACACTTTTCGTCCCCCATAAGGTCATACAAGACCTTTTTTTTTTCACTGTTGATTTCTCCTGTAACTGGGGCTGACATAGTAGCCCCAGTTACAGTGGAAATGCACCCCCCAGAGAGGCTGTACAGCATGATTCGGCGCTGTACAGCCTCATAGCAGGGCTGATCGAGGTCTCTGAGAGACCTCACACAGCTCCTGCACGCTCCTGTCCTGGCGGTCACATGACCGCCGGGCCGGAACAGGAAGCGCACAGCGCTTCCTGCTCTGCAGACACAGCGCTCGGTGAGCGCTGTGTCTGCAGCGATCTAGAAGGCAGGGACACCTGGGCACTGTCCCTGCCTTATCTCCGGGTTGCCCTGCTGTCACTGACAGCGGGCAACCCGATCAACAGCTGCACGATTAGCGTGCAGCTGCTATTTCTGAAAGGACGTTTTAAAACGTGCTTTCAGAAATAGAGGTCCACCCATAGGACGTTTATATCCTATGGGCGGACTTAAAGCGGTTAAACTAGATACTGCATTCATCACAACAGCATTGGGTCATAAACTTACCTGTCCGAGCCCCAGCGGCACAATTCTTAGCCTCGGCACAGCTTAGCAACAGGATGCAATATACTCGGTTTCTCCCTGCGGCAGGCATGTGCTGGAGAAGATTAGCAGTGGGTTGATTGCTCAGCTGCTCTATTTCCTGTGTTCTAGTGTTTCTGACTAATGGAGCGCTTATCAGGTGCTGATCCAGGGATTCGGTGCTCTATTTAAACCCCCTCCTGCCCATATACCTGTGCGAGTGATTGTCTGGTTTGGGCTCACTAACTCCTGTGCTGATTTGGATTGCTTTTGTGTTTTTGACCTTGGCTTGTCTTTTGACCACCCTCTGTCTCTCGCGATTTGTACTGTGCATCCTGTCTGGTTATAACCTCGGCTCGTCTTTTGACCACTCTCTGTCTCTTATTTTTGTACTGCGTTTTCCTTCTGGTTCTTACCCATTTATGTTTACTCTGTCCTTTTGTCACTTGTCTCTAGTAGAGTTGAGCGAACACCTGGATGTTCGGGTTCGAGAAGTTCGGCCGAACATCCCGGAAATGTTCGGGTTCGGGATCCGAACCCGATCCGAACTTCGTCCCGAACCCGAACCCCATTGAAGTCAATGGGGACCCGAACTTTTCGGCACTAAAACGGCTGTAAAACAGCCCAGGAAAGGGCTAGAGGGCTGCAAAAGGCAGCAACATGTAGGTAAATCCCCTGCAAACAAATGTGGATAGGGAAATTAATTAAAATAAAAATTAAATAAATAAAAATTAACCAAAATCAATTGGAGAGAGGTTCCATAGCAGAGAATCTGGCTTCCCGTCACCCACCACTGGAACAGTCCATTCTCAGATATTTAGGCCCCGGCACCCAGGCAGAGGAGAGAGGTCCCGTAACAGAGAATCTGTCTTCATGTCAGCAGAGAATTAGTCTGCATGTCATAGCAGAGAATGAGGCTTCACGTCAGCCACCACTGCAACAGTCCATTGGCATATATTTAGGCCTAGCACACAGGCAGAGGAGAGAGGTCCCGTAACAGAGAATCTGGCTTCATGTCAGCAGAGAATCAGTCTGCATGTCATAGCAGAGAATGAGGCTTCACGTCAGCAACCACTGCAACAGTCCATTGGCATATATTTAGGCCCAGCACACACACAGGCAGAGGAGAGAGGTCCCGTAACAGAGAATCTGGCTTCATGTCAGCAGAGAATCAGTCTGCATGTCATAGCAGAGAATGAGGCTTCACGTCAGCCACCACTGCAACAGTCCATTGGCATATATTTAGGCCCAGCACACACACAGGCAGAGGAGAGAGGTCCCGTAACAGAGAATCTGGCTTCATGTCAGCAGAGAATCAGTCTGCATGTCATAGCAGAGAATGAGGCTTCACGTCAGCCACCACTGCAACAGTCCATTGGCATATATTTAGGCCCAGCACACACACAGGCAGAGGAGAGAGGTCCCGTAACAGAGAATCTGGCTTCATGTCAGCAGAGAATCAGTCTGCATGTCATAGCAGAGAATGAGGCTTCACGTCAGCCACCACTGCAACAGTCCATTGGCATATATTTAGGCCCAGCACACACACAGGCAGAGGAGAGAGGTCCCGTAACAGAGAATCTGGCTTCATGTCAGCAGAGAATCAGTCTGCATGTCATAGCAGAGAATGAGGCTTCACGTCAGCCACCACTGCAACAGTCCATTGGCATATATTTAGGCCCAGCACACACACAGGCAGAGGAGAGAGGTCCCGTAACAGAGAATCTGGCTTCATGTCAGCAGAGAATCAGTCTGCATGTCATAGCAGAGAATGAGGCTTCACGTCAGCCACCACTGCAACAGTCCATTGGCATATATTTAGGCCCAGCACACACACAGGCAGAGGAGAGAGGTCCCGTAACAGAGAATCTGTCTTCATGTCAGCAGAGAATTAGTCTGCATGTCATAGCAGAGAATGAGGCTTCACGTCACCCACCACTGCAACAGTCCATTGGCATATATTTAGGCCTAGCACACAGGCAGAGCAGAGAGGTCCCGTAACAGACAATCTGGCTTCATGACAGCAGAGAATCAGTCTGCATGTCATAGCAGAGAATGAGGCTTCACGTCACCCACCACTGCAACAGTCCATTGGCATATATTTAGGCCTAGCACACAGGCAGAGCAGAGAGGTCCCGTAACAGACAATCTGGCTTCATGTCAGCAGAGAATCAGTCTGCATGTCATAGCAGAGAATCAGGCTTCACGTCAGCCACCACTGCAACAGTCCATTGTCATAAATTTAGGCCCAGCACCCAGGCAGAGGAGAGAGGTCCCGTAACAGACAATCTGGCTTCATGTCAGCAGAGAATTAGTCTGCATGTCATAGCAGAGAATCAGGCTTCATGTCAGCCACCACTGCAACAGTCCATTGGCATATATTTAGGCCTAGCACACAGGCAGAGGAGAGGTTCATTCAACTTTGGGTAGCATCGCAATATAATGGTAAAATGAAAATAAAAATAGGATTGAATGAGGAAGTGCCCTGGAGTCCAATAATATATGGTTATGGGGAGGTAGTTAATGTCTAATCTGGACAAGGGACGGACAGGTCCTGTGGGATCCATGCCTGGTTCATTTTTATGAACGTCAGCTTGTCCACATTGGCTGTAGACAGGCGGCTGCGTTTGTCTGTAATGACGCCCCCTGCCGTGCTGAATACACGTTCAGACAAAACGCTGGCTGCCGGGCAGGCCAGCACCTCCAAGGCATAAAAGGCTAGCTCTGGCCACGTGGACAATTTAGAGACCCAGAAGTTGAATGGGGCCGAACCATCAGTCAGTACGTGGAGGGGTGTGCACACGTACTGTTCCACCATGTTAGTGAAATGTTGCCTCCTGCTAACACGTTGCGTGTCAGGTGGTGGTGCAGTTAGCTGTGGCGTGTTGACAAAAGTTTTCCACATCTCTGCCATGCTAACCCTGCCCTCAGAGGAGCTGGCCGTGACACAGCTGCCTTGGCGACCTCTTGCTCCTCCTCTGCCTTGGCCTTGGGCTTCCACTTGTTCCCCTGTGACATTTGGGAATGCTCTCAGTAGCGCGTCTACCAACGTGCGCTTGTACTCGCGCATCTTCCTATCACGCTCCAGTGCAGGAAGTAAGGTGGGCACATTGTCTTTGTAGCGTGGATCCAGCAGGGTGGCAACCCAGTAGTCCGCACAGGTTAAAATGTGGGCAACTCTGCTGTCGTTGCGCAGGCACTGCAGCATGTAGTCGCTCATGTGTGCCAGGCTGCCCAGGGGTAAGGACAAGCTGTCCTCTGTGGGAGGCGTATCGTCATCGTCCTGCCTTTCCCCCCAGCCACGCACCAGTGATGGACCCGAGCTGCGTTGGGTGCCACCCCGCTGTGACCATGCTTCATCCTCATCCTCCTCCACCTCCTCCTCATCCTCGTCCTCCTCGTCCTCCAGTAGTGGGCCCTGGCTGGCCACATTTGTACCTGGCCTCTGCTGTTGCAAAAAACCTCCCTCTGAGTCACTTCGAAGAGACTGGCCTGAAAGTGCTAAAAATGACCCCTCTTCCTCATCCTCCTCCTCCTCCTGGGCCACCTCCTGTTCCATCATCGCCCTAAGTGTTTTCTCAAGGAGACATAGAAGTGGTATTGTAACGCTGATAACGGTGTCATCGCCACTGGCCATGTTGGTGGAGTACTCGAAACAGCGCAACAGGGCACACAGGTCTCGCATGGAGGCCCAGTCATTGGTGGTGAAGTGGTGCTGTTCTGTAGTGCGACTGACCCGTGCGTGCTGCAGCTGAAACTCCACTATGGCCTGCTGCTGCTCGCACAGTCTGTCCAGCATGTGCAAGGTGGAGTTCCACCTGGTGGGCACGTCGCATATGAGGCGGTGAGCGGGAAGGCCGAAGTTACGCTGTAGCGCAGACAGGCGAGCAGCGGCAGGATGTGAACGCCGGAAGCGCGAACAGACGGCCCGCACTTTATGCAGCAGCTCTGACATGTCGGGGTAGTTGTGAATGAACTTCTGCACCACCAAATTCAGCACATGCGCCAAGCAAGGGATGTGCGTCAAATTGGCTAGTCCCAGAGCTGCAACGAGATTTCGCCCATTATCACACACCACCAGGCCGGGCTTGAGGCTCACCGGCAGCAACCACTCGTCGGTCTGTTGTTCAATACCCCGCCACAACTCCTGTGCGGTGTGGGGCCTGTCCCCCAAACATATGAGTTTCAGAATGGCCTGCTGACGTTTACCCCGGGCTGTGCTGAAGTTGGTGGTGAAGGTGTGTGGCTGACTGGATGAGCAGGTGGAAGAAGAGGAGGAGGAAGCCGAGAAGGAGGAGGTGGCAACAGGAGGCAAAGAATGTTGCCCTGCGATCCTTGGCGGCGGAAGGACGTGCGCTAAACAGCTCTCCGCCTGGGGCCCAGCTGCCACTACATTTACCCAGTGTGCAGTTAGGGAGATATAGCGTCCCTGGCCGTGCTTACTGGTCCACGTATCTGTGGTTAGGTGGACCTTGCTACAGATGGCGTTGCGCAGTGCACACTTGATTTTATCGGATACTTGGTTGTGCAGGGAAGGCACGGCTCTCTTGGAGAAGTAGTGCCGGCTGGGAACAACATACTGTGGGACAGCAAGCGACATGAGCTGTTTGAAGCTGTCTGTGTCCACCAGCCTAAATGACAGCATTTCATAGGCCAGTAGTTTAGAAATGCTGGCATTCAGGGCCAGGGATCGAGGGTGGCTAGGTGGGAATTTACGCTTTCTATCAAATGTTTGTGAGATGGAGAGCTGAACGCTGGCGTGTGACATGGTTGAGACGCTTGGTGACGGAGGTGGTGGTGGTGGTGTTGGTGGTACATCCCCTGTTTGCTGGGCGGCAGGTGCCAACGTTCCTCCAGAGGCGGAGGAAGAGGCCGAGGCGGCAGCAGCAGAATAGGCCGAGGCGGCAGCAGCAGAAGAGGTAGCAGGGGGAGCCTGAGTGACTTCCTTGGTTTTAAGGTGTTTACTCCACTGCAGTTCATGCTTTGCATGCAGGTGCCTGGTCATGCAGGTTGTGCTCAGGTTCAGAACGTTAATGCCTCGCTTCAGGCTCTGATGGCACAGCGTGCAAACCACTCGGGTCTTGTCGTCAGCACATTGTTTGAAGAAGTGCCATGCCAGGGAACTCCTTGAAGCTGCCTTTGGGGTGCTCGGTCCCAGATGGCGGCGGTCAGTAGCAGGCGGAGTCTCTTGGCGGCGGGTGTTCTGCTTTTGCCCACTGCTCCCTCTTTTGCTACGCTGTTGGCTCGGTCTCACCACTGCCTCTTCCTCCGAACTGTGAAAGTCAGTGGCACGACCTTCATTCCATGTGGGGTCTAGGACCTCATCGTCCCCTGCATCGTCTTCCACCCAGTCTTGATCCCTGACCTCCTGTTCAGTCTGCACACTGCAGAAAGACGCAGCAGTTGGCACCTGTGTTTCGTCATCATCAGAGACATGCTGAGGTGGTATTCCCATGTCCTCATCATCAGGAAACATAAGTGGTTGTGCGTCAGTGCATTCTATGTCTTTCACCGCTGGGGAAGGGCTAGGTGGATGCCCTTGGGAAACCCTGCCAGCGGAGTCTTCAAACAGCATAAGAGACTGCTGCATAACTTGAGGCTGAGACAGTTTCCCTGGTATGCATGGGGGTGATGTGACAGACTGATGGGGTTGGTTTTCAGGCGCCATCTGTGCGCTTTCTGCAGAAGACTGGGTGGGAGATAATGTGAACGTGCTGGATCCACTGTCGGCCACCCAATTGACTAATGCCTGTACCTGCTCAGGCCTTACCATCCTTAGAACGGCATTGGGCCCCACCATATATCGCTGTAAATTCTGGCGGCTACTGGGACCTGAGGTAGTTGGTACACTAGGACGTGTGGATGTGGCAGAACGGCCACGTCCTCTCCCAGCACCAGAGGGTCCACTAACACCACCACGACCATGTCCACGTCCGCGTCCCTTACTAGATGTTTTTCTCATTGTTATGGTTCACCACAACAACAAATATATTATTTGGCCCAATGTATTGTATTCAAATTCAGCGGGATATAAATTTGAGGCCTAGTATTTAGGCGCTGGGTGACCGGTATGGATTTAGTGACAGAATTAGACTTGGAAATGCACAGAAGCGTGTGTGTGAAGTTATTCTGAATGACCCAATGTGCACCTTGAATATTATATACCCTTTTTGGGATAGATTTCAAATAGCTCTGATATAGCAGGAACCACTAAATTATGAAATTGCTAAATTGGGAATTGTACTTCAACCCAGAACAAAAAATGTGCTTTGACGGGCACTAAATAACTTTCCCAGCTACAACAGTACAGCGGTAACGAGAGATTTAGAGGGATTTAAATTTGAGGCCTAGTATTTAGGCGCTGGGTGACAGGTATGGGTTTAGTGACAGAATTAGACTTGGAAATACACAGTAGCGGGTGTGTGTGAAGTTATTCTGAATGACCCAATGTGCACCTTCAATATTATATACCCTTTTTGGGATAGATTTCAAATAGCTCTGATATAGCAGGAACCACTAAATTATGAAATTGCTAAATTGGGAATTGTACTTCAACCCAGAACAAAAAATGTGCTTTGACGGACACTAAATATCTTGCCCAGCAACAACAGTACAGCGGTGGGTAACGAGAGATTTAGAGGGATTTAAATTTGAGGCCTAGTATTTAGGCGCTGGGTCACCGGTATGGATTTAGTGACAGAATTAGACTTGGAAATGCACAGAAGCGTGTGTGTGAAGTTATTCTGAATGACCCTATGTGCACCTTCAATATTATATACCCTTTTAGGGATAGATTTCAAATAGCTCTGATATAGCAGAAACCACTAAATTATGAAATTGCTAAATTGGGAATTGTACTTCAACCCAGAACAAAAAATGTGCTTTGACGGACACTAAATATCTTGCCCAGCAACAACAGTACAGCGGTGGGTAACGAGAGATTTAGAGGGATTTAAATTTGAGGCCTAGTATTTAGGCGCTGGGTCACCGGTATGGATTTAGTGACAGAATTAGACTTGGAAATGCACAGAAGCGTGTGTGTGAAGTTATTCTGAATGACCCTATGTGCACCTTCAATATTATATACCCTTTTAGGGATAGATTTCAAATAGCTCTGATATAGCAGAAACCACTAAATTATGAAATTGCTAAATTGGGAATTGTACTTCAACCCAGAACAAAAAATGTGCTTTGACGGACACTAAATATCTTGCCCAGCAACAACAGTACAGTGGTGGGTAACGAGAGATTTAGAGGGATTTAAATTTGAGGCCTAGTATTTAGGCGCTGGGTCACCGGTATGGATTTAGTGACAGAATTAGACTTGGAAATGCACAGAAGCGTGTGTGTGAAGTTATTCTGAATGACCCTATGTGCACCTTCAATATTATATACCCTTTTAGGGATAGATTTCAAATAGCTCTGATATAGCAGAAACCACTAAATTATGAAATTGCTAAATTGGGAATTGTACTTCAACCCAGAACAAAAAATGTGCTTTGACGGACACTAAATATCTTGCCCAGCAACAACAGTACAGCGGTGGGTAACGAGAGATTTAGAGGGATTTAAATTTGAGGCCTAGTATTTAGGCGCTGGGTGACAGGTATGGGTTTAGTGACAGAATTAGACTTGGAAATACACAGTAGCGGGTGTGTGTGAAGTTATTCTGAATGACCCAATGTGCACCTTCAATATTATATACCCTTTTTGGGATAGATTTCAAATAGCTCTGATATAGCAGGAACCACTAAATTATGAAATTGCTAAATTGGGAATTGTATTTCAACCCAGAACAAGAAATGTGCTTGAACGGACACTAAATAACTCGCCCAGCTACAGCACTAGGGACAGATTTAGCTGGATATAAATTTGAGGCCTAGTATTTAGGCGCTGGGTGACCGGTATGGATTTAGTGACAGAATTAGACTGGGATATGGCCAAAAAATGAACAGACTATTGCTGGTTAAATGCACTTGGTGTGACAGCTTCACCCTGATGTAGGCTTTAGCCAAAAAACAACCACACCATTGAGGGTTAAATGCACTTGGTGACAGGCGCAGCTTGCCCCTGATTTTGTATATGGCCAAAAAATGAACAGACTATTGCTGGTTAAATGCACTTGGTGTGACAGCTTCACCCTGATGTAGGCTTTAGCCAAAAAACAACCACACCATTGAGGGTTAAATGCACTTGGTGACAGGCGCAGCTTGCCCCTGATTTTGTATATGGCCAAAAAATGAACAGACTATTGCTGGTTAAATGCACTTGGTGTGACAGCTTCACCCTGATGTAGGCTTTAGCCAAAAAACAACCACACCATTGAGGGTTAAATGCACTTGGTGACAGGCGCAGCTTGCCCCTGATTTTGTATATGGCCAAAAAATGAACAGACTATTGCTGGTTAAATGCACTTGGTGTGACAGCTTCACCCTGATGTAGGCTTTAGCCAAAAAACAACCACACCATTGAGGGTTAAATGCACTTGGTCGCAGCTTGTGCTGGCGCACCACAAGACACAAAATGGCCGCCGATCACCCCAGAAAAATGAGACTGACAAACGGTCTGTGCAGCCTAAAAACAGTGAGCAATTGAGGATCAGCAGCTCAATGATCCACAGCTGCAGATCGATCAGTTAATCAAGTCCTTTGGAGGAGTTAATCTGCCTAATCTCGCCCTACTGTCGCAGCCGCAACCTCTCCCTACGCTAATCAGAGCAGAGTGACGGGCGGCGCTATGTGACTCCAGCTTAAATAGAGGCTGGGTCACATGGTGCTCTGGCCAATCACAGCCATGCCAATAGTAGGCATGGCTGTGATGGCCTCTTGGGGCAAGTAGTATGACGCTTGTTGATTGGCTGCTTTGCAGCCTTTCAAAAAGCGCCAAGAAAGCGTCACAAAAGCGCGAAGAAAGCGACGAACACCGAACCCGAACCCGGACTTTTACGAAAATGTCCGGGTTCGGGTCCGTGTCACGGACACCCCAAAATTCGGTACGAACCCGAACTATACAGTTCGAGTTCGCTCATCCCTAGTCTCTAGGTATTGGCGCATAATTTAACAAAAAATCCAGCAAAGAAAATCCAGGACTGTTGAGCAGGTAGAATCCTATACAAATTACATAATATAACGTGGTCTCAAAAAGCAGGAAATGCTCAACCCCATATGCAGCTATGGGTGGGACTCACAGCCTTCTCCCTCCTCCCATTGCATGTATGGTTTCACACTGGAGGCAACTGGGAGCTGTTTGCTGTGAGTCGGACCTTATGCTTCTGTAATTCGCCGACTGGCCCCTGGTACTGCCCATATGGCACAGGTAGGTTAGCGTTAGGTCCCGTGCCACCTGAGATACCTTGACGTGGTGTGCAGGCTCCAGTATGTCCTTCATATAAGGATATATTGGCTAAAGTCTTATTTTTTAAATCAGTGTGAGGATTAGTCAGTTTTTGTTAATTGCATCCACCATAGTAGTGCACAAATTTTTCTAAATGTTTATTTGATATGGTCAATTACATCCAGACATTTTGCTATCTGGTGTAGGATGTCTTTGTGGCACTTGTGGTCCGCTGCGGGCATCCTCCATTGTACGCATTTCTTGCTGGGGATCGCCATTAACAACAGGCCTCAAGTGCAGGATTTGCTCCCCCGGTTATAAATGCACAACTGCATATGGGGTTGAGCATTTACTGCTTTTTGAGACCATGTTATATTATGTAATTTGTATATGTATGTCTGGAGGTGTATAAACTCCAAATTTGAATGTACCTGATTTTCATCTATAGGCAGCACCTGTGAGGCCTGTATCATATCAGTCAGCTCTGGGTGGGACTCACAGCCTCCTCCCTTCTCCCATTGCATGTGTGTTTTTGTTGATTGCATCCACCACAGTAGTGCACCTATTCTTCTAAATGTTTATTTGATCAGGTAGAATCCTACTCGCAAAAGAGCAGGACAACATTCCTTTCCCAAAACTCCAGTAATTGGTCTCCTCACTTTCAAGACATTTACAGACAGTTGTTATAGGAAGAGGCAATGGTGGACATGGCCCTGTCCCAATTTGTATGAAATGCGTTGCTGCCATCAAGTTCTAAATGAGTTGAGTTTTTTCATGAAGTGGCAAAATGTCAACATCTGATGTGTTGTATGATCTATTGTAAATAAAATATGTGTCTGTGAGATTTGCAAATCATTGCTTTCTTTTTTATTTACATTAATTTGCATTTTACCCAACTTTTGGGGAATTGGGAATGCAATAAATAAGTACATACATATGTTATTTAATGTTGTTGTAATTAATATTAAGATCTAAACAGAATATGGTATTTTACTCTTGATAAGTGGACTAACTGTAATTCATCCATTATATGTTAGTGCTCAAATGAATGGGGTAAAGTCCAGCTTCTTAAAATGCTAAATCCTTTATTTCATGAGGTAAAACCCAATGCAAGATAAGGTATACAGTCTACGCATTTCAGACCACACAATCTCGGTCTTTAATATGACCATGGTCATCATGAGTAAGGGCCAAGACTGTGTGGTCCGAAACGTGTAGACTGTATATCTTATCTTGCATTGGATTTCACCGTATGAAATAAAGGATTTTGCATTTTAAGAAGCTGGACTTTATCCCATTAATTTGAGTATTTGTACGGCAGAGTCGTGGCTGTGTCTGTGCCTCTAAAGCAATCAATGCAGATTTTATGTTAGTGTTACGAGGAACACGGGTCTCTTGACTGTTTCTTCCTGACTTTATTTGAGGCAGTGTATATGAGACTTTTTTACACTTGAATCTGATTCTGTAATCAAAAAGAGTTTTTTGATCATTGTGCTTTTAAATACCAAATTTCTGTGCCTATTTACTGGGTATAGCAATAGCTCTGTGCAGTTTGTTTCCAGATTCTTGAGTACTCGACCACTGGCTTTGTTTGAGGGCATCCTGCGATTTGTGGGTCTACAGTTTTTTTCTTGTGGAAAAAACACTACATATTGTTAATGGCATTGTTGTCTGTCTATAGTATCTGTGTAACTAGAGGAGTGGTACAGAGATATGGTCATTTAATGAAAAGAAAACAAGAGGACTGTTAAAAGAAAGGTATATTTATAAACATTCTTTATTACAGCAAAATGATAAAGAAACTTCACAAATAGTCTTAGCTGTAAATACAAGATCAGCCTACACAAGATTTGTATAAATTCTATATAGGAGCTATAGACAAAAAAACAATACAAGAGTTTTAATTAAAGGGGTTCTCCAGGAATTTGATTCTGATGGCCTATCCTCAGGATAGGTAATCAATATCAGACTGGCGTAGGTCCCATTCCCGGCACCCCCTGCGATCTGCTTTATGAAGAAGCCACTTCACTTCATGAGTGCTTAAGTCCCTTCCTAGTACATTGATGTCATGTTTATAGGTCAGATGTCCTAGGCACAGCTCAGTTCTATTTAAGTGAATGGGGCTGAGCTGCAATACCAAGTACAGCCACTATACGATGGACAACACTGTGCTTAAGCTGTGAAGAGGTTACGGCTCTAACTGGAGCTCCGGTGAGTGCAGCGGCTTCCTCACAGGTGATCAGCAGGGGTGCTGAGCGTTGGACACCCATTGATCTTATATTGATAACCTATTCTGAAAATAGTCTATCAATATGAAAATCCCAGAGAACCTCTTTAATACATTTCGCATAGTTGCTTCATTTTCATGTTGAAACAACTAGCAGTTTGGAACAATAAAGCAAGGTTTGCAAAATTGAACCTTTTCTTGAACATGGCAATAAACATGGCTTTGTGCACATTGTTAAAAGGGGTGTCTGAGTTAAAAAACATAATAGCAACAATACATGGCAAGTTATAAAAAAATGTTCATGACTGCATCAGTAATGTGCCTTTATTGCACATGACTGCTGCAGCCAAGAATTCATGCCATATACCACTTTAGGCGCCTAAATGCAGAATATGGGATTTCGTATCTGCAGCCATTAAAGATGCAATGGTGGGGAGGATTGGAGCAGTGGTGCTAGAGTGTTTGGGGTTCGGAACAGTAAGTATAACTTTTTTATTATTATTTTAATTAGTGTTGAGCACGAATTTTCGAAAATCAAATTTTTATGTCGAACATCGCCACTTTGAGAATTTGCAAATATTTTGAATATAGTGCTATATATTCGGTATATCGAATATTCGTAATTTTTTCAATCTGAACACGATTCCTCCTTGCTTCTTGATTGTGGGCCAATGAGTCATTGGCCCACAAGCAACTTAAGCAGGGAGGAATCATGACTTCAGAATATTCTAAAAAAAACTAATATATAGCACGATATTCAATATATTGCTATATATTTGTTTTTAACACACGCCCATATTGATCACGTAATATTTGCATATTCCACGATCATTACCTTGCAGATTTTCAAGTATAAAAAAAGAATGTAGAATATAACGAATATTCAAATTTGCAAATATTCGATTAATATTCTACAAAATATTCTCAAAATATCACAAATTTGAATATGACCCCGGACGCTCATCACTAATTTTAATGCTTCCCAAGCCTTTCACAAATATTTCTTCTAAGTTGGACAACCACCTTAAGCCCCTTTTTTTTTCTTCTGGTCCCAGGGCATCCTAAACCAAAGTGGTTTCTGGCTAACAATGATCTTAAAAACTGTAGAGAATTATGCAGATAACTAGATTTATTAGAAAAAAACATTCTTAATACTAATGTAATAGCCTCTGTGCACATCTTCCAATCACATTAATAGCCTAAAGTCAGAAAAGACTCAGCAATATGGTTTTGGCCATCCATGTGCATGAATTTGTCAGACTGCTAACACCAAGCTACAAAATCACTCAGGTATGTCTGTGACCTACAGTATAAGGATAACTTAATTAGATAAATTAGATGAGCGAATAACTCTGAAAGGCAGATATGACAGTCACAGTAATTTTCTTAAGAAAAAAATCTGTAAATTCTCATTTCCATGATGCCTGAAAAAGAAAGACTAATTATTTTTATTGTTTTGATGGCAGATATTTATTTAGTCCATTTTCAGAATATGCAGCTTGAACATAATATATGGCAAGTCTCTGGGCCGATAGGGGGATAAACATTTATGATTTGTGAGATCTCCTACTTTCTTGATATTAATACAGTATGCATTATCAACCTGACATTGTTTTATCACTGCAGCAAGAAGACAGACTGTTACCTGCATTACAATAATCATTTTAATAACCTTTATTTTTGTAGAGATGGCAAATCACAGAAATGGTTAATGTACGAAATGGCAAATAGTGGACAACAACCATCTACAGACATTATAATAAGATGGGAGAGGGCCCTACTGAATGCAGGTTGGACCCTGTAGGGCAGGGGTTGCCAACCTGCGGCACTCTGTTGTCAAACTACAATTCCCAGTGAGCTCTATTTATTCTTTGAGAGTTCTGGGAAGAGCAGAGCAAGTATGCATGCTGGGCGTTGTAGTTGCAAAATAGCTGAAGTGCCGCAGGTGGCCCACCAGTGGTGTAGGGTATGTTCACACAACAGAAATCTAAGGCTGACCCTCAGATTTCTGCAGTTAATATGAAGATTGTCATGCGATTGGTCATTCAGTGTGACATGCCACTTATTTCCACAGTGATAAAATGCTGAAAATGTATGCCGAAATTTTCTTGTGCATGTGAATAGGATTGTGTAAACCCCGTTTACTTGCATACTGAAAATTATGTGAAATCCGGTTATTTGAAAATATCATGAAGCAAATAAACGATGGGAAACTATAGAAATAAAGGGCTTCATTTACCGTATGAACCTGAAATACACCTATATTAGTTCAGTGCTGACAACAATGAAAGACCAGAAGTCCACAAGTCCCAGGATACCGAATGGAACACAATAGACAAGAACAAGGTGCTGAATCTGGAAACAAATGCACAGAGCATACGCTATCCCCAGGAACCAGAGAAGCAAAAGGCCTGGACATACAGTATAACGGCTAAGCAATCGACAGCTCTACCTTAAATTAACTGGGCCAAGATAGGCGATAACCTAATCCACTCTCAGACGCAAGGCAGCTGCCTAGCAATTGTCCCATAATGCTAGCAAACAGGCGAGCATGAAGTTACAGAAAAATCCTGTTATTTGTAATATGGAGGAAATAATTTCTATGCTTTAAGCTTTTTAGTTTCTGTGGCTATACAGATATGAAGTGAAATATGATAGAGACCGTAGATTGGGAGGAAGGCACAAGCCACACTGCCTTGCTCAGTGTATTTAAATACAGGACAGGGCAGAGAACTGAATATTTACCTAGGTAAAGGAAAATCTAGCTCAATATACTGTAGGTTAGGCAGTCTCTATGTGACCTACGCGCATGTACCTGTCCACTTTCAATTGCATTATAGACAATGTTTTTATTATTGCATAGACGGCACATATCAATAATGTTTGAAAGTCAGTTATAAACAGGCTTGTTGAGTCATTGGGCCGTACGGTATTAGGGTCCCATAATTGTGTTAGAGTGCTCTGGTGGACCTGTCAAACCTTGCATGTGCCCCGTGCACATGGAAATATTCACCTGTTTTCATGAAATGGAAATTAGTGTGACTGCAGGGTCAGACTACATGGTTTGTTTGTGGTCTGTTACTATGGAGATGCATAATGTCTAAAAGTCAATTCCAAATGAGGTTGTGAAGGGATGTGGGTCCGGGCCTCCAGAAGACTGAAACCCGGGACTGATGGGTGTGGCAGCAGTGGCATACAGCTGTCATTGTAACACCCCTTTAATAGAAAAACTGTCACAAGATTGTAATGTATGGTTAAGTAAAGCAAGGTCCATATGTTCAAGTCCCAATAGAGAGAACAAGTCAGGTGAAAAAACTATTAAAAACAACAAAATTATTGAAAATTCAATTCATCGCCCTTTCCCCATTGTAAATATAAAAATAAATAAATGCAAAATAAACATAATTGGTATCACGGCTCCAAAAATCTCCAAACTATTAAAATGTAAATGTTTATCCTGCACCGTAAACGCAAATCGCTCAAACTTTGATTCAGGTTCGATTCGGCCAAATTTGGAAAGCGATTTGATTTGCATCTCAATCAAATCTACCTGAAACTAAAGTGTTTCAAGCATCCTAAAAACATTGTCTATGACACAGTGAGGTCTCCTATTCTGCCACTTTATCTTGTTCTTTTTTTTTATTTATTTTTATTAATCTTTCACTCTTTCCCTCTGTCTCTCTCTCTCTCTCTTTCTCTCTCACATTCAAAATTTGCTTGATTTTTTTTACAGAATTCGGGTCGAATTCGATTCATTCAGATATAATTTGCTCATCTCTAACAAAAAAATAATCAACATAATTTGGTCACCTCGCCCCCCCCCCTAAAAAAAGGAGTAAAAAAGTTGCATGTACCCCAAAATTGTACCAATAAACCCTACAGTTTGACCCAATAAAAAGCGCCTTCGCAGCTCTATTAATGGAATTTAAATGTATGAGGGTCAGAATATGGTGACACAAAGCCATTTTTTTTAAAAGTAATAACGCATAAGAAAAACTATCTAAATTTGGTATTGCTGTAAAGACTGAGCGGGGGAACAGAGGTAACATGTCCACTGTGAACACAATGGAAACAAAACTTTTTTTCCCCCTTTTCACCTCACAATTTTATTTTTTCATTTTTTTTTTCAAATTAAACGGTGCCATTTAAAATTACAGCTTGTCTTTTCCATTTACAGCTATGTGAATGGAAAAGTAACAAAAGTACCGTATGTCTCTTGGAAGGTAGGAAGGAAAAAAATAAAAAAAATTGAAAAAGCCTGCAACGCCGGTACATTAGTGTTCTATATTAAATTTACAAGATGATATATAAGTAGTAATGCAACATAGCATGCACCCGGGCAGACAATGGCAGCGTGCAGATTGCCATATGTGTAATCTGCGTGAATTATTTCCCTATAATCCTTTGATGCTATCAAACATATCTCCTAATCAAGACTCCTCAGTGATAGATCCAGGCCGGCAAAACATTGTTTTTGGAAAAGAGTAAAGATTAGAGGGAGGGAGGGCGAGATTAGGCCCTGAGCACCGGGGGGACGATTTTTACTCAAACAAAGTCTGCTTCTCTCTTTTCCTATTAACTGCTGATCAATCCAATTACAGGCACTGTATAATTAGACCCATCTGCTCTTCTTAAATCTACAGAGATACAGAATTCCTTCTACACACTGAAAGCAGGAATGAGCAAAAAAAGAGAGAATCCGAGTATTAACCTCTGTGCTACTGGAGAGGGATTTTAATCCTTCGTACGCACCTTTAGCCTGTGCTGGCTGAATTAACAGGAACTGAAGCTCCATCTACCATTCTACTCATCCCAATTAGAATGTATTACATATCCTATAATGACGTTTTTCGAGGACCCAATCTGTGGTCCTGCGACTCTTGCCCCATGGTTCTGCTCCGCTGCACCAATCAACATTTGCTATAAACTGGATTTTTAACTTCAAAATGACTGCTGGAGAAAACTTCTACAGTTTATGGATATACGTATTATGACAATAGGGTATATTTGCAAGGATGGAAACACAAACTATAAAGACTCTCTGATTTAGGCCTCATACACACGGCCGTGTCCAGTCTGCAAACCATGGGTCGGCAAACTACGGACACCTTCTGTGTGCAATCCGCATTTTTCTCATTCCCATCACTAGAAATGACTATTCTTGTCTATTCTTGTCTGCAATGCGGACAAGAATAGGACATGCTCTACAATGTGTGGAACAGACATACAGATGTGGGCAGCACATCCATGTGCTCTCTGTTTATTTCGCGGACCCATAGAAATGAATGGGTCTGTGTGCAAAAAAGGTGGAATGGAGACGGATGCAAATACAGTAATATGCATGAGCTCTAACTCCTCATACAAACAACCGTATTTTGGTCTGAACCTGATCTGCAAAAAATGCGGACAGCACACGCATGTATTTTGCGATTTGTGGACTGCAAAGTTGATACGGTCATATGCAGGAGGCCTATGAGTGAGAAGCAACAACCAAACATTAAGGGGGTCCTTTTTTAAACAGAAAAATGCCTATATTAGACATATTTCTGGCGCAGATTGCGTTTCAAAGGTCCTTTGTGCCGCAATCTGTGTCTATTCTGCGTTCACACCAGGTCTAAAAAAGTGGGCGTGCCATTTACCATTTTCTACGCCTGTTTTAGGCGATGCTTTCTCCCAATGACCAAGTGCTTGCTCATTCTTAGGCCCCTTTCACACGAGCGAGTTTTCTGCGCGGGTGCAATGTGTGACGTGAACGCATTGCACCTGCACTAAATACTGACCCATTCATTTTGATGTATCTGGGTACATGAGCGTTGTTTTTCACGCATCACTTCTGCGTTGCGTGAAAATCGCAGCATGTTCTATATTCAGCGTTTTTCACACAGCCCTGGCCCCATAAGCCCCTTTCACACGGCGTGACGGATTAGGTCCAGATGTGTTCAGGGTGCGTTCAGTGAAACTCGCACCATTTTGCAAGCAAGTTCAGTCAGTTTTGTCTGCGATTGCGTTCAGTTGTTCAGTTTTTTCAGCGCGGGTGCAATGCGTTTTGATGCCTTCTTTTTTCACGCGCGTGATAAAAAACTGAAAATTTACAAACAACATCTCCTAGCAACCATCAGTGAAAACGCATCGCACCCGCACTTGCTTCCGGATGCAATGCGTTTTCCACTGGAGCCCCATTCACTTCTATGGGGCCAGGGCTGTGTGAAAAACGCAGAATATAGAACATGCTGCGTTTTTCTCGCAACGCAGAACTGATGCGTGAAAAACAACGCTCATGTACACAGACCCATTGAAATGAATGGGTCAGGAGTCAGTGCTGGTGCTATGCATTCACGTCACGCATTGCACCGGCGCGGAAAACTCGCTCGTGTGAAAGGGGCAATAGAAGTGAATGGGGCTGCTTGAAAATCACAAGCATCCACAAGCAAATGTGGGGGCGATGCGTTTTTCACTGATGGTTGCTAAGAGATGTTGTTTGTAAACCTTCAGTTTTTATCTCGAATCAAAACGCGATGCACCCGCGCGGAAAAAACTGAACAACTAAGCACAATCACAGACAAAACGTACTGAACTTGCTTGCAAAATCCGGACCTAATCCGTCATGCCATGTGAAAGGGGCCCTAGGCTGGTTTCACATGGGCTCTGCGGAAAAAGATGCGGGCGCGTTGCGGGAACATGCGTGATTTTTCTGCGCGAGTGCAAAACATTGTAATGCATTTTGCAAGCGCGTGAGAAAAATCGCCATGTTTGGTACCCAGACCCGAACCCGGACTTCTTCACAGAAGTTCGGGTTTGGGTTAGGTGTTATGTAGATTGTATTATTTTCCCTTATAATATGGTTAGAAGGGAAAATAATAGCATTCTTAGTGCAATAGGGCTGGAGGGGTTAAAAAAATAAATAAATAATTTAACTCACCTTAAACCACTTGTTTGCGCAGCCCGGCTTCTTTTCTGTCTTCTTCTTTGAGGAATAGGACCTTTGATACGTCACTGTGCTCATCACATGGGTCCATCACATGATCCTTTACCATGGTGATGGATCATGTGACGGACCATGTGATGAGTGTAGTGACGTCACCACAGGTCCTTTTCCTGTGCACAGCAAAGATGAAGAAAGAACAGAAGAAGAGAAGCCGGCTGCGCGAACAAGTGGATTAAGGTGAGTTAAATTATTATATTTTTTTTTTAACCCCTCCAGCCCTATTGTACTATGCATTCTGTATTAATAATGCTATTATTTTCCCTTATAACCATGTTATAAGGGAAAATAATAATGATCGGGTCTCCATCCCGATCGTCTCCGAGCAACCGTACGTGAAAATTGCACAGCATCCGCACATGCTTGCGGATGCTTGAGATTTTCACGCGGCCCCATTCACTTCTATAGGCCATGCATTGCATGGAAAACGCACAATATAGAGCATGATGCGATTTTCGCGCAACATACAAGTGATGCGTGAAAATCAATGCTCATCTGCATAGCCCCATTGAAGTGAATGGGTCCAGATTCAGTGCGGGTGCAATGCGTTCACCTCACTCATTGCACCCGCGTGGAAATCTTGCCCATGTGAAAGAGGCCTTAGGGTGATCGACAGCACCTTTAAATGATCAAATTATGAGTGTAAGGCTGGATTCACACGGGCGTGACGTTTTGGCTCCGGATGCGTCCCTGGTGCATTGCGGCAAACCCCCGCGAGTAGGTACGCAATTGCAGTCAGTTTTGACTGCGGTTGTGTTCCATAGTTTAGTTTTTATCGCGTGGGTGCAATGCGTTTTACACGCGCGTGATAAAAACGGAATGTGGTACCCAGACCCGAACTTCTTCACAGAAGTTCAGGTTTGGGTTCAGGGTTGTGTAGATGTTATTATTTTCCCTTATAACATGGTTATAAGGGAAAATAATAGCATTCTTTAATACAGAATGCATAGTAGAAGGTCAATTGAGGGTTAAAAAAATAAATAAAATATAGAGCATGCTTCGATTTTCACACAACGCACAAGTGATGCGTGAAAATCACCGCTCATGTGCACAGCCCCATAGAAATGAATGGGTCTGGATTCAGTGCGGGTGCAATGCCCGTATGCGGAAACATTCACTTCAATGGGGCCACAAAAAAAGTGGAAATGACTCGGTGTGCATTCCGTTTCCATATGTCCGTTCCACATGTCCTATCATTGTCCGCATTACAGACAAGGATAGTAATGTTCTATTAGGGGCCAGCTGTTCTCTCCGCAAAATACGAAATGCAAACGGACATCATCCATATTTATTGCGGATCCGTATTTTGCGGACCGCAAAATACATATGGTCATGTGCATGAGCCCTTAAGGGACCTTAAAACCAGGTACATATTACCTGCTCCCGGACACCCGCGTCACTCCGGATGCCTGCGCGGCCGCCGATGCATGTCCCCATTGCAGGAATCAAAACATCTGGCGATGGGGGGGGGGGGGGGTTTGCAGTATAATGTATCAGAGGGGCCTTGTGGGAATCTTTTAGACTTTGGATAGCCCCTTTAAACATTAAAGAGGACCTGTCACCACTCCCGATGTGCCTGTTTTCTGCAGCCTCTATTCTTATGACTCTGCTGTGCCTTTCCTCTATTACTCCTACTAGAAGTTGAGAGCGGTCTGCAGTGAAGGTATTGCTGGGTGTTACCAGTAGCTGGTATGTCTGACTCATCTGTACCCTTACTGCTGACAATTCATTCATAAACTTCTGGTAGAAATAATACAGGAATTGCACAACGTAGAGACATAAGACTAGATGTTCCAGAATTGTTATTACACAGGGAATGCATGACCCTATTACAACAGACAGGCCAGGTGTGGGGACAGGTCCTCTTTAAACCCCGTACTACTTTTTAAGTTAGTAACTTTTTACATTTTTCTTTTCAGTGACTAAGCCACAAATGTCCATGTACCCTGCAGAATCTTTTTGCAGGCAGCAGTAATAGGCTGTGACTGTCTACACGGCTGTAATTAAGTTGTTCTTTTTTTCCGCTGTTTGTTAAATGAAATAGGCGTCAGATGGAATTTAATTGAATCAAATGCTTCCTCCTCCACGGATCGCTTGCTCTGAATATTTATAAGCATCTAAGGTTGATAAAGTGGGGTCCTGTCTGCTTGCCTAACAACAGACGTAGGGCCAGATTTATCATGACTCTGACAGCTCACTCCACTTTCACATATGGCTAAAGTCAGTTTTAGCCAAGTCAGATTTATGATCGGCCCTTTAAGACTGTAATAAATGTGGTTTGACGGTAGCAGTTTATCCGTCAGTAAGCAGCTTTACAAAAGTCGCACATCTTTACGAAAAAGTCGCACGTCTTTACGAAAAAGTCGCATGTTCTATTAAAAAGTCTCATAAGATAAGCATGGTCCTCACTGGAGTGAAATTGCGCAATTTTTTGCGACTTTTTTGCGACTTTTTAAATAGTCTCAATAGTAAATCTGTCTAGAGATTCATTTACATAAGAAAACACGTCCACTTTCAGAAAACTGGCGAGCATAGTGCAGAGCAGAAAAAAGTCGCAAATTTTTGCGCAGTTTTAGTGATTGCGCAAAAATTTGCGACTTTTTCACTCCATTATTCTGACTTGAGCTAATGATAAATCTGGCCTGTGATGTTTTACTTTTCATATGGTGGATTTGTGCATTGCGTAGCCAAGTTTGTCATATCATCATGACACATTAAAAGACAAAAAATGGGCCAGATTTATCATTAGCTCAAGTCAGAATAATGGAGTGAAAAAGTCACAATTTTTTGCGCAATCACTAAAACTGCGCAAAAATTTGCGACTTTTTTATGCTCTGCACTATGCTCGCCAGTTTTCTGAAAGTGGGCGTGTTTTCTTATGTAAATTAATCTCTAGACAGATTTACTATTGACGGTAGCAGTTTATCCGTCAGTAAGCAGCTTTACAAAAGTCGCACGTCTTTACGAAAAAGTCGCATGTTCTATTAAAAAGTCTCATAAGATAAGCATGGTCCTAAGATAAGCATGGTCCTCACTGGAGTGAAATTGCACAATTTTTTGCGACTTTTTAAATAGTCTCAATAGTAAATCTGTCTAGAGATGAATTTACATAAGAAAACACGCCCACTTTCAGAAAACTGGCGAGCATAGTGCAGAGCAGAAAAAAGTCGCAAATTTTTGCGCAGTTTTAGTGATTGCACAAAAATGTGCGACTTTTTCACTCCATTATTCTGACTTGAGCTAATGATAAATCTGGCCCCTTCTCTTTATTCTCCCAACAGGGATACAGAATACGGATAGCAGGCACCGAGAGCTCCAGACCTTCAGTGTATCCTCCTCACGTGCGATGTTTCGGGAGACACGCCCCCTAAATCATACATGAGGAGGATACACTGAAGGTCTGGAGCTCTCGGTGCCTGCTATCCGTATTCTGTATCCCTGTTGGGAGAATGTATATGTTTGTAGAATAAAGAGAAGGTATTTTCATACCAACTACAGAGTGAGTAATATGTTTTTCACTCGCTATCATTAGTCACCGCGTTGTTGACTTGTATGGATTTTTTTAAATTCTTTTATATACAGAGTGGGATGAAACTCCAGCGCAGGAGCCGTTTTAACATTATACATATTTTTGACTATCCTTAGGTTAGGTCATCAATATCAGATCAGTGGGGTCTAACAAAACCACAACACAGGTGGACAGAGCATTACCTCCAGCTCTGTCCACTCTGTTAGGCCTCTTGCACACGACTCTATGGCTTTTTCAGTATTTTGCGGTCCGCAAAAAATGGATCTGCAAAAAATACGGATGACGTATGCATTCCGTTTTTTACGGAACAGCTGGCCCCTGATAGAACAGTACTATGATTGTCTGTTATGCGGACAATAATAGGACATGTTCTATCTTTGAACGGAATGGAAAAACGGAAATACGGAAGGCATATGGAGTACCTTCCGTTTTTTTTCCAGATCCATTGAAATGAATAGTTCCATTTATGGTCCATATGTGGAACGCAAAAAGACAGAACGTGAACGGAAAAAACGTTCATGTGCAAGAGGCCTTACAGTATTTCTGATGACTGTGGCTGCTCAGTTGATAGGTGCGGCTATTGGACTCCCACCAATCTGACGTTGATGACCTCTCCTAAGGATAGTTCATCAATATCTAGAGCAGGGTTGGCCAGCTGTTGCAAAACTACAACTCCCAGCATGCCCAGAAAGCCTACAGCTATCATTCCTACAGCAGGGCATGGTGGGAATTGTAGGGCTGGAGAGCTGCAGGTTGGCCAGCCCTGATCTAGAGTCTAGAAAACCCTTTTAAGAAGTTTATTGGCACAAATTTCACAGCAGTTTAAAAACAAACTGTAATTATGTTGTATACTTAAAGGGGTATTCCTATTTTAAACACGTAGCGTATAATGTAAACTTGTAGTATCATAGGCACTGGGTTAATGAAGAAACAGAGAAAGGCTAAACACAGGTAGTGTTGATCACGAATATTCGAATTTCGAATTTTTATCGCGAATATAGGTACTTCGAAAATTCGCAAATATTTCGAATATAGTTATATATATTCGTAATTTCGAAAATTCAACTTTTTTCGATTTTTTTATTTAGATTTTTTTTTTTTTATCAGTACACACGATCCCTTCCTGCTTCTAGCTTGTGGCTCAATAAGAAGGCTGCAATATACTTGACTTTAGGAGTAGTAGTGTTCATTTTTTCGAATATTCGCCAAATTGTTATATATTCTTGTTTTAGAATATTACGAATATTCGAAAAAACGAAGTTATAGCAATATAGCGAATATTCGAAAAAAACGAATATAGAGCAATTTAGCTAATATAGTGCTATAATCAGTTTTTTTATAGTTGTAATTTTTTTCCAATCTGAACTTCAGATGAGAAAAAAATTACAACTATTAGAGAAATAAGATTATAGCACTATATTAGCTAAATTGCTCTATATTCGTTTTTTTTTCGAATATTCGCTATATTGCTATATATTCTTGTTTTAGAATATTACAAATATTCGAAAAAACGAAGTTATAGCAATATAGCGAATATTTGAAAAAAAAACGAATATAGAGCAATTTAGCTAATATAGTGCTATAATCTTCTTTGTCTAATAGTTGTAATTTTTTTCCCATCTGAAGTTCAGATTGGAAAACAATTACAACTATAAAAAAAAGATTATAGCACTATATTAGCTAAATTGCTCTATATTCGTTTTTTAGAATATTCGCTATATTGCTATATATTCTTGTTTTAGAATATTACGAATATTCGAAAAAACTAAGTTATAGCAATATAGCAAATATCCTAAAAAATCGAATATAGAGCAATTTAGCTAATATAGTGCTATAATCTTCTTTGTCTAATAGTTGTAAGTTGAAAAATTTGCAATAAAAATTTGAATCCGAAAATTCGAATTACGAAAATTCGCATATTACACAATCATTACCTCGCCGATTTTTTGAGAAAAAAATCGTGAATTTTCGAATATTCGACGAATATTCTAAAAAATATTTGCGAAATATCGCGAATTCGAATATGACCCCTGCCGCTCATCACTAAACACAGGGTAATAACGTTTGGGAAAAAATAAGGGGGATGGAGGCTCCAAAATGGAGGCTCACCTTCTTAAGTTGCGCTAGAATAGGCACAGCTCTATTGTAGTTGAGATCCAGTATGCCAGGGAGTGCTGCCAAAGGTCCAATGCCTCTAGTGAAGATGCCCGGTCCCTTCCAGAGGATAGTTTTAAAGGAGAAGAAAGGTACTGCTTTGGTGCACAATGATCCAAGATGCCTGGACAATATTTTCAGAGCTTCTCTATATTAGAAGTTGAATCTGAATAAATAAAATAAAACAAAGCGTTTTTTCAGGTTTAGTTGCATGAAACTAGAACCCGAAGAAGGGAACTTGTAGATCCCCAAAACATGTTGATTTATATAATGTAAAGGTAGCTTTCTTGAAGTCTTGGAGTTTTGCACATTTGAGACTCCAACCTGTTAGACATTTATGGCATATTATGTGATCCTGTCCCTGGCATCTATTTTTCTTTATATTAATGCCATCTACAGGATCATGTTCTTAGCAGTCATGTATTTATGAAAGTCAGGACAAATGTGATTTTTAGCTATTTTCTGCACGTCCGTATTTATTCCATAAAATAAAGTAGATGACAGCAGAGGGCCCTGGTGTCTCTTTTGCACCTCACAGCGATTTATAGTTGATTTATTACTTTGATCAGATACTGAACAGAGTATTCTATATGCAGTTTTAAAGGGGTCTGGGATCAGCATGGTTTTTAACAGACATGCTCGTGTAGTTGCTTACCTTTTGTACATCTCACCCATATTTTTTTTCCGTTATTTTTTCTATTTGGACTCTCCTGGCCTGTTTTCCCCATGTACACCAATCCCTCTGGTTTGTTTCCATCCTGTATGTAGCACTTTCTGTTACAGTATCCAACCAAACCCACAATGCACTTCTCCTTCTCTGCCACAGCTCCAGCACCGCCCCTAACAACACCCAGCTAGTTTATAGCTCCTCCCACCCAGCTAGCTATATAGACACTCCCCTATCACTGCCCCTAACAATGTCCAGCTAGTTTATAGCTCCTCCCACCCAGCTAGTTACATAGACACCGCCCTATCACTGCCCCTAACAATGTCCAGCTAGTTTATAGCTCCTCCCACCCAGCTAGTTACATAGACACCTCCCTATCACTGCTCTTAACAATGTCCAGCTAGTTTATAGCTCCTCCCACCCAGCTAGCTATATAGACACTCCCTTATCACTGCCCCTAACAACACCCATATAGTTTATAGCTCCCCCCACCCAGCTAGTTACATAGACACTCCCTTATCACTGCCCCTAACACCCAGAAAGTTTATAGCTCCTCCCACCAGCTAGTTACATAGACACTTCCCTATCACTGCCCCTAACAACACCCAGCTAGTTTATAGCTCCTCCCACCCAGCTAGTTATATAGACATTCCCCTATCACTGCCCCTAACAATGTCCAGCTAGTTTATAGCTCCTCCCACCTAGCTAGTTACATAGACACTTCCCTATCCCTGCCCCTAACAACACCCAGCTAGTTTATAGCTCCTCCCACCCAGCTAGTTACATAGACACTCCCTTATCACTGCCCCTAACAACACCCAGATAGTTTATAGCTCCCCCACCCAGCTAGTTACATAGACACTTCCCTATCACTGCCCCTAACAACACCCAGCTAGTTTATAGCTCCTCCCACCCAGCTAGTTATATAGACAAGCCCCTATCACTGCTCCTAACAACACCTAGCTAGTTTATAGCTCCTCCTACCCAGCTTGTTACATAGACACACCCCTATCACTGCCCCTAACAACACCCAGCTAGTTTATAGCTCCTCCCACCCAGCTAGCTATATAGACACTCCCCTATCACTGCCCCTAACAACACTCAGCTAGTTTATAGCTCCTCCCACCACTGCCCTATCACTGACATGCCCCTGGAAAAAAACATCACAGTAAGGCCTCATGCACACGACCGTTGTGTGCATCCGTGGCCGTTGTGCCGTTTTCAGTTTTTTTTCGCGGACCCATTGACTTTCAATGGGTCAGTGGAAAAATCGGAAAATGCACCGTTTTGCAGCCGAGGCCGTGATCCGTGTATCCTGTCCGTCCAAAAAATATTACCTGTCCTATTTTTTTGACGGACAGCGGTTCACGGACCCATTCAAGTCAATGGGTCCGTGAAAGAACACGGATGCACACAAGATTGGCATCCGTGTCCGTGATCCGTGGCCGTAGGTTGCTTTCATACAGACGGATCCGAAGATCCGTCTGCATAAAAGCTTTTTCAGATCTAAGTTTTTACTTCATGAAAACTCATATCCGACAGTATATTCTAACACAGAAGCGTTCCCATGGTTAGAATACACTACAAACTTTGTACAAGACTGCCCCTGTGCTGCCTACAGGGGGCCGTGATCAGCACAATTAACTCCTCAGGTGCCGCACCTGAAGGGGTTAATTGTACTATCATATCCCCCTGTAAGAGATCAGGGCTGCCAGGCAGCAGGGGTCAGACCCCCCCCCCCTTCCCAGTTTGAATATCGTTGGTGGCACAGGGTGCGCCCCCCATCGGGCCCCCCTTCCTCCCTCTAGTGTTATAAATCGTTGGTGGCACAGTGTGCGCCCCCCATCGGTCGGGCCCCCCCTTCCTCCCTCTATTGTTATAAATCGTTGGTGGCACAGTGTGCGCCCCCCATCGGGCCCCCCCTTCCTCCCTCTATTGTTATAAATCGTTGGTGGCACAGTGTGCGCCCCCCATCAGCCCCCCTCCCTCTATAGCAGTAACAACATTGGTGGCAGTGTGCGGCCTCCCATCTCCACCCCCCCCCAGCGGAGTTCCGATCGGAGTCCCAGTTTAATCGCTGGGGCTCCGATCGGTAACCATGGCAACCAGGAAGCTACTTCAGCCCTGGTTGCCATGGTTACTTAGCAATAGTACAACAGTAGAAGATTCATACTTACCTGCTTGCTGCTGCGATGTCTGTGACCGGCCGGGAGCTCCTCCTACTGGTAAGTGACAGTTCTTTAGCAATGCGCCGCACAGACCTTTCACTTACCAGTAGGTGGAGCTCCCGGCCGGACACAGACATCGCAGCAGCAAGCAGGTAACTATGAGTCTTCTACTATTGTACTATTGCTAAGTAACCATGGCAACCAGGACTGCAGTAGCGTCCTGGTTGCCATGGTTACCGATCGGAGCCCCAGCGATTAAACTGGGACTCCGATCGGAACTCCGCTGCCACCAATGATCGGGGGGGGGGGAGACGGGAGGCCGCACACTGCCACCAATGTTGTTACTGCTATAGAGGGAGGGGGGCCGATGGGGGGGCGCACACTGTGCCACCAACGATTTATAACAATAGAGGGAGGAAGGGGGGGCCCGATGGGGGGCGCACACTGTGCCACCAACGATTTATTACACTAGAGGGAGGAAGGGGGGCCCGATGGGGGGGCGCACACTGTGCCACCAACGATTTATTACACTAGAGGGAGGACGGGGGGCCCGATGGGGGGCGCACACTGTGCCACCAACGATATTCAAACTGGGGAGGGGGGGGGGTTAGCCCTGATCTCTTACAGGGGGATATGATAGTACAATTAACCCCTTCAGGTGCGGCACTTGAGGAGTTAATTGTGCTGATCACGGCCCCCTGTAAGAGATCGGGTGCTGCCAGGCAGCAGGGGGCAGTCTTGTACAAAGTTTGTAGTGTATTCTAACTAGAAGCGTCCCTATCACCATGGGAACGCTTCTGTGTTAGAATATACTGTCGGATATGAGTTTCACGAAGTAGCTCATATGCGACAGTATATTCTAACATAGAGGCGTTTCCATGGTGATGGGGACGCTTCAAGTTAAAATATACCATCGGATTGGAGAAAACTCCAATCCGATGGTATAAAAGAACTACAGACTTTACATTGAAAGTCAATGGGGACGGATCCGTTTGAAATGGCACCATATTGTGTCAACATCAAACGGATCCGTCCCCATTGACTTGCATTGTAATTCAGGACGGATCCGTTTGGCTCCGCACGGCCAGGCGGACACCAAAACGACTTTTTTTTTCATGTCCGTAGATCCTCCAAAAATCAAGGAAGGCCCACGGACGAAAAAACTGTCACAGATCACGGACCTACGGACCCCGTTTTTGCGGACCGTGAAAATAAACTGTCGTGTGCATGAGGCCTAAAAAAGAGAGAGCTGCATGGACAAGGTCATGTGACCACAGCACAGAATGGGTGATAGGAGCAATAAAGATAAAAGAAATACATTACATAATCACAACTACCTTCATAAATGATTATTTTAAAAGGATGATGCAAACTGGAAAATCCCTTTAATTTCTAATAATAAAAGCTGCAAAAATATGCACATTTAAAAATTATTATTTATATATAAAGTTATTTCTTGGGCAGGGCGCCAGACATAGGATTTCAAAAGCAAGCTGCAACAATTATGTGATTCCAACTCATGATCTGTTTCTTTATAGAAAAAAATCTCATTGGCAAACTTCTGCTCTAATTTCCCCCTGACATATATAACTGTTTGTTCTGACAAGCTGCTAATGTATTTGTGAATATGAATTGGTCTTGTCTGTGCAGATAATAGATCAATTAGCCTGTTGCACTTTCAGTAAGATACAGTGGTGCATGGAACTCTTTTCCTCTCAATTCCCAATGTACATCAAATAGATGTCCTGAAGTCATTATCTTAATGTAATTCTATGAGTCGCCTGTAATAGTTCATACATTAACCAGATGGGTAGGGAGGATTTCCGTAATGATTGTAAGTAGAGATGAGCGAATCAAAGTTGACAAAGTGGAATACGATACGAATTTTCAGAAATAATTTGATTCGCACCGAATCTCCTCATGCTTCGTGGTACCGAATCGCATTTTTTCCTAAAATGACTTCTGCACGTGTAAGGACATGGAGCAAGGAACTCTGGGAAAGCGGGATCACCCATAATGCCATGCATGCAGCCAATCAGCAGCCAGCCCTGTGATGTCACAGCCCTATAAATAGCCTCAGCTATCTTAGATTCTGCCTTTTACCAGTGTACTTAGTACAGGGAGAGTTGTCAGCAAGCACTAGGGAAAGTGCTATCAAAGACTTCATTGTGCTAAGGCCTCATACACACAACAGTATTTTTTCACGGTCCGCAAAACGGGGTTCCATTGTTCCGTGTCCGTTTTTTCTTCCGTGTGTCTTCCGTGATTTTTGGAGGATCACCAGACATGAAGGAAAGTAAAAAAAAAAGTTGTTTTGGTGTCCGCCTGGCCGTGCAGCGCCAAACGGATCCGTCCTGACTAGAGTTGAGCGAACACCTGGATGTTCGGGTTCGAGAAGTTCGGCCGAACTTCCCGAAAATGTTCGGGTTCGGGATCCGAACCCGATCCGAACTTCGTCCCGAACCCCATTGAAGTCAATGGGGACCCGAACTTTTCGGCACTAAAAAGGCTGTAAAACAGCCCAGGAAAGGGCTAGAGGGCTGCAAAAGGCAGCAACATGTAGGTAAATCCCATGCAAACAAATGTGGATAGGGAAATGAATTAAAATAAAAATTAAATAAATAAAAATTAACCAAAATCAATTGGAGAGAGGTCCCATAGCAGAGAATCTGGCTTCCCGTCACCCACCACTGGAACAGTCCATTCTCAGATATTTAGGCCCCGGAACCCAGGCAGAGGAGAGAGGTCCTGTAACAGAGAATCTGGCTTCATGTCAGCAGAGAATTAGTCTGCATGTCATAGCAGAGAATCAGGCTTCACGTCACCCAACATTGGAACAGTCCATTGGCATATATTTAGGCCCAGCACCCAGGCAGAGGAGAGAGGTCCCGTAACAGACAATCTGGCTTCATGTCAGCAGAGAATCAGTCTTCATGTCATAGCAGAGAATCAGGCTTCACGTCACCCACCACTGTAAGAGTCCATTTTCATAAATTTAGGCCCAGCACCCAGGCAGAGGAGAGAGGCCCCGTAACAGAGGATCTGGCTTCATGTCAGCAGAGAATTAGTCTGCATGTCATAGCAGAGAATGAGGCTTCACGTCAGCCACCACTGCAACAGTCCATTGGCATATATTTAGGCCCAGCACACAGGCAAAGGAGAGAGGTCCCGTAACAGACAATCTGGCTTCATGTCAGTAGAGAATCAGTCTGCATGTCATAGCAGAGAATCAGGCTTCACGTCACCCACCACTGCAACAGTCCATTGTCATAAATTTAGGCCCAGCACCCAGGCAGAGGAGAGAGGTCCTGTAACAGACAATCTGGCTTCATGTCAGCAGAGAATTAGTCTGCATGTCATAGCAGAGAATGAGGCTTCACGTCACCCACCACTGTAAGAGTCCATTTTCATAAGTTTAGGCCCAGGCAGAGGAGAGAGGTCCCGTAACAGAGGATCTGGCTTCATGTCAGCAGAGAATCAGTCTTCATGTCATAGCAGAGAATCAGGCTTCACGTCAGCCACCACTGTAAGAGTCCATTTTCATAAGTTTAGGCCCAGCACCCAGGCAGAGGAGAGAGGTCCCGTAACAGACAATCTGGCTTCATGTCAGCAGAGAATTAGTCTGCATGTCATAGCAGAGAATGAGGCTTCACGGCAGCCACCACTGCAACAGTCCATTGGCATATATTTAGGCCCAGCACCCAGGCAGAGGAGAGAGGTCCCGTAACAGACAATCTGGCTTCATGTCAGCAGAGAATCAGTCTGCATGTCATAGCAGAGAATGAGGCTTCACGTCAGCCACCACTGCAACAGTCCATTGGCATATATTTAGGCCCAGCACACAGGCAGAGGAGAGAGGTCCCGTAACAGACAATCTGGCTTCATGTCAGTAGAGAATCAGTCTGCATGTCATAGCAGAGAATCAGGCTTCACGTCACCCACCACTGCAACAGTCCATTGTCATAAATTTAGGCCCAGCACCCAGGCAGAGGAGAGAGGTCCCGTAACAGACAATCTGGCTTCATGTCAGCAGAGAATTAGTCTGCATGTCATAGCAGAGAATGAGGCTTCACGTCACCCACCACTGTAAGAGTCCATTTTCATAAGTTTAGGCCCAGCACCCAGGCAGAGGAGAGAGGTCCCGTAACAGAGGATCTGACTTCATGTCAGCAGAGAATTAGTCTGCATGTCATAGCAGAGAATGAGGCTTCACGTCAGCCACCACTGCAACAGTCCATTGGCATATATTTAGGCCCAGCACACAGGCAGAGGAGAGAGGTCCCGTAACAGACAATCTGGCTTCATGTCAGTAGAGAATCAGTCTGCATGTCATAGCAGAGAATCAGGCTTCACGTCACCCACCACTGCAACAGCCCATTGTCATAAATTTAGGCCCAGCACCCAGGCAGAGGAGAGAGGTCCCGTAACAGACAATCTGGCTTCATGTCAGCAGAGAATTAGTCTGCATGTCATAGCAGAGAATGAGGCTTCACGTCACCCACCACTGTAAGAGTCCATTTTCATAAGTTTAGGCCCAGCACCCAGGCAGAGGAGAGAGGTCCCGTAACAGAGGATCTGACTTCATGTCAGCAGAGAAGTAGTCTGCATGTCATAGCAGAGAATGAGACTTCACGTCACCCACCACTGTAAGAGTCCATTTTCATAAGTTTAGGCCCAGCACCCAGGCAGAGGAGAGAGGTCCCGTAACAGAGGATCTGACTTCATGTCAGCAGAGAATTAGTCTGCATGTCATAGCAGAGAATGAGGCTTCACGTCAGCCACCACTGCAACAGTCCATTGGCATATATTTAGGCCCAGCACCCAGGCAGAGGAGAGAGGTCCCGTAACAGACAATCTGGCTTCATGTCAGCAGAGAATCAGTCTTCATATCATAGCAGAGAATCAGGCTTCACGTCACCCACCACTGTAAGAGTCCATTTTCATAAATTTAGGCCCAGCACCCAGGCAGAGGAGAGAGGTCCCGTAACAGAGGATCTGGCTTCATGTCAGCAGAGAATCATTCTGCATGTCATAGCAGAGAATCAGGCTTCACGTCACCCAACATTGGAACAGTCCATTGGCATATATTTAGGCCCCGGCACCCAGACAGAGGAGAGGTTCATTCAACTTTGGGTAGCCTCGCAATATAATGGTAAAATGAAAATAAAAATAGGATTGAATGAGGAAGTGCCCTGGAGTCCAATAATATATGGTTAAGGGGAGGTAGTTAATGTCTAATCTGGACAAGGGACGGACAGATCCTGTGGGATCCATGCCTGGTTCATTTTTATGAACGTCAGCTTGTCCACATTGGCTGTAGACAGGCGGCTGCGTTTGTCTGTAATGACGCCCCCTGCCGTGCTGAATACACGTTCAGACAAAACGCTGGCCGCCGGGCAGGCCAGCACCTCCAAGGCATAAAAGGCTAGCTCTGGCCACGTGGACAATTTAGAGACCCAGAAGTTGAATGGGGCCGAACCATCAGTCAGTACGTGGAGGGGTGTGCACATGTACTGTTCCACCATGTTAGTGAAATGTTGCCTCCTGCTAACACGTTGCGTATCAGGTGGTGGTGCAGTTAGCTGTGGCGTGTTGACAAAAGTTTTCCACATCTCTGCCATGCTAACCCTGCCCTCAAAGGAGCTGGCATTGACACAGCTGCCTTGGCGACCTCTTGCTCCTCCTCTGCCTTGGCCTTGGGCTTCCACTTGTTTCCCTGTGACATTTGGGAATGCTCTCAGTAGCGCGTCTACCAACGTGCGCTTGTACTCGCGCATCTTCCTATCACGCTCCAGTGCAGGAAGTAAGGTGGGCACATTGTCTTTGTAGCGTGGATCCAGCAGGGTGGCAACCCAGTAGTCCGCACAGGTTAAAATGTGGGCAACTCTGCTGTCGTTGCGCAGGCACTGCAGCATGTAGTCGCTCATGTGTGCCAGGCTGCCCAGGGGTAAGGACAAGCTGTCCTCTGTGGGAGGCGTATCGTCATCGTCCTGCCTTTCCCCCCAGCCACGCACCAGTGATGGACCCGAGCTGCGTTGGGTGCCACCCCGCTGTGACCATGCTTCATCCTCATCCTCCACCTCCTCCTCATCCTCATCCTCCTCGTCCTCCAGTAGTGGGCCCTGGCTGGCCACATTTGTACCTGGCCTCTGCTGTTGCCAAAAACCTCCCTCTGAGTCACTTCGAAGAGACTGGCCTGAAAGTGCTAAAAATGACCCCTCTTCCTCCTCCTCCTCCTCCTCCTCCTGGGCCACCTCCTCTTCCATCATCGCCCTAAGTGTTTTCTCAAGGAGACATAGAAGTGGTATTGTAACGCTGATAACGGCGTCATCGCCACTGGCCATGTTGGTGGAGTACTCGAAACAGCGCAACAGGGCACACAGGTCTCGCATGGAGGCCCAGTCATTGGTGGTGAAGTGGTGCTGTTCTGTAGTGCGACTGACCCGTGCGTGGTGCAGCTGAAACTCCACTATGGCCTGCTGCTGCTCGCACAGTCTGTCCAGCATGTGCAAGGTGGAGTTCCACCTGGTGGGCACGTCGCATATGAGGCGGTGAGCGGGAAGCCGAAGTTACGCTGTAGCGCAGACAGGCGAGCAGCAGCAGGATGTGAACGCCGGAAGCGCGAACAGACGGCCCGCACTTTTTGCAGCAGCTCTGACATGTCGGGGTAGTTGTGAATGAACTTCTGCACCACCAAATTCAGCACATGCGCCAAGCAAGGGATGTGCGTCAAATTGGCTAGTCCCAGAGCTGCAACGAGATTTCGCCCATTATCACACACCACCAGGCCGGGCTTGAGGCTCACCGGCAGCAACCACTCGTCGGTCTGTAGTTCTATACCACGCCACAACTCCTGTGCGGTGTGGGGCCTGTCCCCCAAACATATGAGTTTCAGAATGGCCTGCTGACGTTTACCCCGGGCTGTGCTGAAGTTGGTGGTGAAGGTGTGTGGCTGACTGGATGAGCAGGTGGAAGAAGAGGAGGAGGAAGCCGAGAAGGAGGAGGTGGCAACAGGAGGCAAAGAATGTTGCCCTGCGATCCTTGGCGGCGGAAGGACGTGCGCTAAACAGCTCTCCGCCTGGGGCCCAGCTGCCACTACATTTACCCAGTGTGCAGTTAGGGAGATATAGCGTCCCTGGCCGTGCTTACTGGTCCACGTATCTGTGGTTAGGTGGACCTTGCTACAGATGGCGTTGCGCAGTGCACACTTGATTTTATCGGATACTTGGTTGTGCAGGGAAGGCACGGCTCTCTTGGAGAAGTAGTGGCGGCTGGGAACAACATACTGTGGGACAGCAAGCGACATGAGCTGTTTGAAGCTGTCTGTGTCCACCAGCCTAAATGACAGCATTTCATAGGCCAGTAGTTTAGAAATGCTGGCATTCAGGGCCAGGGATCGAGGGTGGCTAGGTGGGAATTTACGCTTTCTCTCAAATGTTTGTGAGATGGAGAGCTGAACGCTGCCATGTGACATGGTTGAGACGCTTGGTGACGGAGGTGGTGGTGGTGTTGGTGGTACATCCCCTGTTTGCTGGGCGGCAGGTGCCAATGTTCCTCCAGAGGCAGAGGAAGAGGCCGAGGTGGCAGCAGCAGAAGAGGTAGCAGGGGGAGCCTGAGTGACTTCCTTGGTTTTAAGGTGTTTACTCCACTGCAGTTCATGCTTTGCATGCAGGTGCCTGGTCATGCAGGTTGTGCTCAGGTTCAGAACGTTAATGCCTCGCTTCTGGCTCTGATGGCACAGCGTGCAAACCACTCGGGTCTTGTCGTCAGCACATTGTTTGAAGAAGTGCCATGCCAGGGAACTCCTTGAAGCTGCCTTTGGGGTGCTCGGTCCCAGATGGCGGCGGTCAGTAGCAGGCGGAGTCTCTTGGCGGCGGGTGTTCTGCTTTTGCCCACTGCTCCCTCTTTTGCTACGCTGTTGGCTCGGTCTCACCACTGCCTCTTCCTCCGAACTGTGAAAGTCAGTGGCACGACCTTCATTCCATGTGGGGTCTAGGACCTCATCGTCCCCTGCATCGTCTTCCACCCAGTCTTGATCCCTGACCTCCTGTTCAGTCTGCACACTGCAGAAAGACGCAGCAGTTGGCACCTGTGTTTCGTCATCATCAGAGACATGCTGAGGTGGTATTCCCATGTCCTCATCATCAGGAAACATAAGTGGTTGTGCGTCAGTGCATTCTATGTCTTTCACCGCTGGGGAAGGGCTAGGTGGATGCCCTTGGGAAACCCTGCCAGCGGAGTCTTCAAACAGCATAAGAGACTGCTGCATAACTTGAGGCTGAGACAGTTTCCCTGGTATGCATGGGGGTGATGTGACAGACTGATGGGGTTGGTTTTCAGGCGCCATCTGTGCGCTTTCTGCAGAAGACTGGGTGGGAGATAATGTGAACGTGCTGGATCCACTGTCGGCCACCCAATTGACTAATGCCTGTACCTGCTCAGGCCTTACCATCCTTAGAACGGCATTGGGCCCCACCATATATCGCTGTAAATTCTGGCGGCTACTGGGACCTGAGGTAGTTGGTACACTAGGACGTGTGGATGTGGCAGAACGGCCACGTCCTCTCCCAGCACCAGAGGGTCCACTAACATCACCACGACCATGTCCACGTCCGCGTCCCTTACTAGATGTTTTCCTCATTGTTATGGTTCACCACAACAACAAAAATATTATTTGGCCCAATGTATTGTATTCAAATTCAGCGGGATATAAATTTGAGGCCTAGTATTTAGGCGCTGGGTGACCGGTATGGATTTACTAACAGAATTGGACTTGGAAATGCACAGTAGCGTGTGTGTGAAGTTATTCTGAATGACCCTATGTGCACCTTGAATATTATATACCCTTTTAGGGATAGATTTCAAATAGCTCTGATATAGCAGGAACCACTAAATTATGAAATTGCTAAATTGGGAATTGTATTTCAACCCAGAACAAAAAATGTGCTTTGACGGACACTAAATAACTTTCCCAGCCACAACAGGACAGCGGTAACGAGAGATTTAGCGGGATATAAATTTGAGGCCTAGTATTTAGGCGCTGGGTGACCGGTATGGATTTACTAACAGAATTGGACTTGGAAATGCACAGTAGCGTGTGTGTGAAGTTATTCTGAATGACCCTATGTGCACCTTGAATATTATATACCCTTTTAGGGATAGATTTCAAATAGCTCTGATATAGCAGGAACCACTAAATTATGAAATTGCTAAATTGGGAATTGTATTTCAACCCAGAACAAAAAATGTGCTTTGACGGACACTGAATAACTTTCCCAGCCACAACAGGACAGCGGTAACGAGAGATTTAGCGGGATATAAATTTGAGGCCTAGTATTTAGGCGCTGGGTGACCGGTATGGATTTAGTGACAGAATTAGACTTGGAAATGCACAGTAGCGTGTGTGTGAAGTTATTCTGAATGACCCTATGTGCACCTTGAATATTATATACCCTTTTAGGGATAGATTTCAAATAGCTCTGATATAGCAGAAACCACTAAATTATGAAATTGCTAAATTGGGAATTGTATTTCAACCCAGAACAAAAAATGTGCTTTGACGGACACTAAATAACTTTCCCAGCCACAACAGGACAGCGGTAACGAGAGATTTAGCGGGATATAAATTTGAGGCCTAGTATTTAGGCGCTGGGTGACCGGTATGGATTTACTAACAGAATTGGACTTGGAAATGCACAGTAGCGTGTGTGTGAAGTTATTCTGAATGACCCTATGTGCACCTTGAATATTATATACCCTTTTAGGGATAGATTTCAAATAGCTCTGATATAGCAGAAACCACTAAATTATGAAATTGCTAAATTGGGAATTGTATTTCAACCCTGAACAAAAAATGTGCTTTGACGGACACTAAATAACTTGCCCAGCCACAACAGTACAGCGGTAACGACAGATTTAGCGGGATATAAATTTGAGGCCTAGTATTTAGTGACAGAATTAGACTGGGATATGGCCAAAAAATAACCACACTATTGCTGGTTAAATGCACTTGGTGACGGGCGCAGCTTGCCCCTGATGTAGGACAAACAAAAATGACCCAGGGTATCCCCAAGGCGGGTAAGAGACAGTGCCCACCCTGAATAGCCGCAGGGGATACACCTAAAGTGTAACTCGGTAAAAGCTCCCGAGTGAAATAGCAGAAACAAATGAAAAGAGAGCTCATATTACCAAAAATATAAATTTTATTACGATAAGTTAAAAATAACAGAAAAAAAGAAGGGTAAATTAGTACATAAGATGCCGTAAAACAAGGTGATGGGAGCGGAGAAAAAACAGCACCACCCTGGGAGGAAGGAGCACACGGTTGTAACTAATAGAAAGATGTAATATGCATGATATCTAGCATGGGGGTAAGCGATCTTGGGTACAGTGCCCAACCCATGCAAAAAGTGAATGGAGAAATAGAACCATACAGTATCAGGTAAAGCACGGTCAGCTCATGCACCCCCAATAGAAGTAGATACAAACGAAGGCACGCCGAAACGCGCGTTGGGGTAGCGCCACCCTGGGTTTCTCTGCACACGGTTTATTCAGGTAAGCTCTGGTCTCCCATTGCCCCCCGCTGATTGTGTGGTCAATTGTTGTCCACCGGCACTTTGCCCCTTATGATACACATTTCTATCCTTATACGTTTGTATCTACTTCTATTGGGGGTGCATGAGCTGACCGTGCTTTACCTGATACTGTATGGTTCTATTTCTCCATTCACTTTTTGCATGGGTTGGGCACTGTACCCAAGATCGCTTACCCCCATGCTAGATATCATGCATATTACATCTTTCTATTAGTTACAACCGTGTGCTCCTTCCTCCCAGGGTGGTGCTGTTTTTTCTCCGCTCCCATCACCTTGTTTTACGGCATCTTATGTACTAATTTACCCTTCTTTTTTTCTGTTATTTTTAACTTATCGTAATAAAATTTATATTTTTGGTAATATGAGTAGAGTTGAGCGAACACCTGGATGTTCGGGTTCGAGAAGTTCGGCCGAACATCCCGGAAATGTTCGGGTTCGGGATCCGAACCCGATCCGAACTTCGTCCCGAACCCGAACCCCATTGAAGTCAATGAGGACCCGAACTTTTCGGCACTAAAAAGGCTGTAAAACAGCCCAGGAAAGAGCTAGAGGGCTGCAAAAGGCAGCAACATGTAGGTAAATCCCCTGCAAACAAATGTGGATAGGGAAATGAATTAAAATAAAAATTAAATAAATAAAAATTAACCAAAATCAATTGGAGAGAGGTTCCATAGCAGAGAATCTGGCTTCCCGTCACCCACCACTGGAACAGTCCATTCTCAGATATTTAGGCCCCGGCACCCAGGCAGAGGAGAGAGGTCCCGTAACAGAGAATCTGTCTTCATGTCAGCAGAGAATTAGTCTGCATGTCATAGCAGAGAATGAGGCTTCACGTCAGCCACCACTGCAACAGTCCATTGGCATATATTTAGGCCCAGCACCCAGGCAGAGGAGGGAGGTCCCGTAACAGAGAATCTGTCTTCATGTCAGCAGAGAATTAGTCTGCATGTCATAGCAGAGAATGAGGCTTCACGTCAGCCACCACTGCAACAGTCCATTGGCATATATTTAGGCCCAGCACACACACAGGCAGAGGAGAGAGGTCCCGTAACAGAGAATCTGGCTTCATGTCAGCAGAGAATCAGTCTGCATGTCATAGCAGAGAATGAGGCTTCACGTCAGCCACCACTGCAACAGTCCATTGGCATATATTTAGGCCCAGCACACACACAGGCAGAGGAGAGAGGTCCCGTAACAGAGGATCTGGCTTCATGTCAGCAGAGAATCAGTCTGCATGTCATAGCAGAGAATCAGGCTTCACGTCAGCCACCACTGCAACAGTCCATTGTCATAAATTTAGGCCCAGCACCCAGGCAGAGGAGAGAGGTCCCGTAACAGACAATCTGGCTTCATGTCAGCAGAGAATTAGTCTGCATGTCATAGCAGAGAATGAGGCTTCACGTCAGCCACCACTGCAACAGTCCATTGGCATATATTTAGGCCTAGCACACAGGCAGAGGAGAGAGGTCCCGTAACAGACAATCTGGCTTCATGTCAGCAGAGAATCAGTCTGCATGTCATAGCAGAGAATGAGGCTTCACGTCACCCACCACTGCAACAGTCCATTGGCATATATTTAGGCCTAGCACACAGGCAGAGCAGAGAGGTCCCGTAACAGACAATCTGGCTTCATGACAGCAGAGAATCAGTCTGCATGTCATAGCAGAGAATGAGGCTTCACGTCACCCACCACTGCAACAGTCCATTGGCATATATTTAGGCCTAGCACACAGGCAGAGCAGAGAGGTCCCGTAACAGACGATCTGGCTTCATGTCAGCAGAGAATCAGTCTGCATGTCATAGCAGAGAATGAGGCTTCACGTCAGCCACCACTGCAACAGTCCATTGGCATATATTTAGGCCCAGCACCCAGGCAGAGGAGGGAGGTCCCGTAACAGAGAATCTGTCTTCATGTCAGCAGAGAATTAGTCTGCATGTCATAGCAGAGAATGAGGCTTCACGTCAGCCACCACTGCAACAGTCCATTGGCATATATTTAGGCCTAGCACACAGGCAGAGCAGAGAGGTCCCGTAACAGACAATCTGGCTTCATGACAGCAGAGAATCAGTCTGCATGTCATAGCAGAGAATGAGGCTTCACGTCACCCACCATGTCCGACCATGTCCACGACCATGTCCACGTCCGCGTCCCTTACTAGATGTTTTTCTCATTGTTATGGTTCACCACAACAACAAATATATTATTTGGCCCAATGTATTGTATTCAAATTCAGCGGGATATACATTTGAGGCCTAGTATTTAGGCGCTGGGTGACCGGTATGGATTTAGTGACAGAATTAGACTTGGAAATGCACAGAAGCGTGTGTGTGTGAAGTTATTCTGAATGACCCAATGTGCACCTTGAATATTATATACCCTTTTAGGGATAGATTTCAAATAGCTCTGATATAGCAGAAACCACTA